>NC_059102.1:124033658-125233658 GCF_020740685.1 Jaculus jaculus
CCTCTGCCCTGGGATTAAAGGTTTGTGCCACCATACCCAGCCAATATTTTTTTTTTATTTTTTTGTTTATTGTTTATTTATTTGAGAGTGATAGAGAAAGAAGGGAGGGAGGGAGGGAGGGAGAGAGAGAGAGAGAGAGAGAGAGAGAGAGAGAGAGAGAGAGAGAATGAATGAATGAATGAATGAATGAATGGGTGTGCCAGGGCTTCCAGCCACTGCAAACGAACTCCAGATGCCTGCGCCCCCTTGTGCATTTGGCTAACGTGGGTCCTGGGGACTCAAGCCTTGAACCAGCATCCTTAGGCTTCACAGGCAAGCGCTTAACTGCTAAGCCATCTCTCCAGCAGCCAATATTTTTATTTATTATTTATTTGCAAGGACACACATGCATGCGCATGTGCGCGTGCATGCACGCGCGCACACACACACACACACACAGCACATGGGCCTCTTGCTACAGCAAATGAATTCTAGATACATGTGCCACTCTGTGCATCTGGCTTTACATGGGTACTAAGAAATTAAACCCGGATGTCAGACTTTGCAAGCAAGTGCCCTTAACCCTACTGAACCATTTCTCTAGCCCCCTTCTTTAAGAATCTTCACATTGTGAAGTAGATATAGTTATTTTTCTCATTTTTATTAATGAGACATAAAGGAAATTGCTTAGTGGCATGCAGCTAATGTGTGTTGGGGCTAGATCTTGGGTCCAGGTCTTTCTGATTCTAGAGTTCATGCTGTTAATTGTGCTGTACTTCCTATGGTGATGAATCATCTTGTCTACTTGGCAAGATTGGAATCTCATAGGTGTGGAATCACCTCTGGGTGTACCTTTGAGGTAGTTTACAAAGAGTCTGAATTGAGAAGACCCACCTTGCATGAGAGAAGCACCATCCCATAGGCTAGGATCTGAGATTCAGTTACAAAGCAGAAAGGAGGAAAGGCAGCTAAAGATCAGCATTTGTCTCTCTCTGCTTCCTGACTGCAGCTATGGTGTGATCAGCCACTTATGGTGTGATCAGCCACTTCATGAGCCTGCCGCCATGCCTTACCCACTGTGGTGTACTCTGTCCCTTATTGTTTTAAAATTTTATTATTTATTTGAGAGAGCGAGAGAGGGAAAGAAGCAGATAGAGTGAGAGAGAGTGAGAAAGAGAGAGAGAGAGAGAAAGAGAGAGAGAGAGAAAATTTGAGTGCACCTGGGCCTCCAGCCACCGCAAACGAACTCCAGACACATGTGCCACCTTGTGCGTCTGGCTTATGCAGGTCTTAGGGAATCGAACCTAGGTCCTTTTGGTTTTGCAGGCAAGCACCTTAACTGCTAAGCAATCTTTCCAGCCCCATTCTGACCCTTCTTAAACCACAGGACAAAATAAACCTTCCTTCCTAAGTTACTTTTGTTAGGTATTTGATCACAGCAATGAGGAAAGTATCTCATGAACTTCAAAAGGTCATGATATTCCAGGAGGGTCCAGTAGAGCTCCTGACAGTGTAGAAGTAGACTGAAGTTGAGAAACTAAAGACACCATCCTTTTCTTACTTTTTGCCCTATTGCCTGTCAGCCATTACTGGTTCCTATGCCCCAGGTAGCTCCTCTTTTCAGATGCCTCAGTAGTCAAGAGAGTCCAATTGCTGCTTGGAGGCTCAGGTAAGAATTACAAGCTCATAAGATAAGTGGGTATTACATTTATTGACAAGGGTGTAGATGACTATGGTTAGAGCAGTTTTACTGGTGTCTGCAGAGCCCATCTTACAGTGGTTTAGGGTAAATGGGAGGTAAGGAGGAGAAGATGTGAGTGTTTGACAGTGAAAACAAGAATAAAGCTTTCAGCAAGAGGAGTAGCTTGCAAGAGGAGGAAGCTTGAAGGGGAGGTACCAGGGTGTGTGCTGTGCGTATGTTTTGTTTGTTAGAGACTGAGTCTCACTATGTAACCCAGGCTAGCCTGAGTGCTGGGATTATGGGTATGTACCACCATGTCTGGCTTGTATTCTTTTTAATTTTTATTTATTTATTTGACAGAGAAAGAGGAAGGGAGAGAGAGGGGGGAAAGGGGGGGGGAGAGAGAGAATGGGCATGCCAGGACCTCCAGCCACTGCAAACAAACTCCAGACCTATGTACCACCTTGTGCATCTGGCTAATGTGGGTCCTGGGGAATTGAACCTGGGTCCTTTGGCTTTGCAGGAAAACGCCTTAACTGCTAAGCCATCCCTCCAGCCCAGGCTTGTGGATTTTTTTTTTTAAGGATAAATGAGACTTAAGTGCCAGTTGGACAGAGCTGGCAGAGGAGACTGGGTTGAAGATTGTAGAGTAGGATAGCAGCTACTGGACAGGCAGAAAGAGATAGTATACTCAGCACAAATATGTGGATTGCTATCAGATGGGTGTGACACACTTATTCCATTGTTTCTGGAAAAAGGAAGGAAGCCTGGTTTGTGGCACGAAATTGAGAGGTTCTTTGCTTATGCTGCAGCTTTTTCTGTGACTAAATGGCGACATCATCCACAAGGAATGAAGTGGTAGTTTTTAAATGGGCCGTAGAAGTTTTAAAAACTTCCACTGGCATTTTAATAACTGATGTGGAAAATGAGAGTTGATGAAGGGAGTGTTAGAGTTGCTTGGCAGTGTTGAGGTTCAGTAGTAGAATTTGTTGTGTCCGTCTGTGTTTGCCTTATGTTCTGTTTCCTCCAGCAGTGTGCTCACACACCCAGGCTTGACACCACAAAAAGTGGGCATTTCATTTGTGCTTGGTTGGGTAAGTGGCCAGTGGGAGAGGAGAGCATTTGGGTAGTGTGGTAGGAAGGGGTTCAAGACATGGAGATGGAGTTGATGGCAAATAAAGAAGGAAGTAAAGACAGGAATAGACAGAATGTTGAAAAGCTGAAGCAACAGAGGTGTTAGGAAATGGAAGAGCCTAAAATGTAGGCCGTGTTGTTTAGAGAGGGAGAGGTGCGCACCTCTGCCTGATAATCTGTAGCAGCCGACAAGGAAAAGGAGGCATTGTGGCTTAGGGGTGGGGTGGCATATAGGAACCACCTGGATGTTCAGGGCACCTGGATTATGGAGGGGCTTTGGAAATGAAGCAGCAGAACCAGACGAGCCAGAAGCATGGCCAGGTTTTTGGTAGAGCTTCAGAAGGCTTTTCCAGACTGTGGAGGTGTGGTGACGAGGACTAGCATAGAATGGAGAGTAGATCAGCAGCACACCCTGGCTTGACCGCTGCTCTAGTCACTTCTCTCATCTCCTCCCGGCTTGACCGCTGCTCTAGTCACTTCTCTCATCGCCTCCCGGCTTGGCCGCTGCTCTAGTCACTTCTCTCATCTCCCCCTGGCTTGACCGCTGCTCTAGTCACTTCTCTCATCTCCTCCCGGCTTGGCCGCTGCTCTAGTCACTTCTCTCATCTCCTCCCGGCTTGACCGCTGCTCTAGTCACTTCTCTCATCTCCCCCTGGCTTGACCGCTGCTCTAGTCACTTCTCTCATCTCCTCCCGGCTTGGCCGCTGCTCTAGTCACTTCTCTCATCTCCTCCCGGCTTGACCGCTGCTCTAGTCACTTCTCTCATCTCCTCCCGGCTTGACCGCTGCTCTAGTCACTTCTCTCATCTCCCCCTGGCTTGACCGCTGCTCTAGTCACTTCTCTCATCTCCTCCCGGCTTGACCGCTGCTCTAGTCACTTCTCTCATCTCCCCCTGGCTTGGCCGCTGCTCTAGTCACTTCTCTCATCTCCCCCTGGCTTGGCCGCTGCTCTAGTCACTTCTCTCATCTCCCCCTGGCTTGACCGCTGCTCTAGTCACTTCTCTCATCTCCACCCGGCTTGACCGCTGCTCTAGTCACTTCTCTCATCTCCTGCCGGCTTGACCGCTGCTCTAGTCACTTCTCTCATCTCCCCCTGGCTTGACCGCTGCTCTAGTCACTTCTCTCATCTCCCCCTGGCTTGGCCGCTGCTCTAGTCACTTCTCTCATCTCCTCCCGGCTTGACCGCTGCTCTAGTCACTTCTCTCATCTCCCCCTGGCTTGACCGCTGCTCTCGTCACTTCTCTCATCTCCTCCTGGCTTGACCGCTGCTCTAGTCACTTTCCTCATCTCCTGACTTTGCTGCTCTAGTTACTTTTCTTATCTCCTCCTTACTTTGACCTCTGCTCTAATCACTTCTCTCATCTCCTCCTGATTTGACTGCTGCTGTAGTCACTTTCCTCACCTCCTGACTTTGGCTGCTGCTCTAGTTACTTTTCTCATCAACTCTTGACTTTGACTGCTGCTCTAATCCCTTTTCTCATCTACTGACTTGACCGCTGCTATAGTCATTTTCCTAATCTCCTGACTTTGGCTGCTGCTCTGGTCACCTTTCTCATCTCCTCCTGACTTTGACCACTGCTCTGGTCTCCTTTCTCACCTCCTCCTGACTTTGGTCGCTGCTCCATTCACCTGTCTCACCTTCTCCTGACTTTGACCACTGCTCTGGTCACTTTTCTCATTGACTTTGACTGCTGCTCACATTCAGGTCAGGTCCTCAGTCCTTGTTGGAAATGCCCTTGCACACCCAAGAAGTTCATTAATCTAATCAAGGTAATAATCAAAATTAACCATCACAGGCAGGGTGAGAGCATGGTTGGCCCATCTAGGGAGATATAAAGGGAAGATGTATGACAGGAAGTCTGTATTCTTAGAGTGCTTGTTTCCAAGTATTCTCTTAGGGTGAATATGTTCAGGTTATCCCAAATACATATTCATCCTGGAAGGGATTACACGAATTCTTATAGTCCCAACAAAGAAAAGTCATAAGCCAACACATTTACTAAATCCATTGGTGTGGAATCATGTAGGCAGGTTGCAGCAAAGCAGGGAAAACTGCTATAGGTTTCATATCTGACCTGATTAAGACATGTGTGTGTGTGTGTGTGTGTGTGTGTGTGTGTGTGTGTGTGTCTACATATATATAATTTTTTTTTTTTTTTTTTTTTGGTTTTTTGAGGTAGGGTCTTGCTCTAGCCCAGGCTGACCTGGAATTCACTATGAAGTCTCAGGGTGGCTTTGAACTCATCTTGATCATCTTACCTGTGCCTCCCGAGTGCTGGGATTAAACGTGTGCACCGCTATGCTCCAGCATGTTGATACTTACTTATTTTTATAAAAATTATTTATTTATTTGCAAGCATAGAGAGAATATTAACTTTTGGGTTCCTGGGAACTAGCTGGCTTCTAAGTTAATTCAGATTGGAAGTTCTGCTTGATAGTAGAAAGGGTGTTAGGTCAGATACAGAGATAGGTGATAAGAAAAGTAAAGATCCTTCAAGATAATTTTGGCTCTCTCTCTGCAACTGTCCAACTTTGTGTCAACAAGCTCTTCAGCACGGTTGTGGCTTTTTCAGGGAATGCTTTCCTCACAATGGTGGATTGTACCCTCAAACTGAGCCAAAACAAACCCCTCTCTTCTTGAGTTGACTTGTCAGGTATTTATCACAATAGTAAGAGAAGTCAGCTAATATAATAACCAAGTCTCTCCTCCCTCTCTCACTTTTTTTCTCACTCTTTCCCAGGCTTACCTTGAATTTACTATGTAGTCTCAGGGTGACCCAGAACTCACAGTGATCCTATCTCTGTCTCCCAGTGCTGGGATTAAAGGCATGTGTCACCACACCCGGCTAAAATAAATAAATAAATTTATATATATGCGTATGTATGTGTGTGTATGTCGCGTCCGCCTCGACTAGCAAGGAAGACACAACCATCAGTTTTTCTTATAGTAGTTTATTCAGGCAACTTTAAGTTTTATCATCCCCCCCCCCAGACTCGGGCGGGGCTTCCTTATAAGCGCACTCACTCCGCCCAATCACCCCAGGCTACACAACCTCTCCAGGCAAGCATCAGAAGCCAATGAGCAGCGGTGAGGGCGAGCTCCTCCAAATATGGACTTGTTTGTCCCAAGCATAGAACTTCTGTCAGGCGCCATCTTTAGGGCTTGGCCCGAGGGGCTCTCCACATGTGTATATATTTTTTTTGTTTTTTTTATTTGTTTTGGTTTTCAAGGTAGAGTCTCACTCTAGCCCAAGCTGACCTGGAATTCACTATGTAGTCTCAGGGTGGCCTTGAACTCACTGTGATCCTCCTACCTCTGCCTCCTGAGTGCTGGGATTAAAGGCGAGGATCACTGTGAGTTTTAGGCCACCCTGAGACTACATAGTGAATTCCAAGTCAACCTGAGCTAGAATGAGACCCTATCTTGAAAAACCAAAATACATACACACACATACACACACACACACACACACACACACACACACACACGAATGATTTGTTTATTGGAGGGGAGCAGATACACACAGAGAGAATGGGCATGTGAGGGCCTCTAGCCACTGCAAACGAACTCCTCATGCATGTGCCACCATGTACATCTGGCTTATTACATGGGTATTGAGGGTTAGAACCTGGGTTCTTAGGCTTCATAGGCAAGTGCTTTTACCTCAAAGCCATCTATCCAGCCCTTGAGGCATTTTTTCAATATTGTTTATTTACTAACCATTGGCAAAACACTTCAAAGTATTATTTAGCATTCCATCCTGGCTACCTCTTCTGTAGGATGCCCTGAAAATTGATGTAAGCAAAGAACATGGACTCATTTATGTATTTACTTACGTGGGTGTGTCAGAGGAGTTGTCTGTGCCCCACTTGCTTTGAGACAGGGCTTCTTGCTGCTACAACTGAGTCTGGCCAGCAAAGTTGTGACTCTCCTGTCTCTGCCTTCCATTGTCATAGATGTCCTATAACAGATGCATGAGCTACTTTGTGTTTGACTTTCTATGTATGCTGGGGAAGTCAATCTGGCTTTGTGGGCTTTGACAGCAAGCACCTGTAACTAACGAGTCATCTTCCAGTCCAGGGAGCATGGACTCTTAAGATATAGTCTCTTAGGTGACAAATTTCCTCTATGCTGTGTGTGATTAATAATCAACATTTTTCATGAAATTTCCATAGATCATTAGCCAGCCGTAGCTTCTTTAAGAAGTGTTGGCTGTTTTCCCATACCTACTTCAGGGTTAATTTGTATTGACATTATCAGTTCTCCCTGTCAACTTAAAGCGCAGGTTCTTTTCATCTTTGAATATTAAAAATATTTATTTGATGAAAGAGAGGGAGAAAGAGTCAGAGAATGGGTGTGCCAGGGCCTCCCATCACTGCAGATGGACTCCAGATGCATGCACCACTTTGTGCATCATGTGGCTTTTCGTAGCAGTGGGGAATTGAACCCAGGCCATTAGGCTTTGCAAGTAAGCATCTTTAACTGCAGAGTCATCTCTCCAGTTCTTTCTTTTTTTAAAAAATTTTTATTTATTTATTTATTTATTTATTTATTTATTTATTTGAGAGCGACAAACACAGAGAGAAAGACAGATAGAGGGAAAGAGAGAGTGGGTGCGCCAGGGCTTCCAGCATCTGCAAACGAACTCCAGACGCGTGCGCCCCCTTGTGCATCTGGCTAACGTGGGACCTGGGGAACCGAGCCTCGAACCAGGGTCCTTAGGCTTCACAGGCAAGCGCTTAACCGCTAAGCCATCTCTCCAGCCCTCTTTTGATTTTTGATAATACATACTTTCTTTTCCTTCCTTCATACATTCTGTGTATTCAAGTTTGAACATGTATCTTTTTCTAAGGAATATCTTTATTATCTACAATGCCAGTTTTTCCAACATTCTAGTACCTGTATTTCCAATAAGTTCTTTTTTAGCTTTCATATTTGGCCAATGACAATAAAACACCAAGATTGCTGTTGCCATTGGAGACTGACTGCTTTTGTACAGTTTGGATGAAGAGCCAGCCCAAAACCTTTGGGCACCCTATACAAGAGTGTAGGGTAGAAGTTACTTTAAGGAGCACAAAAGTCAGAGTATGCCATAGGGCTTTTCAGAGTTTCTAGGCATGATGGAGGAGGCCTTTTTGTGGTAGAATAAGGCCCGGGAGTTGAGATAAGTGATTGATTACATGTGGCTTTGGTGCTAACACTCCAAAAAAAATTGTTGCCAGTGATGCTTAGAGGTGTTCATGTAGTGTGATGGTGCCAGACACTCAGTGTAGTGACATAGAATATTATGCTGGTGCTTGGTTACCCGATCTTAGATCTGACTTCAGGTGGGTAACCATGACTGAGTCATCTCTGATGGACACAATAGGTTATAGACACACAGTATGGAAGTATGTAGATTAAATGATGTGATAGTCCTCTCTGATAGGCAATTGTGGCTGTAGAATTATCTTTCTGTTTATTGCTTTATTCTAAATATTGTTTTAAAATATTTTATTTTTATTTATTTATTTGACAGAGGGAAAGGGAGAAGGAGGGGGGAGAGAATGAGAATGGGCACACCAGGGCTTCCATCCACTGCAAATGAGCTCCAGATACATGTGCCCCCTTGTGCATCTGGCTAACGTGGGTTCTGGGGAATCGAACCTGGGTCCTTTGGCTTTTCAGGTAAGCGCCTTAACTGCTAAGCCATCCCTCCAGTCCTGTTTATTGCTTTTTAACCACTGACATTGGAGAATAGAAACCCTGAATGTTATAGAGGAAATGTTTACAACTCACACTTGGACTTTTTTTTTTTTTTTTAAATTTTTATTTATTTATTTATTTGAGAGCGACAGACACAGAGAGAAAAATAGGTAGAGGGAGAGAGAGAGAATGGGCACGCCAGGGCTTCCGGCCTCTGCAAACGAACTCCAGACGCGTGCGCCCCCTTGTGCATCTGGCTAACGTGGGACCTGGGGAACCGAGCCTCGAACTGGGGTCCTTAGGCTTCACAGGCAAGCGCTTAACCGCTACGCCATCTCTCCAGCCCACACTTGGAGTTTTTATGAATACTGTGAGGCCTGTAACTTGATATCTCTCCAAGAAGTCACAGTATAGTCTGTGGCCCAGTTTTAGCAAGTTTCACAGTGTCACATTGCAAGTGTGTTCTGTTAGTCTCGTTCCTGGCTGTACTTTTTCTCTCCATCCTTGTTTTTATTTTGTCTTTCTCACCGACTTCTAATTTATGTCATTTGGTTGTATTTTATGTGACAGTATGTGTTTTATAGAACATGCTGTGGTAAAAATAAGTAAAATAATGTCTGAGCCAGAAAGCATGAGTAT
The DNA here is from genome assembly GCF_020740685.1 of Jaculus jaculus. Lineage (NCBI taxonomy): Eukaryota > Metazoa > Chordata > Mammalia > Rodentia > Dipodidae > Jaculus > Jaculus jaculus. The sequence continues at coordinate 124,042,777 of NC_059102.1, forward strand.
CTTTTTCTTTTGTGATTTTTCTTTACTGCTTTCCCAAGTATCAGATGAGTTTCTTCTGCTGTATTATATCCTGTGAAGCCCTTTAAGGAGCAATTAAAACATAAGCTTTCTGGGACTATAAAAAATACTGCATAAGTATGGGATAAGATTAGGAAACAAGATGAATATCAAGAGAACAGTGTTCATTATCAGCTCTGAGTGTTGCTTCTATATTCAGATTTTAACACAAATGAAATCATGGTATATATGTACAATTTGGGTGTTTTGGTTTGCGTGATTCCTTTACCATTTTGGGGCCGATGCCACTTTTTGTGTGCTTAGTTTTCAGGGAGGCCTCACTATGTTTGTTACACAACTCAAGCAATCTTTCTGCTTCAGCCCCACATGCTAGAACTACATGTTCATGCCACCGTGCCTCAGCCTATTTGGTATGTTTTAAAATATGACTTTTCATTGGTAAATTCCTAGAAGAGCTTATAGACATAGATAAGAGAAGACACCATAAATAAAGGAGGATATGTAGGTGTACGTGTTCATAATCTTTGTACTGAGGATGGTCTTTTTAAAATATCATTTTTATTTACTTACTTATTTGAGAAAGAAAGAGAGAAGGAAAGAAGGAAAAGAAAGAGAGAAAGAGAATGGGCATGTCAGGGCCTTTAGCCACTGCAAATGAACACCAGACACATGTGTCACCATGTGCATCTGGCTTATGTGAGTACTGAGGAATCGAACCTGGGTCCATAGGATTCATAGCCAAGCACCATAACTGCTAAACCATCTCTCTCATCCAAGGGTGGTCTCTTTATTGATAGCACCAAAAGTATTTAATTTAAAGTGGAAAATGGATGAACTTAAGTACGTATCTATATCAGTGTTGAAAAACCATTTGGAAATTATGGTAGACCAACTGTAAAAAGGCGCTTATATAAGTCTTGACTCTCAATTTTTTTTTTTAAGGTAGGGTCTCACTCTAGCCCAGGCTGACCTGGAATTCACTATGTAGTCACAGAGTGACCTCAAACTTACAGTGATCCTCCTACCTCCGCCTCCCAAGTGCTGGGAGTAAAGGCATGCACTACCATGCCCGGCTTGACTCTCAGTTTTATTTATTTATTTATTTATTTATTTATTTATTTGAGAAAAAGAGAGAGAGAGAGGGAGAGAACATGAATGGGTGTGCCAGGGCCTCTAGCCACTGCAAACAAACTCCAGATGCATGTGCCCCTTTGCACATATGGCTTGCTTGGGTACTGGGGAATTAAACCTGGGTCCTTAGGCTTTGCAGATTTGCAGGCAAACACCTTAACCACTAAGCCATCTTTTCAGCCCTTGATTCTCAGTGTTTAAAAAGATAGAAGCATATGGCCAGCAAACATTTGAAAGGTTGTGCATTTCTAATAATCATTAAAGAAACAGAAGAGGGCTGGGGAGACGGCTCAGAGGTTAAAAGCACTTATTTGCAAAGCTTGCCAGCCTGTGTTCAGTGACCCAGCACCTGTGTAAAGCCAGTTACAGGGCTGGAGAAATGGCTTTGCAGTTAAGGTGCTTGCCTACAAGCCAAAGGGCCCAGGTTCGATTCCCCAGTACCCACATAAGACAGATGCACACATCCATCTGGAGTTCATTTGCAGTGGCTGGAGGCCCTGGCATGCCCATTTTCTCTCTCTTTCACTCAAATAAATAAATAAAATATAAAATATATTTTAAAAGCCAGATGCAAAAAGTTGTACATGCATCTGGTGTTTTATTTGCTGTGGCAACACACACACATGCACACATGCAAGATACATAAAATACTGAAGACAGAAAAGTGATATTGCTTTTCAGTTATGTTTACCGTTTACCATAGATAGCTGATTTCTAAGAATATGTATGAAGAATATGAATTGCAATTTTTGGAAGAAATGTGTCAAACATGTGTATATTACTAATATTCAGCAAGTCTACCTGTAAGAGCTTATTGTAGATAGGTGTCTAATGATATTTACTGTAGCATTGTTTATCGATTAAAAAATTGGTGTTTATTGACTAAAAATTTGGGTCTGCCTGGCATGGTGGCACACACCTTTAATCCCAGCACTCGGGAGGCAGAGGTAGGAGGATTGCTGTGAGTTCGAGGCCACCCTGAGACTGCATAGTGAATTCCAGGTCAGCCTGGCTAGAGTGAGACCCTACCTCGAAAAACCAAAAAAACAAACAAAAAAAAATTGGGTCTGGAGAAATGGTTCAATGGTTAAAAACAGTTACAACTGGAGTTCAGATTCCCAGGACCTAGGGAAAGCCAGGTGCAGTGGCTTCAAGCTATTATCCCTGTGCACCTCCTGACATGATGATAGGTGGAACCAGGAGAATCCCAGAAGCTTGCAGATGAGCTAACCTGGTTTACACAGCAGCAAACAACAAGAGACACCATGAGGTCCATTCACATGCCCATATGCACACATACAATTGGAAATGGGGCTGGGGAAGATAGCCTAATTGGAAAGTGATCTCCTCACAAGCATGAGGACTGTGGGCTTGTTAGCCAGTCAGCCTAACCTAATTGGTGTGTTCCAGGTTCCATGAGAGACCTTGTCTCAAAAATAAGGTAGCGAGCACTTGAGGAATGCACTTGACACTGATCTTTGGACTCCACACACATGTGCATGCACATGAAAACATCCACCCATAGGCACATGCACACATACTGGAAACAACTTAAATGGGAATTTGATTTGATTTAGTTGTGTTATAGCCATTCACTGGAATACTGTATATGTGTTAAAATGATTATGTAAATCTTTAGTTACTGACATATAAAGATATCTAAGATGTATTAAAGTTATGCAGAAAATGAATATGCACAGAAAATATAGAAATATATATACTTCATTTTTTTCAATTTAGAAAGAGCTTGCTGTTCTCTTAGTTTTTTACCTTTTTTAAAAAAATTTATTTATTTTTTTGGTTTTTTGCGGTAGGGTCTCATTCTGGTCCAGGCTGAGCTGGAATTCACTATGTATTCTCAGGGTGGCCTTAAACTCACGGCAGTCCTCCTACCACTACTCCCAAGTACTGGGATTAAAGGTGTGTGCCACCACACCCTGCTCAGTTTTTAACTTTTTATTTGGGCTGGAGAGATGGCTTGGTGGATAAGGTGCTTGCCTGCAAAGCCAAAAAACCTGGGTTCAGTTCTCCAGGACCCACATAAGCCAGATGCATAAGGTGGTACATACATCTGGAGTTCATTTGTAATGGCCCTGATGTGCCCATTCTCTATCTGCCTCTCTCTCTGCTTCTTTCTCTCTCTCTCTTAAATAAATAAATAAAAAGAAAATATGTTAAACTTTTATTTATTTACAAGCAGAGAGAGAGAGATAGAAGAGAAACAGAATGGATGGGTATGCTAGGACCTTCAGCTGCTGCAAATGGACTCCAGATGCATACATCACTTTGTGTATCTGGCTTTACAAGGTTACTGGGGAATCGATCTCATGTCATTTGGTTCTGTAGGCAAGCATCTTAACTGCTGAGCCACCTCTCCAGCCTCTAGTTCTCTTAGTTTTCACTTCTTTATTTTTCCTGATGTTTTAAGGTATTGGTAACCTAATAAAGGGGAAGGGAAAGCCAGTTCCCCAAATATGAAAATAATTGTTGCAAAGCAAAAACTTATGCTTTATTCCGCTACCTTTTATAGTTACCAAGTGCTGATCTTAAAGTTAGAGTATGTCATATACATTGATTTATGAAGAAAATAATCACAAGAAAAGGTCGATTTAATCATGTAATGTTTAGAAAGGTGAAAAGGGAGAGTCTTTTGTCAGTTCCACTGATAACAAAAATGAGTTTCTTTCTCTTGTCAGTTTTCAGAATCCACCCTTCACTGCCATGAGTGTAGACAGTCCTTTGCTAGAGCTTTCTGGGGCTGTGAGGGGTCTTGAAGGGTGGTCTTTCAATGTCTTTTTTAAAAATTAATTTATTTGAGAGAAAGAGAAAGAGGCAGATAGAGACAGAGAGAGGGAGAGAACGGGTGCATCAGGGCCTCTAGCCACTGCAAAGTAACTCTAGATCCATGCACCACCTTGTGCATCTGGATTTATGGTGTAATGAGGAATCAAACTCGGGTCCTTAGGCTTTGCAAGCAAGTGCCTTAACTGCTGAGCCATCTCTCTAGCCTTCAGTATCTTCTTAATGTTGGGGAAGTTAAGACTCAGGGAAACTCACTAGCATCTTAGGAACCTGGTATGGATGCTAGATCTGCCTCCCCTGTCTGGGGCAGGTTTTCAAGGAGACTGTCTAATGATTCTATCAGGCTGTACCTGAAAAATTCATCAGTAGTGATTTGCTCTTTGGATTTAGCCTCAGCTTCTCCAGTCCTGTTGTCCTTTGGGGAGCCTTTCAGTAGTTTACAAGTGGCTAAGCTGAATGCATTTCTCCATGTCCTCCCACCCCTGCCCCCACCTCCAGGCACAGGGGAAGACTGGCTTTCCCGGCCGCTTGCTGCTGTGGGATATGAGCATTACTGAGGGTCAGTCCAAGAGAGCGTCCTTTACCTTTTCAGTTCTACTCAGAGCCAGTTCTACTCAGAGCTTGAGCTTTTGGAGAGGATGAAGTCATAATTTTCAGTGCCAAAGCTGTTCACAGCTTTTTCTTTGATGGATGACTCTTCCTTATGTATTTTTCAGATTTTTTTGGGTATCTTGAATTAAAACAGAATTTTGGCTTGAAAGAATAAATTTATAAAATAGCTGAGGCCATTTTTATCTTGTACTTTACATATTTGTCTTGTACTCAACGAGCTCAGTAACTGTTGGTGCCCTCCTAGGAAGGATGGCTTATCTGAGACATGATTCCAATTAAGCAACAAAATCTTATTTCGGTGCAAATTAACCTAATTTTCTTTAACATTCATTTTATTATTAAAGTGCTATAATTACGTTTCAGAAAACTCAAAAACTTAAAAAAAATCACTGAGAAAAGGGTGAGATGATTAATATTTGAAGCAATGGCATTTTGTTATTTTCTTCTAGATATTTCCTTATGCATCTAAACTTCAGATCACCTTCAAGGCCATCCATGTTCATGGCAAAATATGGCAGATTAAGCAGCATCTTTTGTTTCCATCAGAGCTGCCTCCAGGGTGAGCAGTGTTGCAGTCTCTACTTTTTCTTTGCTCCCCCTTACCATCAGCAAAGCTCCTGGGCAGATTTAGCAGTAGGTAGAGACTTCATTTCTTTTCACAGGTTTGGAGTCAATAGCAGAATTCTAAATTTTATTGTTCTCCAAAAAAATAATCTCAGAGTTAAGATAGAGGAAGTGAATCAAATATTCTTTTTTTTTTTTTTTGGTTTTTTTTTTTTTGGTTTTTTGAGGTAAGGTCTCACTCTGGTCCAGGCTGACCTGGAATTCACTCTGTCATCTCAGGGTGGCCTTGAACTCATGGCGATCCTCCTACCTCTGCCTCCCAAGTGCTGGGATTAAAGGCGTGCGCCACCACGCCCGGCTGAATCAAATATTCTTTTCTGAGGGTAGAGGAAAAACAAAACAAGATCAAACAAACAAACAACAACAAAAAAAATCACCCTTAAGCCAAACCGAACTTTAGCTCCTTGAATTTTCTGCTGTGCCTTGTGGCCTGGACTGACTGTCCGCGTTGGTGGGAAAGCTCTGCCATCTGGCTGGGTACGGTGGAGGAAAGTGTGTTCTTGCCTAGTTTGGTAATGCTAAGAGTGCTTTTTCCTTCCTTTTAGCCAAGGTATTCTACTATTTCCTTATGTTTATTTTTTCCACTCTCCTTATTTGCAGAGCACTCGGGTGGAGTTTGACTTGCCAGAGTATTCTGTTCGTCGAAGATACCAGGATTTTGATTGGTTGAGGAACAAACTGGAAGAATCCCAGCCCACTCATCTCATTCCCGTAGGTAGTAAGACACTGCAGCTTGTTTCTCGTCTCTCCTGCTTTGTTTTCTCATGGGTGTTTACTCAGCTCTTTGCCCCTTGAATTGTGGGTACACTTTGCCACACTGTTTGTCCAGTTCCACCTATCACATGTGTGTAAAACATACTGGAGGGCTGGGAAGATGGCTCAGTGGTTAAAGGTTGCTTGCAAAGCCTGACATCCTGGGTTCAGCTCTCTAGTACATGTGTAAAGTCAGATGCACAAAGTGGTACATACATCTGGAGTCGTTTACAGTGGCAAGAGGTTCTCGTGTGCCCATCCCCCCCTCTGTCTCTGTCTCTGTTTGCAGATAAATAATAAATAAATAAAATATTTTAAAACAAACATACTGGATAAATAAATCTCACCCTTTTGGTTTCTGATTTGCTATGCCAGTTTCTCAGGTAAGCTAGGATAGATTTTTCACTCTTTTTCCCTCCCTAAAGGTTGAACTCAGAGCCTTGCATGTTCCAGGCAAGTGCTGTACCACTGAGCTAAGTACATTTCCAGTCTTCTCTTCACTCTTATTTCAGGATGAATTTCTCTAAGTTACCTAGTCTGTCTTTGAACTTAACTCTGTAGCCCAAGCAGGTCTTAACCTTGCAGTCCACCTGCCTCAGCTTCCTAGTTAGCTAGGAATGTAGGCTTGTCCCCCACTAGCCTTTCTTTTGACAGGATCTCATTCTGTTGACCAGGCTGGCCTCAGACTGACTGTGTAGCCCAGGGCACATAGCAATCCTGCTTCAGTGTGATGTGAGCTATCTTGCCTGGCTCAGACTTGCGCTTTGATTATAACAATTCCTTGAGGAATGGAGTCTTTTCTCACTTGCACTGTCTCTTTAAACCTAGAGTCCTACTGATGCTATCTCTGTCCCCTTGGCAGACACTGTGTTTGAGGTTTGGATGGCTGTCGCAGAGTGAGGATGATGCTTTGGATTTTGGCTTGCTGGAAGCAGGAATCTAGCACACCATTCATTCACTTTACCATGGCTTCATATTTAAGATACACACGACGAGGTGTTAGGGAGATGACTCAGTTGTAAAGGGCAAGTTCAGTGAGAGATACCATCTTAGATAAATAAGATGGAGAACGACTGGGGAAGACACCTAGTGTTAATTTCTGGTCTCCACATGCACTTGAAGTCCCCCTCCCACATCACCTAACCCTGTTTGAAGCAACTTGGCCTTTATGTACCACTTATGCTGGCATTTTGCTCTTAAAGAACCCAAACAACTACAGTGCCAAAGCCAGAGAAATCAGCATATATATTAACTATGTTTCTGATGGCTTTTTAAAGTATACAATGTATTGGTTGATTGGAAAGAGAAAGAGGCATATAAAGAATAGGCATGGCAGGGCCTCCAGCCACTGCAGATGAACTCCAGACACATGCCTTGTGTATCTGGCTTACATGGGAACTGGGGAATCAAACGTGGGTCCTTAGGCTTCGCAGGCAAGCACCTTATCCACTAAGCCATCTTTCTAGCTCCTGATGGCTTTTTAAAATTGAAGTGACTACTATTTAGTTTCCCTTTGTTTCTCTGGGGCTTTAGGGAAGCTTGAAGCATAAAATTTTCAGAGGCTGGTTTATTGTTAGCAAACACCATTTGTGATTAGGATTTTTCATAGGTTTCCCAATTTTTATGTTGCCACTGCATCTTCAAACCTCCTTTGTGCCCATGACTGGTTGAGGCTGTGTATGTATGTTGGGAACACACCAGGAATGTCTTGATCTTCAAGGTGAAAACAGCATGTTGCTGAGACTCGGGTGGACATGACAGGGCTCCCCGGACTCCATTCTTTCCCGGAACATGTCCATCGCCATCATGTGTCCTCTGTGCTCTCCAGGCCTGAGGCCTTAAGAACACACCTAAAAAAGGAAGCAACCATTTAAAAAAAATTTTTTTTTATTGATAGCTATGATAATTTCCTCCGCCATCCGCATTTTCCCCCTCTCAAATCCACCTTACATTGAATCCTCTCCCACTTCTAATTAGTCTTTTTTTTTTTTTCTCTTTCCCGGGTAGGATCTCATTCTAGCTCAGGCTGACCTGGAATTCACTATGTAGTCTCAGGGTGGCCTTGAACTCACAGTGATCCTCCTACCTCTGCCTCCCGAGTGCTGAGATTAAAGGCATGTGCCACCACGCCCGCTAGTCTTGCTTTTATTTTGATGTCATCATTTTTTCCTCCTATTGTAAAGGGGAAGTTACCATTTTTTTAAGTAGTTGAAACTATTCCTTAAGATTGAATCTTCATTTGGCCAAGTTGGAAGCTGGTAACTTTTTAACATAAACTTTGAGAAGAACTTCAGAATTACAGGATCAGTGTGAAATAGTAGAGTTCTTACATATTCCACATCCAGTTTAGCTCATTGTTAACATTGTACATACAGGTGACACATTTGTTAAGTAAACATTATTAACTAAAGTACTTAATTCAGAGCTCTATTCTGCCTAATGCTGTTTTTCCTTTCCAGGATGCTGACATTACATTTTGTAGTCACATTGCCTTAGGCTAGTTTTGGCTGTGACAGTTTCTCAGGTTTTCTTGGTTTGTATGACCTTGACAGTTTTGAGGTGTGCTGGTGAGGTATTTTGTTGACTGTCAGCTGACATTTGCCTGATATTTTCTTCATGGGTACACTGCAGTAATGTGTTTTGGAGAAGAAAAAAACCACAGAGGTAAACTGTTAACCCCATCCTCTGACTTGAGGTTGTGTTTGTGGAGTTTCTCCATTGTACTATCTTTCCTCTCCCTTTGGTTCTCAGAAAAGAGGGCGCTCATCTGTGCTCTTCCTCCTGGCCCCTAGTGTGTTTGCCATTTGGTGCTTGAGGATCAAAGGCTCGAGAGAGACACCTGCTGGTCAGATGTAGTGGCACTCCATCGTAGATCTCTCCCTAAGCCAGAACTGCCAGAAAATGGGTCTCCAAGCACATCCAGAGCCCCCGCCCCCACGACCCTGTACCTTTTTTAAGGTATGGTCTCAATTTCTGGATAGAAATGATGAATTTAGGAGAGCATGTCCTGAAAATGAGTCAAATCAGAAACTAACTTTTCTTCACTATTGAAAAATCACTTAAGCATCAATTTTGTGTTCATGTTTTCAGTAGGCCTGGTAAAGGTATGTTGTCAGCCATTTGGGTCCAAGGTAGATGCTCTGAGACTAGTGTGAGTTGAATCAAGAGTACTTTATCGTTGGCTCAGAGTTTATGGTGGTGGGGGGAAGCTGGAAGGAACTGCCAGGATGGACTCAGGGAAGGAAAGTAAGTAGCTACAGGCCAAGAGAAAAGTAGAGAAGGAAGTGAGTAGTAAAAGGGAAAAGGAGAGAGAGAGAGAAAAAAAGGAAAGGCATGAGAGAGTACTTAGGAGGAAGGAGGACAGATAGAGACAGAATATGTGAGCAGACTGAGAAAGTGAGGTGGATAGGCAAAAAGATACTAAAAAAAACATATGCGCCTCTGGGGGGACCTGCAAGGCAGAGAGTGAGGCTGATGGTGGCAGGGCTTTTGTGGAGTCAGTTGGGAGGGGGAGAAGCTCTGAGAATGCCCAGGTAACCTTGAAAGGAAACTCAGTGGTGGGGCTTAAGACAGACAGGGACTCCTGCCCTAGAGCGCTCACTGTCAAATAGAGACTCAGTAAAATGTATAACATAATGGTTTGGATTTTCATTCCTTCATTTTAAAAACAGCTTTTGTTAAATTGCATTATATAATTCATTCATATGAAATTTACAAATCAAGGGCTTCTTAGTGTTTTCAGATTTATGCAGCTGTCAGCAAATAATTTTTAGAACATGCTCATCACCTTCAAAAGAAACTTCAAACTTCTTACCTATCACTTTCAACTTTCTCCCCCAGCCCCTGGCAACCACCCACGGACCTTCTGTCTGTATAGATTTTTGCCCTCTTCCTCTCACTTGGCATAACATTGACATGGTTTGTTCTCCATTCCTTTCTATTGTCATATTACTCCATTATGTTCTCGCATGTTCTTCTTTTAAAAAATATTTTATTTATTTATTTGAGAGAGGGAGAGAAAGAGGCAGATTAAAGAGAGAGAATGTGCCAGGGCCTTACGCCACTGCAAGTGAACTCCAGACATATGCACCACCTTGTGCATCTGGCTTTATGTGGATCCTGGGGAATTGAACCTGGGTCCTCGGGCTCCTTAACCTTAGCCAAGCCATCTCTCCAGCCCCTCCATTACATGCTCATACCATATTTGAGCTGTTCACTGTTGGGTGTTGGATGATATTTCACTTGCTTTGCTTTTTGTCTGTGATAAGTAGTACTGCTATGAACATTGTGTTCGTAACTTTTATCCATGGCCAGGTGTCTTCATTATTTTGATGCAGCACTAGGAGTGTAATTGCTGAATTATATGTGACTCTGTAGTTAATCATTGAGGTCCTGCCAGGCTAGTTTCCATCTGACATTCCCACATGTGGCATATGTGAATTCTGGTTTCTCCACATCCCACCAACGATTAGTATCATTTTAATTATAGCCAGCTAGTGCGTGTGAAGTGGTTTTCATTTGCATTTGCCTGGTGGCTTATGGTGATTATCCTTTGATGTACATGTCGGACATTCATATGTCTTCTTGGAGAGAGATCTCTAGATTCTTTTCCCACTCAAAAATTGAGTTGCCCTTTAATTATTATGTAGTATTTTCCAGGACAGACAGTTTAGAATCTATTTGCATTAGTTGGAAATTTTGGGAGAATGGTAGTGTGTTCCTAAGGGTGGGTGGGTCCCTCTTTTTCTCCTTTGCCCCTTGTCTCCCTTTCTCCCATCATCCTAAGTCAGCTATCATTAAAATTGAGAATTACTGTGCTTTCTGATTCTATAGCTTCCATAGGAGTGTGGAATTAAAAGGACTGGGGCTATAGCTCAGTGTATAGCACTTGCCTAACGTACATGAGCCCTGGTCTTCCATCCCCAGTACTTGGGGGGATCTCCATTTTACTGGGCTGCATTGAAGTCACACGAAGTTGTAGAGAATAGCCAGACACACTATGGCTCTGGAGAGGTACCCAAGTTCTTTGCTTTGCTTTTCTTCATGAGCTCACTTTGTTTCCAATCCCTATTGTTCTGAACTTGGCAGACTTTGGGGCTCTGATGAAAATCCCAATTTCCTAGAACCACCCCTTTACTTTGCTTGATGAGAATCACCAGATGGTTTATATTGATTGACTTTATTTTAACTCAGTCTTTTCTGTTTTGTCTTTTGTTTGTTTGTTTGTTTTTAGGTTTTCGAGGTAGGGTCTCACTCTGGTCCAGTGGAATTAACTGTGTAGTCTCAGGGTGGCCTCAAACTCCCGGCGATCCTCCTACCTCTGCCTCCCAAGTGCTGGGATTAAAGGTGTGCGCCACCATGCCTGTTTTGTCTTTATAAGTTCTAGCTTGTTGTAAAGTACTCTCTTCTTTTTTTTTTTTTTTCTTTTTTTTTTTTTTTTTTGATGGTGATGCTAAGAATTGTACCCGGACTTCACACATATACTCTACCACTAACAGTACCTGTATTTTAATCACTTTTTTTTTGGTCATAGTGGCAAATATCTGACAGAAACAACTTAAGAGGAGGAAGGGTGTATTTGGCTCACAGTCTCAGGCACTGATGTGTGGCTCCATTGTTTTCAGCCTTAGGCATGGCAGAATACCACAGCCACAGAAGCATGGAGCTGAGGCTGCCCATCTCATGGCAGCCAAGAAACAGAGCAGATGGGCTGGAGAGATGGCTTAGCGGTTAAGCGCTTGCCTGTGAAGCCTAAGGACCCCGGTTCGAGGCTCGGTTCCCCAGGTCCCACGTTAGCCAGATGCACAAGGGGGCGCACGCGTCTGGAGTTCGTTTGCAGAGGCTGGAAGCCCTGGCGCGCCCATTCTCTCTCTCTCCCTCTATCTGTCTTTCTCTCTGTGTCTGTCGCTCTCAAATAAATAAATAAATAAATAAATAAACAAACAGCAGAGATAGGAAGGGGTTGGGGGTCAGAGGTCAGGGGCCAGGTCTAACCTGCCTAGGCCCGCTCCTGCTTCCTCAGTTAGGTCCTTCCTACTAAAGTATCCATCACCTCCTAGAATAGCACTACCAGCTGGGACCAAGCCTTTACCACATGAATCTGTGGGAGACATTTTAGATTAAAAACATAACCATACCCTTTTATGTCTTGTGACAGATTTTTCTTTTTATGTGTCTTTTTCCTCTGGAATTTTAAAGGCAGAAAGAAATAACCATATGTGCTTGGAGTTGGAAGTATGTGGTGTGTATATTTGTTACTTGTAAAGACATTTCACTGTGTGATTTTTTTTTTAATTTTTATTTATTTATTTGAGAGCGACAGACACAGAGAGAAAGACAGGTAGAGGGAGAGAGAGAGAATGGGCGTGCCAGGGCCTCCAGCCTCTGCAAACGAACTCCAGACACGTGCGCCCCCTTGTGCATCTGGCTAACGTGGGACCTGGGGAACCGAGCCTCGAACCGGGGTCCTTAGGCTTCACAGGCAAGCGCTTAACCGCTACGCCATCTCTCCAGCCCCCTTTTTTTTTTTTTATTATGTAATGCTTAGAGTCCTTAATTGTGACTATCTTTCCTTCACTGTTTCTTTTAAAAAAAATTGCTGGGTATCGTGGTGCACACCTTTAATCCCAGCACTTGGGAGGCAGAAGTAGGAGGATTGCCGAGAGTTCGAAGCCACCTTGAGGCTACATAGTGAATTCCAGGTCAGCCTGGGCTAAAGTGAGACCCTACCTCAAGAAACTAAAAAAACCAAAACCAAAACCAAAACCAAAAAATATATATTTGCGATATAGGGGGAAGGGGCGGAAATGAATATGAGCATGCTAAGGCCTCCAGCCACTGTAAACAGACTCCAACAGAAGTACCTCCTGCGTACCTGGCTTTACATGGGTACTGAGCAGTCAAAACGGGTCCTTTGGCTTTTCTGCAAGCACCTTAACCACTAAGCCATCTCTCCAGCCCCCTTATTGTTTCTTTGTAAGTTGCATAATTAATGTATAAACTCAGTGTATTTTTATTGTGTCTAGTTTCATGATTGTGTGTCACCACCATCAAGTCAACAGATATATCCATCACATTAGAAAGTTTCCATGTGTTTCTGAACACTTGAACTGTTATCTTCATTGCAAAATTTAAGCACGCACCACATTGTTTACTGCAAACCCCATTGTTTTATAGTAGGTACTTAGAACTTGTTTGTCTTGTGGAACAGTAATTCTACACCAGTTAAAAAACTCTCCACCTAGCCCTCCCCTATGCCCTGGAAAGCATCATTCTTTGCTTTTCTTCTTGCTCAGGGTCAACTATACAGCAGAGAGATTTCATGATTAGATGGTGTATTAGTCAGGGTTCTCTAGAGGAACAGAACCGATAGAATGAATCATATTAAAAGGTAATCTATTGGATTAGTTTACGGCAGTCCAACCATAGCAGTTTGCAGGCCTGAGAGTTAAGGAGCTTGGTAGCTGCTCCATCTACAAGGCTGGATGCCTCAGCAGTCTCAATCCAGCACTGAAGGCTCAGAGGCGACCTGGAGAGCTGCTGCTCTTCAGTCCACCCTGGAAAGCTGCAAGCAGCACTGGCAGCCCCGTGGGAGGAGGGGATCCTTTCTTTCCTCCAGCTTCCTTAGATAAAGCCCTCCCCTCTGAGAAGGGCCTGCCCACTCTGGGGGAAGGGCTCACCCTGGGGGAAGGATTCCTCCTTTAGTTAGTCTTCCTTGGAAGCAACCTGAGAGACTCACTTATGAGTAATGTCTGTGGAATTAAAAAAAATATATTTTATTTTTATTTATTTATTTATTTGACAGAGAAAGAGGGAGAAAGAGATTGAGAATGGGTGCTCCAGGGCCTCCAGCCACTGCAAACAAACTCCAGACATGTGCGCCCCTTTGTGCATCTGGCTAATGTTGGTCCTGGGGAGTCTAAACTGGGTCCTTTGGTCTTGCAGGCAAATGCCTTAACTGCAAAGCCATTCCTCCAGCCAGTTTGTGGATTTTTAACTTTTTTTTTTTTTTTTTTTTTGGTTTTTCGAGATAGGGTCCCAGGCTGACCTGGAATTCACTATGGAGTTTCAGGGTGGCCTCGAACTAACAGCAATCCTCCTACCTCTGCCTCCTGTGTGCTGGGATTAAAGGCGTGCACCACCACGCCTGGCTTTGTTTGTGGATTTTTAAACCAATCAAGTTGACATAAAAGTTAACCATCACCAATGGGCATGATGTGGAAGATGATGTAAATACATGTGTAAATACCTTAGTGTTTAATTCCACTCAGAAACTAACATTCACTTCATTTGTTGTGAAGGAGGGTTTGCAGGAAAGATGCTTGAATTTGTCCATCTACCTAGTTTCCTCTAGATGGACAGTAGTAAATGTTACTGGAATTAATGGGAAAAATTTATAGTTCAAGCAAGGTTAAACCTTGAAGTTTTAATGGGTTATTATAAAGATTTGCAGATAAACAACAACAACAATCATTAGCAGATTCCAACATTTATCTGTATTAACTAGTTTTAATATTCTTTTACTAGTGAATTAACAGTATGCTTAAGTAGAAAGACTTGGTATAGGGAATCCCCATTGCAGGTGAAGTCTTTTAAAGTAGTTTCAAAACTAAGTTTTCTTAAAGCTCTGGAGATTAAAGGACAAACAGGGTAGCTTCATTGGATTTACATATCAATGTATAGGGCTGCCTTCCCTCTGACACCTCTAGGGGCCAGTCTGTTTTCTTGTCTTTCCAGCTCTATGTTCCATGGCCCATTACCCACTCCCCCCCACTTTGGATTTTTTACTTTATTTCTTTAAATTTTAAATTTTTTTAATGTTTGTAGTTAGTGAGTACAGTCAAGTTGGTACCATTGTTAGCCTCCTCTCTGTCCTCTTCCCTCCACAGGGACTGTCCTTGTTGGGGTATGGGTTGTGCATTGTGGGGTTAGCCTTTAGTTTGGGATAGGAGGAAATGTCTCTGCGTGTCATGACCCAACATGTAGCTCTGACATTCTTTCTGCTCCTTCTTCCACAATTTTCCCTGAGCCATGTTGCATTCATATTAGGTCTGCGTGCATGTTGAGATCTTGAGAGCCTCTGTGTCTCTGGATATCTGGTTTGGTAGGGGTTGATTGTTCTCTGTGTCTATCTCCTTCACTATTGTGCTGGTTCCTGGTTTACCAAGAAAACAGCATTCTTGCATGTTTCCTCAGTTATTCTTAGTTTCAGCTGGGGCCCTTTTGAGGGATAATGGGTTGGTTCTGTCCTTAAGATCTGCGTCTATCTGAAAAAAAGAAGCAGATTCTCCAATGGAGAGTAAAGTTAGCACCTTGTAAATGTGATAACCAATGTTTTTTATAGAGAGTTCAGTGGAGAGCGGGTTCATTTTTGGATATGGTTCTGACTTGTTTCCCAGCTCCAGCTACGAGTTCCGTGCCACTGTACAGATCAGTTAGCCAAATTGAGAGCAGTTGGTTTCCCACCATGGCTGTGCGCCACTATTGCACTTGTATGAGCATCACGTCAGGTTGTTAGCTGCTAAGTAGGTTAGACCATCCATGGCCCATTTTCTGCAGCTGATTCATGTGGGTCACTTGGGAATTGAACCCGGGACCAGCAGGCTTTATAAGCAAATGCCTTTAACCACTGACCCATTTTCCCAGTCCCCTATCCCTTGCCCGAACATTTTGTTTACCCCCCCTCCCCCGCCAATCCTATATTTAGTGAACAGTCACTCTCCATCACCCTGAGGTGGGGGAGGGAAGGAGGAAGGGAGAAGTGAAGTCTTGCCTGCCTGATCAGGGGTGAGCCAGCAGGAGCTTTGTCCATGGTGACATTCTGTTTGTCAGGCTGAGGAAGATTAATGGGTTATTCTTTATGACTTTATGGTTTGTTTTGGTAAAAAAGAAACCAGTAAATATACCATTTTGATAATTTTTTAAAGTCTACAGTTAGTGGGACTACTTAGATTCACAGTGTGTAACTATCCCTACTTCTGAAAAATTTAAGAAGTAATTCTCCCCCTGAAGAAGTCACTTCCTAAAAAAAAAAAATTTTAAAAATTTAAAAAAAAAGAAGTCACTTCCTGTTTACTCCCTTCTTCCAGCCCTTGGCAGCCATTCATTTCTTTTCTGCCTATGTGGGTTTGCACATTCATGGAACCCTATACAGTATGGGCCACTTTTTCTGGCTTCTTTCCCTTTGCTCATGTGCATGAGTGCACATATTCATGTGTGCATTTGGCAGTGCTGTGGATGTAACCGATGGCCTTGCATGTGCTAGGCAAGCACTTTACCACCAAGTCACAGCCCCAGCTCTTACCATAATGTTTTCAGCATTCCTCTACAAAGTGTTTCAGTACTTCATTCCCTTTATGGCTGAAAAATATTCCATCATATGGATGTGCCATGTCTTCTTGATCCACTCACCTACTGGTGGGCATTGGAACTGCTTTCTCTTTTTGGCTATGGTGAGTACAGGACTGGTATGACAGTTGTGTTTTGTTTGAACACACTTCTTTTGGGTATATGTTTATAGATGGAATAGTTGATGTTGAGGTAATTCTGTGTTGGGCTTACTGAGGATTCACTCAGCTGTTTTCTGCGGTGTCTGCACCATGACATACTCTCACCAGGACTGTATGAGGGTTCCAGCTTCTGCACATCATTACCAACGTATGTTATTTCATTTATTAATGAAATTAATATGTCACTGGGAATTGAACTCAGGGCCTCATTCATGCTAGGCGAGTGATCTACGACTGAGTGTTTTTCTTCTTTCCTCTTTCCCTCCCTTATGGTTATGAAATGATGATGTCTCATCTTCATGATCATTATCGTTGTTGTTGTCATTATTATTGAAAGGGCCTTTTTAGGTAGCTCAAGCTTGCTATGTAGTCCATGCTGGCCTCAAACTCATGATCTTCCTGCCTTAGCTTCCTGAATGTTGAGATAATAGGTGTGCGCCACCACATCCAACTTCATTATAGTTTTGATTTATTCCCTGAATCTTTTCATGTGCTTCTTGGCCATTTGTCTGTCTTGGGGGAAATAGCTAACACACAGTTTGCTTTCCCATTGTAGCATTACCTTCTTGTTGTTGGATCAAAATACCTGGCCAGAAGCAGCTTAGGGAGCTACAACCACATCTGTGCTTGCTTATTTTTAGTCATTAGCATATATTAGGTGTGCATAATGGTTTCATTATGGCTTTTTTTGTGTGTGGGGGGTTCAAGGTAGGAGTTTGCTGTAGCCCATGCTGATCTGGAATTCACTATGTAGTCTCAGGGTGGCCTTGAACTCATTGCAATTCTCCTACCTCTGCCTCCCAAGTGCTGGTATTAAAAGCATGTACCACCACATCCAGCTTCTTCATTATGACTTTTTGTTATTGTTGTTTGTGGTTGGTCTCATGCTAACTCAGACTGACCTGGAATTCACTCTGTAGTCTTAGGGTGGCCTTGAATTCATGGTGATCCTCCTACCTCTGCCTCTCGAGTGATGGGATTAAAGGCGTGCACCACCATGCCTGGCTCATTATGACATTTTATGCATGTATATAATGTATTTTGATTATACACCCTTATTATCCCTCCTTGTCCATTGATCCCCTTCTACTTCCCAGCTAGTACCCTTTCTACTTTCAAGTCTTGTTTTATTTTCGGTGACTTGATGGATTTAATTAGGGTTGCTTACATGAACATGGGCTAGGGGTTGTCTACAAGAGCACCCTTCCCCCCTCAGTAATCATTAACTACTTACATATCCTCAAGGAAGGATAAGTCCTCATGAGTCACTCCCGACCCATGACAAAATGTGAAGCCCAATCATATGGGTATGGTGTAGGTAACCGCAGCTGCTGTGAGTTCATGAGTGCAATGGCTATATAATGCCACCTTCTATGACACTTTCCCACCTCTCCTTCTGTGATGTTTCCTGAGTGTTAAGAGGTGGAATGGATGTTCCATTCAGGGCTGAGCACTAACCATTCACTTATTCCAAGCACTTTGCCCAATGGAGTGGTTTGAATGTAAATGCCCCCCGTAGCCTCAGGTGTTTTTTTTTTTGTTTATTATTTTTATTTACTTATTTGATAGTGACAGACAGAGAGAGAGAGAGAGAGAATGGGTGTGCTAGGGCCTCCAGCCACTGCAAATGAATTCCAGATGTGTGCGCCCCCTTGTGTACTTGGCTAACATGGGTCCTGGGGAATTGAGCCATGAACCAGGGTCCTTAGGCTTCACAGGCAAGTGCTTAACAGCTAATCCATCTCTCCAGCCTACCTCAGGTATTTTTGATTAAGCTTCCTACTTAGTCCTCAGCTGGTGGCACATTTGAAAGGATTCTTGCTAGAGTAGGTGAGTTTCTGTGGGCGGACCTTGGGAACAAGGAGTCTAGCCCTGAGGTGTGTTCAGAGCCACCTCACACTTGCTCTTTCTCTGTCTACTATGGGTGTGTGATGAAGTGAGCCAGCTTCTTCCACCATGATAGAGCTTCCCCTGGAACCTGTAAACTGGCCTTGAACTCTACTGTTTGTGTTTATTTTTATTTATTTATTTGGGAGTGACAGACAGAGAGAGAAAGAATGGGTACACCAGGGCCTCCAGCCACTGCAAACAAACTCCAGATGCCTGTGCCACCTTGTGCATCTGGCTTACGTGGGTTCTGGGGAATTGAGCCTGGGTCCTTTGGCTTCGCAGGCAAGCGTCTTAACCATTAAGCCATCTCTCCAGCCCATGCTTGACTTTTTAATTTGGCGACTGGAGACCCAAACTCAGGTCCTCATTTTTGAGTGGCAAATATTTTACCAAGTGAACCATCTCTCTAGTTCCCAACCTGGATTGTTTAATTTCCTTTTCTTGTCTAAGTGCATTAGGTAGACCCTCTAGTGTAAAGTTGAAGAGAGTGCTTAGAGTGGATATCTTGGGCTTAATACTGACCTTAAGAGAAAGGTATTAAATCTTTTACCACAAAGTATGTTTGCCATATGTCTTTAAAATTTTTTTTTTAATTTTTGTTTACTTTTATTCATTTATTTGAGAGTGACAGACAGACAGAGAGAGAAAGAGGTAGAGAGAAGGGGGGGAGAGAGAGAGAGAGAGAGAGAGAGAGTGTGAATGGGTGCACCAGGGCCTCCACCTACCGCAAACAACTCCAGATGCCTGGGCCACCTTGAGCATCTGGCTTACGTGGGTCCTGGGGAATCAAGCCTCGAACCAGGGTCCTTAGGCTTACAGGCAAGTGCTTAACTGCCAAGCCATCTCTCCAGCTCAACTGTTTTTGGACAGATGGGCAGGGGTGATCATTTATTTGCTAGTCTGTGGGTTTTCCTTGCACTGTCTCATTGGTTACTGTGATATTTTTCTCTTGTTCTTATAGCCGCTTCCTGAGAAGTTTGTGGTGAAAGGTGTTGTAGACCGCTTTTCAGAAGAGTTTGTGGAGACCAGAAGAAAAGCTTTGGATAAATTCCTGAAAAGAATTACAGATCATCCTGTGTTGTCTTTCAATGAACACTTTAATGTTTTCCTTACTGCTAAGGTAAGGGCAGGATTCTGAATATCTCTTTCCCAAATGTTCATTCTTAAGGACTCTCTCTTAAACCTGTTCTGGTCTCTCACAAGCCATCTATCTGCATGATTCTCTGTAGTAGGCATCATACAAACTCTGCATGTAAGAGCTAGAGAGATGGCTCAGT
Organism: Jaculus jaculus; assembly: GCF_020740685.1. Taxonomy (NCBI): domain Eukaryota; kingdom Metazoa; phylum Chordata; class Mammalia; order Rodentia; family Dipodidae; genus Jaculus; species Jaculus jaculus. The sequence continues at coordinate 124,062,392 of NC_059102.1, forward strand.
AGTTAAATGGTTAGCTTGCAAAACCTGATGGCCTGGACTCAATTCCCCAGCACCCATGCAAGGTCAGTTGTCCAAAGTGTTATGTGTCTGGGATTTTTTTTGCAGTGGCAGGAGGCCCTGAAGCACCCATACTCACTCACATACACACTCTCTCAAATAAATAAAAATACGTTTTTCAAATCCTAAATATATATAGTTGCCCATTGCATTCGTATGATTTCTGTGTTAGAATTCAGGAGGAATTCCTTTGCCTTTGTAATAGCAGTGGAAGTTAGATTATTTTCTTCTAAAACATTTTTTTTATTGATGACTTCCATTATTGTAAACAATATCCCATGGTAATTCCCTCCCTTCCCCCACTTTCCCCTTTGAAACTTCACTCTCCATCAAATCCCCTCCCCTCTCAGTCATTCTCTTTTATTTTGATGTCATGATCTTTTCTGGAAGTTAGAGTATTTTCATTTACCAAAAGTGGAGATAATGTTTCCTTAAAGACTGCCTGACAATATTAAAGAGTTAAGTCCATCTCACCAACCATGGACATGAAAGGGGAAGAATACTTACTGAGTGTTTGGTAAGGGTGTTGGTCTTAAGAGCCCTGTAATAAATTACTTATAGCCTCATTTTACAGACAAGGAAACTAAAGTTTAGGTAGATTGTACTTGTTTGGTGACATCACTGGGACTTAAAAGGGGCTCCTGAAGCCACGCTTTTCATCTGTCACATGACCTGGTCATTGCTTACCCACAACCCTGTTCCTATCAGGTGTGTGTACCAAGCATTTGCCAGAGGCTGTGTGTTCCAGCTCAGGATTGTGTTCCCTGGCTTGTTTTGCACTTGCCTGCTGGCAGAACTAGACCAAAACCCCACGGTTCACATTTTGTCTATGTTGTAGACATGAGGCCACATGCTAAGACACTCATGGAAGCTTCCTCCCAGCCCCATCTGTGTTGTTTCAAGTGTTATATTTATATAATCAGGCCATACATAATGTATTCCAGTGACAAGGGAATTTGTCATAATTGCAAAAATGGTGTCAGATAGATAGCTCAACGAGTAAAGTCCTTGCTGTGCAAAACTGAGGACCTGAGATGGAGCCACAGAAACCAGGTGAAAAAGGCAGACGTGGTGGTGAGTCTGTAATAACCGGGAGGCAGAGACGAGTGGATCCCTGAGTTTGAATGAGCAGTCAGCCCATCCTAATTGGCAAGTTCCAGGCTAATGAGAAACTCTGTCTCAGAGAGGGACAGCATTCCTGAGTATAACACCTGAGGTTGTCCTTTGGCCTCCATAGCTGCACAAGGATACACATGTGTACCCACATGCACACACATGAGCACACAAAGTGCAAAAATAGAGACCCATGTACAAATAACAGCAGCTAATAATTAAGCCTTAACAAGGGGTTTCATCTTCTACTCAGTGGAAATAACCTGGCACAGTCCTATTGTTGAATTGACCTTTAGCCTTGTTAATGACATCTCAACAGGTCAAACACTTTTTTTTTTTTTTTTTTTTTTTCCCCAAAATAGGCTTTCACTCTAGTCCAGGCTCACCTGGAATTCACTATGTAGTTTCAAGGTGGCCTCGAACTCACAGTGATCCTCTTACCTCTGCCTCCCCCAAGTGCTGGGATTAAAGGCGTGCACCACCACCCCAGCACTCAAACACTTTTACAAACAAATATTTCTAGTGAGCTGATTCTCAGGTCTAGTTCTTTTATTTGCAGAGCCTGCAACAGTTGGTTAACAATACTAGCTAAGCAGGTACACTCTGACAGCCACCTCCTTTCCAGACGTTCAGCAAATAGGATCCCTCCATGTAAGACTAGAGCGGGATGTTTCCATGTGTTGGGGAGAGCCCTCCCCCATTCCCCTGCTAGCTACTTATTTTCCAAGACTGTTTTATAGCCAAATGCAACTTTTGAAGTCAAGTCCATCTTGTTGTCCCAAAGTACAAGTTAATGGCCAAACTGAAGTTGAGTTTCTTTTTCTAGAAGGTCCTCAGGCTGTCTTCTCTATTAAATGAAAGAAAGATGTGTGGCTTGGACCCCTGGAATTATGCATAATGAATACATATTTTATGCATTTTATGCATTATGCATAATTATGCATAATGAATAAGTGGGAATTATTGTGAGAGGATGGTGTTGGGGAGGGATTGAGTTTGTGGGCTAAGTAATGTACAATGAATTTTTAAAATGTATATGTCTTTTGGTGACTCAGTCAAAATCCAGCTTCATGTAACAATACAGGAGAGGTTTCTGTAAATAGAACAAATCTTAGCTGGGCATGGTGGTTTGTACCTGTAATCCTAGCACTTGGGAGGTTGAGGCAGGAAGATAAAGAATTCTTTGTCATCTTTGGCAATATAGTGAGTTCAAAGCCAGCCTGAGCTACATCACAAACAAAAATATGGGTGTGGTGGGGCACACCTTTAATCCCAGCACTTGGGAGGCTGAGATGGGAGGATCACTGAGTTTGAGGCCAGCTTGAGACTCCATAGTGAATTTCAGGTCAGCCTGGGCTAGAGTGAAACCCTACCTATTAAAATAAGTAAATAAATAAAACAATGGGCTGGAGAGATGGCTTAGCCGTAAGCGCTTGCCTGTGAAGCCTAGGGATCCTGGTTTGAGGCTCGGTTCCCCAGTATCCACATAAGCCAGATGCACAAGGTGGCACATGCATTCTGGAGTTGGTTTGCAGTGGCTGGAGGCCCTGCTGTGCTCTCTCTTTCTCTCTCTGTCTCTTTCTCTATCTCAAATAAATAAATAAAAATATAAACCCCCCCCCCAAAAAAAACCAAACTGTATTCCTGGTTTAGTATCATTTGCTAAGCTAAATGTACTGAATAGCTTGGCCTTTCTTTTAAAAAGTGTTATTTGGGGGCTGGAGAGATGGCTCAGCAGTTAAGACATTTGTCTGCAAAGCCTAATGACCTTGGTTCAGTTCCCCAGTACCTACTTAAAGTTACATGCACAAAGTGTCCCGTGTATCTAGTGTTCTGTTACAGTGATTGGAGGCCCTGGTATGGTGGTTTGACTCATGTGTCCCCCATAAACATAGGTGTTCTGAATGCTAGGTTCCCAGCTGATAGAGATTTGGGAATTAATGCCTCCTGGAGGCAGTGTATTGGAGGCGGCCTTATGGGTTATAGCCAGTGTCCCTTTGCCAGTGTTCAGCACACTCTCCTGTTGCTATTGTCTACTTTATATTGACCAGGGTGTGATGTCCACCCTCTGCTCATACCATAGTTTTCCCTTGCCGTCATGGAGCTTCCCCTCAAGTCTGCAAGCCAACATAAACTTTTCTTTTTCCCCGCAACAAATGCTCTTGGTTGGGTGATTTCTGCGAGCAATGTGAACTTGACTGCAACACTGGGTATGCCCATTTTCTCTCTCTCTCTCACTCTGCTTGCAAATAAATAAAATATTTATTTTTATATTTTTGGTTTTTTGACGTAGCCCAGAATGACCTTGAATTCACTATGTAGTCTTAGGGTGGCCTTGAACTCATGGTGATCCTCCGACCCCCTGCCTCCAAAATGCCGGATTAAAGGTGTGTGCCACCATGCCCAGCTGCATTTTAATTTTTTAAAAATACATTTGTTATTTATTTTTGGAGGTAGAGAGAGCGAGAATGAGAATGGGCATGCTAAGGCCTCTAGCCACAACAAATGAACTCCAGATGCACGTACTACTATGTGCATCTGGCTTACGTGGGACCTGGAAAATTGAACCTGGGTCCTTAGGCTTTGCAAGGAAGTACCTTAACCACTAAGACATCTTCCAGCCCAAATAAAAAATATTTTTAAAAAGTGTTAAGTTTTTTTTTTTTTTTTTTTTTTTTTGGTTTTTCAAGGTAGGGTCTCACCCCAGCCCAGGCTGACCTGGAATTCACTATGGAGTCTCAGGGTGGCCTCAAACTCACGGCAATCCTCCTACCTCTGCCTCCTGAGTGCTGGGATTAAAGGCGTGTGCCACCACGCCCGGCTTATCCTAAGTTTTTGAGTGTACAGATCAACACTGTTGAGTATATTCACGTTGTTGTGCAAGTAATCTCCAGAACTTTTCCATCTTGGAAATCTGAACCTGTATCCATTGCTCAGCAGCTCCCTGTTTCTCCAGGTCTCCCGTCTTTTCCTGTAGCTGCCTTGTGGGAGGTGTTCTTAAATGAGGTGCTTGTGTAGTGGCTACAGAGTGTCTTCCCTTGTCTTGTGATGACCAGCCCTTATCACAAACTAGAGAGTATCCTTAAGCAAAACCTGTAATGCTGAGGAAGGTGGGAAAGCTCATATTAACTGTGTCCCAAATCAGTATTTCTTCTTTGGCAGAATGGATGCTGCCAAGAATGTTCATTGACTTGGTGAACTGGGAACACCTGCTCTCTGCTTGGTTTTAAGAAGAGATCAGGAAGTTGAATATGTCATTTGAATTTAGTGTCATCTGTAGAAGGAACTCTATGGCCTCAGTGATAGTCCTGGTGAGACCTAGTGCCTTTGGGATGTGTCTTGTCTAGAGAGCAAGAGGTTAGGAGTGGGGTTTAGAAGCTTTAGGTTAGGACAGTCACTCAGGTTACCTGACTTTGAGGGGGGAGACAAGATAGAAAGGGACTAGAGGGTGTGACTATTTTCAGATGTGTGGCATAGGTTTATGTTACACTCTGAAGAATTAGAAGTTGAAGAGAGGAGACAGTGGACAGACAGGTCAAGGGCCAAGGATGGGAAAGGAAGACTCAGGAGTAAGAATGAAGGTCTTGGGTGTGAAGGAGGGGTGAGATTACAAGGGGTATGTATTTTAGATACTTATGGCAACCTAAGCCTGAGATTGTGTGTCCAGTGGGGAGGGGGTGTTGGGCAGCCAGGTGACCCATGAATCCCTCATTGTCCTCTATCAGGTTAGGCTACCAAAAAGCCATAGGCTTCTTCTGGATTCCCTCCTAGAGAACTGGGAATTAACATCCTGTTTTTTCAAGTTATGGATATTAGCAGCAGACACCAGCATCATCTACAAAACCATTTTTGAAGTCACTGATAAGGGACATAAACAACCTGAGGAGGCTGTAGATCCCTCTTGCAATTCAGTGATAGGAGTAGGTATGTTTTTCTGGTAAGCTAGCAAGGTTTTTTTGTTGTTGTTGTTTTTTTTTTTAATTTTGTCATTGGTTTAGTTTTTTGAGTTTTGGTTTCAACTTGGTAGCCCAGGTTGGCCAGGAATTCCTAATCTTCCTGCCTCAGGCTTTCTAGAGCTAGCATTACAGGTGTGTTCCATCAGCTCTAGTATCTTTAACACCCTCCTTACGTGGCTTCAGTTATAAGTAAGTAATAGAATGAATGATAGCTCTTTAATTTTGCTACTAAAGACAACATGGAGTATTTTTGCTAGAGATTTTTACACTTACATTAGAAAGAGTTGTGTTTGAGAATGGAGAGTGGACTTGATTCAAGGCATCCGGCTGTGTTGACAGGGATCCGGATATGAGCATCCAGGATGTGAGTGTGGGGGTCATGATGTCAAGGTGAGGATGTGGGTGTGACTTGTAACAGAGCTCTCAGTTTTCTCATCCATTTTCAACAAGAAGCTGGCTTTGGCAGTTGGGTTCCTCAGCCCTGGCTGTGCATGTGACTGAGGGTTTTGAGTTTGTCCATGTGTATTGCTAGGACCTGAATGCCTACAAGAAGCAGGGGATAGCATTGCTGACAAGAGTGGGTGAGTCAGTCAAGCACGTCACTGGAGGCTACAAGCTGAGAAGTCGGCCTCTTGAGTTCGCCGCCATAGGTGATTACCTGGACACTTTCGCACTCAAGCTGGGAACCATCGATCGGATAGCCCAGCGGATCATCAAAGAAGAAATAGGTAAGCACTTTTGTTTAGACTGATGGTGCCCAGGGCCCACAATGACAGGCATGGTGTTCTCATATGCTATGCAGAATTAAGCTCAGGAATGCCTCAATGACAGAAACAAGGCATATTTTACTTACAGAGAAATAAGTAAAAAGAAGGCGGAGCTAGTTATGACTAGAATGTAATTTTTTAAAAATTTATTTGAGAGTGACAGAGAGAGAAAGAGGCCCAGAGAGAGAGAGAGAATTGGCACACCAGGGCTTCTAGCTACTGCAAACAAACTCCAGGTGCATGTGCCCCCATGTGCATCTGGCTAACATGGGTCCTGGGGAATAGAGCCTCCAACCGGGGTCCTTAAGCTTCACAGGCAAGCGCTTAACTGCTAAGCCATCTCTCTAGCCTTAGAAGGTAATTTTGCTGTGTGTCTTTGTCCCACACTCAGCCTGGTATTTGCTTTCCCAAGGCAGACATTTGCTTTTGGGCCTCTGAGGCTGTAGAGATGGCTCAGTGGTTAAGGCACTTGCCTGCAAAGCCTAATGACCCCAGGTTTAATTTCCCAGTACCTATATAAAGCCACATGCACAAGGTGGTGCATGTATCTGGTGTTCTTTTGTAGTGGCTAGAGGGCCTGGCGCATGCATTCTCTATCTGCCTCTTTTTTTTCTCTCTCTCTCTGTCACTCTCAAATAAATAAATAAAAATAAACAAAAAAGCTGAAGAGGATTATTTCAAATTAAATAAACTTGGGTCTTTTCTAGAAGAAAGATGATTCAAAAGAAGAATGTAGTGACCAGTATTTGCCAAGTCTGGCCCAGTGAACTTTTTAAAAATTTAATTAATTTATTTATTTTTATAGAAAGAGAGAGAGGGGGCTGGAGAGATGGCTTAGCGGTTAAGTGCTTGCCTGTGAAGCCTAAGGACCCCGGTTCGAGGCTCGGTTCCCCAGGTCCCACGTTAGCCAGATGCACAAGGGGGCGCACGCATCTGGAGTTCGTTTGCAGAGGCTGGAAGCCCTGGCGCACCCATTCTCTCTCTCTCCCTCTATCTGTCTTTCTCTCTGTGTCTGTCACTCTCAAATAAATAAATTTAAAAAAGAAAGAAAGAAAGAAAGAGAGGCAGATAGAAAGAGAAAGAGTGGATGCACCAGGGTCTCCATTTACTGCAAATGAACTCTAGATGCACGTGCCTCTTGTGCATCTGGTTTATGTGGGTACTGAGGAATTGAACCTGGGTCCTTTGGCTTCATAGGCAAATGCCTTAACTGCTAAGCCATCTCTCCAGTCTGCCAGTGAGATTTTAAACTTAATCCTTTCACCTCCTACCTTGCTTCATGTCACACCCACCCTTCCTGAGCTGGGGAGTAGGTGCCCAGGCCTGTGCTTCCTGTGGTCCCTACCACTGCCTGTTTACCCTCCTCTCATGGCCATCAGATTTGCCATATGCCGGAAACAGTGAGGTCTTCAGTCTCCTTACACATATGTAGGCCATACAACTCTGAACAGTGGTGATGATCATGCTGACACAGGAGACATGTCTCAAAGGACTCTGCGGTTAATTAAACAGTGATGATGAAATCCTGGCGACAGCTGAAGAGCCAGATTTTCTTTGTAGAAGTGATGAACTCAATATGTTCTTTTCTGTATGTAGTCTTGGGTGGCCTCAAACCCACAGTGATCCTGATCCTCCTACCTCTGCCTCCCCAGTACTGGGATTAAAAGTGTGTGCCACCACTCCTGGCATGTGTTTTTCTTTCTTTTTCTTTTAAATACATTTTACTTATTTATTTGAGAGAGAAAAAGAGGTAGAGAGAGGGAGAGAGAGAGAGAGAGAGAGGGAGGGAGGGACAGAGAGAGGATGGGCACACCAGGGCCTCCAGCCATTGCAAACGAACTCCAGATACATGTGCCCCCTTGGCTTACGTGGGTCTTGGGGAGTCAAATCTGGATCCTTTGGCTTTGCAGGCAAGTGCCTTACCCACTAAGCTATCTCTTCAGTCCGCATTCTTTTTTATTTTTTCTTGTTCCCTGAAATCACCAGTAGTATCCTGGAGGTCCCAACCATACCTGAGGACCACTTCTCTTTCAGCAAAATGTTTCCTACAACTTAACTGTTTTCCCATCGTGACTGTTTTCCCATTTAAAAGCACCTCCTAAAGGGTTTAGTGGCTAAAAGTACTTCCTACACAGCCTGGTGGCCAGAGTTTGGATCCCTAGAACCCATATCAAGCCAGACACAAATAGCACATGCATCTATAATCCCAACATGTCCATGGCAATGGGAGGCAGACAGAAGAATCCTGAAACTTCCTGGCCAGTGAGTCTGGCATTTGTAGCAGCAGAAAATCAGGAGGGACTTTGTCTCAAGCACCGTGGGAGGCAAAGGACTGACACCCTCAAGTTGTCTTCTGAACTTCACATGTGTGCTATGGCCCATGACCTAAATATATATGAAAGTCTACCCCCATTGCCTATTAAAATTGCTTTGACAACATAGGTAGTTAGGTTATTTTTGCTGGATTTAGCTCTTAACCATTTTCCCCCATAAGGTGTTTTGGTCCCCATTCTCTAGAAGCCTGGATATGCTGATGTTAGTGATAACATTGGCTTTTGGAAGTTCTAGCAAGCTGGTTAGAAACAGTGGAAAGTGTGCTCAGGTGAGGGATTGGCCGGAGCAACTTGTCTTAATCTTGAGAGCTCTTGCCTGTGGTTATTCCTGAGCCACTCATACTAACAAGTGCTGCCCAGGCAGCTGTTCATTGGCTTCTCTCCCTGCTTCAGAGTATCTTGTGGAGCTGAGAGAATATGGGCCTGTGTACTCCACATGGAGCGCTTTGGAAGGTGAACTGGCTGAGCCCCTGGAGGGTGTGTCAGCTTGCATTGGGAACTGCTCAACGGCCTTGGAAGAGCTGACGGAGGACATGACAGAAGACTTCCTACCTGTGCTCAGGGAATATATTTTGTATTCTGACTCCATGAAGGTAAGCTGGTTTGCTTCTTGGGCACTTAAGTATCTTCTTATTAATTGCCATTACCAAAAAGAAATGGATTATTGCCTGTTTGCATGTATTACACATCTTCTTCTTTCTAGATGGGTAGAATCAGACATACAGACTGATACCACAGACATGTGAATACACCCAGTTCAGTGTGAATTCTGCTGAGGCAGCTTGGTTGGTAATTATTGGAATTGAGACTGAAAAATCAGAATTTCTGGCTCCAAATTTTAAGCTCATTCTCTTTTATCACACCCTTCCCCCCATCCCAGGTAGGGTCTCACTCTAGCCCAGATTGACCTGGAATTGACTATGTGGTCTCAGGGTGGCCTCAAACTCATGGCGACCTGCCTACCTCTGCCTCCCAAGTGCTGGGATTAAAGGCATGTGCCATTATACTTTGTTTACAGTACCTTTTTAATTCTGTGGCTGAAACAATTATAGAAAGGCATCCTGACTTGCTTAAAATGAACCAAGATGTTTCACTGAGCATATGATGTGAACAGGGCTTGCTTTTATGAACAAAAAAATTATTTTATGTTCATTGGGGTGCTCCTGGTTTGTCTTTTCCATAGACAAACCCTTCATCAAGATGCTCCCTAACCTTTCTCAGACTAAAACCTTATGCATGCTCAAGCTTAGGAAGTTGCTGTGTTAGTGCTCAATTTGTGTTTATGTTTGAAGCACAAATGTTTATGCTTGTCATTAAGCAAGAGTCATCTGGCATCTTTATTGAAACAGTACACTGTGAGGTATAGGCTTGTGTAATTGAAGATATATGTCAAAGGAATACTTGTTAATTCTTTTTCTTCTCCCAATGTGTGAGAGACAATTGCACTGAGTTTTCTATCCACTAATTCCACCCCCTTACCAAAATTACAGTCATGGTAGTGGGGCTAGGAGAAGGATTGTTGTCTGGGGAAGGGATGGTGACAAGGAAGGGTTCTCTGAAATCCCTAGCTCTGCCTCGTGGCCAGCTGCTGACCTTGAGGTCACCTGCTGTCCCTCTTAGCACCAGAAAGACACCTCTGCAGACCACTCCGGGATACGCAGGGTGACTTGATAACAAAGACATGGTGGCACATGGATTGTTGGGGTTCATGTGGCCAGGACTCGAGTCTCTTCCATTTGAATATTCCTGCACCTTAAGAATTCATTGCTGTATTTTATTTCTTCAAGAGGGTCATATAATTCCATTTTCAAAATAACCCTCGAATATTTTAGATATAAGTGAGACAGACTTTTCCATTTGTTATGAAAAGTGAAATCAGAACAGGTGACTTACTGAAGGAAGGCATAGGTGTTACATATGCCTGTGCAGTGTGCTTCAGAACTGAGAGCTTGGGGTTGCTTTGATGTGAGTAATGGTGTGGTGAAATTTTGATAAATTACTCTTTATATTGGCTTTGAGTGACCCAAAATGAATATTTCTTCTTGTCACGTATGTGGAGTCAGTCTTGAGAACTTATGCTAGGTGAGGAAAGCTCAGTCCCTGTTTGGGAGCTTTCTTCAAGTCCTCTTTTTTAAAAAAATATTTTTACTTATTTATTTGAGAGTGACACAGAGAGAGAGAGAGAATGGATGCACCAGGGCCTCCAGCCACTGCAAACGAACTCCAGATGCATGCACCCCCTTGTGCATCTTGCTAACGTGGGTCCTGGGGAATCAAGCTTTGAACTGGGGTTCTTAGGCTTCACAAGCAAGCGCTCAACCACTAAGCCACTGCTCCAGCCCTCAAGTCCTCTTTTAGTAGGGGTGTGGTTGAACCCCCTTTGAGTTTGAATGGGCCTCTGGGGTCACCTTGTCTAACTTGTTCATTTTGTAGATGAAAAAACTGAGCCCTGTAGGTAAATCTTTGCTCTCATCGGTACCCAGACAATATTCCCCAGTGACGACTCACCCAGTAGCTATGTGTTGACTACTTGCCAAGAGGAAACTGGGTGACCTCTGGTTTTTCAAGGCTGATCCTTAATTGTACATTAAGGACAGTTGTGACTGGGTATGTTCTGTTCTCTTTGGAGGTGGGAGAGAGAGCATAGAAAAATTGGGGTCATTATCAGACCACATGGAATGAATAGAGCACTGAGATTTTCAGACCGTGAACATTGAGAACCGCCTGTACTAGCAAGATGAAGGCAATTAAATGGAAAGGAATGTGTTGAAAGGAGACACATATGAAGAAAGACACACAGAATCTCAAAGGGAAGAGTACTCAAGTACTCTATGGACATATGCTTGTGAGCCCTTGTATGAGATTTCACATGCTGTCAACTGCATATGTATAAATGTAATTAGGGCAGTGATGGGCTGAGAGAGACTCTAGGAGTCTCTTGCCCTACAAATTTCTGGCAGCACCTTTTGAGTATTGGGTTCATAATGATAAGGCCAGAGCTGGAGAGATGGCTTAGTAGTTAAGGCTCTTGCCTGTGAAGCCTAAGGACCCAGGTTTCATTCCCCAGTACCCAGATAAGCCAGGTGCACAAGATGGCACATGCATCATTTGCAGTTGCTAGAGGTCCTGGCTTTTCTCTAGCTGTCTCGCTGCCTCCCCCCGCCTCTCATTATTTTTATTTATTTATTTGAGAGAGAAAGAATAAGGGAGAAAGAGAGGGAGAATGGGCATACTAGGGCCTCTAACCACTGCAATGAACACCAGACACATGCACCACCTTGTGCACCTGGCTTACAAGGGTTCTGGGGAATCAAACCTGGGTCCTTAGGCTTCACAGGCAAACACCTTAACTGCTAAGTCATCTCTCCAGCCCCCATGCCTTGCTCTCTTAAAATAAAATAAATAAATAATGAAAAGTACAACAGGTTGGAGATGCCCTTTTTAAGAAAGTTAAGACCGAATCATGTCTTTTCCACAGTGCCTTACTCATAGAAGATAGTTGGCAACTTTTAAATCAGATAGTTCACTGAATTTAAAACATTTGCAACTTTAAAACTCTTGCATGTTGTATATATATATATATATATTTTATTTTCAGGAGGTAAGTTTAAATAAATGTCAATACATATGCTTTAACATCTTGGGGGACAACTGGGATGAATTGAGGGTCTGAAGTAAGCATAGGTTAAGAGGTCATGTGGAGAAAGCAGCCTTGGCTGAGCCTGAAGGACAGAGGGTTAGCTGTGCCAGGATCTGAGGACAGGAGATATTAGACATAGGAAACACACATTGAAACAGCTCTGAAACAAAACCTGAATCTGGCATATTTGCAGATTAGAAAGGCCAGTGTGAGTGGAGGCCAGTGAGCAGGGACCTTGTGGTCAGAGGTAAAGTCAGACCACACGGCAGTGCCTTAAAGGCCATGGCTGGTGTGTGGATTTTATTCTAAGACATAGAGTGGAAGCTATTCAGTTTTGTGCAGTGGAATGGCAGGATGTGATCTTTACTTTTAGGAAATGAAGAGTGAATAGAATGAGTATGGAGGTGGGTGAGACCATTCAGGAGGTTGTCACAGGGAGCCAGGGCAGGTGGTACTTGTACCACAGTGGTAGAGAAGTGGGAGGTTTGGGTGTGGCATCACTTGCAGTGGACTTCAGACAGGAGCAGTTGGGGTTTGGGACTCAGCAGTTGAAGGGATAATGGACTGTTCATTGAGGTGAGGAAGTCTAGGAATGACAGGTCAGGAAGTTATTTTGAAAGCATATCTGTTGGTCGTCAATGTGGAGAAGTCCTGGCAGTTCCATGTAGGAACAGAAATTTGTGAGTCATTTGTATGTATTTGAAATCTAAGGCTGATGGAGAGAACTAGGTGTGGTCCAGGTGAGTAGAGAGCCTGTGGCCCAAGTCTGGGCAATATTTAGTGGACCAGCACCTCCTTAAGAAGAAGAACAAGTAGCAAGGGAGACAGAGGAGTGGTGAGTTTGGTAGGAACAAAAACAAAAAAGGCTGTAGGTTCTGTGAAGCCAAGAGAAGGAATCTGAGGATAAAGGCATGTTAGTGACCAGTAGATGTAATAATATAGGGGTTGATAGTGATTAGAGGTGTAAGATGTGGACATAGGGGCTGGGGAGAGATAGCTTATTGGTAAAAGGTGCTTGCTTGCAAAGCTTGCTGGCCCTGGTTCAATTCCCCAGTACACATAAAGCCAGATGAACAAAATGGCTCATCTCCCTCTCCTTCTTCTTCTCCCTCTCCCTCTCCTACTCTCCCTCTTTGCCTTCTCCCTCTCCCCCTTCCTCTAGGTGTCTCCTCCTTACTCCTCTCTCTTAATAAATGAAAAAAATTTTTTATAAAGATGTGGAGATCACTTTCACAACATTCCAGTATTGTTCTTTTCAAATAACAGTTTGTGGTTTTCCTTGATCTTGCCTGTCTTTTTCTCTAATCAGCCACAAGGGGGAGGAAGTAAGCCAAGCTACAGCACATTGGCAGTTTATACTTTTTAGGTTGGCTTTTTTTCCCTACTGCCTTTGAAAAGCTAAAATGAAGATTTTTCTAGAAGATTGAATTCTATAGAAATCAAATTCCCTTCCTGAAAAAAAAAGTGACTACAGATTGAGGGTCTTGTTTGCCATTTGTAGCTGAGCATGGTGGTAGCTCAGCACTTGGTGGGCTGAGGCAAGAAAATCATGTCTCATGAAAACATCAGAAGAGCCATTTATAAGATAAGAGGCCAAAGATTCTGATATTAATGATTGGGGTAGCTAGTGAGTCCTTTAACAAAAGGACCCAACAAAGTACCTTCTAGAGGATTGTCTCCAAGTCCTTTATGGACAGAGACCAAGAATTATCAAATATTTAGAGTAGATTATAATTTGAATATCAATTTTAAGGCAAAAAAGCATATTTGGTGAAACACTGGAAGGAAAGAAAAATTCCAGGAAAAAGTCATTATTATTTTCATAAAGAGGAGAGGGCACACCCATAAGACAGAGGAGTTTACTGTTAATTCAAAGAACAAAATGCTATTGGAAATGAAAACCATAATAGAAATGAAAAAATTGATGGGAGAGTTAGAAGAATGTGTCAAGGAACCGTATATAAAGAGACACTAAGAGAGATGGAGAACTGGAGAGAAAATGTGAAAATTAGAGGAGCATATCAGAAGATTGGCATCTGAATAATTGGCCCAGGAGGAGAAAGCAACCGGAAAACCCACAGAAGCCACAGGGAATCTTTTTTTAAAATTTTTATTTATTTATTTGAGAGCGACAGACACAGAGACACAGAGAGAGACAGATAGAGGGAGAGAGAGGGAATGGGTGCGCCAGGGCTTCCAGCCTCTGCTAACGAACTCCAGACGCGTGCACCCCCTTGTGCATCTGGCTAACGTGGGACCTGGGGAACCGAGCCTCGAACCGGGGTCCTTAGGCTTCACAGGCAAGCGCTTGACCGCTAAGCCATCTCCCCAGCCCACAGGGAATCTTCTTTGCCAGGTGTGGTGGCGTACACCTTTAATTTTAGTACTTGGGAGGCAGAGGTAGGAGGATCACTATGAGTTTGGGGCTACTCTGAGACTGCATAGTGAATTCTAGGTCAGCCTGGGCTAGAGTGAAAACCTACTGTGAAAAACCAAAACCAAAACAAAAAAAACCCCCTTTTTTATTGACAACTTCCATAAATGTAAACATTATACCATGATCATAATCTCTTCCTTTCACCTTCCTTTATCCCTCTCCCAAATCTCCCTTCCATTGAATCTCTTTTTTCCAACTAGTCTCTCTCCTATTCTTTTTTTTTTTGAGGTAGGGTCTCACTCTAGCCCAGGCTGACCTAGAATTCACTATGTAGTCTCTCAAGTTGGCCTCCAGCTCATAATCATCCTCCTATCTCCTTCTCCTGAGTGCTGGGATTTAAGGTGCATGCCATCACACCTGGCCTCCTTTCTATTTTGATGTCATCATTTTTTCCTCTCCTCTTATGCAGGTCTTATGTAGGTAGTATCAGTCATTGTGAGGTTCACTTTGTATATGGAAGATAGTATTGTTAGTACTCCTCCCTTTCTTTTGGCTTTTACATTGTTTCTACAACCTCCTCCGAAATGGTCCTTAAACCTTGCAGGGTATGATAGAGATGTCTCAGTGCTAAACATTCTACTGCCACTTCTCAGAATAGCACTTGGTGAATTTTGAATCACCCCAGTGATCACTATCATCTTGAAAAGAGAAACTTCTCTAACCAAAAGTAAGAGTAGCATTAATATATGTCATAAGTATGTGTTTAAAGGACAGTTTTGTGGGCATAACATATCCATTTAGTCAGATAACAGTAGTAGTTTCCCACTAAGGCTTACAACCTTTCCAGTCATAGGTTTTTGATTAAGTTTTCAGTACCAGTCAGGAATTCCCTCCCCATGAGCAGGCCTGAAGTCCAAGCAGAGAGTAGTTGGTTTTCCTTATAGCAGACATGCCACCACCATTGCACTGGTTGATACATTTGGCCAGCCATAAAGCTTGAAGGGTCCACTGCTGAGTAAGACCACTTATGACTTTTCTCCCCCAACAGGCTACATAGGTCTTTCCAGCATGTTGACAGGTAGTCAACAGAGCTGCCACTTCCAGCTCAGCTCCAGCTTGATTTCTCCGTACCTGCAGCCCAAGCGTGCAGAGTCTTTGGCAGTAGGGTCTTAGGGACCTCCCTGGCCAAAACTTGGTGGAAGGTATCCTACCCCTGGCACTGAAATTTTTCTAGTAACAACCCATTAGTTACTTGGTTTCTCCTTAGCCCCCTCATTACTATAGGAACCCTATTGCTTGTAGCCATCCTCCACCCCCCCATCTCATCAAATTTCTCAGATAACAGATAACTAATATTGCTGAAGTTGCTACTAATCAGGTCCTCATACACCACCTAACTCTATCTGGACCAATGGTAAATTATAAAGGACTCATTTGGGATGACACTGCCCCATTATAAAAACAAAGGGGGAATTGTCGGGCACTGCCAGGCATAAGCTGGAGCCTTCAGGAGAAGGGCCTGAGCAGCCAGGCATGGCTAAGGACCCCCAGGCTACAGGAGGTCATTCCATCTCCAAGCCCAGCACACCTGAACTTAGGCTTTGCCCATAGCCCTGTGACTTTTGGCCATTTGCCTAGGAAATTCCTTATTAGCCAGCACCTTCACACAGCCCAGCCCCCTGAGACCTTAGATCACCTGATCCTCCCCCCAACCCGCCATTATCTATGTGCATGTCTCCATGTGCTAATTAGGCATCATGAATGAACCTTGTACATCCAATCCCCTTAGGGCCCTCCCACTGCTCTCAGATGCTTACAAACCCATTTCTTGACAACAAATGGAGAGAGCTGTTCACTGAAATTATCTCTCAAAAGTCTTTTGCACACTCACCACTCTGGTTGCCTGGGACACCTTTGGGAGACCATGGCTGGTTGAAGAACCCAGAAACCCACAGCTTCTCTTTCTCTTTCTGTTTTCCTTTCTGCTTCTTCCAAATAAATAAATATAAAATATAAATAAATAAAAATATTTAGCCGGGCGTGGTGGCGCACGCCTTTAATCCCAGCACTCGGGAGGCAGAGGTAGGAGGATCGCCGTGAATTCAAGGCCACCCTGAGACTACAGAGTTAATTCCAGGTCAGCCTGGACCAGAGTAAGACCCTACCTCGAAAAACCAAAAAATATATATATATATATTTAAAGAGAGAAAGAATTTGGGAAGAAATGTCATATGAAAGAGGATAATGTTTTACCCAGAAGGCATTTTTTAATGAGCATTCTATGTCCAACATTGAAAGATACCTTCCCAGTTTCTTTAATCATCTCATCTTAACCATAATTAACCATCTTTCTTATAAGGCTATTAAGAAAAACAACTACATCAAACTGATTGATCCTATTACTCACTGACAAGCAAGTAGTCTAAAGACAATTTTATATCATTAATATCAATAACACACTTAGAAATTATTTTATTAGGAGTAACTAAGGCAAATTTTGTTGGTATCTTGAGGCAGGCTGGCCTAGAAGTCAGGTCAGTTGCCTCCTCCTCCTCCCTTTTTTTTTTTTTTTTTCTTCAAGATAGGGTCTCACTGCAGCCCAGGCTGACCTTCACTATGGAGTCTCAGGGTGGCCTTGAACTCACAGTGATCCTCCTACCTCTCTGCCTTCCAGTCCTGGGATTAAAGGCGTGCACCACCACACCCGGCTCATTTTTATTTTTTTATTTGAGAGTGACAGAGAGAGAAAGAGGTAGATGGAGAGAGAGAATGGGAGCACCAGGTCTTCTAGCCATTGCAGTCTAACTCCAGATACATGCGCCCCCTTGTGCATCTGGCTAACGTGGGTCCTGGGGAATCAAGCCTCAAACTGGGGTCCTTAGGCTTCACAGGCAAGTGCTTAACCGATAAGCCATCTCTCCAGCCCTTTTTATTTTATTTACTTTATTTTTTGGGCCTCCTCCTTCTAAGTAACAGGACATTATAATCTTTTTAAAAAATTTAAAATACCTGACAAATTATAACTCACCACTTCAGAGAGAATTCTGTTGTTTTTAATTTTTTTTTTGGCTTTTTTTTTGGGGGGGGGTTTAAGGTAGGGTCTCACTGTAGCCCAGGCTGACCTGGAATTCACTATGGAGTCTCGGGGTGGCCTCGAACTCAAGGCAATCCTCCTACCTCTGCCTCCCGAGTGCTGGGTTCTGTTGTTTTTAATAATCCTCTATGTAAGTTGAAGTTGACTGAGAACATAAGCTCAGTAATTACATTTATGATATCATGTAACAAAGTATGCCATTCTTTATGTAAAACTTTAGTCAGTTCACCATAGGCTTTAAACTTGACTGTTTTTTTCTTCCATGCTGCTGCTTGGTGCCTCTGCTGTGGCGGTTGGGTGGGGCTTGCATACGCCTTTAGGTCAGCCCCACCCAGCTCCTCCAGTCTGGTACACATGGGCATAATGGCCAAGCCGACTGCCGGAGACTAAGTCCAGCCACCCGAAGAGGAAAGAAGAGGAGGGGGCCTGAGACTTTTGAGGGCCACTGGAAAAACAAGTGTCCCTGGGACCTCTGGGGAGTCGCTGGGGAAAGGAGGGTGGTCTGGCCTGCCCGGGGGCTGCTGGAGAAAGAGGCGGGAGACATGGTGCCTGTATGGGCTGAGGCGCCATTGTCTGGGCATGTGTGAGCCTGCCTCCTGATTCTTGACTTGAGCTGCTTTGGAGCTTGCAAAGCCAACTTGCAGTTTTGCTGCTTAAAGGGAGTGAGAGGAAAGGAAATGTCCTTCCTGAACTTTTCATTTCCTAGCCATATAAGCAATGCGGGTCCACGTGTCTGGGCCACATGGATACCCAGAAATCATCCATGGGGTGACCTGGAGGATTTCCCAAAAGGAGCCGGCCACCCTCTAGGAGGGCTTAATTCCCTTGAATTTCAGAAGAGTCTGTAATATATGAATCTGTGATTCCTTTTGCTGGGAGACAATATTGAAGTAAAGGAGGAAGCACAGAAAAATATGTTTTGTGTGATGGAGGAAAGAGAAATAGGTTTTTTGCCAACACCCAACAGGCTGTCGGGGTCCAGGCAGAGGACGGCTGACCTGCAGTCAATACCAAAGAGTGGCCTCGGCCAAGAGACATCAGTTGCCAGTTCATTTCATCTGGTCCCATGTGATGGCACGAACTGAAAATAAAGGAGGAAAAAGAGAAACCTGCCCGCCCTCAAAAACGAGGAGGCAAGGCTGCATGGGCCTGTGTCTCCCAGTCCCTCTGGGAGAGCACTCACCTACCCTGTCCATCTCATAAGGTCCCTGTTCAGGTGCCAGCTGTGGGTTTCTGGGTACTTGGGCTGGCTGCAGTCCCCCAAAGGAATCCCAGGCAACCGGAGTGGTGAGTGCGCAAAAGTAAAAGACTTTCAGGAGATAGTTTGGGTGAACAGCTCTCTACGTTTATTGTCAGGGAAATGGATTTATAAGCATCTGAGGGTGGGGGAGGGTCCTAAGTGGATTGGATATACAAGGTTCCTTGCTGATGCCTAATTAGCATATGAGGACATTCATTACAGCAGGTAGGCAATGGTTGAGAGGGGGGTTCATTTGAGCTAGGGTCTCGGGAGGATGGGCTGTGTGAAGGTGCTGGCTGATAAGAAGTTTCCTAGGCAATTGGCCAAAGGTCATAGGGCTATGGGCAAAGCCTAAATTCAAGTGTGCTGGGCTTGGAGAGTGAGTGGCCTCCTGTAAACTGGGGACTTTAGCCATGCCTGGCAGCTCAGGCCCCTCTCCTGAAGGCTCCAGCCTATGCCTGGTAGTGCCTAACAAGAGACAGACACTGGGCGTGCCAGAGCCTCCAGCTGCTGGAAACAAACTCCAGACACATGCCACTTAAGCATCTGGCTTATATGGGTCTTGGGGAATTGAACCTGGGTCTTTTAGCTTTGCAGGCAAGCACCTTAACCACTAAGCCATCTCTCTAGTCCTTTTTCATTTTTCTTTTAAAAAATTATTTATTTATGAGAGAGAAAGAAACAAAGAGAAAAGGAGAGAGAATGGGCACGCCAGGGCTTCTAGCCACTACAAATGAACTCCAGACACATATACCACCTTTTATATCTGGCCTTCATGGGTACTGGGGGAATTGAGCCTGGGGCCTTAGGCTTCACAGGCAAGCAATTAGGCCATCTCCAGCTTTTTATTTTTTTCTTTCTGAGGTAGGGTCTTGCTGTAGTTCGGGCTGACCTGGAATTCACTATGTAGTTTCAGGGTGGCCTTGAACTCATGGCAATTTTCCTACCTCTGACTCCCAAGTGCTGGGATTAAAGGTGTGTGCCACCACGCTTGGCCCAGCTCTCTTTTTAAAAAACATATATTATTAGCTACAGAAGAAGTAGGTTCTCATATGGCTTATAAGTTTTTAAATTTTTTATTGACACTTTGATATATAGACAATAAACCATGACTCCCTCCCACCATTCTCATTTTTCCCTCCCAAATCCCCCTTCCATTGAATCCCTTCTTCTTTCCAGTTAATTTCTCTTCTTTTGATGTCATCATTTTTTTTTCTTCCTATTATGATGGCGTTGTATAGGTAGTATCAAGCACTGTTAGGTCATGAATATCAAGGCCATTTTTTGTATCTGGAAGACAGCATTATAAGCAATCCTGCCTTTCCTTTGGCTCTTAAATTCTTTCCATCACCTCTTCTGGAGTGGACCCTGAGCCTTGGAGGGCGTGATAGAGATGTCTCAGTGCTGAGCATGCCACTGTTGCTGCTTCTCAGCCCTATGGGGACATATTTTTATTTTTCTGAGGTAGGGTCTCCTAGTGGAATTCACTGTGTAGTTTTAGGCTGGCTTTGAACTCACAGCAAGCCTCCTCTCTCAGCCTTCCAAGTGCCAGGATTAAAGGTATATACTACCATAGCCAGGAGAGAGAGAAAAAAAAAAGAGAGAGCGAGCGACAGAGAGAGGGAGGGAGAGAATGGGCATACCAGGGCCTCCAGCCACTTCAGATGAACTTGAGATGCATGTGCCACTTTGTGCATCTGGCTTTATGTGAGTGCTGGGGAATCCAACTCCATTCATTAGGCTTTATGGGTAAGTGCCTTAACTGCTGAGCTCTCTACAGCCCTGTGGTGACTTTTGAGTCATTCCAGTGGTCACTAGCCTCTGAAAAGAGAGGCTTCTCTAACTAAAAGTGAGAGCAGCATTAATATATGGGCATAAACATAAGTGTTTAGGGGGTAGTTTGCTGGGAACGATATATGCATTTAGCTAGACAATAATCGTATTTTCCCCCTTATGGCTTATGATCTCTTCAGCCACAGGCTTTTGATTGGGTTTTTTAGTACCAGGTATGAATTCCTTCCCATGGATTAGGCCTCAAATCCAGAGAGCAGTTGGTTTTCACCAAAATAGATATGCCACCATTGTACCAGTTGGCACATTTGGCCTTGCTGGCCAGCTGTAAGGCTCACAGGGTTCACAATGGTTTCTGTATGACTTATTCCTAACATCTGAAATTTTGATTAACTCTCCTCCCACCATCTATTCACCTTAGACCATTTCTCTGTCCCCTCCCCCCCATATTCTGCCCCTCTTCCTACATATCTACTATACCTTCCCCTTAATCCCCAAATCTTTTGTTTTTAAGGTAATAGAAATAAAAACAGCTTATGAAGTAGAAAGGCACTGCTGAAATGGGAGTGGACTAGTGAGCTGGAAAATTCATTTACCCAAAAAGCCCCAGGCCATGTGCTTCAGAGCTCTTTGTAGATAATTTGCATAGCATTCACTTCTCTCATATCAACAAATCTTTTTAAAAATTATTTATTTATTTATTTGAGAGAGGGAAAGAAGCAAAAAGAGAGAGAGAGGGAGAATATGGGCGTGCCAGGGCTTCCAGACAGTGCACACGAACTCCAGATGCATGCACCACCTTGTGCATCTGGCTTACGTGGGTACTGGGGAATCAAACTGAGATCTTTTGGCTTTGCAGCCAAGTGTCTTAACCGCTAAGCCATCTCTCCATCCCATGTTAACAAATCTTAAAAAAAATTTTTTTTGTTGTTGTGTGTTCATATTTGTGAGTGCAGGTGTGGAGGCCGGAGGATAACTTCAGATGTGTCCTCACCTCCCACCTTGTTTGAGGTAGGGTCTCTTGTTTTTCACCACTGCATCTGACAGGCTAACTGGCCTGTAATCTTCCAGGGAATTCTTCTGTCGTGGTGTCCCATCTTCCTTAGATGTACTATGATAACATAGGTTCTGGGATTCCAAACTCAAGTCCTCATTTTTGCACAGGAAGCACTTTATCCATTGAGTCATCTTCTCAGCCCCAAATTTTAAAAAAAGTATTTATTTATTTGAGAGGGGTGAGAGAATGGGTGCACCAGGGCCTCCAGCTGCTGCAAACAAGTTCCAGATTCATGCTCTACTTTGTGCATCTGGCTTTATGTGGGTACTGGGGAATCAAACCCAGGTTGTTAGGGTTTACAGGCAAGTGCCTTAATTGTGAACCATGTCTTCAGCTTTTGTTTGTTTGTTTGTTTTATTTCAGGGTAGGGTCTCACTCTAGCCCAGGGTGACCTGGAATTTACTATGTAGTCTCTGGGTGGCCTTGAACTCATAGTGATTCTCCTACTTCTGCCTCCCAAGTGCTGGGATTAAAGGTGTGCGCCACCATGCCCTCTTCAGTTTTTTTTTTTTGTTTGTTTGTTTTTCAAGATAGGGTCTCACTCCTAGCCCAGGCTGACCTGGGACTCGCTATGTAGTCTCAGGGTGGCCTCGAATTCATGGCAATCCTCCTGCCTTTGCCTCCCCAGTGCTGGGATTAAAGGCATGCACCACCATGACCAGGGCCTCAGTCACTGCAACCGAACTTCAGGTGCTTGTGCCACCTAGTGTGCATGTGCAACCTTGCGCTTGCATCTAGCTTATGTGGGATCTGGAGAGAGATCAAACATGGGTTCTTAGGCTTTGCAAGCAACTGCCTTAACCACTAAGCCATCTATTCAGCTCTTTTTATTTTATTTTTTTAATATTTTTTTGTTCATTTTTTTAATTTACTTATTTGAGAGTAACAGAGAGAGAAGGAGAGAGAGACAGATAGAGAATGGGAGCGCCAGGGCTTCCAGCCACTGCAAACGAACTCCAGATGCATGTGCCCCCGGTGCATCTGGCTAACGTGGGTCCTGGGGAATCGAGCCTCGAACCGGGGTCCTTAGGCTTCACAGGCAAGCGCTTAACCGCTAAGCCATCTCTCCAGCCCCTATTCAGCTCTTTAAAAAAAAAAAAAAAAACTTTTATTTACTTATTTATTTGAAAGAGAGAACCCAAAATCTTAAGATTTTAAAATCATGAGGAAGTGTATGGTTCAAGTATTATCAATACTTCCCAAGAACATTTAACTCACAAGTGGCCTCATTTTTAATGGAATGAATGTCAAAAGGGGCCACACAGTCATTTAATCTGAGATTATAATACCACAAGGATCAGGTTATGAATTTCCCTCCTGCAGGAAGATGCTGTCCTAGAGGCTAATCCCAAACAGGCCACAGGACTACACTGAGTGTTTTAGTTTTACCCTAATTTGACCATCTTCTTTCTTACTAACACCATTTAGTCTATAAATTCGGTCTGTGAAGTTGTCTGCCCAGCATACCAGTGTTTGAACCATCATGTTCCGCAGTTGCCTTCGTTTGGTCGAGCTGTCCTTGATGCTTTTGTATCTTCTCCCATCGCTGTACTCAGTGTTCTTGCACAAAGATTAGAAGTGTAAAAGCTGCACTGCTGACTTGAGGCATGGCGGACTTTTCCCTCCCCGCAACTTGAGCTAAGAGCCTTGCCAGGGAAAGGTGTATTGAGCTTTCCCATTGACACTGACCATTGTGGCATTTTCCTGGACCAATTCCAGTGGCAGCGATGAGAGCCAAACCACAGACCATGTCTGTGATTCCTCCACACTGTTTTTCATTGTGGCTTAAAGGCAGTTTGCCATAAATATGTCATGATTGACATAGTTACAGGCCTCATTATTGGTATTGTTAGTGTGCTATAAACATTTTGGATGACAGATATTATGCTTTCATTGTTTGGCATTTTTGTTGCATGAAAATTCAAACATGTCCAGAAGTTGAAAGTTCAGAAAGCTCACAGATGCCCCAGCCAGCTCTGAGTTGACTACACATGATTCATCTTGATATCCCTCTACTCCCAGTAACTTCTAGGCTTGGCCAGTATGTTATATGAAAGTAAATATTGGGCATATATAATTTCATAGAAAAATATTTCATATACCTCTCTAAAATACTGGTGTTCCTTTAATAAAGTAAAAGAACCACATTATCATCATAACCATAGGAACAAAATCCAGTGTTTTTCTCTGGTCATATATCCAGTCAGTGCTCAAATTAGGTCTTCACAGCTCTATTCATTTTTCCTTGTAATTCATTTGTCCTCTTTTTAGCTGCAAAAAAAAAAAAAAAAAAAAAAAAGATAGTGACGTTCCAGCTTATCAGGACCATTTAAAATTGTGATGAAATGCTTTCCATTTTAAAAAGTTTGGTGTCTTCATGAAGCTGTGCAAATTCCCAGTAAAAAATACTGGGCGTCTAGACAGAGGTCATTGTGGAAGAACTCAGGAAAGAACACACACACACATATACAAGTTTGGTGTCTGAGAATTGATTACAGGTCTCTTAAGGCACCTCCTCCCACAGCCCTCAGACAGATCCTTACATAGTCCTTTCCTGCTTGATTTTCTCCTTGGTGCTTGGTGCCACCACTGTTCCTTGTTTGTTTTTTGCCTCCCCTTCAGCATGGGAGCTCAACGCAGACACACAGGTTTTTGTTTTGCTTTGTTTACTGTATTTTAATTTTTGTTTTCTATGCTGTATTTTCTGCCCTTTTATAAGACAGAATCAGGGGAGGAGAGCTGGTGACATAGTTATTGTAGTCAGGTTTACATTGCTGGCAAAAAAAAAAAAAAAAAAAGACTCGCAACCAAGAGCAGCTTGTGGGATAAAGGGTTATTTTGGCTTACAGACTCGAGGGGAGGCTCCATCGTGCCAGGGGAAAGTGATGGCATGAGCAGAGAGTGGACATCACCTCCTCGCCAACATCACATGGACAGCAGCAACAGGAGAGTGCCAAACACTGGCAAGAGGAAACTGGCTATAATACCATAATACCCGCTCCAAGAGGCATTAATTCCCAAATTGCCATCAGCTGGGAACCTAGCATTCAGAATACCTAAGTTTATGGGGGACACCTGAATCAAACCACCACAATAGTGTAAGAGAAGTATCTCCCATTCATTTCACCTTTTTGATTTGTTCTATCTGCCAGAATCAAAGATCCCTATAGAGTTTTGTGAGTGGCTTAGATGACTTGTCCTGTGCTTGTTGCTCATGGAGGGGCCTTTCTGTAAACTGACTGGGTCTATTGACCTTTCACACCATGGCCAGCTCAGGCCCAGGTCCGTGTAACTAACTAACAGGTTGACTGATTGCACCCAGGGAGGCTGACTTTTTAACATGACAGCAGTGTGCTGAGGTGTGCCTCGCAGATGCTTCCTAACCATCAGCCTGCTGCGTTCATGGGCAGGCTGAAACCCTGAGCTGGAAACTATCAGAAAAAACCTAGGGGCTGGAGAGATGGCTTAGTGGTTAAGGTACTTGCTGCAACGCTAAAGGACTCAGGTTTTCAACTCCCCAGAACCCATGTAAGCCAGATGCACAAGGTGGTGCATGCGTCTGGAGTTCGTTTGTAGCAGCTGGTGACCTTGATGCACCCATTCTCTCTCTGCCCCCCCTCTTTCTCAAATAAATAAAAAGTTAAAATAAAATAAAAGCAGTCTGATGAACCAGACATGTTGTTAAAAAAAAAAAAAAAAAGAACATGAATGAGTTACTGCTGTGCTGTCATCCAGCAGTGTCTGAAAAACAGGTGGAATGTCCTCTCACCTCTGTTGAGTTGTGAGCATTTTACACTGTCCAGTGGCTGGGGTGTTAGCTCAGCTCCTCCTCCCAGCCTGCTCAAGAGGACAGCACTCCAGTGAGACTGGGACAGCAGAGGCAGAGGAAACTGGAGGAAGGAGTGTGGCTGCACATCCTCGGGATTCCTTTGCCTTTGGGGAGGAAGAGAAGAGTAGCTGCCTTTTGACTGTGTCAGCTGTATGGGGTGGTGCATCTTCTCCCCCCCCCCCCCATCAGCTCTTGCCTTCCACCTTGTTTTGAGACAGGGTCTCTCTTCTTGTTTGCCACTGTGAATGCCAGACTGGCCCACAAGCTTCCGGATTCTTCTGGCTTCACCTCCTTTTCCAAACATAGGCGAGGTGAGACTACGGATAGGTGCATTAATTGCATCCAGCTTTAGGGGGTTTCTGGGGATCTGAACTCAATAGTCACCAGCCTTGTGCTGCAAGCACTTTTAACCACTGAGCCATCTACTCAGCCATACTTCTTACCTTTGAGCACATCATCCCACAGAGGTGCTTGCCTCTTAGCTCAGGAATGGCTTCTTCCTGACCTGGCTCCACTCTCTTCTGGACAGTCCCTATCGGGAGGGTTTATGATTTGAAACTTTCATAGGAACTTGTGATATCTGAGTTAGTGGGAAATTCTTGGTTTGCCAGCTTTTATTTTATCAGGAGGAAGAGACTCAAAGAAACAAGACATTTTTTTTTTTCTTTTCTAGAATGTCTACAGTATGCTTTTGTTTTGCTTGGTGTAGTCTTAGCAACAAAGACTAGATGAGACAAGAGAGGTGAGCCCAGAGCACAGATTGAAGGGGATACTCACTTTCAGGTGCTGACTTGCTGGCAGGGACGAGAGAGGGAATGCATCCTTACCTTTTGCATGCTGAGCCCTGGCTCGCCTTGCCTCACTTCACCTCACCTCCATTCCACCCAGGGCTAGTTCTGATTGGGCTTATTTGCTGTAGGGATTCTGACCTTCACGTACAGAGCTCTTGTAGCATATACAGCCTTGGATATGCCAGTGCTTCTCAGCCTGAGTCCTCAGGGCGGGTCTGCACCCTTGTTTGTTTTGTTTTGTGCCTGGTACAGTGTAGAGGATAGATAGAGGCTAGTGAATCAGTGAACAAAGCAGTCCACAAGGTTGCCCTTCCCCAGAACTTTGCCACTCAGTATCAGGCACTTATGGAAGGCTCAGTTACAGGATTTGTTCTTCCTCTCCCTCCTTTCCAGAGTTGGTGTCACATGTCACATTGCAGCTTCTGACCTCCCTCACAGTCCGGGGAGCACATGGTTGGGTCTGGGATGGTGTGATGTGGGGAGGGCAGGTGTTGGGGATTCCTTTGCCAACTCTGTTACATGCTTCTCTCTGCCTTCCACAGAGTGTGTTGAAGAAGAGGGACCAAGTTCAAGCAGAGTACGAAGCCAAACTGGAAGCCGTGGCTCTGAGAAAGGAAGAGCGCCCCAAGGTCAGGGAAGCTACCAGCAAGGGCTGGGCTGAAGGCCGTCATCTCCCTGCTGACACTGAGCACACTGAGTGCTTCCATCTTCAGATCCTTCAACATAGTGCCAGATGAGCTTGCCCACGCCATTTCCCTTTTTGCTCCTTCTTCTAGGCCTTCCTGATAAATGCTTAGACTTTCTGCTATTTTCTGTGGCTTTTTAAAAGAAAAGTTCAAGCTGGGTGTGGTGGTGTGTGTTTTAATCCCAGCACTCAGGAGGAGGCAGAGGTAGGAGGATCACCGTGAGTTCGAGGCCATCCCGAGACTACATAGTAAGTTCCAGGTCAGCCTGGGCTAGTGTGAAACCCTACCTCAATAAACCAAAAAAAAAAAAAAAGAGAGAGAGATGTTCAAGCTGGGCGTGGTAGTTCACGCCTTTAGTCCCAGAACTCGGGAGGCAGAGGTAGAAGGATCACTGTGATTTCAAGGCCACCCTGAGACTACATAGTGAATTCCAGGTCAGTCTGGGCTAGAGTGAGACCTTGCCTTTAAAAAAAAAAAAAAAAAGACATTCAGTTCTGCCATTCATTGTCAGTTTCTCAGTCCCCTAAAGTGGCATTGTGGAGAAGAGAGGGCAGAGCAGCCCAGATCAGGGTTCTCAGAGTGGGGTTTACTGACAGACCCACAAACTGTTCCCAACCCATCATGAAACAGGAACAGGAGGTCAAGGGAAAACACCTCAGTTACAAGCTTCTCTTTGCTGCCTTCCAGTTGCTAGAAACTTTCATAGCATTTGGACATTGCTGCAGGGCTAGTTCTCCCCCCCCCCCCACCTTTGGTTTTCTGAAGTAGGGTCTCAGGCTAGCTCAGACTGACCTGGAATTCACTATATCGCCTTAGGGTGGTGGCCTTGAACTCTCAGGGCTCCTCCTACCTCTGCTTCCCCCATGCTGGGATTAAAGGCCTGTGCCACCACCCCCAACCCTGGGCCAGTTCTTGTTGGGCACTCCAGATACGTGTTGTTAACTGGCATTGAAATCTGCATGTGAGGCAAGCTGCGTGCTAGATATGCACAACTTAGCTGCATTCAGGGAGGAAAAAAAAAAAATAGTCTTCTATGTCACAGAGTTTGGGAAGCACTGGCCTAGCTTGCTTTTGCTGCCTTCTGGCTCCAGTGTTCTGGGTTGAGATAGGCTCATGATTGTAAAGTGCTCTTGTTGTTCATTATCTTTCTCTTTCCCCCAGTGAGGATTGGAAATCAGTAACATTAGTCAGTGTGCAAGCTCTTACCTTATGCTGAGTGAGCGGCGTGTGTGTGTGTGTGTGTGTGATTGGTTCCAGAAAGCCATGGGGTTTTAGTCCATTATTATCTCCATATGAGAGGTGAGCAAACCAAGGCCCAAGCTCACAACTGGCAGCTGGAAGAGCTAGGGTGAGAGCCTGCAGTCCAGCTGTATAAACTTGTTGCTACCACTGTGTTATTCCATGTCTCCCTCTTTGTGGCTGAAAGTTGTATTTGTTTTCAAAGAAAGGATGGTGGGGTAGGGAACGTTATTAAGAAAATAATAGCAGGGACCAAGTTTCAGGTAAATAAGTCTGGCATCAGAGCCAGGCTCCCTCCCTCCTAAACAAACACTGGGAACGTGAAACCCAGACCTCGGAGATGGCACTCCTTTGTGTAGTGCTTTTATAATCGTTGCCTCACATGATTACCACACTAGTCATCAGAGACCCAGAGGGAGGGCATTGTTCTCTCCCCATCCATGGGCAAGGAAGTGAGTCATAGAGCAGCTCTAGCCTCCTTGGTGCCAGATGTCTGTGCATCCAACACACGCTGTACATAGGCATGTGTGCTGTGTTGATTCACTGTCACCCATAGTGATCTATACCACAGTGTGAACACTGCCTGTGTCTTAGGAAAGCGGGGTAAATCGCAGCTCTTGTCTTTGGCCCAGTGCACGTGGCTGAAGCCCCCTCCTCCCCTTTGCTCCTCTTGTCGTGGATTCTAACCCTTTCTATTCTGTGTGCTACGTGCCTTGGTGGGACTGCAGCCAGGTGCTAACCACTTTCTGTCTCCTGCTCTGCTGCCTGTCCCACTGGAGAGTTTCTGGCTGTCCCTGTAGTCTGGAACATAGTGCTGTCTACTAATCCATGTCTCATTGTAAGGAGTGACATGGAATACTGGGTAATTTTTTTCCTTTCAGATGATTTAGCCCGAAATATAAAGACAGAAGTCATCTCATAAAAAGACAAATAGTGGCAACATGTAAAAGCCTTGAAAGTTTGGAAACTGTATCTTATTTTTACAGACAGTTCTGCCAATGTCTGTTCTTGCTTAGCACTGATCCAGGCTTTCAGAAGCTAGTCTGGTCATTTAATATGTCCAAATATATCCTGAAAATACTCCTTTCCAAAGACAGAAACTGAAGGTTATGAACAATAGGCCCATTTGAGTCTTAACTGTGCCCTGGCTTGCTGATTACTGGGAGCTCAGGACAGCCTGGGAGCAGTCTCAGGCAGAAGAAATGGCTGATTTTGGCTCGCAGTACTGCCCAGCCCAGCCCAGCCCAGCTGTGGAGGCTCCCTGGCCTCGTGTGTAGGACTCTTCTCCCATTGTTGACTTCTTACCCACACTGCTCATCTTCTTGGCCACAGGAATTCTTATAAGGGGGGAAGAGTTTCTTTCCAGGCAGTGAGACTAATAGGTCCCACACAACTACATTCTCTTCATAGACTCTGTGTAGGCTGTATCTCCCCTCTTTTTGGTGAGATGATGAGTCATATAAGAGTTTTCTGCCTCATTAGCCACTTCATTAGCTCAGACACATTGATACTACATTAGTAGTCTTTAAAATGGGCTGTCATGATGGTGTGCCATTGAGAATCACCCAACAACCGGGCAGGGAAAATTGTGGATCTGTTGAATCTGGGGCAATAGCTACCTTGGCAGGCTGAGGACTCTGCTGGCAGCCTGTCCCAGGTCTGCCATGATGTGGTAGAAGGAGTATAGGGTTTAGGTCCTGTGTTCAGAGTCAGCTCTGGCTTTCAGTGTGAACTGAACCAAATCACTCACTGGCCTTTGTTAGCTTCATTCATCTCTCTGTGTCATTGTTGTGACAACATAAAAGTGCTCAGCATGGTGTGTGACAGGAGCCTTTGCTGCCCACAGTGGGTCACTGGTAGGGAATGCTGATGAAGATTTGGGGCCACCTATGTTTTTCAGAATATCCTTTTACTTTTTTTCAGACCACACATTTTCTTAGGTCCTCAAGCTTCTCCCGCTTTCCAGCCCCTCACACATACCTCTGCTCCCCAACAGCCCATCAGCACGTAGACTGACATCTAGGAAATGAGGAACTTAAAGTTGTGCTGTGCTTGCTCTGCTGCTTGTGGGTTTGAGCTCACGGAACCAGAACTGCTATTGATGAGATCAAAGGCAAGGAGGGTGTCAGAAAGGGAGGTGGGTTAGGGCTGATTGAACCCCATGGACTTGACTACATCCGCCATTGGTAACTAATTGATGGCGGCACATTGCTCACATGTCTGAGG
The DNA here is from genome assembly GCF_020740685.1 of Jaculus jaculus. NCBI lineage: Eukaryota > Metazoa > Chordata > Mammalia > Rodentia > Dipodidae > Jaculus > Jaculus jaculus. Next base: position 124,092,588 of record NC_059102.1, read on the forward strand.
CAAGAATGGGTTTGAGCATATGAAACAAGCTACCCAGACAGTGAGCAAAGTTGATTTTGTAAAGCTGTAGAGTGATACTGAAGCCTGATCTCTTTTCTGTAAACCAGAGAAAGGAGGTGGCCTCCTGCTGCTCTGTAACCCTCATTTCAGATCCAAACCTGGGTTGTCATCCTAGGGGGATGGAGTCCTGGGATAAAGGGGCTTCAGCTGCAGGCTGGGGAGCTCTCTGGTTTTTCAGTGTGGGCCAGGGGCCGGATAATGAGGCTTCCAGAGCCAAGTGAGATGTCAGTGTATAGAGTTTTTGCTTTGTTTTAAGCTTGAGAAAGCTCTGATATCAAGCTTGTTCTCAGGCAAGTGGACTGTGGGCTTTGTAGGTGTAGCTTTTCTCATTTTAATTTCGAGGTTGAGAAATCACAGGCATGTGGGTAGGAGGCTGGCTGCCTTCTTCTCGGTCTTTCAGGATTACACTTACGTAAGTCTTAGAATTTGATCCTTTTTAGAAACTCAGGACAGTAGCAGCCATTCTAGAGAAGGGAAGAGGCCAAAGAATCTGTGTTTAAAATTGAACTGTAAATGTAGTCACCTTATGTGAACAGTGAGGCAGACTATGGAGGAACTTCACTCTGATTTGCATTTGACTCATTTCCATGCTAATATATTCATATATTATTAGTTCAGAGCACAGTAGAGAGGGAAGTGCATGCCTCGTGGTTCATGGCTGTAATCCCCCCCAAAATCCCAAAGGCAAGTGGATCACTACATCGAGGCTTGTCTGGGTTACATGGTGAGGCTATGTCTTGAAAAACAAAACAAAACAAATTAAGGGGGGAGAAAAGAATGACGGGTTTCCACAAAAATTTTATAATTATCCAAGTATATATTTTTTAAAGAAAGAAAGGGGCTGTTTTAGGCTTTGAACTATAATGGGTCATATCAGTATGAGGTAAGATGTGTCCTGGGTGGCTGAGTAGGCATGGCAGTGTTGAGGCAAGCTGGTGTGAGTGTGGCCTGTGGAGGCGGACAGGTGTTGTAGATGAGTGTGGCAATACACAGGTGAGCAGGTGTATTGCGTGGAGATAAACGGGAACAGAAAACAAGTGCTAAGCCTCTCAGGGAATGGTGCAGAAGAGGTAGTGGAAAGAATGTAAGAGAAAAATGCTTTGGAACATTGTATTCTGGACAAATGGTGGTCACTACATTTATGATTTTACACCGGCTATTGTTACCTGCACAGTATTGGGTCCATCAACATCTTGTCATGGATGATGAAGGAAGGCAAAAATAAAATAGACATCAAAACAATAGAGGGATTGGTTAAAGGGAGGAAGGGGTTCAGTGGAAGGGGGCTGGGGGATAGGGCAAGAAGGAGGATGGGAAAGGACTATAATCAAAATACATTTTTGTGTGTATTTATAAAAATTGTCAATAAATAAGTTAAAAAAAAGAAAGGTACCAGGCTTCTTAAGTTGATCAGGATAAGAGAAATGGAAGTAGGAATTGAGCTCACTCAGGCAAATCTAAAAGCTGTGCACCTTTAACCATTCTGTAAGATGTGATGTGGTGGGCTGTTCTTGTAAGGTGCTCTATTACTTATTGCTATAACAATATACCTGACCTAAGCAACTTAGGGGAGGAAGGGTTTATTTTAGCCTGTAGTTTGAGAGTATGTCTGTCTGTCATGGCAGGGAAGGTACGGCAGGGTGGGGGTGAAGGAACACAAGGTGCTGGTCACATTGCATCCATTCATGAGGCAGAGAGAGAGGAATACTGCTGTCCCTCTGGCTTCCCCACTTTTATTCAGTCTGGGTACCCACCCAGCCCACATTCAGGAAGGTCTTCAGTCCTCAGTTAAACATCTCTGGAGATGTTCCCACGGACTTTCAGGTCTCTTTGTTGATTCTGAGCTCCGATTGAGTTGTCAGTGAAGATTAACTGCTACAGGTATCAACAGAGAGACTTTTTTTTTCCTTTTTTGCAGTTCTGGGGATGGAACTCAGGGTTTTGTGCATCCTAGACAAGTGCTGTGCTACTGAACTATATCCTTAGTCCTTACCTTTTTTTTTTTTTTTTTTCTGGAGGCAACATGTAGCTCAGTCTGGCCTTTAACTTGCAACCTCCCTACCTCAGACCCCTGAGTGCTGGGATTATAGATTTATGTCACCACGTTCTGCATGGAAACTTCAAGGCAAGTGTGGCAATGGTGGCTCTTACTACTACTATTTCTATCTCTTTTAAAATATATTTTATTTATTTATTTATTTGTTTGTTTATTTATTTATTTGAGAAAGAGGCAGATATATAGAGAGAATGGGTGCACCAGGGCCTTCAGCTGCTGCAAACAAACTCCAGATGCATGTGCCACCTTGTACATATGGCTTATGTGGGTCTTGAGGAATTGAACCTGGATCCTTTGGCTTTGTAGGCAACCACATTAACCGATAAGCCATCTCTCCAGCCCTACTTCTACCTCCTCCCCCACCCCACCCTTGCCACCTCTGTACTAGACATCAAATCCAAGGCCTCGTGCTGTCAGTAAGCATACCATCACTGATCTGCATCTCCAGCTCCAGACTTTAATATGTGACTTCTGCAGACTGAAAGGCCCAGTGGAGAATCTTTCTTCTCTGGGAGCTTTAGGCATGTAAGGAGAAAGGCATTTTCTAGTTAGTTTCCCAGCAGCTGTAATCTCAGCCAAAGGAGCTCTGAGCTCCGCCATCTTCCCCTTATCACTGTGAGTCTTCCCTTCTCTCAGCATAGTATGCCCATTCTACAGATGACTGGCCAGGGCTCGTGGGGATTGTGTTACTTATGTGCCAGGCTAACAAATGCTAAGCTGGTGTTGGCACCCTTTGCCTCTCACTATGTGGGCTCCCAGCAGTCTTTACTCTGTTGAAGGTAGGCTCTGGGTTTTGTGAGATGAGCTGTAGAGGGACTGGGGAGACTGTGGACCTTCTCTCAGCTTTTCTGTCTCTGTTGCCTTATCATTTCCTGTTATGGTGGAGGGAGCTCATTGCTCTCCAATTCTCCTTGTTTCTGCTTTTGACTCATGCATTTACTTCTCTCTCATGCCTTGCTTGCCATTCTCTTGAAATTTGTGTTTTTACCCTCGGTGTTTCCTCAACTTATTATTGCTTTATTTATTTAAAATTTTTTTGTTTATTTTCATTTATTTATTTATTTGAAAGTGACAAACACAGAGATAAAGAGGCAGATAGATAGATAGATAGATAGATAGATAATGAATGGACGTGCCAGGGCCTCCGGCCACTGCAAACGAACTCTAGATGTGTGTTCCCCCTTGTGCATCTGGCTAACGTGGGTCCTGGGGAATCGAGCCTGGAACCAGGGTCTTTAGGCTTCACAGGCAAGTGCTTAACCACTAAGCCATCTCTATAGCCCTATTTATTTATTTTTATTCTGTTTTTTTTCTTTCAAGGTAGAGTCTTATTCCAGCCCAGACTGATCTAGACCTGATCTGCTATGCGTTTTAACCTCACAGCTCCCATCACAACTGAGAATATATGTGTGGTACAGTGAGGTAGAGGAAGATGTATGAAGCTGGGGTGACTAGCCCAGGGGCTGTCACTTTAAAGGGCTCTGGAGATCAGTTTACTGCCATTCCTAGTCACCAGTTCACTCAGCAGTCCCTGGCCCAGGAACCACCATCTTGAATCTGTTCTCTAAGTCATTTCTGTCACTGGTCCTGGGATCTGTCTCATAGAAGTCATGATCAGCTCACCTTTCCTTCAAGTCTTGGGATTTTGTCTGTCTTGGAGACTTTGGAGGATTTTATTAATTTATCATAGAAGCAGATAATTTGGATCTTTGCCCTTCCTTCAAGAACAATAACTGATGGGCACTTCAAACCAATCACCGATGGGAGTGGTGAGCAGGAAAGAAGCAAGGAAAAGGGCTGTACCTGCAGAGGGGGGAGATTCCTGAGCCACCATACCATGGCTCTTGGAAGGTCTATTGAGGCAGATTTGCTGGATCTTGGAAGTGGTTCTGGAAAGATGAAGAAAGCCCAGACATGGCTTTCATTTTCATCTAACCTGCGGTGACCCGTAGCTGTGGGTGGCTGAGCAGGGAAAGGTGAGTGCGCTTCAGTCATGACATCAGAAGACACTGTCAGTCTCTTTCTTCTTACAGAAGTGGAACTGCTTTAAGGAAGGCTTGTTTTTCCATTTGAAACATCTTTCTCTTAAGTTGCCCTCTTTCACTCCCACTCATTCTGGTCTCAACCAAGTTTAATTCTCACACCAGGCTTAGTTGACCCCCTTCCTTAGCTACACCACTTCCCTGGTTCCTGTGTTCTGCAGTTGTCTCCAGGTGGTCCGAGTGGTGGATGGACATGTATGTGCCTGAAGGTGCCTAGTACCCTCAGCCCTGCTCTTGCCACGTTGCTAGAATTCTGGTTGGCTTCTTGTGCATAAGGTTTTCTTGAGTGGTGGAGATTGACTCCTGTTGACTCTTCTTAGCTTGGTGGCATTGGGGTTAACTGACCCGAGCATTCCAAACCTGCAAGGCTATTGGGAAGCATTAACCCAGCTTTGGATATGGTGATCCCTAAGCCATCATCAGGGCCTAGTGGAGCACTTGACTTAGGACAGATGCTGGCTTGTGCTTTAGGAACACCTATGACCAGAAAGCCTGCCTTAGCCATGTGGGATGGCTGAATCTCACCATAGCAAAGTGACAGTTATAAAATCTAGGGGACGTAGTTCTTTTAAGAAAGTCCTCTTTAAGAAGGGCCTTAATTTCTTTTTTTTTTTTCCATAGGTAGGGTTTCACTCAAGCCCAGGCAGACCTGGAACTCTGTAGCTCAAGGCTGGCTCCAAACTCATGGCGATTATTCTTCTTTTGCCTCCCAAGGGCTGGGATTAAAGGCATGTGCCACCACGCTTGGCTCTTTAAGAAGAATTTGAAGCAGTTTGCTATATTGTATTTCAAATTCTTCTGAGAAACACGAACAATTTTCTTCCTATTTTCTTGGACTTACCAAACTGTGACTACTTTGATTACTTGCTGCCGAGAGGGGTATAAATGCCTCCAATGTGTAATGTAGGGCTAGTGGTCTCATCATTGCAGTTAATTCTCTATTTAATGAGGAAAGGCATTGTCAGAGAGCACAAGTATTGGATAGTTCATGAGACCCAGGAAAACCTGCTTCTTTTCTAAGTCTGCCACAAGATAGGAGGACAGCAGTATAATACCCATTGCTTCTGTGTGCAAATCTGTCCCCATATATAAGCACAGATGAGTAAACCCCAAAAGGAACTGGTTCTGAATGGCAGTGTTTTTTCTTCTAATTTGTAAATGGAAGCAGCATGGGGTGGGAGGAGAAAGTGCTTCCTCATGAGTCTGTGTGATGCTAGAATATGGTTTGGAAGGTTGTTTGGGCCATAACCTTGGTTTCAAGAGGGACATTTTAATGTTGCATGTTGGCCCCCAATAAATATGTGAGCTGAGGGCTGAAGAGATGACTGATTTGATAAAGGTGCTTGCTTGCAAAGCCTGAAGGCTTGCGTTCAGTTCCTCAGTAACCGAAATAAAGGCACGTACACAAAGTGGCACATGCATTTGGAATTTATTTGCAGTGGCAGAAAGCCCTGGTGTACCCATTCTGTCTCTTTCTCTCTAATAATAAAATAGTTAAAGAAATATGTGAGTTGAGAGGCTTATGATAGGAGAAGCCAGTCACATACACAAAGCCTACACACATGGCTTCTGTGTTCCAGGTGCCAGCGGATGTGGAGAAGTGTCAGGACCGGATGGAGTGCTTCAATGCTGACCTGAAGGCTGACATGGAGAGGTGGCAGAACAACAAGCGGCAGGATTTCCGGCAGCTGCTCATGGGGTTGGCTGACAAGAACATCCAGTATTATGAGAAGGTAAAGGGCAGGCGCACAAGACTGCCTTCTAGGAGCCGGAGTCTTTTGTGAGGGCCCTCCAGGAATCAGAAGCACAGCCCCTGCTCTTGCCATCTTCCCTTCCCCTGGCTGTCTAGTCTGAGCTTCCCTGCATGCCTTTGCCCAGCTGCTGAGTTGGGAAGCAGAGGCCACGACATTCACAAGCTTCCGTTGCACAGTGACAGCTTCCTGTCCACACTTCCTAGAGCCAGTGTGACAGACTCTCAGTGCACAGAGCTCTGGGGGTACCTCATGTACAGGGGTTCTTCACTTCTGACAGAGCACTGGGGGTACCTCACGTACGGGGCTCTTCACTTCCAACAGCTCTGGGGGTACCTCACGAACAGGGGCTCTTTACTTCCGACAGCTCTGGGGGTACCTCACGTACAGGGGCTCTTCACTTCCGACAGCTCCGGGGGTACCTCACGTACAGGGGCTCTTCACTTCCGACAGCTCTGGGGGTACCTCACGTACAGGGGCTCTTCATTTCCAACAGCTCTGGGGGTACCTCACGTATAGGAGTTCTCCACTTCCATTGTGCCATGCTGTGGACCACTTTGGTCATCTGGAAGACCTGTCATCAAAATGTTTTTTTTTTTAAGTGATCTTTAAAATATCATTGTTAACTACCTAAAATAAAGATGCATGGAGCCACAACCTTTATTCATGCATCCCCCTTATATCTGGACCTCAGGTTAAGCACTCCTAGCACATGCCCTTCCTATCAAGCTATAGTGCCCTCTCCCCAGTCAAGATTTCTTCTCATGTACCCATCCTGGAGTCATTTCTACTAATGATCTACCTACCTACCTACCAACCTACCAACCTACCTACCTACCTTTCCTTTTTGTTTTTCTTTTTTTTTGGTGTTTTGAGGTAGGGTCTTACTCTGGCTCATGCTGACCTGGAATTCACTATGTAGTCTAAGGGTGTCCTTGAACTCACGCGATCCTTCTACCTCTGCCTCCTGAGTGCTGGGATTAAAGGTGTGCACCAGGACACCTGTCATCTTCTGTTCTTTAACAGCCTAATGTTATGGCTGGAGTTCTTCACAGGAGCTAGTACTTGAAAGCCAGCTGTTGGAGCAGGACACAGGTAGTGCTATACCACAGACTAGTGGACTCTTGACTCAGATGGTTTTGGCTGTGGCTCTGAGGTGGTTGTCTACCTAATCCTTTCCTAGCACACTAGAGGAAGGTTAAGGAAACAGCAGCCTTATTTGTAAGGTCATGCAGGGAAGGCTGTTTAAGGTAGAAGGAGAAAGGTGGCCTCCATTTCTTTAGTGCTCCTATCATAGCTCTGGGCTCTGCTCTGAGTGCTTTGCTTGTTCAGCTCTTTACATTTAACCCTGTCTGTCACTGTTAAGGGAGTTTTTATTTTATTTTATTTTTAAAGAGAGAGGATTGGTGTGCCAGGGCCTCAGGCACAGCAGTTGAACACCAGATGCTTGTGCCACCTAGTGGACATATATATGCAACCTTGCACTTGATTGCTTCACTCTTGTGCATCTGGCATACATGGGATCTGGAGAGTTGAACATGGGTCTTTAGGCTTCAGAGGCAAGCTCCTTAACTGCTAAGCCATCTCTCCAGCCCTTTTTTTAAAAAAAAAAATATTTTTATCTTTATTTATTTAGTTAGTTATTTGACAGAGAAAGAGGGAGAGTGAGAGAATGGGCGTGCCAGGGCCTCCAGCCACTGCAAACGAACTCCAGACACATGTGCCTCCTTGTGCATCTGGCTTACGCAGGTGCTGGGAATTGAACTTGGGTCCTTTGGCTTTGCAGGCAAATGCCTGAACTGCTAAACCATCCCTCCAGCCCCTTTTTATTTTTATTTATTTTTTCCCAGCCCCTTTTTAAAACTCAAGTTCTCTTCATATGTTTATATAATTTCTTTCTTATTGTGAACTTTAATATATGAACATATTGCAAATTGGTCATATCCCTCTCAGGTTAAACTCTTTATGTCCTCTCTTCCCTGCCCCTGTTCCCTGTTCCACTGAGGGCCCTCCTCAGCAGGGTTAGTGGTATACACTATGGATTCATGCATGTACCAGTCAGTCTCTGTGGTAGATGACAATGCCCCAGGATACACTTTCCCATTCTCTATAGCTCTTACATTCTTTCCACCTCTCTTCCATAATGTCCCCTGAGCCTTGGCACGTGTGTTATAAGTCTCCTTTAGCATTGAGTTCTCTACATCCTCTGTATTTCTGCTTTGGTGAGTTTTGCATCTCCTATCTCCCTGGGGGAGGATCACGAGAGACCCTTTTGAGAGCAATACTCATATTTAATCTGCCACTTCCTCTGTAATGTTTTGTGGACCCTGATAGATGTGATTGAGGTGATTCATCTTGTGCTGGGCAGTTGGCTGTCTGTTCTTGTACTCATGGGTCTTAGGTCTTGCCCATACATGCTGCCATCTGTAAGAAAGCAGATTCTCTAGTCAAGAGTGAGAGCACCATGGATCATGGATCAGAGGGAATAAACATAGATGTTTAGAAAACTTTTTGATAGGTATAACCTCTTCTTTTAGCCAAAGAACAATGGAAGCTTTCCTCTAGGGTCTATGACCTTCCAAGCTTTAGGCATAGCTCTCAGTACCAGGCATTAACTCCTTTCCACTTAATAGGCCTCATATCCAATCAGACAGCAGCTAATTACCCCCATAGCCTATGTGCCACTGTTGCATTGGTGGGTACATCTTGCCTGGATAGCTGATTTTGTAACTTGCAGGATCCACCACTTGCTCACACTGTTGGTAACCTTTATCCTCCAGCAGCTCACATAGATTTTATGATCCCTAATTTAAGGTTGAAAAAAACCAAGGCTCAGAGACGTTAAAAAACTGCCCAAGGTATATTAGCCTGTCAGAGACTGAACTAGGGTTGTATAACTGATTAGGATGTAAGTCTAGATGTTTCTCATATATTATGAAACTAGGATCTATGGCCCACCCTCGGGAACATCCCTCCCTCCCCAAAAGAGGAAACATCTCCCCTTGTGAAATTGAGGCCTCATTTCTCAGCTGACTTCCCTGTTAGGGAAGATGACTGCCTGTGCCTATGATTCTTCATCTATGAAGTGGGAACAGTCCTTCTCCACTGAATGATTGTGAAGATAAGTGAAATAATGCACATGTGAGCACTTGGTAGGTACTCTGTAAATGTTTCTTCCTTATCCCACTTACCTTCCCTCTGCTGTTTAGTGTGCTTCCCAGTTCAAAACCAACCAGATCCAGTGTCTCCATCACAAACCTCTTATGGATGAATCCCAGCATTCCCAGAGCTCCAGGAGATATAAACTCAGCCCTGGAGTCTATGCCTTCCTATTATATCATAACAGGGACACTATTTTGGGGCCTGGTCTTGGCTTCTATATATTTTTGACAAGTATTCTTTTTGTGCACTTCTGTGAAAGGGATTGTGTACATCAAGTTGCATGTTCCTGGACTGGAGAGGTGCTTAGTGGTTAGAGTACTTGCCTGCCAAGCCTAAGGACCCATATTCAACTCTCCAGATACCATGTAAGGCAGACACACAAAGCTGAGGCAAGCTCAAGGTCACACGTACCAGTGGGTGGCGCAAGTATCTGGAATTTGATGGCAGTGGCTGAGGCCCTGGCATGCCAATTCTCTCTCTCACTCTAAAATAAAACTAAATAAATAAATAAGTAAAAGTTGCATGCATCTGGAGTTCATTTGCAGTGGCTGGAGGCCCTGGCATGCCCATTCTTTCTCTCTCTGTCTTTGCCTGCCTCTCTTTCTCTCTCTCTCGCTCTGTAATAAATTAATAAATATAAAGTTGATAAATAATAAGGTTTGTGCCCTCTAGGAATCCTCAGTTCAGCAGAGGAGATGAATTAATGATAGAATCCCACAATTTAGTGTGAGATAAATGCTCTGAGGGAAAGGAACAGGGAGAAGACTCCTAGAGACAAGTGGAGTGGGCAGGAAAGACTAATTTGTGGAAATTTATTCTGAGCCTCAAACACAGGGATATGGAGAATATGTATTCTAGACAGTTGACACATTTGGGAACTGAAGAGTACTAATTAGTTTTGGTTATTTTTTTAAATATTTATTTATTTATCAGAGAAAGAGAGAGAGTGAATAGGTGCACCAGATCTTCCAGCCACTGTAAACAAACTCCAGACGCTTGCGCCCCCTTGTGCAGCTGGCTAACGTGGGTCCTGGGGAATCAAACCTGGGTCCTTTGACTTTACAGGCAAATGCCTTAACCGCTAAGCCATCCCTCCAGCCCAGTTTTGGTTATTCTTGGCTAATGTATAAAGACCCTTCTAGATCTGAGGGAATGGCCCAGGGAGAGGGTAGGACCCAAAATGCCACAGACCATATTCCTGGTCCTTGTTTACATAGGATGGCTCCCAAGTGAGTCACCAAGGAAGGATCAGGGAACAATTTTGCCACTCCTGTTTTTGGCTTGACCTGATCATGCCTTTCTCTCCCATCTCTGTGGAACCCCTTTCCTAGTGTCTCAGCATAGGGGCCTCCTTCACCCCTAGGGCTGCTTCTAAGAAAGGCCAAATGCAGTGGACTTGTCCTTCCCTTAAGTAGGTACTCAAAAGGAAGAGGACATGTCTGCTGAGCAGGCTGCTGTCAGAGGCAGTGTCGGAGTCTTCTAAGATCTTGGCCTGTCACAGGGTTCTGGAATAAAACAAGCTTGTAGTGGAAAGAACATCAATATGCATTCCTGTTGCCACCAGGAACCATGTGGTAGTGAATATAAAATGCGTAGTATTATATATATGATAAAACAAAATTTCTGGGTTCCCTTTCCTCCTCACTTTCTTTTGGGATATCCAGGAGTGGCCAAAACAAGCAGGTTTTCTACCCAATCTGACTCAGGTGACTGGTGCGTCATGTTTGCATCCTTGTGCAAGCTCCACCCACAGCTGGAACAATGTCTACATCAGTGCTGAGAACCTGTGTCCTCATCAAGAACTTCCTGTCTGGTCTGGTTTTGGCTTCGTTGAGGGAGAGGTTTTTTTTTTTTTTTTTTTCCTCTCTCCTTTCCAGTGACTCCATTACCACTCACTGGGTGTGAGCTTCACACACTATCATGAAGCCATGTGGGGATAATGCTCTCTTCATAAAGATGGTGGTGACATATCCTGAACAAACAATTCTTACCTCCTTTGTTGATAATAGTATGATAACACACGTAGGTGCCACTGGACAGAGGTAACCCAACAGGATTGACAGTGAAAGAGTAGACCAGAGCACCACTAAAGAGTTGACCCTGAACTCAAACTCAGTGCTGATACTGTGTGCATGTTGTCGTTTCAGTGCCTCATGGCGTGGGAGTCCATTATTCCTCTGCTGCAGGAGAAACAAGAGGCCAAGTAGATTCATTCTCGGGACAGAGACTTCTACCTAGCAGGGCTTGGCACCCAGTACCGGAATGTTCTTGCAGTGCCAGAGAGGTGGCATTGGGAAGAGCACAGCAGCCCCTCTCGTTGTGTACCTTTCCCCCTCCCCCACGGTTGTTTTCAATTAGCATTTCTTCCTTGATGCAGTCGGTTTGGCTATGATCATCTCTCAGCTGAAGAAGCATACCTCTGTGTTGTGCAGAAATGTCCTAAATGGAACACTACGAAGACTTGAAACTGCGGGACACGAACCTGTAGCTGACATCGCAGCATCTCCTGACAGTTTCCTCTCTGGGGACAGCTGAGTTGCCTATTGCAGACAGAACCCAGGTCCTACTTCTCAAGGACATTGCAGGGGCACAAAGAAGGCAACGATGGCTTGCTGTGGAGACCTAGTGTCTTTGCACTTGAACCTGTGGGCAGTGACTTGCCTCCGCCTTGAAGAGCCCTCCATGGAAAGCCCTTAATTTTCAGTGGCCCATGGCTGTGAATGTGTCCTACTGCCTGCGTGTGGCCGTTTTCTTGTGTCTTGTTTAACTCTATGTCTGTACGCCATCCATGCTTGAGGGAGCAAGCCAGCGTCCTTGTCCTTATGCAATGCCTCAGGAAGCTGAGGGGAATGCTCCCAGATCTTGTTTCTGACACTAGAATGCGATAGATGAGAAATGTTTTGTGTAAACTCCAAAAAAGGTGTATTTTTTCTCTGTGAATATTTCTTTTGCTTGTTAGTTGCCATCACAGTTGGGAATGGCCTTTTGGGTAATAGCTATTGTTTTGTAGTCAGAGTAGCCCCTTGTGGTTGACCAGTGGCTCTGTACCCAGCTCCCATGTCTGCACTGGGCAATTTGCCTTTACCTCACCAAAAATACCTAGCTTAAAACTTCCTGCTGTGTCCACTGAATGTTTGGGCAGCCTTGTGACAAGAGGGCTGGTATGTTGTATTGTTACGACAGTCAAAATTTGTAAACGTAATGTGGATGTTCTACATGAAGTGCTTTAACCATTAGCAGTAGGGGTCTCAGATGACAAATGCAGCAATGAACTCTGCTTACAGCTATGCTGAAATCTCCATTTGCATCCAATTCCTGGGAACTGTTATGAGGCTGTCTTTGCAGATCACCACAAAGCCAACAGTCAGCAAAGATCTGTCTTCTAGCTCATTGACCTTCCTGAAAAGAGGCTATGTATTTGTGGCCCTTTCCTATAAAACCACAAATCCAACTCTCAAGTAAATGGTAGGACTTTTTAACATGAAATAGTTGAGATGCTGCTTTTGGTAAGTTAGCCTGCAGATACCAGTCAGCACACAGCGTGCTGAAGTCACCTCTTCCACTCATACCATCTGCAGCTGGGGCACTATGGGACAGTTTGAACAGTATGAGACAATTTGGTTCTTTTTTCTCATGTTTCAAAGAGTTGCCATTGAAGTGATAATTTCTACATCCTCCGGTACTTACCTTTACTTCTGAACCCCATCTGTGGCATTCTAACTCTTGGATATGAATTTTATTTGGTACAAATAGAAATGATCCCTGACATAGAAGGGTGAGAAAAATCCATGCACCCCCAACTCCAGTGACTCAGCATTTCATTCTACCTCTTAACCATCGGGTTGTTATGGGTACGGATGTCTGGAGCCAATCTGGGCATGCTGGTAGAATCAGGGTTTGTTTCTTGTCACTGACAGCCCTCCATTGAAGACTCCAGACTGACCCAACAGCTAATGTTCACCTGTAGGACCCATGAAGTTTTGCTTTATGGGATGTGTGCCTGGAAAATAACTGGTGTAATGATGCTTGGAAAGCACTGTGGAAAGGGTCAGAGGGAAACAAGAGTTTGATAACCTGCTAGTTGATGAGGCCTAGAGTCATTCTCCTGTACTAGTTAGTCAGGAATGAAGGCAGCCCTTAAAACAGCTAGGGACTGTTTCTAGGAGCTATGGGGAGGGGGACAGTCCACAGCCATTCCTCCTTCATGGGAGGCCGAGCACTGATTCTGAAGGGACTGGCTCTGAAGGCACCATGAGATCTTGTCATGCTCTGTTTGCTCACATGTGGTGTTCCTGAGCTTTGCAACACCAGAAAGAGTTGGAGTGATACAAACTTGCTGACCTCTTGTGCTGTTGCCAGGAAAATCTACATCCACTGCAGACTTGGAGGAAATGACCCTTCTAAGAAGAGTCTCTTGTCCCTGTCTTCAGCTGGTGTCTGATGAGCTGAGGAAGCTGGCTGAGAAAGATGGGAACATGAGCCAATGAAGGAGGCTTTCCCACCCTCCCCACTCCTGCAGCTCCCTCATGCCCCTGAAGCTCAGCATTTGCATCCTCTTTATGGCCCAGGACAGAGGAGATGCTCTATGCGAAGTGTAGCTTAGAGACTTCAGTGCCAAAGATGCCTCGGAGAGCCTTCATTTTCTCTGGAGCTCACAGAGTTTCTGTCCTGAGATCACGGACTCCTCTGGTGGAGTTTCCATGAGATTCTGGCTCGAGGGTGCACTCTACCTCAGGCTGAGGGACACATGTAGGCTTTGAGGCTTGAGTATGTGACAGTGGAATGAAGACATTCCCAACAGCTGCCCAGGTTCTGAGACATGAAAGGCTTTCTTCACGTGGATTGGGATTCCAGGTGTTGACAGAATTCCTTTCAGCAGAATTGAGAGATGCAGGTGATGTTTAAGAGAGCAGTTGTGATTTGTAGCAGGTCTGGACACTAAAAGTTGGGGATCTGCAAGAAGAGTCTGGGCTGCTCGGTTCAAAGCCAGGAAACACTGCTCTGCACTGAGGAGGGAGCACGCTAGTCAGTAGCTGCCTTGGGGCTGGGTTTTATCACACAAAGCTTGGTGGTGGCAGGTAAACAAAGTATGAGGGAGGCTCTTGGACTCCCCAGACATCTTTCTGTAGCCAAAATCACAAAAATGTGGCATGTCTAGGGGTGGAGACGGGGATGAGAATGTAAGGGCTTTTTTCTCGGCAAACTTCATCCCTATGGAGCGTGCTCCAGATGTCAAGGGAAGCAGGTTCCCTCAGCCACTGCTTTACACAAGGGAACTGTACCCACACTTCTTTGGGGGGCTTGAGAGGAAGTTCTGTTTTCCATGTGGGCATGGTGTCCAGGTGCCAGTTTCAAGTAAGGTTTCTCTCTTGTAATGATACTTTAAGGGACACCAGAGTTTGTATGACTTGTTCCTGCCTTATGACACTGGAACCTCGGGCAGCTGGCTCTGTTTTGATGAGGTCGTTGGACTGTGGGAAAGTCATTCTCTACTGAGCTGCTGAGAGAGGAGGTGGTGGAGCACCTGAGGTGCTTGCAGACCTCATCTGTTTAGGTCTTAGTGTGGCCTAGAACTGGGCTCCATTCTGGCTGGATGGAGGTCTTGACCACCCTGAAGGGTGATTTATCCCAAGGACCAGCTACCTGTGTTTATAGGCCACACCCCTGTAGACCCTACCTTCCCTCATGTCTACTTGAAGGCCCCTGGAAATGGAGTGAGCTCATTCTATGGCCGGGAACACAGCTTTGGTCATGTTCATTTATAAGATTATGTTGAGAATTTGGTGTTGCTTCTCACTTTTAACTGTCCTCAAGACGGCAATAGATTGGATGTGCCTCCTCCCAGCCCCTGTTCCTTGGGCTTTCTCTACTGAGAAGCAGGTGGCACTTAGCAGTACATTTGAGGAAGATGCCTTCTCCTCGGTCAGACCTGTTGGGGGTGTGGGAGCTGTTCTGCTTTGCTTTTAGCTTGGTGAATAATCAGGAATGTGACTTTTCACTGACTTATTCTGGAGGTTGTCAGGATTTTGTTTTGACGATGCCTGGTGTTCCCGGGTTGCACGTGTCCAAGTGCAGGGGATGTTTGCATCAAAAAAGCTGGGGTGAAAGCTCTGTTGTGAGGGGCAGACTAGTCTTTTAATCATATCGTTTGAAATGTATCCTAGGTATGACTGTCCAACCCTATATATGTGGCAAAAAACCATTATAAAGTAGTTTTTACTACTACGCATAGCTTGTAAATAAGTGCTATGAAAAAATAATTTAATAAACCAGTAACATGCATTTCATATAATTATTCTATGGACTTAGCACTTGAAAAATCAAAACATCCAAAATTTTTTTAAAAGCCACAGACTGTTAAAAATTGAATTCTACTTTTCAAGGTTTTATCATTACCTATTAATATGCCTTATTCTTCAACTAGTGTTTAAACAGTTCTTGGTAGGGTTTTAGATATATAATCAGTTCAGCTAAATTTAACAGTCTTCTTAAAGTAACCAGCCAGAAGGTAAGGGCCATAATTGGGGTGGCCTGAGAGGAGAAACTAAATATTGCTATTGCCAAATGATATTTTTAATAACGCAAGGAAACAGGGACCACAACACCTTTTTGTTTTCAAGAGTATAAGACTAATTTAGTGCCTTTTGGCATAGTTTTTGATTATAGAGGATATGGTATCAGCATTGACAAATCATTTAGATACACAGAACTCTATAGATTATGACAGTATTAAAGGTTTACCCTGCTTTTGCAGAACAGCTTTTTAAGATTCTGTAGGGTCCTCAGAGCTATATGTTTGGGGTGGAAGTTCTTCACAGGTTAAAATGCCAAAAATTCCACAGTGATTAGGTCATGTTAGCAGCGCTCTTACTCTTCAAGCCACTGATGAAGAGTTGCCTATGGCCTCTCCCAGAAGTACCTCCCTAGCACCAGCTGATCGATCCTGGGTGCTCTGGGACCAGGTCAGAGCAGCTCACACCTGTGGGACAGGTTAATTCACCATCTTGTACCAACATCCTGTCAGAAATGATGGTGAGAATGGGGCGAGAAAAGCAGGTTGAAAGCAGGATGTGAATTGGTGGCAGCTGGGTCTTTTCGTTGGATTACAAACCAGCATCTTTTAGCAGTCTGCACTGAACACCACCAAGGCTTTGATCCATAGAGCCCTGTTCATTGTATCTCTCTGTGCCTGCTCCCTTCCTCCCTGTGGGTGGGGAATGCTTGGAGACATGCCCTATGTCTGATACACTCCCATGAAACAAACTGCCAGCAGTCTTTTTAACTCGTATTTTAACTGTTTAAGAAGAGATCAAACTTTTGCTTAGGGCATGTCCAAATTATGGACTGTTTCTTATTTTTAAAAATTGTCCTTTGTGTTTTAAAATTTTTAAAGAGAAAGAAAAAGTCTTCTGAGGGATTGCTGGAATCTTCTGTGTAAATGTCTTTTCTTTCCACTCTGCCATTAAGCCAAAACAAAAGCTGTGAAAATAAGTGCTTGAGAGAACTATGTGGGTAAGACAGGGATTTATTTACAGATTGAAGTCTTTGTCTCATGAAACTACCAAATGCTAAAAAGAATGTCATTTTTTCTTTGTTATGGAACCCAGAGATTATAAAAATGGGGGAAAAAAAGTTGTTTTGGAGTTTTTGATGCTGGCACAAGGTATTTTTTTATTTTTGGTCTTGTTTTCATATATCTAAGAAATTATGTTTATTGTTTACTATGGGATTAGTATTACATTCTGAGGTAAATGAATTTGTATTGCTTCATAAACTATCAGCTTGTAAATTAAACAAGAAAGTTCTTTACCTCAATTAACTTAAAAGTAATGGACCAATAAACCTGTAAAAAATGCTTTCTTTATCCTGAGTTATGTTCTCATTTGTACTACTTAGGATTGGAAACCTTGGATACCTCTCTATTCCCTGCACAAATAATTTGCCTACAAAAATGAGAATGTATTCAGCAACAGGAAAGAAAACATATAAATGAGCTATTATAATTCATCTTTATAGATCCAACTTCCTTTTACTTTCTCCTGCATCATCCAGGTTGGTACTGATTTGGGTAGGTGAAGAAACTACCATAGTGAGCATTGTGTGACTGGCAGGAGCAAAGCATGTTATAATGAGGGTTGGGACAGTCCCTTCCTGCTCTGTTGTTTTTGAGGCATTTGTGAGAAAAGAAGGAACGCCTTAGGTTTATTGGAGAGGGTATATTACAAAGCAGAAGCCAGAATGCTCAGTTCCTCATGATGGCTGTGCCTTGAAAATGGACTTAACAGTGATGCTGAGCTTGGTTTACTGACAGTAGATGTTATTCCAGGACTGCAGTGATACCAAGTGAGGCAACAGGTGGACTAAGGAGATTTGGAATCAAATCTCATTTTCTCAATAACTGTGGCTTTAGGCAAGTCATGTCTCTGAACCTTTAATATTACCATCTTTGAAGTGAAAGCAAGCAAGTCTTCCCTGTACAGTAGTTGGCAGACTAGTAATTATACATACACAGCACTGGCACTATGGTACTATGGTGCTGTCAATATGAGAGTCCACATGGAATTACTAGTTTAAATATCTGTACCTTAAATATTAGGAATAATCTTTTTCCTGTATTTTTGTTTGTTTTGAGGGAGGGTCTCACTCTAGTCCAAGCAGACATGGAATTAATGGAATCTCAGGCTGCCTTGAACTCACAGCCTATTTCTGCCTCCTGAGTGCTGGGATTAAAGGTGTATGCCACCATACTTGGCCTGTTTGTTTGTTTTTTTAATTCTAAAGATATACTTTTTTTTTTTTCTTTTCTTTTTAAGAAGGTGTGGAGATAGGATGCTGGAGGTTTGGGGTCAGACTGAAACCTGGGGAATAAGTAGGGGTAGATTACAAAAGTCATGGCAAGAAGTGATAAGGAGGAAGAGGTGAGAATACACAGCTGGACCTTAGAGACACCTGTGGCATCCAGGAATGGGTCTGAGTGATCTGGAGACTTGGAGCTTGAGAGCTCAAAGTGAAATCATTAGCAAATCAGTGAGAAGAGAGGCACCAAAGATGTAGTAAGCTTGAATGGTTAGAAGAATGTGGTTTACATTTATCTTTGGGGAGATCCACATGTTGATTCAGCTGAATTCTGGAGTCAGTAGGGCTAGACCAGGTATTGGAGAAGAGAAGCAGGGACTGGACCTAGGAGGCCTTAAGAATTAAGGATGCAGAAAGGACAGAGGAAGAAGAGGATACAAGGAGGAACTTAAGGAAGAAAAAGGAAACACATTCAGAGAGCTCATAAACTCAAGGGCTTAGAATATACTATCCGTCAGCCCCCCATGCCTAGGGCTGTACTCGGGGGAGATCCACACTGCGTGTGTGTGTGTGTGTGTGTGTGTGTGTGTGTGTGTGTGTGTGTCCCTGGTTCCTCAGGAGGCCATTGTGCACCGACTCACTGGAGGTGTCCAGGCAACTGTGGAGCAGGGTTTTGAGTGGCCGTGAGTATAACAGGACAAAATAACCAGGACATAGCTTCAGAGAACAGCTCTTTTATTTGTCAGGGGACTGAGTTTTTATAAGCAGTTGAGAGAGAGCAGGAAGAGGGTCCTAAAGGGATTGGTGGGTTCAAAGGTTGCTTGCCAATGCCCACTTAATTGGCATATAGGGCTGTTTATTCCAGCTCATAGGGAGAGAGTTAGGTGATCTGCATAGTGGTCGGTAGAAGTATAGGGTTAGGGTTGCAGGGGGATGGGCTGTGTGAAGGCTGCTGGCTGATACCACATAAGGAGTTTCCTAGGCAACTGGCCAAAGGTCACAGGGCTGTAAGGAAGCCTAAGTCTTATCAGGACATCCAGACAACCTGGCCTGGGGGACAGAGTGGCCCTACTTCCTTTTGATATTAGGCCCAAGACTTGTCCATTTGTCTGGGAGTCCAGGCTCACTGTGACCCCTGTCAGTCTGGGACCCGAGATTTTGCCTGGTGGTTCAGGCTACTGTGACCTTTCTGTAGTCTGGGGGCCCTAGTCACGTCTGAAAGCTTAGGCTTGCCTTAACCCAGGCTCCTGCCTGTACCTGACATGTGGTGTGGTGTATGCAGGTGTGGGTTGATTCACACACCCCATGTGTGTGTGCACAAAGACCAGTGAACATCAGATGTTCTGTATCACTCAGCCATGTGTTTCTTTGAGGCAGAGTCTCTGTCTGTCTGTCTGTCTTTCTCTCTCTCTATGTGTGTGTATGTCCCAATCTGGAGCTATTGTTTTGCGGGTAGCAGGCAAGGGTGTCCACACGCAGCTACTTACATGAATGTTGGGAGCTCAGACAGTCTTTTTGGGAAGAAAAAAAGAAGGCCCTCATGCTTCTGTGGCAAATGTTCTTAACCACTGAGCCATCTCCCTAGCCCCCACACTCTGACATTTCTAACTGGTTCCCAGGGGATGCTGATGCCGTTGGTCCATGAACCACAGTGTTTGATCATCTGTTAGAAGAAATGTGACCTACTCTGATAACAGGAGGGGTTAAAAAAAGAGCCACTTTTGGGTTTCAGAGTCAGATCATGTTCAAAGCCACAACTTGCCAGGTGTGGTGACTCACACCTGTAAGCCCAGCATTCAGGAAACTAAGGAAGGAGAATTACTGTGGGATAGAGGACATCTTGGGCTACGTAGTGAGTTCTAGGTCAGCCTGGGCTAAGACTTGAGATCCTGTCTCATATCCAAACCAAAAGCAAGCAAAAGCACAAGCTAGTGTCAGATTGAATGTGGACAAGTAAGGAAATTTCTCTAGCTATTAAGATCAGGCTCTCTGAGAGGAGGAATGGAAAAGCCAGTGATTCAGTTCATTCAGACTGGCAGAATGGGCTGGTGAGAAAGTAAGGAGCCAAAAGAACTGGGCATAAGAGTGAGTTTGGAGAGGTGGGACATGATCCCGAATTCACCTTTCCTATCCCATCAACCTTGCTAATGTTGCTTGCTTCAGTAAGGGGTTCTATCACGTTTTCTATTGCCCAAACTCCAAAGTCGACTCATCTTTCCACAATCCGTCCATCTCCAACGCTTGGCTGACTCTCTACCTTCCAAATACTGCTCCACATCCTGTATTCTTCCCTGCTCACTTCTTACCCAGTGCATCAGCCCACCCATTGCTGTCCCTCACTGCCTCACTACCACAACTCTTAGGTTGTCTTTTTCCTTTTCAGATCCTGTTTTTGTTGTTTTTGTTTTTGTTTTTTTTACCATGCCTCCAGAGTACTCTAAGATATAAATGAAAATATGCTGTGTTCTTGCTTAGAATCTTTCATTAGCTATCCCTATTGTAAGAAACAGAATTTTTTCCAAAGTAATTTTACCTATTTATCTGAGAAACAAAGTGGGGGCAGATAAAGAGAGAATAGGTGTGTCAGGGTGTCCCACCACCGCAAATGAACTCCAGACAAATGCGCCACCTTGTGCATCTGGCTTACACGGGCACTGGGGAATCTGGGTCCTTGGGTTTTACAGACAAGCGCCTTAACCACTAACTTATCTCTCCAGCCCAGTATTTTCTTTTGAAAAGATCTTATGTCTCTCTAACACATTCTCCCTAATACCTAGTCCTCTGTCTTCTAGGCTTTCTCCACTTGAATTCTTGTGTCTTGGGGCATTTTTTCATTCAGGTGGATCTTTCAGCATGTTGTTCTTTCTGCCTGGAATGTCCCCCAACACCCAGCCTCAGTAACTCCTCTTAAGTCTTCAGTTGTATCATAGATGCCACTTCCAGGGAACCTTCTCTGCTCTCCCAAGTCTGAGCTACCTGTGCCCTTGTGGTAGCACTTGTCACAGGAGCATCATTGCCTGTGCTTCTGTGGGCTTCACCTGCTCAGAATATACTCCATGAGAGCAGGAGCCAGCAGGTCTTCTCCCCGTTTCTGTACTGGGAATGGCACCAAGGACTTAGCAGGTCTGCTATAAAGTTTTGCTTATTCCCCACAAGAGAGTTAGATACAGACAGCCCAGATGCCCTGACATTCATTCTCTATCTTTGTGTTTCACTCCAATTTAAGATTGCCATGAACTGGGTGTGGTGGCACACGCCTTTAATCCCAGCACTCAGGGAAGCAGAGGTAGGACAGTCACCATGAGTTTCAGGCCACCCTGAGACTACATTACTGAATTCCAGGTCAGCCTGGGCTAGAGCAGGCACTACCTGGAAAAACAAACAAACAAAATCCCTATAACTCTAGTTATAGGAAGATCTGACTGATCTGGGAAAGAATGATTCACATGCTCATACTGTGAATGCTGATTTTATTAGGAGGCTTCTGTTTTATATATGTAAGTAAAATAGACAATAAAATAAATAACAAAATAAAATGGCATTTATATCTCATTTTTTCACACTACCCACACTGGGAAATATTGATTAATGTACTTAGCTGAGTATTCCATCAAGAGAGTCTTCTGATACTTGCTTCTATTTTGAAATTTTGATTTATTTGCAAAGAGAGAGAGGGAGAATGAGTGTGCCAGGGCCTCCTGCCACTGCAAATGAACTCCAGATGTATGCTCCACTTTGTACATCTGGCTTTACATGGGCACTGGGGAATTGAACCTGGTTCCTTAGGCTTTTCAAGCATCTTAATAGCTAAGCCATCTCTCTCCAGCCCTGATACTTGCTTCTTAAAAGAACTAGTGGCAAGGACACTGTCCTGCACTCCACTGCTCTCCTGCCTCCCTCCCTCCCTCCTTCCCTTCCCCTCCCTTCTTCTCTTAGCCCTTTCCAATGCTGGTGAGTGAACCTAGGGCCTTACACTTATTAGGCAAGTGCCTTACCACTGAGCTAATTCCCCAATCCCCAACCCCTCAATTGCTCTCTTGAGTTTTACAGCTAAGGACTAAGAAAAGAAAACTAACATTTTCAGGATTTTATTTTAACGTGAAAATACTGTTGTCCATACAAAACACTTCTTCCATGTTCATTCCATGTTCATTCCCCTTGCACTGGCAAAACTTCAGCTGTACATTTGAGTTCTTTCACTGTACTTTTAGCACAGTACCCACATAACTACTTAGCCCTACACCGACCTCAAGACAATTCTGGCTTGCTCTAGTGGAGTCTAAGCTCCACCCAGAAGGACCTAGGATGGCTCTGGGTTTAGCTAACACCCACAGACCCTATCCTGTGTTTGATGGAGGCAGCAGAAAGCTGAGAAAAAAATCTTCCATCGCCCAGAAAGTTCTTTTCCCCACCTATCATGTACCCATGGACCACACAGGTCATTCAGAGGCCAAGTCTGACTGGAACTGAGGTTTCTCGGGCAGTGGGTTACTCTGGTCACCTGTTCCCTGGTTCCTTCCTTGTTCTTCAGGGGGACTGTGTCATTGCTGGTATTTTCAGCTCTGGCAGATCCTTCATTTCTCTGTCCTGTCTCCATGTTGTGACCTTAGGCCTTGTTTGTAGGCCACGATGCTGTAAGAATTTGCAACAGAAAGTTACGAGGGAGCTGGAATACCTTTTCCTCCTCAGCAGGGCTGAAGTTATCTCCCACCACCCTGTCACTGAAGGAGTGCGAGAGTGAGAGGCTGTCTCCTTATGGCATCACAATGCTAAGGAGTGAGAAGGTTGGCTATCAGGGCCTATCTCCAGGTTCCCTCCAGTCTTGTGATAATGAACTTCTTTATTTCTCATGTCTTGAGCCCTCTGCCTTTCCATTTTCTTGAAGTGTTTGCAACTCACTCCTGCCTACTGCTGAGTTGCCATGAGTATCTCAGTATCAAGTTGACATTCCCCAATTCCAAGCAGAATTAACTGTCTCATCTCCTGCTTTCTCATATTGATCATCTCACCTTCAAACCTTGTTTAAAAATATTGGTAATTGGGGAATGCTCATCTGTCCCTATAGCCACAGTCCCAAGATCTTACTGTCTTGTCTCTGGCCTCTTCCCTTTCCTCTTCTCTTCAGCTGGTTTGGTGAAAACACTCTTATTAAACTAGCTGGTTGGAGGGGAATGACAACTAGTTCTAATTTTTATTTATTAAACATTTGGAGTTTATGTTTTTTTAATTTTTTTGTTTATTTTTATTTATTTGAAAGTGATGGACAGAGAGAGAGAGAGAGAAAGAGGCAGATAGAGAGAGAGACAGACTGGACACGCCAGGTCCTCCAGCCACTGCAGACGAACTCCAGACGCGTGCGCCCCCTTGTGCATCTGGCTAACGTGGGTCCTGGGGAATTGAGCCTCGAACTGGGGTCCTTAGGCTTCACAGGCAAGCACTTAACGGCTAAGCCATCTCTTCAGCCCTGGAGTTTATGTTTTAAAGCCAGAATTACAGCTAATGTGCCTGGCATTTCAGTGAGGGACCACTTCAGACCAAAATGTACTATTAACTTTTTTAAAATTAAAATGTATTAAAGGTTAAATAAATCATGAAAAAAATTGGTAGAGCCAGGCATGGTGGTGCATGCCTTTAATTCTAGCACTCAGGAGGCAGAGGTAGGAAAATCACTGTGAGTTACAGGCCAGCCTGAGCTAGAGTGGACTCAACCTCAAAAAAGCAAAAACACAAACATACACCAAAAGCAAAAACAAACAAACAAAACCACAGGGCTGGAGAGACAGTTCATTGGTTAAGGCACTTGCTTGCAAAGCCTAACCTCCTGGGTTTGATTCCCCTGTACCCACATAAAGCCAGATGCACAAAGTGATGCATGCATCTGTAGTTCATTTGCTGCAGCAGCAAGAGGCCCTGACATGCCCATTCTCTCTCTCTTTCCTTGCAAGTAAATAATTAAAAATTAATTTTTAAAATTACACAAACATATTGGTAGGTAAGTGGAGGTATAGCAATTAGGAGCTGTGGGTTGAGATCTATAAAACCTTTGGCATGTCCATCAACCTCTGAGGTGCTCAGTTTTTTCAACTATGGGAGCTCCCGGATCCCCATGTTCTAAGCTAGGAGAGCACAGCTTTTGTTAGATGCCCAGGACCAGGAGGTGCTGATATGGTATAAGCTAAATCCAGGCCTTCTCAAGGACAGCTTGTAATACTTTCCCAACACTGATTCCCACCTTTCATAAGCCTGAGGACCCGACTGGGAGAGCCAATCACTATATTTCAAACAAAACTCATTGTTTTACAAGGCTTAGAGATGTAGAGGCAAGACCTGGAAGCAGCCCGCACAGAGCCACACAAACTTGGCTTGCATCCCTGACTTTGCTGCTGACTCCTGCTGTGTGTTGAAGGCCAGCTTCTAGCTCCTTGGTCAGCCAACAACAGGCAGTTGGGTGTAGCAGGTGTTTAGTAATACTGGCTCATAGATGCTCCACCTTTACGTCTTTTGGACATTCTTTCATTAAGCAATTCCAAATCTGTCTCTTATCCTTAGATGCCAAGGCCTCCATTGAACAGAAGACACACGGGGAGCCATACTGCCTATGGTTGTTGACCTTGGGAACCTACAGTCTAGTGGGCAAGCATATTAAACACACAATTATCAACTATTATGCTATGAAGGAAAAATATAGGAAGCCTTGAGGGCATACTATAGAAGGATTTAATTTAGACCAAGGAGGTAGATATGAATCCTTAAGAAAACAGAAAGTTTTGGGCTGGAGAGATGACTTAGTGGTTAAGCGCTTGCCTGTGAAGCCTAAGGAACCTGGTTTGAGGCTTGATTCCCCAGGACCCACGTTAGCCAGATGCACAAGGGGGCACATGTGTCTGGAGTTCGTTTGCAGTGGTTGGAGGCCCTGGTGTGCTCATTCTCTTTCTATATATATCTGTCTATTTCTCTGTCGCTCTCAAATAAATAAATACAGTAAGTTTATCTTTTCCTTATCTGCAAAATGAGGATAATAATAATTAATTCAAAGGGTTGTTCATTAATTAACATATCAAGTATTGTATGTATTTGCTATTATCATTTTCAAAATAAAATGTGATATGGGGTGAGCATCCACAAGCTTGTAGGTTGAGAAACTGAAGTCATTCTTTTCTGATGGTTACTCTTGTCTCTTAGCTCAAAGCATTTGCTGAGTGCATGTGTGTGTAGGGGGTGCGAAAGGGGATTGCAATGGACAGAAGAGCCTCACGATGGTTTCCTGAGCATTTCCCTACTGTGTGTAAACAACAGCAGGGAGGGAAAGGTAGGTTCTCACAGTGGCATGAAATTTGGCTGACTTTGGTATAGGGAAGGAGCAGTGCCACCTCTCCAACCCCTGGATATAAACAGGCTGTTTGTAGCTCTGGCCCAGGGACTTCTCATAGCATCAAGAAGCAGGGTGCAGAAGGTGACAGGGCCAGCTTTGTGCCTTCCGTGTCCTCTTCTGCTCCAACACTCCTTCATCGTATTTTTTTTTCTCTTTCTGTTATTGGAACGTAGCTCTTCCTTCTATGGTTAGAAAGCTCTATAGGTCTTTCCTGTTGCTTTCACTTAATGATTGATATATCCTCGTCTAGCTTAAGAAGTTTTCAGTATTTCATTTATTTAATTACTTAGAGAAGAGAACAGTAATGGAGACACTGATGTTACAGCAAACATTTTAAATCATAGATAGGCTCTGAGAGCAGTCAGTTTTAAGTTTTTCCTGGTCATCCAATGTACAGAGAGCTTGGTTTTGCATGAGGGAAACGCTTAGCAGTTACTGAAGTGTCTGGACCACATGAGCCTCTAATCAACTGCTCACGTGAATCTTTCCAGATTCTACTCCTGCTCCTGGGATGTAAAGTCATAAAGACCTTGCATAACACATTAAGGTCTAGTAGAAGTAATTGGTTCAGTCCAAGCACAGTGGGGTGAGGCATCTAGGGCAGCACACCTGCTTCATGTACCCCAGATCTCTTTAACAGAGGCAATCCATTCTATTTAGCCCATCCAAAACAGACCACACCACAGAGCGGAATCAACCATTGAATTTTCTCTTTGCTTTCATTTGTCTATTTATGTCCTTATGACATGGGTTGATTAACAAAACTTATTTTCTGTTGTTTTGTGTATTTGTTTAGACAGAGACTACTTCAACCATCTGACAGTGAAATATGACTGGATAATTTACTTTCTTTTTTTTTTGTTTGTTTGTATGTGTTTGTGTGTGTGTGGTATGCTTGCATGTGGAAGTCTGAGGTTGATGTCTTCCTCATTTAGTCACCATCTTATTTTTTGAGAAAAGGTTTCTCCTTGAACATGAGCTCACTGATTTCACAAGACTAGCTAGCTAGCTGGTAGCAAGCCTTAGGGATCCCCTGCCCCCACTTTCCTAGCACTGGGATTATAGGCACATGCCACCACACCTGGCTTTTACATGAGGAACGGGGACTCAAACCCAGGTCCTCACGCTTGCATAGTGTAAGCACCTTACTGGCTGAGCCACCTCCCCAGTCCTGGGTTAGATAATTCTCAAGTGGGCAAAGCTAGTAACCCATTACTTGGTTGGCCAGGGAGCTAAGACCCCAGACATCTGCACTGCATGCTAGCTCTAGTCAAGTCAAGCCAACACATTTAGCCAGGGCCCCACAGAAAAGCAGAGAGGCTGGAAAGTCCTGGATAGGCCTGGCTCAGTCCCCACTCCCTAGGACTCAAGACTTACTTGGTCATGGTCCTCTGCTTGTCTCAATTATCCTAGCTATTTGATCTGCATACCTCATTTTTCTCAACTGAGAATGCAAGCAAAGCAAAAAACAAAAAAACCCTTAATACTTAATGGCTCCTATCCCAGAAGCTCGGCAGAGATGTAATTTATGACATGATGTGAGAATCCCTAAAAGGGCTTTATCACTGTGTCCCATCAATCTGCCTTCCATCATTTTCTACTCTGTTGCCAATGATAACATTCATTACTGATACTGCCTGGGACTAGGCAGGTACCTTTCATAACGACAGCCTAGGACTGGGGATGCTATAGCTCCAGTTGATAGAGTGCTTGCTTAGCACGTAAAAGGCCTTCAGTTCAATCCCCAGTACCATATAAAACTGGGCATGGTGGCACATGCCTATAATTCCAGCACTAGGGAGGTTGATGCAGGAAAATCAAAAGTTCAAGGTCATCCTTGGCTATATGGCAAATTTGAGGCCACACTGGGTTACATGAGACCCTATCTTAAAAAAATAAACAAATAAACAAAAACAACACAAATTTATGTCAACTCTCTTGTAATAATACCCTGTATCTTGTTGGTGCTTATCCTGTGGAGATCCTGAAGGAGCTATTCCTTTTCTGGCTGGCCATACTGATCACTTCCGGGGAGGGGGTAAAAGATCTAACAGGTTAAGCCAGGCTGTCCAATATGGGAAGGGTTAGCCACATGTGGCTCCGGAACACTCAAAATGTGACCAGTCCACAGTGAGTTTTCTGTAAAGATCTAACAACGTACAACCAACCACATTTCAAAGACTTGTTTTTCTGTAAGTTGACTGCATGTTGAGATGATATTTTAGAAGCCAATGATTATTTAAGTCAATTTAATAATTTAATAAAGGTGTCACTTCACCTTTTGTGGTTTAAAAATGTGGCTCCTGCCAGGTGTTGGGGCATACACCTGTCATCCAAGCATCTGGGAGGCTAAAGCAGGAGAACTGTGAGTTTGAGGCCAGCCTGAGCTACATCGTGAGGCACTCCCAAATAAACAAGCCAAACAAGTGACCCCTCAATGGATTTAAAGCACACATGAGGCTTGCCTTTGTGAGTCACACTCTTCTTTCTGTTGAAGGCAAAACTGTCTCATGTTTTCTCTCCATTCTGTTGATGACATTGGCTCCTTCCTGGCCATGGACCAGGCTGCCTCTCCTTTGCTTCCCAAGGCCGCCTGCTACCTGCGCTCTTGTTTCATAAATGAAATGCTGCTCTAGAGGAATAAAAGGGTGGCACATACCCTATAAGAGAGCTCGCATAGTGCAGTGACCACTGAACCCTCCCAGAGCACAAATAAATTGTCTTTGGAAGAGAGGAAGGAGGACTCTCTCGTAAAGGAAACCAAATTAATGGGAATTGAATGGCTCAAGGGAGTTTATAGTTTCAGCCTCCAAATATAAGGAAGTATATGAAATGCCTATAAATAAATCATTATTATAGAACTGCCAGAAAGTGAGCCAGATTCTTGGGTATGTTTGCTCATTTTTGTGATCTGGGGGAATTCCCAGATTGCCAGATTATTAGTTTGAAGGAACAGGAGGACTTTTTCTTTCAAAGTGAGCTTGTTCATAAATAAATGCTGGAAAAAAATAATCCTGTGATCGGGCAGTTGGCCATGGCCCAACCACTCTTGATCTGAGCACCAGGGCCCCAACCCACACAGCAGATACTGCTTTCATCTTACCCAACTGGGACAATGGCCAGGAAGGAGAGGAAAGAAGACAGAACAAAACAGGAGCCAACAAACTTGTCCATGGTGAGCTGATAAATCTTGTTATAGATGGTGGATGTTATCACCCCTGTCAGAGCCAGGGACAGTTGCAGTATGACAAACGTCTTTCCTGTAGAAGGGGCAGACAGAGGTTACCATGAAACATGCTGTTTGTCCCATACTTTTTCCCTGGGATCTCAAGGATCCCCTCCCTCTTCCAAGAATTCTTTTTTTTTTTTTTTTTTTTTTTTTTGGTTTTTCGAGGCAGGGTCTCACTCTGGCTCAGGCTGACCTGAAATTCACTATGTAGTCTCAGGGTGGCCTCGAACTCACGGCGATCCTCCTACCTCTGCCTCCTGAGTGCTGGGATTAAAGGCGTGTGCCACCACGCCCGGCCCAAGAATTCTTTTTCAGTCTCCATGGCTCACTTTAACAGGAGTCCTGCCTCTCCTCTAGCTAGATCTTCCTGAGGCATTTTTCTCTGACTCAAGCTGTTCAGTGACTGACTTTTTGAGCTTTTCCTCACCCTCCTGTATTCACTCCTTTTGCTTGACCTATGACCCAATATATTCCTCACATGTATGAGGATGTTTCTGAAACTGTTGTCTTTTACAAGTCTGTACCTCAAGCTGAGCAGTTCTGAAACATCCTGGGCACAACATCCTCTCACTCACCATAAGAAGTGTCCTTTATGAGTTTGGACATGGCTGATCGGATGGTTGTGATGGGGATGAGAGCAAACATCATGATAGCTCGAGCTGTAAAAGATCACACAAGAGGGCTGGAGAGATGGCTTAGCGGTTAAGCACTTGCCTGTGAAGCCTAAGGACCCCGGTTCGAGGCTCGGTTCCACAGGTCCCACGTTAGCCAGATGCACAAAGGGGCACACGCGTCTGGAGTTCGTTTGCAGAGGCTGGAAGCCCTGGCGCGCCCATTCTCTCTCTCTCCCTCTATCTGTCTTTCTCTCTGTGTCTGTCGCTCTCAAATAAATAAATAAATAAAAATTTTAAAAAAAAGATCACACAAGAGCATGCCTCACAGGAGCCAAGCTTTAGCCAGGGAAGAAATCAGAACAAAGCAAAAGCCTCTCCACAGTGCCTGAGGCGCTTAGTCTGAAAGAAGTAACTTCTGAGACTGGAGAGAGGGCTCAGAGGGTAAAATGCTTGCCTTGTAAGCATGAGGATCTGAGTTAGATCCCCAGTAGCAATGCTTAAGAAAAAAAGAGGCACGAGTTTATAATCCCAGTGCTATGGAGGCAGAAACAGACAGATCGCTGGGGCTTGCTACTTGATGAGTTCCAGGTAGGTGAGAAACCTCAGCGAAGAGGGATGGTACCTGAGGAAGAGCAGTGGTTGTCCTCTGGCCCCACACTCATGTGCACATGCACTCACACACACATGCGCATGTTCACACACATGAAGTCCTTTCTGTGCTGGTAGATTAGCAGTCTGCACGGACCAGACTTTGATTCAGATGGTGTGGATCAATCTGTAAGGTGGCGGGGCATGACCATCATAGAGGCTGATAGGATAGGAGGTCTCTGCTGGCAGTTAAGTGACTTTTCAGGGCACAGGAAGAGAGAAGTGCTAGGAGAGAAGGACTTGGCCTCATCCATCATGAATACCTCTAGGAGACGCTGCTTCCAGAAACGTTTCTCCTAATCCAGCTGCCACACCATCTAAAGCTGTATTAGTCAAATGGAGTGGGGGGGGCTGGGAGGGGAGGAGAGGGAAGAGGAAAAGAAGGAGGAGATGGAAGGGTGAGGGAGAAGGCCATTTTACCCTTCTGTACATATCTTTCTTAAGTAGGCACTGGCCAGAGGTTACCTTGCCATTTTGATAGGTATTTCCTTGAGGTGTGTGACCTGGGCCAAGAGACAGTCCTCTGGTAACCATCTTGAATTCTTCTTTTTTTTGGGGGGGGTGTCTCTCTCTCTACCCCAGACTGACCTGGAATTTACTCTGTAGTCCCAGGCTGACCTTGAACTCACAGTGTTCTTCCTACCTTTGCTCCCTGAATGCTGAGATTAAAAGTGTACGTTAGCACACTTGGCAAGAATTGCTCTATCCACTATGTTAGCACACGTGCCTATTTAAATTTTAATGAAATAAACTTTAAGATTTTGTTCTTTAGTTGCACTGGTCACATATTAAGGGCTCGGTAGTCACTATCATGTTGACAGCTGTGGGCCGTTTCCATGACTGTAGGAAAGTTCTGTCAGAGCACCAGTCTGCGGTTGTCTGCTTATGGTTGTCTGACAGCCATCCTCAGAAACAACATTCTGCTTCCTTATGGGAATTATTTTATTGGCTGCAGAAGCCATTTATTGGGAATTTTTGTGCATTGTTTGAAAGCCCTTCCCT
Source organism: Jaculus jaculus (assembly GCF_020740685.1). Lineage (NCBI taxonomy): Eukaryota > Metazoa > Chordata > Mammalia > Rodentia > Dipodidae > Jaculus > Jaculus jaculus. The sequence continues at coordinate 124,123,320 of NC_059102.1, forward strand.
GGCCCTAAATGATTGTAATTAAGAAGTGTTCAGCTGGATTACTTTGTTTTAGACCTTTAAAATTAGAGAGAAGAAACTCAACCTCGTCTCCATTCAAGACTGTACTGAAGCCTTCCCTACCGACTCCAGGTTCCACTGACCACCTGGACCTTCTAGAGCCTCAGGCTAACATTTCCATCAGTAGTACAGATAGTACACAGCACAATGGTTAAACTATGCAGCAAGTTCCACCTTAGGTGCTGAGCTTGGAATTCTACACCATCGCGTCCGCGGTATCAGCCCCCTGGCGGGGGACCAGTAATGTCCTGCCTCCCCAAGCCCTGGACTCACCAATGTAGAACATGTATGTCTCTTTCGCAAAGGCCAAGAGGAGGGCTCCTGACCCAAAGGAGACCATTCCAATTATGATCATCGTGGTGTCCCGGAAGTAGCGGGAGAAGACCAGAACGCCCAGGAAGCTGGTGATGAAGATGGTGTACCCGGAAGCCATACCGTAGCCCACCTGTACCTGGTTCCAACTGAGAGGCTCCCTCAGCACAAAAAGAGCCATCACGTCCACTGTGCCCACGACAGCCAGGTCGTAGATGATGGCTCCCACAAACAGGAGGGCAATGATAGTTTTGGGAGGCTTTTCTTTTCCAAGAGACAGAGGGGGTTCTGACACACTTTGCTTGTCTAGCTGATCTGGATCCAGGGTTCGATAGGTGCCCACTGTGCCAGACACTGTGTGTACTGTGGGGAACTCTTCGCAAGGCTTGGTCACAGACTCGGGAACCTTCAGCACGAAGAGGCTGTAGAAGAGGGCAAAAGCGGCACAGCCCACGCTGCAGGCAGTGAGCACGAAGCCCTGCCTGGAGTGCCCAGCCACCTGCTTGAAGAGATGCCCCGAGGCCATGCTCCCACAGAAGCCTGCCAAGCCCAGGACTAGATCTATGAGCAGGAGGCGCACGGAGCGGCGGCCTTCGGAGCAGCCCAGCGAGCCCAGTGCCATGACCCCAGACCAGTAGGCAGAAAAGCCCCCACACAGCCCTTGGAGCGCCACCGCCCCGAACATCACCTCCACCGGCCAGTCCAGCAGCACCTTGAGCAGCAGCCCAATGCGGGACAGCAGGGACCCCAGCAGCGAGGTGCAGATGGAGATCTTGCGGTTGTAGCGGTCGCTGAGCCAGCCCAGCCCATAAGCGGACAGCAGGGGCGTCAGGCCCATCACGAGGTTGTAGATGATGTAGAAGTTGGAGATGGCCTTCTGCTGTTGGTCCTCTGGAGCTCCCCGGGTCAGGAGGCTGGAGCTGTGGTTGGAGGAGCCCCCGGCATGGAAGGATGCCTTCAACACCAGGAGTAGCCCAGCTTCATAGAGAGCGCTGGCCACCTGAGTCGAAGCCACCACGGGCTCAATCCAGGTCCTCGCCTGGAAGCTAGGGGAATGGCCCTTCCACGGACAGGTGACCCTGGGACCCATGTGACCTGTTTGATGGGTGACCAAAAGGCTCGCTGACTGCAGCGACAGGGAGATGTCCCCAAATTTGGCTGCTATGGAAGGTCAGGGCTGAGTCCTACAGTGCGTCCAGGGTAGACAACAGCCTGTCTAGCTGCCAAGTGACTTTCCAGGCGGTGGCCACGCCTCCCTGGGCCAGAAAACGCTGCGTCCCGACCCGCCTCTGCCTGGGCGCGGGCTGGGTAGACTGGAGACCGATTTGGGAAGCTGGTAGCTCTAAGCTCCTTCCTGACGCCCCTCCCGCTGGACACCGCGTCAAGCTGGTCCTCACACAGTGGCCGCCTGACCAGACCCAATTTCCTCCCAGTAAGGCGTGGCCTACCTTCCACGGGCTGCTGAGGACCGCAGCCATGAGACCCAACTGAGAGGAAGCCCTGGGACCCTTCCAAGGATTCCTCTGATCCAGGAAGGCAGGCAGGTCTGGGCAGGGGTCAAATGCCTGGGCTTCTGCCTGAAATAGCTAGCTAGCTCTAAGGGGTGACTTTGTTTTTTAAGTAAAACACCTGAAAATATTTTATTTATTTATTTATTTATTTATTTATGAGACAGAGAATGGGTGCACAAGGGCCTCCAGCCACTGCAAACGAACTCCAGAAGCACGTGCCACCTTGTGCATCATCTGGCTTAGGTGGGTCCTGGGGAATCAAACCTAGTTCCTTTGACTTTGCAGGCAAGTACCTTACCGGCTAAGCAATCCGTCCAGCCCTGAAGTTTTATTTACTGAATTAAAAAGTAATCGGAACCCATGTACTGTAGGAGGCTAGTAACACAGGCATTGAAAGACATAACCTGCGCTGATGGGGCTTTATATTTGGCTCTCTGCCCTTCATGTCCCTCCAGAACATAAAACTGTATTCTCTTGCAGTGGGTGTAGCCTCTTGGGGTGAAGGCTCATCTCCTAAAGCAGGGACACTTTTTGCTTCTTAGTGGTTGGTTGCTCTTCCTGTCTCATGGCCCACTGCCCTGACCTGGGCTGAGACTTCTGCTCCCCAGGCCGGATGCTTCCTCCTTTAAGTCACACTTCTGCAATGTGGGCCAGGGTGGTGCTCGAATCAAACCAGAGCTAGGAGGAGTAGTAGCCAGGGAGCCCTCAGCCACCAAACCGCAAGCCTCAGTCCCTCTGACCCCACCTTCAGCCCTGGCACAGCAACTAGCAGGAATTAGGCCCCCAAAAGAAAAGTGGAGCCTGCAAGGAGAGTCTAAAAAGCTCGAGGGACAATGTGTTCATGTAGGGAGTAGATTGATTCATTTGAGAGATAGAAAGAGACACATAATGAGAGATAGAATGGGTGTGTCAGGGTGTCCAGCCACTGAAAATGAACTCCAGACATGTGTGCCACCGTGTGCCTCTGGCTTACATGGGTCCTTTGGCTTTGCAGGCAAACCCCTTAACCACTAAGCCATCTCTTCAGCCCAGGGATTAGATTTTAAGTAGTTGTGGGGAGGTATATGCCACTGAGGTGGGCTCTCATCTCCCTCTCTACTCATCTTTGTCACTGCTCAGCACTCTTGAAGACCCAGGATGTCTCTGACCTCTGCAAAGGAAAGGATGTACCCAGAGATCCCTTGTAAGATGTGCCTGGTGGATTTGGCTTGGTGTCTTATTTGTTTCTCCTTCTTACCTTGGCCTGGTTTCACCAGCACATGCCTGGCTCTCCCACTGCATTCCTAACTTATTTTTTCAAGGCTGGGGCAAGAAGCCTGACCAGCCTGCTCCTCTGTGTGGCAGAGGCTTCAGGGGTAGGAGGGTTCTGGGAGAAGGTGGTGTTCTGCAATCACCTATGGCCAGGAGAACAACCACAGCCAGAAGCACTGCTCTGCCAACTTGATCAAGGAGTCTATTCTTGGAGAGACAGACAGTAGGAGGCAATCTTGTTTGCCTCTGAGAGTCTTTGGTGGGTCTCAGTTCTCATCCCCTTGTGAAATTTGAAGGGCCTCTGGGAGATTTATGTCAGACTTTGGAAGTTGAATTATAATGGTTCCAGTCAGCCTTGGATCTCTCAGGTTTGAAGCCTGAATCCTCTGGTTTGGAAATCATCTAGTCTTAGGTCTGTTGGTATCTCTCTCTATTTTATTTTATTTATTTTCAAGTAGAAAGAGAGACAGACAGAGATGGGGCGGGGGTAGAATGGGAACACCAGGACCTCCAGCTACTGTAAACTCCATACTCATGTGCCATTTTGTACATCTGGCTTAACATGGGTACTGGGGAATTAAACCTGGGTCTTTAGGCTTTGCAGGCAAATGTCTTAACTGCTGAACTATCTTGCCAGCCTTCTCTTCCAGTTTTGATTCCTCTGGGTTGGATTATATTCTCATCATGTTCGTACTTTCCCCTCCATCTTTATTTTAATTTTCTCTCTCTTTTTTTTTTTTACTTTATTTTTATTTATTTATTTGAGGGAGAGAGGGAGGGAGGGAGGGAGGGAGAAAGAAAGAAAGATAGATAGAAAGAAAGAGGGAGAGAGAGAATGGACATGCCAGGGCCTCCAGCCACCACAAACGAACTTCAGATGCATATGCCCCCTTGTGCATCTGGCTTACATGGGTCTTGGGGAATCTAACTGAGGTCTTTTGGCTTTGCAGGCCTTAACCACTAAGCTATCTCTCCAACCCTCCTCCATCTTTAAATATAGGCCCAAATTAAGGTAGCCTTCTGACTATCTTCTAGGATCCAGCTATCATCAAGTTATCTTTGAGCCTATAATATCAAGATAGTGTTGAATTTAACTTCTTAGCTCAAGGCTGGCTTCATCAAAGGACAAAGGCTATATAGATGTCCCTCAATTGATGAGTGAATAATGAAGATGTGGCACACTTACACAATGGAATTTTACTCAGTAGTAAAGAAAAGTGAAGTTATGAAATTTGCAGGAAAATTGATGGATCTGCAAAGTATTATACTTTGTGAGGTAACCCAGGTCCAGAAAGCCAAATGTCACATGTTCTCTCTCATATGTGGATCATAGCTACAAATGATTGGACTTTGATTGTGTAGGAAGAAAACTCAGTATCAGAGGCCAGTAAGCTAGAAAGGAGTATAAAGGGAATAGAAAGCGGGGGGGCGGGGGGGGGAGACTTAATAGGATGGTATTTGTATATATGTAAGTAGAAGAACAGATTAATGGGGGTGGAAAGGCCTAAGTGAGGTCAGGGGAAGAGATTGAGTAAAGGAAAGGTGGAGGGAGGGCTAATCAAAATCTAAGAGGATATAAATAAGTCATAGGAAAACCTACCTTTTTGACCATTAATGGTACACTCAGAAGCCATAGATTGTTACTAGAAAATTTTCAGTGCCAGGAATGGGGTACCTTCCAATGAGTTGTTGTCCTGGGTGGTCCCTAATACCCCCAAAACATTACAAACCATTGCTGAGGCCCTTGGTTTCCCACCAGAAATAGATGGTAAGCTCCTATTGCTGAAGACTCCATATACTTGGGCTGCAAGGCCACGGAAAAATCCTGCTGGAGCTGAGCTGAAACCTCCTCCATATAGACCAGCTGACAGAAAGCTATGCTACATGTAGTTCAATGGGAGAGAGAGAAAAATCACCAGTGAAGATACTCAACAGTGGACATTGCAAGCCTTTTATTTTGCCAGCCAGGCCAAATGAGCCAACGGGTGCAATAGTGGCATGACTGTTATGGGGGAAACCCAACCGCTCTCTAATTGGACTGGAGGCCTGCTCCATGGGAGGGAATACATCCCTAATTCTGAAAACCTACAATAGGAGTAGTCATGAGCTCTAGGAGTATAATGTCTGCTGGTGTCTGGCTAAATGTATATACTATGGTCACCAAACTGCCCAGTAAGCACTTCTCTTAATGTTCATACCCATATATTAATGATACTTTCACTTTTGGTTAGAGAAGCTTCTCTTTTCAGATAGCAGTGACTTTGGGATGACTCACAAGTTGGACTGAATACATTGCATTTTACATCATGGATGGTTATCAGTTTATGGGGGCCAGGGGTGGAATGTGGTGGCTTGATTCAGGTGTCCCCCATAAACTTAGGTGTTTGGAATCCTAGGTTCCCAGCTGATGGAGACTTGGGAATTAACACCTCCTGGAGGCAGTGTACTTTTGGGGGCGGGCTTATGGGTATTATAGCCAGTCTCCCCTTGGTAGTGTTTGGCACACTCTCCTGTTCCTGTTGTCCATCTGATGTTGGCCAGGGGGCAATGTCCACCTTCTGCTCATGCCATTGTTTTCCCTGCCATCATAGTGCTTTCCCCCTCAAGCCTGTAAGCCAAAATAAACTTCTTTTTGTCTCTACAAGCTGCTCTTGGTTGGGTGATTTCTACCAGCAATAGGAACTTGACTGCTACATTAGGTGAACACTCTCCCAACTGAGCTACATTACATCCCCAGTCCTAGCCCATGATTTCTAAGGAGATAACTGGCACCTAACATTTACTGAACACCTTTGTATGAATGAATTAAATTGTCTCTGGAAGTCTGTGAGCCGAGGCCAGAGATATTTAAATAATTTGCACAAGATCACACAGCTATCAAATCAGAATCTTTGAAAGCCTACAGCTATGAAGAAATAGACAACAGAGAATCTAATTTGAAGATGTCCTCCCAACCAATGGAAGAATATGGACAGATACAGAAACAGCATAATCATATAACTATTATTGATCAACAGTGCATTGTCAAAATGAAAAGACAAGTGGTTTGCTTATAGAATTTATATCTCAGGCATTTTATGATCACATAACAATATTTTTATTGTCTTAAATGGTCCCCAAATTTATTTCATAAAGGAATTTATCTCATAGAGGATATTTTGAAAACATTTTTTGTTTTGTTTTGGTTTTTAGTGCTGGGGGTTGAGTCCAGGGCCTTGAACAAGCTAAGTGGGTATTATACCACTGAGATACACCTCCAGCCCTGTAAAACATTTCTGTTCAATGCTATAATGTGAAAGACACTGGGGTTTCAGCTGTGTGAAGGTTCCAGAGAGCTGGTGGAACTTTTGTGTGGGAATCAAGGAAAGAAATTTGTCTGACACCCCAGAGAAGGGAGAGGAGGGAAGGGAGACACCATAAGGAGATGAAAGAGGAGGAGGAACAGGAGTGTTTGGAGGAACTGAAAGTGGGCCTATTGATAGGAAAAGCTGGGTCAATGTCGGGTACAGGCAGAGCTCTGGGTTAAAGCAAGCCTAAACTGTCAGACACGACTAAGGGCCCCAGGCTATGGAGAGGCCACAGCAGCCTGAACCACTGGACACATCTTGGGTCCCAGACCAGCAGGGGTCCTGGTGAGCTTTGAGCCTCAGACAAAAATATCAGGCCCCAATATTGGCAGGAAGTAGGGCTACTCCTTCTCCAAGCCCAGGACACCTGAATGTCTTGATAAGATTTATGTTTCACTCATAGCCCTGTGGCCTTTGGCCAGTTGCCTAGGAAAAGTCCTTATATGGTATCAGTCAGCAGTCTTCACACAGCCCGTCCTCTGCAACCCGTACCTCCTCTCACCAGTACATAGAGCACCTGACTCTCCTTACATGCTGGAATGCACATCCCTATATGCCAACTAGGCATCCGCAAGCAACCTTTGAACCCACTGATCCCCTTAGGACCCTCTTCCTGCTCTCTCTCAACTGCTTATAAAAACTCAGCCCCTGGCAAATTAACAAGCTGTTCTCTGAAGCTGTCTCCCAGGTATTTCTTCCCCGTCGCTCTCACAGCTGCTCAAGACCCTGCTCCACAATTACCTGGATGTCTTTGGGGAGCTGGTGTGCAACAGCCCCTGAGGAACCAGGGACCCCACAGGACAAGACCCCCTTGGTGTCAGATGTTCACAAGGTTCTTTAGAAGAATTGCAAACAGCTGTCTCATATGCACCTCAATTCTTCCTGAGGCTTCACCTTCACATCAATTGTTTAGAAAAGGTTACTTATGAATTAGTATGAGATTCCTTCTTTCTTTTTTTTTTTTTTTTTTTTTTTTTTTTAGTTTGGTATACATTGGAGAGAAGCTGTTATTCACATGTGTATTGGTACAATGCTGAGCAGGGGATGGAGAAGTGGAAGGTAGTAGAGCCCAAGAGAACATTCATTTCCCAAAGATGGGCTGAGAGATGGACAGACTGGTCTTCCACAGGCTATGAGACTGGGGGCATGAACTGGATCTTAAGAGTCAGAGAGACTACCACAGCTGATGTGCAGAAAACTATTTTCTTTATTACTGGTATTTTGACCAAAACTTTGGACACGAGGAAAATAAGAGATCCTCTTAGACATAAATATATAATAGAATAAAGAAAGATGTGCAAACTTATCCAAGAAGACAGACAGATATTGTTGGTGATCAAGTCTAACAGAGACTTGGGTGGTTGGTGCTGACTCTTTATGTTGGTCCAAAGATGCCTGATAGATAACTGAAGATGGGATAGAGGCTTGGGATCTCTGCCTTCATGTTGCATCTGCCTCCTTTGCTATGTTAAACATTGAATTAGATTCATGTTCAACTCTGCATGGATATATGCTAGTCATTTAAGGTGTTTTTATTTAAAATTGACAATTTTCCCCTTTTAAGGTTGAAGGCACCAAAAGTAACTAATATTTGTAGAGTTATTACAACCAATAAATCTAAATCTGTCTACTGTTACTTTTTTTTTTTTTTAAGGTAGTGTCTCACTCTAGCCCAGGCTGACCTGGAATTCACTATATAGTCTCAGGGTGGCCTCGAACTTGAGGTGATTCTACCTCTGTCTCCAGAGTCACTGCTACCTTTAAAAATATTTTTTTTATTTATTTGCAAAGAGAGAGAGAGGGAGGGAGGGAGGGAGGGAGGGAGGGAGGGAGGGAGGGAGGGAGGGAAAGAGAGAGAGAGAGAGAGAGAGAGAGAGAGAGAGAGAGAGAGAGAGAGAGAGAAAGGTGGACCAGGGCTTCCAGCCACTACAAACAAACTCCAGATGCGTGTGCTAACCCATGCATCTGGCATATGTGGGTACTGGGGAATTGAACCTGGGTCCTTAAGCTTCACAGGCAAGTGCCTTAAGTGCTCCAGACCACCAGAGTAGCACCTGGAAGTTTTCAGTCATTGCTCCTAACCTGAAGAAGGGGCCAGTTGTTGACCTTCCTCTATCCATCATGCCTTTCCGACTTGTCTATTTCTGAGTCATTCTCTCTTGCAGTTACATTGGATTCCACAAATAACAGATCTGATCAATAAACAGCTTGTGACAAAAGTCAGAACTCTCCCCTTGGGGAGCTTTAGCAACTGACTAGGCTCCTCATGACCTTCCTGAGGTATCACTATGAGAAGCACCTGTCAGTAGCTCAGAGACAAGGCTAGGGTGCTGGCCTCCTATTCTTTCCCAATATGGCTATGTTGAGTGAATTCATTCCTTGCTTTCACCACCACTTGTCTCCTCTTTGGCAGATTGGGGAAAATGGCTGAGTCTGGTCCATTAGGACCATCAGAATTGAGCCTCTACCATGGAACTCCAATAGCACAAGTGCTTTCCTCCAAGTGTTTCCCACTGCATGGACCACCGCTACATGTATGATGTAGCCCAGCTCCCCTATTTTGGTTTTCTGAGATAGGGTCTCACTCTAGCCCAGGCTGACCTGGAATTCATTATGGAGTCTCAGGGTAGCCTCAAACTTACAGTGATCCTTCTAACTCTTCCTCCCAAGAGCAGGGACTAAGGGCATGTGACACTACCCCCAGCTTTTTCTTTTCTTTTTTCGTTAAGCAGAAACTTTGTATGGCTACATCATGTGTTGGTAGCATCATTTCCCTCCTCCCTGCCCCATTCTACTGAGGGCTCTCCTCAGTGGGATTGCTGGTATTCACCACGGGATTGTGGATTATGAGTTGTGAGAGCAGTAGTCAATCATTGCTGGGGGGCAATGCCTTTATAGTCCCTCCCACCTTGTGGTTTTTCCCGTCTTTCCACCCTCTCTTCCACAAAATTTCCTGAGGTGTAGTGGGTGTGTTTTAAGACTACTTTAGTACTGAGATGTAATTCTTTTTTTAAGAAACTATTTTTATTTATTTGATAAAGAGAGAAAGTGTATGTGTGTATATGAGCACCAGAGCCTCTTGCTGCTGCAAACAGCATGAGCTACTTTGTGTATCATGGAATCTGGGGAATCGAACTCTGGGCTTGCAGACTTTAGAAGCAAGTAGCTTTAATCACTGGGCTATCTTTCCAGCCTCCACAGCAATTCTTCTAGTTATGATTTTACTTCTCCCATATTGTTGCAGAAATGAAGAAAATATGCTAGTTGCTAGGTTCGCCTGGTCAATTAATAAGTGGATTTTCTGGTCTATCAATCTTCTATTCTATTTATTTCTTTTTATTTATTGCTGTTTATCTATTTATTATTTTTTATTGATAATTTTCATACATATACATAATACACTTTGATCATGATCCTCTTCCATTACTATCCCATGTCTCAGAGCTTCCAGGTGAAGTGAGAACCTACCAGGGAGTCCTGTGGCCCTTTCTAGCAGGAGGACCGACGTCTTTTTGAGGCAGTAGACACACAGGAGTCTCTCGAAAATAGGACTGACATCAAACCCATAGGCAGGTATCGACATTTTTTATGCCTTTGAGGCCCAGGGCAAAATTGCTGAACCCATTCAAGAAAGAATGAGGTGTGTCGGGGTCCAAACGTGTATTCGGAGCCTTTGGGTGCCCACTCGCCGGCTCTGGAGGACCATGCTGACCCGACAATGGAAGCAGGTGGAATAAAGGAGCAGAAGGGTAAGTATTGGATAATCACGGACCTGCCCCGCGTTCATGGAGTCACGTTCACACATATCAAGGGAAAGACGGTAAGTACGTAACACACGGTCCACTGTGAACACAGTGACAATCTGTTGTGGCCTTCCATGCTCCTCACAATCATGAGAAGTTGCATGTGATGTGGAAGAAAAAGAGCAGGCATGGCTAGGCTTTACAGTGACATTGCAGAGGACACTGCACACCAGCATGTCCAGTTTTCCAAACAGGATCCTGTCTTTGGCACTGGAATGATATGTTTACTTGCCAGAAAATGAGAGCAATGTCTTTGGGTCATATGGAAGTCATGTAGATATTTCTGTCTAGGAGATCCCTGTTGAAGGACAAACATTTAGGCCTGTTTGTAACCTTTGACCCATATTGCATAGTTTTCATTGGATCTCCGATTATCAATGATCAGAGCAGTTGAGTATCATCAACACGGAGAGCTTGAAGTCAGGGCAAGCACCTTTACTGCCAGCAGAGATGAGAGGATGAACGTGGCAAGGCAGCCACCCTGTGGCTCCATCCTGAATCCCAGCTCACCCGGTAAGAGAATTCAAGCCTCGCTGGAGCAAGCAAGGGCAAAGGACACTGGTCACGGGCACAACGACAAGCGGAAAATGGCTTGCAGGTTAGAGCTTTTGACTCTGAAGGCGTAGGACCCGGGTTCGAACCTCCGGGACGCAGGCAAGCCCGGGAACAAGGGGGCACTCAAGTGTTCTAAGTCACCTGGTGGGCCCATTTCCTGAATGGGTCATGTTCTCATGTCAATCTCTCACTTTCTCTCTCATAGTTAAATAAGTCAAATACTATTTTCCCCCCTTGCGTTGGGGGTGGGCGCGCGCGAAGAAAACGTGCTCAACACAGGGTTGTGAAGAGAAAGGGCCTTGGCCGGCACCTGTCATGTGTACTTCGCAATTTTATTCTGATAGAAGGTAAGCAAATCAATTCCTATTCAAGACGGGTCAAGAAGGAATTGCAGAGCCTATGGGATTGGCATTCAACCCACAAGCAAGAGTCCTTGCGCCTCTGTCATTGGGGGGGAAGAAAACCCCGCTGCTTTGAAGTCCTGGAATTGTCAGGCTCTCTCTCAAGACACCCTGACCAGCATCCCCACACATTTCAGAAGAGGTGGCCCCTAATCATCACCAGTGACAAGGGTAAGTGAGCAGTCCACGAACGGGGATTCAGACATTCTCAACGAGTTTGGAATCTCTGAACGTTTGATATGTGAGGCAGGCTCTCCTGCTCTAGCAGCCGGCCTGGCGCTCGTGGAGGCCCTCCTCCTGCCGCCGATTAAAGGACACTTTGCGGAGCTGTCTCATTCCCAGAGAAACACACCCTACGCGCCCTGCTCCCTCACATTTCACACAGTCCCATTCCAGTAGGCTCCCCACTTGTAAGTGAGAGGGTGAACCCGCAGAAATCGATCAACGACAACAAGAACGACTCGGGCTGGCCCATGGCCGTGCGTCGGCCATTTTTGTGAATTCTATAAATCTGACCCTTTTTCTGAAGAGAGCCGATTCTCTAACCTAGGGTGATAGCGTTCGCTCTCACCCTAGGTTAGAGAATCGGGAGCTTTTAGGCCAGACAGAAGGCCACAAAGAGGCAGGAGACTTCTGTGTGCTAGGGAAAGGAGGCCCTTGACAGACAAGTGACTCAAATGGTCACATCCGCATGGGACATGCAGAGCTTCCAGGTGAAGTGAGAACCTACCAGGGAGTCCTGTGGCCCTTTCTAGCAGGAGGACTGACGTCTTTTTGAGGCAGTAGACACACAGGAGTCTGTCGAAAATAGGACTGACATCAAACCCATAGGCAGGTATCGACATTCTTTATGCCTTTGAGGCCCAGTGAAAACTTGCTGAACCCATTCCAGAAAGAATGAGGTGTGTTGGGGTCCAAACGTGTATTTGGAGGCTCTGGGTGCCCACTCGCTGGCTCTAGAGGACCTTGCTGACCCGACAATGGAAGCAGGTGGAATGAAGGAGCAGAAGGGTAAGTATTGGATAATCACGGACGTGCCCCGCGTTCATGGAGTCACGTTCACACATATCAAGGGAAAGACGGTAAGTACGTAACACACGGTCCACTGTGAACACAGTGACAATCTGTTGTGGCCTTCCATGCTCCTCACAATCATGAGAAGTTCCCTTGTGACTTGGAAGAAAGGGAGCAGGCATGACTGGGCTTTATGGTGACATTGCAGAGGACACTGCACACCAGCGTGTCCAGTTTTCCAAACAGGTTCCTGTCTTTGGCACTGCAATGATATGTTTACTTGCCAGAAAATGATAGCAATGTTTTTGGGTCATATGGAAGTCACATACATATTTCTGTCTAGGAGATCCCTGTTGAAGGACAAACATTTAGGCCTGTGTGTAACCTATGACCCATCTTGCATAGTTTTCATTGAACCTCCTATTATCAATGATCAGAGCAGTTGAGTATCATCAACATGGAGAGCTTGAAGTCAGGGCAAGCACCTTTACTGCCAGCAGAGATGAGAGGATGAACGTGACAAGGCAGCCACCCTGTGGCTCCATCCTGAATCCCAGCTCACCCAGTACTAGAATTCAAGCCTAGCTGGAGCAAGCATGGGCAAAGGACACTGACCAATGGCACAGCGACAAGCGGAAAATGGCTTAGAGGTTAGAGCTTTTGACTCTGAAGGCGAAGGACCCGGGTTCGAACCTCGGGAACGCAGGCAAGCCTGGGACACAAGGGGGCGCTCGTGTGTTCTAAGTCACCTGGTGGACCCATTTCCTGAATGGGTCATTTTCTCTTAACAGTCTCTCACTTTCTCTCTCATAGTTAAATAAGTCAAATACTATTTTTCCCCCCTTGCGTGGAGGGGGAGCGTGATGAAAACGTGCTCAACATAGGTTTATGAAGAGAGAGGGCCTCCTTGGCCGGCACCTGTCATGTGTACTTCGCAATTTTATTCTGATAGAAGGTAAGCAAATCAATTCCTAGTCAAGACAGGTCAAGAAGGAATTGCAGAGCCTGTGGGAGTGGCGTTCAACCCACAAGCAAGAGTCCTCGCCCCTCTGTCATTGGGGGGAAAGAAAACCCCGCTGCTTTGAAGTCCTGGAATTGTCAGGCTCTCTCTCAAGACACCCTGACCAGCATCCCCTCACTTTTCAGAAGAGGTGGCCCCTAATCATCACCAGTGACAAGGGTAAGTGAGCAGTCCAAGAACGTGGACTCAGACATTCTGGACGATTTTGGAATCTGAACGTTTGATATGTGAGGCAGGCTCTCCTGCTCTAGCAGCCGGCCTGATGCTCCTGGAGGCCCTCCTCCGGCCGCCAATTAAGGGACACGTTGCGGAGCTGTCTCATTCCCAGAGAAACACACCTTCTGCGCCCTGCTCCCTCACATTTCACACAGCCCCATTCCAGTAGGCTCCCCAGTTGTAAGTGAGGGGGTGAATCTGCAGAAATTGCTCCCTTTCCACAAGAAGGCCTCGGGCTGGCCGATGGCCGTGCGTCAGCCATCTTTGTGAATTCTATAAACTTGACCCTTTTTCTGAAGAGAGCCGATTCTCTAACCTAGGGTGATAGCGTTCACTCTCACCCTAGGTTAGAGAATCGGGAGCTTTTAGGCCAGAGAGAAGGCCAGGAAGAGGCAGGAGATCTCCGTGTGCTATGGAAAGGAGGCCCCTGACACACATGTGACTCAAATGGTCACATCCGCATGGGGCATGCAGAGCTTCCAGGTGAAGTGAGAAGCTACCAGGGAGTCCTGTGCCTCTTTCTAGCAGGAGGACCGACCTCTTTTTGAGGCAGTAGACACACAGGAGTCCCTCGAAAATAGGACTGACATCAAACCCATAGGCAGGTATGGACATTCTTTATGCCATTGAGGCCCAGGGCAAAATTGCTGCACCCACTGCAGAAAGAATGAGGTGTGTCTGAGTCCAAACGTGTATTCGGAGGGTTTGGGTGTCCACTCGCAGTCTCTGGAGGACCATCCTGACCCGACCATGGGAGCAAGGGCAATAAAGGGGCAGAAGGGTAAGTATTGGATAATCACAGACGTGCCCCTTCTTCATTGGGTCATGTTCACAGATATCAATGGCAGACTGTAAGTACATAACACACGGTCCACTGTGAACCCAGTTAGAATCTCTTGTGGCCTTCCATGCTCCTCACAGTCATGAGAAGTTCCCATGTGACGTAGAAGAAAAAGAGCAGGCAAGTCTATGCTGTATGGTGACATTGCAGAGGACACTGCACACCAGCGTCTCCGGTTTTCCACACAGGTTCCTGCCTTTGGCACTGGAATGATATCTTGACTTGCCAGATAATGATAGCAATGTCTTTGTGTCAAATGGAAGTCACATACATATTTCTCTCTTGGATATCCCTATTGAAGTACAAACATTTAGGCCTCTTTGTATCCTTTGACCCACCTGGCATAGTGTGCATTGAATGTCCGATTTTCAATGATCAGAGCAGTTGAGTATCATCCAAAGGGGGTGCTTGAAGTAGGGCCAGGTGCCTTTACTGCCAGCAGAGATGAGAGGATGTACGTGACAAGGCAGCCACCCTGTGGCTCCATCCTGAATGCCAGCACACCCGGTCGTAGAATTCAAGCCTCGCTGGAGCAAGACAGGGCAAGGGAAACCAGCCACGGGAATAGTGGGAAACAGAAGATGGCTTAGAGGTCAGAGCCTTTGACTGTGACTGTGAAGTCAAAGGACCCCGGTTCGAATCTCTGGGATGTAGGCAAGCCCGAGACACCAGGGGGCGCTCATATGCTTTTGGTCACCTGCTGGACCCATTCCCTCAATGGGTCCTTTTCTCTTCTCAATCTCTCACTTTCTCTCTTATACTTAAATAAGTCGAATACTTTTTTCCCCCTTGCGTGGGGCAGGGTGGGTGGTGTATGTCTGCCATGAAACCGTGCTCAACACGGGTTTGTGAAGAGAGAGGGCTTCCTTGGGCGGCAGCTGTCATGTGTACTTTGCCATTTCATTCAGATACAAGTTAAGCAAATCAATTCCTATGCAAGACAGGTCAAGAAGGAATTGCAGAGCCTGTCGGAGTGGCGTTTGACCCACAAGCAACAGTCCTCGCACCTCTGTCATTGGGGGGAAGAAAACCCCGCTCCTTTGAAGTCCTGGACTTGTCAGGCTCTCTCTAAAGACACCCCGACCAGCATCCCCGCACGTTTCAGAAGAGGTGGCGCCTAATCATCACCAGTGACAAGGGTAAGTGAGCAGTCCAGGAACGTGGACTCAGACGATCTGGATGCTTTTGGAATCTCTGAACGTTTGATATGTGTGGTGGGCTCTCCTGCTCTACCAGCCGGCCTGGCGCTCGTGGAGGCCCTCCTCCTGCCGCCAATTAAAGACACTTTGCGGAGCTGTCTCATTCCCAGAGAAACACACCCTCCGCGCCCTGCTCCCTCACATTTCACACAGTCCCGTTCCACTAGGCTCCCCAGTTGTAAGTGCGTGGGTTGAACCTGCAGAAATTGCTCCCTTTCCACTAGAAGGCCTCGGGCTGGCCCATGGCCCTGCGTCGGCCATCTTTGTGAATTCTATAAATCTGACCCTTTTTCTGAAGAGAGCCGATTCTCTAACATAGGGTGATAGCGTTCGCTCTCACCCTGGATTAGAGAATCGAGAGCTTTTTGGCCAGAGAGAAGGCCAGGAAGAGGCAGGAGATCTCAGTGTGCTAGGGAAAGGAGGCCCCTGACACAATGTGACTCAAATGGTCACATCCGCATGGGACATGCAGAGCTTCCAGGTGAAGTGAGAAGCTACCAGGGAGTCCTGTGCCCCTTTCTACCAGGAGGAGCGACATCTTTTTGAGGCAGTAGACACACAGGAGTCTGTTGAAAATAGGACTGACATCAAACCCATAGGCAGTTATGGACATTCTTTATGCCTTTGAGGCCCAGGGCAAAATTGCTGAACCCATTGAAGAAAGAATGAGGTGTGTCTGGGTCCAAACTTGTATTTGGAGGGTTTGGGTGCCCATTCGCAGGCTCTGGAGGACCATCCTGACCCGACCATGGGAGCAGGGGCAATGACAGAGCAGAAGGGTAAGTATTGGATAATCACGGATGTGCCCCTCTTTCATTGGGTCACGTTCACAGATATCAAGAGAAGACGGTAAGTACGTAACACATGGTCCACTGTCAACACAGTTAGAATCTCTTGTGGCCCTCCATGCTCCTCACAGTCATGAGAAGTTCCCATGTGACATGGAAGAAAAAGAGCAGGCAAGGCTATGCTGTATGGTGACATTGCAGAGGACACTGCACACCAGCGTCTCCGGTTTTCCACACAGGTTCCTGCCTTTGGCACTGGAATGATATCTTGAATTGCCAGAAAATGATAGCAATGTCTTTGGGTCAAATGGAAGTCACGTACATATTTCTCTCTTGGATATCCCTATTGAAGGACAAACATTTAGGCCTGTTTGTATCCTTTGACCCACCTGGCATAGTTTGCATTGAATGTCCGATTTTCAATGATCAGAGCAGTTGACTATCATCAAAAGGTGGGTTTGAAGTAGGGCCAGGTGCCTTTACAACCAGCAAAGATGAGAGGATGAACGTGACAAGCAGCCACCCTGTGGCTCCATCCTGAATGCCAGCACACATGGTAGTAGAATTCAAGCCTCGTTGGAGCAAAACCCGGCAAGGGAAACCAGCCACGTGATTAGTGGGAAACAGAAGAAGACTTAGAGGTTACAGCCTTTGACTGTGACTGTGAAGTCAAAGGACTCCGGTTCGAATCTCCGAGACATAGGCAAGCCTGAAAAACCAGGGGGCGCTCGTGTGCTTTTGGTCACCTGCTGGACCCATTCCCTCAATGGGTCCTTTTCTCTTCTCAATCTCTGACTTTCTCTCTCATAGTTAAATAAGTCGAATATGTTTTTTCCCCCTTGCGAGGGGCGGTGGTTGTGGTGGTGGTGGTGGTGTGTGTCCGCGATGAAACCATACTCAACACGGGTTTCTAAAGAGAGAGGGCTTCCTTGGCCGGAAGCTGTCATGTACACTTTCCCATTTTGTTCTGATACAAGGTACGCCAATCAATTCCTATTCAAGACAGGTCAAGAAGGAATTGCAGAGCCTGTCGGGGTGTTGTTCGACCCACAAGCAACAGTCCTCGCGCCTCTGTCATTGGGGGGAAGAAAATCCCGCTCCTTTGAAGTCCTGGACTTGTCAGGCTCTCTCTCAAGACACCCCGACCAGCATCCCCGCACGTTTCAGAAGAGGTGGCGCCGAATCATCACCAGTGACAAGGGTAAGTGAGCAGTCCACGAACGTGGACTCAGACGTTCTGGACGATTTTGGAATCTCTGAACGTTTGATATGTGTGGTGGGCTCTCCTGCTCTAGCAGCCGGCCTGGCGCTCGTGGAGGCCCTCCTCCTGCCGCCAATTAAAGAACACTTTGCGGAGCTGTCTCATTCCTAGAGAAACACACCCTCCATGCCCTGCTCCCTCACATTTCACACAGTCCCATTCCACTAGGCTCCCCAGTTGTAAGTGACGGGTGAACCTGCAGAAATTGCTCCCTTTCCACAAGAAGGCCTCGGACTGGCCCATGGCAGTGCGTCGGCCATCTTTGTGAATTCTATAAATCTGACCCTTTTTCTGAAGTGAGCCGATTCTCTAACCTAGGGTGATAGCGTTTGCTCTCACCCTAGGTTAGAGAATCGAGAGCTTTTTGGCCAGAGAGAAGGCCACGAAGAGGCAGGAGATCTCTGTGTTCTAGGGAAAAGAGGCCCCTGACACAATGTGACTCAAATGGTCACAACCACATGGGACATGCAGAGCTTCCAGTTGAAGTGAGAAGCTATCAGGGAGTCCTGTGCCCCTTTCTAGCAGGAGGACTGACGTATTTTTGAGGCAGTAGACACACAGGAGTCTCTCGAAAATAGGACTGACATCAAACCCATAGGCAGGTATGGACATTCTTTATGCCTTTGAGGCCCAGCGCAAAATTGCTGAACCCATTGCAGAAAGAATGAGGTGTGTCTGGGTCCAAACGTGTATTCGGAGGGTTTGGGTGCCCACTCGCAGGCTCTGGAGGACCATCCTGACCAGACCATGGGAGCAGGGGCAATGAAGGAGCAGAAGGATAAGTATTGGATTATCACGGACGTGCCCCTCCTTCATTGGGTCACGTTCACAGATATCAAGGGAAGACGTTAAGTACATAACACATGGTCCACTGTGAACACAGTTAAAATCGCTTGTTGCCTTCCATGCTCCTCACAGTCATGAGAAGTTCCCATGTGATGTGGAAGAAAAAGAGCAGGCAAGTCTATGCTGTATGGTGACATTGCAGAGGACACTGCACACCAGCGTCTCCGGTTTTCCACACAGGTTCCTGCCTTTCGCACTGGAATGATATCTTGACTTGCCAGAAAATGATAGCAATGTCTTTGTGTCAAATGGAAGTCACGTACCTATTTCTCTCTTGGATATCCCTATTGAAGGACAAACATTTAGGCCTGTTTTTATCCTTTGACCCACCTGGCATAGTTTGCATTAAATATCTGATTTTCAATGATCAGAGCAGTTGAGTATCATCCAAAGGGGGTGCTTGAAGTAGGGCCAGGTGCCTTACTGCCAGCAGAGGTGAGAGGATGAACGTGACAAGGCAGCCACCCTGTGGCTCCATCCTGAATGCCAGCACTCCCGGTAGTAGAATTCAAGCCTCACTGGGTCAAGACAGGGCAAGGGAAACCAGCCACAGGATTAGTGGGAAACCGAAGATGACTTAGAGTTCAGAGCCTTTAACTGTGACTGTGAAGTCAAAACACCGGTTCGAATCTCCGGGACGTAGGCAGCCCGAGACACCAAGGGGCGCTCGTGTGCTTTTGGTCACCTGCTGGACGCATTCCCTCAAAAGGTCCTTTTCTCTTCTCAATCTCTAACTTTCTCTCTCATAGTTAAATAAGTCAAATACTTTTATTCCCCCTTGTGTGGGGAGGCTGGGGGGGTTTTGTTGGTGTGTGTCCGCGATGAAACCGTGTTCAACATGGGTTTCTGAAGAGAGAGGGCTTCCTTGGGCGGCAGCTGTCATGTGTACTTTGCCATTTCAGTCTGATACGAAGTAAGCCAATCAATTCCTATTCAAGACAGGTCAAGAAGGAACTACAGAGCCTGTTGCAGTGGCGTTCGACCCACAAGCAACAGTTTTTGCGCCTCTGTCATTGGGGGGGAAGAAAACCCCGCTCCTTTGAAGTCCTGGAATTGTCAGGTTCTCTCTCTAGACACCCGACCAGCATCCCCGCACGTTTCAGAGGAGGTGGCGCCTAATCATCACCAGTGACAAGGGTAAGTGAGCAGTCCATGTACCTGGTCTCAGACATTCTGGACGATTTTCGAATCTCTGAACGTTTGATATGTGAGGCAGGCTCTCCTGCTCTAGCAGCAGGCCTGGCGTTCATGGAGGCCCTCTTCCTGCCGCCAATTAAAGGACACTTTGCAGAGCTGTCTCATTCCCAGAGAAACACACCCTCTGCGCCCTTCTTCCTCACATTTCACACAGTCCTGTACCACTAGGCTCCCCAGTTGTAAGTGAGGGGGTGAACCTGCAGAAATTGCTTTCTTTCCATGAGAAGGCCTCGGGCTTGCCCATTGCCATGCGTCGGCCATCTTTGTGAATTCTATAAATCTGACCCTTTTTCTGAAGTGAGCCGATTCTCTAACCTAGGGTGATAGCGTTCGCTCTCACCCTAGGTTAGAGAATCGGGAGCTTTTTGTCCAGAGAGAAGTCCACGAGGAGGCAGGAGATCTCCGTGTGCTAGCGAAAGGAGGCTCCTGGCAGACATGTGACTCAAATGGTCACATCCGCAGGGGACATGCAGAGCTTCCAGGTGAAGTGAGAAGCTAAAAGGGAGTACTGTGCCCCTTTCTAGCAGGAGGACTGATGTCTTTTTGAGGCAGTAGACACACAGGAGTCTCTCGAAAATAGGACTGACATCAAACCCATAGGCAGGTATGGACATTCTTTATGCCTTTGAGGCCCAGCGCAAAATTGCTGAACCCATTGAAGAAAGAATGAGGTGTGTCTGGGTCCAAACGTGTATTCAGAGGGTTTGGGTGCCCACTCGCCGGCTGTGGAGAACCATCCTGACCCGACCATGGGAGCAGGCGCAACGAAGGAGCAGAAGGGTGAAGTATTGGATAATCACGGACGTGTCCCTCCTTCATTGGGTCACGTTCACAGATATCAAGGGAAGACGGCAAGTCCGTAACACACGGTCCACTGTCAACACAGTTAGAATCTCTTGTGGCTTTCCATGCTCCTCACAGTCATGAGAAGTTCCCACGTGACGTGGAAAAAAAAGAGCAGGCAAGGCTATGCTGTATGGTGACATTGCAGGGGACACTGCACACCAGCATCTCCGGTTTTCCACACAGGTTCCTGCCTTTCACACTGGAATGATATCTTGAATTGCCAGAAAATGATAGCAATGTCTTTGTGTCAAATGGAAGTACGTACATATTTCTCTCTTGGATATCCCTATTGAAGGACAAACATTTAGGCCTGTTTTTATCCTTTGACCCACCTGGCATAGTTTGCATTAAATATCTGATTTTCAATGATCAGAGCAGTTGAGTATCATCCAAAGGGGGTGCTTGAAGTAGGGCCAGGTGCCTTACTGCCAGCAGAGGTGAGAGGATGAACGTGACAAGGCAGCCACCCTGTGGCTCCATCCTGAATGCCAGCACTCCCGGTAGTAGAATTC
Source organism: Jaculus jaculus (assembly GCF_020740685.1). Lineage (NCBI taxonomy): Eukaryota > Metazoa > Chordata > Mammalia > Rodentia > Dipodidae > Jaculus > Jaculus jaculus. The sequence goes on from NC_059102.1 coordinate 124,144,298, forward strand.
AAGCTTCACTGGATCAAGACAGGGCAAGGGAAACCAGCCACGGGATTAGTGGGAAACGGAAGATGACTTAGAGTTCAGAGCCTTTGACTGTGACTGTGAAGTCAAAACCCCGGTTCGAATCTCTGGGACATAGGCAAGCCCGAGACACCAGGGGGCGCTCGTGTGCTTTTGGTCACCTGCTGGACCCATTCCCTCAATGGGTACTTTTCTCTTCTCAATCTCTAACTTTCTCTCTCATAGTTAAATAAGTCAAATACTTTTTTCCCCCTAGCGTGGGGCGGGGGGTGGGGTGCGGTGGTGGTGTGTGTCCGCGATGAAACCGTGCTCAACAAGGGTTTGTGAAGAGAGAGGGCTTCCTTGGCCGGAAGCTGTCATGTACACTTTCCCATTTCGTTCTGATACAAGGTACGCCAACCAATTCCTATTCAAGACAGGTCAAGAAGGAATTGCAGAGCCTGTCGGGGTGTTGTTCGACCCACAAGCAACAGTCCTCGCGCCTCTGTCATTGGGGGGAAGAAAACCCTCTCCTTTGAAGTCCTGGACTTGTCAGGCTCTCTCTCAAGACACCCCCACCAGCATCCCCGCACGTTTCAGAAGAGGTGGCGCCGAATCATCACCAGTGACAAGGGTAAGTGAGCAGTCCAGGAACGTGGACTCAGACGATCTGGATGCTTTTGGAATCTCTGAACGTTTGATATGTGAGGCAGGCTCTCCTGCTCTACCAGCCGGCTTGGCACTCGTGGAGGCCCTCCTCCTGCCGCCAATTAGACACTTTGCGGAGCTGTCTCATTCCCAGAGAAACACACCCTCCATGCCCTGCTCCCTCACATTTCACACAGTCCCATTCCAGTAGGCTCCCCACTCGTAAGTGATGGCGTGAACCCACAGAAATTGCTCAAAATCAACAAGAACGACTCAGGCTGGCCCATGGCCGTGTGTCGGCCATCTTTGTGAATTCTATAAATCTGACCCTTTTTCTGAAGAGAGCCGATTCTCTAACCTAGGGTGAGAGCTATCACCCTAGGTTAGAGAATTGGGAGCTTTTTGGCCAGAGAGAAGGCCACAAAGAGGCAGTTCATCTCCGTGTGCTACGGAAAGGAGGCCCCTGACAGACATGTGACTGAAATGGTCACATCCGCATGGGACATGCAGAGCTTCCAGGTGAAGTGAGAACCTACCAGGGAGTCCTGTACCCCTTTCTAGCAGGAGGACCGACGTCTTTTTGAGGCAGTAGACACACAGGAGTCTGTCGAAAATAGGACTGACATCAAACCCATAGGCAGGTTTCGACATTCTTTATGCCTTTGAGGCCCAGGGCAAAATTGCTGAACCCATTCCCGAAAGAGTGAGGTGTGTCTGGGTCCAAACGTGTATTTGGAGGCTTTGGGCGCCCACTCGCAGGCTCTGGAGGACCATCCTGACCCGACAATGGAAGCAGGTGGAATGAAGGAGCAGAAGGGTAAGTAATGGAAAATCACGCACGTGCCCCGCGTTCATTGAGTCACATTCACACATATCAGGGGAAAGACGGTAAGTACAAAACTCACGGTCCACTGTGAACACAGTGACAATCTGTTGTGGCCTTCCATGCTCCTCACAATCATGAGAAGTTCCCATGTGACGTGGAAGGAAAAGAGCAGGCATGACTGGGCTTTATGGTGACATTGCAGAGGACACTGCACACCACCATGTCCAGTTTTCCAAACAGCTTCCTGTCTTTGGCACTGGAATGACATCTTTCCTTTCCAGAAAACGATAGCAATGTCTTTGGGTCAAATGGAAGTCATGTACATATTTCTCTGTAGGATATCCCTGTTGAAGGACATTTAGGCCTGTTTGTAACCTTTGACCCATCTTGCATAGTTTTAATTGAATCTCCAATTTTCAATGATCAGAGCAGATGAGTATCTTCAACACACGGAGCTTGAAGTCAGGGCAGACCCCTTTACTGCCAGCAGAGATGAGAGGATGAACGTGACAAGCCGCCCTGTGGCTCCATCCTGAATCCCAGCTCACCCGGTACTAGACTTCAAGCCTCGCTGGAGCAAGCAAGGTCAAAGGACACTGGCCACAGGCCTGGCAAGAAGCAGGAAATGGCTTAGCGGTTAGAGCTTTTGACTCTGAAGTCAACAGACCCCGGTTCGAACCTCCCGGACGCAGACAATCCCGAGACACAAAGGGGGCGCTCATGTGTTCTAAGCCACCTGTTGGGCCCATTTGCTGAAGGGGTCCTTATCTCTTGTCAATCTCCCACTTTCTCTCTCATAGTTAAATAAGTCAAATAGTTTTTTTCCCTTCTTGCATGGGTGTGGGGGGACACGATGAAAACGTGCTCAACACGGGTTTGTTAAGAGAGAGGGCCTCCTTGGCCGGCACCTGTCGCGTACTTCGCAATTTTATTCTGATGGAAGGTAAGCAAATCAATTCCTATTCAAGACAGGTCAAGAAGGAATTGCAGAGCCAATGGGAGTGGCATTCAACCCACAAGCAAGAGTCCTCGCGCCTCTGTCATTGGGGGGAAAGAAAACCCCCCTCCTTTGAAGTCCTGGAGTTGTCAGGCTGTGGTGGTTTGATTCAGGTGTCCCCCATAATCTTATGTGTTCTTAATGCTAGCTCCCCAGCTGATGAATATTTGGGAATTAATGTCTCCTGGAGGGACTGTATTGTTTGGGGCAGGCTTATGGGCTTTATAACCAGGTTCCCCATGCCAATATTTGGCACACCCTCCTGTTGCTGTGGTCCACCTTATGTTGGCCAGGGGGTGATGTCGACCCTCTGCTCATGCCATCATTTTCCCCTGCCATCGTGGAGCTTCCCCTTGAGCCTGTAAGCCAAAATAAATCTCTTTTTCTCAGAAGCTGCTCTTGGTTGGGTGCTTTCTAACAGCAATGTGAACCGGACTGCAACAGTAAAGTGGTACCGAGGATTGGGATTGCTGCTAGACACCTGACTATGTGGCTTTGGCCTTTTGGAGCTGAATTTCAAGAGGAAAGTGGAAGGAGTTGAAACCTTGGCCTAAGAGATGCCTTGCGGTGCTGTAAGTACAGCTTGATGGACTAATCTGGTCAGAGCTGAAAGACCCAAAGACAATAAGAACTATTGACTGTGTGGTTTGTTTTATGAGGGTGAGAAAGAGCTTTGCCTGGACTGGGCTAGCGATTTGTGTGAGAAGCTTGCTCCTATGCCCATGTCCTGAGAAGTTGTGCATGGTTGCTTTGCGTAGAAATGAATTGGTATGAGCAGAGGGATGTGGCACAGAAAGAAAAATCTTTGGGTGAACTGTTGCCCGTTCAGCTGCAACTGAGAGATTACAACCTTTGAGACTGGGCTAGCTGACCTGCGCTGTGGCAACAAGAAGAATGTAAACTCTTTTGAAGGGGCCTGAGTACTCAAGGAATGTCCTGTTCTTCAAAGTCTGCTTTATTCCCCCCTGGATTAACAAATTGGCACCCTTCCTGGTATTGTGGAGTATAAGAAATACTGGAAAGAGGGTCATTGAGTTTGCAACACGGTCTTGTGTTTTGGAAATGGCCATGGGCTGTGTGAAGCGGGTTTGCCTGCATAGAGACCCCATGGGGCCATGAGGATGAACCGTGTCTTGCAGCGGACACCCAGTGGAGATGCTGGGACTATGAGATGGCTGCCGAGGTGCTGCCGGCCCCGATGAAGTTTTCCAGGACTGTGAGTAGCCTAGCTGGAGAGGCGGAATTGGAATGCCAGAGACTTGTTGTTGGTTAGAATTATCGGACTTGGAGATTTGTCACTGGCTAAAGTTGCTGGACTTCAAGCTACAGAGTTTGATGTTTGCCCTGGTTGTTTTAAATCTTGTAATGGTTGAATGTTTCTTTGCTATGTCCAATGCCATCTACTGCAGTGTGAATATTTATTCTGTGCCACTATGGGTTTTTTGAGTTTATTTTTTGGTATTATGGCTCAGTTAAAAGATCTTGAACTAAGGGGATGTATGAACATCATTGGAATTGATAAAAACTATGGGGACTTTTAAAGTCATACTGAATGCATTGTATTTTACATCATGTATGGATATCAGTTTATGGGAGCCAGGGGCAGAATGTGGTGGTTTGATTCAGATGTCCCCCATAAACTTAGGTGTTCTCCCCAGCTGATGGATATTTGGGAATTAATGCCTCCTGGAGGGAGTGTATTGTTGGAGGCGGGCTTATGGGCTTTATAGCCAGTTTCCCCATGCCAGTGTTTGGCACACCCTCCTGTTGCTGTGGTCCACCTTCTGTTGGCCAGGGGGTGATGTCCACCCTCTGCTCATGCCATCGTTTTCCCTGCCATCATGGAGCTTCCCCTCGAGCCTGTAAGCCAAAATAAATCTCTTTTTCCCAGAAGCTGCTCTTGGTTGGGTGCTTTCTAACAGCAACGCGAACTGGACTGCAACACAGGCTCTCTCTCAAGACACCCCAACCAGCATCCCCGCACGTTTCAGAAGAGGTGGCACATAATCATCACCAGTGACAAGGGTGAGTGAGCAGTCCACGAACGTGGACTCAGACATTCTCGACGATTTTGGAATGTCTGAACGTTTGATATGTGAGGCAGGCTCTGCTGCTCAGGCAGCCAGCTTGGCGCTCATGGAGGCCCTCCTCCTACAGACAATTAAAGGACACTTTGCGGAGCTGTCTCATTCCCAGAGAAACACACCCTCCATGCCCTGCTCCCTCACATTTCACACAGTCCCATTCCAGTAGGCTCCCCACTTGTAAGTGAGGGGGTGAACCCACAGAAATTGCTCAAAGTCAACAAGGACGACTCGGGCTGGCCCATGGCCGTGCGTCGGCCATCTTTGTGAATTCTATAAATCTGACCCTTTTTCTGAAGAGAGCCGATTCTCTTCAGAATCGGGAGCTTTTAGGCCAGAGAGAAGGCCATGAAGAGGCAGGGGATCTCCGTGTGCTAGGGAAAGGATGCCCCTGACAGACATGTGACTCAAATGGTCACATCTGCATGGGACATGCAGAGCTTCCAGGTGAAGTGAGAACCTACCAGGGAGTCCTGTACCCCTTTCTAGCAAGAGGACCGACGTCTTCTTGAGGCAGTAGACACACAGGAGTCTGTCGAAAATAGGACTGACATCAAACCCATAGGCAGGTATCAACATTCTTTATGCCTTTGAGGCCCAGGGCAAAATTGCTGAACCCATTCCAGAAAGAATGAGGTGTGTCGGGGTCCAAACGTGTATTTGGAGGCTTTGGGTGCCCACTCGCAGGCTCTAGAGGACCATCCTGACCCGACAATGGAAGCAGGTGGAATGAAGGAGCAGAAGGGTAAGTATTGGATAATCATAGACGTGCCCCTCGTTCATTGAGTCACGTTCACAGATATCAAGGGAAAAACAGTAAGTACGTAACACATGGTCCACTGTGAACACAGTTAGAATCTGTTGTGGCCTTCCATGCTCCTCACAATCATGAGAAGTTCCCATAATTCCTTCTACATCTCTCTCTCTCTCTTTTTGGTTTTGCAAGTTATGGTCTCGCTCTAGCCCAGGCTGACCTTTAATTCACTGTGTAATCTCAGGGTGGCCTCAAACTCAGGGCAATCCTAACTCTGCCTCCCACGTGCTGGGATAAAGGCATGTGCCACCACACCTGGCATAAATCTCACTTTTTAGTGGAGGAATGTATTTTGCTGTTTTGTTTTGTTTTGTTTTTCTCCCCTAGGATGCTATGCCGCCATCTTCACTGGAAGTCTCTAATTTCTTAATACAGGCACTTAAAGCTGTAAATTTCCCTTTTAGGGCTGCCTTCATTGTATCCCAAAGGTTTTGGTATGTTTTCTCATTATCATTTTAATTCTAGGAATTTAAAAAAAATTTTAATTGACAACTTCTGTAATTATAGACAATAATCTATGGTAATTCCCTCCCTCATTCTAGGAATTTTTTAATTTCCTTCTTGATTTCTTCATTACCTCATTCATCATTTAGTAGTGTATTGTTTAGTTTCCATGATTTTGTGTATCCTCTATAGCTTTTGTTTTGCTGTTGATTCGTATTTTAATCCCATTGTGATCAGATAGACTACAAGGAATTATTTCAATTTTCCCATATTTGTTACGGTTTTCTTTGCGTCCTAATATATGGTCTATTTTAGAAAGTGTTCCCTGTGCTGCTGAAAAGAATGGGTGTTGTACATTTGGATGAAATTTTCTGCAGATGTGTTAGGTCCATTTGTTCTATGACCTCATTTAATTCAGATGTTTTTTTTCTGTTTATCATTGGCCTGGAAGACCTGTCAATTGATGAGGATGGAGTGTTGAAATCACCTATTACAACTGTGTTTGGTGTTATCTATGACCTCAATTCCAATAATGTTTGTTTGATGAAATTGGGAACCCCTATGTTAAGTGCATATATTTGGAATTGTAACATCCTCTTGTTTAGTAAATATAAAGTGACCTTCCTTATCTTTCCTAACTAATATGTTGGTTTGAAGTCTACTCTATCAGATATTAGGATAGTGACACCGCTTGTTTTCTAGGCCCATTTGCTTAAAGTACTGTTTTCCAACCTTTCATCCTAGGATCATGTCCATTTTTTATGAAAAGGTGAGTTTTTTAGTGGGTTTTTTTTTTTGTTGGTGGTGGTTTTTTGTTTTTTTTGTTTGTTTGTTTGTTTTTTTTTGGTTTTTTGAGGTAGGGTTTCACTCTAGCTCAGGCTCTCCTGGAATTCACTATGGAGTCTCAGGGTGGCCTTCTACTCATGGCGATCCTACCTCTGTCTCCCGAGTGCTGGGATTAAAGGCCTGTGCCACCACACTCAGCTTAGGGTGCTACTTTTTAACCCAGTCTGCAATCCTGTGTATTTTGTTTGGGGCATTGAGGACGTTGATATTAACAGTTATTATTGAAAGGGATGTATTTGTTTTGCCATTCTTTGTGTTTTGTAGTGTTTTTTTTTTTTTAATTTATTTGAGAGCGACAGACACAGAGAGAAAGACAGATAGAGGGAGAGAGAGAGAATGGGCGCGCCAGGGCTTCCAGCCTCTGCAAACGAACTCCAGATGCGTGTGCCCCCTTGTGCATCTGGCTAACATGGGCCCTGGGGAACCGAGCCTCGAACCGGGGTCCTTAGGCTTCATAGGCAAGCGCTTAACCGCTAAGCCATCTCTCCAGCCCTGTTTTGTAGTTCTTTATTCTCTTGTATTAACTATTGTTTTGAGGATGGTTTATTTTTTCCCATTTCCTTATGTGTGTAGTTTTCTTTCTCTTCAGCATGGAGTATCCTTTCAAATACTTTCTGTAGAGCTGATTTAGGGTTCATATATTCCTTTAACCTATTTTTGTTGCAGAATGTCTTTAGTTTTTGGTCTATTTGGATGGATAGCTTTGCTGGATAAAGTAATCTTGGTTGACAGCTGTTATCTTTCAGAACTTGGAATACGTCATTCCAAGCCCTTCTGGCTTTTAAAGTTTGTGCTGAGTAATCTGTTGTGATCCTGATGGGCTTGTCTTTGCATGTCACTTGATTTTTTTCTCTTTAGTTGCTTTCAATATCTGTATTGGCATCAGTTTCCCTATTTGGGGGATGCTTTCTTATACAATTTGTGTTGAAAGTACCTGCTATGCCTTTGGAGTGAAATTCTTCTCCTTCTACCATGCCCTGAATTCTTGTTTGTTTGTTTGTTTGTTTTTCACCACCACCGCCAGCTTTTTTTTTTTTCGGGGGGTGGGGAGTGAGGTAGGGTTTTTGCTCTAGCCCAGGCTGACCTGGAATTCACAATGGCGATCCTCCTACTTCTGCCTCCCAAGGGCTGGGATTAAAGGCATGCACCACCACACCCGGCTAACTCTTCTGAGAATATTGCTATAAGACACTTTTTTTTCCGTACTTGTAACTTGTCCTGAAGTTACCCACATAAATCAATGTGATGAGGTTTCCTCTGCCTTGGTGTACCTTTGGTCTAAACAGCACAGGTGACCAATATTGACAAGCAACGTTTAGAAATGCAGACTGATCTTTAGCTGTGCTCTTTGCCCAATGTCCTCGTTGGCCTGGTTAGACTCTTGACCCAGAACACATGTTTGTCCAAGCATGTGTGAGAAGTGCTGACAACGTGGTCAGTAATGAACTGCCCCTGATCTGTTGAAGATAAGTGGCCTTAGTGCGTCTGCATCTGTCCATGGAGTGTGCGTGCGTGTGTTCTGGATCAGCAGTGTCCCATAGATCATACGGCTAAATCCCTTCCTTTGACACGTTTAAGGATTGTTCAAAGCCAAAAGTTCCTTGTCCTTTGTCCATGCAATGTTCAACTTGTTCACATATGATATTTTTGTCTGTTCAATAAAAACACCAATGAGCCGGGCATGGTGCCGTATGCCTTTAATCCCAGCACTGGGGAGGCAGAGGATCACCATGAGTTTGAGGCCACCCTGAGACTACATAGTGAATTCCAGCTCAGCCTGGGGTAGAGTGAGACCCTACCTCGAAAAACCAAACAAAAAACCAAAAACACCAACGAGAGCCTGGAAGCGAAAGCTATAGCTGCAGAACATCAGAGCTGCAGCGGCAGCAGAGGCACTGGGCTCAGCCTGGTTAGATACTCGGAGGCCGTTGTCCTCCCTTCTCCGGGCTGTGCTGTAACAAGCAGGCAGCCCACTTTTCGGTAACTCTAAAGGTTAGCTTCCTATTTATTCCTCAGGCTCTGCTCCTGGAAGCAGCTAGCCTGCTCTTAGGTAAATGACTCCAAGGGTTAGTTTCTATATCTCCAGGACTGTGCCCCCTAAGTGAGAACTCTGTTGCAAAAAATGAAAAGAAAGAAAAAAGTAAAACAGAGCTGGAGAGATGGCTTAACAGTTAAGGCGCTTACCTTCAAAGCCAAAGGACCTCGGCTCGATTCCCCAGTACCCATGTAAGCCAAATGCACAAGGTGGCGCATGCATCTGGAGTTCGTTTGCAGCCTCTCTCTCTCTCTCTCTCTCTTACTCACTCAATAAAAATAAAATATTGAAAAAAAAAGAACAAAGTAAAACAAAACAACAAAAACTACAAATATTAGACTAGGGAAATGCCTCAGTGGATAAAGTACTTTCAGATTCCCAGATCCCACAGCCAGAAGCTGTGGTGGATTTCTTTAATCCCAGTGTGCCACAGTGAGGGGCAGCAGAAAAGGGAGAATTTCGTGGACATTTATGATGGAACACTGAACAAGAGACCCTGTCTCAAATGAGGTAGACTGACCAAAAAGTTGTCCTCTGACCTCCACACTCACACACACACACACACACACACACACACACACATACACTGTGGCATGTGCACACCACCACTTATACACTTGCACACACACACATCAAGTAAAATTTAAAAACTACAAAAACCAGTTTTTCATAATTTTGGGGGTGTCTGTACATAGTGTGCATGTATGCATATTTGTATGTGTGTGGGTGCACGTGTGTGCAGGTATGCATGCATGTGGAGATCAGAGGACAACCTCCAGTGTTATCCTCAGAAATACCAAGTACCTCATTTTGAGACAGTTTTTTTTTTTTTTTTTTTTTTTAGGTAGGATCTCACTTAGTCCAGGCTGCCCTAGAACTCACTATGTAGTCTCAGGGTGGCCTTGAACTCATGGTAATCCTACCTCTGCTTCCCGAGTGCTGGGATTAAAGGCATGTGCCACCATGCCTGGCCTCTTTATTTTTATTTTTTAATTTATTTGAGAGAGAAAGAGGCAGAGAGAGAATGGGCACACCCAGACATCCAGCCACTGCAAATAAGCTCCAGATGCATGCACCACCTTGTGCATCAGGCTAACATGGGTCCTGGGGAATCAAACTGAGGTCCTGTGGCTTTGCAGGCAAATGCCTTAACAGCTAAGCCATTTCACCAGCCCCCAGACTGAGTATCTTATTGGGCTGGAGTGCACCGATGAGACCAGCAAGCCAACAAGCTCCAGAGACCCTCCTTTTTCCAACTCCCCATGTTGTTCCTATGCCTGGCATTTTTACCTGGCTACTGGGGATCAGCATCAGAGGCAAGTACTGTACCCACTGAGCTACCTTCCTAGCCCAAATGTAACCAAAGAGACTGGTGTCCCATAGACACATCTGGGGAGATGTGTTACAAGTATCTTTTTTGGCAGTATACACTGATAACATCTGAAGAGGGAAGAAGAGGGAAACCAAACAAAGGTTCTAGCTGGGTACAGTGGCTAAAGTAGGAGGATCATAGTGAGTTCAAGTATACCCTTGGCTGCAGAATGAGTTCCAAGACAGCCTTAGCTAGAGTGAGACCATGCCTCAAAAAACAAATAAACGGGCTGGAGGGATGGCTTAGCGGTTAAGGCACTTGCCTGCAAAGCCAAGGGACCCAGGTTCAACTACCCAGGACCCACGTAAGCCAGATGCACAAGGAGGCGTACATATCTGGAGTTTGTTTGCAGTTTGTTGGTACACCCATAATCTCTCTCTCTCTCTCTTTCTCTACCTGCCTATTCCTGTATCTCTCTCTCTACCTGCCTATCCCGGTATCTTTCTCTCTACCTACCTATTCCTGTATCTCTCACTCTCTCAAATAAATAAATATAAATAAAATATTTTTAAGAATAGAATATGATTGAGATGGGGAGGTAATATGATGGAGAATGGAATTTCAAAGGGGAAAGTGTCGGGGTGGAGGGAGGGAATTACCATGGGATATTTTTTTATAATCATGGAAAATGTTAATAAAAATTTAAAAATTAAAAAAAAAAAAAAAGAATAAACAGAGCCGGGTGTGGTGGCGCACGCCTTTAATCCCAGCACTTGGGAGGCAGAGGTAGAAGGATCACCATGAGTTCAAGGCCATCCTGAGACTACAGAGTGAATTCCAGGTCAGCCTGAGCTAGAGTGAGACCCTACCTTGGAAAACCAAAAAAAGAAAAAAAAAATAGAATAAACAGCCTGGTGTGGTGTCATACGCCTTTAGTCCCAACACTTGGGAGGCAGTGGTAGGAGGATCGTTATGAGTTCCAGGACACTCTGGGAGTACATAGTGAATTCCAGGTCAGCCTGGGCTACAGTGAGACCCTACCTTGAAAAACCTAAAAAGAAAGAAAGAAAGAAGAGAGAGAGAGAGAGAGAGAGAGAGAGAGAGAGAGAGAGAGAGAGAAAGAAAGAAAGAAAGAAAGAAAGAAAGAAAGAAAGAGGGAAGGAAGGAAAGAAAGAGGGAGGGAAGGAAAGAAAGAGGGAGGGAGGGAGGGAGGGAGGGAGGGAGGGAGGGAGGGAAGGAAGGAAGGAAGGAAGGAAGGAAGGAAGGAAGGAAGGAAGGAAGGAAGGAAGAAAGAAAGCAGGCAGGCAGGCAGGCAGGCAGGCAGGCAAGAAAGGCATGGTGGTACACATCTTTGATCCCAGCACTCAGAAGGGCTGGAGATGACTTAGCAGTTAAAGTGCTTACCGGTGAAGCCTAAGGACCCAGGTTTGGTTCCCCAGTACCTATATAAGTCAGCTGTACAAGGTGGCACATGAGTCTGGAGTCTGTTTGCAGCAGCTGGAGGCCCTGGTGTATACATTTTCTCTGTCTCAAAAAGAAATAAATAAAATATTTTTAAAATCAGAGGTTCCATGTAACTGCACTGGGTTTTAAAAGCACAACAATGGCTGGGCATGGAGGCTCATGCTTTTAATCCCAGCACTCGGGAAGCAGAGTATCCCACTCTGAGTTCGAGGCCAGCCTGAGACTACATAGTGAGTTCCAGGTTGAGCAAGACCCTGCCTTGAAAAAAGAAAGTACGGCAATTAGGTGCCACTCAGCTATCCACTGTATAACGGACTATATCCAGCCCCTCTTTGTTCCAGATGTCCTGGGCCTGTCATGAGGACCCAAAGGAGGTAGAGATGGAGACGGAGATGCTGCTGGCCTTTGCCCCCTGCCGCACTGTGGCAGGCAGCTGAGGGAGACAGGCGTCAGGCTCACTTCAGAGCAGCTCTGCTGGCTGTGTGCACGGGGTCCTTTTCTGCATGGCTGCTGTCACCCTAGAGGGGAGTAAGAGGTACTGTTAGTAGCCACATATGGAACTCTGAGGAGCCTGTGTGCTACCAGTGGTCACAGAAACCTGGTAGTGCGTGGGCATGGCTCTGGGGCAAAAGGAGCTACTGGGAAAGGGTGCCTGCCCCACACACCCTGGTTCTCTGAGTCTCCAAGCAGTGGGAGGTGAGGCTCTGCTGGGGATCCAAGACCAGAGTCCCAGACCAGAGCTGTCAGTAGAGGCTCCTGGAGAAGCAGGGACTCAGTGACCTCTGGGTAGGGAGGAATGGGAGGAGAGCAATTCAGGCTGGAGGCAGAGCAGGGGAGAGAAAGTGGCATCCAGAGAGTGCTGCACTCTCCTCCCTGGCCAGATCTAGTCCTGGAGGAAGAAAATGACTGAACAGGATTGACGAGAGAGTGAGCTGGGCAGGCACACACCCTCTACAGTCAGCATGCACACAGGGAGCACTGGCCATGTGCAGTCTCTTGGTGCTGTTCACCTGAAGGCAAGCTGGCACTGTGGAGAAGTATGGGCACCGCTGTAGACTTGTTGATGGGGGGAGTGTGGTGAAAGCAGCCTGAGCCTGAAGTATGGCACAGGTAGGGGAGAAGGCTGAATCACTGACAGGAGTGAGTCAGAAAGTGGGAGGACATTAGCATTTGAATGGTCTAGGAAGGATCAGGACCCAAACCAAAGCCAGTCTCTGGACTCTACATATCAGCAGGCAGTCAACATGCCACAAGGGAACCCACAGCCAGGCAAGAAAGCGCCTAGAGCCAGAAAGGTATTCAGGCCATCCAGGCCACCTCTGTGTCATCTTCTTCTTCAACCAGGAGAGGAGTGCCTTCCAAGTCTACACAGTCACTTGTTCATGGAAGAACTGGGACCAGACTGGGCTTCTGTACTCAAAGGATCTTCTCTGAGCACCCTTGTGCATTCACCCAAGCCTACCACTTTTGTCATTACAAAACCCGGCCCTGCGCTTTTGTGCCCTGCTGTCAGTCTCCTTCCAGACTGCAGCTCTGACAAGGCTGCGGACATGTTTCCTAGCCCCAGTCCCAGGAGGCAGGCCATTACTGAAGACAGTTGAGTGAATGAGTTCAGTGATGGAGAGGTAGGTAGTGTACTAGGCTCCGGGAACCCACATCCATTCCCCTGAGTTCCCATCAGTCTGGTCTTCAGTGTTCCCACGTGAGAAGCTGGGATCACCTCCAGTCTCAGGAGAGGGTGTCAATATCAGGCTGGTTCCTTCATTCTGCTTCCTCTAGGCACATTACTAAGCCCACCCACCCACCCCACTGGGACAATCCTCAGGACCCTGCTCTCTATAAAGGCCACTTAAAGTTGTAAGGGAACAGCTTTTTAACAAGTGTGCCCTTGGTGCAGTGAAGAAATTCATGTAATTGATTTCTGGATAGTAGTCACATCCTCCCCTCCAAGAGGAGGGAGGGAGAAAGGGAAGAAGAGAGGCAGGGAGAGGGAAAGAGAACACTGGCATGAAGACATGCCAGGATCTCTTGCAGCTACAAATAAAGTCCAGGTGTATGCACCACCAACTTGTGTATCTGGCTTTACCTGGGTACTGGGGAATTGAACCCAGGCTGGCAGGCTTCGCAAGCAAGCACCTTAAACCAGAAAGCCACCTCTCTAGTGTGGGAGAGGTTACATATTTCAGTCCCTTACCTATGCTCCACGGACCCAGAAAAGGGCAAGTGAGGTCCACCATGCCATTACACACCAGCCCAGACAAGCACTAGGACTAGGAAGACAGGGAATCAGGGCTGCCATCACTCCCAGCATTTCCACTGCAGGTCCTCCATTACCATTCATCTGTTCTTGCTTCCCCTGGACAGCTGTATGAGGACTTGACCTTCACCATGAGAACACTGTTATAGTCCAAGTGAGAGAATTACACCACCACAATTCTTAAGCCAATTGAGAGTCCTTTTATTAAGCTGGCAACCAAGAGGGGCTAATGCCAGAATTTTCGACTCTGAAGCTCAAGGGTATAGTTTATAAAGGCAAAAACCACATAAACCATGATATCAATGTGAGATGTAGGTTAAGGTAACCTTGGAATAGCTTTTGGTTTTTTTTCTAGGTAGAGTCTTGTTCTAGCCCAGGCTGATCTGAAATTCACTATATATCTTGGGGTGACCTTGAACTCACAACAATCCTCTTACCTATGCCTCCCTCCTGAATGCTGGGATTAAAGGCATGCGCCACCATGCCCGGCAGCCTTTACTATTATTATTATTATGACTACACATCTGTCATTATGTTGGTTATACATGTGGAGTTACTTTGGTTATACATTCTCTGGTTATTTTGGTTATACATCTGGGCCATGGTCAGAGTCATGGAAAGCCCTGAATGTGTTGTCAATGCTGACGTGGCTGTCTGGAGGACTTGTGGCTTAAAAGTGCCTGAGCAGGCACAAAATGGAGTCAGGGCCTAATCAGGACAAGATGGCATTACCTTAGTGATTTCAACACCAGTGTGACTGGTCACTGGCACCACCTTGAGCCTCTGCACACATTCCCTCACCCCTTCCTCAGCAGTTAGTATCCCCAACAGCCAACTTCCTCCCCTTTCTGCTGTGTCTGTCTGCCAGCTTGGCACGGGTTAAAGGTGTTACTAATGCCTTCCAAGGAGGATAAGGTCCTTGGAATTTACAACCCTTCTCCATGCTCTATCATTTAGCTCTTAATTTTCTTGCTCTCAGAAACTAGCTGTTATTTCCGCCTGGGAGCTACAGTTCACTCATTCCAGGGCCTCACTAGATCGGACACTCTTGTTCTTTGGATGCACGGGACAGGACACGGACAGAACCTGGGAGTTTCACGTCAAGAGCAGGTCGTCCAGGAAACCTCAGCCCACACCGGTACTGCCCCATGGCAGGGAACTGTCCAGGGTAGATTAAGAGGAGGGAGGAATCCGAGGGTAGATGGTGGCGCCAGGAAGCTGGGAGTTCAGAACTGGGAGAATCTAGGGGCTTGAGGGCAGTTGTCCCGAAAGGGCCCAAGGTGGAACCTCTGGAAGCCAGGGACTGTGTCTGGAGGGGCACGGATCACCGGGGACCGGGACGATGACCGTGGGGTCTGCGGGAGCCGGGCGGAAACTCCGGGTAAGAGGAGCACCGAGACACGGGGGTGCCCGGGAGGGGTCTGGAGCCCGGGCGCCGGCGGGAACCCGAACGTGTGGAACGGCCGCGCAGGGCCGGGGAGGACCGCGCCGGCGACCAGAGCCTGGACCGCCCAGGGCGTGCGGGGCCGGGCAGGTGGCGGGAGCGCATCGGAGCGGGTTTCGTGACGAGACAGCTCGTGTCCTCGGCCCCCACTCGTCCCACTCACCTGGGCTCGCCGCCCCCGGCCGCGGAGCAGGCAGCCCCAGCTCTCTGCTACGTCGTCTCACCACCACCAGAACACCCACTTTGGCGCTGCGTTTTGTTTTGCTTTTTTTTTCTCACTGCGCCACTTAGCACCCTCCCCGGAAGTGACGTCGCGCATGCGCGAACGCGGCCGCCGGGACGTCGCCATCTTTATGAAGGGATCGCGACTGTTTCCCGACCCCTTCCGAGGGTGTTTGGCGCCATGTTTCTTCCGGGCGGAAGTCGCGCGGCGAGGGACCGGCCTCTTTAAAGAAACAGGAGCCTCTGCAACCTTGGGGAATTCATTTGCGGTCGATGTGGTGGAGCGTCTGGGCTTGAAGTAAGTACTTGGTTGCGGGGATGTGGTTGCCCCGAGGTCGTGCGGCTTGGTTGAGACCGGCAGCTTTTCCTGAGGGTTCTGTTAGCCCCTTGATGTGTTCTGTGCTGTTCGTGGGTGTCGTGTGGCTTCTCGGCAAGATTGATCCGTCCCCTGGGAGCAGCTTGCGCGCGCCGTTGGCAGCTCTGCACTCGGGCGCGGGGACCCGTCGGGCTTGCTCCTCTCCCTCCCCACATCCACGCTCCCGGCCGAGAAGATGAAGCCCGGGTGACCGCGAGCTCGGGGCCGAGTTGCGCCTGGAACCGGAGTCCCAAGTCCTCAGTCGCCAGCCGTGTATCTATCTCCGTGGATCCTTTGGGGGCCTCCCAGCGCACGGCACACACGCTGACAGCAGTCGTGGCTGTTGATTCAATCGTAATTCACACTTTGGAAAACGATGTGAAACGGGACCGGTGTGGTGTGCATTAACATGGGACGACTTGCGAGATAACTTGGGCGGAAAACCGCTGCTTCAGAGCAGCCTTGAGCGGGGCTTCTGTTGGTGGGGGTGGAGATATCTCCCGCGTACGCACCTCGCTTCTGCTGAGATACGCGCTCACCGGAGGTTTCACAGAGGCTAACCGGGGTCCTGTGTACCCGGGAAGAGGAGGGACTTAAAGTCGCGGGCCCCGATGTAGATTAATCAAAGTAAAAGGAAGAAGTAACCTGTTGAGTTAGTACCTAGTGTCAACTCTCCTGTGTGGCGGCGACAGGCTGAGAGCAGCCGGGGAATTTAGGGAAGCACAGTCAGGATGGGAATAAGCAGGAGTTTGGGTGCTAGGGGATTTTACACTAAAGCTTGAGACCTAGCCTACCTGCCCCCTCCTAAGAAGCTCTTTCTTTGTTGTCAGACTTCCAAAAGCCATGTTCCTCTATGATAGGTGAGACTGAGACAAGGTGAAGGAGAGAGTGAAAAACAGAAAACAGGGGCAGAGCCCACGATGAAGTCCAAGGCCACACTGCCCTTTTTCCAACCGCTAAGGGTCTGTTGGTGAACAAGACACACACACTATTCCAGTCTTGGGAGGGTAGCCAGGTAACTCAGCAGTTGGCCATGTGTTGACAAACTTAGCACACAGGAGGAGAGATGGGCCCAAGTTGTCTGGAGTCAGAGAGGGCTTCTTTCAGGAGGTGACCTTTTTTTTTAGTAGTAAATATTGTTTTTCTTTTTTTCAATTTTTTTGTTATTTTTATTTATTTACTTATTTATTTATTTGAGAGAGACGGAGAGTCAGAGAGAGGAAAGAATGCGCGCGCCAGGGCCTCCAGCCACTGCAAACGAACTCCAGACGCATGTGCCCCCTTGTGCATCTGGCCAAAAATTTTTATGAACAACTTCCATGATTATAAAAAATATCCCACGCCGGGCATGGTGGTGCACGCCTTTAATCCCAGCACTCGGGAGGCAGAGGTAGGAGGATCGCAGTGAGTTCAAGGCCACGCTGAAACTACAGAGTTAATTCCAGGTCAGCCTGGACCAGAGTGAGACCCTACCTCGAAGAACCAAAAAAAAAAAAAAAATCCCATGGTAATGCCCTCCCTTCCCCCATTTTCCCCTTTGAAACTCCATTCTCCATCATATCCCCTCCCCATCTCAATCAGTCTGTCTTTTATTTTGATGTCATGATCTTTTCCTCCTATTATGATGGTCTTGTGTAGGTAGTGTCAGGCACTGTGAGGTCATGGATATCCAGGCCATTTTGTGTCTGGAGGAGCATGTTGTAAGGAGTCCTGCCCTTCCTTTGGGTCTTACATTCTTTTTTTTTTTTTTTAATTTTATTTATTTATTTGAGAGCGACAGACACAGAGAGAAAGACAG
Organism: Jaculus jaculus; assembly: GCF_020740685.1. Taxonomy (NCBI): domain Eukaryota; kingdom Metazoa; phylum Chordata; class Mammalia; order Rodentia; family Dipodidae; genus Jaculus; species Jaculus jaculus. The sequence goes on from NC_059102.1 coordinate 124,161,838, forward strand.
ATAGAGGGAGAGAGAGAGAATGGGCGCGCCAGGGCTTCCAGCCACTGCAAACGAACTCCAGACGCGTGCGCCCCCTTGTGCATCTGGCTAACGTGGGACCTGGGGAACTGAGCCTTGAACCGGGGTCCTTAGGCTTCACAGGCAAGCGCTTTAACCACTAAGCCATCTCTCCAGCCCAGGTCTTACATTCTTTCTGCCACCTCTTCCACAATAGACCCTGAGCCTTGAAAGGTGTGATAGAGATATTGCAGTACTAAGTACTCCTGTCACTTCTTTCCAGCACCATGGTGCCTTCTGAGTCACCCCAAGGTCACTGCCATCTGAAAAGAGAAGATTTTCTACCAAAAGTGAGGATAGCATTAATATAAGGGATGAACATTAAGAGGAGTGCTTACTGAGCAGTTTGATAAGACAGCAGCAGGGACCTCCCTGGCCAACAACTCACTGGAAAGTATCCCATCCCTGGCACTGAAATTTTTTTAACAACGATCTATGGCTCCTGAGTATTCTATTAGTAAATATTTTTAAGTATATTTTATTTATTTATTTGAGAGAATGGGCATGCCAGGGCCTCCAACCACTGCAAACGAACTCCAGACATATGTGTCCTCTCGTGCATCTGGCTTACGTGGGTCCTGGAGAATCGAACCAGGGTCCTTTGGATTTGCAGGCAAGCGCCTTAACTGCTAAGCCATCTCTCCAGCCCCCCTTTCCATTTTGTCCCCAGGGCAGCACTCCTTGGTGAGTCAAGAAAGGTGCAGGTCTCAGGACAGGAGGCTCCCCCTGTCTTCCTGGCTATTTTCACTGGCTGGGGTTCTCAGAATGCCATGGTGCAGTGACACACCTAGCTACCAGAGAAGAGGCTGACCTCTGTGTCCATAGCCAGGCATATCACTGTGGCTTAGCAGGGGAGGAGTCTCTCTCATGCTTGTCCCAACAGATATGGGTCACAAACCATTCCTGGGGAAAAAAAAAATTCCATAACTGTGATTCTGCCTTCTCATTGTTCCTGAGGGCAAAAGCAGAGACTTGGACTCACTGCTGGGGACCTTGTGTGCTTTACTGGGACTTTGACTTTGGGTAAGTCATTTCCATGCTTTGAGTCTTTCTGTACCCAGAAAACTAGTCTACAGTTCCGCAAAGTTCCTGCTGGGCTCCGTATCTCTTGTGGGCTTTTCATTTGTCAAGCTGGCCTGGGGCTCTTCAAACTGTAGAAGGGAATAAACAGTGGGGTGCCTGCTGTTTGTCACACTCAGGATCGCCATTTGTCATGTGCAGGATCTCCATTAACCCCTGGTGATATCATAGCCACAGAAGTCATTTTTGTTCTCAGTCAATTCCAAGGCCTTGGGGATAGGGTCACAGTCCTTGTTAGATCTTAAGATATCCTTTTCTTCAGGGAAACGTTTTTTTCTTCTTTACATGTTTTCTTTTGGGTCTTTTTCTCTCTTGCTCTTTTTTTAAAAAAAACTTTTCTTAAAAACTTTATTTATTTATTTGAGAGAGAGAATGGACACACCAGGGCCTTTAGCCAGTACAAATGAACTCCAGACACATGCAGTACCTTGTGCATCTGGCTTATGTGGGTACTGGGGAACTGAACCTAAGTCTTTGGGCTTCCCAGGCAAGTGCCTTAACCACTAAGCCATCTCCTCCAACCCTCTCATTCTTTTTTTTGTTTTTTCAATGTAGGGTCTTGCTGTAGTGCAGGCTGACGTGGCATTCACTATGCAGTCTCAAGGTGGCCTTGAACTCACGGTAATCCTCCTGCCTCTGCCCCCCCCAAGTGCGGGGATTAAAGGCGTGCACCACCATGCCCAGCAATATATATGTGTGTGTGTGTGTGTGTGTGTGTGTGTGTGTGTGTGTGTGTGTGTGTATGTATGTATGTATGTTCTGGGCAATCAAACCAAGGCCAATAGGCCTTGCACACAAGTTCTTCAACTGCTGAGCCATCTCTCTAGTCCCTTCCCAGAAATTCTGTCTCTACCTCCTATCTCACCATCAATATGCTGGAATTACAGAAGCCTAACATGGCTCTGGCTGTTATGTGGGATCTGGGGATCTGAACATACATACTTGAGCTTCAGTGGCAAGCACCTTATCCACTGAGCCATCCCTCCAGCCCTAATGGTTGTTTTATGGGATCTCTCTCTCTCTCTCTTTTTTTTTTTTTTTTTCAAGGTAGGGTCTTAATGTAGCCTAGGCTGACCTGGAATTTACTATATAGTCTCAGGGTGGCCTCGAACATACAATAATCCTCCTACCTCTGCCTCCTGAGTGCTGGGATTAAAGGCGTGCGCCACCACACCCAGCTGCCATAGGCTTTTAATGAGGTTTTCAGTAACAGGCATGTATTCCCCCTATAACAGACATGCCACTATTGTACCTGTTAGATCATTTAGCCTAGCTGGCCAATCTTTTTTTTTTTTTTTTAACCCAATGAAGACCTTTTTTTTTTTTGGTTTTTCGAGGTAGGGTCTCACTCTGGCCCAGGTTAACCTGGAATTCACTATGTAGTCTCAGGGTGGCCTCGAACTCACACCTCTGCCTCCCAAGTGCTGGGATTAAAGGCATGCGCCACCACACCCGGCTTCAACGAAGACCTTTTTTTTTTTTTTTTTAAATATTTTTTTATTCATTTTTATTTATTTATTTGAGAGTGACAGACAGAGAGAGAAAAAGGCAGAGAGAGAGAGAGAGAGACAGGGAGAGAATGGGCACGCCAGGGCCTCCAGCCACTGCAAACGAACTCCAGACGCGTGCGCCCCCTTGTGCATCTGGCTAACGTGGGTCCTGGGGAATCGAGCCTCGAACCGGGGTCCTTAGGCTTCACAGGCAAGCGCTTAACTGCTAAGCCATCTCTCCAGCCCCCCCTTTTTTTTTTTAATTGACAACTTCCATACTTGTAAACAATATCCCATAGTAATTCCCTCCCTCCCCCCACTTTCCCCTTTGAAGCTCCACTCTCCATCATATCCCCTCCCCTTCTCAATCAATCTCTCTTTTATTTTGATGTCATCATCATTTCTTCCTATTATGATGGTCTTGTGTGGGTAGTGTCAGGCATTGCCTGCGAGGTCATGGATATCCAGGCCATTTTGTGTCTGGAGGAGCATGTTGTAAGGAGTCCTACCCTTCCTTTGGCTCTTACATTCTTTCCACCACCTCTTCCACAATGGACCCTGAGCCTTGGACGGTGTGGTAGAAATATTTCAGTGCTGAGCATTCCTCTGTCATGTCTGAAGACCTGTTTTTGTTAGGGGGAATAGGGTCTCCCTATATAGTCCAAGCTGGCCTCAAACTTGGGATCCTCCTGCCTCAGTTTTCTGGGTATAGAAATATGTTTCACCATTCCTGGTCTCCACTGAAGACAACTTGGGACTAAACCATGTGGAAAAATAAAAATAAGAGCCGGGCATGGTGGTGCACACGTTTAATCCCAGCACTTGGGAGGCAGAGGTAGGAGGATCACCTTGAGTTTGAGGCTCCCCTGAAACTACATAGTGAATTCCAGGTCAGCCTGGAATAGAGTGACACCCTACCTGAAGAAACAAACAACAACAAAAAGTTAAGAAAGCTTCCTAATAAAACTAACGGAGCTGGGTGTGGTATAAACAACTTTAATCCCACTATTCAGGAGGCAGAGGTAGGAGGACTACTTGAGTTCAAGGCCCACCTAGAACTACAGAGTGAGTTCCAGGTCAGCCTGGGCTAGAGTGAGACCCTATCTCGAGAAAAACAAAACAAAGAATGGAAATCTGGGTGTGATAGCTTACTGCTTTAGTCAAGAGGTTGAGGTAGGAGGATTTCTGTAAGGTCAAGGCCAGCCTGGGGTTACAGAGTGAGCTTGCCTCCAACAAAACATGCCTGTAATTGTTTTTTTTTTTAAAGTAGGGTCTCACTCTATCCCAGGCTGACCTGGAACTCACTGTGTAGTTTCAGGGTGGCCATGAACTCATGGGGAGCCTCGTACCTCTGCGTCCTGATTAAAGGCATGTGCCACCATGCCCAACCATGCCTATAATTTTAACACTTGGAAAGCTAAGGCAGGAGAAGATCCTGACTTCAAAGCCAGCCTGGCCTTACATAGAGAACTAGCTGACCAATCTTAAGGCTTGCAATATCCACTGCTGTTTATCACCATGGATGAGTTTTCTCTCCCATTGGGCTGCATGCAGGGCAGCTTTTTCCATCTTTCTGTCAGCTGATAAACAGAGAGGAGGTTTTCAGCTCAGTTCCGTCTTGATTTCTCAATGACCTTGCAGCCCAAGCATGTGGAATCTTCAGCAGTTGAATCTTACCATCTAGTTCTGGTTCTGATGGGATTCCTTTTATCTTCCAGTGGTTTTAAAAATGTAATCATCTGATTCCTTTAGGAGGGGCTCTATAGTGACATTTTTCACTCTTCTATACACTCTAGGCAAACCTGATGGTTGTCTTAAGGAGTTTGTAACCTGATCAAATACCTTGACTCAGTTTACCCCTTATTCTTCCTTTCAAGTGAGAAATTCTACCCTCAACCCCTGACCATCACTAATCTACTGCATGTTTATATGGAGTTTGCAGCCATATGAAGAATAGAACCCAGGGTCCCATGCATGCTAGGCAACTGCTCTACCAATGAACCATATTTTAAAAAAATCTGGGGCTACAGAGATGCCTTAGTGGTTAAGGTGCATGCCTGTGAAGCCTAAAGGCCCAGGTTCGATTCTCCAGGTCCCATGTAAGCCAGATGCACAAGGTGGCACATATGTCTGGAGTTCCTTTGCAGTGGCTAGAGGCCTTGGCATGCCCATTCTTTCTCTCTCTGTGTCTCTAATAAATAAGTAAATAAGACCCAGGTGTGTTGGCACACACCTTTAATCCCAGCATTCAGGAGGCAGAGGTAGGAGTGATCACCATGAGTTCAAGGCCACCCTGAGACTACACAGTGAATTCCAGGTCAGCCTGGGCTAGAGTGAAACCCTACCTTGAAAAACCAAAAAATAAATAAATAAAATAATAAATAACTGTAAGTTTGTAAGTCCCTAGCCCAAAGGAAGCCAGTGTTAATAATCTGACAACGTCTCTTGAAACACTTTTGCACCCACACTCATGCATGATTAAACAGCCCTTGCTTTGCCATGCTGATACAAGTGAGTTTCGGGAGCCAAGCTTTAGTTAGGTAATGCCAGCCCTCAATCACATGGTTCAAATGTCAGTAACCATGTTAATTATGGGTTGTTGTATCACTTGTGAACTTTGCAGCTCATCCTTCACCCACAGATTTGAATGGAAATGAGGCATACCTATCAGTGGTGACCAGCATGTTCCTACTTCCAGAGTCGGTTGCTGATTGGTCTCGATGAGTATTAGTTTGGGGGCAGGGCAGCAAAGCAAATTGTCCTGCCCCCTGACATTCAGTGATGAAGCCCTATGAACCCTGTAGCATTTTACAAAATGGATTGTCAGAAGAGGGAATTGGGCCAGGTGTGGTGCATGCCTTTCTTCCCAGCATTCAGGGGACAGGTAGGAGGATCACCATGAGTTCAAGGCCACCCTGAGACTACATAGTGAACTCCAGGTCAGTCTGGGCTAGAGCAAGACTGTACTGTGAAAAAAAAGGAAATTGGCTGATCAAGACATGCATGTGGCAAGCAGGAAAACTGAAGGTAACCTTTGCAAGGGCCTACAGTGCCATAAGGAAGGACATGACCAGCACTGTGGCAGTTCCTGTTTGAAAAAGTCCATTTGTAGCCAGTGATATTTCCTGAAGATGAACTTCAGATGACGTCAATGAGGAGCGTGTTCTTACGGAACTCGATGAAGATGTTCCTGTGGAAGTGATGCCACAAAAACCTCTCCTCACAGGAGCTCGCAGAGAGCTCATGACATTGAAAGCACTAAAGATAAAATGTTGACCCAGCTATAGCACTCCTAGGCATATATCCAAAGGACTCATCTCATTTCCTTAGAAGTACGTGCTCAACCATGTTTATTGCTGCTCAATTTATAATAGCTGGGAAATGGAACCAGCCTAGATGTCCCTCAACTGATGAGTGGATAATGAAGATGTGGCACATTTATACAATGGAGTTCTACTCAGCGGTAAAAAAAAAAAAAAAAAAAATGAAGTTATGAAATTTGCAGAAAAATGGATGGACCTGGAAAGGATTATACTAAGTGAGGTAACCCAGGCCCAGAAAGCCAAGTGCCACATGTTCTCTCTCATATGTGGATCCTAGCTACAGGTTACTGGGCTTCTGTGTGAGAATGAAAATACTTAGTAGCAGAGGCCAGTAAGTTGAAAAGGAGACATAAAGGGAAGAGAAAGGAAGGGAGGAGGGTACTTAATAGGTTGATATTGTATATATGTAAATACAATGATTGTGATGGGGAGGTAATATGATGGAGAATGGAATTTCAAAGGGGAAAGTGTGGGGGGGGGGAATTACCATGGTGTGGAGAGCTGCGATGTGCCGCGCCCTAAAGATGGCGTCGGCCTCCGCCTTCCGCTAGCCCGATAGCGAGCGCTCTCTGGGATAAACAAGTCCCTATTTGGCTGAGGCTGCTTAACTAATTCTGCTTCCTTAATCGTGGACCTATCTGCATGGGCCACGTGGCTCACTAGGGTTGGCTAGCGCAGGGCTACTTAGCTTGTGGGTCGGCTCTCCCCGGGGTCAGAAGATTGTTCAAGGCTCCTGAATAAATTGCTTAAAGAAGAGCTTTCGGGTCACATCATTCTTGCTGGTCGAGGTGGTGGCGACACCATGGGATATTTTTTTATAATCATGGAAAATGCTAATAAAAATAAAAAAAATTTAAATTTGAAAAAAAAAGATAAAATGTTGGAAATGAATCCAAACACAGAAAGGAATACTGTTGCCAGAGTTGGGGTCAGAGCCTGGTGCCCTTGACGAACAACTTGGCCTCACTGTCCTCCTTGATAAACCAACCTAAAAAAGAGACAAATCAGTAGTAAAAAGCAGAAAAAATAGATCTACTTACTGTGGCAGTATTGGGGAAAACATTGAGGTCCCCTTAGTCATGGGGTCACGACATGAGGTTTGGGTTTAACTAGAAGGAAGAGGTATGCATAGCTGAGCAGTTCCTGTCAGGGTGTGGGGCCTACTCATCCCTCGTCTCAACTCCAGCCTCTCTCACAAGGTCATCAGCTCTTCCCTGAGCCAGTGTGTCCTGTGGCTGGCACCAGCTTCAGCCTTGTCTTCCCACATACTTGGGGAAATTGGAGTTCATTGTCTCAGTAGTCTGATAGTCAAAGGGAAGACAAAAGGGTCTCTTTAACTGCTAAGCCACCTCTCCAGCCCTCAAGTGTCTTTAGAGAGAGTTACATTTCCTACAGTCTGGGTTTTTTCTTAAAGATTTATCTATTTGTTCATTTGTTTTTATTGTTTATGAGAGAGGGAAAGAGAATTTGTGTGCCTGGGTCTTAGCCACTGCAAATGGACTCCAGATACATGTGTAACCTGTGCATTAATTATTTAATGCATCTGGTTTATGTGGGTTCTGGGGAGTCAAACCTGGGTCCTTGGGCTTCGCAGCCATCTCTCTAGCCTCTGGATTTTTTTTTTTTTTTCACTCTAGCCCAGGCTGACTCAGAACTCACTTCGTAGTTCCAGGCTGGCCTCGAGCTCTTTGCCTCCTAAATGCTGGGATTAAAGGCGTGTACTACCCAGCCACATTTTTGTTTTAACAAGTCAGTCTTGAGGTGAAGTGAGCCTGTGTCTGAAACAAATACATAAACAATCCAAGTAGGAACTAAGAGTAGAACATTCAGTTACTATCTGGTAACCATGCATAAAAATCCCTTCTCAGAAAGTGACAGAGTACTACACTGAAATATCTCAATCACACCTTCCATGGCTCCGGGTTCATTGTGGAAGAGGTAGTGGAAAGAGTGTAAGAGCCAAAGGAAGGGTAGGACTACTTACAACGTGCTTCCTGCAGACACAAAATGGCCAGGATATCCATGACCTCGCAGTGCCTGACACTACCCACACAAGACCATCATAATAGGAAGAAAAGATCATGACATCAAAACAAAAGAGAGACTGATTGACATGGGGAAGGGATATGAGAGAGAGTGGAGTTTCAAAGGGGAAAGTGGAGGGATGGAGGGAATTACCATGGGATATCATTTATTACTATGGACGTTGTCAATAAAAAAATATTTTTAAAAATCCCTTCTCAGGCCTGGTGTGGTGCACATGCCTTTGATCCCAGCACCCTGGAGTCAGATGTAGGAGGATCACTGTCAGTTTGAGGCTAGCCTGGAGCTACAGAAGTGAGCCTGGCCTAGAATGACACCCTACCTCCCGAAAATTAATAAATAAACAAGCACTTCTTAAGTGAGCACTTGTTTACAAAGCTAGCCTGGTTAGATTTCCTAGTACCCACATAAAGCTAGATGCAAAGTGGGGCATTTATCTGCCATTCACTTGCAGCACCAAGAGACCCTGGCATGCACATACACATGCAAATAATTAATTTTTAAAAAGCACCATTTCTTCATAGCCTCTTGGCCTTAGTTACTTCTAGAAGGCCACAGCAACTCTTAATCTTGTTGGTTTAAGGTAAGGTCTCTGAAGCGGAGGCTGGCCTCAAATTTACAATCCTGCTTCAGCTTCCCAAGCACTGGGCTTACAGGAGATCACTGAGGCTACCATGCCCAGCATGGCTTCATTTTGGCTTAACCATCTATCTGGTACTTAACTTCTACTGCCCCTTATGGCCAGGATGAGAGCTGTCCAGGTTGGTTTGATTTGATGGGGAAGAGTGGTGGGTGTTATATATCAGGTAGGTAGTGCCAGTAAGCCTTTTATGGCCAATTTAAAGCAACTAAGAGGTCTAGAAGGCATGGCTGTGAAGCGAGGCATACCTCTCATATTCCCTCTGCCCTATGAATGATGTCTTAGCAGCCCAAAAATAATCTCCAGGAGCCTGCTGTGGTGGTGCATGCCTTTAATCCCAGCACCCAGGAGGCAGAGGTAGGAGGCTCCCTGTGAGTTCAAGGCAACCCTGAGACTACATAGTGAATTTCAGCTCAGCCTGAGCTAGAGTGAGACCCTACCTTGGAAAAAAAAAAAAAAAAAAGTTCCACTCTGGGCTGGAGAGATGGCTTAGTGGTCAAAGAATTTGCCTGCAAAGCCAAAGAACCCAGGTTTGATTCTTTAGGACCCATGTAAGCGAGATGCACAAGGTGGCACGTGTATGCAGTTCATTTGCAATGGCTAAAGGTCTTGGTGTGTGCCTTCTCTCTCACTCTTACTCTGACTCTCTCTGGAATAAATAAAATGTTTTTAAAAAAAGAAGCTGCACTTCTGCAGAATGTTAACAGTTTTAAAGCTTTACAAAAATGCCACCAAGAAGCCGGGCATGGTGGCACATGCCTTTAATCCCAGCGCTCGGGAGGCAGAGATAGGAGGATCACTGTGAGTTCGAAGCCACCCTGAGACTACAGAGTGAATTCCAGGTCAGCCTGGGCTAGAGTGAGACCCTACCCTTGAAAAACAAAACAAAACAAAAAAAAAAACCACCAAGAGTCGGGCATGGTGGCGCACGCCTTTAATCCCATCACTGGGGAGGTAGAGTCACTGGGGAGGTAGAGGTAGGAGGCTCTCTATGAGTTCAAGTCCACCCTGAGAGTACATAGTGTAGTGAATTCCAGGTCAGCCTGAAGCCTGAACTAGAGTGTGACTAGATCCTACCTCAAAAAAAAAAAAAAAAAAAAAAAAGCACCAACAACAGATATTTATTTTCAGCAAACTGGCTTGAAAAGTAAGTACTTGTTTATAGATGAACTCCTTAGGTGACTGAAGCCATTCCATGGCGTGGAGTACACAATGTTAGGTCATGTGGAATTATCTCTGGTTCACAAAAAGAAAGCCAGGAAAAGGTCAGTGTCATTAACAATTCTATCATATTCATCCATACATGCTTTCCTAAGCAGTGTATCTGAGAAGGGTTATATAATACACATAAGAGCCAGCATTAGGGCTAGAGAGATGGCCCAGTGGATGAAGTGCTTTCTACACGTGCTGGGGTACCTGGGTTTGGAACCCCAACACACACTTTACAAAGAAAGCCACATGTGGGGCTGGGGAGATGACTCAGTGGTTGTAGGCACTTTCTTGCAAGCCTGCCATCCCAAGTTTGGTATTCCTCAGCACCCATGTAAATAAAGCTGGACACGAAAATGGTGTACACTTCCTGTAATCCCAATGTGCCTATAGCAATGGGTGATGGAGCCAGGAGTATCTTGAAGCTCTGCAGCAGCAATGGCAAAAGAGACCCTGGCAAAAAATAAGTTAGAAAGAGGAGAAACATGCCAAGGCTGTTCTGACCTCTGTACATGTAAACACAAGTTAATGAAAACAGGGGTGGCCGGCTGGAGGGATGGCTTAGCTGTTAAGGCACTTGCCTGCAAAGCCAAAGGACCCATGTTCAATTCCCCAGGACCCACATAAGCCAGATGCACAAGGTGGCGCATGTGTCTGGAGTTTGTTTGCAGTGGCTGGAGGCCCTGGTGCGCTCATTCTCTCTGTGTTTCTCTCAAAAAAAAAAAAAAAAAAAAAAGGCCAGTACACAGAAGTCTGCTTCTATTATGAAAGTAAAATTTAGATTTTTTTTTTTTTTTTTTGCTAAGATAACAGGCCTACAGCATTGACAGGAATAGGAAACAGTGCCAGTTACTTGTTACAAGCACATTTGTTCTGTGATGTACACGTATATCTCATATATACAATGTATTTACAGGGCAAATATGTGCAAGGTCTCAAGCATGATTGCCCAGTTGCATTTAACCACATATGGCCTCTACATATGCTCTTCCTTACCCTGGCAGGATCTCTGAAGGTCCATTCCATGTATCCTAAGCAAACACCAGTGGGTCTCAGGAGTCAGAGGGTAAAGGAACTAAAGAAAAACGTTAGCATAGTCCAATACAACATGAAAAGATTCCAGGGCTGGAGAGATGGCTTAGTGTCAAGTGCTTGCTTATGAAGCCTCAGGACCCTGGTTCAAGGCCTGATTCCCCAGGACCCATGTAAGCCAGATGCACAACATGGCACATGCATCTGGAGTTCATTTGCAGTGGCTGGAGGCCCTGGCGTGCCTATTGTCTCTCTCTCTATGTGGCTCTCAAAGAAATCACTGTAAATTCGAGGCCAGCCAGCTTAGAACAACAGAATGAGTTTCAGGTCAGCCCAGGCAAAAGTGACCCCTTACCCTTGAAAAAAAAAAAAAAAGAAGAGAGTTCCTTTATGGCAAAAGGTTTTTATTTTTATTTATTTATTTACTTATTTTGAGAGAGAGAGGCAGATAGAGAGAAGGGGTGTGCCAGGGCCTCTAGCCAGTACAAATGAATTCCAGAACTCAAGATGCATGCACCACTTTATGCATCTGGTTTATGTGCGTACTGGGGAATCAAACCTGGGTCCTTGGGCTTCCCAGGCAAGTGCCTTTGACCACAAAGCCATCCCTCCAGCACTAGAAAGTTGTTTAGGTGTTTGTTTTTTCAAGGTAGACTCTTGCTCTAGCCAAGGCTGAACTGCAATTCACTATGTAGTCTCAGGGTGGTCTTAAACTCATGGCAGTCCTCCTACCTCAGCCTCCCAAGAGCTGGGATTAAAGGTGTGCACCACCAACCCCAGCTTTTTTAAAAACATTTTTTTTTATTTGATTTGATTTATTTGAGAGAGATAAAGGCAGAGAGAGAGAATGGGCACCTCAGGGCCTTCAGCCACTGCAAATGAACTCCAGACACATGCACCTCATTGTGCATCTGGCTTACGTGGATCCTGGGGAGTTGAACCTGGGTCCTTTGGCTTAGCAGGAAAACTCCTTAATCACTAAGCCATCTCTACAGCCCTTACTTTCATTTATTTATTTATTTATTTTGGTTTTTCGAGGTAGGGTCTCATTTTAGCCCAGGCTGACCTGGAATTCACTATGTCTCAGGCTGGCCTCGAATTCTCTGCAGTTCTCTCACCTCTGCCTCCCAAGTGCTGGGATTAAAGGTGTATGCAATCACACTGAAAAAAAAAAATGTTTTTATTAAACTGCCATGCAGCAGGGGATTGAAGTAGATACTCTCACCCATCAGAGAAAGCAGAGGTGTGCTTCTCAGGTTTTTCAGGGAAAGGAGGACTTTGCCCCACAGGTAAACAGACTTAGTTAATATGTGACATGGGCTGTATATCGAGGTAGGAGAGTGAGGCATAGGAGACTTGGATTGTGTTCGAAGGGTCACCCTTTCCTTAGGGTGGGAGAGCGGGGCCTAGTTAATGTGTGACCTCTATCACATGATGAGCTGCTGGGACTTGACTGTCTTAAAAAACTTTTTTTCAGGGGGCTCGAGAGATGGCTTAGCAGTTAAGCGCTTGCCTGTGAAGCCTAAGGACCCCAGTTCAAGGCTCAATTCCCCAGGTCCTATGTTAGCCAGATGCACAAGGTGGCGCATGCATCTGGAGTTCATTTGCAGTGGCTGGAGACCTTGACGCACCCATTTTCACTCTCTCTCTCTGCCTCTCTGTCTGTTGCTCTTTAATAAAATAAACATAAAAACTTTTGGGGGGGGCGTGGTTGGAAATAGGGTCTCACTCTAGCTCAGGCTGACCTGTCACTATATAGTATCGGCCTCAACCTCATGAAAAATCCTCCTACCTCTGCCTCCCAAGTGCTGGGATTAAAGTTGTGTACCACTACACCCACCATTTTATTTTCTTTTTTTATTTTTTATTTTTTGTTGTTTTTCAAGGTAAGGTCTTACTCTAGCCCAGGCTGACCTGAAATTCACTGTGTAGTCACAGGGTGACCTTGAACTCACGACAATCCTACCTCTGACTCCCAAGTGCTGGGGTTAAAGGCATGCGCCACTACGCTTGGCTATTTTATTTTTTTTTATTAGTTTTTCTTCTTCTTTTTTGTTTTCAGCAGTTTTGTTTTGTTTTGTTTTGTTTTGTTTTGTTTTGTTTTGTTTTGTTTTGTTTTGTTGAAGTAGGGTCTTGCTCTAGCCCAGGCAGGCTGACCTGGAATTCACTGTGTAGTCTCAGGCTAGCCTTGAACTCATGGTAATCCTCCTACCTCTGCAACCTGGGTGTTGGCATGATGGCATATGCCACCATGCCTGGCTTTTCTTTTTAATCTTTTTAAATTTTATTTTAATTTATTTATTAGAGACAGAAAGAGGGAGAGAAAGAGAGAGAGAGTGAGAGAGAATGGGCGCGCCAGGGCCTCAAGCCACTGCAAATGAATTCCAGACATATATGCCATCTTGTGCATCTGGCTAAAAGGGACTTGGACAATTGAACCTAGGTCCTTAGGCTTCAGAGGCAAGCGCTTAACCGCAAAGCCACCTCTCCAGCCCCCGTGACTAAATCTTTTTAAAATATAGTGCTCCCTAGCTTTTTCTTCCTTTCTTCTCCTCCCTCTCCTCTCTCTCTCTTGGATTTTTTTTAAAAGAAATTTTTTAAATTGTTATTTGAGACAGAGAGAGGGAGAGAGAGAAGGAAAGAGAGAGAATGGGTGCATCAGGGCCTCTAGCCACTGCAAACCAACTCCAGACACATGTGTGGTTCCTGGGGAATCGAACTTGGGTCCTTTGGCTTCACAGGCAAGTGCCTTAACTACTAAGCCATCCCTCCAGCCCTCCTGGATTTTTTAAGAAAGCATTTTTATTTATTTATTTGAAAGGAGAGATAGAGAGATAAGGCACACCAGGGCCTTCAGCCACTGCAAATGAGCTCCAGATATATGAACCCCTTTTGTGCATCTGGTTTTATGTGGGTACTGGGGAATCAAACTTAGGTAGTTAGGGTTTGCAGGCAAGCTCCTTAACCACTTAGTCATGTCTCCAGCCCCCTCTTAATTACAGATGTGAGCCACCCTGCCCAGTTCCCAGCTTTCTTTTCTTTGCTTTTCAGTTATGGAAGAAGCAGAGCCCCTTTCAGTAGAGTTTCCATCAGTGTGAATTGTGGTTTGCATCCCTGTGGTGTAATTTTAAAAAAAAAATTTTTTTTTAATTTAGTTGAGAGAGGGAGAGATACAGAAATAAGCAAGTAGAGAGAGAGAGAGAAAGAATGTGCATGCCAGGGCCCCAAGCCACTGCAAGCAAATTCCATATGCATGCACCCCCTTGTGCATCTGGCTTACGTGAGTCCTAGGGAAATGAAACCTGGGTCCTTTGGCTTTGCAGGCAAGCGCCTTAACTGTTAAGCCATCTCTTCAGCCCTCCTCTGGAATTTTTGAGACAATTTCATTATGTAGCCCAAGCTATCCTGGAGTTTACTATGTAGGCCAAGATGGCCTTGAACTTGTGGCCATCCTCTTGCCTCTGCCTCCTAAGTGCCTAGGATTACAGATGTGAGCCACCCTGCCCAGTTCCCAGCTTTCTTTTCCTTGCTTTTCAGTTATGGAAGAAGCAGAGCCCCTTTCGGTAGAGTTTCCATCAGTGTGAATTGTGGTTTGCATCCCTGTGGTGTTCTTTAGCAAGTCCTCCAGGCTCTCTGTATTGTAGCAGTCCAAGGGTATGACCATATGATCGTTGACAGCAGCAGTAATGGCAGGGGTACGTCTGCGAGCGTTGGAACATTGTCTCCACCTGGGATACTTTGTCACTGGAGGTGTTTGGGACTGAGGTGACTAAGTGGGATGGACATGCACTGAAACGTCTGGTGCCAGCCTGACACACAATTCTGTTGTTGTTGCTGTCGTCATCATCCTCAGAACTGTGTGGGACCCGAGTTCCTATTGGAGCCATTTTCTGGCCCAGGCCCTTCTGTGCCCCTGAGGGGAAGTCCACAGTGCCGGTGGATCTGGGAGGCATGTTCCAGAGCGCAGCAGCCATCTCAGTGCACCTGCTGGGGCCACTCTCAGGAAAGAAGGCCAGAGGCTCATTCGTCCGGTACTTGCACCAGACTGTAAGTGTCCTGCCCACCAGTCTGCCATCTTCCTGGCCAGGGGCTCCTGGGCTCCAGCTTGGGCTTGGCTTCGGGCTGTGCATGAGCCTGCCTCAGTAGGTCTCTCCTCGCTGCTGCTGGTGGTCACCCTCCCGCGGCCCTGCTTCTTCAGTCCGGAGCTTAGAGCTCTGCATGGGTCGTCGGCACGTGCTGCTGCCGCGCTGCTTCCACCAGCCCACTGCCAGCCCAGCGTTTGGGGTACAGTCAGGGGGTGCTCAGCAACTATTGGTTGGTTGATGGCGATATGTATAAGCTCAAAGATGGGCGCTGAAGCTGGGCATGGCGGTGCACGCCTTTAATCCCAGCAGTCAGGGAGGCAGAGGTAGGAGGAGTTCAAGGCCATCCTGAGACTACAGCTTGTGCTAGAGCAAGACCCTATCTTGAAAAAAAAAAAAAGAAGAAGTAAACTATTTAGCCAGGTGTAGTTCAAACCTGGAATGCAGGGCTGGGCAAACTGAGACAGGAGCCTCTCTGTGATTTCAAGGCCAGCCTGAGCTATGGAGTGAGTTCTAGGTCAGCCTGGGCCTCAAAACAAAAGAAGCAAAGAATGCTTTAGAAAATTTGAAAAGTAATTATTAGAAAGAAGTACAATTTATATGTTAACCACACTACCATAGCCAATCAATCACCCCTGACATTTGGGTCCTAACAAAGCTGTCACCCAGTGCATCACCTTTGTGCTGTGCTAGAGTGTGCCTTGAGTACTAGGCCCTGTGATACCACCACCTCAGAGACCCATTCGAGGGACAGTAGGCAGAGCTGGCAAAGACCCACCATGTTTCTCCAGGGCAGAGCCTGGTGCTGACTCTGTGATAGAGCCCTTGTCAACTTCTCTGACCTTTTGCCCATCCTGAGCCTCTGATCTTATGTCCTCACGTGCAATATCAGGATGAGCCTGTCACCTCTGGGGACTGCCTTGGGGACTGAGCAGATTGTGATTCACAGCAGGAGTTCACTACTGGCCACAGCAGGTGGTGGCAGAATGGAAGTGACCTGTCTCTGCTACCCACTGGTGCTGTGGAACCTGAATTACAACATAGTTTCAGATCAACAGGACTGAGTTTGAGTGATTTTTGTCATGTGACCTTGGACATCTCAACCCCCACAGAGCTCCCACACTCCCATCTGTAAAAGGGGCCAACCCAGCTGGGCATGGTGGCACACACCTTTAATCCCAGCACTCAGGAGGCAGAGGTAGGATCTCCATGAGCTTAAGGCCACCCTGAGACTACGTAGTGAATTCCAGGTCAGCCTGGGCTAGAGTAAGACCTTACCTCGAAAAAACAAAACAAATAAGTAAAAATTTGAAAAGAATGGAGCTGGGCGTGGTGGCGCACACCTTTAATCCCAGCACTCAGGCAGAGGTAGGAGGAGCACCGGGAGTTGGAGGCCACTCTGAGACGGCATAGTGAATTCCACGTCAACTTGGACTAGAGTGAAACCCTACCTGGAAAAACCAAAACAAACAAACAAACAAAAGGGGTAGAGAGATGGCTCAGAGGTTAAGGCACTTGTTTGCTTGTCTGCAAAAGGGAAAAAAGGGGGGAGGGGATCCAAGCCAGATCATTCTGCTACCACGCCCAACCATTCTGAGTAACCCATGGCAAGCCTAGGAAGACATCTGGCCTCAGAAGTCTTTCTCACCTCCTGCCTCTCCTTCTTAGTCCTCATCCCCTCCTGACTCATCCTGTAATCTGACCATCAGGATGCACAGAACTGGAACTGGGATGCACGGCCCTGCAAGTGGGTGGTAGAGTTTGGTGGCTGGTAGATCCCTGACAGATGCCTAGAGGGACAGGCTGGGACAGCCTGCTGCAACTTATTCACCTTCCCAGAGCCCAGGTCTCCACCTCTTTCTGGAAAATAGAGGGTGGGGTTGTGGCCTTTAAAGCCACTCTCTGGGGCTGTGGGCAGGCTCCACACCTGAATGACTCTCACACAGGCCTTCACTTCTCTGTCTCCAGTTCATCATGGCCAAACAGCTGCAGGCCCGAAGGCTGGATGGGATTGACCACAACCCCTGGTGAGCTGATGGGTTGGGAAGGTGTCTGGGCATCCCTTCTCTCACGGGCTGACCATCTCCAGTTTGTAGTAACTCAGTGATAGCCAGGATGTATAGTGACAGCCACAGCTTAAGGAGAGGCAAGACCCAAAGTCATGGGCTAGCCTCAAATCTCAAATCTCAATCTCCCCTTCTTTGATGTTTCATTGGAGCCTGTAAATATACTAGTTCAGGTTGCTCAAAGTGCTGCATGCGTCTGGAGTTCATTTGCAATTACCGGAGACCATCGTGTGCCCATTCTCTCTCTTTCTCCCCTATCTTTCTCTCTCTCTCAAATAAATAAGAGGGACAATTTGGGGGGGAGGATGTTTTGAGGTAGGGTCTCACTCTAGCCTAGGCTGACTTGGAATTCACTATGTAGTCTCAAGGTGGTCTCGAAGACATGGGGATCCCTCCTACTTCTGCTTCCTGAGTGTTGGAATTAAAGGCATGCACCAGCACACCCAGATGACAGTTCTTTTGGTTTTCAAGGTAAGGTCTCACTCTAGCCCAGGCTGACCTGGAATTCACTATGTAGTCTCAGGGTGGCCTCAAACTCATGGCGATCCTCCTACCTCTGCCCCCCGAGTGCTGGGATTAAAGGCGTGCGTCACCACACCCAGCAGATATATATATTTTGAATGCAACCTTGAACTTGGCATGGTGGTACATACCTTTAATCCCAGCATTTGGGAGGCTGAAGTCAGAGGATTGCCACACCATGAGTTTGAAGCCAATCTGGACTATAGTGTGAATTCCAGGTCGGACAGGGCTACAGTGAAACCCAGCCTCCAAAAAAAAAAAAACAAGGGCTGGAGAGATGAGAGATGACTTAGCCATTAAGGCTCTTGCCTGTGAAGCCTAAAGACTCATGGTCAACTCTGCAGGTACCACATAAGCCAGATGCACAAAGTGACGCAAGCACACAAGGTTGCACATGCACACAAGGGGACGCATGCGTCAGTGGTGCTAGAGGCCCTGGTGCACCAATTCTCTCTCTCTCTTTCTCACATAAAAAAGGGGGGAGCTAGGGCTGGAGAGATGGCTTAGCGGTTAAACACTTGCCTGTGAAGCCTAAGGACTCCGGTTCAAGGGTCGATTCCCCAAGACCCACGTTAGCCGGATGCACAAGGGGGCGCACGTGTCTGGAGTTCGTTTGCAGTGGCTGGAAGCCTTGGCACGCCCATTCTCTCTGCCTCCTTCTCTCTGTCACTCTCAAATAATAAATAAAAATAAACAAAAAAGGTGAGGAGCTAGAGAGGTGGCTTAGTGGTTAAGACATTTCCCTGAGAAGCGAAATACCCAGGTTTGATTCCCCAAGACCTACATAAGCCAGATGCACAAGGTGGCACAAACATCTAGAGGTTTACAATGGCTGAAGACTCTGGTGCACCCGTTCTCTCCCCTCCCCTCATCTACCTCTTTCTCTCTCTTTCTCAAATAAATAAAATTAAATTTTAAAAAAGAGGGATGGAAACATTTGCCTGTGAAGCCTAAGGACCCAGGCTTGATTCTCCAAGTCCCACTTAACCCAGATGCACATGGTGGCACATGAATCTGGAGTTTGTTTGAAGTGGCTAGAGACCCTGGCATTCTTTCTCTCTCTCTCTTTCTCTCTCCCTTCTCCCCCTCTCTCTGTCTCTAATAAATAAAAAAAAAAAAAAACAACTTTTGAAAAGAGATAAAAGCCCAGCACTTGGGAGGCAGAGGTAGGAGGATTGCCATGAGTTCAAGGCCACCCTGAGATGACAGAGTTAATTCCAGGTCAGCCTGGACCGGAGTGAGACCCTACCTCGAAAAACCAAAAAAAAAAAAAAAGAAAAGAAAAGAGATAAAAGGGGGCTGGAGAGATGGCTTAGTGGTTAAGAGGTTTGCTTACAAAGCCAAAGGACCCTGGTTCGGTTCCCCAGAACCCACGTAAGCCAGATGCACAAGGTGGTGCATCTGTCTGGAGTTCGTTTGCAGTGGCTGGAGGCCCTGGCACACCCATTCTCTCTCCCTCCCTCTCTCTCTCTCTCTCTCTCTCCCTGTCTCTCTCTGCATCTTTCTCTCTCTCTGAAGTAAATAAGTAAGTCTGTTGGGCTTGTCTCAAAAAAAAAAAAAGAAAGAAAAAAGAAAAGAAAGAAAGAAAAAATCCTGACTGAACTTGTTTACCTGGTCCTTATTCACGAGCAGTGCAGTGTAACAACTGTTTACATAACACTTATATTGCACTAGGTATTATTAGTAATCTGGAGATAAAGTGTGTGGGAAGGGCTGTTGACATACCATATTATTGTAGTGCTTGCTGAGCATGTGCTAGACTAGACACTATGTTTCATCCCCAGTACTGAAAAATAAAAATTTATGGGAAGATGGGCTTAGGTTATATGTAACTACTGTGCCATTTAATTAAGGGACTTGATCTTTTTCCATTTGGGTATCTGGGAGGGAAGGGGTCTTGAAGTTAACCTTCTGCAAATACCAAGGGTCAGCTTTTACTTTATTTGATAGCTACTTTGGAAGAAGATGGCTAAGGAAGTGTGATACAGGCCAATTTTTTTTATTTACTTTATTTATTTATTTATTTATTTTGGTTTTTCGAGATAGAGTCTCACTCTAGCCCAGGCTGACCTGGAATTCACTATGTAGTCTCAGGGTGGCCTTGAACTCACAGTGATCCTCCTACCTCTGCCTTTAATCCTAGTACTTGGGAGGCAGAGGTAGGAGAATTGATGTAAGTTCGAGGTCACTCTGAGACTACATAGTGAATTCCAGGTCAGCCTGAGCTAGAGTGAGACCCTACCTCAAAAAAAATAAAAAATAAAAAATGCCAGATGTGATGGCGCCTGCCTGTAATCTGTGAATTTTAGGGGCTGAGGCAAGAGGTTAACATGAGTTTGAGGTCAGCCTAGGGTATCTAGTACCAAGTCAGCCAGGGCAATGTAGCAAGACCCTAGCTCAAAATAAATAAATAGTCAGGTGTGGTGGCTCACATTCATAACCCCAGCACTTAGGGGGCAAAGACAGGTGGAACTCTGTGAGTTCAAGGCCAACATGTTCTGCATAACAAATTCTAAGCCAGCCAAGGCTATATAGTGAGACCCTGTCTCAATAGATAAGTAAGAAAATAAATAAATAATTGACCTGGTATGGTGGTGCATGGCTTATAATCTCAGCATTCCATGAGCAGGGGCAGTGCAATGATGGATCTAAGGCCAGCCTGGACTCAGTAGTGGATTCCAGGCTAGCCTGGGGTATAGAAGAGTCTTGATTCCAAAACAAGGTTGGTTTTTATCTTTAGGAAAACTGAGAATACGTTTACTTTTAAACTTTCCTCATGCATAACATTTGTGGCTTACAAAGATCCTTGGATGCTCTGTAGCATTAGGAATGAGGGAGCCAGGCCCAAAGCTGGCTGGCCTTAAGGGCCTGTCCCTTAGGGTACCTTGTGCTGTGAGTGGTCTGGTCCAGCAAATGCAGCTCCACTGCAAATAAGCACTGTAAGCCACGGGGAAAGACAAGCTCAGTGTCTCCTGATCACTCATAGTGCAGAGCACATCTCTGGCCGCAGATACAGGGGGTCCCCTACACTAAGCAGTGCCTGAGTCTCCACAGACACCCAGTGAGGCGCTTTCATTCAGTGCATTGCTGACACTGTTTGCCTGGGATCCTGTCCTATTCCACAGAGTGAGGAAGGATCCATCCCCACTTCAGATCTGCTCCTGGGACCCTACCTTGAAAAACAAAAACAACAACAAAAAAATCATGATTGTTATTTTTTGGCAGGGGTTTGAGGTAGGGTCTCTCTCTAGCCCAAGCTGACCTGGAACCCACAGTGATCCCAAGGGCTGGGACTAATGGTGTGCACCACCACACTGGCCTAATTCTATTGGTTTGTGTTGTTTTGTTTTTATGAGGTAGTGGCTCACTGTAGCCCAGGCTGGCCCAGACTCACAAGGTTCACTTCATTGCACGGATGAGGAGTGATTCCAGTCCTTATCCTTGGTTTCTAGCTCCACCTCCAGCCTCCTCCCTCCCTGGAGGTCCAGGGGTGACTCAGTGTTGTTTCAGTCGAAGTGCCAGCTCCCCCCACCCACAGCCATCTTCTCTGGGTCATCTAATTACCAGATCAGGCCTTCTCCCTTTGGGGATTCTCTGGATTTAGGAGTTGGGTGTCAAGAAATGAGTGGCAAACCAAGCTGTTTCCTAGGATCCCAGCTCAGAAGGAAGAAGCCTGCAGCTGCACGGGCTACAGGGCTCCTTCCTGACTCTGTCTAGACTCTGAAAGCCAATGCCCCCATCATGCAGGGCAGCAAGGCTGAGGGCAAGGCCAGAGAGGCTGAGGCGCGGACAAAGGCTGGGCAGAGCAGAGCTGCCCTTGAAGCGTGCCTGGAACAGGAGGACAGTGCCAGCAGGGAGTCAGAGCTAGGGACTCCTGGTGGCACAGGCCTGGGCCCAAGGTTTAACGCCTGCAGGCCCTACTTAAGGACGGTCTCTGGAGGGCCCTTGTTCCAAGCACCATGAACCTCCTTCTGCTTTGGGGTCCCAGCCCCATCATTGGCTGTATGACTACCCAGGTCAATGCCCACTTGGAGTCCTAGCACCTCTGTACATTCAGAGGCCTTGTGGAGCTCCATGGGGAATGACAGACTTTAGACATAAATATTATCCATTGTTAGGCGAATTTAAACCATTGTTGAGTCCCCACCTCCCTGCCAGCCCATGGAACCTATTTAATGGACCACCTGCCCCTGTCACATTCAGGGCCTGAAGGAAGTTTGTTGGCACCATCAATGGCAGGTCTGGAGTTGGAGTGACAGTATGGCCAAAATGAGGTCATGGGCATAAACCTTGCTTCACTTCAGACAGAATCAAAAGCAGTCTGCTACGCAGAAGAGGCAGGTGTGTGGTCAGAGCTGCCCACACCACAGCACATCACAGGCCGTCAGGATGATACAATTACTGTTGTCTATACAATAGAGGAAACTGAGGCACAGATGGGCTCAGACCTTTGCTAATGGTTACCCTATGGGTAGAAGATGGGGTGAGGATGCGTGCCAAGCCCATCTGCCTCCAGAGTCCTCCACTCCTTACTCCAGAGGGTAGAGGTGGATCTCCTTCTCCGAGCGTGTGAGGTCCAGTCCAAACCTGCAGACTCTTCTTCCTGGGGACCTGAGTTGGTGGGGAGAATACTGCTGCAACAGGAGCCAAGAGCCACAGCAGCCTGGAAAGCCCTTGTGTGTCCGCGCCGCTCTCAACAGGACGTGTTTGGGGAGGAAGGATTGAGACGGTTTCATTGCGTATTCCCAGCTATCCTTGAACGCATGGTGATGTTCCTGTGTCAGCCTCCCTAGTGATGTGTAATCACTTTGGGCTGGACAGGTGTGTCACAGAAAACCTTTTTTGTGTTTGGTTTTTGTTTTTTTCGAGGTAGGATCTCCAGGCTGACCTGGAATTCACTATGGAGTCTCAGGGTGGCCTCGAACTCACGATGATTCTCCTACCTCTGCCTCCCGAGCGCTGGGATTAAAGGCATGTGCCACCACGCCCGGCTGCAGAAAGCCTTTTTCTTGGTGTAATATGAATGTGCATCTTCTCCCCAGATTGGGCACAGACAACAGACCAAAGGACAATTACACCAAAACCAGTTTTGGTAAACCAGTGAGTTTATTAGGGTTACTTATAGAACAGGATAAGGGCTGTTCATGGGAGCAATAGAGGACTCAAAGGCAGCCACAGCACGAGAGGTCTCATGCCATCCTGGACGACTTCCCATAGCTGCTTCCACTCAAAGGCAGCTGCATTGCCAGCGTCCACCTCAGCCCTGGAGACGACTCACGACTGCTGCGTCTCTGGAGCACACAGCACACTTGCAAACTCCCTGAATCTCTGAGACTTCCTTCTGTAATCTCTCCCGCCCCCCATCACCACCAAGGAATGTTTCAGTTTCTAAGTAAAATAACTGGGCTGGAGAGATGATTTAGCCATTAAGGTGTTTGCCTGCAAAGCCAAAGGGTCCCAGTTCAGTTCTCCAAGACCCACAGGGCACATACATCTGGAGTTCTTCCACAGTGGCTGGATGCCCTGGCATGGTAGGCCTATTCTCTCTCTCTCTCCGCCTCTTTCTCTCTCTCAAATAAACATAAATAAATAAAAATATTATCTTTTTAAGGTTTTTTGTGCATCTGGCTTATGTGGGTCCTGGGGAATTGAACCGAGATCCACTTAGCTTTGCAGGCAAGTGCCTTAACTGCTAAGCCATCTCTCCATCCCCACACCCAGCATTTTAAAAACTTTTAAAAACATATTCTATTTATTTGAGAAAGGGAGAGGCAGATAGAGAGAACGGGTGCACAGGGCCTCCAGCTACTTGTCTCTGCCACCCTGTGTATCTGGCTTATGTGGGTACTGGGGAATCAAACCTGGGTCCTTAGCCTTCTCAGACAAGTGCCTTAAGTGCTAAGCCATCTCTGCAGCTCCAACATACTCAGTTTCAGGTCTCCCAGACTTGACTCCCTGAAGCAGAGCCTCCTCCTCCTCTTCAGGGGCGAGACTCTTTCAATCAGGGGGATCCTGGTACACAACTAGCTGAAGAAGCGTGGGAGCTGAGGAGGCAGCTCAGTGGATAAAGCGCTTGCCACACAAGCATGAGGACTGGAGTTTGGGTCCCTGGCAGCCATCTGTAATCCTAGCTAGTGTCCTCAGGCAAGCCATCTGGCTAGACTAACTGAATCTGAGGTCTGAGCTCAAGTGAGAAACCCTGCCTCAATGAAATAAAGAGATTTATTTAAATAAGAAAAGCAGTCAAAGACTTTGACCTCTAAGCCTCCACATGTATACACATTTGCATGCACACACACATGCAGGCAAAAAAAAAAAAAGTGGGTGGTGGTATGGCTCAGTGGTGGAGCCTTTCCTGGTACTTCATGCTGTGGGGTGTGAATATGATGGGGAGGAAAGAAAGTGAAAAACAGGGTAAGGCAAGAAAGCCATGGCGGCCAGAAAACACTATTGTTTTGTGGTTTGGGATATCAACATTATTTCTTTTGTTTTGGTTCTCACTCTAGCTCAGGCTGACCTGGAATTCACTATGTAGTCTCAGGGTGGCCTTGAACTCACAGGGATCCCCCTACCTCTGCCTCTCTAGTGCTGGGATTAAAGGTGTGCGCCACCACGCCCGGCTAACATTATTTCTTACCATAGTCATAGTCAAAGAAATTTGAAATCACGTGGGCTGGCCCATATGATAGGCACAGCGCCTGGCCACCTCATCTAAGTATGGGACCTGACTTGACCCCACACAAATTGACAGGCCTAGGACAAAAGTCTATTAACAATCTTTTTGTTTGTTTGTTTTCAAGGTAGGGTCTCGCTCTAGCTTAGGCTGACCTGGAATTCACTGTGTATTCTCAGGGTGGCCTCGAACTCACAGCTATCCTCCTACCTCTGCCTCCTGAGTGCTGGAATTAAAGGCATGGACCACCATGCCCGGCTTTTTAACCATCTTTTAAAAAATATTTTTATTTATTTATTTGAGAGAGAGATAGAAAGAGGGAGGTAGAGAGCTGGGTAGGAGGATAGTTGTGAGTTCAAGGCCACCTTGAGACTTCATAGTGAATTCCAGGTCAGCCTGGGCTAGAGTGAGACCCTACCTCGAAAAATCAAAAAAATTAAAAAAAAAAAAAAGAGGGAGGTAGAAAGGAAGAATGTGAATGCCAGGGACTCCAGCCACTGCAAACAAACTCCAGACATATGTGCCACCTTGTGCATCTGGCTTACATGGGTCCTGGGGAAACAAACCAAGGTCCTTTGGCTTTGTAGGCAAATGTCTTAACCACTAAGCAGTCTGTCCACCCATCCACCCCTTTTTGAGGTATTGTAGCCCAGGCTGACCTGGAATTCACTATGTAGTCTCAGACTGGCTTCAAACAGTGATCCTCCTACCTCTGCATCCCAAGTGCTGGGATTAAAGATTTGTGCCACTACACATGGCTCACTCTCTCTTTTCCCTCTCTCCCTCTCTTCCTTCCATCTTTCCTTCCTTCCTTTCTATTTTTTTGTTTGTTTGTTCCTTCCAGTTAGGGTCTTTCTCTAGCCCAGAACTACAAAGTGAGTTCCACGCTGGCCTCAAACTCATGGCATCTTCCTACCTCTGCCTCCCAAGGGCTGGGATTAAAGGCATGCACCATCATGCCTGGCTTTTTTCTTTAAAAAATGTGTGTGTGTGTGTGTGTGTGTGTGTGTGTGTGTGTTTATTCATTCATTTATTTATTTATTTATATTTATTTATTTATTTTTGAGAGAGAGAATGGGTGCACCAGGACCTCTAGCCACTACAAACAGACTCCAGATGCATGCGCCACCTTTTGCATCTGGCTTATGTGGGTACTGGGAAATCAAACCTGGTCCTTAGCTTCACAGGCCTGGTACCTTAACCTCTAAGCCATCTCTCCAACCTTAAAATGGCTTAGTGGTTAAGTCATATGCCTACAAACCCTAAGGACCCAGGTTTGATGCTCCAGGTCCCACATAAGCCAGATGCACATGGTGGCACATGTGACTGGAGTTCATTTGCAGTGGCTGGAGTGCCCATTCTCACTCTCCCTCTATCTCTCTCCCTCTCCCTCTCTCTGCTCCAAATAAATAAATAAAATAAATAAAATGTAAAAAAAATTTAATGCCAGGTGTGGTATTGCACACCTTTAATCCCAGCATTCTGGAGGTCAAAGTAGGAGGATCACTGTGAGTTCTAAGCAAACTTGAGATTACACAGTGAATTCTAGGTCAGCCTGGGCTACCGTAAGACCCTACCTTGAAAAACTAAAAAAGTTAAAGTTTGCCCTTTCCAAAATTTGGATTTTTATTATGAATCTAAGGCTCTTTCAATTTTTTTTTTAAACCAGGCATAGCGGTGCATGCCTTTTAAAAAAATTTTTTTTTGTTATTTTTATTTATTTATTTGAGAGTGACAGAGAAGGAGGCAGAGAGAGAGAGAGAGAAGGGATGTGCCAGGGCTTCCAGCCACTGCAAACAAACTACAGATGCGTGCGCCCCCTTGTACATCTGGCTAACATGGGTCCTAAGGAATTGAGCCTCGAACCGGTGTCCTTAGGCTTCACAAGCAAGCGCTTAACCGCTAAGCCATCTCTCCAGCCCAAGCTCTTTCAGTTTTATACTGATTAAATCAGCCCTGCAGTATTTGATTAACAAAAAAAAAAAAAAAAAAAAAAAGGATTTATTTGCAAGACACACACCATGGATGTTCCAAAGCGTTTTGTTCCTGTGAAGGAACTCCAGTCACATGTACTACTTTGTGTATCTGGCTTTATGTGGATCCTGGGGGATCGAAGCCTGAGCCATTAGGCTTTGCAAGCAAACACCTTTAACTGCTAAGCAGTCTCCCCCAAGCTCCCATTAGCCATCTTTCTAGAGTAGCTTTGTGTATGCTTACCTTGCCCAATAGCAGGTAGATGTCTTGGGGTGGGGGGGCCTTGAGTTGGCTGGTGCTAACTGTCCATTTGTTACAGGGTGGAGTTTGTCAGACTGAGCAATGAGTATGACGTCGTGAACTTGGGTCAAGGTTTCCCTGACTTCTCCCCACCAGACTTTGCTCTGAAAGCCTTCCAGCAGGCCACCAGTGGGGACTTCATGCTCAACCAGTACACCATGGCCTTCGTGAGTATCCCACCTCTACTGGAGACCCTGGGGAAAAGGAGCAGGCCTTCTGGGTACCAAGGCTACACAGATGTCAAGGCCCATGGGATTGAGTTAGTACCATTTAGGTTTACTAAACGACTCCTCTGTCCCGGGCCCTGTGTCTCAGGGCCCAGTGAAGAGGTCAAACTAAGAAACACTCATGACCAAGACAGCTGATCCCTGCTATGAGGTAGGAGGAGGGAGGACATGGGAACAGAGAGGACTGGATGACACCTGGGGTGCAAGAGGATTGGAAGAAGCTGCCAGAAGGAGGTATCATCTAAACCAAGCCCTGAAGGACAACTACATCCCAGTTTATGTAAGGGCCATTCAGAAAATATTTGCCAACCTTGGGCTAGAACAGTGGAGTTTTTTTGTTTTGTTTTTTAATATTTATTTCAGAGAGAAAGAGGGGCAGAGAGAGAGCATAGGTGTACTAGGGCCTTTAGCCACTACAACTGAACTACAAACGCATGTGCCACCTTGTGCATGTGGTTTCACATGGGTACTGGGGAATTGAACTTGGGTCTTAGGCTTTGCAGGCAAGTGCCTTAACTGCTGATCCCCACAGTGGTTGTTTTTAATATTTATTTTATTTATTTATTAGAGAGAGAGAGAGAGAATGGCTATGACAGGGCCTCTAGCTACTGCAAACAAACTCCAGGCACATGTGCCACCTTGTGCATCTGCCTTTTTTGCTTAATGGGGAATCAAACCTGGGTCCTTAGGCTTCACAGGCAAGCACCTAAATCACTAAGCCATCTTTCTAGCTCAGAACAGTTGTGGGGTTGTTTCGTTTATTTTGCTTTGGTTTTTTTGAATTTAAAAAAATGCTTTTTTTTTTACTTATTTGAGAGAGAGAGAAGAGGCAGACACAGAGAGAATGGTCACAACAGGACCTCCAGCCAGCACAAATTCCAGACACATGTGCCATCGTGTGCATCTGGCTTACATGGATACTGGGGAATTGAACCTGGGTCCTCAGGCTTCTCTGACAAGTGCCTTAAACACTAAGCCATCTTTCCAGCCCACTTTTTTGAATTTTTATTTATTTATTTTATTTTTTGGTTTTTCAAAGTAGGGTCTTGCTCTAGCCCAGGCTGACCTGGAATTCACTATGTTGTATTTATTTATTTAAGAGAGAGAGAGAAAGAGAGAATGGGTGCACCAGGCCCTTCAGACACATGTGCCCCTTGTGCATCTGGCTTATATGGGTACTAGGGAGTCAAACCTGGGACCTTGGGCTTCACAGGCAAATGCCTTAACTGCTCAGCCATTTCCCCAGTCCTATATTTTTTTTTCTTTCTGACCTGAAATTCACTATGTAGTCTTAGGGTGGCTTTGAACTCAAGGCAATTCTCCTACCTCTTGTCTCCAGAGTGCTTGGATTAAAGACATACACTACCACTCTAGGCTTAAGTACAAATATTCAGTAGCAGTTACTTTCTCATTGTCGAGATTAAAAAAAAAAAAAAAGCCCAAACATAAGCAGTTTGTGGCAAGAAAGACTTTATTTCTGGCTTAGTTTTGAGGGGAAGTGTCACTGTGTCAGGGAAAGCGTGGCTGGAGCAGACAGCCAGGCATCACATCTTCTAATCAGCGGAGAGGAGTTAGTGATGGGCAGCTGGGTGGGGCAAGTGGTACTGGGCTATAATCCTCCAAGGCCTGCCCCCAGGGAAACATCCTCCCAAATGTTCCATTGGCAGGGTATTAAGGATGGGGTTAAGTCATAAGCACAGAAGGCTGTTAGGGAAATTTTACATTCAAACCTGAGTCCAATCCTAAATTGAGGTGCTTTCAAAGCTGCTGCATACAGTGCTGTTCCTGTGCCTCATTCTTGTGTGATCTCTGCACGTCAGTTTTTTTCTCTGTGATTCTGTTTTACAACTCAACAAATCATATCTGTCTCCCAAGGCTGCCAGGAGGATCAGATCAGCACAAACTTACCTTTAAATCATACAGGGAAATGTGGGAAGTGTGGAGTTTCCATTCCTACTCCCAGGGCTTGGCTGTAATATCAGTGGAGACACACCATGTCAGGTTGCAAATGAGCTGGCTTTGTTGGGAAGGTGATAGAATTGACCTGTGCAGCTGAGCAGGAAAAGAGTCTAGGATGGTCCTCGGTGACTGAGCTGCTGTCCTGACAGGGTTACCCACCTCTGACAAAGATCCTGGCAAGTTTCTTTGGCAAGCTGCTGGGACAGGAGTTGGATCCACTCAAGAATGTGCTGGTGACGGTGGGAGCCTATGGGGCCCTGTTCACAGCCTTCCAGGCCCTGGTGGATGAAGGAGATGAGGTGAATGGTTAGGCTTGGGTGGGGTGGGTCCACCGAGCAGTGCTGACCCCAGCTGATGCGACCCTCATACCAGGTCATCATCATAGAACCTGCTTTCGACTGTTATGAGCCCATGACACTGATGGCTGGGGGTCGCCCTGTGTTTGTGTCCCTGAAGCCGGTAAGGGTGCTGGGTGGAGTGGGTGGCCTTAGGGAACCAAGGAGTGAGCCGAGATAGGCCCTGGAACATGGAACAAGGAGTCCGGTTTTCTGAGCTGGGAGTGAGGGGATAGTGTCCAGGGCCACAAAAGAAGGTGGGCCCGCATGGGAGAGGAGGGGAGGGGAGTTACTGTCAGGCAAACACTGCACCCTTCCTCCCATCTCCTCTTACAGAGCCCCACCACTGATGGACAACTGGATTCCAGAAGTGACTGGCAGCTGGACCCCACAGAACTGGCCAGCAAGTTTACATCTCGTACCAAAGCCCTCATCCTCAATACACCCAACAACCCCCTGGGAAAGGTAGCAGGGAGACATCCTCTTAGAGACTCCTGAAGACTGGGCTCCCCTCCTGACCTTGAACATGAATTGCCTCAGGCCTCATTTTCCTTAAGTGTGAAATGGGAGGGCTGCATGCCATGAACACTGAGGACCAAGCCTCCTACAGGTCCCAGGGTCAGGAGCCCCAGAAAGGTGGGAGGGCTTCGTGGCATGGGCTGGGTTTCTCGTTGCTTCCTGGTGGCCTTGGGACAGTGGCTTTGCCTCTCTGAGGATCTACACACAGGCCCGGTATTGCATATGTTCAAAGGGATAGAGTAGAGAAGCCCATGCACCTGGATTGTCCTCGTGCTCTCTCTCTGAGCACGCTCTGCACTTGGGGACAGTCTCCGTGGTACAGCTGTGCCTGCATTGGGTCCTGCAGGTATTCACCAAGATGGAGCTGGAGCTGTTGGCCAGTCTGTGCCAGCAGCATGATGTCGTGTGTATCTCTGATGAGGTCTACCAGTGGCTGGTCTACGACGGGCACCAGCATGTCAGCATCGGTGAGCCAGGCCCGCCGCAGCTTTCCTTGGACACTTAAGCCCGCCCTTGAGTCCAAGCTGGGAACAGCCCAGGCCTGGTGAAGCCGTGCATCAGTGTGGCCTCGGGGAGGGACTTTCCCTCCCTGTGGCCGCGGGGGCACAGTAACATCTGCTTTCCCAAGGCTGTCAGGAGCAGGAGAGGAGATGGGTCTTGTCAGCTGCTTAGCAGATACTAGTGCAGACTTGCGAGATTGTGCTTGTCCCCGTGCCCTGCCCTTCACTTCCCCATCTCAGCATCTGCTCTCTTTGGCCTTGGGCAGCCAGCCTCCCTGGCATGTGGGAACGGACCCTGACCATCGGCAGCGGAGGCAAAACTTTTAGTGCCACTGGCTGGAAGGTAAATTTGGCCACTTTTCCCCTGTGGGCCTTGGTAGGTGACACCAGCCAGGGGAATTTAGAAAGGTTTGACCCAAAAAATTAAATTAAATTAATAAATAAAAAATAAAGCTGGCCATGGTGGTGCACGCCTTTAATTCCAGCACTCGGAAAGCAGAGGTAGGAAGATCGCTGAGAGTTCGAGGCTACCCTGAGACTCTATAATAAATTCCAGGTCAGCCTGGACTAGAGTGAGATCCTACCTCGAAAAAACAAAATAAATAAATAAATAAATGAGTAAATTAATTAATTAAAGGTGGGCATGGTGGCACATACCTTTAATCCCAGCACTCGGGAGGTAGAGGTAGGAGGATCTCTTATCAGTTGGAGGCCAGCCTGAGACTACGGAGTGAATTCTAGGTTAGCCTGGGCTAGAGTGAGACCCTACCTCAAGAAATGAAAAGAAATTAAAAAATAGAAAGGCTTGGTATGATCTTGAGGGCCTCACCCAGTTGTGTTCCCGGTACAGGTGGGCTGGGTCCTGGGTCCAGATCACATCATGAAGCACCTTCGGACTGTACACCAGAACTCTATCTACCACTGTCCCACCCAGGGCCAGGTGAGGAGGGTGGGGAACCCTAAGGGATTGGGGCAAGGGGACAAAGGAGCAACTGAAAAGGCCAAGCTGGCCCTAGGGCCAGGACGCAGCTGACCTGCCCGCCATCTGCCCCGCCAGGCTGCAGTGGCCCAGTGCTTTGAGCGGGAGCAGGAGCACTTTGGCCAGCCTAGCAGCTACTTCATGCAGCTGCCGCAGGCCATGCAACTCAACCGCGACCACATGATCCACAGCCTACGGTCCACGGGCTTCAAGCCCGTGGTGCCCCAGGGCAGCTACTTCCTCATCGTGGACATCTCAGACCTCAGTGAGTAGGGCTTGCTTAAGCTCCTGGCAGGTTCTGGGGGTTTTGAGGTTGCAAAAAGGCTCAACCTGGCCTCTGTCCTCCCCAGAGAGCAAGATGCCAGACCTTCCTGGTGCTGCGGATGAGCCCTTTGACAGTCGCTTTGTCAAGTGGATGATCAAGAACAAGGTGGGCCGCGCCTCTGCCGAGGCCACTAGGTTCATTGGTCAAGGTGACCACCCAAGGGGCACTAGCCAAACCTTTTCTGTGGGTCCTGGCCCAGGGCTACTTCCACTTCAGCAGTGAGGGGCCTGTTTCGAATTTGCACGAAGATGCCATGCTGTCTGCAGGAGTTGGCCATGACCCCTAAGGTCACCAGCTCAGACCTCTGAAGCTTAGTCTTTGTCTGCTCCGGCTCTGCGATGGACTCCTCTTGTCCTGGCCTGATGTCCTGAGGGGCAGGCCATCCTTGTGCAGGCATAGACAGGAGCTTCTCTTCCCCAGGGCCTGGTGGCCATCCCCGTCTCCATCTTCTTCAGCCGGCCCCATCAGAAGGACTTCGACCACTATATCCGCTTCTGTTTTGTGAAGGTGAAAGCAGGTTGGGGGAACCTCTGGGCCTGGGCCACACACCAGGCCAGGAGAGGGAAGAACCAATGTGTATTGTGCAGGACGAAGCCACCCTCCAGGCCATGGACCAGAGGCTGCAGAAGTGGAAGGCAGAGATGGGGCCCTGAGGCCGCCCTCAGCCCTGACCCTCAGGAGCACCACATATGAAGATGCCTGTCTTCACACTGTAGCCACGCCCTTATGGTGGAGGATGGCATGGAAGAACCTTGCCTGAGAATCACTATGTTCCCAGGGAAGAGTCCCCTTGTTGCGGGGTGGGGTTGCAGCAGTCCCGCATCTCCTGGCTCAGGTGCTGAGGGCCCTCTCCTGCTCTTCCCTGCGGCACTTACAGGGTCTTGGGTCTTTCTAATCTCCGACTTGGCTTGGTCAGCAAGGGCAGAGTATCAGGCCCGAGTCCCAGCCTTGCCTTAGCCCGAGCGGAGGCTCAGGGCCACCTCCACCTTTTCTATGGACCTGAGGGAATTGCTTCTGACTTCAGTCTTTTTGCTCCAAATAAAGTTTTAAGTTATTGAAACCCTAGAGGCAGCTTTTTGCTTTTCTCCTGGGCTACTAGACAGAGATTGGCCCAGTTGGGGCGAACCTCAGACCCTACTCTTCCCCTTTGAAGGATATGTTGTGTGCATGGGATAAAACCAGAGTCCAAAAAGAGTGGGGCCTTGGGACTCATCTGAAATCACAGGGCTCATTAATGGGAAACCAAGCCTAGGACACACAACTACCTGCTGTGTGACACTCTCCAAGGACGTTACAGGTACTGGCTACCTAGGCTGGAGTCAGGGTGGTTTGTGTGGGAAGCGATAGGGTTTGGGGTGAGGTGGCCTGGAGGGCTGGGACGTGGTACTTCCTTGGAGGAGGCAGGGGGAGCCAACATGTATGTGCTCCCCACCTGTGCCCCACTCACATGCCGGAGACAGGACCTCTGTTCCACTTAGGAGGCCCTTTGGAAAGGACATGAGGCGTGCTTCCTGACACAAGATGGCCTGGACATCCACGACCTCACAGTGCTGGACACTACCTACACAAGGCCATCATAATAGGAAGAAAAGATCATGACATCAAAAATAAAAGAGAAGGCCGGGTGTGGTGGCACACGCCTTTAATCCCAGCACTGGGGAGGCAGACTTAGGAGGATCACCGTGAGTTCGAGGCCACCCTGAGACTACAGAGTGAATTCCAGGTCAGTCTGGGCCAGATTGAGACCCTACCTCAGAAAACAAAAATAGTAATAGTACTAATAATAAAATTTAAAAAAGGATGAGAGGGAGCATGCACTTAGCCATAGCTGACTGCAAAAGCAGGAGGGGCATTTGGGCTTTGTATTTTTTGAGATGTGTTTTTGTTGTTGTTGTTTGTTTGTTTTTCAAGGTAGGGTCTCACTCCAGATCAGTCTGACCTGGAATTCACTCTGTATTTTCAGGCTGGCCTCGAACTCACAGCGATCCTCCTCCATCTGTCTCTGGAGTACTGGGATTAAAGGCATGCGCCACCACGCCTGGCTTGGTGTGGGGGTTTGAAACAACATCTTACTATGTAGCTTTGGCTGTCCTTGAACTCACTTTATAAACCAAGATGGCTGAAACTTCTAGCAATCCTCCTGCCCCTGCCTCCTGAGTTTTGGGATTATAGGCATGTACCACCATGCACAGTTTAGGAGGTGCTGGGTGTGGTGGTGCGGGCTGAGATAGAAGGATTTTCATGAGTTCTAGACCAGCCTTGGCTATACAGTGAATTCCAGATCAGCCTGGGCTAGAGGGTTACCCTGCTTTAAAGGAAAAAAAAAAAAGTGCTGGAGAGATGGCTTAGCGATTAAGGGTGTTTGCCTGCAAAGGCAAAAGACCTATGTTCAATTCCCCAGTATCCACTTAAAGCCAGATGCACAAGGTGGCACATGTATCTGGAGATTGTTTGCAGTGACAAGAAGCCCTGGCACACCCATTCTTTTCTTTCTCTCTCGCTCTCTCACTGCGCCTTTCAAACAAATACAATATTTAAAGCCGGGAGTGGTGATGCATGCCTTTAATCCCAGCACTCAAGAGGCAGAGGTAGTAGGATCACTGAGAGTTCAAGGCCAACCTGAGACTACACTGAATTCCAGGTCAGCCTGGGCTAGAATGAGATCCTACTTTGAAAAACCAAAAAAATAATGCCGGGGGCTTGAGAGATAGCTTAGCGGTTAAGGCGCTTGCTTGCAAAGCTAAAGGACCTTGGTTAGATTCCCCAGGACCTATGTAAGCCAGATGCACAAAGTGGTGCATGTGTCTGGAGTTCGTCTGCAGTGGCTGGAGGCTCTGGCATGCCCATTCTGTCTCTCGCTTGCTCTGCCTCTTTCTCTCTCTCAAATAAATAAAAATAAGATTTTTTTTTTAATTTTTTTTTTATTTATTTGAGAGCGACAGACACAGAGAGAAAGACAGATAGAGAGAGAGAGAGAGAGAATGGGCGCGCCAGGGCTTCCAGCCTCTGCAAACGAACTCCAGACGCGTGCGCCCCCTTGTGCATCTGGCTAACGTGGGACCTGGGGAACCGAGCCTCGAACCGGGGTCCTTAGGCTTCACAGGCAAGTGCTTAACCGCTAATCCATCTCTCCAGCCCCCAAGATAAGATATTTTTAAAAATAATAATAATGCTGGGTGTGGTGGTGCAGGCCTTTAATCCCAGCACTCAGGAGGCAGAAGTAGGAGGATCACAGTAAGTTCCAGACCACCCTGAGACTTCATAGTGAATGCCAGGTCAGCCTGGGCTGGGCTGGGCTAGGATGAGACCCTACCTCGAAAAAAAAGAAAGAAAAGAAAAACCAAAATAAAAATATGGAGAACAATTCAGGAAAATACCCATTGTTAACCTCCGACCTCCAGACACATGTGCATGCATGCACATGTGTACTCATACATATGTGAACATGTACACACATATATGGAAAATGGAATGTAAAGGACACAATAGACCTGGTTAAACATCCTCCTGTGCAGCCCTTGCCTTTAGGCACCTATAATGGAGGCCACCACCCAAGTTGATCTTCCTGACAGATAAAGGCAAAGTTTCAGGTATTGTCATCACAGGCCTTATTGCAAACTGCAGGTGTTTTCTGTTACCTCAGGAATGGGATGACCCCTTTGTGCAATGTACCGCGACCTCCCTGTACCTCTCTGTTTCTGAATACCTTTGTATTTACATAGCATTAGGATGTTCCTTGCCTCAGTTCCCCGTATATGTCCTATGTAATGAATACCTTGTGACTATTTTTGTAATGACCCCCCTTTTTTAACAGTAACAGTGGAACTTTGTGGTTTCACTTCCATCCTATTTTTACAGTGAACATCTTTGGGTTTTCTCCAATAAAAGATGACACTCCTGGGGTGCAGTCCTGTGCAGCAGTTTCTTTCTTTTTTCTTTTTCACCCAATAAAACGTTGCCTCACATTCCGTGAGTCAGTGGTCTTATTTGTGCAACACCAGACCCCATAACAATATACACATGAAATATATACTTGCTCGTACATATATGGCCCAGAATTCCTGAAGAAGCAAGGAGTTCCTTGAGTGATTGCCACTGGAGCTGCAACTGTAACAAGCTACTGTCAGCCAATAGGCCAATTAAAAACACAAATTATGTACAAGCACATTGGGAAGATGAAGAAATATAAAGATGTCCGGTGAGGGGCTGGAGAGAAGGCTTAGTGGCTAAGTGCTTGCCTGTGAAGCCTAAGGACCCCGCTTCAAGGCTTGTTTCCTCAGGACCCACGTAAGCCAGATGCACAAGGTGGCACATGCATCTGGAGTTCGTTTGCAGTGGCTGGAAGCCCTGGCATGCCCATTCTCTCTGTCGCGCTCAAATACGTAAATAAAAATTAAAAAAATTAAAAAAAGATGTCCAGTGACTCCCACCTCCAGGCTCTCTTCAGTGTTCTGATAAGAGGTTTAATAAGGTATATATAACCAAGCAGACCTGGTCAAGGTGTGGTCCCTCCCATCAGCATGATCTGGGCTGCAGTCTCTCCTAGGAGATGGTCTGATACGTTGTCAGAATGATGGAAAATTGTCTTTCCTAAGAAGATGAATTTTGCCTTTGGCTAGAAGGAGAGGCATCAGCCTTTTGACCTTATTTTTTTCTAGCACAGGATTCTTGGGGAAATTCCAATTCCTTGGGGACCATTATTTTTAAAATATTTTTATTTATTTATTTGACAGAGCTATCAGCCACTGCAAATGAACTCCATATACATGCACCACTTTGTACATTTGGATTTACATGGATACTGGGGAATCGAACTTGTGTCATTAGGCTTTACAGGCAGCACCTTAACCACTGAGCCTTCTCTTCAGCCTGTGACCAATGTTTTAATAGTCTGATAACCGAAGAAAGGGGCTGTTGCAGTCCGGTTCGCATTGCTGGTAGAAATCACCCAACCAAGAACAGCTTCTTGGAAAAAGAGATTTATTTTGGCTTACAGGCTCGAGGGGAAGCTCCACGATGGCAGGGGAAAACGATGGCATGAGCAGAGGGTGGACATCACCCCCTGGCCAACATAAGGTGGACTACAGCAACAGGAGGGTATGCCAAACACTGGCATGGGGAAATTGGCTATAAAGACCATAAGCCCACCCCCAACAATACACTCCCTCCAGGAGGTATTAATTCTCAAATATCCATCAGCTGGGAACCTAGCATTCAGAATACCTAAGTTTATGGGGGACACCTGAATCAAACCACCACAGGGGCATAAATGTGTCTTTAGATTTTCTTCATTCCCACCAGGATGGTTACATGATGATCATGTATTTATTAGTTATTATTATTATTATTTTCTTTTTTAGTTTTTCAAGGTAAGTTCTCGCTTGCTGTAACCCAGGGTGACCTGGAATTCACTATGTAGTCTCAGGGTGGCCTCATACTCTCAGTGATCCTCCTATCTCTGCCTCCGGAGTGCTGGGATTAAAGGCGTGTACCACCACGCCTGGCTATGACCACATATTTTTATTTTTATTTATTTATTTAATTTATTTATTTTTATTTATTTATTTATTTATTTATTTTGGTTTTCCGAGGTAGGGTCTCACTCTGGCCCAGGCTGACCTGGAACTCACTATGGAGTCTCAGGGTGGCCTTGAACTCACGGTGATCCTCCTACCTCTGCCTCCCGAGTGCTGGGATTAAAGGGGTGCGCCACCACGCCTGGCTCACATATTTTTATTTTTAAAAAAGTACTTTTACTTATTTACTTATTTGACAGAGAAAGAGGGAGAGAGGGAGAGAGAATGGGCACACCAGGGCCTCCAGCCACTGCAAACAAACTCCAGACACATGCACCCCCTTGTGCATCTGGCTAACGTGGGTCCTGGAGAATCAAACCTGGGTCCTTTGGTTTTGTAGACAAACACCTTAACTGCTAAGCCATTCCTCCAGCACATAACCATGTATTTTTATTTTTTTAAATTTATTTAGTTATTTGACAGAGAAAGAATGGGCATACCAGGTCCACTAGCCACTGCAAACTCCAGACGTGTGCACCCCCTTGAGCATCTGGCTAACATGGGTCCTGGGGAATCGAACCTGAGTCCTTTGCTTTACAGGCAAGTGCCTTAACTGCTAAGCCACCCCTCCAGCCTGACCATGTATTTTTAAAATTTTAGTTCGGAAGCCAGGCACGGTAGCGCACACCTTTAATCTCAGCACTTGGGAGGCAGAGGTAGGAGGATCACCATGAGTTCGAGGCCACCCATGAGTACATAGTGAATTCCAGGTCAGCCTGGGCTAGAGCGAGACCCTACCTCGAAAAACCAAAGTAATAATAATGATAACTATTATTATTATTATTGAGAGGGCCGTGGTGGCACACACCTTTAATGCCAGCACTTGGCAGGTAGTGGTAGGATGATTGCTGAGAGTAGCAGCCACCCTGAGGCTACATAGTGAATTCCAGGTCATCTTGAGTTAGAGGGAGACCCCACCTTGAAAAGATAGAAAAAAATATATATTTTTTTTTGCAAGAGAGAGAGGGAGAATATTAGCATGCCATGCCCTCTTGACACTGCCAACAAACTCCAGGTGTATTCACCCCTTTATGCATCTGATTTTACCATATACTGGTAAATCAAACCCAGGTTGTCAGGCTTGGCAAACAAACACCTTTAACCACTGAGCAATCCTCTCAGGTCTGCTTAAAAAAAAAAAATTGGAGGACTGGAGAGGAACTGTGAAGCCTAAGGATCCTGGTTCGAGGCTTGATTCCCCAGGCCCCACATAAGCCAGATGCGCAAAGGGGTGCACGCATCTGGAGTTAGTTTGCAGTGGCTAGAGACCCTGTTGTGCCCATTCTCTATCTTTCTCTCTCTGCTTCTTTCTGTCTGTCACTCTCAAATAAATAAATAAAAATAAACTATATATATATATAATTTTTTAATTTTTAATTTTTTTTTTCCAGGTAAGCTTTCGCTCTAGCCCAGGCTGACCTGGAATTTACTATGTGATCTCAGGGTGGCCTCAAACTCACAGCAATAATCCTACCTCTGCCTCCCAAGATTAAAGGCGTGGACCACCATGCCTGGCTAAAAAAATTTTCACGTAAGTAATAAACTAAATGTTGAGCATGATGCTTGCCATTTTCTCCCACTTACCCTTTGTCTTCCCTTTAGTTCCCCATCAGTTTTATGTCACATATATATAATTGATTTTTATGTATCTATATAAAATCTGGGCTGGGAGTGGTGGCACACGGCATTAATCCCAGCACTTGAGAGGCAGAGGCAAAGGTAGAAGGATCACTGTGAGGACAAGGCCACTCTGAAAAATGAAAAAATAAAATAAAATAAAGCCGGGTGTGATGGCGCATGCCTTTTATCCAAGCACTCAGCAGGCAGAGGTAGGAGGATTCCTGTGAGTTCAAGGCCACCCTGAGACTACATAGTGAATTCCAGGTCAGCGTGGACTAGAGTGAAACCCTACCTCAAAAAAACAAAAAAATTAAAAATAATAAAATCTGAGGCCCACAAATGAGACA
Organism: Jaculus jaculus; assembly: GCF_020740685.1. Taxonomy (NCBI): domain Eukaryota; kingdom Metazoa; phylum Chordata; class Mammalia; order Rodentia; family Dipodidae; genus Jaculus; species Jaculus jaculus. The sequence goes on from NC_059102.1 coordinate 124,200,716, forward strand.
ACATATGATATTTGTTTTTCTGTGACAGACTCAGTTTGCTTATTTTGCTTTTTTGATTATCTCTAATTGCATCCATTTTCCTGCAACTTTCTTTCTTTCTTTCTTTCTTTTTTTTTTTTCTTTCGAGGTAGGGTCTCACTCTAGCTCAGGCTAACCTGGAATTCACTATGTAGTCTCAGGGTGGCCTCGAACTCTCTGTAGTCCTCCTACCTCTGCCTCCCGAGTGATGGGATTAAAGGTGTTATGCCCAGATCATGGAGTCCCCAAAGACCACCAGGAGAGTCGGACACATATGCAACAGCAAAGAGCTTTATTTCCGGCTGAAGCTCAGACTCTTGACTTCACCAGGGCAGTGGATCCGTACAAGAGCCCTGAGCAGCAAGGGGCAGGTTTTTTATAGGGATTTGAACAAAGAAGTAGGGGAGTGGTTACATGATTGGTTGATTTAAGCAGTAACTGCACTTGTTTTTGTCTGATAGGCTTAGGATACTGGTGGGCAAAGCTGGTGGGCAGGGGTCTAGGGGGATTCCAAGCAGATTAGGTAACCTTTATTGTGATTGGCTATGTGTATTTGAGGAACTTTAAGCAAATTTATTTTAAGCAAACTTTATCTATGACCACTGGAATGCATGGTGCAGATAGTCTGTTCCCCCTTATCAGGAAACTGACCTTGCTGGGAAGCAGTAACTTAGGCCTATTTATGATTCTGAGGATTATTATGGCTTCCCGAGTCCTTCAAAGGCATGTGCTACCATGTGCGGATAAGATTTTACTTTATTTTATTTATTGGAGAGAAAGAGAGAGAGAATGGGCATGCCAGGGACTCATTGCAAATGAACTCCAGACGCATGTGCCACCATGTACATGTGGTTTACGTGGGACCTGGAGAATCGAACCTGGGTCCTTAGGCTTTGGAGGCAAGCACCTTAACTGCTAAGCCATCTCTCCAGCGCCCCCTCCTTTTTTTGAGGTAGGTTCTCACTCACCCAGGCTGACCTGGAACTCAATGTGATCCTACCTCAGTCTCCCAACTGCTGGGGATATAAAGGCATGGGCCACCACCACTCCCAGGTTACTTCATTCTTCTTTATGGTTGATAATGTTGTTTCTATTGCTCACAACTGTAACAAAGCACTCTGTCAATGCAAATGGTAATGAAAAACTATGAGGCAGGGAAAGGGGTCCATGGAAACTGTTATCTTCTCATCCTTTTTTATTTTTAGCTCAGGCTGTCCTGAAATTCACTATGTAGTCTCAGGGTGGCCAACAACTGTCTTTTTTTTTTTTTAATAAATTATTTATTTATTTGAGAGCGACAGACACAGAGAGAAAGACAGAGGGAGAGAGAGAGAATGGGCGCGCCAGCGCCTCCAGCCACTGCAAAGGAACTCCAGACGCGTGCGCCCCCTTGTGCATCTGGCTAACGTGGGACCTGGGGAACCGAGCCTCGAACCGGGGTCCTTGGGCTTCACAGGCAAGCGCTTAACCGCTAAGCCATCTCTCCAGCCCCAACAACTGTCTTTTTACCTCTACCTCCTGAATGCTGGGATTAAAGACATGTGTCACCACGCTAGGCTGGTGTTCCCCCCAACCTCCCAGGTAGGGTCTCACTCTAGCCCAGGCTGATCTGGCTTTCAACTCACAGAGATCCTCCTCCTTCTGCCTCCCTGAGTGCTGGAATTCAAGGTGTGCGGCACCACGCCCGGCTCAAAACTACTTTAAAGTGGGGCTGGGAATTTAGCTCAGTGGTAGATAATTTGCATGCTCAAGGCATTGAGTTTGATCCTCAGCACTACCGAAGAATAAATAAATAAACGTTAAAAGAACAAAGTCTAAACCAGGAATGATAGATAGCAAGGAGGCTGATGCAGATGGGTGGTAAAAGTTCGAAGTATGCAAAACATTTAAATGAATGAACTAACTTAATAAAATTAAAAATAAACCGGCTGTGGTGGTGCACGTCTTTAATCCCAGTACTCGGGAGGCAGAGGTAGGAGGACAGCTGTGAGTTCGAGGCCACCCTGATAATACAGACTAAATCCCAGGTCGGCCTGGGTTAGAGTAAGACCCTACCTTGAAGACCCACCCCCCCAAAAAATAAAAATATTTAAATGAAGTGTTAGGGATGTATCTCAATAGTAGAACCCTTGCTTTAGCGTGCGCCAGGCTCTGGGATGGATCCCCAGCAAAAATAAATGAATGAAGCCAGGTGTGGATAAATAAATGAATGAAAACAAATGGATGAATTTATTGAAAGAATGAATCAAGTAATTCCTCAAGACATTCTCATTTCAGCAGAGTCACATTCGGTTCTGGCAGTGAGGGTCCCCAGCAGGGCGGCTCACGAGCCACCTTAAGGGTGTGGGCAGTACTGAATTGCTGGGGACACGCGGCGCACGTGGCTCCGGAATGCTCCATGCCCACGTGCTCGAGAGGGAGCGCTGCAGGAGACCACGCCCCCGCTGGCCTCCGATTGGACAGCTCCTCGGGGGTGTGGCCGGAAGACCTGGGTCTGATTGGCAGGAAGGTGGCTCTTGGTGGAACATGGCGGAACTGAAGAGGAAGAGACCCTGCGGTCCGGTAGGTGATCGCAGGTGGCATTTCGGCCTGGGCCGGGCTGTATGGGGAGAACGAGCGGCCACGGGGCTTGTGGCGGGTGGGTTCGAGTCTCGTGCTCCGGACCGCTCTCTGGCCTGAGGTCTGATGGCCCGAGGTTGCCATTCGCTCCTGGCCGCGCGTGCCCCGCGGGGATGGGGGCCCCATGCCCGATCCCCTCATCTTCTCTGCGGTGGCTGGATTCCGGAGGTGGAACTGCGCTCACGGTCCCGAGTCCCAAGGCGACTGCGGACAGATCCCGTCGCCTGCGCCTCAGTTTCTCCTCTGTCCCTTAAGAGCTTAGGCAACAGGTCATTGCACCGTGCCAGACCTGAGCCCAGCACTGGGGGCCCAGCGGGCCTCGGCTGTGCTTGCGGCAATGTGGAGTGGCTCCCTGGCTTTCTCACCACCCGGCGTAAGAGGGACAGGATGACTGGAGCACCTCTGCGAGGTGTGACCGTTGCGCCTCTCGCTCTTGCGTCTTAACGCTCCCATTCCTCTGCAGGGTGAGCATGGACGAAGGGTTGAGTGGCGAAAATGGAAGCAGCAGAGTAAGTAAGGCCCGGGACTGGGCTGGGGAGGAGCATCGTGCCCTCCTGTCCCTGAGACCATTCTAGGACTGCACAGCCTTTGGCCTCTCTCAGTCTCAATGTTTCTGACCTAGAGCCTAGGATGGCCCAGTGAGCGGGAACTATATCCTCATTGCTCCCGGCCCCCTTCTCCTACCAACCAGAATACTGTCTTCACAGAGAAAGAGGAGAAGAAGAAGTGGAAAGACATGAAGATCAGGAAAAAACTGGAGCGGCAGCTGGCAAAAGAGGAGCAGGCAAAGCAGCAGCAGGAGGAGGAGGAGGGGGCTGCCCAGAGGACAGACCAGGGTGAGGCTGCTGGGTCATGGGGATGGGTATAGGTTATGGCCTGCAGGGCTGTCCTGAGGGTAGAGCAAAGGATGTCATATTGGGAAGGGCCTGTAGTGACCAGTAGGTCCAAACAACTTGTGCTGATGGAGAAACAGGCCCATAAAAGAGGAGGGAGCTAGACCATTGAATCCTCACCTACTTAAGACTCTAGCCTGTGGAGGCTTTGCCTCATGCCCCTTGATACTTCCTTTCTTACCTCTGTTTTTCTCGATATTTTTCAAGGTAGGGTCTTGCTCTAGCTCAGGCTGACCTGGAATTCACTGTGTTGTATCAGGGTGGCCTTGAACTCACAGCAATTCTCCTACCTCTGCCTCTTTAGTACTGGGATCAAAGGTGTGTGCCACTATGCCTGGCTTTTTTGTTTGGTTGGTTTTTCAAGGTAGGGTTTCACAATGGCCCAGGCTGACCTAGAATTTACTATGTAGTCTCAGGGTGGTCTTGAAGTCACAGCAATCCTCCTACCTCTGCCTCCCAATTGCTGAGATTAAAGGTGTGTACCACCACCCCTGGATGCCTACCTCTTTTAATAAAAGAGGGGATGGAAAAAAATGGGTCAGTGGTTAAAGGGATTGGCTTGCAAACCCTGATGACCCAGGTTCAATTTCCCAGAACCAGCGTAAAGCCAGATGCACAAAGAGGAAGGGAAGAGAGGGTCTTGGCCTCTTAGCTTAACCAGGAATCCAAACTTCTCTGCCTCCATGTAGGACGACCCTATACCCTGAGTGTGGCTCTGCCAGGCTCCATCCTGGACAATGCCCAGTCACCACAGCTTCGCACCTACCTGGCTGGCCAGATTGCCAGAGCCTGCACCATCTTCTGTGTGGATGAGATTGTGGTCTTTGATGAGAATGGCCAAGATGCCAAGTGAGGATCCATTCACCAGGACCCCAGGAGGGAGGGGCTATTAGGGTTGGCTGTGGCTTCTCCTTGCCCCTTGTCACCTGCCTGGCTCTTCCTGCATGCTGTGTTTGAAATACTTCACTTATAATCCTTGGTGGGTATGGGGCAGTGTTAAAGGTCAGATTGGGTGGGAGGAGCTCTCGAACAGAACTGAACTTGGTGCTTGCACATGCTCTGCCACTGACGGAGCTGCATTCCAGCCAGCACTTGCATCTGAAGCCCTGATTTATGTCTCTCTCCAGGACTGTGGAGGGGGATTTCAAGGGAGTCGGCAAGAAGGGGCAGGCCTGTGTGCAGCTGGCTCGCATCCTGCAGTACCTGGAGTGCCCACAGTAAGGCAGTGACTTCTTTGAATGTATGTGGGGTTAGGGAGTCACTTTGAAAGTAGCTTGGAGATGGCCTCCCTGGGAACCTCCTGAGAGCCGTATTCTTCCCCAGGTACCTGAGAAAGGCATTCTTTCCCAAGCACCAGGACCTGCAGTTTGCAGGTATGGACCATCCCCAGGCACTGAGAAGGGTCACCCAGTTCCACCTTTATCCAGGGGAAAAGCAGGCTCAGGAATGGAGTCCTAAGCCAGATGTCAAGCAATAGGTCTGTGGCAGACTGGGGGATTTGAAGTGGGGTCTCCACATCACCCACCCTCTTCCCCCTCCCCCCAGGGATCCTAAACCCCTTGGACAGCCCTCACCACATGCGCCAGGATGAGGAGTCTGAGTATCGAGAGGGCATTGTGGTAGAACGGCCCACTAAGCCAAACCAGGGCTCCTTTGTCAACTGTGGCTTGAAGAAGGTAGGAACAGGAAGGGCTGGGACATACTTGGAACCCAAGGCAAGGATGTGTGGGAAGCAACATGGACCTGCCTGTGAAGCCTCATGTTAATTGTGGCCAAAGTGTCCAAAACGGCTCAAAAGATGAGACCAGGACCAAGTCACTGATTTTTTTTTTTTTTTTTTTTGAGTAGGGTCTCTCTCTCTCTGTAGCATAGGCTGATCTGGAATTCACTATATAGTCTCAGGGTCTCCTTGAACTGACAGTGATCCTCCTACCTCTACCTCCCAAGTGCTGGGATTAAGGGCATGCAACACCATGCCAGGCTCTGATTTTTTTTTTTTTTCCCCAGGTAGGGTCTCACTGTAGCCTCGGCTGACCTGAAATTTCACTATGTAGTCTCAGACTGGCCTTGAACTCACAGTGATCCTTCTACTTTGGCCTCCTGAGTGCTGGGATTACAGGAGTGTGCCATCACACCTGCTGATTACTTATTATAATTTTTTTTCCCCAGGGTAAGGTCTTACTCTAACTCAGGTGACCTGGAATTCACTATGTAGTATCAGACCTTCGTACTCACCATGATCCTCCTACCTCTGCCTCCCAAATGCTGGGATTAAAAGCATGTGCCACCACTTCTACCTACTATTTATTTTTGGATTTTCAAGGTAGGGTCTCTAGCCCAGTCCTTGTTCTAGCCCAGGCTGACGTGGAATTCACTATGTAATCTCAGGGTGGTCTTGAACTCACAGTGATCCTCTTACCTCTGCCTCCCAAGTGCTGGGATTAAAGGTGTGTGCCACCACACTGGGCCCTGTTTTTCTTTTCAAAAGCACAGTAAGGGGGCTAGACAGATGACTTAGTGGTTAAGCTCTTGCCTGCAAAGTCTAATGACCCAGGTTCAATTTCTCAGTACCCACGTAAGCCAGATGCACAAGGTGGAGCCTTGGCGCCTTTGGACCTCGTTTGCAGTGACTGGAGGCCCTGACGTGCCTATTCTCTATCTCTACCTGTTTCTTGCTCTCAAATAAATACATAAATAAAAAAAATTTAAAAGCACAGTAAGGGGCTGGGGAAATGGCACAATGGTTAAAGGCATTTGTATACAAAGCCTAACAGCCTTGGTTTGATTCCCCAGCCCCCAAATAAAGCCAGATGCTTTATATAAAAAGGACATAAAGTGATGTGCCTGGTGCACCCTGTCTCTGCCTGCAAATAATAAAGGAACTAAAAAAAATTATTTTTGTTTATTTTTATTTGAGAGCAACCGACAAAGAGAGAGAATGAATGGGCACGCCAGGGCCTCCAGCCACTGCAAACGAACTCCAGACACATGTGCCCCTTGTGCACCTGGCTAACATGGGTCCTGGGGAATCGAGCCTCAAACTGGGGTCCTTAGGCTTCACAGGCAAGCGCTTAACCACTAAGTCATCTCTCCAGCCCATAATAAAGGAATTTTTAAAAACTTAAAAAAAATAAAGCAGTTAAGTGCTTGCCTGTGAAGCCTGAGGACCCTGGTTTGAGGCTCGATTCCCCAGGGCCCACATTAGCCAGATACACAAGGGGGTGCATGCATCTGGAGTTTGTTTGCTGTGGCTGGAGACCCTGGCGTGCCCATTCTCTCTCTCCCTCTTTCTCTCTCTGTCAGTTGTTCGCAAATAAATAAAAGATAATTTAAAATAAAAAGCACTCGGGAGGCAGATGTAGGAGGATCACCATGAGTTCAAGGCCACCCTGAGACTACACAGTGAATTCCAGGTCAGAGACCCTACCTCAAAAATAAAAATAAATAGGTGGGCTGGAGAGGTTAAAGGCATTTGTTTGTGGCAGCAAGAGACCCTGGTGTACCAGTACATACACACACAGGCAAATGCTTTTTTTAAAAAATATTTTACTTATTTGAGAGTGAGAAGGAGAGAGGTATATAGTGAGAATGGGTACATCAGGGCCTCCAGCCACTTCAAGCAAACTCCAGATGCATGCACTATCTTGTGCATCTGGCCTATGTGGGTACTGGGGAATTGAACCTGTGTTTAAGCTTTATAGTCCAGTGCCTTAACTGCTAAGCCATCTCTCCAGCCCAGTTTTTTTTTTTTTTTTTTTTTTAAGTTCAGTCATCCTTGGCTACATAGCAAGTTTGAAGGCCAGCTTGAGATACATGAAACCTTATTCTCTCCCTGAAAAAAACAAAACAATTAACTAAAAGATATCAAGATGACAGACAAAAGGGAAAAAGCTTGAGAAACTCTCAAGAAGAAAGCAGCTGGGCTTGGTGGTGCACACCTTTAATCCCAGCACTCACTCAGGAGGTGGAGGTAGGATCACTGTTGATTTCCAGGCCAGCTTGGGTGAGAGTGAGAACCTACATTTTTTTGGGGGGCAGGACAAAAAAAACAGAAAATAAAAGGAGCAAGCATGTGTGCTATGATAAATCCCCACGTGCCGTAGAATACAAATGGTGGCTGATCACAGATTATCTGGGTTTGCGGATTGCTTCCTGCCAAGTCCTCTAGGTGTAGCTCCTATTTATGGACACTTCCATTTGACAGATAAAACAGGCCGAGAGGACTTGACTGATGTATTCAAGCTCCTCACAGCTAGCGAGTGGCAAGGGAGGCCTGAGACTTCCCTCTGTGTCAGACCCTGACTTCCACTCTGCTGAGTTCCAGGCCTTCAATTCTGATGGTATCTTGTAACAATTCTATACCTGTGGTCCCCGGGGGTGGTTGGTGACCAGAACCCCTTAGGTCCCTTGCCAGCCCTGAGAGTGGCTCCTCTTTCTGGGGACATGACACACCTCTCTTGGATTCTCCCCAGGATGTGAAGATTGACAAGAATCTGGAACCTGGGCTTCGGGTGACTGTGAGACTTAACCAAAAGCAGCTCCCAGGTATGCAAGTGGAAGCTTCCCCTCATTGGCCTGGTTACTCCCCAGGCTTGCAGCCTCCTCCTTTTATCTCCCTGTCCTTCGTACTCCTCTTCACAGCACATTTTCTTTCCTCCAGAATGCAAGGCCTACCGAGGAACAGTTGTGTCATCGCAGGAACCCCGCATCAAAGCTGGTCTGTACTGGGGCTACACCGTCCGGCTGGCCTCCTGCCTCAGTAAGGATGGGACTTCCTGCCCAAGTGTCCATCCGTCCTTCTTTCTGGCAGGTGGCATCAGGACCTCTGCATGTTCAAGTTGGGCCAGGGACTTTGCCCTAGCAGACTATGGGACTCTTTGGGGGCTACCTTCTTCCTCCATGAGCTGTGTGGGATGGTCAAGGACCTCCGAGAGCAGGGCATGGTAACTCCCACCTGTAATCTCAGCACTGGGAGGTGAACACAGGAACATCATCTCACGGTCAATGATAGCCTGGGCTACCTATAGTGAGTCTCAACAACAAAAACAAAGGCCCCTGTGCACTGAGGACAAGTATCCCGGCTGAGGAACTGTTTGGTACTTGGAAGCAAGAAGGTAGATAAACTGAAGGCCTACACGCTCCCCGGGCTCACCCTACCCACTCTGTGCTCACACATCACCTCCACCATTGCCAGTCCTCAAGCTCCACTCCGCCTTGCAGCTACCACAGACCCCACTGAACTCTCCCCACCCCCAGGTGCTGTGTTTGCCGAGTCCCCCTTCCAGGACGGGTATGACCTGACCATCGGTACATCAGAGCGCGGCTCCAGTGTGGCCTCCGCCCAGCTACCCAGCTTCAAGTGGGTGCTGCCTAAGGCAGGGGCTGGGGAGGAAATGTGGAACCTGTGTGGGAAGGACCAGTCTGTACAGACTGAGCCCCACTGTGCCCGAGAGGCTGACGCTCTGGGGGTTGTCCAGTGGAACTCTGATGAAGCCAGTGACCATCCTCCCTCTGGGTACCAGGCATGCTCTTGTTGTGTTTGGGGGCCTCCAAGGGCTAGAAGCCGGTGTGGATGCTGACCCCAATCTGGAGGTGACTGAACCCAGTGTCCTCTTCGACCTGTACGTCAACACATGCCCCAGGCAGGGCAGCCGCACCATCCGCACTGAGGTGAGCCACCTGCATCCACCTCCAGCCCGAGAGTCTGGGCCTGTGCAAGATTGACAGTTCTAACTGCAGCCCACCCCTGGTGGCCTTCTCTGCTCCTTGCCGAGCAGACTAGCAGCATGGTCAGAAGGCAAAGATCACAGGGATAAATCCTGGGTTCCCAGGCTTCTCACTCCCTTGGTTTCCTCAGCTGTATGCTCAATATTACTCAGTGGCCCCAGTCTGCCACCCCCTTATAGGTGGGCAGCACCAGTTTCCTGTGGGATGTCTCATGCGTCTCCCTTGAGAAAGTGTCCCACGAAGGCCTGAGCATCAACAGAACCTCTAATACCAGTGTGGAATGCTGTCCCTGTGGGTGCTGTGTTAGGAGTTCCATTGCTCCATCAGCCTCAGGGGTGGCAACTGTAGTTGGACAATCCCAGTCTGCCTCCCTGCGGCCCTGTCCAAGACCCACCAACTCCTGCCCAAGCAGCTGGGCACTGCCCACTACCTCACTCACCCCATCCTCGAGGTGGACATTAGTTCTGGCATCCCTGTATTACAGAGGTGCCAGGAAACAGGGCTTGGTATGAAACCGACCTTAACCCACTGTCCACTTCTCCTTCAGGAAGCCATCCTCATTTCCCTGGCTGCCCTGCAGCCTGGCCTCACCCAGGCTGGTACCTAGCCTTCCTGAAAGTCCAAGACATGGTGAAGAGGCAACAGTGAAAGCAGGGCTTGCTGTGTGTCATCTGGGATAGAGATGGCCAAGACTGCTTCTCCTAAGACAGCCAACTTTAATGTATCCAGCCCCAACTCCCCTGTCTCTGGCTGCCACCCTCACTTGCTGCCAGCAGTGATGGCCTTGAGGTTTCCAGTTCGTGCCAAGATATTGGGCACGAAGAGCAGTCCTGAGGCCCGCTCGATGCTCTCTATGGGCACTAGGAAGCGCTCCAGCGGAAGGGTCTCATCCACAGGAGCGTTAGGCATCACATAAGAGCGCAGCTCAATCTGTCCTCCTGCTGCCTCCAGGATCAGCACCTTGAAGAAGTGCGTGGGCACTGCCACGTGGTTCTTGCCAATCACCTGGTATTTCACATAGGACTTCCCATCAGCCTCCGTCCTGCAAGTAGACCCAGGCAAACATGGCCAAGAGGCTGGATTGGACCCAAGATTGCTTCTTCTCTGATCTAACCTCCAGCTACTGCCATCTACTGGATCACCCCCTCACTAAGCGACTTGTGTGCCATACTCTTTGGGGCTGCGAACTGTAAGGCAGAGCTTAACTGTTGCCTTCATCTTCCCCATGTCCAACGCTGGGCCAGGCAGGATGGGTGGCAATAAATGCTGCTGAAACAGTAGGCCCTCCCTTGTTTGCCAGGTCTTATTGCTATCTCCCCATGGGCGGTGCACCAAGCAGGCAAGGGTCATGACAGCCAACCCAGCCCAGCACAGGCCTGGTACTTACAGATGCTGCTGGACCTGCAGCTTCTGGTTTCCCCTCAGCAGCCTCCCTTCAGTGGACACTTACTAATGAAAGTTAGCCTGTGGTGAGCCATTACCGTGGGCCAGGCCCAGAACCGTGGCAGTCAGCCACTAGTCAACTGTGCACTCAATGACTTAGAGGTCACAGGTCTTATTCCCACTTCAGGGGAAGGCACTGAGGTCATCTGCCCATGGCACCGAGGGACCAGGCAGTAAAGCCCTGGTTACATCCCAAGTCTGTGGACTCAGTTTCACTCTGCACAATGTTCAGCAGATGGAAAAAATAACTGATACAGCTCAAAGGAGCTCTACCCTTCCTATCTGGTGGGTCAGGGCTGAGGAGGGATGCTCCCAGCAGAGCAGAGGCAAAGGCAAGGGCCTGGGGTAGCAGGGACCCCAAGAGGCTTTGCATCACGGCACAACTGTGGTGTGTCTAGGGCTGTCAGAGCAGGGCAGATCCAAGGACTAGTGGCTGTGATCACAGAGGGCACCCAAAGTCTCACTAATTGGAGTGGGGAGCCCATGGAAGGGAGACTTGTCAAAACACCTGAGAATAAAGCCTGAGGTGATCCTGGCTGCGGGTGGAAGGCCCTGCTGGCCCCAGGCTCACCTGGGCAAGAAGAGTGGCCCTGTGCAGACATAGACATTTTGGTAGGTGCGGGTCAAGCTGCGGCTGTACTTCTCCAGGTTGTTCCAAGCATTTTGGTTGAGGTGTGGCACCTGGTGAGAGAAACAGGGCCATAGCTAGAACCTTCGGTCAGGGTGTCCATGGTCTTGAGGTGAGCAAGCAAGCATAGGACACACCCCCATCCACTCCTCTTACATTCTCAGGTCTCTTTAAGTCTTCCCCAGTTTAAAGAGCTGCAGGAAAGAAACTGACATCACTTGAGCCTCTGGGCCTCAAGACAAGGTCTAATGGGTGTGTAGTATGTGACCACAAGCTACCCAGCACAGCTATGGATGTGGCCCATCACACTGGCTGATGCCACAGTGCAGTGTGGAAAAGTTGGCTACTCCTAAAAAAATGGGGGAAGGCGTCAAGTCTCCATGCACTGGATGCAGTTACTGGCACCTACAGCCCAACTGTGTTTCAGCAGAAGGTAGTGTGAGCCCTGAGGCTCACCACTAACAAAGGGCCAGGTGGTGCACTGGGTCGGTGAATGTCACGCATTGCCACTTTTACAGATGAGTTAAGTGCAGGGCTTTATGGTTTAGGCTCAGGCGCCATCGGACTCCTTCCTGCAGCCAGCGTGGGGTTTGAAAGCCAGCACCCATCTAAGTGCGCCCTTGGCCGCCGCCCACCGTTCTGCGGGTGAGCGTTCTGCGGGTGAGCGCATGGCCGCGGAGGCCCGGCAGGGGGTGCGCTCGGGCGCTACCTGGGGCGCGACGTTGGTCAGGTAGAAGGTGTCCTCCATGGCCTTCTGGCTCCAACGGTGGTTGGCGGCGGCGGCCAGGTGGCCCCGGTCGAAGCCGCTGCCGCGGTAGTCGGCGTTGGTGGCGCGGTGGTAGGCGTGCACCGAGTCGTCTTCGCGGAAGTCGCACGAGCGGCGGTCGCCGTCGCCTCGGATGCGCTCGGGCCGCAGCTGCTCGACCACCCAGAGCGCGCCGCGGGTGCGCGGGTCGTAGCACAGCACGTACGACTCGCGGCTCTTGAGCTGCGCCACCCCAGGCAGCCCGTACTTGGCAAGCTCGCCGGTGCCGGGGCCCGTTGGTACCCCAGGCAGAGCGGGCAGCTGGGCGGCCGCCGCCGCCACGGGCAGAACCGGCAGCCGGCCGAGCAGCCCCAGGGCCGACCGCGCGTCCGCCCGCCGCCGCCAGCTCTCAGCCGAGGCACCCAGCGCCGCGCCCAGCGCCAGGGTCACGCCGAGCCGCAGCGCGCGCATGTCCACCCGAGGCCCTAGAGGAAGCCGCGGCGTGGGGCCGAGCCTGGTGGGGCTCGCGACGCGTGGAACGCCCTTCCCCACGCTCGGGACATGGGCCGAGGGCGGCGAGGGTGCCCCACGCAGTATCCCGGCGCCCTCCCTTTGCCCTTTAAAGACCAGGCGTGATGGGCGTGGCTCCGCCCTCCCAGCTCGCGATTGGTCGCTGTCACGTCTGGCCCCGCCCTCGCCCCAACCTCCCCTTCTGCGCCTGTGCAAGGACCTGCCGGTCGCTGAGCGCCCCCTACTGGTCGGTCTGGCGTGACTCACGCTGTCTCAGCGCTGCTCAGAAGAGCCCCTGGAAGCTCCTAGGAGGCGGGACGAGAACAGGAGCCGGTCCCGGAGACCCCTTTCTGCCCTCCCAAGCATTCTGCTAGCTGGCCTGAGGACGGAGCTGCCGGCAGCAGATGCTAAATGCCGGCCAGAACTGACGGACGACGGTTACCGAGAGCAGCTTGAAAAGTGTATGTTGAGTTCAACTTTCGGCCCTCCTGGAGGGCTGAGCCGGGACAGTAGACTGGGAGTCCAGGGATTTGTACACCGCTGTTCACAGCAATTTTTGTCATTATGGAAGCTGGACTATGCAAAATTCAGTACGGACTGGTTGAGGACGTTTGTAGCACACTGGATAGAATAGAAGTGAACTCATGTTTTGTTTTGTTTTTTTTTTTCTTTTTCTTTCTATTTTTGGTTTTTCGAGATAGGATCTCTCTGTAGCCCACGCTGACTTGGAATTCACTATGTAGTCTCAGGGTAGCCTGGAACTTTTAGTTTTGTTTTTTCAAGATAGGGCATCACTGTAGTCTAGGCTGAACTTGTATTCATGCTGTAGTCTCAGAGTGGCCTCGAACTCATGGCGATCCTTCTACCTCTACCTCAGGAGTGCTGGGATTACACGTGCACCACCACACCTGCATCATGAAAATATTTTAAAATACAGGAGGAGCAGGAATTGGTGAGCATGCCTTTAATCCCAGCACTCAGAGTTCTGGGTCAGCCCTGGCTAGAGTGAAACCCTACCTCGAAAAAAACAAAGATATGGGAGGGCTGGGAAGATGGCTCAATAGTTAAGGCACTTGCTTGCAATGCCTGCAAATGCTGGCCCTGGTTTGATTACCCAGTACCCACAAAAAGGCAGATGCACAAAGTGATGTCTGTGTGGCATCTTTTGGTACGTGTTTCTGAATCTTCAAATATTTTTATTGTAGGTTGATAACATATTTATGGGTATTAGTTATGGATTACTATTTAGGGGTAATAATGTAATGTTTCTACATACATATATGTGTGTATACAATGTGAAGAGATTAAATCAAGTGACTAAACATATCTATCATGTCAGATAGTTAATATAATGAGGACATCTGAAATGTATTCTTTGCAATTTTTTTTTTAAATTTATTTGAGAGCGACAGACACAGAGAGAAAGACAGATAGAGGGAGAGAGAGAGAATGGGCGCGCCAGGGCTTCCAGCCTCTGCAAACGAACTCCAGACGCGTGCGCCCCCTTGTGCATCTGGCTAACGTGGGACCTGGGGAACCGAGCCTCGAACGGGGTCCTTAGGCTTCACAGGCAAGCGCTTAACCGCTAAGCCATCTCTCCAGCCCTCTTTGCAATTTTTACTTATGTTTTTTTTGACAGAGAAAGAGGGGGAGAAAGAGAGAGAGAATGGGCACACTAGGGCCTCCAGCCACTGCAAATGAACTCCAGATGCATGCGCCCCCTCGTGCATCTGGCTCATGTAGGTCCTGGGGAATTGAACCTGGGTCCCTTGACTTTTGCAGGCAAGTGCCTTCACTGCTAAGCCATCCCTCCAGCCACATTTTATATATATATATATAATTTTTTTTTTTAAGGTAGGATCTTACTCTAACCCAGGCTGACCTGGAACTCACTTTGTAGTCCCAGGCTAGCTTCAAAATCACACCAATCCTACCTCTGCTTCCTTAGTAGATTAAAGGATTAAAGGCATGCACCAGCAGGCCTGGCTTCTTTTCACATTAAGTGTAGGCAACATACTGATCTCCAGCTGAGCCTAGTGCACCTGTGAATATGAATAAACGAATAAATAAATAAAGAGATCCAAAACTCCTATTCCTGGGGCTGGTTAGATGACTCATTGGATAAAGTGCTCACCTGTCAACACTTAGTACTGGAATTTGATGCTGGAAGCAGTGGTAGGCTTGTGTAAGCTCAGCACACTGACAATGAGATACAGAAAGAATTTCCCTAAAGATCTCAGCAAGCACAGCAGCAGAGGAATGTCCTGAGAAACCCCTGCCTCCAACGAGGTGGAGAGGGGAGGACAGACTGGACACTTGTCCTTGGACTTACACACAAACACACACACACACACACACACACACACAAATAAAAACATTTTTAGTGATGTTGTGGCACTTGGGATGAAGAAGTTGGTATTCTGAGAGCCCTGGGACTGAAGGCAAGGTCCCAGTGACCCCTGGTCTTTCCTACACACGCCTCCCTCACCCACCTTTCCCCTCCCTCCTCTGGCAGTATGAGGTGTGCAGGCCTGGGTGAAGGAGCACCTTCTGGTAGCTATGGGAACTATGGCTATGCCAATAGTGGGGATAATGCCTGTGAAGAAGAAAACAAGAGACTTACTGAAAGTGTGAAGAGCAAAGTAACTGCAATAAAATCTTTCCATTGGAATAGGCCAGGAAGTTAAAAATCAAAATAAACTAGTAATAGGAAGTTATAGTAATGGAAAGCTAAGCAATAAAATTGCCAACATTTGGAAGCCTACAGGACTTGGAAAGAAAAGGCTTGGAAGGAGAACTGGGGAGGAGAAACAAAAACTTATTAGGAGGGGATTATGATCAAAATAAATTATGTACATGTATGAAAATTGTCAATAAAAAAATCAAAATAAACTATTAGCTGAAATGGATTCACAATTTGATTCTACAACTGGATTGTTAGGTAAAACCATGGGAAAACTGACAACTTTATCCAGAGGGAGCCAAACCAAATAACTGTGCTACATGTTACTGTTTTCGTTGTTTGTCTTTTTTGTCACTTATTGGATCATTAAACTGAGGTGATGCAAGTAAGCATGGGTTTGAATTTGTTCCAGTGAATGCTCAGAGTACACTGACAGTTGGCACCAAGCATTCCTAAGTTTCAAACACTATAAATGATCTTTCCTATTGAAGTTTAAATCGTATTAGATCATAACAATGCTTTTTGGATATTGTCTCTTACTGACACAAGTTGACCCCTATTTCCAGGGGTAATGAGATGGTCTGAAGTCACTGTGGCTCTGTGAATTTTTATCCCTGTGTTTGCTGTCATATTAAATAGCAATACAATATCCTATTGCTACTATAAATGTAATTCTCTGAAGCCAGTAGACAAACAGTAGGATGCCTGGGAAGCCTGATAGTGCGCCTTGAGATCGTGATAGAATGCTCTTTTTTTTTGTTTTTTCCCTCATATGGTGATTTAAAATTGTAAGCCTATTTCCTTTCACCTACAATCATAGTAAATTTTGATCAAAATAATTCTTTGTACAATCACCTCCTTGAATAAAGTTTGCTATTTCAACTATTAAAAAAAAAAAGTTTTTAGGGCTTAGTGGTTAAGGTGCTTGCCTGCCTGTGAAGCCTAAGGACACGGGTTCAGCTTCCCAGAACACACTAAGCCAGCTACACAAACTGATGCATGTGTGCAAGGTCATGCATGTACATGAATGCAAAATGATGCCCGCGTCTGGAGGTTGACTGCAGTGACTGGAGGTCCTGGCACATCAATTCTCTCTCATAAATAAGATAAATACAAAGATATATTTTTTATAAATCTTGTCTTGCAGAAATTTTGTATGTATCATCCCATCCCCCAGCTTGGAAACTTTTTTTTTTTTTTGAGGCAGGTATCGTTCTAGCCCAGGAATACACAGGCTGGCCTCAAACTCACTGTGATCCTCCAACCTCTTCCTTCCAAGTGTGCTTGTGTGCAGAGAAACCAGAGGAAATCATAGGTGTCTGTCCACTATTGCTCTTCTGTCCTATTTCCCTGAGAAAAGGAGCTCCCTACCTTTTGGTGAGACTGTTATGACCAGGGAGCACCAATGATCCAGTGATCCTGCCATCTCTGTCTTCCTCAGCACTGGAGTTAAGACATGTATAGTCATGCCTGGCTTTTCATGTGGGTGCTGAGGATGAACCCAGAGCTTGGTGCATGACAGGCAAGCACCTGACAAACTGAGCTACATCCCTACACCTCTGGTCTTTCTAGCATGTTGGCTGGTGCCATTTATTTCTGTACCATAGTTTGAAGTCAGGCAGATTCCATGTTATTTATTTGCAAGGAGAGAGAATGGGCCTGCCAGGGCCTCCTACCACTGCAGATGAACTCAAGATATAGGTACCACTTTGTGCATGTAGCTTTATGTGAGTACTGGGGAATCAAACTCAGGCTATCAGGCCTTGCAAGCAAATGCCTTTAACCACTAAGCAATCTCTCCAGCCCCAGAGGTTCTTTTCTTTTCTTTTTGTTGTTTCTTGAGGTAGGGTATCACTCTATCCCTAACTCACTCTGTAGTTCCAGGCTGGTCTCAAACTCACAGCAATCCTTCTACCTCTGCCTCCCGCATGCTGGGACTAAAGGCCTGTGCCACACCTGCCCTCGTGAGGTTTTCTACTGCTCAGCATGCAAGTGTTTTATTTCCTTGGTTAGCTTATTCTTGGGGTTGGAGGTATAGTTCAGTGATAGGTAGCATGGTTGAACTTGTGTCCAGCATTACAAAAAAATAAAGTCCCCCAAATGAAATTTTGATTCCTTTTGAGTTTAGTGTACAGAAATGATACTGGTTTTTTGTTTGTTTGTTTGTTTGGTTGGTTGTTTTGAGGTAGGGTCTCACTCTAGCCCAGGCTGACCTGGAATTCACTACGTAGTCTCAGGACACCCTCGAACTCACAGTGATCCTCCTACCTCTGCCTCCTGAGTGCTGGGATTAAAGGTGTGAGCCACCATGTCCAGCCTTTTCTTTTCTTTTCTCTTAATTTTTATTTACTTATTTGAGGGTGACAGAGAGAGAAACAGGCAGATAGATAGAGAATGGGCACACCAGGGCCTCCAGCCACTGCAAATGAACTCCAGATACATGCGCCACCTTCTGCGTCTGGCTTATGTGGGTTCTGAGGAATTGAGCCTTGAACCAGGGTCCTTAGGCTTCACAGGCAAGCACTTAACCACTAAGCCATATCTCCAGCCCCCTGTTCTTTTCTTTTTGAAACAGGTTCTCACTGTAGCCCAGGCTAACTTTGAACTCATGGCAATCCTACCTCGGGCTTCTGAATGCTGAGATTAAAAACGTTTACCACCATGCCTGGCCTGCTACTGGTTTTGTGCTAAACTTTATTTTGGGGGGATGATGCTGGGGGTTTAAAGCAGGGTCTCACATATGCTAAGTATATGCTGTACCTGTATGGTGGCTTTGAATCTGCAATAACTTTATTAGTTTCAATAGTTGAATATATATTTTTTTGTCTCAACAATTTTACATATTTCTTTTTGAATACCATCTCCTTCTTGCACCTACCTAATTACTTTGATGAAGACTTCTAGTATTGTTGAATCAAAGTGGAAAGATTGTAAGTGGTAAATGGGAATCCGTTTTGTTTTGAGGTAGGGTCCCTCTCTAGCCCAGGCTAACCTGGAATTCACTATGTAGTCTCAGGGTGGCCTTGAACTCACAGCAATTTTCTTACCTCTGTCTCCTGGGTGCCAAGATTAAAGGCATGTGCCACCATGCCTAGCTTCTTGTTTTAATTTTCATTTCAAGCACTGAGGCGATGGCTCAGTGGACAAAGCACTTGCCACATGATTCTGAGCACCTGAGTTCAGACCCTCAGACCCCATGTTCAAGCTGAGAGCTGGGATGAGGTTCCGTAATCCCAGTACACACACCTATCACTGAGAAGGGAGGCCAAGACAGAATTTCCCTGATGCTTATGAATAGAGCAGTGAACAGTAAGAGATGATGACTGAAAATAAAAGGCAAGGATCTACCTGAAAACTGTCCTTGACCTCCACATGTGCAATACACAAAATAATTAAAAAAAAAAAAAAAAAAAAAAAAAACTTCTTGTCAGGCATGGTGGCACACACCTTTAATCCCAGCACTTGAGAGGCAGAGGTAGGAGGATCCCTGGGTTTGAGGCCACCCTGAGACTACACAGTGAATTCCAGTCAGCCTGAGCCACAGTGAGACCCTACAAAACAAAACTTCAAGTTAGAGTAGGATGTCAATGTAGGGATTTTCATATATAGCTTTTTTGTTGTTGTTTTTCAAAGCAGGGTCTTACTCTAGTCCAGGCTCTCCTGGAACTCACTATGTAGTCTCAGGGTGGCCTTGAACTCATGGTGATACTCCTACCTCTGCCTACCAAATGCTAGGAATAAAGGCATGTGCCACCATGCCCGGCTTTCATATATAGTGTGTGTGGAGGTTCTGTTCTTTTAATTCTAATTTGTTTTCTGCATTTAGTAAGATGACCTAAGGGTTTTAAAAACTTAAAAATATTACAGCCGGGCGTGGTGGTGCACGTCTTTAATCCCAGCACTCGGGAGGCAGAGGTAGGAGGATCACTGTGAGTTCGAGGCCATACTGAGACTACATAGTTAATTCCAGGTCAGCCTCAGCTAGAGACCCTACCTTGAAAAACAAAAAAATTAAGGAGGGCTGGAGAGGTGGCTCAGTGGCCAAGGCATTTGCCTGCAAAGCATAACAATTTAGGTTTGATTCCTCAGTACCCACTTAAAGCTAGATGCACAGTGACACTGCTTCTGTAGTTTGTTTGCAGTGGCTAGAGTCTCTGGTGTGCCCTTTTTATCTTCTGTCTCTGTAAGTAAATATTTTAAAAGGAAAAAGGAAAAGAAAAAAAAAGAATAAAAAGGGGAGGCTACAGGGCTGAAGAGATGGCTTAGCTGTTAAAACACTTGCCTGAGAAGCCTAAGGACCCATGTTTGACTCTGAAGATCCCATGTAAGCCAGATACAAAGTGACGCAAGTACGTTAGGTGGTGCACGCTCCTGGAGTTTAATTACAGTGGCTGGAGGGCCTGGTGTACCAATTCTCTCTCGCATTAAAAAAAAAAAAAAAGCCAGTCTGTTGGGCTTGCCTCAAAAAAAAAACAAAAAAAAAAACAGGGAGGTGGGGGGAGACTGGAGAGTTGGCTTAGCAGTTAAGGCGCTTGCCTGTGAAGCCTATGGACCCAGCTTGATCCCCTGGTATATATAAGGAGATGCACAAGGTGGTGCATGAGTGTGGCGTTTATTTGCAGTAGCCAGATGCCCTGCATGACAATTCTCTCTTCCCATCTGCCTTTCGCTCTCTCCCCTCCCAAATAAATAAAACAGTTTAAAACAAGGGGGAGGGCGCTGGGGAATACGGCTCAGTGAGTAAGAGTGTGCAGCACAAGTACAGGACCCAAGTCAGATCCACACACAAACCAAGCACATCTGTAATGACAGAGGGCACCTGACATTATATTCTGACTGGGTGTGCCTATCTGTACACACATGCATACACTTACCACAACTCCCCCCCCACACACAAAGGTAGGTGAGGCACACCTATATCCTGAGTTTGGGAAGCTGAGGAAGATCAAGAGTTCTAGGCCCATCCTGGGCTACAAAGTGAGACTACAGGTAATCTAAAATAAACTTCCTCTGTAATCATATGGCATGTCCTAACCTATCCATGATCCCACCCCACAGACAGACTGCTGTGGCTGAAAACAGAATTTCGCAGGAGCAAGGGTTTCCTGGCCTTGTTCTTAGGCCACTCTTCAGGTGCCCTGCTGAAACATTTTCCTTTGCACCAAGGTCTCAAAGCTGTCTGCCCACAACAGCACCAATGCTCATTGCAAAGAACACACAATTTATTAAAGACAACTCATCAAGAGCACTGATTCAGAGAACAAAATAGATGAAAAAAACAAAAGGGTACTGCCATTCTGACCCTAAGGACTGAGACCTGCTGAGCTCACACGGCTCAGGTGGCCAGTGTCTCAGTCCTGAGGCTGCCGCAGGCACTCGGACTCTGTGCACCTCTCTTGAGAACCCTTCAAGAGCAAGACCTTTCCTTAGGCACCCCCCCACAGGAAGCCAGCCTAACCAAGACTCGTCCAAGGAGAGGGCACTGAACTCAGGTCTCCCACTGAGGCAAATCAGATACATGATTCAAGTCGCAAGGTCCCAGGAGGAAAAGCAGGGTCAGGCAGGAGGGAATGCATCAGGTGTCCTGGGCAGTGTCTGCTGGGTCCTAGGCAGTGGCCCAAGCTACAGGCTACACAGGAATTAAAGTTGGGGCTGACCTGCCAGAGGACGAGTTCTGGGATAAGAGTGGACTGGATCTGCCCCATCACAGGGACACCAGCCCTGGCCTCCCTTGTACTCAGTTCTAGTACTGCTGGCAGCCCTCACACCAGGACCTGCCAGGAAAGAAGGCCTCAAAGGCAAGGGAGAAGATGTCGATGTTAGCCTTGAAATATGAGGACCATTCAAGTCTCTACTCCTGTCTACCATTCCAACTCCCTTTCTCCCCTCCCCAATCTGTAATAAATAGCCAGAAGCCTTAATAAATAGTAAAACCCCAAAATACTGTGTTAGGGGAGAAGGTGGCAAAAAGGCAAGTGCACAAAGTCCCAACAGCATCCAAGGAGGCCTGGTGAAGGAAGCCCTGCCCACTTCAGGAGGGCCTCAGGCAATATAGGCGCTGGCCAGTCTGGGGAGAGGGTGAGGAACCTTGTCCTGCCGTCAGGACAAAAACCACCTGTCCTCCACGTGAAAGGAGGTAAGGGATTTAGTTAGAATGAAGCCACTCTTCACAGAACTGGGAGCAGAGCAGTCAGAGTCCATGTTAGGGACTCACCACCCCAAATCCCGGGAATAGTTAAAGCAGGTAACCAGGAAGGCCAACACCTCCACAGCCTCCCTGACATCAAGGACATACCAGGCCCTCACTTGGCCCTTCTGACACTGGCAGAACCCAGGTCTGTAGGTCCAGAGACTCCTGGACTTCCTTTGGTCCGACTCCTTGATAGGACTCACACTTCTTGGGCTGGGAAGAAACACTTAGAATTGAATTCCAGCTACGTAACAGCCTGGATGTCCTCGATCACCTCTAAAGATCCACACTTCTCCTCCCTTCTCCATTCCTGGACAGAAAGCAGGCAAGAAGCTCAAAGCTTTGCAGGCCATCATTCTCAGCAGCATTTGATTCCAAGTAGGATCTGGGGCTCCTGAGCCACATGTTGGGAATAGGAATCAGATGCCAAAGTGAAGGATGGCCTCCAGGGGCCTTGCTGTGACACTTCATTCTGTCTGCCAGCCTCAGGGATCTAGAAGGGAGGGGGAAAGAGGCTCAGGATAAGGCACCCCAAGAGAGAAGGGCAGAGTATAAAGGAGAGAGGAAAAGACAGCAAGAGTCACACACACACACACACACACACACACACACACACACACCACCTCAAGGAAAGAGGCAGAGGGAGACAGGCAGAGGTAGAGACAGAGAAGGAGAAGCAGAGACTAGAGAGATTCTAAGACAACCTCTCCCACCCCTAGGGTGTATACAAATACACACACACGCACGTGCACACACACACACAAAAGCAGAGACACCAGGGGGACATACGCTCCATCAGCCACAAGAGAACACACTCAGTTGAAGACACAGAGTGGGGCCTGGGCTTGGCAGTCACTCAGTTCTTTTGGTGTTACCTCCCCACACAGCTCCAGCACCGAATTCCAGATGTGTTTTCTGGCCCATTTGCCAAGCACCTCCCCCAACTGGTGCCAGGAGACCAGAAGCAGGAAAGGACGAGGAGCTATAGGGCAGAGGCAGGGTGAGACCCTTGACAGCTTCCTGTGCCAACGGTCCCAGTTCCAGGAAACCAGTTTGGGAACTCCAACCCTGTTCAGAAGCCTGACCAAGGGATCCCAGGTGTACCAGGACTGGGTGGCTGGAAAGGCACCCAGCAGTGTGTTCCCATGAGGAGCATCCCGGATTATGGGAGCCAACATGCGAAGTCCTGGAGTTGGCCGAGCCTGCAGCTTCCCTTCAGGCTGGCAATCTCGTGGGCTTTTTTGTGTCCTGGGAGCCAGGATACAAGGTGAAGGTGGCTGCTCTCCCAAATCTGGCCTCCGGGACAGGAGGCTACTTGGAGTCTTGGAGTTCCTTGGCTTTCTGTAGGATCTGGCAGACATCTGTGATGGGGTAATCCTGGGCACAGGAAAACCACAATATGCCCCTGAAGTAGCAACCCCTTTGCCACCTCTGCCACACACACAACAAACCTCCACGATTTGTATGTCAGGGGTAGGAACCACTTACCAGACACCCAGGTGCCTGAACTGCTGCATGCCACTAACTCAGGCCCATAGGGTCCCCCAGCTTTCCTTAGGATTAGAACCCACTGCCTCATCTCCTGCCATGGAGCCCTGAACCCCACTCATACTGGCCCAGCACTGTGCAGGTCCCTCCGTAGCCCTAGGAGGGAGTCACTATGATTACTCCATCTCACAGATCTAGTTGATAAAATTATTGAAAATGAACAGTAGGCCCAGTGTGGGTGAAGACACTAAGGCCTAGAGAGGTTGTCAATGGCCTTGGGTCACATGACAAGCACAGAACAGACATTAGCTCAGACTAAGCCATCTGTCTCGGTCTCCCTGGCCTAAGCACAATTACCAATGACCACTGTCCTGTTCTTGGAGCCCACTGAGTTGTATGTAGGCCAAGGACAGAAGTCACTCAATGAGGACTACGATTCAACCCAGATCCAAACCAGACCTGCCCCAGGGTCTGGACCCCGACCCCCCACTACACGCTCCCATTCCTGAACCCAGCCTGGCAGTGGCTAGCACAAGATGGAGTAGGACTTGCAGAGTATGTCTGGTGGGAGCCTGGCCTTCCCCTCTGATGCGCATTACCTGCAGGAGCCGCATGTTGATGGTGAAATCCCCTTCCAGCAACTGCTCCCGGATCAGTCTGAGGAAACAAGCAGCCATGCACTGGGAGCCCTGGCACTCTCCACTTTGCCCTCACCCAGGACCTTCTCTAATTTGTTTGTTTTTTTGTTGTTTTTTCGAGGTAGGGCCTCACTCTAGCTCAGGCTGACCTAGAATTCACTATGTAGTCTTAGGGTGGCCTCAAACTCACAACGATCCTTCTACCCCAGCCTCCAGAGTGTGGGGATTAAAAGTGTACACTACCACACCCGAAAAGCCCTCCCTTTTTTTTAATTTCTTTTTTATTCAAGGTAAGGTCTCACATCAGTCCAGGCTGACCTGGAACTCACTATTTAGTCTTAGGGTAGCCTTGAACTCATGGCAATCCTCCTGCTTCTGCCTCCTAAGTGCTAGGATTAAAGGCGTGCACCACCACGCCCAGCTCCATCCTCCATTTCTTTCTTTTCTTTTCTTTCTTTTTTTTTTGTTGTTGTTTTTCAAGGTAGGATCTCACTGTAGCCTAGGCTGACCTGGAATTCACTATTGAGTCTCAGGGTGGCCTTGAACTCATGGCAATCCTCCTACCTCTGCCTCCCAAGTGTGGGATTAAAGGCGTGCACCACCACGCCCGGCTGTCATCCTCCATTTCTTAACCACCCTGGGTGCCCTCACCTTGGGGGTCCTTCATTTTTTGGGGGGGGTGGGGTTGGGTCACACTCTAGTCAAGGCTGGCCTAGAAGTCACAGTGATCCTCCCAAATGTTGGGATTAAAAGATGTGCCACTATGCCTGGCTTGCCTTCCATTTCCTAATCACCCTGGGTGCCCTCCACATCTTCTTCATGACTCTCTAGTCCAGGCAAACATAGCTTGGACATGAGAATTTCAGAGGCTGGCTCCAGCCACAAAAGGGACATCCTGCCTTCCCTTTAAAGCCAGAGGGTTTCTCTGCCCCAACTCTAGTTCCCTTCAAAGACTCAGCAGGCCAGGGACACACTCACATGAGCATGGCACAGCAGACCAGGAGGAGGAAATCAAAACGGCTGTCATCAGCAAAGAGGGAGTCCCAGATCCGGATGACATCAGGCAACAAGAACTCCTGGGACAGCAGTAGTGTCAGCCAACGGAAGGCGAAGAACTGAGGCTTGATGTTCTGTTCTTGCTGGGGAGACAGTACGTGTGTGGAGAGTCAGCTGCAGGGTAGCCATGCAGCCCAGGAGCAACCCCACATGAACAGCAGGCAGGAGCCTAGCATTGAGGAAAAAATAGGCAGGGATGACTGCAAGAACACCATGGGGTGGCACCAAGCCCTACAGGGCCTTGCACCATTAAAAGGGCAGCTATGGGCTAGAGAGATGGCTTAGCGGTTAAGGCACTTGCCTGCAAAGCCAAAGGACCCTGGTTTGATTGCCCCAGAACCCATGTAAGCCAGATGTACAAGGAGGCATTTGCATCTGGAGTTTGTTTGTAGTGGCTGGAGGCCCTGGCATGCCCATTCTCTCTCAAATAAATAAATAAATAAAATAACTTAAAAATAAATAAATAAAAGGGCAGCTGCGGGCTGGGTGTGATGGCACATGCCTTTAATCCCAGCACTTGAGAGGCAAAGTTAGGAGGAGCACTGTGAGATCGGGGCCACCCTGAGACTACATAGTGAATTCTAGGTCAGCTTGGGCTAGAATGAGATCCTACCTTGAAACAAAACAAAACAACAACAAAAAAGGCAGCTGCTGCTTGCTGCCAAATACTGTTGCCAGACCTTTTTCAAAACACTTTGGAAAATTTTTACTATGCAAAAATTTACTAAGTAGATTTGTAAATGATGGTTGTATTCTTTTTTTTTTTTTTTTTTTTTTTTTTTTTTTTTTGAGGTAGGGTCTCACTTTAGCTCAGGCTGACCTGGAATTCACTATGTTGTCTCAGGGAGGCCTCAAACTCATGGCAATCTTCCTAACTCTGCCTCTCAAGAGCTGGGATTAAAGGCATGCACCACCATGCCTAACTCCTATTCTTATTAATTAATTTATTTGTGTGTGTGTAACAGACAAAATGGGCACGCCAGGGTCTCTAGCATGTGCCACCTTGTGTATCTAGCTTATGAGGATACTGAATCAAACCTGGATCCCCAGGATTTGCAAGCAAGTACCTTAACTGCTAAGCCATCTCTCAGCCCAATTGCTCCGTTCTTATACAACACTGTACACTTACTCATTTTGTACACATGGATGTGCAGAAATGCAAAGTGACAGCAGGTATTACACATGTGCTCAACATGTTAAATGCATTAGCATACTTATTTAAGCCATACTACAACCCAATAGGACACTTACTCCCAAGTGGTAAAACCTTGGTCAGCCACACAGAATATTAACTGAAAAAAGCATGTGACAGGACTGGGAAAATGGCTTAGTGGTTAAGGCGCTTGCCCGCAAAGCCTGATGACCTGGGCACTCCCAATTCAATTCCCCAGTACCCATATAAAGCCAGGTGAACAAAGTGGTGCATGCATCTGGAGTTCATTTACAGTAGCTAGAGACCCTGGCATGGCCATTCTTTCTCTCTCTAGCTAGCTATCTGCCTCTCTCTCTCAAATAAATAAAACACAAAAAAATAATAATTAAATAAATAGATGTTTTTAAAAAACATACTATATAGCCATCAAGGAAATGAAAACTAAAACTATATTGAGATTCCATCTCACTCCTGTCAGAATGGCTATCATGAAAACAAATGACAATAAATGCTGGCGAGGATGCAGAAAAAGAGGAACCCTTCTACACTGTTGGTGGGAATGCAACTGGTCCAATCATTATAGAATTCTGTGTGGAGGTTCCTGAAACAGCTAAAATTAAATCTATCACATGACCCAGCTATACTACTCCTAAGCATATATCCTAAGTACTCGTCTTGTTACCTTAGAGATACTTGCTCAACCATGTTTATTGCCACTGTACTCACAATAGCTAGGAAATACCTTTAATCTTAGCACTCGGGAGGCAGAGGTAGGAGGATCACCATTAGTACGAGGCCACCCTGAAACTACATAGTGAATTCCAGGTCAACCTGAACTAGAGCGAGACTCTACCTCAAAAAAAAAAAAAAAAAAAAAAAAGCTAGGAACTGGAACCAGCCTAAATGTCTCTCAACTGATGAGTGGATAATGAAGATATGGCACATTAATACAATGGAGTTTTACTAAGTGGTAAAGAAAAATGAAATTATGAAATTTGCAGGAAAATGGATGGATCTGGAAAGGATTATAATTAGTGAGATAACCCAGGCCCAGAAAGCCAAACATCACATGTTCTCTCTCATGTGTGGATCCTAGCTAAAGATGTTTGGACTTCTATGTGAGTTGGAATAAAACTCAGTATAGCAAAGGCCAGTAAGCTAGAAAGGGCATATAAAGAGAACTGAAGGGTAGGAAAGGGGGACTTCATAAGATGGTATTGTATATAAGTAAGTAGAAGAACAGATTAATGGGGGTGAAAAGGTCAGGAGAAAGGGAAAGGTCAAGGTAGAGCTAATCAAAATCTAAGAGGAGTGGGCTGGAGAGATGGCTTTAGCAGTTAAGCGCTTGCCTGTGAAGCCTAAGGACCCTGGTTTGAGGTTCGATTCCCCAGTAACCATGTAAGCCAGATGCACAAGGTGTTGCATGCACTTGGAGTTTGTTTGCAGTGGCTAGAGACCCTGATGTACCCATTCTCTCCCTCCTTCCCTCTCTCTCTCTCTTTCTCTCTTTCTCTCTCTCTCTTCCCTGTGTCTGTCTGTAGCTCTCAAATAAATAAACAAAAAATAAACTTTAAAAAAAATCTAAGAGGAGGGCTGGGGAGATGGCTTAGAGGTTAAAGCATTTGTCTGCAAGCCAAAGGACTCAGGTTTGATTCCCCAAGACCCATGTAAGCCAGGTGCACAAAGGGCACATACATCTGGAGGTCATTTGCAATGGCTAGAGGCCCTGGCATGCCTGCCCACTCTCTGTCTCTTCTCTCTGCTTGCAGATAAATAAATAAAAGTTAAAACAAAGTCTAAGAGGACATGAATAAGTCATATGGAAGCCTACTTTTTCAGACAATGGACAACCAAAAGACATAGATTGTTACTAGAAAATTTTCAGTGCCAGGGATGGGATACCTTCCAGTGAGTTGTTGGCCAGGGAGGTCACTGATTACCCCAAATCATTATAGGCCATTGCCAAGGCTCTTGGTTTCCCACCAGGAATAGATGGTTAAGACCCTATTGCTGAAGACTCCACATGCTTGCGCTGCAAGGTCACTGAGAAATCCTGCTGGAGCTGAGCTGAAAACCTCCTCCATGTAGAACAGTTGACAGAAAGCTGGAAAAAGCCATGCTACATGAAGTTCAATGGAAAAGAGAGAAATCACAAGTGGAGATACTCGACAGTGGACACTGCAAGCTTTTAATTTGGCCAGCCAGGCCAAATGAGCCAACAGGTGCAATAGTGGCATGTCTGTTATGAGGAAAACCAACCATAGTGCCTGATACTACACAGGACCATCATAATAGGAAGAAAAGATCATGACAGCAAAATAAAAGAGAGACTGATTGGGAGGGGGAGGGGATATGATGGAGAGTGGAGTTGCAAAGGGGAAAGTGGGAGGAGGGGTGAATTACCATGGATTATTGTCTACAATTATGGAAGTTGTCAGTTAAAAGAAAAAAAAATTCTTAATGGGCTGAAGAAGCCAGGCATGGTGGCACACGCCTTTAATCCCAACACTTGGGAGGCAGAGGTAGGAGAATCGCTGTGAGTTCGAGACCACCCTGAGACTACCTAATAAATTTCTCCAGCACCCACATAAGCCATGCACAAGGGGTGTATGCATCTGGAGTTTGTTTGCAGTGGCTGGAGGCCCTGGTGTGCCCATTCTCTCTCTGTCTGCCTGTCTTCTATCTCTCTCTGCTTGTAAATAAATAACTTGTTTTAAAAAGTTTAAAAAAAGAATGTATATGTTTTTAAAATACATTTGTTGTAAATTTCCTTTGTAAAATTACAGGAAATGTATTCCCTACAAACAGCAACATTCAGAATCTGGGTATATTTAATCTGTATGTAATAGGGAAAGAGCTATGTTATTATTTGTACCAAAAAGAAAGGAAACTAGTATCTTACAATTAAAGGGTGATTAAATTGTTAAAAAATACTTTCATTAAATGCTCAGAAAAAAAATTTTTAAAAAGCATTCTGAGCTAAAGAGATTGCTCAGTGGTTAACGCACTTGCCTGTAAAGCCTAACAATCTGGGTTCAGTTCCCCAGTACCCATGCAAAGCCAGATGCACAAAAAGATGCATGTACCAGGAGTTTATTTGCAGCAGCTACAGGCCCTGGCATATCTATTCATTCATATTCTCTGTGTTTCTCTCTGCTTATAAAAAAAAAATCTGAAAAACAAAAGAAAGAAAGAAAGAAAAGAAAAGAGCATTCTAGCTGGGCATGGTGGCACATGCCACCCAGTACTTGAGAGGCAAGGAAGGAGGATCACTGTGAGTTCGAAGGCAGCATGAGACTACATAGTGAATTCCAGGTCAGCCTGAGCTACAATAAGACCCTACCTCAAAAAAAAAAAAAAGAGCATTCTATGCTTGTTTAAAACATTATGTTTGAGCTGGGCGTGGTGGTGCACACCTTTAATCCCAGCACTTGGGAGGCAGAGGTAGAAGGATCACCGAGAGTTCAAGGCCACCCTGAGACTACATAGTTAATTCCAGGTCAGCCTAGACCAGAGTGAGACCCTACCTCAAAAAAAAAAAAAAAAAAAATTATTTTGGGGGCTGGAGAGATGGCTTAGTGGTTAAGCACTTGCCTGTGAAGCCTAAGGATCCTGGTTTGAGGCTTGATTCCCCAGGACCCACATAAGCCAGATGCACAAGGTGGCGCATGTATCTGGAATTCATTAGTAGTCACTGGAGGCCCTGGGTGCCCATTCTCTCTCTCTCACTCTCTCTCTTTCTGTCTGTCTCTCTCAAATAAATAAAAAATAAATAAAATAAAAAGTTATGTTTTGGGCTGGAGAGATGGCTTAGCAGTTAAGGCACTTACCTGCAAAGCCTAAGAACTCATGTTTGAATTTCCAGGTTCCATGTAAGTGAGAAACACAGTGATGTAAGTCCACAATGTTGCACAAGGTGGCACACATGTCTGGAGTTTGTTTGCAGTGGCTGAAGGCCCTGGTGTGCCCATTCTCTCTGTGCCTCTTTGTCTCTCCAAAATTTAAAACAAACAAACAAACAAAAGAAACCATACATACATACATATATGCATATGTCTATGCAAGCTCCAGGATTCTTATGAGATTTCTGGCCAAATAAGAATAGGCCTAAGTGGTGTTAGCCAGGTGTGGTGGCACATGCTTTTTATCCCAGCACTTGGGAGGCAGAGGTAGGAGGATCACCATGAGTTCAAGGCCGCCCTGAGACTACATAGTGAATTCCAGGTCAGCCTAGGCTACAGCAAGACCCTATGAAAAAAACAAAAGCAAAAAAAAAAAAAAAAAAAGGCGTAAGTGTCCAGGGACTTCCTGTCTTCGCACAATGCTCCAAGAGTGCTTTAGCAACATGGAGTTTTACAAGGCAAATAAAATTTTTAACTTCAAAACCAAAATATAGGTGTAAGTGATGGAACATGAGGCCTAATGTTCCCCTGGCCACCCAGGCAAGCACACCCTGCTGCAGGCCAACTCACGGGACATTGAATGGGTAAATACATGTGTACACATAGTACACAGCACATATTATACACACACCCATGCTTCAAGATAGAGTCTCGATTGTTATGGGGAGGTAATATGATGGAGAAGGGAATTTCAAAGGAGAAAGTGGGGGGGGGAGGGAATTAACACAGGATTTTTTTATAATCATGGAAAATGCTAATAAAAATTTAAAAAAAAAAAAAAAAGATAGAGTCTCACTCTAGCCTAGGCTAACCTGGAACTCATTATGTTGCCCATTCTGGACTCAAACTCATAGCAATTCTCTGGTCTTAGCCTCCCGAGTGTTGGGATTAAAGGTGTAAGGCAGGCCAGCTATATATCTGATAGAGGATTAATATCTAGGATATACAAAGAACTCAAAAAGTTAACTAATAAGGAATCAAACAAGCCAATCAAAAAATGGGCTAAGGAGCTAAATAGAGAGTTCTCAAAGGAAGAAATACGAATGGCATATAAGCACCTAAAAAAATGTTCTACGTCACTAGTCATCAGGGAAATGCAGATTAAAACTACATTGAGATTCCATCTCACTCCTGTCAGATTGGCCACCATCATGAAAACAAATGATCATAAATGTTGGCGGGGATGTGGAAAAAAAGGAACCCTTCTGCACTGCTGGTGGGAATGCAATCTGGTCCAGCCATTGTGGAAAACAGTGTGGAGGTTCCTAAAGCAGCTAGAGATTGATCTACCATATGACCCAGCTATAGCACTCCTAGGCATATATCCAAAGGACTCATCTCATTTCCTTAGAAGTACATGCTCAACCATGTTTATTGCTGCTCAATTTATAATAGCTGGGAAATGGAACCAGCCTAGATGTCCCTCAACAGATGAGTGGATAATGAAGATGTGGTACATTTATACAATGGAGTTCTACTCAGTGGTAAAGAAAAATGAAGTTATGAAATTTGCAGAAAAATGGATGGACCTGGAAAGCATTATACTAAGTCAGGTAACCCAGGCCCAGAAAGCCAAGCTCCACATGTTCTCTCTCATATGGGGATCCTAGCTACAGATGACTGGGCTTCTGCGTGAGAATGAAAATACTTAGTAGCAGAGGCCAGTAAGTTGAAAAGGAGACATAAAGGGTGGAGAAAGGAAGGGAGGAGGATACTTAATAGGTTGATATTGTATATATGTAATTACAATGTTTGTAATGGGGAGGTAATATGATTGAGAATGGAATTTCAAACGGGAAAGTGTGGGGGTGGGGAGGGAGGGAATTACCATGGGATATATTTTATAATCATGGAAAATGTTAATCAAAATTAAAAAAAAAAAAAAAAGGTGTAAGGCAGGCCTCTTGCCCCTGCATCTGGGTTTGCACAAGTACTAGGGAATTGAACTTGGGCTGTCAGGCTTTGCAAGCAAGTGCCTTTAACAGTGGAGCCATACTTCTAGCCCTTCTTTTTTGTTTGTAATTAACAGCTAGGCATGGGGTAACATGTACCTGTAACCTCTGCAATTCTAGGGGATGAGGTAGGAAAAGCAGAAGTTCAAGGCACGCCTGGGTTACATGGTGAGTTAAAGCCAAAGTCACTTAGTGAGACCCTGCCTCAAAATAAAACTAAAAAGGGGCCAGGAATACAGCTCAGCAGTAGACTGCTTGCCCAGCACAGGCAAGGCCCTGGATTAAATAGAGACACGAAAATATCATAATGAGAATGATAATGAAGTTAATACTTCCCAGGACTGCAGCTATAACATGCCTTGCCTCATCCAGTGTCCTGTGCCTGCACAAACAGGCACCATGCTCAACTAACTCTCCCTTCCCCACCTGCTTGGCCTCCTCTGTCACCTGCATGATCTCCCAGACCTGCCTCAGTACATGAGTCAGTATTCCTCAGCAGGGACAGCCATGTTCAACCCCCAGACTCGAGGCACACGTAACTCTGCATTCCTGCCCATCTGTCCTGGCCACTGTGGCCCAGGGGTCCTCACCAGCTTCAGGTAGAGTTCCATGTCTTTATCCTTCAGGGTGGAATACACCTTTTCCATCTTGTAGGTAATCCCACATTGTGAGTCATCCAGGCTCTTGATGAAGTTGTCCCGGATCTCGGCCATAAGGTTGGTGAAGCAGAAAAAGGTGTCGGCCTCAGCATGCTCTGGAGAGGTGACAGGGTGGGGGTGAAACCAAGAGAAGTGAGGCATTTGAGTCCCGTCTCATCTCTCGCCTACAGGACATGTGCCCACCTCTAAGTGCCACCAAGCTATCCCTCTCAAGTATAGTCTATCCACTGTCCTAGGTCACTGTCCACCTTAGACCGAGGACATCACCACTTTCTTCCCACATCTAACAACACTATCTACTCAGAAGTTTCTTACTTTGCTCATGACGCTCATTAAATCTTATCATTCAACTTTCTTCTTTTTGGTTTTTCAAGGTAGGATCTCGCTCTAGCCCAGGCTGACCTGGAATTCACTATGTAGTCTCAGGGTGGCCTTGAACTCACAGCAATCATCCAACTTCTGGCTCCTACATGCTGGGATTCAAGGTGTGTGTCACCACACTCAGCAAAATCTTATCATTCAACTTTCTATGTATATATCTCATCTCTTCTGCCAGAAATTAAGTTATAAATATCAATAAATCATTGTCCAGGCCAGTCCCTCTCCTGACAAAAGAATGGAAGTCTGAAAGAGGATAAGGCTGATAAAGCCTATCAGTCTGGCTGGCTTTAATCTCTATGTCAGGGAGCTAGCAATGGGAGAGGAGGGCAGAAAAGTGCCCATTTACCTTTCCACTCGCTGTTGGGGTCAGTGGCGAAGGTGTAATAGAGAGGGCCCACAATCTCATTCATGCCCTGCACGTAAGCGATGCCGGGGTTGAGCTTGGCATAGATGAACAGGATCCGTTCCACCACCTCCCAGTGGGCCTCACAGCCATTGGGCAGCACCTCATACTCATTCATGGCTGGTGGTGCGGAGTTCTTGTGTGGAGAGCTCATCTGGGGAGAAAAAGAGGGCCTGTTGATAGGACAGGTGTTTCCATGAAGCCCAGTTCATCTTCACTGAGAAGCACATCAAACACCAGTGAGAAAGAAGGCAAATCCAGGAAAAGGGACAAGAGCAACAACATTCTATAAAACAACTGGCTGGGCGTGGTGGTGGTGCATGCCTTTAATCCCAGCACTTGAAAGGCAGAGGTAGGAACATCATCATGAGTTCAAGGCCACCATGAGTTCAAGACACCACAAAGTGAATTCCAGGTCAGCCTACAATGAAACCCTACCTCAAAAAAGTAAAATTAAATAAATAAATAAAAGAAAAAAACTTAAGACTCAGAGTGGTTGTGCACACCTTTAGTGCCAGCACTCAAACTAAAAAGGCACAGGTATGAAGATCACTGTGAGTTCAAGACGAGCCTGGGACTACAGAATAAATGCCAAGTCAGACTAAGCTAGAGCTCCTACCTTGAACAACAACAACAACAACAACAAATGCCAGGCATGGTGGTGCACGCCTTTAATCCCAGCACTTGGGAGGAAGAGGTAGGAGGACTGACATGAGTTTGAAGCCATCCTGAGACTACATAGTAAATTCCAGGTCAGCCTGGACCAGAGTGAGACCCTACCCCCCCCCAAAAAAAAAAGAAAAAAGAAGAAAGAAAGAAAGAAAGAAAGAAAGAAAGAAAGAAAGAAAGAAAGAAAGAAAGAAAGAGGGAGGGAGGGAGGGAGGGAGGGAGGGAGGGAGGGAGGGAGGGAGGGAGGGAGGGAGGGAGGAAAAGAAAAAGAAAAACTAGTCTGGATGTGGTAGTAGAGGTTTGAAAATCCACTTAGGAGGTATGGGCAGGAGGATCAAGAGTTCAAGGTCAGGCCATCATAATAGGAGGAAAAGATCATGACATCAAAATAAAAGAGAGAATGATTGAGCCTGCAATTGGGAGGCAAAAGGTAGGAAGATTGCCTTGAGTTTGAGGCCACCCTGAGACTCCATAGTGAATTCCACATCAGCCTGGGCCAGAGTGAGATCCTACCTCGAAAAACCAAAAAACAAGAGAGAGAGAGAGACTGATTGAGATGGGGAGAATGTAGTTTCAAAGGGGAAAGTGGGGGAGGGAGGGTATTACCATGAGATATTTTTTATAATCATGGAAGTTGTGAATAAAGAAAAAGAAAAGAGTTCAAGGTCAGGGTCAGGGAGATGGCACAATAGTTAAAGGTGCTTCCTTGCAAACCCTGCTGGCCTGGGTTCAATTTTCTAACCACCCATGTAAACCCAAACAGGCATGTGTCTGTAATGGTGAGACCCTGGTGCACCCATACACACACACACACACAAACACAAGCAAATAAGTAAAAATTTTTAAATCCAAAACAGATAAACAAAATAAAAACTTATTGCTGAAAGCAGATGAATGACCAAGACTCTTCAAAAAGTGAATGACCAGGACTGAAGAGATGGCTTAGTGGTTAAGACACTGGCCTATAAATCCAAAGGACCCAGGTTTAATTCTCCAGGACCCACATAAGCCAGATGCACAAGGTGTTCCATGTATCTGGAGTTTGTTTACAGTGGCTGACAGCCCTGGTTTACCCTTTCTCTCCCTCTCTCTCAAATAAATAAATAAAGTAAAATAAAAAAATTAAAGTGAATGACCAGAGGGCAGCGAAGTAGACACTATATAGAAGCAATGCATCCTAGTGCATGCACAGACCCTGCCTGATTGTGCTTTACAGTCAAGGTGACTCACCACAGTGGAATGCAGCACAGTTGATCTCAAATGATTATGGATAAGATACCAGGTGACACTCCAAAATTTATCCTCCTAGATTAACTATGTAGGTAAGAGGATCCCTTATCCTCAGGAGAGGCTTGGTGAGTTAGGGCCAAAGGTCAGCCACCTGCAATTTTCTCTCTCTGATAGAGACAAAGCCATATAGCCAAATGCTAATGACTGGCTGGAAAGCAAGCAGGTGTGTACAGTGCTCTTTCAAACTGTCTGAATGCTTGGACTATTGTGTTTTAAATGTTTTTATTTATTTACTTGCAAGCAGAAGAGAAACAGACAGAGAGAGAATGGGCATGCCAGGGATTTTAGCCACTGTAAAGGAACCCCAGATGCATGTGCAACTTTGTGCATCCAGTTTTATGTGGGTACTGGGAATTACAACACAAGTAGATCAGGTTGTTAGGCTTTGCAGGCAGGTGCCTTAACTGCTAAGCCCTCTCTCCAACTCCTGACCTTTTTTTTCAGTTTTTCGAGGTAAGGTTTCACTCAAGCCCAGGCTAACCTGGAATTCACTATGTAGTCTCAGGGTGGCCTTGAACTTACAGTGATCCTCCTACATCTGCCTCCCAAGTGCTGGGATTAAAGGCATGTGCCACCTCGCCTGCCTTGAACTTTTTTCTTTTTTATGAGTTTGTGTCTGTACGGATGCACCAGCATCTCTTGCCGCTGCAAACAAATGCCCATCCAGCTTTTCATGGGTGACTGGGTAACTGAACCAGGGCCAGCAGGCTTTGCAAGAAAGTGCATTGAAACCTAATGACCTGAGTTCAATTCCTCAGTGCCCACATAATGCCAGATGCACAAAAGAGGGACATGCATTGGGAGTTCACTTGCAATGGCTAGGAAGCCTTGGCGTGCCCATCTCCCTGTCTCTTTCTCTCTCTCTCTCTCTGCTTGCAAATAAATAAACAAATAAATAAATAAATAGGGCTGGAGAGATGGCTCAGCAGTTAAGGCACTTGCCTGCAAAGCCTAAGGATCCCAGTTTGATTCTCCAACACATATGTAAAGCCAAATGCACAAGATGGCATCTGGAGTTTGTTACCATGGCTAGAGGCCCTGGCACACCCAATCTCTCTATCTGCCTCTCTCTCGCTCTCTCTTTCTTTCTCAAATAAATAAATTAATCCCAGCACTCGGAAGGCAGAGGTAGGAGGATCACTGTGCGTTGGAGACCAGCCTGGAACTACATAGTGAACTCCAGGTCAGCCTGGGCTAGAGTGAAACCCCACCTCAAAAAACAAAAAGAAAGAAAAGAAAGAGCCTTGAAATGATGAGCCACCTCCCCAGGCCCTGTTGTTGTTGTTTTCTTTTGAGGCAGCATCTCACTGAACTCATGGTGAACCATCTGCCTCAGCCTCTCAAGTGTTGGGATTACAGACATGAGCCAACACTCGTGGCCAAATAAAGAGGTCATGATGCTACCTAAAACTCATGCTAAGCACAAGGGGCCCCAACAGCAACTGTCAAACAGCACCCCACAGAACTTCATAGTAATTGAGGTGTCCCTGCCCTGCTCTGCTCTGGGTCTGCTTTTCAGCGGCTCCAGAGCAGGGTTTCCTTCAGGAGAGAACTGGAGACAGCATATGAAGCTATCCTAGAAGCATAGTGACTCCAGGGCATTATGTTCCTTCTCCTACTATCTCTATACACATGTACATAGGCACACACCTAAGCACACCTCAGTAACTGAGAGGTGACAGTTTACTTAGCGCTTGCTCCACGCCAGATAGTACTATGTGAGAATTCTTCAACTGAAGCCTCGAATGCTCTTTCAACACTTTTTTGTTGTTTTAAGATGGGATTTCATAGGCTACAGAGATGACTCAGTGGTTAAGGCATTTGCCTGCAAAACCTAAAAACCTGCCAGGCGTGGTGGTGCACGCCTTTAATCCTAGCACTACGGAGACAGAGGTAGGAGGATTGCTGTGAGTTCAAGGCCACCCTGAGACTACATAGTGAATTCCAGGTCAGTCTGGACTAGAGTGAGACTCTACCTCGGGGGAGCGGGGGGGAGAAAAAAAATAACAACCTGGGGTTTGATTCCCCAGTACCCACATAAAGCCAGATGCACAAAGAAATGCATGCATCTGGAACTGGTTTGCAACAGCTAGAGGCCCTGGTACACCCAATTCTCTCTGCCTCTCTTCTACTTCTCTCTCTGCTTGCAAAGAAATAAAATAAAATAAAATATATAACTAAATAATTTTTTTAAAGATAAGCCCAGGCTGGTCTAAACCCACCATGTAACTGAGGGTGACCTTGAATTCCTGATTCTCCTGCCTCCATCTCTAAGTGCTGGAATTACATCCTGTACCACCAAACCAGCTTTCAACACCACTTTCCAGAGGAGGAAATGGGCTCACTCAGTGTTTAGATGTCTCCTAGTAAGCAATGGCCCTGAGACTTGCACCTGGTCTGGCTAACCCCAGAACCTATCAGCTGAACCTGCAAGGCAGGCTGCCTCTTAAGAACATCCAGTGCTTCCAGGCTTTCCAAGAACGTGCGCTCTGCGACCTCATTTCTTCCTGGCAGCTCCACAGCCAAGCCTGGCAGGAGTTATCATGCCCAGTTTATGACAGAGAACAGACCTGGGAATGTAAGTCTAGCAGCACTTGCCCAGCGTCAGAGGAAGGGCCAGCCGGACTCAAGCAGCTAAAGCACAGGTCCAGAGGCCTGGGGATGAAGCTGCTGCTGCCAGGCCAAGATCCAAAAGAAAAATTCAGGGCTGGAGAAATGGCTTAGTGGTCAAGGCACTTGCCTGTGAAGCTAAGAACCCAGGTTCGATTCTCCAGGTAAGTCAGATGCACATGGTGGTGCATGCGAATGGAGTTCATTTACAGTGGCTAGAGGCCCTGGTGCATCCATTATCACTCTCTCTTTCTCTCCCTCTCTCTGTCACTAATAAATAAATAAAAATAAATCTTAAAAAAATGAGAAAAGTTCAGGCATGGCGTTGGTGGTATAGTGGTGAGCATAGCTGCCTTCCAAAAGAAAAATTTGGGCCGGGTGTGGTGGCGCATGCCTTTAATCCCAGCACTCGGGAGGCAGAGGTAGGAGGATCGAGGATCGCTGTGAGTTCAAGGCCACCCTGAGACTCCATAGTGAATTCCAGGTCAGCCTGGGCTAGAGTGAGACCCTACCTCGAAAAACAAAAAAAAAAAAAAAAGAAAAATTTGGGCCGGGCGTGGTGGCGTACGCCTTTAATCTCAGCACTTGGGAGGCAGAGGTAGGGGGATCGCCATGAGTTCGAGGCCACCCTGAGGCTACATAGTGAATTCCAGGTCAGCTTGAGCCAGAGTGAGACCCTACCTCGAAAAACCAAAAAAAAAAAAAAAAAAAAAAGAAAAATTTGTAGAACGTAATACTACAATGAAAGGATTACCTGGGGCTGATTATTGCACAAAGAGCAAGTCACATGTTTGCTTCACCAAGCATGGGCACTGTAGCCCTGGGGCACGCTCATGAAACTGGGACCCACTGGCTCTGCCCAGACTGCCCTGCCAGCACCTTGACCAGTCAGTTCTGTGGAAGAACAAGCTTGTGCAGTGCCCAGTCCCTTACAGGCTAGAGGTTTCACAGAAGGCCTTCCCCACTGATGAGGAATGAGCCAAAGCAGGGGGTCTAAATGAAGGGATTAGGTTATCACCTCTCTGGCCACAGCAGCTGCCCCCAAGTGAGAGGCGCTCAAACACCAGCATGACTTTCCCAGCACAAGTCCTGCACTCTGCACATTAGTTCCTGCTCCTCCTTGGCCCCAGCTCCCATATCCAACTCCAGCCTGTATAACAGTAGCTACTTGTTTATCCCCTCAGTGCCCAAGGTCACCTTTTATAAACCAGACCTCAATCAAGCCACTGCCCAGATCAGAATGCTGCAAGGACACCCTTAGCCCTATGGGAAAACGCCTGTGTGGCCTCCCCATCGCCTCAGCCCTCCCCTCACATCCTCTAGCATTTCCCTTCACCTTCTGTCTGCTTCCAGCCATGCAAGCCCCTCCTTCCTTGAGCACTGCACACCCTCTCCTGTGTGGGAATCTGGCTACATGTTCTCCATAACTAAAATGTTCTTTCTCCTCCATCCTTCTCTTCAGAGAAGCCTCCTGATACCTAGACCTGGACATTCCTCTAGCCACCCCTATCACTGTTTCCATCCCACTTGTGATGACTCTCTCAGAGCCATCTCCAGTTCACCTCTCACAGGGGGGCCTGACCATGAGGACAATCCCCACTCCATAACCAGCATGGACGGCTGGAGCACAAGCCTCCAGCACCAACCTTTAGAAAGCATAAGATGTGATCCAAGGTTTCTTGGGTGACTATCAGGGTAGACGGTCATGGGCCAAGGCCCTGGAGCCAGTGGTCCATGGGAGACAGGAAGAGAAATGCTGTTAGTAGGCCTCCCAGAGCCTCCTTACATTTGTAACGCCACTGCGGTTCCGCGCGACTGTCTGGGATTTCAGCGTTGTCTGTTCCACCCGCTTACGAAGGGTCTCAAACTCATTTTGGGGGTCCAGAATGAGGAGGCAGGGGTACTCGGTAGGTCTCTGGAAGAAGGATATATCTGGACACAGTCTCCTGTCAAGAGGGAATGGAGAGAATGCTGTCATTCAGGGTGGAGGTGCCAGCTGTGAAGGCCTGGGCATCCCCAGAGGCAGGGTATTTGCTATTTATATAGCTATTATTTATTTATTTTTGCAGTGCCAGAGATTAAACCTAGGGGAACTCAACGTGCTAAAGAAATGCTATACCAACAAGCTACATACATCATCAGCCTTGGGTTTTGTGGTTTAGTCCCCCCTGGTTCCCAGCTGAGCTTGTTTATTTTACTTAGAAAATTTCAGCCGCATGTGGCAGCACACATCTTTAATCCCAGAACTCAGGAGGCAGAGGCAGAAGAACTGCCTAGAGCTACAAAGTGAGTTCCAGGTTAGCCTGGGCTAGAGTGAGACCCTACTTCTAAGTGTCCCCCAAAAGCCAAAATATTAGCAGTATTACCTTAAAAAATGTGTCTTTAGGGCTGGGGAAATGGCTTAGCGGTTAAGGTGTTTGCCCTCATAGCCAAAGGATCCCGGTTCAATTTCCCATGACCCATATAAGCCAGATGCACAAGAGGGGTGCATGCATCTGGAGTTCATTTGCAGTGACTGGAGGCCCTGGCATTCTGTCTTTCTCTCTGCCTCTTCCTTCCTTTCTCTCTCTCTCAAATAAATAAAGAAATAAAATATTTATTAAAAAAAAACATGTCTTTAAAATATTTACTTGGGCTGGAAAGATGACTTTGCAGTTAAGGTGCGTGCCTGCAAACCCTAAGGACCCAACTTTCATTCCCTAGTACCCACGTAAGCCAGATATACAAAATGGCACATGCATCTGGAATTTGCAGTAGCTACAGGCTCTGGTACATCCATTCTCTCTTGCTTTCTCTCACTCTCAAAATAAATAAAATAAAATATTGGAAAAAAAACTTCAAAAAATATTTATTTATTTGAGAGAGGCAGACAGACATATAGAGAAAGAGGCCAACAGTCAGAGTGAGTATGGGTATGCGAGGGCTTCCTGCCACTGTAAATGAACTCCAGATGCATGCACCACTTAGTGCATCTGACTTTACATAGGCACTGGAGACTCAAATCCTGGGGCCATCAGGCTTTACAAGCAAGTGCCTTTAACCACTGAGCCATCTCTCCAGCCCCACATACATTTTTTTTTTTTTTATCTTTATGGTCTTACAACCTAATTCTTGTAAATCAAACATCATTTTGCTAAGGGCTAAGGATGTAGCACAGTGGTAGACTTGTGCTAGACTGCACAAGGCCAGGGCTTCCATACTTAGCACTGTAAAATATACATTATTTGTCTAGTATTTATAAGGGGCGAATCTCTAAGTTTAATCTCCAGTAGAAAAATTACACATATCAGGCTGGAGAGATGGCTCAGCGGTTAAAGAACATGCCTGCAAAGCCTAACAACCAGGGTTCAATTCTCCAGTACACACATAAAGCCAGATGCACAAGTGGCACATGCATCTGGAGTTCATATGCAGTGGCTATAGGCTCTGGCGTGCCCATTCTCTCTCCCTCCCTGAAATAAATAAAATGTTTAAAAAATTACGCATATTTATATGCACATAGGTATGTACATGTATGTATGCATGTAGGGCAGTATACATCCAAGGGTTTACTGCTGTGTGAGTCACAACAGGGAAGGTATGGATAAGCACACACTCAGCTGACACAGAGATGTGCAAGACAGAGTGAGAGGAAAAGCAAGAGGAGAG
This sequence comes from Jaculus jaculus, assembly GCF_020740685.1. Lineage (NCBI taxonomy): Eukaryota > Metazoa > Chordata > Mammalia > Rodentia > Dipodidae > Jaculus > Jaculus jaculus. The sequence continues at coordinate 124,242,021 of NC_059102.1, forward strand.
GCAGCTCTGGAGCACGATCAGGCCTTGTAGTTCATTCCTCAGACCCCTCATTTCCAGTATACTGCAAACCTCACACTGGAAACACACAGACCTGCATCCCCAATGCCTCCTCTGTAGGATGTGGCTCTTGCTAAAAAACCTGGGTGCCAGAGGAGTACCCCACATGGGGAGAGACTGCACCAAGGTCAGCCTGAGAACAAAGGCTGAGAGGCCCTTTCTCCTGAAGCCCTGTGAGGCACTTGGCGCAGGCGACCCCTGCAGCCATCTGAAGAGGGACCTGGGCAGAGTGGCAGCACCAAAGAGGGTGAGGGCAAGGAGGCTCTTCCCACTAGACACTCGCCTGCCACATGCCTTTTTTCAAGCCACAGAGCACTCCTCACATTTATTCCTTAGTCCTGAGAGGCTCTTCCACACATCTCTGTGCCTCTCTGTCCTTCTCTCCCTTTGCAAATCACGGTGAATGACCTCCTTGGAAATAGACACTTATAATATATGCAATTACTGTTGCCAGGTTGAATAACTGTCTCCTCATGTCAGTTGGAAGGACCCTTCCAATCTTATTTACCTCCAATCCTGTTCACACAGGGACAGAAATTCCTTGGGAAGCAATACAGCTACCATGGCACACCTACTTGGGCCCCAGGAGCTGCCCCTTGGAAATGCCACAGGGTCATCATGATGACAGAGTATCCTGTCTGGCCAAGGAGAGGTTGCTGAGTGCAGTGAGATGAGCTCCAAGGGTCCTTCTCCAAAAGTAACGTGATGACTTCAAGGGCCTCTGAGGCATACTAGGACCAGCACGATGTTCCCAATTACCTGTGGAGACCCAGGCCCCACTCCATGCCTTCAACCTGAGTCATCTCACTCCTACTTCCAGATAAAGTCACATTCAGAGAGCCTGAGTCATTTGGCCAAGGTGAAACAGCTAAATGGCAAAACTGTAACTGAAACCAGGTGAACAGGCTCCCAAGCAGAATTCTTCCCACTCTGCTGCAGGGGTGAGAAGCCTCTCAAGGCCACTGACAGGCACCAGCCCCTGCAGCCTCTTACCGGACATCTTTGTCGATCTGTAGGAGCACCTCATTGTCCTTGAAGTACGTGTTCCACCGGCTGTCAGGGCTGGGGTTGAGGGGCTATGGAGAGAAAAGGAGTTGCTCTATCCAAGGCCCAGCCAGTACCCCTGGGAGATCCCGGCCCACTGCCCTTCCAACAATCCACCACAGACCCAGCATGGCCCACAGATAGCCTATGGGCCAAAAGAAACAACAGAGGCCTTCCCAGTGCTTCCATCCAACACAGCACTCAGACATCGTCAAACTGCACAGCTAGCAGCAAGCCCTGCACCTGCTCTGAGCACACACACAGGGCAGATGCTGTTCTGTCCACTGTACTGGCTCCAGAACTCTGCCCAGAGCAAGTGTCATTGAGAAAACATATTAATGAATGCATGTTGTATCATTCATTATTCACCAATACTCTGAGTGGTCAACTCCTCTCCTCAGTGGATGGATCCAAGGCAGTGAAGTAGTTAGAGAGAAGTTCAGTATGGGAGGAGAAAAGGGGACTTTTTTTTTTTTTTTTTTTTTTTTTTTTTGAGGCAGGGCCACACTGTAGCCCAGGCTGACCTGGAATTCACTATGTAGTCTCAGAGTGGCCTCAAACTTGTGGCAATCATCCTACCTTTGCCTCCTAAGTGCTGGGATTAAAGGTGTGCACCACCATGCCAGGAGAGACAGGCACTTAAAAGAAAAAAATTATTTATTTATTTGCAAGCAGAGGGGTTGGAATGAATGCACCAGGGTCTCTTGCTACTGCAAAGAAACGCCCAATGTGTGCACTATTTTGTGCATGTGGCTTTACATGGATACTGGGGAACTGAACCCAAACCAACAGACTTTGCAAAGCAAGCACCTTTAACCACTGAGCCAGCTCTCCAGCCCCTGAGACAGGCACTTCATCCTTATTTCTGTCATGGTCTTTCTTTAACTATGTGATCCTAGTAACTCCCTCAATGACCAGGGTTGAGGAAGAAGGCATGGCTCTGGGATTGAACACTTGCCCAGCAAATGTAAACTCTTGGTTTGATCTCTAATACTGTAAAAAGGAAGTTAAACACTCAGACAGGTATAATGGTACAAGCTCATAATCCCAGCTATTACTGGAAGGCTGAAGCAGGAGGATCTCAAGTTTGAAGACAGGCAAGACTGTACCTCAAACAAACAACAAAAGGCCCAGGGATGAGGATTGCAGACACCAGGCCTGCACAGTGTCTGACTAACAGCTGTTCCCATAGCACTCTCAGAACAGTCATTACTAGGCTGGGCATGGTGGCGCATGCCTTTAATCCCAGCATTGGGAAGGCAGAGGTAAAAGGATCACCATGGGTTTGAGGCCACCCTGAGACTCCATAGTGAATTCCAGGTCAGCCTGGGCTAAAGAGAGACCCTACCTCGAAAAAACAAACACAAGAACAGTCATAATGTCTGTGGTACTAACTAGACCCAGTATCCCTGCACTCAGGCTGCACTTGTAAGTGGGGAGACACTACTGTTTTCAGGAGCTGGACATCTCCTCCACCCCCGCCCCCGCACAGCAGAGAGGAGGAACTGGCAGAGCCAGAGGAAATGGAGGTCAGTCTCCAACCATCTTCTAATAAGAAAGACCTTTGTGCAGGTACTGCTCCCCGCCCCAGCATGAACCCTCAGCCCCTGATGCTAACCCCTACTCACATGGTCCTCAAAAGTCACATCTTCCCTGGACACACCCATGTTGGCCTTGGCAATGCCAGGCTGGATAATCATTTCCCTCAGGAACTGAGAATAGAGCCCCCTGCAGGAGAGAACAGAGGCAGGAGGAATTACCCCTGAAGGTCCAGCCCAGAGAAGCAACCACAGGAGGCAAGACTGGTCCTGCATGAGATGAAGGCCATCCCCTCGTCCCCTGTTCACAGGTCTCACCTCTGCTTAGCCAAGATTGAAGTCCATGAGGCTCTCTCCAATGGGAGGTAGTTCAAGAGGATCTGCACAGAGGAGAGGGGCACAACACTGGCGATGCCCGCGCCCCAACCCAAAATAGTGGTGGAGGCAGATAGGCCTCAAAAGAAAGACTTCATGGAGTCACCAGCAAGCAAGGTGGCTGAGGCCCATGAGCACAGGCCTGAGCTCCAGTGGACTACATTCCTCCCCGAGGCCTCCCTCCTCCTTACAGCAGACCAGCCCTTTGCTTTCCTTGCACAGGCTCTTCCAAATGAGAAGGAATCCTGGTGCTCAAAAGGGCTGGAAACCAGGACAACAGGCAGCACCACCACCTCTGCTAATGGATTCAGGCCTTTGTTTTGTCCCAATAAACATCACTTCTGAGGTATTCATGGGCCAGGAAGTAAGAATCTTTAGTGGGATTTCAAAGTGTCTCATCCTCAGAGAGAGACCCTGGAGGGGATGCCAAGAGAACAGAAAAACCCAGAACTTCCAAAAAAACAAAAAACCAAAACCTTCCTCAGACAGGCAGGGAGGTGCAGAACAGAAGGAAGGGCCAGGGTGGGGACAGCCCATGCAGGAACCCAGGGACTAGGAGCAGAGCAGAAGCCCCACCCCAGGCACACCCACCTTCCAGCAGAGGCACCGCAGTCCGCCCTCACAGGGAATGCCTGTGGACACAGCAGGCAAAGGTCACCCCAGGCCAGAGTCCCAGAACCTCCCAGCCCTAAACCTTGGAGCCAGGTGGCAGGCAGGGGGTGGAGCAGGCAAGAAGTATTTTTTTAAGAACCATTTTCTACCAAAGAAATTTCTAAGTGGATGCTACTTCTGTGTGATTTCTATCCTCAATCCTATCCCCCAGCCCTGAGCTCCCTCTAACTGGAATGTTCTTTGGAGAATAACACCTCATCCTTGGTATTTCTTCTTCGGTGGAGCCATAATCAACCATCAACTTGCCAGACATGGTGGTACATGCCATTAATCCCAGCTCTCTGGAGGGAGAGGTAGGAGGCTCAACTCGGCCCAATTAAAGCCTGGCTTCTCAGGGTGCCCAGTGAGCTCAGTCCATGAAGCATGAGACTTTGACAGCCTGGCTCTGCACTTCTAAACAACAATGGTACTGTAAACTTCTTGACAGCATCTATCACAATTGGAATTATATAATAATTTGTGTGAATTTATTTTTTTCTTTTTCAGGGTAGGGTCTCTCTCTAGACCAAGCTGACCTGGCACTCACTCTGTAGTCCCAAGCTGACCTCCAACTCACAGTGCCTCCTACCTCCTGGGTGCTGGGATTAAAGGCATGTGCCATGATGCATGGCTAGTTTGTGTGAATTTTATGTAACTCCTACAACTGGGTGACCCCCAGGGAAAGGAGAAGCACACCTGTCTATGGATCCTAGTGCCTAGCACAGGACCAAGCACACAGACTGCATTTCCTAGGCTAACCGCTTTGTGCCTGACAGGCAGTATTTCACTTAATCCCCACTTTAGTCCCAGAAAGGAGGGAAGATTAGCATCAATGTCCTCATTTCAGATAAGGACATTCATCTGTGAAGACAGAGCCATCAAGGACTAGCACAGAAGTCTGACTCTGCAGTCCCAAGTTCTTCACCACCACCACAGATTGCCTCATCTCCGGGACCTCAACACCACTCCAGAACACAAAGACCAACTTCTGCAATGCTGGCAGGCGCCTCAGCAGAGCAGCTTTAGTGATGGCTTCCCTATCACTGTGCGCAGGAACCAATGACCACCTCAGAATCTGCATGGTGGGGGCAACTGAAAACTCCTCACTTGGCAAAGTTACAGGGGCAAGGCAATATGACAGGGAGCTATACAAATGCCTTGGGGTTGTTGTTAAACACAGAGCCAAAAGCAAGTTATCTCTGCACTGGAAGATTAACCATGTCTGGGAGGGCAAAGTCAAACACAGTTGAGGCTCTGTGTGCTAAGACTGGAGTTTTACTATTAATCAAAGGTCATTCTCTGGCTTGGATTGCAAGCCAGGTAGAGAAACCAGGAACCACCCTGCAGCTAATCAGCCTCCACAACCTAAGAAGCTAGCTGAGAAACGAGAAAAGGCCTGACCTAAGCTCAAAAGGTCTCCTCACCTGAAGAGCTGCATCTTCAGGTCTCTAGAGAATGTGAAGAATCCATCAGGCCCTTACCCATCTAACCCTGTCCTAACCTGGCCACCACTCCACGGGGAAACTCTCTCATATCAGGGCAGCGCTGCACAATCTGGAGAAGGCCCCATGAGTCAGGCTGGCCCTACAACAGGCCAGATGTGACCCAGGCGGCTTCCCCTACATGCTAGCCATGATGCTGCTCTGATGAAACCCTCAAGTATAGTTGCTGCTTACCACTAAAACTGAGTTCCCGAAGCTTTTCCAGTGCGATGGAGGGCTCCTTCAGGACGTCCTGGAAATCTGCAATTCTGCAAGGAAGGAAAAGGGAAGCAAATGAAGACCACCCGACTCCTCGGGTGATAAGGGTTAGTGATCAAGCCTGCCACCCACACAGCCCTTACACCACCAGACTCCAACCACCACCAGCTTGGGGAAGTAGCAAACTGTATCTATCACTTCTTGCTCTAAACCTAGAACGACAGCGAAGGGAAATGAAGCTTGCTCTAGTATAAAGGTGCTGGAGTAAGACCATATAACGAAGCACTACTTAGTGAGCTGGCACTTACTGGTCACTTCCTGCTGGCCAGACCCAGCCCACACACCATCACCACTACCTGAGTTCAACCGACCATAGAAACCAGGACTAATTTCATCCGCAGACAACGGACCTGTGAAATCTGTCAGCAGCTCAAAAAGGGACTTCTGGATCTGCCCTTAGGCAAGGACAAAAGATTAAAAAAAAAAAAAAACTTACTCCTGGAGGAAGACTGAAGAGCGAGCAAAATTTAGCTAAGGTTGCAAGAACCAGCCTTGCGGGCGAGGCCAGACCGGAAAATCCTGGTTCTCTTGTATATCTCAAAAGCTCGGGGCACCGAGGCAGGGCGCATTTGGATTAAAAACAGGGGGACTGGAGTCTGGGGACAAAGGGGGGGGGGAGGGACTGGGGGTGGATATGGAGGTCTGGACGGAGTCAGCGGCGGAAAAGGTCCAGTATGAGAAAGCAAAGCGACACCAAGGACAGAAGCAGCGACTCTACAGCTTCTCCCCTTCGGCCCTCGGGCAATGAGGTTAGAAAGTGGGCGCTCGGGGACCCCCGCCGGACGGCGCCCCATTCTGGCCTCATATGCGCTGACCAGCTGTCAGGGAGGAGACGAGGCCTGGTCGCCCCCGGTCTGCGAACGAGCAGCCCCCGCGGACCCTTACCGGCTCTTGTGCAGACTCGACATGGTGTTGACTTCCGGACCCCCAGGCTGCCTCTGCAGCCCCAGACGCCGCCGCCGCCCCCCCAAGGGACGCGGGGCGCTCGGTAAAAGCCTCCGGGCCGAAGCAAAACCGCGGGCGGGCGCGTTCCGCCCAGCCGGGCTCGCAGGCCCCGCCCCTCGGGTCACGTGCCGCCCGCTCCGTCCCCCTGCGCAGCCAGGCTCGCAGCCAGGCCGGGGGTGACGGCGCTTGCTGTGCGTCCCTGGCTTTATTGTTATGGGGGGGGGGTTGTTTTTTGTTTTTTGTTTTTTGTTTTTTTGTTTTTCGAGATAGGGTCTCACTGTAGCCCAGGCTGACCTGGAATTCACTATGGAGTCTCAGGGTGGCCTCGAACTCATGGCGATCCTCCTACCTCTGCCTCCCGAGTGCTGGAATTAAAGGCATGCACCACCACGCCCGGCTTGTTTTTAAAACATATACACTTTTTTAAAATTTTTATTTATTTGAGGAGAGGGAGAGAAAAGGGGCATGCTAGGGCTTCTAGCCACTGCAAATGAACTCCAGACGCATGCAGTGCGCCACCATGAGCAGCATGTGGTTCTGGGGAGCCTAACCTTAGGAAGCCTAAGTGCCTTAACCGCTAAGCCATCTCTCCAGCCCAAGACTAAAATTTTTGATTGGCATTTACATTTATCTTATAACTATGATGGCTAGTTCTTGTTCGTTATTGATCCCGGACTAGTCCCGAGTTACACATCCCCAGGTAATCACATACCATTCAAATGAAACACGTCCTACCATTATTTTTCCTCAAAGTTATCTAGAAAGTGATCAGTAATTTGATCAGTTCCTAAAAAGAGTTAGCCAAGTCTATGGCCTGGCTATTTCCTGTGAGCACACTCTGGCCTCGCCATGCTTTGGTTACAACTCCATCAGCCATGACAGATGAAGAAATCAAACTCCCAAAGTCCCAGAGGGCACAGGGCGTGGGGCCCCAGCTCCCCCAGGATTTCCTGATCCGGGTTCTCCAGGACACCACCTTGTCCGCAAAAATATGGGCCAATGTTTGTAGATTACACGACTTAAGAGTAGCAGCTTCCTGGGTCATGGCGCTATGCTTCCAAGTGTGCTGATTTCAGGTGCAGTTTACTGAACCTGACTTGTTCCCATTCCAGACACGGATGGGGAGGGGACAGCGACAAAACATAGCTTATTTGAGAGAGAGAGAGAGAGAGAGAGAGAGAAAGAGAGAAAGAATGGGCATGCCAGAGCCGCCAACTACTGTATGAATGAACTACCCTGTGCATCTGGCATAATTACATGGGTCCTGGGGAATCGAATCTGGGTCCTTTGGTTTTGCAGGCAAGCACCTTAACCACTAAGCCATCTCTCCAGTCTGAAAGCTAGCTTTTATTTTATTTATTTATTTTTGCTTTTTTGAGGTAGGGTCTCACTTGATCCAGGCTGACCTAGAATTAACGCTGTAGTCTCAAAGGGGAAAGTGGGGGGGGGGGGAGGAGGGAGGGAATTTCCTTGGGATATTTTTTTATAATCATGGAAAATGCTAATAAAAATTTAAAAAAAAAGAATTAACTCTGTAGTCTAAAGATGCCCTCAAACTCACAGCGATCCTCCTACCTCTGCCTCCCAAGTGCTGGGATTAAAGGCATGCACCTTTATTTTATTTTATTTATTTATTTGACAGAGAAAATGGACATGACAGGGCCTCCAGCCACTGCAAATGAACTCCAGACATGCCCCCCTGAGCACCTGACTAATGTGGGTCCTGGTTCCTTTGGCTTTGCAGGCAAACGCCTTAATCACTAAGCCATCCCTCCAGTCCTGAAGCTAGCTTTTTAAAAAATGTGTTTATTTTTATTTATTTATTTGAGAGTGACAGACAGAGAGAGAAAGAGGCAGATAGAGAGAGAGAATGGGCATGCCAGGGCCTCCAACCACTGCAAAGGAACTCCAGATGCATGCACCCCCTTGTGCATCTGACTAATGTGGGTCCTGGGGAATCAAGCCTAAAACCGGGGTCTTTAGGCTTCACAGACACACGCTTAACTGCTAAGCCATTTCTCCATCCCTAAAGCTAGCTTTTTTTAAAGGCAGTTTTGAGTATTGAGTATTGAGGCCCAAAGAGAGAACCAGGTGATACCACCCTACATGCCGTCTCTCCCTGACACAGAATGAAACTCTTGGCAGAAATGGAACTAATGTCTGATAGAGACTGATCTACAGGGTCCCCTGCTGTCCAAAGTCTAGAGAGCTACATAAGCAGATGGCCCAGGTGGGCTGGCTCTGGGATCCACCCTCCAAATCTACCAACTTTCCCTTTGCCTAGAAAGGCTTCTGACTTCTACCTATCTCAGGCTCCACCCAGCTTAGCTTAGCTTGTTTCTGGCTGTGCCGCTCTGTTCTGCCTCTTCTTCTTTGGGCCACCAGGACATACTTGAGTCCAGCCCTGTCACCCAGCCTGGGGCTGGGGAGAGCATAACACTGTTTCTTGGTCTGGGGGAACTCTTCTGCTTGCCACTGCTTTGTATTCTGGGGTAACTTCTCACTTTGATTGTATGCATAATTCTGTTCTATTCTCTGAATCTACCATGTGTGTTTTCCCCTCACACCCCAGATCTGCAATTTGACTAACTCTGTAATTTCTTTAAACTCCAGGTAACCATGAGTGTAACTCTCTTATTACTTATTTTTCCTCTGAATCTCTTGGTATGTGCTCTGATATTTTCCCTCTCTCTCTTTTTTCTTCTTTTTTTTTTTTAAATTTTTGTTTGTTTATTTATTTATCTGAGAGCAACAGACAGAGAGAAAAAGAGGCAGGAGAGAGAGAGAATGGGCGCGCCAGGGCCTCCAGCCACTGCAAACGAACTCCAGACATGTGCACCCCCTTGTGCATCTGGCTAATGAGGGTCCTGGGGAATCGAGCCTTGAACCGGGGTCCTTAGGCTTCACAGGCAAGCACTCAACTGCTAAGCCATCTCTCCAGCCCTCTCTCTCTTTTTTCCTTGAGCCTCACCATTTGCCCTCTTAACTTCCCTACAAGGAGAAACACTACACAAGCTCCTAGACTACTTTCCACATGTTTGCAGCTCTACTTCACTTCCCCCCCCCAATAAAAACCCTCAAATTTTTCTTCCTTTCTCACTCTCTCACTCTCTCATTTTCTCTTTTTTATTTTTCAAGGTAGGGACTCCTTCCAACCTGGGCTGACCTGGAATTTAATCTCTATAGCTAGGATCCACATATAAGAGAGAACATGCTACATTTGGTTTTATGGGCCTGGGTTACTCTCTTAGTATAATCCTTTCCAGATCCATCCATTTTCCTGCAAATTTCATAACTTCATTTTTCTTTACTGCTGAGTAGAACTCTATTGTGTAAATGTACCACATCTTCATTAATAAATAATATATATATTAAAAAACAAAGAAGTAAAAAGCCAGGCATAGTGGCTTACACCTTTAAATCCCAGGACTTGGGAGGCAAAGGCAGGAGGATCGCTGTGAGTTCGAGACCACCCTGAGATTACACAGTGAGTTCCAGGTCAGCCTAGGCTAGAGTAAGACCCCACATCGAAAAAACAACAAACAAACAAAAAGGCTGGAGAGATGGTTTAGCAGTTCAGGTACTTGCCTGCAAAGCCTAAGGACCCAGGACCCATGTAAGCCAGATGCACAAGGTGGCACACTCATCTCGAGTTCCTTTGAAGTGGCTGGAGGCCTGGTACATCCATTCTCTCTTTACATTCCCCCCCCAAAAAAAATAAAAATAAAATATTTTTTAGAGATCCAGCCAGGCCGGGCATGGTGACACAAGCCTTTAATCCCAGCACTTGGGGGGCAGAGGTAGGATTGCTGTGAGTTCAAGGCCAGCCTGAGCATACACAGTGAATTCCAGGCCAGCCTGGGCTAGAGTGAGACCCTACTGTTAGGAGCTTAGAAGACCAGAATGCTGAAAGATAAACAGCAGGGCTAGGGAGATTGCTCAGTGGTTAGAAGAGCTTGCCACATGAGGGCTCTGGAAAACCACAGAGTTCAGCTTCCCATAACCTGTGGAAAAAGCTGGGCATGGCCACACTATCTGTAACTTCAGGTTGTGGGGTGTGGAGAAGCACAGGGGCTTTCTGACCAACAGCAGCTGTGGGTTGAGGGAGAGACTCCATCTCAGGAAGATACACAGATACACAATTAGAGGAGGACACTCTATGTTCTCCGCTGGCCTACACAAACACACACACACACACACACACACACACAGAACACATGAATCTACACACAGGAATATATATACCATATATATCACACATATCACACACGCCACATCACAATACACTCCACATGCATGCAAACGTGGATAGAAGAAACCAGGGGTGGTGGTTCATGCTTGTAATCCTAGAGGTGGAGGTAGAAAGATTAGGTGTTATAGGCCAACTTTGGCTATAGCATGAGTTCAAGTCCAGCCTGAACTACATGAGAGAGAAGGGTAGGTATTATGGTCGCTTCCTGCCCACAGAGTTCAGTGCAGTGCATGGCAGGCTTCAATCTGGGAAGTGCACCGTGGCCGGCACCAGTATCCTGTAAGAGGGGACACAGGTGCCACAGCCACCATGCGAGAGCTCAGCCTTGGCCACTGTGACTGCAGTGACTATGGCCTACAGCATCCCAATATCCGCACCCCAGGTGAATGGCCTAGCGTGTTGAACAGGGCAGGCTCAGGTAGCCCACATGGAGCCTAAGTCCACCCTTCCTGGCTGTGACATGGAGTACCTGCAAGTCAGGGGAGTGGAAGGAGCCTGCTTACCCCCCTCCCGCCCCGCCCATACCCATGGGAAGGGGGCAAAGAAGACACATCAGGCAGAACAGCAAACCCTACACCAGACATACCTGATCAGATGGATGGACAGATGACTAGGACACAGGAAGACACTCCTTGACAAGAGGGACCAATAAGAAAATGAGATCCATCACTTGTATAAGTAGAAGGAAGAGAGAAGTGGGTGACTCTATAATCCCTGCCATACTGACTCTGGAGCCCACTCAGAGGGATTCCCAGCTCTGAGACCCCCTCTCATCTGGAAGGGAGCTCCCCCACAACCCCTCCCTCACTACCATGTAGGGTCTCATTCTATCTAGTCCAGGCTGATCTGGCACTCTTTTTTTTTTTTTTGATTATATATTTATTGTTTGCATTGAATTTAGAAGTTTCAGACTCAGAGCCTACAGGCTAGTGTATCATTTGTCTAGACATTGCTTTATTATTATTATTTTTATTTATTTATTTATTTTTATTGACAAGTTCCATGATTGTAAACAATATCCCATGGTAATTCCCTCCTTCCCCCCCCCCCACTTTCCACTTTGAAACTCCACTCTCTATCATATCCCCTCCCCCTCCAAATCAGTCTCTTTTATTTTGATGTCATGATGTTTTCCTCCTATTATGATGGTCTTGTGTAGGTAGTGTCAGGCACTGTGAGGTCATGGATATCCAGGCCATTTTGTGTGTGGAGGAGCATGTTGTAAGGAGTCCTACCCTTCCTTTGGCTCTTATATTCTTTCTGCCACCTCTTCCGCAATGGACCCTGAGCCTTGGAAGGTGTGATAGAGACATTTCAGTGCTGAGCACTCCTCTGTCACTTCTTCTCAGCATCGTGGTGCCTTCTGAGTCATCCCAAGGTCACTGACACCTGAAAAGAGAAGGTTCTCTAACCAAAAGTGAGAGTAGCATTAACAAATTGGTATGAACATTAAGAGAACTGCTTACTGGGCAGTTTGAGCATAGAATATACATTTAGCCAGATACCAGCAGATGTTACACCCCTAGGGCTACCCCTGTTGTAGGTTTTCAGTACCAGGGATATATTCCCTCCCATGGAGTGGGCCTCCAGTCAAATTAGAGAGTGGTTCATTTTCCCCATAACAAATGTGCCACTATTGCACCCATTGGCATTTGGCCTGGCTGGCCAAATATAAGGCTTGCAGTGTCCACTGTTGAGTATCTTCACTGGTGATTTCTCTCTCTCCCATTGAATTGCATGCAGCGTGTTTTTTTCCAGCTTTCTGTCAGCTGGTCTACATGGAGGTTTTCAGCTCCAGCAGGATTTCTCAGTGACCTTGCAGCCCAATGATCTGGCACTCCTTAGTCTCAGGCTGGCCTCGAACTCACAGCAATTCTCTTGCCTCTGCCTCCAGAGTGCTGGGATTAAAGATGTGAGACATCATGCTTGGCTCATTAATTATTAAAAGATTACACCAGTCATGATGGCTCATGCCTGTAATCCCAGCACTTTATTTACTGACTTTTGGGTTTTCAAGGTAGGGTTTCATTCTATCCCAGGCTGACTGGGAATTCACTATGTACTCTCAGGGTAGCCTCATACTCATGGGGATCCTCCTACCTCTGCTTCCCAAGTGCTAGGATTAAAAGCATGAGCCACCACTGGCATTATTATTATTATTATTATTATTATTATTACTTTTTGTTTTTCGAGGTAGAGTTTCACTCTAGCTCAGGCTGACCAGGAATTCACTATGTAATCTCAGGGTGGCCTCAAACTCATGGCAATCCTCCTAGCTTTGCCTCTCAAGTGCTGGGATTAAAGGCATGAGCCACTACACCTGGCTTATTATTTATTTGCACATCTGTGTGTATATATGTATATGTTTAGATGTGTCTACAAATATAGATGTACCAGGCCCTTTTGCCTCTGCTAATGAACACCAGATGCTTATGTTACTGTTTGCCTCTGGCTTATGTGGGTGATTTGGGAATTAAACCCAGCCCAGCAAGCTTTGCAAACAATGCCTTTAACTGCTGAGCCATCTTCTGTCACCTCAGCTCTTCTGCTAAAAAGTTTGGCCTTCAGATGACAAGTTGCTCAGGGAACTCTTGTTTCCCCAGGACTTTTTTTTTTTTTCTTTTTTGGTTTTTCGAGGTAAGGTCTCACTCTAGCTCAGGCTCTCCTGGAATTCACTGTGTAGTCTCAGGGTGGTCTTGAACTCATGGCGATCCTCCTACCTCTGCCTCCTGAGTGCTGGGATTAAAGGCGTGCACCGCCACACCCGGCTAAGGATTTTATTTTTTTTCAAGGTAGGGTCTTACTCTAGCCCTGGCTGACCTGGAATTCACTACGTAGTCTCAGGGTGACCTTGAATTCAAGGCAATCCTCCTACCTCTGCCTCTGGAGTGCTGGGATTAGAGGCATGCACCACCATGCCCAGCTCCCCAGAACATTTTGTAATGGCAGATAGCGCATCAATGATAGGAGCAACTCCGATCTCATTTTTGGCAGCATTTTGGCAGGGCTGTTCATGGGTCAACATTCAAAATTTGTCAAGGTTGACATTGGGGCAGAAGCTCTGGCTCCTCTTTAAGTGGTAATGTCTCTCACTAACTTTCCCAGAGTAAGCTAGATGGTATTTGTCAAAATTGATCTCGTGGTGATGCATGCTACTTGCATTACCCTAGCCTTGAGGGTGCTTCCTGTGCTTGCTGAAATGACCATGGCAGTGGCTCATGTGGCCTTGAAGCTTCTGGGTCTTACTCAGTCTGCATGGCATGATGTGGCTGAAAGGAGCCCTTGAGGAAGTCTTGTGAGATATCAAACACCAAGCCCCTTCTTCATTATATTAATAGCCTTTTTAAGCTGATTGATTTGCATATGTTGAACCATCTTTGAGTTCCAGGAATAAATCTCATGTTGTCATTGTGTGCTATTATTTTTTGGGGGGAGGGGTTTCAAGGTAGGGTCTCACTCTAGCTCAGGCTGACCTGGAATTCACTCTGTAGTCTCAGGTTGCCCTTGAACTCACAGCAATCCTACCTCTGCTTTCCAAGTGCTGAGATTAAAGGTGTGCACCATCATGTCTGGCTCATTGTGTATTATTTGAACACTTGGAAGAAGTTGACTTGCTCTACACAAAGTGCACTCTTTTTTTCTTTTCTTTTCTTTTCTTTTTCTTTTTTTTTTTTTTTTTTTTTTTTTTTTTTTTTTTTTTTTTTTTTTGAGGTAGGATCTCATTCTAGGCCAGGATTACCTGGAATTCAATTTGTAGTCTCAGGGTGGTCCAGAACTTACGGCAATACTCCTACCTCGATACCTCCTAAGTGCTGGGATTAAAGGCATGAGCTACTAAGGAAGTCCCCCACTATGAGATGGTTGGTTTGGACAAGAGCAGCTCCTGCAGCACCAGAGGCACCCAGGAACAGTGTCATGTGGAGACCCACCAGCAGAGGGATGAAAATCTCTCTTGGTTGGCGAGGACAGAGTTGATAGGCTACTTCTTCTTCCTTGTGGAGATACACGTGTGGAACAATCAAGACTGAGGAGCAATAAATGGGAGAGGAAACATTTATGAATGGGGTGGTTAGCCCTTCACACCACAGGAGAGCAGGTGTCTTGACAGAAGTGGTCCTGGTTATGGAAATATTGAGGAGGCATTCAGCTCTGGTCAGCTTAGAGCTGGACAGGCAGAGAGGCATGCCCTGACCGGCATAAAATAGGGGAATATCAGTAAGGTGGGGTTGGGAATAGCTTGTTATAGATGTAGGGGTATCCTAGGGTGGCATTAGTAGGAACTGCAGTTAGCAGGGGAAGGGTAGGAGATGCACAAAAGAAGCAGTTAGAAGCATTAGGACAGTTAGTAAAAGGGAGAAGGTCAGTCACATATTGGGTATAGTGTCCATGTTATATGGCTTGTACATTTTCTGTGACTTGGTTTTCCTGCGAGAGAGTATGATGGTAAGTTTACACTGGGCAGGAAACAGGGGTGCACTGTCTAGCAATATGAAGAGCACCAGAGGGAGATGACGAGCAGTAGATACAGCATAGTTTTCTCATCACCCCTGTCCTCCAGCGCTCATTCCAGGGGTCTCGTATGGAAAGTGTACATTCTCTAGTTTTCCAAGAGGCTTTACTAACAGTGTCTGGATGCCTAAAGCTGTCGATGACACAGTAACCATATCAGCATCCCCCATAATAGTCCTGGTCTTCAAGGCACTCAGTTTGGCAATACGTGAAGCATGCCATGCTACTTACACAAACCACAGATTTAGGATAGACACGGAAGGTGACAGTATTTTGGCAACCTTTGGTAGGGCAATATCCTGTGCTAATGATATTATTGACCCCTTGATAGGTCTCTCAGGCTTCATCCTGGTGGGGGCAGGGGGAAGGGTGAGAGAGGTGGTGCATTCGAATGTAAGATTGTTAAAACCACCAACAAAATGGCTGAGGGAGAGGCCTGTGGTAGGCATATGGCTTTGGCAGCATCCATGAAGTCATGGATATCCCCCCAAGGGACTCCCTTTTTCAGGTGGTGCTGGCAGGGGTGGCACCTCCCCCATTTCTTTTGTCTCTGATCTGTCAATGTCAGGCGGGCCATTGGTTGGTGGGGTGAAATCAGACATTTCCAGCTGGCACCCAAATGGGCCTGGGCTGGTCCTGTGGAAGACACAAATAAATCAATCCCTTCCCGTGGTGAAGAGGGGGTTTGGTCCCTTCCATATTCCATCTAAGGGATCTCACCATCGCACCAGAATGGGAGAGGAAGTCTCTGGTGTATGCCAGTGGAGGGTGATGGGAGGGTACATATAGTTTTTGTATATACTGAAAATGTTTAAAGCAGTCTGAGCCATGGCTAACTGAAGGTTGGGCGGGTAAGTATTGGACTGTTGTTTTTTAAGGTGGGCTTTTAATGTTTGGTATGTTCTTTCTACAATACGTTGGCCTTGTGGTTATATGGGATTCCTGTATGATGGGTAATCTTCCAATGCATGCAAAAGGTTTTGAGTGAGGAACCGACAAAAGCTGGGCCATTATCAGTCTTTATTTGATGGTGAACACCCATGATGGTAAAGATAGAGAGCATATGATGTATAAGTTTTTTGAGTTCTCTACTCTTTGTAACGTGGCCCATATATAATGGGAGTAAGTATCCATTGTCACAAAGACATACTTCTTTTTTTTAAATTTGTTTTGTTTATTTTTATTTACTTATTTGAGAGTGACACAGAGAGAGAGGGAAAGAGGTAGATAAATAGAGAATGGGTGCACCAGGACCTCCAGCCACTGCAAACAAAATCCAGATGCATGCACCAACTTGTGCATCTGGCTTATGTGGGTTCTAGGGAATCGAACCTCGAACTGAGGTCCTTAGGCTGCACAGGCAAGCACTTAACCACTAAACCGTCTCTCCAGCCCACAAAGACATATTTCTAATGACCGAATTGGGGAATATGAGTGATGTCAATCTGCCAAAGTGCATTGGCCTTGAGGTCTAAGGGGGGTTAGTGCCCATTATCTGTAGGGCAGGTGTTGTTATTAGTGAGGCACAAGACTGGCATGTTTTTAGTATACGTTTTGGAGTTGATTTTTGGGAATCAGAGGGAAGCGTAATTGTAATCCCTTAAGGTTTATGTGGGTGTTAGCATGAATTTTTTTTTTTGCTTCCTCAAGGGTGGCCAGGAAAATGCCTGTTGGGTCTCCATAGGAAGCCATCTGGTCTGCTAATCCATTTCCCTCTGTGAGGGGACCAGGTAAAGGGCTGTGAGATCGTAGGTGTTACACAAACAGGGGGGCCTTTCTTTTGCAAATGAGGTTGGAGACCTTTTTTTTTGTTTTTGTTTTTTGTTTTTCAAGGTAGGGTCTCACTCTAGCTCAAGCTGACCTGGAATTCACTATGTAGTCTCAAATTGGCCTTGAACTCTCCAGCGATCCTCCTACCTCTGCTGCTATTAAAGGCGTGTGCCACCACACCCCCCAGCTAGAGGTTGGAGACTTATCATCAGGGGTGAAAGAGAGTTTTCATCTAGTCAGATATGTGAGCAAGCAAGCCAGGGGAGTAAGTTAACAGTATAGATGCTATCTGAAAAGAGATTAAAGGGGTCTTCTTCCTCTTGGAGTGCCAGAGAGATTACATACAGTTCCTTATATTGTGGGAATCTGTCAGGGAGTTCCTTAAAAAATGATGGTGTAGGCTGGAGAGATAGCTTAATGGCTAAGGCATTTCCCTACAAAGCCAAAGGACTTTGGTTTGATTCTCCAGGACCCACAAGGTGGTGTATGCATCTGGAGTCCGTTTGCAGTGGCTGGAAGCCCTGGCACACCCATTCTCTCCCTCTCTCAACCTCTTTCCCTCTCTCAGACAATTTAAAAAAAAATTTTAATGATGGGAGGTTGATCTGGATGGTAAAGAACTACATCTGCTCTTCTCTTTCCTCCATCTGTAAAAATGGGGTTGGGGGCCTCCAGGGATTGTTTTTATGAAAAGAGGCAGGGTGGGAGCCATTTTAGAAGGGGTATTGCAAGAATCCATTTTTCATGAGGATAGTGGTTGTCAATTTGACCGGGGAAGCCTAGTAGGTAAATTGCAAATCAGGAGTGGTTTATAAATAACCATTGTATATCAGAGAGAGAGAGGGGCATTATGATTGTGTCAGGTTCTTTGTCCAAGTTTTGGAGAGCCTGGTCTCACCCAGTTTTGATCATGTCCACGAGGGCATCAATCTCTATTAATATGCGTGGGGCACCACCCATGGAAGTGTGGAGCCAGTCCAGGACTCCTTGGGATTGCTCCACAACAGAGAAGTAGGAGAGACCCAGAGTATCTAGAAACCACAGAAGCAGGCAGAAGCGGCTCCAGCAGTGGCAGCACCAGGTCTATGTGGCCACAGCTGCCAGGTTCAGCCTGAGCCACAGGAAAAGCCAGGCGAGGGAATTTTCCACTCACATCAGCCTCCTCGCAATCTCAAGAAACGTGAAGGGAAGGACAGTAGGGACCAGCGGAGTGGCTCTTGCAGAAGAGGATCTTGCAGTAGGGGAACTTCAGCCATCATCTACAGCCTCCCCTCCCCTACCACCAGCACAAGCACCAGAGACCTGGGGAAGGGAGCTCACCTACACAGCATCCAGAAGGTGATCAGAGCAGCAACCCACTGACCCAGCCAAGTCTACCTGAGCCCAAAGTACAGCAAAGAGGGACAGACCCAAGCAGGTGTGTAGCATAATTGAGACCAAAGCCATCGCAAAAGTTAAATGAGATTACACCAAGTCGGTACACACCAAATATGCCTGTTATATAGGCCTGCAGCAGAAGTACTAATTGCACCTTCCATGTCAGGGTAAATTACATGTTAAATCTGATGGATGGTCGCATTTATCATTTTTTTAAAAATTTATTTGAAGCCGGGCGTGGTGGCGCACGCCTTTAATCCCAGCACTCGGGAGGCAGAGGTAGGAGGATCGCCATGAGTTCAAGGCCACCCTGAGAGTACAGAGTTAATTCCAGGTCAGCCTGGACCAGAGTGAGACCTTACCTCGAAAAACAAAAAAAAAAAACAAAAAAAAAAAAAAAGAAAACAATTTATTTGAGAGAGAAAGAGATAGAGAAATAGGCAGGTAGAGAGAAAGAGAAAGAATGGGCATGTTGGGGCCTCTAGCCCTGTAAACAAACTCCAGATGTGTGTGCCCCCTTGTGCATCTGGCTAACATGGGTCCTGGGGAATCGAACCAAGGTCCTTTGGCTTTGCAGGCAAGCACCTTAACCACTAAGCCATCTCTCCAGCCACATTTGCCATTCTTTTAAAAAAATTTATTTATTTATTTATTTATTTCAGAGAGATATATACAGAAATATGGAGAGAGAGAGGGAGAGAGAATGGGCACGCCAGGGCCTCCAGCCACTGCAAATGAACTCCAGATGTGTGTGCCCCCTTGTGTATCTGGTCTACCTGGGTCTGGGGAGTCAAACCTGGGTCCTTTGGCTTTACAGGCAAGTGCCTTAACCGCTAAGCTATCTCTCCCGCCCCGCATTTGCCATTCTTAAATAAGCTATATTTTGGGCTTGTCATTTGTTACTTTCTGATTTATGGTAAGACCCTCCTGCTGAAGACTCCACATACATGGGCTGCAAGGTTACTGAGAAATCCTGCTGGAGCTGAGCTGAAAACCTCCATGTAGACCAGCTGACAGAAAGCTGGAAAACTATGCTGCATGCAGTTCAATAAAAGAGAGAGAGAAAACAACAGTGGAGATACTCGACAGTGGACACTGCAAGCCTTAAATTTGGTCAGCCAAATGAGCCAACAGGTGCAATAGTGGCATGTCTGTTACAGGGAAACCAACCGCTCTCTCATTTGACTGGAGGCCTGCTCCATGGGAAGGAATACATCCCTGATACTGAAAACCTACAACAGAGGTACTATTGAACCCTAGGGGTGTAATGTCTGCTGCTGTTGGCTAAATGTATATACTATGCTCACCAACTGCCCAGTAAGCACTCCTCTTAATGTTCAATACTACTCTCACTTTTGGTAGAGAAGCTTCTCTTTTCAGATGGCAGTGACCTTGGGATGACTCAAAAGGCATCATGGTACTGAGAAGATGTGACAGAGGAGCGCTCAGCACTGAAATATCTCTATCACACCTTCCAAGGCTCAGGTCCATTGCAGAAGAGGTGGTGGAAAGAATGTAAGAGCCAAAGAAGGGTAGGACTTCTTAAAATGTGCTCCTCCAGACACAAAATGAACTGGATATCCATGAGCTCACAGTGCCTGATGCTACCTTCACAAGACCATCATAATAGGAGGAAAAGATCATGACATCAAAATAAAAGAAAGACTGATTGGGGCAGGGATATGATGGAGAATGGAGTTTCAAAGGGGAAAGTGAGGGGAGAGAGGGAATTACCATGGGATATTTTTTATAATCATGGAAGTTGTCAATAAATAAATAAATAAATAAATGCCAAATAAATAAACTGTAAGTATCTGGGAGGCAGGGGTAAGAGGATAGCTGTGTTCAAGCCACCTTCAGACTACATATTGAATTTCAGGTCAGCCTGAGCTAGATCAAGAACATACCTTGAAAAATTTAAAAAAAAAGAAAAAAAAAGTGTTTGGGGCCAGGCATAGTCGCTCACACCTTTAATCCCAGCACTTGGGAGGCAGAGGTAAGAGAGTCACTGTAAGTTTGAGGCCACCCTGAAACTACATAGTGAATTCCAGGTCAGCCTAGCCCTAAAGTGAAACCCTACCTTGAAAAAACAAAAAAACAAAGAAAAAAAATGTGTTTAGGGCTGGAGAGATTGCTTAGTGGTTAAGGTGTTTGCCTGTGAAGCCTAAGGACACATGTTCGACGCTCCAGGTCCCATGTAAAGCAGACACACATAAGGTGTGCATCTGGAGTTCAATTGCAGTAACTAAAGCCCTGGTGTGCCAATTCTCTTTGCCGTCTCATTCTCTTATAAAAGCTCATGCTACCATGCCCAGCAAAAAAGAAAATAAAAGTGTTTAGTGTCACCAAGAGATTGAATCTAAGGAGAGATGAAGATTAAAAGAACAAAGCCAGGAGTGGTGGTGCAGTCTTTATTTTTTTATTTTTTAAAGAGATAGAGACAGAAAGTGAGAATTGGTGCACCAGGGCTTCAGCCACTGCAATCAATCTACAGATGCTTGTGCAACCTAGTGGGCATGTGTGTCTGGTTTATGAGGGATTTGGAGAGATGGATCCTTATGCTTTGCAGGCAAGAGCCTTAACCTTAAAGCCAATAAGCCGCCGGGTGTGGTGGCATACCCTTTTAAGCCCAGCACTTGGGAGGCAGAGGTAGGAGGATCGCCAAGAGTTCGAGGCCACCCTGAGACTACATAGTTAATTCCAGGTCAGCCTGGACCAGAATGAGACCCTACCTCGGAAAAAAATAAAAGCCACTAAGCCCTCCCTCCCTCCCCCCCCTTTTTTTTTTCGAAGTAGGGTCTTGCTCTAGCTTAGGCTGACCTGGAATTCGCCATGTACTCTCAGGGTGGTCTCGAACTCACAGCAATCCACCTACCTCTGCCTCTTGAGTGCTGGGATTAAAGGAGTGAGCCACCACGCCCAGCTGCCAGCCCTATTTTTTAATGTAGTTTTTTATTTAAATTTTTTAAATCTATAGTATTGACAGTTTCCATAATTATAGACAATAAACCATGATAATTCCCTCCCCCTCACTACCCCTTCACAACTCCACTCTCCAACATATCCTCTACTCCTCTCAATTAGTCTCTCTTTTAGTGCTTACAGGGCAGTTTAGTGAGCATAATATATGCATTTAGCCAGACACCAGCAGGCGTTACACCTCTAGGGCTCACGTCCTCCCATCTTAGATTTTCAGTATAGGCATGTATTTGCTCCCATGGATGAGGCCTCCAGGCTAATTAGAGAGTGGTTGATTTCCCTCATGACAGACTTACCACTATTGCACCCATTGTTTCTTTTGGCCTGGCTGACCAAACTTAATGACGTCTCTCTCTCCCATAGAACAGGTCAGCTCAGCTCCATCAAGATTTTTCAGTGACCTAGGTATGGTGGCACATACTTTTAATCCCAGCACTCAGGAGGTAGAGGTGGGAGGATTGCTTTGAGTTGGAAGCCACCCTGAGACTACACAGCAAATTCCAGGAGTGAGATGGAATCTCAAAGTTGTTTTAATTTTCATTTCCCTGATGGCTAGACATGTAGAATATTTTTTTAGATGCGTATAGTCCATCTGTATTTCTTCTTTTGAAAACTCTCTCTTTAGTTCCATAGCCCACTTTTTAAATTTTTTTGTTATTTTTATTTATTTATTTGAGAGTGACAGACAGAGAGAGAGAAAGAGGCAGATAGAGAGAGGGAGAGAGAATGGGCACGCCAGGGCCTCCAGCCACTGTGAATGAACTCCAGATGCATGTGCCCCCTTGTGCATCTGGCTAACATGGGTCCTGGGGAATCGAGCCTCGAACCGGGGTCCTTAGGCTTCACAGGCAAGCACTTAGCCGCTAAGCCATCTCTCCAGCCCTCCATAACCCATTTTTAATTGGATTGTTTGATTTCTTTTTTTTTTTTTTTTTTGGTTTTTTGGTTTTTTGAGGTAGACCACTCTGGCCCAGGCTGACCTGGAATTCACTATGTAGTCTCAGGGTGGCCTTGAACTCATGGCAATCCTTCTACCTCTACCTCTCGAGTGCTGGGATTAAAAGCATGTGCCACCATGCCTGGCCGGATTGTTTGATTTCTTAATAGGGTTTTTTTTTTTTTTCTTTTTTTTTTTTGGTTTTTTGAGGTAGGGTCTCACTGTGGTCCAGACTGACCTGGAATTCACTCTGTAGTCTCAGGGTGGCCTTGAACTCATGGCGATCCTCCTACCTCTGCCTCCTGAGTGCTGGGATTAAAGGTGTGTGCCACCACACCCGGCAGATTTCTTATTAGTTTTTTTGAGTTCTTTGTATATCCTTGATATTAATCCTCTATCAGATGTATAGCTAGCAAAGATTTTCTCCCATTCTGTAGGTTGCATCTTTGCATCACCATGCCTGGTTAAAATGTCAGTCTTACCAAAGGAATCTACACATTTAATACAATCCCCATAAACATTCTAATGGCATTCTTCACAGAAACAGAAAAAAAAAAACTAAAATTCATTTGGAAGCATAAAAATCCTCCAATAGCCAAAACAATTTTTTTTTTTTTTTTTTGGTTTTTTTCGAGGTAGGGTCTCACTCTGATCCAGGCTGACCTGGAATTAACTCTGTAGTCTCAGGGTGGCCTTTAACTCATGGCGATCCTCCTACCTCTGCCTCCTGAGTGCTGGGATTAAAGGCGTGCGCCGCCACGCCCGGCATGCCAAAACAATTTTGAGCAACAAAAATAAGGCTGGCAAAGCTGGAGGGATGGCTTAGCAATTAAGGTGTTTGCCTGCAAAACCGAAGGACCCAGGTTTGATTCTCCAGGACACATAAGCCAGATGCACATGGTGGCACATGCTTCTAGAGTTGGTTTGCAGTGCCTGGAGGCCCTGGCATAACCATTCTCCCTCTTTCTTCACTTCCTTGGTTAGGTTTATTCCAAGATACTTTAATTTCTTTATTTTATTTAGTTAGTTAGTTTTGTTTTTTTGAGGTACAGTTTCACTCTAGCCCAAGGTGACCTGGAATTCACTATGTAGTCTCAGCGTGGTCTCAAACTTACAATGATGACTCTCCTACCTCAGCCTCCAGAGTGCAGGGATTAAAGGTGTACGCCACCACACCCAGCTCTTTTTTTTAGGTTTCTAGAGGTAGGGTCTCAATCTAGCCCAGGCTGACCTGGAATTCACTATGTAGTTTCAGGGTGGCCTCAAATTTACAGCAATCTTCCTACTTCTGCCTCCTGAGTGCTGGGATTAAAGGTGTGCACCATCATGCCCGGCTCAGGACTTTTTTTTTTAATGCAATTGTGAATGGGAGTGATTCTGATTTCATTCTCTGCATGTTTGTTGTTAGCACATAGGAAGGCTACTGATTTTTGTGTGTTTAGTTTGTATCCTCTACATTGTTAAAAGTATTTATCAACTCTTAACAGTTTGTTGGTAGAGACTTTAGGGTCACTTATGTGTAGAATCATATCATCTGCAAATAATGATAATTTGATCTCTTTCTTTCCAATTTGCATCCCTTTTATGTATGTTTCTTGCCTTATTGCTATAGCTAAGACTTCTAGTACTATATATATTAAATAAAAGTGGGGACAGTGGATACCCTTGTCTTGTTCCTGAATTTAGTGGAAAAGCTTAAAGTTTTTCCCCACTTAATATTATGTTGGCTGTAGGTTTGTTGTAACTAGATTTTATTATGTTGAGATATAGTCCTTCTATTCCAGGTTTCTACAGGACTTTTACCATGAAGGGATGCTGAATTCTGTTAAATGCCTCTTCTGTATCTATTGAGATGATCATGTAATTTTTGTCCTTTAGTTCATTTATATAGTGTATTACATTTATCTATTTGTATATGTTGAACCATCCCTGCATCTCTGGGATTAAGCCTACTTGGTCAGGGTGAATGATCTTCTTGTATTCTGTTTGCTAATATTTTGTTGAGAATTTTTGCAACTTGTTTCTTGTATTATAATGCAGAGATTTTTGCATCTTGAGTTAATTTGATGCTTGGGTTTTCCAATTATCTACAGTGTTCTTGGCTGTGTAAATCTGACATTATATATCTTCAGGGTAGGAGTGACCCTAGTGTTGAGTTCGCCTGCTGTTCAAGTATTCTAGTAGGCTGAATGTAGCAAATTGCTGGAAAATTTTAAAATTCAACTGAGCAACATACACATTAAATCAAAACCAGCACAGACTATGTAAGAGTGGGGATTAAAACAAACAGATAAACTAGGCATGATGGCGCATGCCTTTAATCCCAGCACTGAGGAGGCAGAGGTAGGAAGGAGGATCACTGTGAGTTCAAGGCCACCCTGAGACTACATAGTGAAATTCAGATCAGCCTGGGCCAGAGTGAGACCCTACCTCGAAAAACCAAAAACCAACCCCCCACCAAAAAAAAAAGGTGTGTGTTGCCCCACACCCTTAATCCTGTCAACTGGGAGGCTGAGATTTCTGGTCTGGCCTAGCATCCAGTCAGAACTTGTCCCCAATAATGACAGAAGAAAAAGACAAAGGTCCTATAAATCAGGAAAGTCAAAGGCAACAATGGTCAACACCAAAATACAGCTTATTTGAGAATGACAAGACAAACCAAGAATATATCAATCAAATCTAACACATAACTTGCCCTGACAACGTGAGATTAGCACTTCCAGTGCAGGCCTATGTTTTTTTGTTTGTTTTGCTTTTTGTTTTTGTTTCATTTTGTTTTTTTTTGAAGTACAGTCTCACTGTAGTTTAGGCTGACCTTGAAATCACTATGTAGTCTCAGGGTGGCCTTGAACTCAAGGCAATCCTATTACCTCTATCTCCCAAGTGCTGGGATTAACAGGGTGTGCCACCATGCCCAGCCAGCTCAGGCCTATGTGTAAGTGGCCCTGTTACCTTTTGGGATGGCTTCTAATCTCATCAATGCTGAGTGCCCACCTCGATTCCTTTCTGTTGCACCATGGCCTAGGTTAGGCTCCTTGGGTCACTGAATCTGGTGTTCTGATCAGCTGTGCTTTATGCCGTGTGGTGGGGGTGGGTGGATGAGTTCTACGGTGGTTTGAGACACTGGCAGTTGGGAGATAGGAAGCTGTGCAGGATGCTGGAGTTGTACCAGAGCTGCTCCACTGGTCCTTTTTGTGATCTCCTTTAGCAGCTGCTCAGCTGGTTCCTGCTGCCTTCTCCTTCAGGACTTTGGGACGAGGAGGATGTGAGTAGAAAATCCCTTCAACTGGTTTCTGCTTCTGCAGCTGTGAAGCAGCTGGGCAGGCACGTGGATCGAGGCTACAGGTGTCTCAGTGGGATTCTGATCGGCTTTCTACTTGCTAGAAGATCTGAGTCTCTCCTGCTTCTTTGCTGTGTTTGACAATTCCTTATACACCTTCACTTGTCAGTAGAAGAGTGTATTTTTTTTCTCAATTTTTATTAACATTTTCCATGATTATAAAACATATCCCATGGTAATACCCTCCCCCCCACTTTTCTCTTTGAAATTCCATTCTTCATCATATCCCCTCTCCATCTCAAGCAGTCCCTCTTTTATTTTGATGTCATGATCTTTTCCTCCTCTTATGATGGTCTTGTGAAGGTAGTGTCAGGCACTGTGAGACCATGGATATCCAGGCCATTTTGTGTCTGGAGGAGCACGTTGTGAGGAGTCCTACCCTTCCTTTGGCTCTTACATTCTTTCCACCACCTCTTCCACAATAAGCCTTGGAAGGTGTGATCGAGATGTTACTCAGTACTCCAGTCAAGAAGAGTGTATTTTGGAGCCGGACGTGGTAGTGGCACACACTTTTAATTCTAGCACTTGGGAGGCAGAGGTAGGATGATCTCCATGAGTTTGAGGGCACCCTGAGACTACATAGTGAATTCCAGGTCAGCCTGAACTAGAGTGAGACCCTACCTCAGAAAGCTTAAAAAAAAAAAAAGGCGGGTGTGGTGGCGCACGCCTTTAATCCCAGCACTCAGGGGAGGCAGAGGTAGAAGGATTGCCTTGAGTTTGAGGCCACCCTGAGACTCCATAGTGAATTCCAGGTCAGCCTGGGCTAGAGTGAGACCCTACCTCGAAAAACCAAAAAAAATAAAAATAAAAAATAAAAGATGGCATTTAGCTGTTTTTCTGCTTATTTCCCTCCGTAGGCTGTTTTGGTGTGGCTACTTTGCTGCCATCTTACCAGGAAGTCTTTTTTAGTTTGTTTGTTATATTTTGTTTGTCCAGGTAAGGTCTCAGTTTAGCCCAGGCTGACCTGGAGTTCACTATGTAGTCTCAGAGTAGCCTTGAACTCACAGTGATCCTCCTACCTCTGCCTTCTGGTGCAGCCTTTAATCCCAGCACTGTGGACATAGAAGTATTAGGACAGAAATGAGTTGGAGGCGGGAGTGGTGGAGCACACCTTTTATTCCAGCATTTGGGAGGCAGAGGTAGGAGGATCACTGTGAGTTCGAGGCTAGCTTGGAGCTACAGAGTTCCACTGCAGTCTAGGACAAAGTGAGACCTTACCTTGAAAACCCTAAAAAAAAAGCAAGGCATGGTGGGTGGTACATGCCTTTAATCTCAGAAGACAGCAGTAGGAAGATTGTCATGAGTTCAAGGCTACCCTGAGACTACATAGTGAATTCCAGATCAGTTTAGGTTAGAGCAAGACCCTACCTCAAAAGTGCCTTGGAGGCCAGCCTGGGGCTACAGATTGTATTTCAGGTCAGTTTGGACTGGAGTGAGACCTTGCCTTGAAGAAAACCACAAAGACTCAGAGTAAGGACAGAGGATATGGCTCACTTTGTAAAGTGCTTGCCTGGCATGCACACAGCCTGGGCTCCATCTCCAGCACCTCATAAACATGCTTGTAACCCAAGCACTTAGAAGATGGAGGCAAGAGGATCAGAAATTCAAGGTTATCTTTGGCTGTATAATGAGTTCAAGGCCAGCCTGAACTATAGGAGACCCCATCTTAAAAAAAAAACAAAACCCTCCTCTAAATTGTAGTTTGTCAGGCTGTAGAAATGACTCAGCACTTTAAAATGCTTGCTTGCAAAGCCTGATGGCTGGGGTTCAATTCCCCATTGCCAAATGTACAAAGTGGCACAAGCGTCTGGAGTGAGTTTGCAGCAGCAGCAGCAGGAAACTCTGGCATGGCCATTCTCTCTTCATAAATAAATGAATTATATACTTTTAGTTATCTGGACTGGAGAAGGGGGAAGTAATAGGAAGAGTTAAACACTGGACAGGGTTATGTGTACATTTTTAATATTTTATTTTAATATTTTAAATATTTCATTTTTATTTATTTGACAGAGAAAGAAGGTGAGAGAGAGATGGGCGCGTCAGGGCGTCCAGCCACTGGAACTCCAGACACGTGCGCCCTCCTTGGGCATCTGGCTAAAGTGGGCCTAGGGGAATCGAACCTGGTTACTTTGGCTTTGCAGGCAAACGCCTTAACTGCTAAGCCATCCCTCGAGAGGGCTATATTATGGGTTGATTAAAAGAAGGTCTGGGGCTAGAGAGATGGTTTAGCGGTTAAGCGCTTGCCTGTGAAGCCTAAGGACCTCGGTTCGAGGCTCGATTCCCCAGGACCCACGTTAGCCAGATAAATGCACGAGGGGGTGCACGCGTCTGGAATTCGTTTGCAGTGGCTAGAAGCCCTGGCGCGCCCACTCTCCTCTCTCTCTCTGCCTCTTTCTCTCTCTGTCGCTCTCAAACAAATAAATAAAAATGAACTAAAAAATGTTTATATAAAAAAAAGAAGGTCTGAATGTCCTGATGACATTTATGTTTTGGAAAAAAATCACTGTGGAGCCGTGCAGCGGCGCTCGCCTTTAATCCCATTACTTTGGAGGCAGAGGGTGGACGATCAGCTGTGAGTTCGAGGCCAGCCTGAGACTACACAGTGAGTACCAGGTCAGCCCGGGCTAGAGCGAGCCTTGCCTCAAAGGAAAACACGAAATGATGGTGTACAGAAGGGAAGAGAGAAGGGGCTGGTTTGAGATCCCAGGCGAGCAGACCCAGGGTTGAGGGGAATGCAGGGGCCAAGGCTGCCCCCCCCCCACAACTTCTTACCTAACTGGGGGTGGGGTGCGCCTTCCCTGGGAGGAGGCGTGGGCGCACGTTTGCACGTCGGGCGCCGGCCGCGGGGGCCGCGCGAAGTGGGTTGCCTCCCGGAACCCGAGAGACGTTCGATTGGCCGCGAGTGGAGGGGTTGGCGCTGAGTCAGCGCTGACTCCCGGAGGCGGAGTCCGTCCTGCCCTTCACCGGCGCCTCAGCTCCAGGTGGGGGGCTGAGCAGCCTGGAGAGACCCGGGAGGGCGCCCTGTCGTCCCCGTGGAGGTGCGAGCTCGCCGCCGCCTCCCCGGGGTGGCGAGCGGGGGCTGGGGTGTGTGTGTGTCGGGGGGGAACCAAGAGTCCCTCGCCCGCACGGCCCCGGAACCTTGCGCCACGGCCGCCCGCGTTCGCCGCGGGACGCGTCGGGGGAACCCCAGCGCTGTTGCTAAGGGGCTGCCCGGAAGTGACGCTTTGTTGACAGCGCACCGGCGGCTACAGGCTCGGAGCTGTAGGAGCGGGACTCGCGGGGCGGGGGGGAGGGGCCGGGCCTGCAGCCAGCACCCGGCGGCCCTCGGCCCTGCCCGGCAGCCCTGAGGGCAAGGTAACGGCCGCGAGTCCCCTTCGTGACCCTTCCTCCGCCCCCGGGGGTGGCGTGGGGGGGGGGGGCTCCTGCCTAGCGCCACTCAAGCCCCGCCCCGCCGACCCCCGTCTCTCCTGGACCCGGGGTTCTAGAGCGACAGGCTTTCGCCAACCTCCTGCGGCGCTCTGGCTCCTGACTCTCCCGGGCCCCATCCTCCGCTCCTCCTCGCCAGCGAAGCATCCCGTCACCTTCCCAACGCAGGGAGCAGCCCCATCCCAGGGTAGGTCCTGGACCCCGGGCCAGGGATGTACCTGCGTCCTCCTCCTCCTGCCTGTCTTCAGGGCCTAAAGCACTGCTGTTGCCGTCCCTTACAGTGCTCTCTACCTTGGCCAGTGGTGGAAGGGCTGATTGCGCCTCCCTGGTCGCCAGGTCTAAGACTTGGGTCATGAAAATCGAGCCCGCCCCCCACCCACCCACCCTCCAGAAGGAGAATGACGCTCTGTGGGACGCTCCTCCAAGATGGGGGAGATCAGTGTAACGTAGGTTGGGAAGGCCAGCGTCTGCCCCTCCTACCTGTTGGATGAGCTTGAGTTCCCCCAGAACACTGCTGATAAAGGCTCAGGGAAAGGGACGACAGGGTGTAGGGAAATGCAACAGGGTTGGGAAGGAGCGGGTGGGCTTGCAATCTGAAGTCCAAGGCGTCCCTAGGTGAGTAGAAAATGAAACTGACTGGTTAGAGCTCTGTGGGTGGAACTTGATTTTACCGTTCTTTGACCGGAGGTCAAGATTTCCCACGTTTGTTTGTGCCTTGTGAGAGAATTTGGTTTCTAAGGGGGAGGGAGATGCCTGACGGCCTGAGGAAATCGTGCTCTGGGATATTTCCAGCAGGATTAAGACTGTTAAGAGTGACCATGGGAGACAGTTTTGAACGCTGTCACAGCAGGCTATGCCTAGAACAAGAGGTGGTTGTCAACAGTGAGGAGGGGCCTCTTGACTTTGCTTCATTCAGCAAATAATAAATAACTTGTCAGGTGATGATAGATAAGGTGCCACGGAGAAAAACAGCAGGAAGGACCATGGTGGGAAAGAGACCAGGATTACCTTTTGTAGAAGATGGTCAGCGAAGGTCTCTGATGCAGTGATAATCTTGAGTAGAGATGAGTGAAGGAGCAAGCTATGTGACTGTCTGGTGGCATAGCGTTTAACAGCAGGTGCAAAAGTATGGTGGTGTGCTAGGGATTAATTTTTTTTTTCGAGGTAGGGTCTCACTCCAGCTCAAGCTGACCTGGAACCCACTATGTAGTCTCAGGGTGGCCTCGAACTCTTGGTGATCCTCCTACCTCTGCCTCCTGAGTGCTGGGGTTAAAGACATACACTACAACACCTGGCTAAAAAAATAATTATAGTTATTAATTTGAAAGCAGGGGGAGACAGATGAGAGGCAGAGAGCAGTTGGGAATGAGTGGTTGTACCAGGGCCTCTAGCCTCTGCAAGGAACTTCAAATTGTAAGCCCACCCACTCCTTTCCAACCCTGTTGCATTTCCCTACACCCTGTCGTCCCTTTCCCTGAGCATTTATCAGCAGTGTTCTGGGGGAACTCAAGCTCATTGCATCTGGCTTCATGTGAATGTTGGGGCATGGAACCCAGGTTATTAGCCTTTGCATACACATGCCTTAACTGCTAAAACATCTCTCCAGCTCCCTGTGCTAAGGATTTTTAAGGCTAGAGCAAGAAAACAGGACTGAGTCAGAGAGAAGAAGGCAAAGAAATCAGAAGAGTTGGGACTAAATGGTAGGGAGCATGTTAGGGGCTGTTTGATTTGTTGAAGTGCCTGAAGGTTGGAGAAAATGCAGATTTGTCTTAGATGACAAATAGCTGTTGTGCTATAGTCTTGTGTTCTAAGTGCCCTTTCCCTATTTTTCTAGTGACCACTGGTGAAAGAAATCTTTAAAGAGACGACACTGTGGCTAATTATGTCATGTCACAACTTGTGAGAATGGGAGCAAGAGACCTTCCTCTGCTGTAGTTTTTTCATCTCTCAGACTCAGGGCTGCTGAGTGACATGACAGGCATGGATGGCAGTGTTTGGGCATGTCACACGTAGTGCATAGCAGTGGTATTGATAGTGACATGATGAGCTGTCTTCCACTGTCTTCCAATGTGTCTTAGCACCAGCTGGTACCACCATGCCAGGCTGGTGGTTCTTTCTTTCTTTTTTAATTTTTTGTTTGTTTGTTTTCGGAGGTAGGGTCTCACTCTAGCTCAGGCTAACCTACAATTCACTATATAGTCTCAGGGTGGCCTTGAACTCATGACAATCCTACTACTTTTGCCTCCAGAGTTCTGAATTTTTTGTTTGTTTGTTTTCAAGGTAAGATCTTGCTGTAGCCCAGGCTCACCTGGAATTCACTCTGTAGTCCCAGGCTGGCCTGAAACTCACAATGATCCTCTTACCTCTGTGTGCATCACCATGCTCCGTCTGACTTTTTGTTTTGTTGTTTAGTGCTTTTTTGAGGCAAAATCTCATGTTGCTGAAGCTTGCAGTGAATTCCTGATCTTGCTGCCATCTTCTGAGTGCTGGGGTTATAAGTATGTGTTCAGCTTTGGTCCTGGCTCTTTTGATAGCAGGACTATTTATTTATTTAGGATTTTCAAGATAAGGGCTTGCTTTGTAGCCCAGGCTAGCCTCAAACTCAAAATACTCTTTTTTTCCCCAGGTACAGGGTCTCACTCTAGCTCAGGCTAGCCTGGAATTCACTATGTAGTCTCAGGGTGGCCTGAAACTCTTGGTGATCCTCCTACCTCTGCCTCCTGAGTGCTGGAATTAGAGGCATGTGCCACCATGCCTGGCTTCAAAATCCTCTTGTTTCACTCTCCCAGGCTCTGGGATAACTGTGTGTATCGCCATGTGTGGTTCCATTCTGGTAGGTTATTTAAGCAAAATGATGGTATGGAAACAAATGCTACTTGGAGATAGGTTGTAGAGGGCAATGTTTGTTGGGACTAGCTGTGACACTTGAGTGTGTGGACAGGACTGTAGGTGGAGGCTGTGGATCCTGGAGGTGTCTAGTAGAGGATGAGATTCTGCAGTCTACCTTAGAGAAGGATGTCCCTGGATCTCCCTCCTCATGCTTTGAGCCTGACTGTATTATTAGGAGTGGGTCACAGGCTAAGCAGGGCCAGCAAATTTGAAAAATGCAAGGACAAAAGGTAGAGGTTGTGGCTCGGTGGAATGCTTACCTAGAATGCATGAAGCTGGGTTCTATCTCAAGCACTGATAAAAATCAAATCAAATCAAAGTCAGAGTATGTAGAAACAGGGAGTCTGTATAGTAGAGCAGGTTGTTGTGACTAGAACCCCAGATGTATTCAAGCCACAGCTCTGCTGATGACTTGCTGTGTATACTTTGGCAAATCCCATATCCCCTTTGGGCTCCAGTTTTCCCATCTGTACACTGAGAATAATGTCCTCTTACTCCATTAACTCTGTTAGCTATGGAAGGAGTTGTCCTCTGAAGCCCCACAAAAGTGAAGATGGTTTTTTTTTTTTTTTTTTGGTTTTTCGAGGTAGGGTCTCACTCTAGCCCAGGCTGACCTGGAATTTACTATGGAGTCTCAGGGTGGCCTCGAACTTATGGCAATCCTCCTACCTCTGCCTCCCGAGTGCTGGGATTAAAGGCATGCGCCACCACACCCAGCTTGAAGATGGTTCTTATTATTGCTTGTGCCACAGGGTTGTTGCATAGCTTCAGTGCCTGCTGTTTGTGAC
Source organism: Jaculus jaculus (assembly GCF_020740685.1). NCBI lineage: Eukaryota > Metazoa > Chordata > Mammalia > Rodentia > Dipodidae > Jaculus > Jaculus jaculus. Next base: position 124,274,658 of record NC_059102.1, read on the forward strand.
TCCCTGTGGCGTCAGCACCAAGCCTGGCTTACTTACCTGAGCTGATTTTCCAGCTTCAGCAGTGAGAAAGGCCTCTCTAGGTGTGCACTCAAGAACATGACTCCCCATTATAATGCTTGCTTACCACCTTCCTGCCATATTTCAGGGCTTCTCCTCAGCAACCCCATGAGGCAGGTGCCATTCATAACACATGACAGATGAGGGCCTTGGTCAGTGCTGAAGGTAGAAAATACTGGCCATGGAACTCAGGTCCCTTCACCACAGCTAGCCATCACACACACTCTATTGTATTGCAGATTATACTGGGTCTCTACTTTCAGTAACTTTCCAGCCCTGGTCAAGAAAAAAAATGGCATATATACATGGAATCACAACCACAACAGCAGATCATCTTCACTCAGAACCCAAGGATGCACTGAGTTCTAAAGATACAGTCACAACTTCTGCACAGAAGGAAAGCTAGACTTGAGTATCCATCCTTCCTAAGGGATCCTCAGTGGCACCAATGAAAATTATCTGGAAAGTCAGCAAGCCTGAATCTTGAGCTGATGGGTGGAGAACACATCTGCACACACTGTGGCCAACTAGTTGCCATCAGCTTCAGCTGCTGCACCTGGAAGGTGCAGATGGAGCCCCTGCTTTCTGTGGGGCTGAGATAAGGAAGGAAACGAATGCACGTCAAGTACTGAGCAGGGACTTGGACATATTGGCCGGCAGTACTGTGGCCATGTAGAAGTGTGACTGCATAGAAAGAACCAGACAGAACTTCCTCGCCTACCTGTGTCCCCAGCAGAGGCTCCCCCTTGGTATTTGTTGATTGTTTCCTTATCCAGTGAAGATGCATCAGCAGCTTCCTAGCTAGTGAGGACATGCATTCCTCCCTCAGTACATTTCTGCATCTTCCTAGCATAACCCTCCCCAAAGTTTTAGTCTCTGTAACCTCTTCAGGCTGGGTTATCTCTGACCTATAATCCTCACCTGGACCTCTGCCCCAGGAGTCCCCTGTCATTTGCCCTGATTCCTATCACAGCAGACTCCTACCCTCAATCTCTAGCCGGGATCCACTCCTTCCTGGAAGGTGTCCAGCTTCTGTAAATAGGGCATTTGTTTGGGTTTCCCCTGCTCATGGGTTAATATTTCACAGGGTGGGCACTGCTCCAAGGCTAAAAGCTTCTGGCTCCCCACTCTGTCTCCTGGGTATCAGGATGCTGGTGGGGTCCCTTACTCTTTCCTGCGGACTTTCTTTGGTGCTCCCTTTCTTTGGCTGCTTGGGTGGGTGGATGGAAAAGCGCATGATTGGTTAGCAGCTTCGGTTTGCCTCCCCACCCCAGTCAGTTTTGCTGTCTATGCCCATCTTTGAGTTAGTTGTGAGTCTCGGTGTTTTCTTCAACAAATGGGCTAGCAGTTTCTACCTCAGACTGCCATCATGAGGTAATTCCTGGCAGCAGCAAACCTTTGTTCTGCTAAATGCCAGGCACAAGTAGGCACGGGGGATGTGGGCGTGGGTGCAAGCTGCCAGTCTGTCCTCTAAAGCTGGTGTCTGGGGGGGAGAGTCATAGACAAATTGTTAGGCAAATGATTCATTCCCTACCAGTGCTGGTCTGTGATGTTTGGCTGGTAAAATCAAGAGTAAATTTTGCAAGGAGCTCAGTCCCCATCTGGAAGCACCTGTCATGGAAGTGGGCCTGTGGCGGGGCCGCTTACACAGGCTGCTTTGGTTGCCTTTCTCCCTCTTCTCTCCTGCCTTCCCCCAACCCCTGCCATGGCCTAAGCTCATGGTGTGTCTAGCTTTAGAGAATCAGCAAGGAGAAAGACTGACAGGCACAGGATTCTCCCTCTATGGTGGACTGTCAAAATCAGAGTCCTGCTGGGTGTGGTGGCACACGCCTTTAATCCGAGCACCCAGGAGGAAGTAGAGGTAGGAGGATCACCGTGAGTTGAGGCCACCCTGAGACTACATAGTGAAATGGGCTAGAGTGAGAACCTTCCTTGAAACCCTCTCCCAAAAAATTTAGTCCTTAGCCAGATATGGTGGTTTACACTTATAATCTCAGAAGCATTTGAGAGGCTGAGATAGGTGTGTCGCTGTGAGTTTGAGACCAGCCTGGGCTACAGAATGAGTTCTAGGTCAGCCTGAGCTAAAGTGAGACCCTGCTTCAAAACAAACAAAAGCAGAGTCTAGCTGTCAGTTGCTCAAATTCCAGATGGTGAGAATCTTTCATGAGAATGAGGATCCCCAAGGCCCCATAGAGTGGAATGGGTAGAGGTGACTGCCTCTGACTGGTGACAGGCCTGCGGCTGGATGGGGTACAAGTAGTAGGGTATTCCAAATCCTCTGACATTGGTGCCAGATAATGTTGGCTCCTTCCTTCTCCAGCTCACCCAGGCCTCATCCTGCAGGGTCTATACCACCAGAAGGAGGTTAGCAGGGGGCACCATCTATCCAGTTTGCCTGTTTTTTTTTTTTTTGTTTTTTTTTTTTGGTTCTTTGAGATAGGGTCTCTCTCTAGCCCAGGCTAACCTGGAATTCACTATGTAGTCTCAGGGTGGGCTCAAACTCATGGCGATCCTCCTACCTTTGCCTCCAAAGTGCTGGGATTAAAGGTGTGCGCCACCACGCCAGGCTCCCAGTTTGCATTTTGGTGGTTTGAGGTGAGCTGAGCAGCCAATGTGGTGGTGCTTCCTCTGAGTGGGGCTGGGGCTCAGCCCTGCAGGACAGGCAGATCCCCTGGATGCTCTTGCCTTGTCTGTCAAGTTTTTAGCTGCAGGGTCCTGGACCCATGCTCAGCCTCATGGGGCTTACAGCCTGCCAGTCTGTTGTGCCTCCTGCCACAGGCATTTGTTGAAACCTCCCTGACTCCAGCCTTGTGCTGGGTATTCAGTGCCACTTTTGTTCATTTGACCAGCCGCCCTGGACCTAGGCCATCTCTGCCAGTGTCCCCTGCATCCTCTCCTCTCGGCCTTTGCACATCTTTTCCCTTACCCCACCCCCACATGAGCCCATCTTTGGAGTCGTGGCTGAAATGTCACTTCTGAGGAAGCCTGCCCAGCTCAGAGCACATTGAAGACCCTTTCCTTCAGAGCCCTGTTTCCAGTAACTTTAGGTCTCTCCCAGTGCTGCTTCAGTAAATGTCTGTCTCCCAGCGTCAGATGTGGGCATCTGTGGGCAGCACCCTGTCTTGCTCAGGTTTGGACCTACGGCGCTCAGTGGGTGGTGGATGGGTGCATAGGCGCAGGGAAGCACTGTTCAACAAGGATGCCTGGTTCCTACCCTCACTGAGCTGCTGCCTGCCAAGAAAGCAGGATGATTAAACTGGCACCAGGGTAGGGCCTGTGGGCGTTGAGAGCAGGAGCTCACTGGCTTCCCTTAACACTGGCATGGACTCATGTACTAGAAGAGCTAGGAGCTGCTTGGTTGAATTTAGGCGGTCCCAGTTGAAAGTGCACTGAGCAAGGGAGTGAAGGGAACTGGGCCAGGGATCTCTTGCCATCTGATAGAGAAGATTAATCATCAGAGTAGGGAATCAGAGGGCACTGAGGAGACAAGAAAGCTAGTTCTAGTTCCAGAGTCCTCACTCAGATGCCTGCTTGGAAGAGGTTAGACTTGCTGGCTTCCAGCAAGGCAGGTATACCCATGCAGCTTCCCCAGCCTCCAGCTTCCCAGCCAGGCAAGTGCCAGGCTCTTAAGGGTCTGCAGGTAATGCCATGCCAGGACCCAGGTACCCTGCTTTTCATACCTTCCCTCAAGAGTGTCCAATAGGACAGGTAACATGGGCCTTGTAGTCTGGACCCTGCTGTTTGTGGGGGCCAGAGCAGACAGGGCAGGAGAAAGTGATGATGGAAGTATTTCACACATGTGAGGCAAGTGCTCTACCTCTGAACTACACACTTACTCCTTTTTTTAAAAAGAATTATTTATTTTGGTTTTTCTTTTTTTAAATATATTTTATTTATTTATTTATTTATTTATTTATTTATTTATTTATTAGAGAGAAAGAGAGTGGGGGAGAATGGGTGCACTAGGGCCTCCAGCCACCGCAGGTGAACTCCAGATGCATGCGCCCCCTTGTGCATCTGGCTTACGTGGGTCCTGGGGAATTGAACTGAGGTCCTTTGGCTTTGCAGGCAAACGCCTTAACCACTAGGCCACCGCTCCAATCCTATTTTGTTTTTTTGAGGTAGGGTTTCACTCTAACCTGGGCTGACCTAGAAGTCACTATGTAGTCTCAGGTGGCCTTGAACTCATGACAATCCTTCTAACTCTGCCTCCCAAGTGCTCAGATTAAAGGCATACACCACCACACCCAGCTATTTTTTGAGATAGGGTCTTACTCTAGCCCAGGTTGATCTGGAATTCATTATGTAGTCTTAAAATGACCTTGAAGTCACAGTGATCCTCCTACATCTGCCTCCCAAGTGCTGGGATTAAAAAAGCATGTGCTACGATGACCTGCTTAAAATTTTAAAACAAGGACAAAGTTTCACTATGTTGTCCAAGATGACCTTGAACTTGTGGTTCTCCTGCCTCAGCCTCTCAAGTCCCAAGTGCTGGGATTACAGACTGTGCCACTTGGGCCAGCAGAATTGCTATTTTTTCTTTGAGTGATTGCTACATGCTAGGCCCGGCGCCATCCCCTTTATGCGTTATTGCATGAATTCTTCACCAGCGCTGTGAGTAGGGGACTGTCACTCTTATCTCATGATGCACGCTTGAGCTCAAGACTGCTGACTGCAAAGCACTCAGGGCACAAGGGCCTTCTGCTCCATGTGCTGAGCAGCCTTAGGGGCTCCCAGATGTTGGGCCCCACACTCTTTTGGAACCCTCAAAGAGACATGTGATGAAGCCTTAGACTATTCTGTACAGAAAGGAGGGTTGTTTTTTTTTTGTTTTTAGTTTTTAGTTTTTCAAGGTAGGGTCTCACTGTAGTCCAGGCTGACCTGAATTCCCTATGTAGTCTAGCCTCAGGGTGGCCTTGAACTCAGCACAATCCTCCTAACTCTACCTCCTGAGTGCTGGGATTAAAGGTGTGTGCCACTATACTGGGCCAGGAAGGAGTCATTATCCCCACTTTCCAGGAGGTCGGGAGAAGTCTTTGCTCTACCTTCTTTGAGACAGGATCTCTTCACTGCAAACAAGTCTGGCTTGTGAATGGCTTTACATTGATGCTGAAGAATTTAACCTAGGTTGGCAGGCTTTGCAAATAAGTGCCCTTAACCACAGAAGTATCCCCCTAACCTCTTAAATATTTATTTATGTCTCTTTTTTTTTTTTTTTTTGGTTTTTGATTTTTCAAGATAAGGTCTTGCTCTAGGCCAGGATGACCTGGAATTCACTATGTAGTCTCAGTGTGGCCTTGAACACACGGTGGTCTTCCTACTACCTGTGCCTCTCAAGTGCTGGGATTAAAGTCATGTGCCACCATACCCAGCTATTTTTTTTTCAAGGTAAGGCTGAAGAGAGGGCTTAGCAGTTAAGGTACTTGCCTGCAAAGCCAAAGGAGCCAGGTTCAACTCCCCAGGACCTATGAAAGCCAGATATACAAGGTGGCACATGCATCTAGAGATGCACCAGGGCCTCCAGCTGCTGTAAACAAAGTGGGGACTCGAACCCGGGTCCTCAAGCTTTGCAGGAAGTGCCTTAACTGCTGAACCATCTCTTTAGGCTCCCCCACAATTTTTTTTTTTCAGGTAGGGTCGTACTGTAGCCCAGGCTAACCTGGAACTCATTATGTAGTCTCAGGGTGACCTCAAACTCATAGCAATTCTCCTACCTCTGCCTCCTAAGTGCTGGGGTTTAAAGGCATTTGCCACCATGCCTGGCTTCAAATGTGTTTGATTCACAGTTGAATTCATAGATGTGGAACCTGTGTACAGCATATATAAGGAGAGGCACTAGAATAGGAATGGGAGAGCGATGTGCTTCCACAAGAGAGCACAATTGTCCCATATTCCCTGAAGCTTCTCTGTCACCTTCTGCAAACAAATTCCAGACACACATGCCACTTTCTACATCTGGCTTTAAGTGGATGCTGGGGAATCCAACCCAGACTGGCAAGCGCCTTTAACCACTTTGCCATTTCCCCTGCTCCTACCTTATAATTCTTTAAAAAAAAAAAAATAATATATATATATATAATATATATAATATATATAATATATATTAATATAATAATATATAATATATAATAATATATATATATTATTATTATTATTATAGACAGAGGGCGAGAAAGAGAGAAGAGAATGGGCGCCAGGACCTCTAGCCACTGCAAATGAACTCCAAACACATGCGCCACCATGTTCATCTGGCTTATGTAGGTACTGGAGAATCAAACCTGGGTCTTTAGCCTTCGAAGGAAGGTGCCTTAACCGCTAAGCCATCTCTCCGGCCCACACACTTTCTAATTCTTAGCTGACTGCAAAAGTAGATACTCCCTTGACTTTCAACACCAGAAATTGATTTGCTTGTCATTTCCACCTCTGATACAGACCCTACTAGGAAAATGATGGTTAGGGATTAATTCCCAACTGTCCTAGATGCTAGTTGTTGTTGTTTTATTTTTGTATGTATCCTTTTTTAATTTTTTTTCTTCCAAATTTTTATTAACAACTTCCATTATTATAAAAAATACTCTGTGGTAATACCCTCCTCCCCCCCACTTTCCCTTTTGAAACTCCATTCTCCATCATACCCCCTCCCCATCTCAATCAGTCTCTCTTTTAATTTTGATGTCATGATCTTTTCCTCCACTTATGACGGTCTTGTGTAGGTAGTGTCAGGCACTATGAGGTCATGGATATCCAGGCCATTTTGTGTCTGGAGGGAGCATGTTGTAAGGAGTCCTGCCCTTCCTTTGGCTCTAACATTCTTTCCACCACCTCTTCTGCATTAGACCCTGAGCCTTGGAAGTTGTGATCAAGATATTACTCAGTACTCCAATCACTTTTTTCTATCACCATGATACCTTCTGAGTCGTCCCAGGGTCACTGCCTTCTGAAAAGAGAAGATTTTCTACCAAAAGTGAGAGTAGCATTAATATAAGGGTATGAACATTAACAGAAGTGCTTACTGGGCCGTTTGTTAAGCATAGTATATACATTTAGCCAGACAGCAGCAGACATTACACCCCTAGGGCTCATTACTACCCCTGTTTTTAAGTTTTCTGTATCAGGGATGTATTCCCTCCCATGGAGTGGGCCTCCAGTCCAATTAGAGGGCAGTTGGTTTCCCCCATAACAGACGTGCCGCTATTGCACCTGTTGGCTCATTTGGCCTAGTTGGCCAAATATAAGGCTTGCAGTGTTGACTGTTGAGTGTCTTCACTGGAGATTTCTCTTTCTCCCATTGAAGATGCTAGAGCTTTTTGTTTGTTTTGTTTTAAGATTTTATTTATTTATTAAAGATGGGGGGGGAACAGAGAGAGAGAGAGAGAGAGAGAATGGGCATGCCAGGGCCTCCAGACATTGGAAATGAACTCCAGATGCATGTACCACCATGTGCATCTGGTTTACGTGGGACCTAGAGAATTGAACATGGGTCCTTAGGCTTCACAGGCATGTACCTTAACTGCTAAGCCATCTCTCCAACCTAGATGCTAGGTTTAAAAAAATAATTATTTATTTATTTGCAAACAAAGAAAGACAGAGTGAATGGGCGCAACAGGGCCTCCAGCTGCTGCAAACTAACTCCAGATTCATGTGCCACTTTGTGCATGCATCTGACTTTACGTGAGTACTGGGTAATCAAACCAGGGCCATTAGGCTTTACAGGTAAAGGCCTTAACCACTAAACAATCTCTCTAGCCCATAGATTTTTTTTCTTTCTGATCTTTTGAGGTGGGGTCTCACTCTAGCTCAGGCTAACCTTGAATTCACTATATAGTCTCAGGGTGGCCTCGAACTCATGGTGATCCTCCTACCTCTTCCTCCTGAGTACTGGGATTAAAGTGTGCACCACCATGCCTGGCTATATTTTTAAAATTTGTGTTTATTCATTTGAGAGAAAGACAAAGAGATAGAGAGAGACTGGGTGCACCAGGACCTCCAGTCACTGCAAACAAACTCCAGATGCATACACACCCTTGTACATCTATCTTACATGGGTTCTGGGGAATTGAACTGAGGTCCTTTGGCTTTGCAGGCAAGTGCCTTAGCTGCTAAACCATCTCTCCAGCTCTTTCCTTAGATTTAAAAAAAATTATCTATGGAGCTGGGAGTGGTGGCACACCTTTAATCCCAGCACTTGGGAAGCAGAGGTAGGAGGATTGCCATGAGTTTGAGACCACCCTGAGACTACATAGTAAATTCCAGGTCAGCCTGGGCAGAGTGAGACCCTACCTTGACAAAACAAACAACCCTCCCCCCCCATAGTAATCCTCCTACCTCTGCCTCCTAAATGCTGGGATTACAGCCACCACACCTGGCTTGCTTGCTTCTTTTATGTGCTTGTGTGTATAAGTGTAAGAGCACGTGTTCCACAGCAGACATGTAGAGGTCAGAGCTGGCCTCCCCTCCTCATTTGAGGCAGGGTTTCTCTCTCTGGATCTCATCCTGCTGTTCTTTGCTCTGCTCATGTAAGTTTCCAGGAAATTCTTCTGTCTCAGCCTTCCATCCATCTCAACATTGTTGTGTTGGGATTACTGAAGCCTGCCACAGCTTTCAGTGTTTTAGGCTTTTTTATATGTATAGTTTTATTTTTATTTATTTGTGAGAAAGAGAGAGAGAGAAGGGCAGGCACCAAGTCCACTGCAAACAAACTCCAAATGCATGTGCCCCCTTTTGCATCTAGCTTTCATGGGCTCTGGGGAATCGAACTGAGGTCTTTTGGCTTTGCAGGCAAGTGCCTTAACAGCTAAGACAACTCTCCAACCCTGTTTTAGGCTTTTTACATGGAGTCTGGGGATTGGACTTGGGTACACAGGCTTGAGTACTGAGCACTTTATTTTCCCTTGGACCAGCTCCCCAACCCCAACTTGTCATTTTCTTTCTCTTTATATAAAAGCATTGTGTGCTATAAAGTCATAAGGATATCATTTTCTCTAGAAAATTTATTATTCTCCTCTTCTGTCATACTGAGGTCTGTCCTGTATTTGGAATTAACTTTTGTGTGTGTAAACATGTTTCTTCACTTGTACAAGCCATTTAACTTATAGTTAGCAGGGTTTTTTTTGTTTTGTTTCGTTCATATATTTATTTGTATATACATGTGTATGAGTGATAGGGTCTCTTGCTACTGCAAACAAATGCCTATCTGGCTTTATGCCAGTGGCTTGGGAATTAAACCAGTGCTAGTAGGCTTTGCAAGCAAGCACCTTTAACCACTGAGAAATCTTCCCAGCCTCATGGTTAGCATTTTTCTTTTTAAATTAATTAATTTATTTATTTATTTATTTATTTATTTTGGTTTTTTTGAGATAGGGTCTCACTCTAGTGCAGGCTGACCTGGAATTCACTGTGTAGTCACAGGGTCCTGGGAAATCAAATCTGGGTCCTTAGGTTTCACAGCCGAGCACCTTAACTGCTAAGCTATCTCTTCAGCCCTTATTTACTTATTTTTAATTTTGGGTTTTTTGTTTGTTTGTTTGTTTGTTTGTTTGTTCTACACACTCCAAATGCATGAGCCACTTTGTGCATTTGGCTTACTCGGGGAATTGAACCTAGCTTGTTAGGTTTTGCAGGCAAGTGTCTTAACTGCTTATCCATCTCTCCAGCCCTAAAATATATTTTTTTCAAGGTAGGGTCTCACTCTAGCCCAGGCTGGAATTCACTATTTACTCTTACGGTGGCCTCAAACTCACAGCAGATCCTCCTACTTCTGCCTCCCAAGTACTGAGACCATGCTCAGCAAAATATTTTTTATTGGTTTGCAAGAAGAGAGAGAGCATAAAAATATGATTGAACCAGGGCCTCTTGACACTGTAAATTAACTCCAGATGCATGTGTCACTTTGTGGATTTGGCTTTATATGAGTACTGGGGAATCAAAACTGGGCCAGCAAGTTTTGCAAGCAAGTACCTTTAACCACTGAGCCATCTCCCCAGCTCCTGATTGTTGCTGTTGTTTTTGTTTTCTGTTTTTGGTTTTTCAAGGTAGGGTTTTACTCTAGCCTAGGTTGACCTGGAATTCACTATGTTGTCTCAGGGTGGCCTTGAACTCACAGCAATCCTCCTACTTCTGTCTACTAAGTGATGGGATTAAAGGCATGTACCACAACACCCAGCTATTTTTATTTATTTGTTGTTCTTTTGTGGGGGGGGGGGGTGGGGGTAGGGTCTCATTCTAGCCCAAGCTGACCTGGAATTCACTGTGTAGCTCAGGGTGCTCTCGAACTGATGGTGATCCTCCTACCTCTGCCTCCCAAATGCTGGGATTAAAGGCGTGCGCCAACATCACTTGTCTTTTTCCCACTGGAAAAAGGAAAGGCCTGTCTAGCTGGCTATTGAGCTTCAGGATTCTCCTGGCTCTGCCTCCCCTTGCTGTAGACACATTGGGATTACATTATGCCACTTTGCATCCTATGTTTTTTGTTTGTTTGTTTGTTTTGTTTTGTTTTTGTTTTTCGAGGTAGGGTCTCATTCTAGCTCAGGCTGACTTGAGCTATGTAGTCTCAGGGTGGCCTTAAACTCATGATGATCCTCCTATATCTCTGCCTCCTGGTTGCTGGGATTAAAGGTGCATCCTGTTTTAATTGAGTTTTGGGGAACAAACTCAACTTAGCAGGCTTGCAAAGCAACTACATTTAACTACTGAGCTGTCTCCCCAGCTCCATGATCCCAGCCAGGGTCTCATGTCCTTGGTTGACCTCAAATTCATGATGTAGCCAAGGATGATCTGGTCCTCCTGCCTGCCAGGTGCTGGAATTATAGACGTATGCCACCATGCCCAGTATATTCAGTGCAGTGGATGGAGCTCAAGGCATCATGCATGCTAAGCAAGCACTCTACCAGCTGAGCTCCAGCTCCAGCCCCAGAGGCTTTACTTTCTAAAACAATTCAGATACTCTGGTTTCTTTTCAGACCATATAAGTCTTCCACCTTTTACTGAAATAATTTGGATATGATTCACAAGCTACATAATCCATCTATCCATTTAATGTATGCAGTTGAGTAGCTTTTAGTATATTCACAGCATGCACCCATCATTGGAATCATTTTCAGAACACTTTCTTCACCACCAAAGGAAACCCTGTATCCATTAGCAGTCACTCCCCATTTCTCCCAGCCACTAATCTTCTGTTTCTCTAGACTTTTTTTGTCTGGATATTTCATGTAAATAGAATCAAATGATATGTAATCTTTTTTTTTTTTTTTTTGGAGCTTTTTTTGTTTTTTTCGAGGTAGGGTCTCACTTTAGCCCAGGCTGACCTGGAATTCACTATGAAGTCTTAGGGTGTTCTCGAACTCATGGCAATAATCCTACCTCTGTCTGCTGGGTGCTGAGACTTAAAGGCATGCACCACCATACCTGCTTATATGAACATTTTTGTAACTGAATAATTTTCATCTTTTTGGTTTGTTTGTTTGTTTTGCTTCTTGAGTGAAAGTCTCAGTCTGTAGCCCAGGCTAGTCTGGAACTCCACCTTCCAAGTGCTAGTATTAAAGGCATGTGCCACGTGCCCAGCTTTTATTTTTTTAATTTTATTATTTATTTATTTTGGTTTTTCGAGGTGTAGGGTCTCACGCTGGTCCAAGCTGTCTAGGAACTCACTGTGTAGTCTCAGGGTGGCCTCGAACTCTCAGTGATCCTCCTACCTTTACCTCCCAAGTGCTGGGATTAAAGGTGTGCGCCACCACGTCCGGCCAAAAAATTTTAATTAATTAAAAAATAAAAGCTGCTGGGACAGAGGTAGGAGGATCACTGAGAGTTCGAGGCCACCCTGAGACTACACAGTGAGTTCCTAGACAGCCTGGACCAGCGTGAGACCCTACCTTGAAAAACCAAAAAAAAAAAAAAATTGTTGGGCTGGAGAGATGGTTTAGTGGTTAAAGCGCTTGCTTGTGAAGCCTAAGGACCCTGGTTCGAGGCTCAATTCCTCAAGACCCACGTAAGCCAGAAGCACAAGGTGGCACATGCATTTGGAGTTCATTTGCAGGGGCTGGAGGCCTCTTTCTCTGTCTGTCTGTCTGTTGCTCTCAAATAAATAAATAAATAAATAAACTAAAAAGAATTAATTTTTTTGTTGTTTATTTGAGGTAGGATCTTGCTCTAGCTCAGACTGACCTGGAATTCACTATGTAGTCCGAGGCTGGCCTCAAACTCTATAGTGATCCTCCTACCTCTGTCTCCCAAGTGCTGGTATTAAAGGTGTGTGTCACCACGCCTATCCCTATTTGTGTTTTTGACACAGGGAATCATGTAGCCTAGCTTGGCCTAGAACTCACTATGTAACTGAGGATGACCTTGAACTCCTGATCTTGCCAAGCACTGGAATGGTAGGCTTATACCCCCAATCCTACTATTCAGCTGGTAATTTGAATGTGACATATGGGGCCTTGGTCTCCCCATTCAGTAGACATAGTCTAACCAAGCTCTATCTTATCTGAGGTTATTTGGTTTCTTCTCTCCTTCCCAGGCTTTGGCTCTCACCAATGATACTGTGAGTGTTGGGGAGTCCTTGTTGCCCTTGAGGGCCCTTACCCTAGAGTGGCCATCTGCTTGTTATCAGCATGGCGTCCGATACGCCTGAGTCCCTGATGGCCCTCTGTACTGACTTCTGCCTGCGCAACCTTGATGGCACTCTGGGCTACCTGCTAGACAAAGAGACCCTGCAACTGCATCCAGACATCTTCTTGCCCAGCGAGATCTGTGACCGGCTGGTCAATGAGTGAGCAAGGGGTTGGCATGGGGTCATTGCATGAGTGTGCAGGTGAGGATTGAGACTGTGTGTGCAATACACCACATTGGGCAGGTACTTAAGATCCAGTGAGGCACTGTCAGGAGAGAGGAGAGGAGGATGAGGAGGTGGCTGTAGGTGGGGTGAGCCTAACAGACCTCAGCTGACAGAGCTTGTGCTCAGAAGGCAGCCCAGGATCCTTGGCCCTTCCTGAGCCATGATATTTTTTCTCTCCCAGGTACGTGGAGCTGGTCAGTGCTGCCTGCACCTTCGAGCCACACGAGAGCTTCTTCAGCCTCTTCTCAGAGCCCCGTAGCACTCGCCTCACCCGGATCCACCTCCGTGAGGACCTGGTGCAAGATCAGGACCTAGAGGCCATTCGCAAGCAGGTGAGGCTGCCTGAGCCAACTCACCTGTTCAGTCTTCCGTACCCTCCCTGCAATGCGGCCTCCTCTGAAGCCCCACAGGCCTGGAGTGGGGTGGGGTGAGGTGGGCAGTGGGCACTGACAGAGTTGTGCCTGTTCCAGGACCTGGTGGAGCTGTACCTAACCAATTGTGAGAAGCTGTCTGCCAAAAGCCTGCAGACGCTGCGGAGCTTCAGCCACAGCCTGGTGTCCTTGAGCCTCTTTGGTTGTGCCAACATTTTCTACGAGGAGGAGAACCCTGGGGGCTGTGAAGACGAGTGCCTCGTCAACCCCACTTGCCAGGTGCTGGTCAAGGACTTCACCTTTGAGGGCTTCAGCCGGCTGCGCTTCCTCAACCTGGGCCGCATGATCGACGGTGTCCCTGTGGAGTCACTGCTGCGGCCGCTCAGCTCACTGGCTGCCTTGGACCTCTCTGGCATCCAGACCAGTGATGCCACCTTCCTAACCCAGTGGAAGGACAGCCTGGTGTCTCTTGTGCTCTACAACATGGACCTTTCAGATGACCACATCCGTGTCATCGTCCAGCTGCACAAGCTGCGGTGAGCTGCCAGCCCAGCTCCCAGAGCAGGGGTGGGCTAGCAGGAGGTGGGAGAGGGGTGTTGTTGGATCAAGTTCAGCAGTACCTGGCCAGGCAACCTTAGCATGGAACAGAAAGATAGCCTGTTCCTAGACACAGTGTTTCATTTGGATGAGGGCTATTTAGGGCACCTGGGTCGCAGCAGGGGCTTTACCTCAGAATGCCACGGAGCAGTTGTAGCAGGCATAGGCCCTCTCCTGCTATGGTCTGAAGGTGCAGGATCCTGACCTTCAGCCCTCACCCAACCTCCAGCCACCTAGACATCTCCAGAGACCGTCTCTCCAGCTACTACAAGTTCAAGCTGACTCGGAAGGTGCTGAGCCTCTTGGTGCAGAAGCTGGGGAACCTGATGTCCCTGGATATCTCTGGCCACATGATCCTGGAGAACTGTAGTATTTCTAAGATGGACGAGGAGGCGGGACAGACCAGGTGAGCACCCACCTCTGGGAGGACATCACTCACTGAGCCCTGACTAAGTGCCCCTTTGCCAAGTACTGTACTGAGTGCTGGAAATAAGCCAGTCAGGTCCTGTGGGAGACAACTGGAACAGACAAGTTATTCTGAGAGTTGGCCAGATAGGTGCAGGCTGTGGTGGCCCTGAGCATTGGGAAAGAGGGTAGGGAGGAGTGGCATCCCCCAGTCCCAATTCTGACCATTCTGAGTTTGCCACAGGAGACAGATAGCAGGAGAAGCTCTTGTGCTAAGGCATGGGTGAGAGTGAGGGCCAGGAAAACCAACCTGCTCAGGCCTGGTGCTATGGCAGGCAGGGGAGGACCTGGCTGGATGTGTCTGCTGCTCCTGAAGTGTAGTATGGCTGATTGGTGCCTGAGTGGGCTGGTGGCAAGGTCTGATTCAAACCCGCCACTATAATTGCCATAAGCCTTCCCTTAGCCATATGTTAGTGGTTTGTAGTAACAAAGCCCAATCACTTCATGATTGTTGGTGAAACCTGAGGGAATCGTGTCCCTGCTAGAATGGCACCTTTTCCAAAGTGGCTGCAGCAACTTCCATACTATCTTCTTCTGTAATGTTCTCTTGCTACCCTCCCATAATGAGTGGACTCAGCTGAGGATGTAGCTCAGTTGGTAAAGTACTTGCCTAGCATGTGCAAAGCCTTGCCTTTGATCCCCAGAACCACACAAAGTGTGTATATGCCTCTAATTCCAGAACTCAGGAGGTGGAGGCAGGAGAATCAGGAGGAGTTCAAGACCATCCTCATTTACATAATGAGTTCAAGTTCAACCTAGGATACGTGAAACCCTATATCAAAAAAAGAAGGGAGCCGGGCGTGGTGGCGCACGCCTTTAATCCCAGCACTTGGGAGGCAGAGGTAGGAGGATCGCCGTGAGTTCAAGGCCACCCCGAGACACCATAGTGAATTCCAGGTCAGCCTGGGCTAGAGTGAGACCCTACCTCGAAAAAAAAAAAAAGAAGAAGGGGAGGATTGCCAGGCATGGTGGTATACACCTTTAATACTAGCAAGCATAAAGACCCAGGTTCAGTTCCCCAGTACACACATAAAGCCAGATGCACAAAGTAGCACATGCATCTAGACTTTGTTTGCAGTGGCAGGAGGCCATGGTGTGCCATACTTAGTTTCTTTCTTTTTTTTTTTTTTTGAGGTAGGGTCTTACTCTAGCCCAGGCTGACCTTGGAATTCACTATGGAGTCTCAGAGTGGCCTCGAACTCATGGCAATCCTCCTGCCTTTGCCTCCCGAGTGCTGGGACTAAAGGCATGTGCCACCACGCCTGGCTCATACTCACTCTCTCTGTGTGTGTCTTTCTCAAAATAAATAAATGAGGGGCTGAAGAGATGACTTAGCAGTTAAGGTACTTGCCTATGAAGCCTAAGAGTCCAGGTTCCTTAGAACACACGTGAGTCAGATTCATATGGTGGCACATGCATCTGGAGTTTGTAGTGGCTAGAGGCTATGGTGCCACATTCTTTCTGTCTCTCAAATAAATAAATAAATAAATGTAACTAAGTGAAAATATTTATTTTAAAAAAGTGGAGCCAAGTGCGGTAGCGCACACCTTTAATCCCAGCACTCAGGAGGCATAGGTACAAGGATTGTCATGAGTTTAAGGCCACCATGTGACTACATAGTGAATTCCAGGTCAGTCCGGGCTAGAGCAAGACCCTACCTCAAAAAAAAAAAAGTGGGAGGGCTGAAGAGATGACTTAGTGGTTAAGGCACTTGCTTGCAAAGCCTAAGGATCCATGTTCCCCAGATCACATGTAAGCCATGCATACAAGGTGATGCATGTACAAGGTCTTGCATGCACACTAGGTGGCACAAGCATCTGGAGTTTGATTACAGTGGCTGTAGGCCCTGGTACACAAATTCTCTCTCATTTAAAAAAAAAAAAATGGGCATGGTGCATACACCTTTAATCCCAGCACTCAGAAGGCAGAGGTAGGAGGATTGCCATAAATTGGAGGCTACCCTGAGACTACAAAGTGAATTCCAGGTCAGCCTGGGCTAGAGTAAGACCCTTCCTCAGGGCTGGAGAGATGGCTTAGTGGTTAAGTGCTTGCCTGTGAAGCCTAAGGACCCCGGTTCGAGGCTCGGTTCCCCAGGTCCCACGTTAGCCAGATGCACAAGGGGGCGCACGTGTCTGGAGTTCGGTTGCAGAGGCTGGAAGCCCTGGCACGCCCATTCTCTCTCCCTCTATCTGTCTTTGTCTCTGTGTCTGTTGCTCTCAAATAAATTTTAAAAAATTTTTAAAAAAAGACTCTTCCTCAAAAAAACAAAACAAAAATAAATAAGTAAATAAAGGCAGCTGGGCGTGGTGGCGCATGCCTTTAATCCAAGCACTTGGGAGGCAGAGGTAGGAGAATCACCATGAGTTCGAGGCCACCCTGAGACTACATAATAAAATCCAGGTCAGCCTGAGCTAGAGTGAGACCTTACCTCAAAAAAATAAATAAATAAAGCCGGGCATGGTGGTGCACGCCTTTAATCCCAGCACTTGGGAGGCAGAGATAGGAGAATCGCCATGAGTTTGAAGCCACCCTGAGACTCCATAGTGAATTCCAGGTCAGCCTGGGCTAAAGTGAGACCCTACCTTGAAAAACCACAAAAAAAAGTCAGAAAGACGGGCTGGAGAGATGGCTTAGTGGCTAAGGCACTTGCCTGTGAAGTTTAAGGATCCAGGTTAAATTCCCTAGTACCCACGTAAGCTAGATGCACAAGGTGGCACATGTGTCTGGAGTTCTTTTGCAGTGGCTAGAGACTCTGGAGTGCCCATTCTCTCTGTTTCTCCCCCCCCCCCAAAAAAGTAAGTAAGTAAACTAATTTAAAAAGTCAGAAAGAAAAAGCGGGCTATACCCCCTATGCTAGGAAAGGAAAGGGAAGGGAGGTTCAGAGTAAGGATGGAGGGCCTAGTAGAAAGCATTAGTTAAATTTTTAGCTCTTGGAGGAAGCCCAAGTCAGTTCAGTCCCCAAGGCACTGATCCTAGAATCCTCTTTCCCCAGCATCGAGCCTTCCAAGAGTAGCATCATGCCTTTCCGAGCTCTGAAAAGGCCACTGCAGTTTCTCGGGCTCTTTGAAACCTCTCTGTGTCGCCTCACACACATTCCAGCCTACAAAGTAAGAATCAGTGCAGGAGGGAGGACTGGGAAAGTCTGGGAGACGGGAAGTTGCTGGGGATATCACTGCATTTGAGGATCATACCCTCTGGCCTTTTCTCAGTTGTCCTGAGCATGCCCTATCCCCAGGTAAGTGGTGACAAAAATGAGGAGCAGGTGCTGAACGCCATTGAGGCCTACACGGAACACCGGCCTGAGATCACTTCCCGGGCCATCAACTTGCTCTTTGACATCGCACGCATTGAACGTTGCAACCAGCTTCTGCGGGCCCTGAAGGTCAGTGTTGACCCAGGGCCTTCGAGCTCCCAGCCATCTGTGCCTACAGGGTGCTGTCTCCCTATCCCCTGTTTGTGCATCTTCCCATCACCAGGAAATAGGCAAACCCCTCATCTTGCTGGCCGTACCTGGCTTACATTCCTACTGCCTTGTTCAGGCCCCTCCTTAGTTCCTGCTCCTTGTCCCCACATCTGACCCAGGAGAGCAGGACCAGGGTTAGTCCTACCCTAGAGGACCTGTCCCCGCCCAACTCTGCCAGCACTTCCAGCCCAGGCCCCCACCCTGTCTTCTTCACACAGCTGGTCATCACAGCCCTCAAGTGCCACAAGTATGACAAGAACATTCAAGTGACGGGGAGCGCTGCCCTCTTCTACCTGACCAATTCCGAGTACCGTTCAGAGCAGAGTGTCAAGCTGCGCCGGCAGGTCATCCAGGTGGTGCTGAATGGCATGGAGTCCTACCAGGAGGTGACGGTGAGCCCCCTGCCCGCCATGGCCTGCATGCTTTGGCCCAGTACCCTTTTCCTGCTTCCTGGCGTCCCAGACACACACACAGATCCCTTGTGCTTACCTGGTCCTGGTAGCCTCCCTGCAAGCTCCCCTTCCCACATCTGCATTCCCATACTCCTGGACCTGGCACACAACGTCCTCAGGAGCCAAACCCAGCCTGTACCCACTCCACCTGCCATTGCTACATGAGGAGGCTAGGATTTGCCTCTGGGCCTCAGGGTGCTATCTCCTCAGCCCTTTTTCTCTCATAACTGTTGGAAGTGTGTTTTTTTCTAATAGCTATTTTTATTATAAAAGTGATGATTTTTTAAAATAATAGCATAGCAATATAAAGAGCATAAAAGAGCTGGAGGGATGGCTTAGCTGTTAAGGCATTTGCCTTTAAATCCAAAGGACCCAGGTTCAACTCCCCAGAACCCATGTAAGCCAGATGCATATGGTGGTGCATACATCTGGAGTTCATTTGCAGTGGCTGGAGGCCCAGCCATGCCCATTCTTTCCCTCTCCCTCTCTCTCAAATAAATAATTAAAAAAAAAAAAAGCATAAAAGTCACCCATGGTCCCACCACACAGTCACCCTTAGCACTGGATATCTGTGCACTGGGATTTAGTAAATGGGGTCATGTCCATGAACTCTGCATGCTGATTCTGTGACCTGGATGGTGACTCCAACAGTCTTTATTTGCATAACATTCATGACAGTGAAGGAGCAAAAGGTTTTTTTTTTCCTCTTTTTAAAAAAATATTAAATATTTAATTATTTAAGAGAAAGAGGCAGATAGAGAGAGAATGGGCACACCATAGCTTCCAGCCACTGCAGATGAACTCCAGATGCATGCACTACCTGGTACATCTGGCTTTACTGGGGAATCAAACCTGGGTCCTTTGGCTTTGCCAGCAAGTACCTTAACTGCTAAGCCTTCTCGCCAACTCAGTTTTTTGTTGTTGTTTTTGTTTTTAATTTTTATTTATTTATTTTATAGAAACAGAGAGAGAGAGAGGTGGATAGAGAGAGAATGAGTGCACTAGGGCTTCCAGCCACTGCATATAAACTCCAAATGCATGTGCCCCTTTGTGCATCTTATGTGGGTCCTGGGGAATCGAACCTTGGTCTTTTGGCTTTGCAGGCAAGCACCTTAACTGCTAAGCCATCTCTCTAGCCCATTGTTTTTGGTTTTTATAAACAAAGAGAATTGATGCACCAGGGCCTCAGCCACTGCAGTTGAACTCTAGACACTTGTGCCACCTACTGGGCATGTGTGACATTGTGCTTGCCTCACCTTTTGTGCACATGGCTTACCTGGGATCTGCAGAGTCAAACATGGTCCATAGGTTTCACAGGCAAGTGCCTTAACCTCTAAGCCATCTCTCCATCCTTCCAACCCAGTTTTTATCTTTATTTATTTATTTGTTTTAGTTTTTGGAGGCAGGGTCTCACTCTACATCAGGCTGACCTGGAATTCACTTTGTAGTCTCAGGGTGGCTTCAAATTCACAGAAGTCCTCCTACCTCTGCCTCCCAAGTGCTGAGATTAAAGCGTGTGCCACCATGCCTGGTTCTTTTTTTGTTTTTATTTATTTATTTTATTTTATTTGAGAGAGGGAAAAGGCAGAGAGAAAGAGAGAGAATGGGCGCACCAGGGCTTCCAGCCATTGCAAATGAACTCCAGATGCATGCACCACCTTGTGCATCTGGCTTACATGGGTCCTGGGGAATCGAACTGAGGTCCTTTGGCTTTACAGGCAAGCATGTTAATCTGTAAGCCATCTCTTTTTAGTTGGTAGCATGTGCCTTTAATCCCAGCACTTAGGAAACAAGAGGTAAGAGGATTGCTATGAGTTCAAGGGCACCCTGAGACTACATAGTGAATTCCAGGTCAGCCTGATATAGAGTGAGACCCTACCTCAAAAAAAACAGAAAAAAAAAACCAAAACTTTTTTAGGGCTGGACAGATGACCTAGTGGTTAAAGTACTTGCCTGTGAAGTCTTAAGGACCCAGGTTCAATTCTCCAGGTCCCATGTAAAGCATATGTACCAGCTGGCACGTGTCTGGAGTTCATTTGCAGTGGCTAGAGGCCCGGGCACCTGTTCTCTCTCTCTCTCAAAAAATAAAATAAGGGCTGGAGAGATGGCTTAGCAGTTAAGCGCTTGCCTGTGAAGGCTAAGGACTCCGGTTCGAGGCTTGATTCCACAGGACCCACATTAGCCAAATGCACAAGGGGCGCACGAGTCTAGAGTTCGTTTGCAGTGGCTAGAAGCCCTGGTGCACCCATTCTCTCTCTATCTATCTGCCTCTTTCTCTCTTTCTGTCACTCTCAAATAAATAAATAAAAATGAACCAAAAATATTTTTAAATAAATAAATTAATTAAAATAAAATTAGACAGATAGATAGATAGGCAGGCAGGCTGGAGGGATGGCTTGGTGGGTAAGGCATTTTCCTGCAAGGCCAAAGGACCCAGGTTCAATTCCCTAGACCCACGTTAGCCAGATTGTACAGGGTAGTGTATGCTACTGGAGTTTGTTTATAGTAGCTGGAGGCCTTGGTATGCCCATTCTGTCTTTCTCTCTTTCTCTCTCTCTCCCCCCTCTTTCTCACTGTCAAATAAATAAATAAAATATTTAAAAAATAAAATAAAGAAAAATAAACCTTTTTAAAAGCCAGGCATGGCATGGTGGTGCACACTTTAATCCCAGCACTTGGGAGCAGAAGTAGGAGGATTGCCCTGAGTTCAAGGCTACCCTGAGACCCCATAGTGAATTCCAGGTCAGCCTGGGCTAGAGTGAAAACCTACCTTAAAAAAATTTTTTTAAACAATATTTATCTATGTATTTGCAAGCAGAAAGAGAATGTAGATGTATCAGAGCCTCTTGCCTCTTCAAATGAATTCCAGACACATGAACTACTTTGTGCATCAGGCTTTGTGTGGGTATTAGGGAAATAGACCTCAGGTAATAGGCTTTGCAAGCAAGCACCTTTTAACTACTGAGCTATCTCTCCAGCCCTGTATTTTTCTTTACTTTTATTTATTTGAGAGAGGGGCAGTTAGAAAATGGGTGCACCAGGGCTCCCAGCAACTGCAAACAAATTCCAGACACATGTGCCACCTTGTGTTATCTGGCTTATGTGGTTCCTGGGGAATTAAACCTTGGTCCTTTGGCTTTGCAGGCAAGTACCTTAATCACTAAGCCATCCCTCTAGCCCAAGCCCTGTATTTACTGAGAATTTTACCACATGATCATAAATCCCCTCCTATTACCCTCTTCTTCCCCAGTTCCAATGAACCTACTCCTCTTTCCCTTCTGTATTATGATATCTCTCTCTCTCTCTCTCTCTCTCTATCTATCTATCTATCTATCTATCTATCTCTCTTTTTTTGGGGGGGTTTCAGGGTAAAGTCTCACTCTAGCCAAGGCTGACCTAGAATTCTCTATGTAGTCTCAGGGCAGCCTCGAACTCACAGCGATCCTCCAACCTCTGCTTTCCGAGTGCTGGGATTAAAACTGTGCACCACCACACCCGGCTCATGTTTCTTTTTTTAAAGGTAAGATCCATGTTTGTACATGGGCTCTCTCTCTGCCTCCCAAGTGCTGGGATTAAAGGCATGTGCCACCACACCGGCTTATTTTGGTTTTTTAATTTTATTGTTATTTATATTTGAGAGAGAAAGAGAGAGAGAGAGGTAGATAGAGAATGGGCACGCCAGGGCCTTTAGCCACTGCAAACAAATGCCAGAAGATGTGCCACCTTGTGCATCTGGTTTACATGGTCCTAGGGAATCAAAACTGGGTCCTTTAGCTTTGTAGGCTAGCGCCTTAACCTCTATGCCAACCGTCCATACCTTATTTTGTTATTTTGAGGTAGGGTCTAGCTCTCTAGCTCAAGCTGACCTAGAATTCATTATGTAGTCTCAGGGTGTCCTCAAACTCATAGGAATACACCTGCCTCTGCCTTCTGTGTGCTGGGATTAGAGGCGTGCACCATGCCCTGCTTATTTATTTATTTGAGAGAGTAAAAAAATGGGCACGCCAGGGCCTCCAGCCACTGCAAATGAACTTCAGATGCATGCTATCCTACCTCAAAAAACAAACAAAAGCCAGGCGTGGTGGTGCACTTGGGAGGCAGAGGTGGGAGGGTCACTGTGAGTTCAAGGCCACCCTGAAACTACATAGTGAATTCCAGGTCAGCCTGAGCTAGGGTGAAACCCTACCTCAAAAAAAAAAAATTAAAAAATTTGGAGCTGGAGAGATAGTTTAGCACTTAAGGTGGCACTTGCCTGCAAAATGAAAGGACTCAGGTTCAATTCCCCATTATCCACATAAGCCATAAGGTAGTGCCTTTAATTCCAGCACGTGGGAGGCAGAGGTAGGAGATCACTGTGAGTTCCAGGCCACCCTAAGACCGCATAGTGAATTCCAGTTCAGCCTGGGCTAGAGTGAGACCCTACTTTGGAAAAATAAAACAAAAAAGTCCTTGTAGCCTCCTCTTGCAGAGTCTTCCTGGACCTCTCTGGAGCTAATTGGCCTCGTGTCTCTAGAGAGCCCTGGAATCCTGCTCCCGAGCCTGCCCTGAACGTGCTCTGCTTATCTCGCCATCTGGCCCAGGTGCAACGGAACTGCTGCCTGACTCTCTGCAACTTCAGCATCCCTGAGGAACTGGAGTTCCAGTACCGCCGGGTCAACGAGCTCCTGCTCAGCATCCTCAACCCCACGCGGCAGGATGAGTCCATCCAGCGCATCGCCGTGCACCTGTGCAATGCCCTGGTCTGTCAGGTGGACAACGACCACAAGGAGGCTGTGGGCAAGATGGGCTTTGTTGTGGTACGTGTAGGCACCTGTCTGCCACCTTCTGTGGAACACTCCCCACTCACATTTCCTCTCCCACCTTCCACTTTGAGTGAGGCCTGGGGTCATGAGGTACAAGTGGGTTGGGAGAAGGGTATGCGAAAACATGAAGGCTACTGGGCGTGATGTACACGCCTTTAATCCCAGCACTCAGGAGGCAGAGGCAGAGGTAGGAGGATCACCGTGAGTTCAAGGCTACCCTGAGAACACAGAGTGAATTCCAGGTCAGCCTGGGCTAGAGTGAGACCCTACCTAGAACCCCACCTCTCCTCCCCCCCAAAAAAACATGAAGGCTTGAAGCCAGACCAAAGGGAACATGTTTTATCACCTTCCTTTTTCTTGCCCTGAGGCAGGAGCTCACTCTAACTCAGACTAAACTGGAACTTACTCTGTAGTCCAGGCTGGCCTCAAACTCACATGGTGATCCTTCTGTCTCAGCCTCCCAATTGCTGGAACTAAAAGTGTATACTACCATGCCAGGCCAACCTTTCTTCTTTTGAACCAAGGCTTTGCATATGCTAAGCATGGGCTGTACCACTGAGCTACACCTCCATCCCTTGGAAGAATTTCTTAATGATGAGTTACTTTATTACTTTTTTTCTAAATTCTTTTTTTTTTAAGTTAACAAAGTAGTACATTTTATTTAGTTCATGGCCTTCATAACACTCTTTTTTTTCCTCAACGTTTTCTTAACATTTTCCATGATTATAAAAAATATCCCATGGTAATACCCTCCCGCTGCCATTTCCCCTTTGAAATTCCATTCTCCATCAAATTCCCTCCCCATCTCAATCATTGTACTTACATATATACAATACCAACCTATTAAGTACCCTCCTCTCTTCCTTTCTCTTCCCTTTTATATCTCCTTTTTGACTTACTGGCCTCTGCTACTAAGTTTTTTCCTTCTCACACAGAAGCCCAATCATCTGCAGCTAGGATCCACATATAAGGGAGAACATGTGGCACTTGGCTTTCTGGGCCTGGGTTACCTCACTTAGTATAATCCTTTCCAGATCCATCCATTTTTCTGCAAATTTCATAACTTCATTTTTCTTTACTGCTGAGTAGAACTCCATTGTATAAATGTGCCATATCTTCATTATCTACTCAATGATGAGTTATTTATGATCCAAAGATTTCTTCCACATCTCTCCACCCCCTCCACTTGGCTCCCAGGTGGTAAGATCCACAGGGAAGGCATAACTGACGCTTTTATCACAATACCCACAGTACTTCCTGACCTAGTGAGAGTAAATTCATGGTGACAGGATGGATACTACCCTGAATGCCCTCAAGCAGCCTCCTGAATAATTGCAGAGATAGGTGTGGGCTGTGTCACCTAGGGCTGGGCTTTTGGGGGACCATGGTCAGAGAGTCTGGCTCTGCAGTCCCTTTCCTGTGCCCACAGACCATGCTGAAGCTGATTCAGAAGAAGCTGTTGGACAAGACGGTAAGTGGGGCCTCAGCACTGCTGTGCCTTCGCCAGCCCCAAGGTCTGCTTGCTACCTGGGGGTGGCTGTGTGTGCTGTGGAGGCCAGACACGTGGCTGAGCAGTGCCTCCCCCACAGTGTGACCAGGTCATGGAGTTCTCCTGGAGTGCCCTGTGGAACATCACGGATGAGACACCTGACAACTGTGAGATGTTCCTCAACTTCAATGGCATGAAGCTCTTCCTGGACTGTCTGAAGGTAATGGCCTCCAAGGCTCACCACCCCACATCCTTGTCCCCAGCTCCTGCTACCCAGTGCCTCCACTCCCCACATAGGGCACACAGGTTACAGGGTGACTGTATGTTAGTAGAAGCACAAACACCTTCCCTTAGCCATGCCGCCTGGCTGAGGTCCCTCTACCAAGGGATCCCCCACCCCCAACCTGCCCACTGCCTGTGTTCTCAGCAGTCATTTCTTAGGTTGTCTATGCTGACTGAAAGCCATTCCCCTACCAGGTGTCAGAATTCTGCCCAGTGAATCTGTCTATCATTCTTTTTTAGAAAAAAAAAAAACAACACTGTTAGCCTGTCATAGTGGTGCATGCCTTTAATCCCAGAGGAAGCAGAGGTAGGAGGATTGCCGTGAGTTTGAGGCCACCCTGAGACTACATAGTGAATTCCAGGTCAGCATGAGCTAGAGCGAGATCCTGCCTCAGGAAAAGCAAAAAGTTTTTTTATTTATTTGAGAAAGAGGGAGAGAGAATGGATGTGCCAGGACCACCTGCCCCTGCAAATAAACTTCAGATGCATGCACCACCATGTACATCTGGCTTACATGTGTTCTAGGGAGTCAAACCTGCATCCTTAGGCTTCGTAGACAAGCACCTTAACCACTAAGCCATCTCTTCAGCCCTGTCTATCTTTCTAGAACACCCCTCTGCTACAGGGGATCCCAGTAAATAGGATCACATTTTCCACAGAAGGCAGCCATAGTCACATGACAAGGAGCCTCTCTCTTTGTAGTTTCTCATCCTGTGTGCACAGTTCTGTTGTGGGGTTACTAGGAAGTAGGGGGCAGCTCATTGCAGCCCTCTGTGTATTCAGAATGGTCACTTAACAGTATGAGGCACTGAGCACTCACATGTATATTCAGTGGTCTCAGTGGCTGTTATTTCTACAGGAATTCCCAGAGAAGCAGGAATTGCATCGGAACATGCTAGGGCTCCTGGGAAATGTGGCGGAGGTGAAGGAGCTTCGGCCTCAACTGATGACTTCCCAGTTCATCAGTGTCTTCAGGTTTGATGTTTTTTTTTTTTTTGTTTTTTTTGTTTTTTTAAGAAAAACCACCAGGCATGGTGGCACACACCTTTAATTCCAGCACTCGGGAGGCAGAGGTAGGAGGATTGCACTGAGACTACATAGCAAATTCCAGGTCAGCCTGGACTAGAGTGAAACCCTACCTCGAAAAAACAAAAAATACAAAAAAAAAGATTTATTTTATTTACTAGAGACAAAGGGTGTGCGAGAGAGAATAGGCACGCTAGGGCCTCTAGCCACTGCAAATGAACTCCAGATGCATGTGCCACCACGTGCATCTGGCTTATATGGGACCAGGAGAGGCAAACCTGGGTCCTTTTGATTTGCAGGCAGGTGTTTTAACCACTAAGCCATCTCTCCAGCCCTTTTAAGTATTTTTATTTATTTATAGTTGAGAAAGAGAGGCAGTGGGAGAGAGAATGGGCATGTCAGAGCCTCTAACCACTGCAAATGAACTCCAAACACATATGCTACCTTATGTATCTGGCTTATGTGGGTACTGGGGAATCAAACCTGGGTCCTTAGGCTTTGCAGGCAGATGCCTTAGCTGCTAAGCCATCTCTCCATCCCTCAATGCTTCTTGCTTGGCTGCCAGGATGCTCAGAACTATAGTCTAATCAGCGGCTACAACTATTCTTAGTCTGCTTTCTGTTGTACATGTTGTCTTCCTCCTGCAAAGTGATCTCTTACATGATTCATTTTTATAATCCTAGCACTCAGGAGACACATGCAAAATATTAGGAATTCATGGTATTCCTCAGCTTGGCAAAATCAGGGCAAACTTGGGTTATAGGAGAACCTTCCTCAAAAACAAACAAGCTGCCAAACATGGTAGCGCACACCTTTAATCACAGCACTCCAGGGGCTTAGTTAGGAGGATCGCCATTAGTTCAAGTCCAGGCTGAGACTACATATGGAACTCTAGGTCAGCCTGGGCTAGAGCAAAACCCTGTCTCAAAATACAAAAAAAAGAAAGCCGGGCGTGGTGGCGCATGCCTTTAATCCCAGCACTCAGGAGGCAGAGGTGGGAGGATTGCCATGAGTTCGAAGCCACCCTGAGACTACATAGGGAGTTCCAGGTCAGCTTGGGCTAGAGCAAGACCTTGCCTTGAAAAACAAACAAACAAACAAAAAAAGAGCTGGTGTGGTAACTCATGCCATCCTGTGCTATAACATGAGATCCAGGTCAGCCTGGGCTAGCGTGAGACCTTGCCTGGCTAGGTGGTATATGCTTTTAGGACTTTTTTGTTGTTATTTTGTTATTTCAAGGTAGGGTCTCATTCTAGCCCAGGCTGACCTGGAATTCATTATGTAGTCTTAGGGTGACTCTTCACTCACAGTGATCCTCCTACCTCTACCTTGCAAGTGCTTGGATTAAAGGCATGTGCTACCATGCCTAGCTTTATATAGTAAATTCAAGGCTAGCCTGGACTACATAAGACTCTGTTTCAAAAAATTAAAATAAACTAGGGGCTGGAGAGATGGCTTAGCAGTTAACGTGCTTTCCTGTGAAATCTAAGAATCCAAACTGATTCCCCAGGACCCATGCAAAGCCAGGTATACAAGGTGGAACAAGTTTCTTGAGTTTGTTTGCAGTGGCTAGAGGCCCTGGCATACGCAGTCTATCTCTTTTTATCTGTCTGTCTGTCTGCCTCTCTCTCTCAAAAAAAAAAAAAAAAAAAAAAAAAAAATATATATATATATATATATATATATATATATACATATATATATATATATATATATATATATATATATATATATTTACACACACACACACATATATAGGTTTTTCCAAGTAGGGTCTCACTCTAGCCTGGGCTAACCTGGGATTCACTATGTTGTGTCAGGATGGCTTTGAATTCATGGCAATACTCCTACCTCTGCCTCCTAAGTGCTAGGATTAAAGACGTGTGCCACCACACCTGGCAAATAAAATATTATTTTATTTTATTTTTATTTATTTGACAGAGAGAGAGGGAGAGAGAGAGAGAATGGGCGTTCCAGGGCCTTCAGCCACTGAAAATGAATTCCATACGTGTGCACCCCCTTGTGCATCTGGCTAATGTGGGTCCTGGGGAATTGAATCTGGGTCATTTGGCTCTGCAGGCAAACTCCTTAACTGCTAAACCATCCCTCCATCCACTAAAATATTCTTTAAAAAAATGCTTTCTGGGTGTAGTGGCGCATGCCTTTAATCCCAGCACTTGGGAAAGCAGAAGTAGGAGGATCGCTGTGAGTTCAAGGCCACCCTCAGACTACACAGTGAATTTTAGGTCAGCCTGTGCTACAGTGAGACCCTACCTCAAAAACATACACACACACATACAGAAGCGATAAGTAGCCACACATGGCAGTACATATCTGTAATCCCAGCTCTGTAAAGATGGAGGCAGGAGGATGACAGTAATTACACCTCTGTTATCTCGTGTCTTAGGTTGCAATTCATCACAATGTGTGATAGAATTTTCTTTCTTTCTCCTGTAGCAACCTGCTGGAGAGCAAGGCTGATGGCATCGAGGTTTCCTATAATGCCTGTGGTGTCCTCTCCCACATCATGTTCGATGGGCCTGAGGCCTGGGGTGTCTGTGAACCCCAGCGGGTGGAAGTGGAGGAGCGTATGTGGGCGGCCATCCAGAGCTGGGACATCAACTCCCGAAGAAATATCAATTACAGGTATGAGGTAGAAGTGGCTTAGCATGGAGTCAGCATGGTGTAGTCAGTTTTCCATCCTTCTGTCCTCTTGAGGTTCTTGCTGTCCCTCACTGAGCTGCAGCCTTACAGAAAAGAATATGTACAGCTAGGCATGGTGGTGCATGCCTTTAATCCCAGCACTCAGAAGGCAGAGGTAGGATTGCCATGAGTTCGAGGACACCCTGAGACTACATGTTAATTCCAGGTCAGCCTGGACCAGAGTGAGACCCTACCTTAAAAAAACAAAACAAACAAAAATGACAAAAAGAAAGAAAGAAAGAGAAAAGAAGAGAAAGGAATATGTAGAACCCAAGGCCACTTGCTAGACTGGGGCATTTTTCCTGCTCCTGTGTGTCCCCAAATACCTGATGCATACTTATATGTGGGAAGTGACAAGGAGAAAGTGTACACACAACACAGTAAAAAACAATTCCTAGTTGTGCTCTCTGATAGGGACCCTGGGTGAAGCCAACAGCTTTTTTGTGCGCAAGTTCCATTCCTGACCTCAGTGCTTACTACACCATGACTGGCGTGCTGCCACCATGCCCACTCTCCCTCAGTGCCCTGTGACCCAGGCCCTTTCTTCCTTCAGCCATCCTGTGTAGCTGGTCATTTAAGTTACATGCTCACTTGGGAGGGTGAGCTCGAGTGTTTAGCTCTGCTGAGGCCCATGACCGAGGTTCCTGGGAGAGACCTGAATCACAGGACCCTAGGAACTTTGGCTTGACTGTTTTTGGACATGTGAGGCCATGACTGCAGGCTGGCCCCAGTGAGGCCATGGGAGGTGATACAACACTTCTCCCAGCTTCCCAGGACTTCTCCCTCCTCACCACCAGCTGGCCTTGCCCTGCTTGCTGATGTCCTGATTTCTGCCCTTAGTCTTAAGCCCTCCTGCCTTCGACCTCTGCTTTTGCCTTTGTCTTCTCCCAGTTGAGCTCCTTGGTGGAGCCTGCAACAGTTGAAAGGCCACTGTTCTTTCCCATAGACCTGCCACAGTTGCTGTAAGGCTCCTTCAGAGAGAAGAGCTCAGAGAAGAAAAGACTCATCCCAGCTCTCACCATTAGAGGTCTGACGTTGATTTCTCTCCTTGCAGGTCTTTTGAACCAATCCTCCGCCTCCTTCCCCAGGGCATCTCTCCCGTCAGCCAACACTGGGCAACCTGGGCCCTGTACAACCTCGTGTCTGTCTACCGTGAGTGCCCACCCTCTCTGGATTCAGACACCACCCAGGCTGAAGGCAGCATGCCTATAGGGGACATGTGCCTTAGAGAAAGCCTTCTGTGCTTCCTCACTGGGGGGACTCCTACAAGATGGTTGGGTGCTACCATAGCACCAGAAGTAGCCCAGCCCATGCAGAGTTCCTGGGTGGCTTCCGAATGCCTCCTGCCCCCATGTGTTTGAACCCATAGGGCAGAGCAACACCCAGTTCCAGCCTGACTGGCCACCACAATTACTTGGTACTGTTTGTTTGTTTATTTATTGTTTTTTCTGTTTTTCGAGATAGAGTCTCACTCTAGCTTAGGCTGACCTGGAATTAACATGTAGTCTCGAACTCACAGCAATCCTTCTACCTCTGTCTCCCGAGTACTGGGATTAAAGGTGTGCACCACCACACCTGGCTGGTACTGTGTATTAATACCATAAATATAGGCCCCAGACTGCTCAAATCAGTTTCCAGGGCAGAACATAGGAACCTGTATCTTGACAAAAGCCTGTCAAGGAACAGTGTTTTGGGCCCCTGGGTGATATCTTCCATAGGACAAGCTCTGGAAAAAATGTAGACCTTTCCTTAGGTCTTGCCCCTGCTAACCCAGGTGGATCCATGAAGCTAGGCAGATGTGACTTGACCATCTTCCCAGTAATGTCCTTCCCTCCAGGCTGTCCTTTAAGTAGTCCTGGAAGCAAGGGTGGGTTTCTGGGGCACAGACTCTTAGAAGGCCCACCCATCATCAGCTACCTACCCCTACCTCACAGCTGACAAATACTGCCCCTTGCTGATCAAAGAAGGTGGGATGCCCCTTCTGAGAGACATGATCAAGATGGCCACTGCCCGGCAGGAGACCAAGGAAATGGCCCGGTAAGAGACAAGTCATGTGTTCCCACTGGATGCCTTGGTGGGAGTGGGGTGGGACAGTGGGGACGGCTGAATTTCCAGGGCTTCTTCAGGCTTAAGTGTGGAGGTGGACAATATGTGAGTGCCCACAGGAACCTCTGTCATTTCAACCATAATACTTGAAACCAGAAGACTGAGTCATGGACGGTCATACTGCCCACATTCACAAACTTCGCTATCTTTTATTGCCAGCCGGTCCCATTTTGATTATAGAGACTAGCAAGTCAGTCAGAATGCTGCATTATTTTTGGCCAAAAACATTTGAGGGACAGAGGGCTCAGTATGGTGAGATACATCTCAAAAGCCATATGAGGCAAAGTGCCAAGCTGTGAATGTAAATGTGAAGGTGAAGGCCACAGTAGAAAAAATTACACTTGCCTAGCATGTTCATAGCCCTGGGTTTCACCTCCAGCATCTCTGCCCCCCATAGCACCCCCATCCCAAAAAAATCAAAAGTTAAAGACATGCCAGAGTCCTTCTCTTGACTTGTTTGGGTCTAAAACACTGGCTCTGGTTATCCCATCAGTCCATGAGTGATTCCTGATGCATGCCCCGTATCAGAAACAGCACTGGTGGCCTTCTTTTCCAGGATCCGTTCTAGAGGGAGAGTAGTCACATTCACCCAGTGGTCATTGTCATAATTATGAAATTGTGAACGTGGTATAGAGTAAATGTAACGTAGAAGAGAGGCCTGGTGCTCAGACTCCCCACACTGTGATGTTCCAGATGGAGGCATCAGTAGGCTTCACCATTATTTTTGGCACTGCTTAAACATGGACAGGTCTGAGCTAGGGCATGGTAATATGAATATCCTTAAACTTAATCTCCCAAAGAATACATCAGAAAACAGTGTTAAAGTGAACAGGTCCCATGCCATGGGTTTTCTTTTCCAGTAGGCTTAGGACTATCCCTGATAAACAGAGATCCCAGGAAATTTGAGAGTCACTATGGAAGATTCGCCAGTGAGCTGTTTCAGTGCCATTAACGTTTTCCTAATGCCCTGAAGATGTGTATCTGAGCCCATAGACCTTCTGGCATTGATTAATGAATGACCCTGGATGATGCCAAAGGCACTCAGCCTATCCAAAGTTTCCTGGCCCACTCAGGGCATTTCCTTCTGAAAGGTTTTGGGATACTCTTAGCACATAGAGGCTGCAGTGAACCCCCCAACCCAGAGGCTTCATGTTGAGCAGGTGATAGTGTAGGGTCCAAGGTGACATCCGAGAGCAATGGACAGCAGTTCCCAGAGATCAGGCTGCAGTGGGCAAGGGACAGTTCTGCTGAGCTGGGGCCTGACTGCCAGAGGGCATTGGTGGCCTTGGATCCAGCATAGCTACAAACAGGTCCTTGTCTCCATGTGAATCTGACATGCAGCCAGTTTGGGGACCTCCAGTGGACTTCTGGACAGAGGAGGGGCTAATATGCAGGGAAGTTGCTGAAGAAAGAGCAGATAGGTTTGGGAGGTCAGGCCTGAGCTGCTTGCAGGATGCTCTGTCCTGGGACTGGGGGCAGGGTCTGAGGAGAATGGGAAAGGCAAGGGGAAAGATGGGCAGTGTCATTTATGACCACAGGTACCATTTTGTTGGTACTTTGCCAGCCAGGACATTGATTAAGCAGTTGCTGGTTTCTAGGAGGAGCCAGCCAGCCTGCCCTCCAAGCCTCTTTCCCCATTTATTTCCAGCAAGGTGATTGAGCACTGCAGTAACTTTAGAGAGGAGAACATGGACACATCCAGATAGAGGCTCCACCCCACAGCCGCCGCTGCTCGGACCACAGGCAAAGAGGAGACACTCAAGGCCCAGTGGGCAGGCCCAAGAGCCTCCCACAGGATGAAGAGACAGAGGGGACTTTTGCACAACCGACGCTTTTCCTTAACATTAGTGAGATATATATATATTATATATATTATTTTTTTTTTTTGTTTTGGTTAGGAAGTGTGAAGTTTTGTGTGTATGACTTCTGTACAAAAACAAAAGCAATCTCCTGAGTCTTCGCAGCTTCCTTGGCCATTCTCAAACCATCTCTAAGCCTTCATTGCTGCCACACTCCCTCCAACGCTGTGAGTGTCCAGTCTTTTTCCAGTGAGCATAGACCCTGGCTGAGCTTCTGTCTATTGTGAAAGGAGCTGGCCCTTACCAGGCCATTCCAGCAACCCCCACACCATCCCTACCTAAGCTCCCCATCTGGGCTCCCAGGTGAGGCTGATGGAGTTTTGGGATTAAGACTAACCCCAATGGGTCTCCCAGAAGCCTTGGTGCTCCGGGCTATGGGCTATCTGGGTCCAGAAGGTGAGCTGCTCCAGGTCTGGGCCCTGGAAGACCCTGGAAGAGTGTGGCTCCCACTGGCCCACCACTCTGGCCAGGCCTGCCCGTGGCCATGCTGCTATGGAGACTGCCTCTGAGTCTCCCTCAGGCCCCAGGCTGTTGAAGGCCCCAGGCCAGGGATGGTCAGAACTCAGGGGTAGATTCCACTGCCCCCTCTGCCAAACCATACCCACCTGCCCTAGGTCTGGGAACCAGCACCTTCCAGGGCCAAGGTCTTGCTCTCTTGCTCCATATCCCTCATCTGCCACAAGTACCCCAGGTGCCCAGGCACTCCCACCAGCACAACTGAGCCCATCCTGCTGCCCAGAGGACCTCACAGCTCCCTCTGAGGCAGGAGATTCCCCACTCCCACCATAACCAGAGGCAGCGGGCAGCCACTTCTAGACCAGCACTTGGCCAGCCCTCTCCTACTTCTCCTACTAGCTCAGGCTGTCCCTGGGAAGTTGCCCCACTGTGCCTCAGACACAGTAACAGCTGTCTCAGCCGTTTGTTGACCTCCCTTGCTGAATCTCAGCATTGCTTCTCATGGACATATGGGTGCTGAGGAAACCCATACCGAACAGGCAGGCCTGGGGAGCAAAGTTGACCCTGGAGGATGCCCTTGGGTGACTTGTTCTTCCTTCTTCCTTTCCCAGACATGTTCTTGGACTCTCTTGGTATGTCTGCCTCCAGGCAGAAGGGGTCTGGTTCACAGAACTTGGAGGTAACTGGCCTCTTTTGGTGAGCCGCATGCCTGGGCTATAGAAGGCTTAGCCCTATTTTTCCAGTGTGGCAGATGATCTGCCTTGGCCCCTCCTTTCCATCCCAGGCCCTCCTGGCCCCACCCAGACCCCAGGCAGACTTCACATCACATTGCTTTACCACTTGGGGCCTGGGGAAATGTCTGTACTTTGGGATGTCACAGAAATACATTTTTGTGCAAAGTGCAAAAGAGCAGTGTCTTTTTTTTTTTTTTTTTCCAGAGAGGGTGTGGGATGCTTGCCAGAGGGTGAGGGTCAGGAAAGGGGCTGGAAGACTTCCAGCAGGAGCCTGCATGTGGTTCCATGGTGGAGAAGGCTATGTTGGGTGGGTTGTCCACAGGGGCAATCAGCTATAGGCTTTGGACAGGTAGAGTATCTGTTTCCATCACAGTCTCTTCACATTTCTGCCTAGACACTAAGATTAGGGCCAGCCACCTGACCAGTAGGACCTCTGCCCAGGATGAGAGTCTGCTGAAAGATGCAGATGGTTAACAGGTCATGACTCTGCGCAGCAAGGGTAGAAAGGAGGAAGGGCTCCTCTCAGCTGTTGGGAGGGGTGGGGTTCTGTTAAGACTGCAGGGTGCTGGGCAGTGGTGCACGAGGGAGAGAGCCAGCACGGCATCCTCACATGCTCTGGGGAGGCCTCTCCAAGGTGACACATTTGAACTGAATCCTGCAGACAGATGGAGCCTGCTGGGCCTGGCCCTAGACCACTCAAGAAAAGCATCTCAGACATAAGTCTTGTGGGGTGTAGCTTCGTTGGGGAGCATTTGCCTAACAGGTGAAAAGTTCATGGTTCAATTCCCAGCACTACAAACTAGACAGACCTACCAGGAAGAACAGGGAGGAAGACCCATGGGACTGGGGCAGTGAGAAGGAAAGGGGGTTGGAAAAGGAGGGGACAAGGAAATAGATGGGACAGACCTGAGGTGACCAGACTTGAGGTTTTCCCAAAACAGTCCTGTGTCCTAGTGTAACTGTAAACCTGAATGGATAATGGACTACATGATCAGGTCCCAGTGGCAGCTGGCACTGCCGAAGCCTTCAT
Organism: Jaculus jaculus; assembly: GCF_020740685.1. Lineage (NCBI taxonomy): Eukaryota > Metazoa > Chordata > Mammalia > Rodentia > Dipodidae > Jaculus > Jaculus jaculus. Next base: position 124,309,382 of record NC_059102.1, read on the forward strand.
CTGTGTGCTACATCCTTTTTGGGAAATGCTTGGTCTACATTCTGCTGCTCAGCCCTCAGCTCATTCCACAGATAGGTACCCAAGACTCAGAGGTGATGGGCTGCAGAAATGGCTCAGTGGGGAAGAGCACTGGCCGTATAAGCATGAGGATTTGAGTCTGTTACCCAGCACCTATGTCAAAAAGCTCATCCCCAAGCTGGAGAGATGTAGTGGTTAAGGTGTTTGCCTGCAAAGCCAGAGGACCATGGTTCGACTCTCCAGGACCCACGTAAGCCAGATGCACAAGGGGGCGCATGCGTCTGGAATTCACTTGCAGTGGCTGGAGACCCTAGCACGCCCATTCTCCCCCGCCCCCATCTCTGCTTCTTTCTCAAATAAATAACTAAAATATATTAAAAAAAAAAAAGTTGGGCTGGGTGTGGTTGTGCACGCCTTTAATCTCAGCACTCGGGAGGCAGAGGTAGGAGGATCACCATGAGTTCAAGGCCACCCTGAGACTCCATAGTGAATTCCAGGTCAGCCTAGGATAGAGTGAGACTCAACCATGAAAAAAAAAAAAAAGTTGGACTGGAAAGATGGCTTAGTGGTTAAGCGATTGCCTGTGAAGCCTAAGGACCCTGGTTCGAGGCTTGATTCTCCAGAACCCACATAAGCCAGATGCACAAGGGGCGTATGCGTCTGAAGTTCGTTTGCAGTGGCTGGAGGCCCTAGTGCACCCATTCTCTCTCTCTGCCTCTTTCTTTCTTTTATTTATTTATTTATTTATTTGAGAGCGACAGACACAGAGAGAAAGACAGATAGAGGGAGAGAGAGAGAATGGGCGCGCCAGGGCTTCCAGCCTCTGCAAACGAACTCCAGACACGTGCGCCCCCTTGTGCATCTGGCTAACGTGGGACCTGGGGAACCGAGCCTCGAACCGGGGTCCTTAGGCTTCACAGGCAAGCGCTTAACCGCTAAGCCATCTCTCCAGCCCTCTCTGCCTCTTTCTGTATGTCGCTCTCAAATAAATAAATAAATAAACAAACAAACAAACAAAAAGAAGCTAAATTCTTAAAAAAAAAAAAATGCTCAGCTCGCATGCCTGCAACCACTGTTGAGGGGGATGAAAACAGTAACAGACAAACTGGGAGTTTGGGTTCAGTGAGCGATCTCCCAGGAAAACAAAGGAAATAAGGCCAGTGTGGTGATGCATACCTTTAATCCCAGCTCTCAGGAGGCTGAGGTAGGAGAATCACCATGAGTTCAAGGCCAGCCTGGGCCTACAGACTAAGTTCCTGGTCAACCTGGGCTGGAGCGAGACCCTACTTTGAAAACACACAAAAATAACGGAGAGAAGGAGAAGGAAAAAAAGGAAGGAATTAAGGTAGGAGTGGCTTAGCAGTTAAGTGCACTTTCTTTTTTTTAATATTTTTTTAAATTTTTATTTATTTAAGAGTGACAGGCAGAAAGAGGAGAGAGAGAGAGAAAATGGGCACATCAGGGCCTCCAGCCACTGCAAATGAACTCCAGACGTGTGCGCCCCCTTGTGTATCTGGCTAACGTGGGTCCTGGGGAATCGAGCCTTGAACTGGGATCCTTAGGCTTCACAGCAAGCGCTTAACTGCTAAGCCATCTCTCCAGCCCAAGTTAAGTGCACTTTCTGTACAACCTTAGGGGCCTGAAACTTCCTAAATTCGGATCTTAGGACCCATGTAAATAGGCCACATACATCTGTAACCCCAGTCCTGAGGGAAGCAGGGACTGGAGAGTCATTGGGGCTCCGAACAGCTAGTTCTGGAATCAGTAAGATTGGAGACACTAGTGCAAGTAAAAATGGGTGAGTGATGGAGGGAAACACCTTATGTTCTCCAGCTACTGCAGGAGAGCCCACAGAGTGTCTCAGACAAGCACATAGACCACACTACATACTACATACATGCAAAAAAGTAATAAATAGGGAAATAAGAGTGATAGATGAGAACAGCCCAAGTCTTCCTCTAGCCTGTGCACACAAGTGCATGTGGTGTGCACATCTGCGTACACCAAAAAAATTTTAAATACAATATTTTATTCATTTTTATTTGAAAGCGATAGAGAGAATAGGTGCACCAGGGCATCCAGCCACTGCAAACAAACTCCAGATGTGTGCACCCCCTTGTGCATCTGGCTAACGTGGGTCCTGGGGAATTGAGCCTCAAACTGGGGTCCCTAGGCTTCACAGGCAAGCACTTAACTGCTAAGCCATCTCTCCAGCCCCACACACCAATTTTTTAAAAATTGGGCTGGAGAGGTATCTCAGCTGTTAAAGGCACTTGTTTGCAAACCCTGCTAACTTTGGTTCAATTCTCCTGTACCGAGACACAAAGTGGCACATGCATTTGTCTGTTTTTCTCTCTCATACAAATATTATTTTTAACCTTTTTTTCTTTTTTTTCTTTTTTTATTTTTACAAGAGAGAGAGAATTGGCACACCAGGGCCTCTAGTCACTGCAGTTGAACTCCAGACACATGTGCCACTTTGCATGCATGTGTGACTTGTGTACCTGGCTTATGTGGGCTCTGGGGAGTCAAACCTGAGTCCTTAAGGTTTGCAAACAAGTACCTTAACCACCTCTAAGCCATCTCTCTAGCCCAACAAATTTTTGTTTTAATTCCCTATCCAACCAGAAAAAAAAAAAAATCCAGGCATGGTGGTACAAGCCGTTATTCCCAGCACTCTGAAGGCAGAGGTAGGATCAACATGAGTTCAAGGCCACCCTGAGACTATATACCGAATTCCAGATCAGCCTAGGCTAGAGCGAGACCCTACCTCAAAAAGCCAAAATAATAATAATAACAATAATAACTCTCCAACCAGAAGCCAGGCATGGTGATGCAGAGGTAGGAGGACCATTGTGAGTTCAAGGCCACCCTGAGACTATATAGTGAATTCCAGGTCAGCCTGGGCTAGAGTGAGACCCTACCACAGAAAAAGGGGGAACTAGAGAGATGGTTTAGCCGGTAATGCACTTGCCTGCAAAGCCAAAGTTCCTAGGTTTGACTTCCCAGGACCTACGTAAGCCAGGTGGTGCATGCATCTGAAGTTTGTTTGCAGCAGTTGGAGGCCCTGGCACACCCATTTTCTCTCTATCTGCCTCTCTCAAATAAAAAGGGGAGGGTGGTGTGGTGATGTATACCTATAATGCCAGCACTGGAGACAGTAGAATCCCTGAGACACACTGGTAAGCCAGTCTCTACTACTTTTGAGAGTTCCAGGCCAAAGAAAACACTGCCAGATGAACGGAAAAGAAAATGTTGGTCCTTTTATATTGCTGTAACTATAAGCAACTGGGTAAGTTAGTGAAAACTGAAATTGATCTATTTTTAATTTTTTTAATTTATTTGCAAGGATGCTTTCATAGATACCCTTGGTCAGTCTCCAGCAGCATATAAAGGTGGAATGGGGGCTGGAGAGATGGCTTAGCAGTTGAGGAGCTTGCCTGTGAAGCCTAAGGACACAAGTTTGATTTCCTAGAGCCCACATAAGCCAGATGCATGAGGTAGTGCATGTATCTGTAGTTCATTTGCAATGGCTAGAGGCCCCGACATGCCCATTCTCTCTCTCTCTCTCTCTCTTCCATTGCTCTCTGCTTGCAAATAAATGGAAAAAAATACACACACACACACACACACACACACATACACACACATATATTTTCTCTCTTCCATTGCTCTCTGCTTGCAAATAAATGAGAAAATACACACACACACACACACACACACAGACAGACAGACACACACACATATATATTTAATAGATTTTTCTCTTCCAGAGCTGTGGCAGCAACATTCTTGGGTCCTGATGCTGGTAAGCTCTTTCTCTTCTCCCACCCTGGCAGCCAAACCAAGGTGGGAAGACAGACACTTTTTATTACTGTCTTCATGTTGTTGTTTTTGTTTTTGTTTTGTTTTTTGAATTAGGGTCTCGCTCTAGGCCAAGCTGACCTGGAATTCACTATGTAATCTCATGGTGGCTTCAAGCTAATGGCAGTCTCCCACCTCTGCCTCCTGAGTGCTGGGATTAAAGGTGTGAGCCACCATACCCAGTTTACTGTCTCAGTTTTAATCTTTTTGGAGGCTCACCCTTTAAAAAAAATCCCTTTTCATGTTTCTTCCTTTATTTATTTTTATTATATTTTGTTTTTTCAAGGTAGGGTTTCACTCTAATCCAGGCTGACCTGGAATTCAGTATGTAGTCTCAGGGTAGCCTCAAACTCACAGCAATCCTTTTACCTCTGCTTTCCAAGTGCTGGGATTAAACCTAGCTGCATATGATTGGGCTTCTGCGTGAGAAGGAAAAAACTCAGTAGCAGAGGCCAGTAAGTTAAAAAGGAGATACAAAGGGAAGAGAAAGGAAGGTTGGTATTGTATATATGTAAGTAGAATGATTGAGATGGGGAAGGGATATGATGGAGAATGGAATTTCAAGGGGAAAGTGGGGGGGAGGGCATTACCATAGGGTATTTTTTTATTATATAATTTACTTTTATTTTTATTTATTTGCAAGCACAGAGAGAGAGAGAGAGAGAGAAGAGAGACAGATGGAGAGAGAATAGCCACACCAGGGCCTGTAGCCACTGCAAATGAACTCCAGATGCATATACCCCTTGTGCATCTGGCTTATGTGGGTCCTGGGGAATTGAGCCTGGGTCCTTCGGCTTCACAGGTAAACACCTTAACTGCTAAGCCATCTTTCCAGCCCATGTTTTCATTTTTTGAAGCAGAGTCTTTTTTTCTCAATGTTAATAATAAATTAATAAAAATTGAGAATAAATAAATAAATAAGAATGTAAACAGAAAAAAAAATAGCATGTGCCAACACACCCTGCTGTTTCTTTTTTTAAATGTAAGATCCATGTTTGTACATGGGCTCCTAGGCTCCATGATCTTCTTTCCCTTCCCATCTTTAGCCCTTTTCCCTGTGATATCTGAATAAAGTATGCTATTTTAAAAATCAAAATAAATAAATAAGTTTGGGGGCTGGAGAGATGGCGTAGCAGTTAAGGCACATGCCTGCAAAACTTAAAGACCCATATTTGATTCTCCAGGTCCCAAACAAGCCACATGCACATGGTGGCACATCTGTCTGCAGTTCTTTTGCAGTGGCTAGAAGCTTTGGCGTGTCCATTCTCACTTTCTCTCTCCTCCCCATCTCTGATAAATAAATAACAATAAGATCTTTAAAAATAAATAAATTAATTATTTTTTAAAAATTTAAGGTGGGATGGAACCCAGATCCTCATGTATGCCAGGCAAATACTACGAACTACATTTCTAGTCCATGTCTTATCTTCTTTATTTATTTAATATATATAGAGAGATAGAGAATGGGTGAACTGGAGCCTTTAGCCACTGTAAACAAACTTCATATGCTTGTGCCTCCTTGGGTATCTGGTTTACATGGGTCCCAGGGAATTGAACCTGGGTCCTTTGGCTTTGCAGGCAAATGCATTGACTGCTAAGCCATCTCCCTGGCCCATGTCTTACCTCTTAATACCCAGGGTACTGTTTGAACATGAATTTTGGAGGGGATATATTCACACCATAGCCAAGAAAGGCTTGAGAATGTTTTTTACAGCCCAGGATCCAATCCTCTGGAAGAAACTACATATGTTAGTCAGTTCACTCAACACATCACCCAGGCTGACCAAAAGCAGACTGACATCTAAACCAGAGAGCCATTTTATAGGTCTCTGTGAGGAATATAGTCTCCACAGGGAACCAAAATCAGTGCACATCTTTCCATGGAGTTCAGCATCCAGAAAAAGATGGTCAGAAATACAGTCTATGCGTGACCCAGGCCAGAGCCATCCAACTGCAGCCACCAGATATCTCCCATTCCACTGTGGGGCACATATCCCACTGCAGGGTGAACCCCATCTTATTTCCCCTGAACTGACATTTTTTCTTTGTCTCTTTTTCTTCTCTTTTTTTAAAATTCTAAAACCTTTATTACAATAAAGATGCACACTGTACATTAGACAATATTACTAGTAAGCGAGTGGGTTTTTTTTTGTCTTTTATTTTTCAACGTGGGGTCTTACTCTCACCCAGGCTGATCAGGAATTCAGTACGATCTGGAATTCAGTATGTAGTCTCAGGGTGCCCTCAAACTCATGACGATCCTCCTAGCTCTGCCTCCTGTGCTGGGGCCCTGCTGATAGCTTTGTAACTGAGGGATGGACCGACAATGCGTTCACAACTTATTAAGAAGCCTGGCCCTACCGTTATGTCACTGTGGTATTTTATGGTATGTGGCATCCCTTCCACTTTCTGAACCTGTTCCTCATGTGGAAACTAGGCACATTAGTCTCAAAAGATTTTGTGCAGTAAATCATGACCTCCAGACCATGAATGTGAAGAAGCCCTTATCACCCAAATTTATCACAGGCCAGCATCACTAGGGGTGTGTAAATGTGCACCCACACAAGCCTACCGAATCAACCTGCATATTAAAAGGGTTCCGTTGCAGCTTTACCGCTTCTTGACTTCTCAGGGACAGAAGTTCTTCATAATCTCTCCATTTACCATCTCTTAAAAAACAGTATCTCTCAGCTTTTTTTAAAAGGGGACCAGGTGTGGTGGTGCACGCCTTTAATCTCAGCACTCAGGAGGCAGAGGTGGAAGGATCTCCATGAGTTCAAGGCCACCCTGAGAACACAGTGAATTCCAGGTCAGCCTGGACTGTGAAACCCTACCTCGAAAAAAGAGAGAGAGAATTTGAATATAAACGGGTTAGCACCATGCCTCCATGTACTTGCAGGAAGAGGAGGCAGCACCTTGAAGTCCCTAGAGCACTTCCAAGAAAGACCCATTTGTATCCTAAGCCTCCAAAGCTCCACCCCTCTCTTTTTCTTTCTCTTTATTTTGGACACAGGGCCTCCCGTAACCCAAGTGTAGTCAAGAATGACCTTGAACTCCTAATGCTTATGCCTTCATCTCTCAGCCCTCCTTTCTTTTTTTTTTTAATTTTAATTTTTTTTTTTTTTTTTTTTTTTTGAGGTAGGGTCTCACTGTAGCCCAGACTGACCTGGAATTCACTATGTAGTCTCAGGATGGCCTTGAACTCATTGTGATCCTCCTAACTCTGCCTCCCAACTGCTGGGATTAAAAGCATGCACCACCATGCCCTGCTTTTTTTTTTTAATGGTCTTTATTATATTTTATATTTATTTATTTATTTGAGAGAAAGAGGTAGAGAGAGAGAGAATGGGTGCACCAGGGCCTTCAGCCACTGCAAAGGAACACCAGATGCATACGCCCCCTTGTGCTTATGTGGGTCCTGGAGAATTGAACCAGTATCTTTTGGCTTTGCAGGCAGATGTCTTAAGCACTAAACCATCTCTCCAGCCCGGCTTTTATTATTTATTTATTTGAGAAGGAGGAGGGGAGATAGGTGTGCTAATGCCTCCAGCCACTGTAAATGAACTCCAGATGCATGTGCCACCTCGTGCATTTGCTTACATGGATTCTAGGGAGTCAAACCAAGTCCTTAGGCTTCACAGGCAAGCACCTTAACCACTAATCCATCTCTCTGGCCCCCTCGGCCTCTTTTTTTTTTTTTTTTAAGTGTGGTTATGAAGCTGGGCATGTGGCTGGGTTCACATTCACAGACCAAAGGATAAGCTAGTACACTGGGTCTCAGATAGGATATGCACAGGGTGGCTTGAGGTAACGCTGGGAAGAGGCTTAGAGCTGGTCTCTAAAGCATTGTAATCAGTAACTAATCTATGCCAGCTGGTCCCTTCCTTTGTCCCTGTGTTCAAGATTTAAGAAGTTGGCTAGTGTTTTTTTTTTTTTTTTTTTGAATTTTTATTTTTATTTTTTTTCTCTTTTCAAATTTTTTCTATTAACATTTTCCATGATTATAAAAAATAATCCTTGGTAATACCCTCCCTCCCCCCACTTTCCCCTTTGAAACTCCATTCTCCATCATATTCCCTCCCCATCTCAATCAGTCTCTCTTTTATTTTGATGTCATGATCTTTTCCTCCTACGATGATGGTCTTGTGTAGGTAGTATCAGGCACTGTGAGGTCATGGATATCCAGGCCATTTTGTGTCTGGAGGGAGCACATTGTAAGGGGTCCTACCCCTCCTTTGGCTCTTAAATTCTTTCCGCCACCTCTTCCACAACAGACCCTGAGCCTTGGAAGGTGTGATACATATTGCAGTGCTGAGCACTCCTGTCACTTCTTTCCAGCACCATGATGCCTTCAGAGTCATCCCAATCTCACTGCCATCTGAAAAGAGAAAATTCTCTACCAAAAGTGAGAGTAGCATTAGTATATGAGTATGAACATTAAGAGAAGTGCTTACTGGGCCATTTGATAAGCATAGTATATACATTTAGCCAGACAGCAGTAGATATTACACCCCTAGGGCTCATAACTACTACCCCTGTTTTAAGTTTTCAGTATCAGGAATGTATTCCCTCCCATGGAGTGGGCCTCCAGTCCAATTAGAGGGCAGTTGGTTTCCACCATGACAAACATGCCACTATTGCACCCACTGGCTCATTTGGCCAGTCTGGCCAAATATAAGGCTTACAGTGTCCACTGTTGAGTATCTTCACTTGTGAAGTTGGCTAGTTTTGATGCTATGTCCCACTTCTTTGTGGCCACTCAACCCTGGTTGATAAAAGCTAGACTCTTAAGGCATTTGCCTGCAAAGCCAAAGGACCCAGGTTCGATTCTCCAGGACTCAAGCCAGATGCACAAGGGACACATGCGTTTGGAGTTCATTTGTAGTGGCTAGAGGCCCTGGTGTGCCAAGTTCTCTCTGTCTCTCTTTTCTCTCTGCTTGCAAATAAATAAATTAAATTTAAACAAAATAAATTTTTTAATAATAAAAGAGCCTTGCCAGGCGTGGTGGTGCATGTCTCTTTAATCCCAGCACTCAGGAGGCAGAGGTAGGAGGATCACTATGAGTTTGAAGCTAGCTTGAGCCTACATAGTGAATTTCAGGTCAGCCTGGGCTAGAGCAAGACCCTACCTTAAAACACACACACACACACACACACACACATACACACACACACACACAATGGGGGGGAGGGGTTGCTGGAGAGATGGCTAAGCAGAGGTGCTCTCCTGCAAAGCTAAAGGACCCAGGTTCAATTCCCCAGTACCCACGTAAAGCCAGATGCACAAAGTGTCACATGCATCTGGAGTTCTTTTGCAGTGCCTGGAGGCCTGGTGTGCCCATTTCTTCCACCCTCTCTCTTTCCTACCTGCAAATAAATAAATAAATAAGCAATAAAAAAGACATGAAAGTTGTTAATAAAAAAATTTGAAAAGAAAAAAAGGGCTGGAGAGATGGCTTAAGTTAAGTGCTTGCCTGTGAAGCCTAAGGACCCCGGTTCGAGGCTCGGTTCCCCAGGTCCCACGTTAGCCAGATGCACAAGGGGGCGCACGCGTCTGGAGTTCGTTTGCAGAGGCTGGAAGCCCTGGCGCGCCCATTCTCTCTCTCTCCCTCTGTCTTTCTCTCTGTGTCTGTCGCTCTCAAATAAATAAATAAATTTAAAAAAAAAAAAAGAAAAAAAAAAAAAAGAGTTCGGCCTGGCATGGTGACGCATGTCTTTAATCTCAGCACTGCAGATGCAGACTGGAGGATCACAGTGAGTTCGAGGCCACTCTGAGAATAAAGAGTGAATTCCAGGTCAGCCTGGACAAGAGTATAACCCTATCTCGAAAAACAAAAAATCTTAGGGCTGGTAAGATGGCTTAGCAGGTAAGATGCTTGCCTACAAAACCAAAGGACCCAGGTTCGATTTACCAGGACCCATGTAAGCCAGATGCACAAGGTGGCACATTGCGTCTGGAGTTTGTTTGCAACAGCTGGAGGCCCTGGTGTGCCCATTTCTTTCTGCCTCTCTCAAATTAAAAAAAAAAACTCAGCACAAATAATATCATGTGCTCCCCTCCCCCACATTAAAAGACAAGAACTAACAGTTTCAAGAGCTCAAGGTCCCATCTCAGACAACCATAACTGCCTGCCTGAGAAAGCTCAAGGCTACCAAAAGAATGTACTGTTTGTTCTTGATAAGACCTGACAATAGCTCCACCACCCCTGTTAGAGCATTGACTGAAAGGGCTTAGGAGGCTGAGGGGTTTAGCTGAGTGGTAGAATACTTGCCTAGCATATACAAGGCCCTGGGTTTCATCACCAACATCCTGAATGAATAAAACCAACTTACAATTGTGAATCATTCCTCTGTCTCTCTATAGCTGTGTATGTATCTGCTGCAAGAGTCATTCTTGGGCTGGAGAGATGGCTTAGTGGTTAAGAACACTTGCTATGAAATGAATGTGACCCTCAGAATCCACTTCAGTGGCTGGTTGTGGCCATTGAACACTTATAACCCCAGTCCCTCAGTGGAGCAGAGACCTGAGAATCACCAGAGTTTGCAAAAACAGGCCAACCTCTGGGATCAGTAAGAGATGCCAGTTCAAAATAAGAACAGGCAGAAGAGTGGGTAGAGAGATGGCTCAGAAATTAAAGGTGCTTGCCTGCAAAGGCTGACAATCTGTGTTCAATTCCCCAGGACTCATACAAAGTCAGATGCACAAATTGGCTCATGCACCTGGACTTCATTTACAGTGGCAAGAAACCCTGGTGCCACCCCCATTCATGTTTTCAAATAAATAAGAATTTTTTTTCCCATGTGTGGTACAGGCATGTATGTATGTATTTGCTGATGCAGTACCCTGTGGGCTTGCCTGCAGTGGCTGGAGGAGCATATCAGGTGTACCCCACTATCACTCACCTAGCTGTTTTTCCCTGCAATCAAGCCTCTTATTGATTCCAGAGATTGGGGTCTATGAGTCCCAGATATTATCCCGTCTCTGCTTTCCACAGGACTGGAGTTAAAGACGTGTATTGCCACACCTAGCTGTTTATGTGTGTTGTGATTTGAAGGGGGGGAAGGGGAGAAGGGCAGTTTTTCAGGACCCCTCAGGTCCTCATTCTTTTATGCAGAAGGACACTTAACTGCTAAGCCATCTCTCCAGCCCTCAGTCTGTTTCCCTACACACACATACACATATACATACACACACCAATGGAGTGAGGGGCAGTCCAGAACCACACTGACCTGGGAAATCAGAAAAAAGAACAGAACTACCAAAACAGATGACAAAAGCATACCGGGCAGCCCCAGTGCGAGGCCAGTCAGGTGGAGGTTGGAGGGTAGAATGGGGAAGGCCCTAGGGACGACCCCGCGAGGTGGTCTAGCTGGGCGTAGGTGGTGCCTAGCAAGAGAGCCAGGCTAGCTACACCTCCGTAATTGAAGCCTCAGATTTTAGGAGGCGGACAGTATATTCCCGTTATACAGGCAGCCCACAGCTCGGAGGAGTCCAGTGACTTTCCCGAAAACACCCGAGAACGGTAAGAGGCTGTGCCAACCCAAGTCGGGTCCTTCAAGCACCTCGGCCCTCCACTTTTTCATCGTTTCGATTGCAATGTCCTAAAGCGGAGGGGAGGAGGTAAGGACGTCATCACGGATCACCGATAGGAAAGTCCTGCCCCTCTCCAGGCCTGGACCGTCATACCCTGGAAACCGGCACCGTCCGGCCCCCGAGAATCACAGCGAGCACCTGCATCTTCCGAGCGCCCAGGGAGCGGCACGCATGCGCGAGGTGCCGGGACCTGGCGGGTTCGGGGCTCGCTTCCCGGCTCTAGAAACTTACCTGGCCGCAAGGGTGGAGCTGGGGGGGTGGGGGGGGGCAGTTGCGGGCTGCGCGCGCGCCGGCCCCGCCCTCCTCAGGCACCTGTTGGCTTGAGGGAGCCGCTCGGCCGCGACTGCCAGCCAATAGACAGTCTCTCAGGCCTACAGGCCCCGCCCACTTCCCGCGTCCACCAATCCCCGCATAGCCACGGACTCTCTGTGTCTCTCTCCCCCCTTTCCCTCCCTTCCGAGGGCCCGCCCCTTGGGGCTCGTCTTCCGGGTGGGGCCCGGGGCCGAGGCGATGGCACCCTGGGCGCTCCTCAGTTCTGGGGTGCTGGTGCGAACGGGGCACACCGTGCTGACCTGGGGGATCACGCTGGTGCTTTTCCTGCAAGATACCGGTGAGGCGGACCCCGCGCGACCCCAGGCCCACCCGATACCGCCTGGTTCCCCCTTCACGTTTGGATCTCACTGGTTCCCCTGCCTCATCTTCAGACATGCTGTCTCCTCCAGCTCCTGAAGCTCCAGCCCCATCTACCAATCCAGGAGCCACGTGCTCTCTACCTGATAACCAGTTGATCCCCAATTAATCCCAGCGTCTTTCTGTCACTCACGATGTCCTGTCCATCTCAAGACCCATTCCGAAACTGACTGGAGCCCCCAGTCTCTCCTGGCCCTAGACCTCACCTCGTCCTTCCCAGGAATTAACTCCCGTGCGTTAGAGTGAAAGGATCAACTAGATTTAAGGACTGGTTTTGTTTTTTCCTTTTTTTTTTTTTTCTTTTGCGAGGTAGGGTCTCACTCTAGCCCAGGTTGACCTGAAATTTACTTCTTAGTCTCAGGGTGGCCTTGAACTCACGGTGGTCCTCCTATCTCTGCCTCCTGAGTGCTGGGATTAAAGGCGTGTGCCACCAAGCCTGGCCAAGGACTGGTTTTCTGCCCACACCCCTCTCAATCCAAAGTCTTCACCTTAAGAAAACAGCCCTAGGTGGACAGCAGGGTCTCAGGTATTTCGGAACTGGTCTGGCTTGCTCTGTGGGGAGTCAGAGACTCAGGAGCCCTTTCCCTTCAGTTATCCAACATATCTAACCCCTTTGCCCCTTATCCTTCCTCTCCCCAACCTATCCCTCCTTGTGTGCACCTCACTGTTCTCTGGCCTCTCCAGAGCTGCGGGAATGGGAAGAGCAGGGGGAACTGTTCCTGCCGCTCACCTTTCTGCTCCTGGTGCTGGGCTCCCTGCTGCTGTACCTGGCTGTGTCTCTCATGGACCCAGGCTATGTGAACACTCAGCTCCAGGCTCAGGTAACCAAGGGCCCCTGAGGGCCATACCCCAATCAAGGCTAAAGGGAATGGACACCCTAGAAATTTGCCTGTGTCAAGCCCTGTGCTTTGCAGGGCACCTCTGCATATCTGCTTGCCAGCCCCAGATCTTCCAGTGAGAAATCACCAAGGCCCAGAGAGGAGAAAGTACCTTACAAAGACTGCCCAGCTGTGTCCAGTCAGTTCCCAGTGTTCTGTTTCTCCCACATTTCTGGGATGGGCTCCAAGCCCTCCATACCCATAGCCAAACTGTCCCCTAAGAGATATGCCCTTTAGCATATCTGCCTCCCAAGAGGATCCTATCTCATACCCTGTCCCTCCTTTTTCTAAATATTTTTATTTATTTGAGAGAGAGAGAGGCAGATAGAAAGAATGTGTGCACCAGGGCCTCTAGCTACTGTAGAGGAACTCCCGACACATGACACCTTGTGCATCTGGCTTACGTGGGTCCTGGAAAATCAAACCTGAGTCCTTTGGCTTTGCAGGCAAGCGCCTTAACCGCGAAGCCATCTCTTTAGCCCCTGTTCCTCATTTTCAACAGGAGCCCAAGGAGGAGCAGATAGCCATGGTTCCTCAGGCCACCCCACTTCGGCGCTGCAGATTCTGCCTGGTGCTGGTGGGTAATGCACACAGATACTTTGTGGGACAGCATGGGACAAAGTTGAGATTCCCCTCACTTGTTTCTGCCCTGGCATTTGTGCCGTGGCTTTATCCTGCCTCTAGAGGTAAGGCCTCGCAGATTCAGGCTATGTCCCTGGGCCCTCATCCCACAGCAACCCCTGAGGGCCCGGCACTGTCGCGAATGCCGCCGCTGTGTCCGCCGCTATGACCACCACTGCCCCTGGATGGAGAACTGCGTGGGGGAACGCAACCACCCACTCTTTGTAGCCTACCTGACACTACAGCTGGTGGTACTTTTGTGGGGCCTGTACCTGGCATGGTAGGTGCTACTCAGGTATTGGGAAGTGTGGGCAGCACAGGCGGGACTTCCCTGGAGCCTGCTGAGGAGTGCCAGTCTCCCTTGACCTCTCCCATCTCTGGGTCCCCATCCCTGCTTTGCAGGTCTGGCCTGCATTTCTACCAGCCCCTGGCTCTGTGGCTGCGGTTCCAGGGACTCCTGTTCGCCACCTTCTTGCTACTTTTGTTCTTCTCGCTGGTGGTCAGCCTGCTCTTGGCCTCGCACCTCTACCTGGTGGCTATCAACGCCACCACCTGGGAGTTCGTCTCCTCGTACCGCACTGTCTACCTCCGCCAGCGCCCCAGCAACCCCTTTGACCGTGGTCTGACTCGCAACCTGGCCCACTTCTTCTGTGGGTGGCCCTCGGGTCCCTGGCAGACTCTCTGGGCTGAGGAGGACGAGGAGGAAGGCAGCAGCCAGGCTGTGTAGGATTGCTGGAGGCAGAGCTGCCATCTTGTGCCTGAAAACTAGAGGCTTGCACCAGCAGGGGTCAGCCCCCGGAGGACCCTGGTCTCCCAGGCCTCAGCATCAAGACACATGCCCCTGCCTTCCTCAGGTAGAGGACCTGCGGAGAACTCAGCACAAAGGAACTCCAGATTCTGCTGCACCGCCCCAGCCAGGATGCCTCTGGGTGCAGAGTTTTATCACTAATTTAATAATCCATAAAGTATTAAAAAGACGAACCAAAGTGTGCCGTGCACTGGTTCCCTTTTCTGGCCCGGATCTCTCCAAGAAGCAGAGGTGCTTTGCTGGGAGGGAGTGGGGACAGAGGACACACTTCACACAGTAACACTGAGGAAGGCCTCCTGACAGCAGCCATCTGACCATTCACCACAGGCTCGTCAACGCCTGCGCCCCAGGCAGGCATAACATGGGGTTCCTAACAGTTTTGGGAGACAGAGGTGCCAAGAGAGGTTCCTCAGTACTCCAGGAATTCCTTGGACACAAAGTCAAAGTCCTGGAAGGCAGCCTGTTGCCGAGCAGAGAGGAGACTCCGAGGAGCAGGGGGGGTCAGAGTTGGCGGCAGCCTGGTGAACTCTCCCTCAAAGTAGCGCAGGTCAGCAGGGCCACAGAGTTTGGGCACAAAGGGGGGCTGGACGTTTCGGGCAAGCAGGGCCTGCCAGTCAGTGGTCTAAGGGCAAGAGCAGAGGAGCCTGAGAAGGAGGGAAGAGCAAGCTTCCTGCCTCAGAGGGAATGGCTGCCGGGCCTTGGCCACTCACCCTGAAGAATGGCTGGGCCTTGATCTCCTCAGCGTCCCGCTCTCCTGCCCCCAGACGCTTCTCTGGGCACTTCTGGAGGAGCTGGCGTGGGGTGGCAGGGCAGGTGTGAATACAGGGCATTCAATACCAGGCCCTGGCTGCCCCACTTAAGTTGTGCCACGGACACACAAGATGATGGCTGGTGGACAGAAGCCCCAAGCAGCTGCTTGTCCCAGCCCTGGACCCATGGGACCCACCTTCTGAATGAGCTCGAGCCCCTGAACTGACAGGAAGTGGGGGTATGGGGCATCTGCATTAACGATGTAGTCAAACACCTCCTCTTCTGTGTCCCCTGGGAATGGGCACTGTAGAGAAAGCTTGTAAGGGTGAACGGGTCACACCCTCCCTGCCCCAGAGACCCCTGCAGCCCCATTCCAGCACTTACCTCACCCACTAACATCTCATAGAGCAGCACACCCAGCCCCCACCAGTCCACGGCTCGTGTATAATCTTCCTGGGTCAGCACCTCAGGGGCCAGGAACTCAGGGGTGCCACAGAAGGTGCTAGTCCGGTCTCCAAAACCAATTCCTGCAAACCAACATCCACACCAATGCCAGCTGGGTGCGGCCCTGTCCCTGTCATCTCTGTGGTGGTAAGAATCAACATCAGAGCAGCTTTAATCCCAGCACTGGGGAGGGGAGGCAGAGGTAGGAAGATCCTTGTGAGTTTGAGGCCACCCTGAGACTACGTAGTGAATTCCCGGTCAGCCTGGGCTACAGCGAGACCCCATCTTGGGGAAAAAAATCAATCAGTTCCAACTTACAGGAACCTGGCAAAGCTGCCAAACCTAGAGGGTAATCACTGTCAAGCCACGTGACAGCATGAGGAAGCTGAGTCTGGGCTGAGCTCACATACCAAGAGAACAAGAGCACAGAACCCAATGACCCCTCAAGTTCTGACCACAGACTATCCCTCTGGCCAGCTACACACTAGGAAGGAAGAGCTGACATCCTCAGCTGTCTCCCTGAACAAGGATCTGGATGGGGAGTCAGCTAGGGGGAACCAGGGCACCACAGGTGGGGATATGTCCTGCTGGCCTAGCCAAAGCGTGAAAATAGGGCTCCCGAACAGTGGGCCCCACCTTCCTTGCAAAGTCCAAAGTCTGCAATCTTCAGGAAACCCTGGGCATCAAGCAGCAGATTATCCAACTTCAGGTCCCTGAGGGCAGAGGGGCAGTTCAAAGAGGCAGAGAAGGGCTGAGGCCCAGAACGTAACCACCGCCCACACAGCAAGGCAGGAAGACACTGTCCAGCCCCAGACCAAGCCCGCACTGCCCAGCAGCTCTAAGGCAAAAACTACCTGTAGATTATCTTCTTTTCGTGTAGAAACTGCAACCCCAGGACCACGCAAGCCAGGTAAAAGCTGAAGGAGTGAAGTGAAGGGAGTTCAGGCACCAGGGAGGCACCAGTCAGAAGTGAGTAAGAGACTGAACAGACAAGAATCAAGAAGGGTCCAAGGTCATCCTAGGGTCGCGACATACTAACAGCCTACCCTTCCTGGGGCCTTCAACTGTGGCAGGGCTACTAGTCCTGGTGGCACAGGCCTATAGTCCCAGCTACAAAGGAGACTGAGGTAGTCCAGTAAGTATAAACTCAGCCTAACAACATAGTTATAAAACAGTCTGAGATACAGCGTGAGACCCTCTCAAAAAAAAATTTTTTTAAAGGTTGGAGGTGGGCATGGTGGCACACACCTTTAATCCTAGCACTCAGGAAGCAGAGGTAGGAGGATCACTGTGAGTTCGAGGTCACCCTAGGACTACATAGTGAATTCCAGGTCAGCCTGGGCTACAGTGACACCCTACCTCGAAAAACAAAAACAAAAAATTGGACCTAGTAACACACGACTTTAGTCCAAGCACTTGCACAGGTAGGAGGACTGCTGTGAATTTGAGGCAGCCTGAGACTACATAGTGAATTCCAGGTGAACCTGAGCTAGAACAAGACCCTACCTTGAAAAACCAAAACAAACAATACAAAAGAGGGGTGCTGGGGAGATGTCTCGGTATTCAGGGTACTTGTTTGTAAAGCCTGCTGGCCTGGGTTCAGTTCCCCAGTATCCATGTAAAGCCAGGTGCATCAGGAATTCATTTGCCGAAGCAGAGTCCCTTGTTAATTCTCTCTTTTCCTCTCCTCCTTTCTCAAATAAATAGATAAAATTATTTAAAAATAAACACAAAGCCAGGTATGGTGGTGCATGCCTTTAATCCCTGCAGACGTAGGAGGGTTGCTGTGAGTTTGAGGTCAACCTGAGAATACGGAGTGAATTCCAGGTCAGCCAGGGCTAGAGTGAGACCTTACCTCAAAAAAAAAAATAATAATAATAATAAAATAAACACACACATAAGGGGTGGGGCTGGGCAGATAGTTCAACAGTAAAAGGTGCTTGCTTGAAGCCTACCAGGCCCAGTTCAATTTCCCAGCAAATACAAAGTGTTACATACAACTGGAATTCCAAAGCATCTACAGCTGAACTAGGAGAATCCAGAAGCTCATAGGCCTCTGAGTCTAAAGTAGGAGGTATCCCTGTGAGTCTGAGGCCAACCTGGGGCTACAGAATGAGTTCTAGGTCAGCTTGGGCTAGAGTAAGATCCTATCTCAAAAAAAAGGGCCAGAGTTATAACTCAGTGGTAGAGTGTTAGCCTGTATGCACCGAGCTCCAGGTTTAATGCTGAGAACTGGCATCCTCCCAGCAGCCCATGGGAGATGCTCATCATGCCTTTGACTCTGGCGTAAGCATTCCTTTCATTCCCTGAAAGCATCCTGTGAGTTGTGATAATAAGCCCAATGCACAGCTATGCAAAAGGAGGCTCAAGGTCCTGTATGTCCTAAGAGCTGCACCAAGGCCCCTCTGATCTCTCTGGTAGAAGGGTACACCCATAGGAGCAGGATGAAGGGAGTTGGGGCCAGAGAACTAGGGAACCCACCAGGCCTGGGGCTCTGGAAAAACGTCCTCGTGGATCTGCATCATGAGGTCACCTCCAGGTACAAACTCAGTCACAAAGCAGGCGTGGCTGGAGGTCTGGAAGCAGGCAAGAAGGGAGAGCAGGAAGGGGTGTCCTGTGCGGCCCACAGCCTCCAGGATCCGCTTTTCACAGTACAGGCTGCGGGTGATGAGGCCATGAGATGGAAGCCCTCCGCAGGCTCTGCCCTGACACCCACACAACACCCTTGGTTCAGTGGGTCCTAAAGAGCCAGGCGGGCAGGATCAGGATTTCTTTTCTTTCTTTCTGTCTTTTTGTTGTTGTTGTTGTTGTTTGAGGTAGGGTCTCACTCTAGTCCAGGCTGACCTGGAATTCACTATAGAGTCTTAGGGTGGCCTCGAACTCATGGCAATCCTCCTACCTTTGCCTCCCGAGTGCTGGGATTAAAGGCGTGCGCCACCACGCCCAGCTAAGATCATGATTTGTACATATGGAAAGCTCAGAGCCTGCACAAGCACCATGGCCTCATTTTACAGAAGAGCCACTGAGATGCTAAGAGACAAGGGGGCCTCCCAAATAGCACACTGTCTACATTTCCAAGTGGCAAAAAGAGAAGGGGCCTGGCTAGCCAGAGTAGCCTTTAACTGCTTTTGGAGCCCAGGCGGGGTGGGGGGGGGGGGTCAGACAGCATCAGTTTCCTCTCCATCACACACCTCTCAATCTCGTCTCGGCTTAGCACCTCCTGCTTCTTCAGGGCTTTGATGGCATAATATTTCCCCGTCCCCTTGAACTGGACCAGGAGGACCTGGGGACCAGAAAGAGTTAGGCCCCAGATGTGCAGGACAGGGAGCTTTCTCTTCACTGCCCGCAGGTCCCAAGGTCTCCCAGTTAATGTGCTAAGGCCTTCCCATCCTCATCCAGGCCACCATCCTCAGCCCATTACCTTCCCGAAGTGTCCCCTGCCTAGTAGAGCCAAGCAGTGGAAGTCCTGAAGCCTGAGGAGTCTCCTGTGGGGGAAAAAAAAGGGTGTTTGGGCTGAAGGGATGGCTTAGCAGTTAAGGCGTTTTGCCTGCAAAGCCAAAGGACTCAGATTCGATTCCCCAGGACCCACATTAGCCAGATGCACAAGGGTGCACATGCATCTGGAGTTCATTTGCAGTGGCTAGAAGCCCTGGCGTGCCCCTATTCCCCCCCCTTTCTCTGTCAAATAAATAAATAAAAATATTTTTAAAAAAAGAAAGAAAGGAAGAAAGGAAGAAAAGAAAGGACACAAGAAACCATGGAGGACCAGCGTTAGACCTCCTTGTCCTGGCTGTCTTCACAGCTGGAACTGGTGGGAACACTCTGAGCCCTGAGTGAGGACTGGCTGAGAACAGTAGTGTCCTGAAGTCTGGCACACAGATCAAAATCATGGTTTCACAGATGCATAGGGTGGCACATGCATTTGAAGTTCTTTTGCAGTGTCTGGAGGCCCTGGCACACCCATTCTCTGTCTCTCTCTGTCTCTCTCTCTCTGCCTCCCTCTATCGCTCTAAAATAAATAAGTAAACTATTTTTTTAAATGTGGCTTCAGACTGGAGAGATGACTAAATGGTTTAAAGGCATTTGCATGCAAAGCCTGCCAGCCCAGGTTCAATTCCCCAGTACCTACATAAAGCCAGATGCACAAAGTGGCTTATGTATGTGGAGTTGATTTGCAGAGGCAAGAGGTCTTTCTCTTTCTTTTCCCCCTCAATCATCCCAAATTAAAAAAAAAAATTTTTTTTAAACATAGCTTTAGCTGGGTGTGGTGGCATACATCTCTGATTCCAGCACTTGGGAAGCAAGGAAGGAGGATCATCGTGAGTTTGAGGCCACCCTACCTCGGAAAACAAACAAAAAAAGGGAAGGGGAAAGAAAGGGAAGGGAGGGGAGGGGAGGGGAGGGGAGGGGAGGGGAGGGGAGGGGAGGGGAGGGGAGGGGAGGGGAGGGGAGGGGAGGGGAGGGAAGGGAAGGGAAGGGAAGGGAAAGGAAGGGAAGGGAAGGGAAGGGAAGGGAAGGGAAAAGAAAGAAAAGAATCTGAAAGTGAATGCAAACCAGTGGTACCTGGGGGGTAAGGCAGCTGGAGTGGGCACTAGTCCAGTCCTAGGCTCCATGTGGGGGCGTTTGGTGCACTGTAAGGGTAAAGGCAGGACTTTTTGCCCTCAGCACAAGGGCTATCCTTTCTCCTTCCTAGAGGCCAGCAGCAGTCCCAGCAGTCCCTGGGGCGGCCCTCACTGGTCCTCACCGGAGTCTCTTCTGGGGTTGGCTCCTGTGCTAGATAGAGGCGTGGGGGCTTGGGTGGGGGCCTCATGTCTTCTGCCAAGGAGATCTTCTTGGGCAGGACATTACTGTGGAGAGGAAGTGGGCACGGCAGTGCTCAGGAAGATGGTAAAACAGCACCGTCGTGTGGAGAGACAGGGTCAAAGGGTTACTAAGAGAAAGACAAGACACCCAGAGAAGTGGGCCGGGTTCCAGAGGGGACTCCTCACCTGGGGGATGAAGGGTTGCAGGCTCTGTGTGGTACAGGTGGAGTTGGAGGGCACCCTCTGGGGGGGCTGACTGTGCTTGGTGAGTTGCAGGGGGGTAGCAGGTTCATGACCAGGCGCCCCCAAGCCGCCATGCTGAGGTTCATCTGGGAAGCCCTCAGGAAGTCCTGGCCTGCAGGAGATGGGGGCTCAGTCCCAGCATCCTCACTGGCCAGGTCTAGCCCCTTCTGTACAGAGCCCTCACCCGCCGCACCTCTGCGCTTAGAGAAGATGCGTTTCTGTCTCTGCAGGCGTGGCCTCCTCTCAATGACAGGGTCACAGAAGGTCACCTGCAGGGGGCAAGGCCAGAGTTGAATTCCAGTCACCTCCCATCCCATTTGTCACCACACCTACTCTCCCTGGTACCCCAATCTCAGCTCCCAATATCAACCAATGAAAGCAAACCTAGAAGAACCCAGAATGGCAGGCTGGAGAGATATAGCTCAGCGGTTAAAGGCACTTGCTTGCAAAGCCTGATGGCCCAGGTTTGATTCCCCAGTTCCCTCATAAAGCCAGGTGCACTAAGTGGTATTTGGAGTTCATTTGCAATGGCAAAAAGCCCTGGCACATCCATATTCTCTATCTCTCTCTCAAAATAAAATTAAAAATGAAAACTTTTAGCCAAGCGTGGTAGCACATGCCTTTAATCCCAGTACTCAAGAGGCAGAAGTAGAATTGCCATGAGTTTGAGGCCACCCTGAGACTACATAGTGAATTCCAGGCCAGCCTGGGCTAGAGTGAGACCCTACCTCAAAAAACAAAACAACAACAAAAAAGAAAAAAATTTTTTTTTTTTTTTAAGTATAAGAGAGGATCCAGAAGTGGTGGCGCACGCCTTTAATCCCAGCACTTGGGAGGCAGAGGCAGGAAGATTTCTGTGAGCTCAAGGCCACCCTAAGACTACATAGTGAATTCCAGGTCAGCCTGGGCTCAAGTGAGACCCTACCATAAAAAACAAACAAACAAACAAACAAACAAAAAGTTGAAGAGGGGTGATGGAGAGATGGCTTAGTAGTTAAGGTGCTTACCTGCAAAGCCTAAGGACTCATGTTCGAATCTCCAGGTCCCACATAAACCAGACTCAGTGACACAAGTACACAAGGCTGCACATGTGCACAAAGGGGAGCACACTGGAGTTTGATTGCAGTGGCTGGACATCCTGACATGCTAATTCTCTCTCTCTTTCATAAAAAAAAAAAAAAAAAAAAAAAAAAGGGCCAGGCTGTTGGGCTTGGCTCAAAAAAAAAAAGTAGAAGAAAGGTCTGGTATGGTGGCACACTCCTTTCATTTCAACACTCAGGAGAATTGCTATGAGTTCCAGGCCAGCCTGGGACTACAGAGTTCCAGGTCAACTTGGGCTAAAGTGAGATACTTACTTGAAAAAACAAACACACACACAAAAAAAGTAGAGGATAGGTTGGGTAGGTGGCTCACCAGTTAAAGGCACTTGCTTGCAAAGCCTGCCAGCCTGGGTTCAATTCCCCAGTGCCCACATTCAGTGAGATACACGCATTCTCTCTCACCAATAAATAAATAAACAAACACACTTTCTTTTTTGTTTTTTTTCGAGGTAGGGTCTCACTCTAGTCCAGGCTGACCTGGAATTTACTATGTATTCTCAGGGTGGCCTCGAATTTACGGCGATCCTCCTACCCCTGCCTCCCAAGTGCTGGGATTAAAGGCGTGCGCCACCACGCCTGGCCTTTTAAGTAGACGATACTGTATCTTCATTGGTACCAGTGGAGAAACTGAGGCCCAGAGAAGAGGCACTTGTCCAGGGTCACACATGAGGCTGGTCAGAATCAAGCCAGAGGTATAGGCTTCCCAATGACCCTATAGAAAGCTCTGGAACTCCTTGTTTGCGGAGACTTCTCTTCAGTCCTCAGTTTCCACACTTAAATGCAGTAGCAGTTCTCAAGACCCTTCTGTCCCTATACCCAAGAACCCACCAACAAGACCAGAAGTCAGGCAGCAGAGAGAACCTGAAGAAAGAGCCGTCCCTGGGGCACCAGGCTGAGGGAGAGCTGGTGGCAGGCATTGTCCAGGAAGTCCTCGAGCCTCAGGAAGCCCACACCACACAATTGGCGCCAGTCCCGCCAGTGCACCCCGATCTCCAGCTCACGGGCCTGTGTTGGGAAGGCCAGGCTGAGGGACAGAATGTGGTAACAGCTCCCACCTGGATGGCTTTCCTCCCTGTGCCCCTTGGCAAAAGCCACAAAAGCCAGTCTTACTCGTTCCAGGGAGATGGCAAAGGTCTGGTCCCAAGATTGCTGGGCCACCTGGCCCCAGCCTGTCTGGCCCACAACACGGTTGTCCACCTTTAATACAGCTAGCACCTCACCTGTGGGACCAGGGCTGGGGTTCACAGAGGATCCAGAGCAGGCATCCAAGCTGCATCCCATAGCTGTCCCTTACTCACTGGTCAGCTCTCGCTGCTGCTTGGCCCTGGCCCGCAGCCAGCCCTCACACGAGGTGCCTGCTAGTGCCGCCACTGGAGAACGTCCAGGCACAGCGGTCAACAGCTGCTCACAGCCCAGGAGGCGAACCTGCAATGTCCCTGTGGAGGAGTGGGCGGGGGAGGGGTGTCAGGTGCTACTATCCAAGGACCCTGGGATCCTAGTGATACCACCCTCTCTAGGGGGGTTAGAGTTAGGAGTAGCTGACCCAGACCTCATGCATATTTGAACTCCGTAGCCACCTGCCAAAACCCAGGGTGGCCTTGAACTTCTGATGCTCCTCACTCTACCTCTCAAGTGCTGGGATTTTAGACCTGCACCACTCTACCTGATTTTAGGTTTTATGAGGTCTAAGGGATCAAACCTAGGGCTTCCAGCATACTAGGCAAGCTCTCTATTAACTGAGCTACATCACTAGCCCCAAATAAGCCTTTTAACAAGGCCTTTCAAAAAATCAGGGGCTGGAGATATGGCTTAGCGGTTAAGGAGCTTGCCTACAAAGCCAAAGGACCTCAGTTCAATTCCCCAGGACCCACGTAAGCCAGATGCACAAGGTGACACATGCATCTGGAGTTCATTTGCAGTGGCTAGAGGCCCTGGCGCACCCATTCTCTCTTTCTCTTTCCTCTTCCTCTGCCTCAATTCTCTCTCTCAAATAAACAAATAAAAATAAATTTTTAAAAAAAATTTGGGGGCTGGCAAGATGGCTTAATGGTAAGGCATTTGCCTGCAAAGCCAAAGGACCCAGGTTCAATTCCACAGGACCCACGTAAGCCAGATGCACATGTGTCTGGAGTTCCTTTGCAGTGGCTAGTGGCCCTGGAACGCCCATTCTTTTTTTTTTTTTTTTGAATGCCCATTCTATCTCATCTGGAGTTTGTTTTCAGTGGTTGGAGGCCCTGGCACACCCACTCTTTTTCTCTGTACCTGACTATTTCTGTGTCTCTCTCTCAAATACATAAATAAAAATAAATTATTTTTTAAATATTAGGTGGGACAGGGAGTAGTCTCACTCTAGCCCAGACTGACTTGACACTCATTCTGTAGTTCCAGGCTGGCCTCAACTCACAGTGATCAGCCTACCTCTGCCTAGAAGGACTTACTACAGTGTTAACTGCCAAGTAAGCAAACAGTTTGTTAATAGGTCTTGTCTGGGCTGGAGAGATGGCTCAGCAGTTAAAGTGCTTGCCTTCAACGCCTAATGACCAGAGCTCGACTCCGCAGTACCCGCATAAAGCACAGATGCACAAAGTAGCATATGCATCTGAAATTCATTTGTAGAAGCTAGTGGCCATGGTACAACCATTCTCTCCCTCTATGTTTGCAAATAAATCAATTAAAAATTAAAAAAAAAAAAAGGCTAGGCATGCATGGTGGTGCATACCTTTAGTGCCAGTACTCTGGAGGCAGAGGTAGGGGGGATCACTGTGAGTTTGAGGCCAGCCTGGGACCACAGAGTGAGTTCCAGGTCAGTCTGAGCTAGACTGAGATCCTACCTCGGAAAACAAAACAAAACAAAACACAAAAAATTAAAAAATAAAAACAGGGAAGATGACAGTGTAGGAACTATGCCAAAGCAGCCTAGGGGAAAAAAAGCAAAAAAAAAAAAAAAAAAGCAAAATACACTCTTCTACTAAAAAATGAGGTGCATAAGAAATTAAAACGGCAGCAGAGAAGTAGGAGAGACCCAGAGCATCCAGAGCCCGTACAAGGCAGGAAGAAGCGGCTCCAGCAGTGGCGGCACCAGGTCCACAGAGCCACAGCAGCCAGCTCGGTTTGAGCCACAGGAAAAGCCAGGTGACAGGTTTTCCTCTCACACTGGCACTCCTCCTCGCAAACTCAAATAATGTGAAGGTAGGACCGCAGCAAACAATGGAGGAGCAGATCATGAGGTAGAGGAACACATGGACCAGCAGAAGATCTAGAACCACCATCCACAGCCTCCCTTCCACCACCGCCAGCACAAGCACTGGAAAGCACCAGACACCAGCGACCAGAGCAGTGATCCAATGGCCCAGCCAGCCTACTTGAACCCACAGTGCACCAAAGAGGGACCCAACCATGAGCACAGCATAACTGAGACCAAAATCATCCCAAAAACTAATTGGGATTACACCAGGTCAGTACCCGCCAAATAAGCCTGAACCAGAAGTGCTATTGCACCTTCCATATCAGGATAAATTATGTGTTAAATCTGATGGATGGTCAGATTTGCCATTCTTAAATAAGCTATATTTTGAGCTTGTTATTTGTTGCTCCCTGATTTATAGTGGCTTTGTTTCCTCTTCTGTCATTTGTTTGGGGAAGGTCTCACTTGGTCACAAGCTGACTTGGAACACTCAACAGACCAGAAAACTTAACCTCCTATCGTTGACAGGATTAAGGGTGTGGGGCACCACACACCCTAAGGGACTGTGACTTTGTTAGAGGATCTGGTTGTCATAATACCTACTCTTGAATAAATAGTCTGTGCTATTTTTCATTGAATATGTGTATTGTTTAGTTAAATTTTAGAATCTGCCTATATTTTGTTCCACTTAGCCTACGTGAATACTCTCATAGCAGGCAAACCCAACACTTAGGGTCACTTTTGTAGATACTCTGAGAGTCTTGAGAGCCACACCTTAAGACCTTAAGCTACTACCCTCAAGATATATCACATCAGAAAAAAGACTTCCGGTTAAGCTGGCGGCGTAGGTACCACGCCAAAGCAGCCTAGGGGGGAAAAAGACCAAAAAAACTCAGCAAAATACACACTTTTACTAAAAAGTGAGGTGTATAGGAAATTGAGGCGGCAGCGGAGAAGTAGAAGAGTTCCAGAGCATCCAGAGCCTGCACAGGCGGGAACAGCGGCTCCGGGGCGGCTCGGCCACCCGCCGCAGCCGCAGAGCGGCAGAAAGCCGCCGGACTCTCGGCTCGAGCCGCAGGACAAGCCAGGTGCGGGATTTTCCCCTCACACCGCGCTCTCCGCAACTCGGGAAACATGAGGGGAGAGCGGCAGCGAGCAACGGAGGGAGGAGCAGACTGCGAGGTAGAAGCACACGTGGAACAGCGATACAACCAGAGCAGCCGCGGCTCCCTCCCCTCCCCCACCACCTGAGCCCAGCTCCAGCGAACACAGCAGCGGCCCGGGACCGGCCACGCCAACTTGGGCTGACAGCGGGACCCAAGCAGGAGCAGAGTTCAGCAGCTACTTCAGCGGCTCCAGCACCGGTACCAGTGGCCCCAGCAGCAGCGGACCCAGGAGCGGCAGCGGCGGCAGATCCCGCAGCAGCGGCTTCGGGGTGAGCAGCGGCGGTGGACACGGCAGCGGCAGCTTCAGCAGCGGTGGTGACTCCGGGGGTGGCAGCTACAACAGCAGCAGAGGCAGCAGCAGCGGCTCAGTTTGCCCCGTAGGAAAGCAAGTGCCCAGCTCCAGAAATCAGAACAGCAGCCCGACGACCCAGGCAGCAACTTGACTGAGACCACAATCACCCAAGGTAACTGGGATTGCACCAGGGAAGGGTCTCACTTGGGCACAAGCTGACTTGGATACCTCAACAGACCAGAAATCTAAACCTCTTTGTTGATAGAGGATCTGGTCATTATAATAACTACTCTTGCATACATACTCGGGGCTGTTTTTGATTGAATGTGTACAGTGTTTAGTTAAATTTTAGAATCTACCAGTATTTTATTCCACTCAGCCTGCTTGAATACTCCTATAGCAGGGAAACTCAACCCCTAAGAACATCTTTGTAGATACTCTGAGAGTCTTAAGAGCCACACCTAATACCTTAAGGTCCTACCCTGAAAATATATTACATCAAATCAATTGATACAGCTAAGAATACACAGCTAGCTAGAAAATCCAAGCATTAACTTAATCCAAGATGCAAAAATATATACATTATAACACAAGAAACACTAAAAAGCAAGACGATATAAATCCACCTAAAAGTATTAATGCATCAGAAATGTCCTCCAGTGAGAAAGAGTTAGAGGAAATGCCTGAGAAAGAGTTCAAAAGAATAATTATAAATATGTTCAAAGAGGTCAAAGAACACATGAAAACAATCAAAGAAGAAATCAAAGAGGAAATCAAAGAGGAAATCAAAGGAATCAAAGAAGAGGCAGGATACCAATTTAATGAAATAAAGAAGGCAATACAAGACATAAATAGGGAAATAGAAATAATAAAGAAAAACCAGTCAGAATTACTAGCAATGAAGAACACAGTTAATGAAATAAAAAACTCTGTAGAAAATCTCACCAGTAGGATGGATGAGGGAGAGGACAGAATATCTAAGCTAGAAGATCAGGTGGCAGACCTAATGCAGTCCAACAAAGAGAAAGACAAACTTATAGAAAAGTATGAGTGGGAATTTCAAGATATTCGGGACACTATGAAAAGATCCAATATAAGAATTCAGGGCATAGTAGGAGGAGAAGAACTCCACTCCAGAGGCATAGTAGGCATCTTCAACAAAATCATAGAGGAAAATTTTCCCCAAATTGGGAAAGAGGTGCCAATACAGATACAGGAAGCCTTTAGAACCCCAGCCAGACAAAACCCAGAAAGAAACTCTCCTCGCCACATTATACTCAAACTTCCAAACACACAAACCAAAGAAAAAATATTGAAAGCAGTTAGAGAGAAAAATCAAGTTACCTACAAAAGCAAGCCCATCAGGATTACAGCAGATTATTCAACACAAACTTTTAAAGCCAGAAGGGCTTGGAGTGATATATTCCAAGTTCTGAAAGATAACAACTGTCAACCAAGGTTACTTTATCCTGCAAAGTTATCCATCCAAATAGATGGAGAAATAAAGACATTCCATGACAAAAGCAGGTTAAAGGAGTATCTGAAGACAAAACCAGCTCTACAGAAAATACTTGACAGAATCCTCCATGCTGAACAAAAGGAAAAGCACACATATAAGGAACCTAGAAAAAACCAGCTATACTCAAATACCAGTTAACAGAAGAGAGCACAGGTAGAACAAGTAACACACACACACACACAAAAATGGCAAACATAAATACACACCTTTCAATAATATCTCTTAATATCAACGGTCTCAATGCCCCAACGAAAAGACATAGATTTGCAGACTGGGTTAAAAAGCAGGATCCTACAATTTGTTGTCTCCAAGAAACTCACCTTTCTACAAAGGATAGACATTATCTTAGGGTGAAAGGTTGGAAGACGGTGTTTCAAGCAAATGGGCCTAGAAAACAAGCAGGGGTTGCTATCCTAATATCAGACAGGGTAGACTTTAGTCCGACGTTAGTCAAAAAAGATAAGGAAGGTCACTTTATATTGATTAAGGGCACACTACAACAGGAGGACATTACAATCCTAAACATATATGCACCTAACATGGGGGCTCCCAAATTCGTCAAACACTATTAGAACTAAGGTCACAGATAACACCAAACACAGTGGTGGTGGGTGACTTTAACACCCCACTCTCATCAATTGACAGGTCATCCAGGGAAAGAATAAACAGAGAGGCATCTGGACTAAATGAGGTCATAGAAGGAATGGACCTAACAGATATATACAGGACATTTCATCCAAAGGCTGCAGAATATACATTCTTTTCAGCAGCACATGGAACATTCTCTAAAATAGACCATATATTAGGACACAAAGCAAATCTTAACAAATTCAGGAAAATTGAAATAATTCCTTGCATTCTATCTGACCACAATGGAATTAAACTACAAACCAGTAGCAAGAAAGGCTATAGAGCATACACAAAATCATGGAAACTAAACAATACACTACTAAATGATGAGTGGGTCAATGAAGAAATCAAAAAGGAAATCAAAAAATTTATAGAGTCAAATGATAATGAGAACACAACATACCAAAATCTCTGGGACACAATGAAGGCAGTTCTAAGAGGTAAATTTATAGCCTTAAGTGCCTATATTAAGAAATTAGAAAGGTCGCAAGTAAACGACCTAATGCTTCGCCTTAAAGCCTTGGAAAAAGAAGAACAAGGCAAACCAAAAAGTAGTAGACGGGAAGAAATAATAAAGATTAGGGCAGAAATTAATGAAATAGAAACAAAAAGAACAATCCAAAGAATTAATGAAACAAAGAGTTGGTTCTTTGAAAGGATAAACAAGATTGATAAACCCTTAGCAAATCTGACCAAAAGAAAGAGAGAAGAGACACAAATTAATAAAATCAGAGATGAACAAGGTAACATCACAACAGATTCCAGAGAAATTCAAAAAATTATAGGGACATACTATAAAAGCATATACTCCACAAAGTATGAAAATCTGAAAGAAATGGATGATTTCCTTGATCTATATGACCTACCTAAATTAAATCAAAATGAGATTAATCACTTAAATAGACCTATAACAAACATGGAGATCCGAACAGTTATCAATAATCTCCCAACTAAAAAAAGCCCAGGCCCGGATGGATTCACTGCTGAATTTTACCAGACTTTTAAGGAAGAGCTAACACCATTGCTTCTTAAGCTTTTCCAGGAAATAGAAAAAGAAGGAATCCTACCAAACTCCTTCTATGAGGCCAGCATCACCCTGATACCAAAACCAGGCAAAGATAGAACAAAAAAAGAAAATTACAGACCAATCTCCCTCATGAACATAGATGCAAAAATTCTCAACAAAATATTGGCAAACAGAATACAAGAGTATATCAAAAAGATCATTCACCCTGACCAAGTAGGCTTTATCCCAGAGATGCAGGGATGGTTCAACATACGCAAATCTATAAATGTAATACATTACATAAATGGGTTGAAGGACAAAAATCACATGATCATCTCATTAGATGCAGAGAAAGCATTTGACAAAATCCAACATCCCTTCATGATAAAAGTCCTACAGAGACTGGGAATAGAAGGAACATATCTCAATATAATAAAGGCTATTTATGACAAGCCTACAGCCAACATATTACTAAATGGGGAAAAACTGGAAGCTTTTCCACTAAAATCAGGAACAAGACAAGGGTGTCCACTGTCTCCACTTCTATTTAATATAGTTTTGGAAGTCTTAGCCATAGCAATAAGGCAGGAGACACACATAAAAGGGATACAAACTGGAAAGGAAGAAATCAAGTTATCATTATTTGCAGATGACATGATTCTATACATAAAGGACCCTAAAGACTCTACTAGCAAGCTGTTAGAGCTGATCAAAACCTACCGCAATGTAGCAGGATACAAAATAAATACACAGAAATCAGTAGCCTTCGTATATGCTAACAACAAACACACAGAGGATGAAATCAGAGAATCACTCCCATTCACAATTGCATCAAAAAAAATAAAATACCTTGGAATAAACCTAACCAAGGAAGTAAAGAATCTATACAATGAGAACTTTAAAACACTCAAGCGAGAAATTGCAGAAGACACTAGAAAGTGGAGAAACATCCCTTGTTCCTGGCTTGGAAGAATCAATATCGTGAAAATGGCAATCTTACCTAAAGCAATCTACACATTTAATGCAATCCCTATCAAAATTCCAAAGGCTTTCTTCATGGAAATAGAAAAAACAATCCAAAAATTCATTTGGAATCACAAAAAACCTCGAATATCTAAAATAATACTGAGCAACAAAAAAGAGGCTGGTGGTATCACCATACCTGATTTTAACCTATACTACAGAGCCATAGTAACAAAAACAGCATGGTACTGGCACAAAAACAGACATGTAGATCAGTGGAACAGAATAGAGGACCCAGATGTAAGCCCAAGTAGCTATAGCCACCTGATATTCGATAAAAATGACAAAAATACTCATTGGAGAAGAGACAGCCTCTTCAGCAAATGGTGTTTTGAAAACTGGATAAATATCTGCAGAAGGATGAAAATAGATTCTTCTCTCTCGCCATGCACAAGAATTAAGTCCAAATGGATTAAAGACCTTAACATCAGACCGGAAACTTTGAAACTGCTAGAGGAAAAAGTAGGGGAAACCCTTCAACATATTGGTCTTGGCAAAGACTTTCTGAATACAACCCCAATTGCTCAGGCAATAAAACCACAGATTAACCACTGGGACCTAATGAAATTACAAAGATTTTGCACCGCAAAGGATACAGTGAAAAAAGCAAAGAGGCAACCTACAGAATGGGAAAA
The DNA here is from genome assembly GCF_020740685.1 of Jaculus jaculus. Lineage (NCBI taxonomy): Eukaryota > Metazoa > Chordata > Mammalia > Rodentia > Dipodidae > Jaculus > Jaculus jaculus. The sequence continues at coordinate 124,340,649 of NC_059102.1, forward strand.
AATCTTCGCCAGCTATATATCTGATAGAGGATTAATATCTAGGATATACAAAGAACTCAAAAAGTTAACTAATAAGGAATCAAACAGGCCAATCAAAAAATGGGCTAAGGAGCTAAATAGAGAGTTCTCAAAGGAAGAAATACGAATGGCATATAAGCACCTAAAAAAATGTTCTACGTCACTAGTCATCAGGGAAATGCAGATTAAAACTACATTGAGATTCCATCTCACTCCTGTCAGATTGGCCACCATCATGAAAACAAATGATCATAAATGTTGGCGGGGATGTGCAAAAAAAGGAACCCTTCTGCACTGCTGGTGGGAATGCAATCTGGTCCAGCCATTGTGGAAAACAGTGTGGAGGTTCCTAAAGCAGCTAGAGATTGATCTACCATATGACCCAGCTATAGCACTCCTAGGCATATATCCAAAGGACTCATCTCATTTCCTTAGAAGTACATGCTCAACCATGTTTATTGCTGCTCAATTTATAATAGCTGGGAAATGGAACCAGCCTAGATGTCCCTCAACAGATGAGTGGATAATGAAGATGTGGTACATTTATACAATGGAGTTCTACTCAGCGGTAAAGAAAAATGAAGTTATGAAATTTGCAGAAAAATGGATGGACCTGGAAAGTATTATACTAAGTCAGGTAACCCAGGCCCAGAAAGCCAAGCGCCACATGTTCTCTCTCATATGGGGATCCTAGCTACAGATGACTGGGCTTCTGTGTGAGAATGAAAATACTTAGTAGCAGAGGCCAGTAAGTTGAAAAGGAGACATAAAGGGTGGAGAAAGGAAGGGAGGAGGCTACTTAATAGGTTGATATTGTATATATGTAATTACAATGATTGTAATGGGGAGGTAATATGATTGAGAATGGAATTTCAAACGGGAAAGTGTGGGGGTGGGGAGGGAGGGAATTACCATGGGATATATTTTATAATCATGGAAAATGTTAATAAAAATAAAAAATAAAAAAAAAATTTAAACAGTATACGTTAAAAAAGAATTTACTCCCAGACATTTAACAATGAAGCTGGTAAAAGCTAAAATATGGAAAAAATGTGAAAAGCACTACATGTGATCATCTAGCAATAAATACCATAACCAAATGTAAACACCTAATGACAAAGCCTTTATATGAATAAACAAAAGTATTCATAACCCAATAATATACTATATACACGTATAACTTTTATAGATGTCATTTTATATGTACAAATATTCTGTACATGAAGCTTGCATTTCTCATTTCCAGGCCTGTGCTACCTCCAAATACGCATCTTCTGTTGAGCAGACAATACATCAAAAGATTTTCCTAGGGCTGGAGAGATGGCTTAATGGTTAAGCACTTGCCTGTGAAGCCTAAGGACCCCAGTTCGAGGCTCAATTCCCCAGGACCCATGTTAGCCAGATACACAAGAGAGTGCATGTGTCTGGACTTCATTTGCAGTGGCTGGAGGCCCTAGAGCACCCATTCTCTCTTACTTTCTCTCTGCTTCTTCCTCTCTCTCTCACTCTGTTGCTCTCAAATAAATAAATAAAAATCAACAACAACAAAAAAGATTTTCCAAGAACAACAAAAATAAATGGGCTTCAAAGATGATGTTTGGTAGCAACAGGATGCTGGGTATAAAGTTCTAGCACCAGAGATGTTACCCTTTTGTTTTTATTAAGAGAGAGAGAGGACAGGAGAGAATAGGTGTGCCAGAGCCTCTAACCATTGTAAACAAACTCCAGTCATATGCACGACCATGTGCATCTGGCTTATGTGGGATCTTGGTAATCAAACCTGGTCCTTAAGCCTGACAGGCAAAGTGCCTTAACTGCTAAGCCATCTGCTCAGGCATTTTTTTTTAAGGTAGGGTCTCACTGTAGCCCAGGCTGACCTGGAATTCACTGTGCAGTCTCAGGCTGGCCTCGAACTCACAGCTATCCTCCTACCTCCCCCCAGCTCTAGGGCTGGGATTAAAAGCATGTGTCTCCGTGCCTACCAATGTAGCCCTTTTTAATCTTAGAGATCAAATCAAAAACAAGGAAAACTAAATAATATGTTATTTGTGAATATATGTGTGACCACAAAAAAACAATGAACACAATGTGTAGTGTCCTGGTGACATCCAGTCAGGTGACAGGACACGATGAAGACAGGGCAACTCAGAGGGCTTCAGAACTACTGGCAATGTCAACCTTAAGATGATCAGCTGTACAAAGATGTTCCTTTTAATTTCTTGTTTTATGATTCTTTCTAATGTCATATTTTTAATGTATTAAACATTTCACATTGAATAAAAAATATAATTACTAAACTACAAAAAAAAACAAAAAAAAAAGATATATCACATCAGATTGATTGATACATCTAATAATATTGCAACCAACTAGAAAATCTAAACATTAAATTAATCCAAGATGCAAAATATATACATTATAACACAAGAAACACTAAAAATCAAGACCATATAAATCCACCAAAAAGTATTAATACATCAGAGATGACCTCCAGTGAGAATGAGTTAGAGGAAATACCTGAGAAAGATTTCAAAACAATGAGTATAAATATGCTCAAAGAAGTCAAAGAGGAAATCAAAGGAATGAAAGAGAAAATCAAAGAAGACACAGGAAACCAATTTAATGAAATAAAGAGGTCAATACAAGACACAATAAGGAAATAGAAATAATAAAGAAAAACTAGTTAGAATTACTAGCAATGAAGAACACAGTCAACGAAATAAAAAACTCAAGAAAATCTCACCAGTAGAATGGATGAAGAAGAGGACAGAATATCTAAACTAGAAGACCAGGTGGCAGATCTAATACAGCCCAACAAAGAGAAAAACAAAATAATAGAAAAGTATGACTGGGAATTTCAAGATATTCGGGACACTATGAACAGATTAAACATAAGAATCCAGGGTATAGTAGAAGGAGAAGAATTTCACTCCAAAGGCATAGTAGGCATTTTCAACAAAATCATAGAAGAAAACTTCCCCCACATTGGGAAAGAGGTGCCAGTGCAGATACAGAAACCTTTAGAACACCAACCAGACAAAACCTGGAAAGAACCTCTCCTCACCATATTATAATTAAACTACCAAACATACAAACCAAAGAAAATATATTGAAAGCAGAGAGAAAAACCAAGTTACATACAAAGGCAAGCCCATCAGAATCACAGCAGATTACTCAACACAAACTTTAAAAGCCAGAAGGGCTTGGAGTGATGTATTCCAAATTGTGAAAGATAACAACTGTCAACCAAGGTTACTTTATCCTGCAAAGTTATCCATTCAAATAAACAGAGAAATAAGGAAATTCCACAACAAAAGCAGGCTAAAGGAATATTTGAAGACAAAACCAGCTCTACAAAAAAATACTTAAAAGAATCCTCCATGCTAAACAGAAAGAAAAGCACACATATAAGAAACCTGGAAAAACCAAACCAAACTCAAACACTAGTTAATACATGAGAGCAAAGGTAAAACCAGAAGAACTACAATAAAATGGCAAAAATAAATACATGCCTATCAATAATATCTCTTTAATATCAATGGCCTCAATGCCCCAACCAAAAGACATGTTTGCCAACTGGGTTAAAAAGCAGGATCCTTCAATTTGTTGCCTCCGAGAACCTCACCTTTCTACAAAGGATGGACACTATCTTAGAACAAGAGGTTGGAAAATGGTGTTGCAAGCAAATGGGCCTAGAAAACAAGCAGGGGTTGCTATCCTAATATCTGACAAGGTAGACTTCAGTCTAACATTAGTTAGGAAAGATAAGGAAGATTACTTTATATTGATTAAAGGAACACTCCAACAGGAGGACATTACAATCCTAAACATATATGCACCTAACATGGGGGCTCCCAACTTCATCAAACAAACACTATTAGAACTAAGGTCACAGATAACACCAAACACAATGGTAGTGGGTGATTTCAACACCCCACTCTCATCAATTGACAGGTCATCCCAGCAAAAAATAAACAGAGAGGCATCTGGATTAAAAGAGGTCATAGAAGGAATGGACCTAACAGATATATACAGGACATTTCATCCAAATGCTGCAGAATACACATTCTTTTCAGCAGCACATGGGACATTCTTTAAAATAGACCATATATTAGGACACAAAGCAAATCTTAACAAATACAGGAAAATTGAAATAATTCCTTGCATTCTATCTGACCACAATGGAATCAAACTACAAATCAATAGCAAGAAAAGCTATAGAGCGCACACAAAATCATAGAAATTAAATAATACAATACTGAATGATGAATGGGTCAATGAAGAAATCAAGAAGGAAATTAAAAAATTCAGAGTCAAACAATAATGAGAACGCAGCATACCAAAATCTCTGGGACACAATGAAGGCAGTCCTAACAGGTAAATTTATAGCTTTAAGTGCCTATGTTAAGAAATTAGAAAGGCCGCAAGTAAACGACCTAATAATTAAAACATTGATAAAAGAAGAATAAGGCAAACCAAAAATCAGTACATGGGAAGAAATAATAAAGATTAGGGAAGAAATAAATGAAATAGAAACCTATAAAACAATACAAAGAATCAATGAAACAGAGTTGGTTCTTTGAAAAGACAAACAAGATTGATAAACTCTTAGCAAATCTGACCAAGAGAGAGAGAAGAGACACAAATTAACAAAATTAGAGATGAAAAAGGCAGCATCACAACAGATACCAGAGAATTCAAAAAATCATAGGGACATACTATAAGAACATATACTCCACTAAGTATGAATATCTGAACGAAATGGATTATTTCCTTGATTTATATGAACTATCTAAATTAAATCAAGATGAGATTAATCACTTAAATAGACATATAACAAGTACAGAGATCCAAGCAGTTATCAAAAATCTCCCAACTAAAAAAAATCCAGGCCCAGATGGATTCACTAGTGAATTTTACCAGACTTTCAGGGAAGAACTAACACCATTGCTTCTTAAACTCTTCCATAAAATAGAAAAAGAAGGCATTCACCGAGGGTTATTTTTTTATAATCAAGGAAAATGTCAATAAAAATTGAGGGAAAAAAAAAGAAAAAGAAGGAATTCTACCAAACTCCTTCTATGAAGCCAGCATCACCCTGATACCAAAACCAGGCAAAGATAGAACAAAAAAAGGAAAATTACAGACCAATCTCCCTCATGAATATAGATGCAAAAATTCTCAACAAAATATTGGCAAACAGAATCCAAGAATATATCAGAAAGATCATTCACCCTGACCAAGTAGGCTTTATCCCAGAGATGCAGGGATGGTTCAACATACGCAAATCAATAAATGTAACACATTATATAAATGGGCTGAAGGACAAAAATCACATGATCATCTCATTTGATACAGAAAAAGCATTTGACAAAATCCAACATTCCTTCATGATAAAATTCCTACAGACACTGGGAATAAAAGGAACATATCTCAAGCCGGGCATGGTGGCACACGCCTTTAATCCCAGCACTTGAGAGGCAGAGGTAGGAGGATCGACAAGAGTTTGTGGCCACCCTGAGACTACATAGTTAGTTCCAGGTCAGCCTGGACCAGATGAGACTCTACCTTGAAAAAACAAAAAAAAAAAGAAGGAACATATCTCAATATAATAATGGCTATTTGGGTTGGAGAGATGGCAGCTTAGTGTTTAAGCGCTTGCCTGTGAAGCCTAAGGACCTGGGTTCGAGGCTCGATTCCCCAGGACCCACGTTAGCCAGATGCACAGGGGGCACACATATCTGGAGTTTGAATGCAGTAATTGGAGGCCACTGGCATGCCCATTCTCTCTCTCTCTCTCTGCCTCTTTGTCTCTCTCTCAAATAAATAAATAAAAATAAACAAAAAAATAAAGGCTATTTATGACAAGCCTACAGCCAACATATTACTAAATGGGGAAAAACTGGAAACTTTTCCACTAAAATCAGGAACAAGACAAGGGTGTCCACTGTCCCCACTTTTATATAATATAGTACTGGAAGTCTTAGCCATAGCAATAAGGCAAGAGACACACATAAAAGGGATACAAATTGGAAAGGAAGAGATCAAGTTATCATTATTTGCAGATGACATGATTTTATACATAAAGGACCCTAAAGACTCTATCAGCAAACTGTTAGCACTGATAAACACCTATAGACATGTAGCAGGATACAAAATAAACACACAGAAATCAGTAGCCTTTCTACATGCTAAAAACAAACAGAGGATGAAATCAGAAAGTCATTCCCATTTATAATTGCATCAAAAAAAAAAGTACCTTGGATTAAGCCTAAACAAGGAAGTGAAGGATCTCTACAATGAAAACTTTAAAACACTCAAGCGAGAAATTGCAGAAGACACTAGGAAATGGAAAAACATCCCTTGTTCTTGGATTGGAAGAATCATTATTGTGAAAATGGCAATCATACCAAAAGTAATCTACACATTTAATGCAATCCCCATCAAAATTCCAATGGCATTCTTCACGGGAATAGAAAAACCAATCCACAAATTCGTTTGGAATCATAAAAAAATCTCAAATATCTGAAACAATACTGAGCAGCAAAAATAAGGCTGGTGGTATCACCATACCTGATTTTAACCTATACTACAGAGCCATAGTAACAAAAACAGCATGGTACTGGCACAAAAGCAGATATGTAGATCAATGAACAGAATAGAGGACCCAGATGTAAGTCCAGATAGCTATAGCCACCTGATATTCTATAAAAATGCCAAAAATACTCATTGGAGAAAAGACAGTCTCTTTAGCAAATGGTGCTGGGAAAACTGGGTATGTATCTGTAGAAGGATGAAAATAGATTCTTCTCTCTCTCCATGCACAAGAATTAAGTCCAAACAGATTAAAGACCTTAACATCAGACCTGAAACTCTGAAACTGCTAGAGGAAAAAGTAGGGGAAACCCTTCAGCATATTGATCTTGGCAAAGACTTTCTGAATATAACCTCAATTACTCAGGCAATAAAACCATAGATCAACCACTGGGACCTCATGAAATTACAAAGATTTTGTCCAGCAAAGGACACTGTGAATAAAGCAAAGAGGCAACCTACAGAATGGGAAAAATATCTTTGCCAGCTACACATCTGACACAGGATTAATATCTAGGTTATACAAAGAACTCAGAAAATATAATAAGAAATCAAACAAGCCAATTGAAAAATGGACTATGCAATCTCCCTATCTATCTGCCTCATCCTCCCTATCTCTCTCTCAAATACACAAATAAATAAAATATAACCTATACTTAATAGGTTGATATTGTATATATGTAAGTACAATGATTGTTATGGGGAGGTAATATGATGGAGAATGGAATTTCAAAGGAGAGAGTATGGGGGAGAGGGAGGGAATTAACATGGGAAAATTTTTTTCTTTTATTTATTTTTATTTATTTATTTTTGGGGGGGATTTTTTTATAATCATGGAAAATGCTAATAAAAATTTAAAAAATAAGAATTAAAAAAACTAAATAAATAAAAAGAAAAGAAAAGAAAAAAGAAGAAAATGGGCTATGGAACTAAATAGAGAGTTCTCCAAAGAAGAAATATGGATGGCATATAAGCATCTAAAAAAATGTTCTACATCCCTAGTCATCATAAAACTACGTTGAGATTACATCTCACTCCTGTCAGATTGGCTACCATCATAAAAACAAGTGACCATAAATACTGGTGAGGATGTGGAAAAAGAGGAACACTTCTACACTGCTGGTGGAAATACAATCTGGTCCAGCCATTGTGGAAATCAGTGTGGAAGTTCCTAAAACAGCTAAAGATTGACCTACCATATGACTCAGCTATAGCACTCCTAGGCATATATCCTAAGAACTCATCTCATTACTCTAGAGATCCTTGCTCAACCATTTTTATTTCCGCTCAATTCACAATAGCTGGGAAATGGAACCAGCCTAGATGTCCCTCAACTGATGAGTGGATAATGAAGATATGGTGCATTTATACAATGGAGTTATATTCAGTGGTGAAGAAAAATAAAGTTATGAAATTTGCAAGAAAATGGATGGATCTGGAAAGGATTATATTTAGTGAGATAACCCAGGCCCAGAAAGCCAAGCATCACATGCTCTCTCTCATATGTGGATCCTAACTACAGATGACTGGACTTCTGTGTGAGTAGGAAGAAAACTCAACCAACTCAGTAGCAAAGGCCAGTAAGCTAGAAAAGAGATAGAAAGGGAACAGAAAGGAAGGGAAGGGGGTACTTAATAGGATGGTATTGTATATATGTAAGTAGAATAGATTAATGGGGGTGAAAAGGCCCAATTGAAGTCAAGGGGAAGTGATTGAGTAAAGGAAGGTGGAGGGAAGGCTAATCAAAATCTAAGAAGTTATAAATAAATCATATGGAATCCTACTTTTTGGACCATAGAACACTCAGGAACTGTAGATTGTTGCTAGAAAATATTCTGTGCCAGGGTTGGGATACCTTCCAGGGAGTTGTTGGCCAGGGAGGTCCCTGATGCCCCCAAAACATTAGAGGCCATTGCCGAGGCCCTTGGTTTCCCACCAGGAATAGATGGTAAGACCCTATTGCTGAAGACTCCACATACTTGGGCTGCAAGGCCACTGAGAAATCCTGGTGGAACTGAACTGATAACTTCCATGTAGACCAGCTGACAGAAATCTAGAAGAAACCATTCTGCATGCAATTCAATGGGAGAGAGGGAAATCACCAGTGAAGATACTCAACAGTGGACATTGCAAGCCTTACATTTGGCCAGCCAGGCCAAATAAGCCAATGGGTGCAATCATGGCATGTCTGTTATGGTGGAAACCAACCGCCCCCTAATTGGACTAGCGGCCTGCTCCATGGGAGGAAATACATCCCTGATACTGAAAACTTAAAACAGGGGTAGTCATGAGCCCTAGGGTGTAACATCTGCTGTTGTCTGGCTAAATGTATATACTATGCTTATCAAACTGTCCAGTAAGCACTTCTCTTAATGTTCATACCCTTATATTAGTGCTACTTTCACTTTTGTTAGAAAACCTTCTCGAGGGAGGGAATTACCATGAGATATATTTTATAATCATGGAAAATGTTAATAAAAATTAAAAAAAAAGAAAAAAGAAAACCTTCTCTTTTCAGATGGCAGTGACCTTGGGATGACTCAGAAGGCATCATGATGCTGGAAAGAAGTGACAGGAGTGCTCAGCACTGCAATATCACACCTTCCAGGGCTCAGGGTCTAATGCGGAAGACGTGGCAGAAAGAATGTACAACCCAAAGGAAGGGTAGGACTCCTTAAAACATGCTCCTCACAGACACAAAATGGCCTTGGATATCTATGACCTCACAGTGCCTGACATGGGATATTTTTTACAATCATGAAAGTTGTTAATAACAATTAAAAAATAAAATTAAAAAAACATAAAACAGTCCAGGAATAGTAGTGTATGACTTTAATCCCAGCACTTGGGAGGCAGAGGTAAGAGTATTGCTATGAGTTTGAGGCCAGCCTGAGACTATATAGTGAATTCCAGGTCAGCCTGGGCTAGAGTGAGACCCTACCTTGAAAAGTGAAAAAATAATAATAATAATAACAGTAGCTACACTGGCCAAGAGCAAACTGTGCCCACTGTGATTAACAATACAAAGTTTGGGCTGGAGAGATGGCTTAGAGGTTAAGGCACTTGCCTGCGAAACCTAAGGACCCGGGTTCACTTCCCTAGTACCAACATGAGCCAGATGCACAAGGTTGCACAGTATCTGGAGTTCCTTTGCAGTGGCTGGAGGCCCTGTCCCACCCATTCTCTCTCTCTCTCTCTCTGCCTCTCGCTCTCTCAAATAAATAAAATTTTAAAGAATGCAAAGTTTCATAAGTCATGGAAGTTTTGCAGCAACCCTGTGAAAGCACTGCTATAACGATTTCTATTTTCTTTTTTTATTTTTGAGGTAGGGTCTTGCTCTAGTCCATGCTAGCCCGGAACTCACAGTGATCCTCTTACCTGGGTCCCCTGAGTATGGGGACCAAAGGTAATGATTTCTATTTTACAGCTGGATACACAAGAGCAGACAGGGGTATCAGTTGCCCAAGGTCACACAGCTACAGGGTGGTGGGGCCAGGACTAGGATTCTTCACCAAAGTGCTTTGAAAGGGAAGGAGACCCCTGAAGTAGGAGGGATTCCTAGCTACCTGTTAGAGCGGTGGGTTTCACAAGTGTCCCAGAAGGCTGGGGTTTCCCAAGCATGGCTGTCCGCAGCTCTCGGGCCACCCGGCTTCTCAGGGAGTGGGTGGTAGGGAGCCCCTCCAGTAGCCGCTCCAAGGCCAGCTGCAGGAGGTCTAGCTTCTGAGAGGATTCCTGGAGCTGAGCCTGGGCCTACAGTGGGGAAACATGTGGAGACAGGCCATGCGGTCCAGATAGAAAAGAAGTGGCTGGCCCAAGCCTTGTGGGGACACCCAGGAGGAGGTCTCAATACACTGTGTCCCCACGGCCAGCCCAGCAATCTAGGGACACGGTCTAACCTCAGCCAGTGCTTTCCGGTCCTGCGTCCTCTGTCCACCGAGGAGCTTAACCACATTCTTGGCCCCTGTGGCCACAGCGGCCTCAATGCGCAGTCGGTGCTGCAGCTCCTCTGCCAGGAGCTCGGGGCCTGCGGGGTGGAGGTCAGCCCTCAGCCCCAGCCGCACAGCGTGGCCCTCCCTGTTTAGTGAGGCCTCACCTGGCTCTGGAGATCCATTGGCTTCCAGACTGCTGATCTTCATCCGGAGCAGGGCCACTTTCAGTTGGCTATCTCGCAGCATCTGCTGGACAGCTGCCAGGAGCTTCCTCTCCTATAATGATAATGGCCCCACTGGACCAAGGCTGTGGCCAACCAGAGACTAGAGCTGAGCCTCCCCTATCAGACCAGAGATCAAGCCTAGGCTGCGCCGGGTGGGCTACAGGCACTACAGCCAAGCCTCCCTTGTTAGAGGTATGAGTGTAGCAGAACCTACTCCATCAGACTGACAAGGGCTGAAGTCAAGTTTCCCTCCTCGGACTGAGGCTTATGAGTACAAAGCCATCCTGTCAGATGAACATAAGTGGAGCACCCCACACATCAGCCTGGGAACTGGGCCTGATGGCTGGGCTGGAGTGCCCACAGACTGTTCTTGGCAGTTTATTTCTGTGTTAGAAGGTGAATCTGGTGCTAGAAAAGTGGCACAGCACTTAAAGGCACTTGCTTTCAAAGCCTGATAATCCAGGTTCAGTTCCCCAGTACCCATGCAAAGCCAGATGTACAAAGTGGCACATGTGTCTAGACTTGGTTTACAGTGACAGAAGGACCAGGTGCACCCTCCCTCCTTTCCTCGCTCTCTCAAATAAATAAATAAATAAATAAATAAATATTTTTCTAAAAAGTGGTCTGGAAGCCAGACATAGTAGCACATGCCTTTAATCCCAGCACTCAGGAGGCAGAGATAGGAGGATCACTGTGAGTTCAAGGCCAGCCTGAGACTATATAGTGAATTCCAGGTCGGCCTGGGCTAGAACAAGATCAGTGGTGGTTTGATTCAGGTGTCCCCCATAAACTTAGGTGTTCTGAATGCTAGGTTCCCAGCTGATGGAGATTTGGGAAGTAGTGCCTCCTGGAGAGAGTGTATTGTTGGGGGCGGGCTTATGGGTGCTATAGCCAGTTTCCCCATGCCAGTGTTTGGCACACTCTCCTGTTGCTGTTGTCCACCTTGTTGGCCAGGGGGTGATGTCCACCCTCTGCTCATGTCATCATTTTCCCTGCCATCATGGAGCTTCCCCCTCGAGCCTGTAAGCCAAAATAAACCGCTTTTATTACCACAAGCTTCTCTTGGTTGGTTGATTTCTTACCAGCAATGCAAACAAGACTGCAACAGTAAAATGGTACCAGGAGTGGAGTTTTGTGAGACACCTGACTATGTGGCTTTGGCCTTCTGGAGCTGATTTTCAAGAGGAATGTGGAAGAATTTGAAACCTTGTCCTAAGAGATGCCTTGCAGTGCTGTAAGTACAGCTTGATGGACTATTCTGGTCAGAGTTAAAAGACCTGAATGCAGTAAGAACTATGGACTGTGAGGTTTGGCTTATGAGGGTGAGAAAGAGCTGTGTCTGGACTAGGCTAGCAGTTAGTGTGGGAAGCTTGCTGTTATGTCCAGGTCCTGAGAAGTTGTGCAGGGTTGCTTTGTGTATAAATGAACTGGTGTGAGCAGAAGGATATAGCACAGAAAAAATGACATCTTTGGGCCAAAACTGCTGCCCATTCACCTGAAAAATTGTTTGAAAGGTTACAACCTTTGAGATTGGGCCAACTGACCTGCACTGGGTCAACAGGAAGAAAGTAGACTCTTTTCAAGTGGCCTGAGTGCTCAAAAAGTGTCCTTTTCTTCAAAGTCTGCTTTATTCTCCCCTGGATTAACAAATTGGCACCTTACCTGGTACTGTAGCATATAAAAAATGCAGGAAAGGGAGGGCCATTGAGTTTGCGACACAGTTTCGTGTTTTGGAAATGGCCATGGGCAGTGTGAAGTAGGTTTGCTGGTTGACTGCACGGAGTCCCAATGGAGCCTGAGGATGAACTGTGGCTTGCAGTGGAGATGCCAGGACCATGAGACAGCTACTAAGGAAAGCTGCTGGTCCTGGATGAAGTCTCCCAGGTCTGTGAGTAGCCTAGCTGGAGGTGCAGAATCGGAATGCCAGAGACTTTTTGCTGGTTAGAATTATATATGGAGATTTGTCACTGGCTAGAGTTGTTGGACTTGAAGCTACAGAGTTTGATGTTTTCCCTGTTTTTTGTTTGTTTATTTGTTTTTGTTTTTCAAGGTAGGGTCTTGCTCTAGCCCAGGCTGACCTGGAATTCACTATGTAGTCTCAGGGTGGCCTCGAACTCACGGTGATCCACCTACCTCTGCCTCCCAAGTGCTGGAATTAAAGATATGCGCCACCATGCCCAGCCCCTGGTTGTTTTAAATCTTGTATTGGTTGAATATTTCTTTGCTATGCCCAGTGTCATCTTTTGCAGTGTGAATGTTTATTCTGTGCTGTTATGTTTTGTTTTGTATTATGGCTCAGTTAAAAGACCTTAGATTCTTGGCTTTCATTTAATACAACAGAAATAAAGTATTACACTGAAAAAAAAAAAAGACCTTAGATTAAGGGGATGTATGAACATCATTGGGATTGATAAAAAAAATATATGGGGACTTTTAAAGTTGGACTGAATGCATTGCATTTTACATCAAGGATGTTTATCAGTTCATGGGGGCCAGGGACGGAATGTGGTGGTTTGATTCAGGTGTCCCCCATAAATTTAGGTGTTCTGAATGCTAGGTGGCCAGCTGATGGAGATTTGGGAATTAACGCCTCCTAGAGGAAATGTATTGTTGGGGGCGGGCTTATGGGTGTTATAGCCAGTTTACCCTTGCCAGTGTTTGGCACACTCTCCTGCTGCTATTGTCCCCCTCTGCTCATGTTGTCGTTTCCCCCTGCCATCATGGAGTGTCCCTCTCGAGCCTGAAAGCCAAAATAAAGCTCTTTTTTTCCCACAAGCTGCTCTTGGTTGGGTGATTTCTACCAGCAATGTGAACCCGACTGCAACAAGATCCTACCTAGAAAAAAAGGAAAAAAAGAGGGCTGGGAAGATGCCTTAGAATTGGAGCTCTGCTCCTGCCACTAGACGAGGGCTGGACTGGCCTGCTTTTTTTCCCCCGTCAGTATAGATCCTGGAACTGCACCTTTTCTACCCCAGGAGAACCAAGTACCTCGTGTCGGGTTGGAGACTCAGGTCTTCCCCACTAGTCCGCAGAGCTCACCTTGGGGGTCCCGCTGGCATATGTGTGAGTCATGTTCTCAGCCCCCTGCTTGACCTTCAGCTCCACCTGCAGCTGCCTCTGTAAAGCCTCCAGCTGCCGAGCCCGTGACTGCTCTGCTCGTGGCCGACCTCCTGAGGCCACAGGCTCTGTGGGCAGGGGGTGTGGGACACAAGGGCTTGTCAGCACTGCTGAGACCCCTGTGATGGGACTTTCTCCTTCTCCTCTCAGCCTTATTCAGCACCAGGGGTGATGGGAGGAGAGGTTGGGCATGCACGCAGCAGGTGAGCCAGGAGCCCCGTTCTGCGGGGTCTGGTAAAATGCCTCACTCACCAGCCGAGTCCGGCAGCAGGACACGGGCATGCAATTCCCGCAGCTCGCCATGCAGCTGCTCTAGACGGCGGTTGGAGGACCGCAGCAGCTGCTGCACGTGGCCCAGGTGCCGGCGATCTGTGGCCACACGCCGTAGGTTCTCCACTCCCTGCTTGATTTTCAGCTCCTTTTGGATGGCCCGGCGGATCACTTCTTTCTCATCTTCGGAGGACTGCTGGCCAGGCCCAGGCTGCAAAGGGTAGAGGAATGAGAACCCACAGTTCTCTACAGCAAGGCAGAGCAGACAGCACTCAGACAAGCGCCGCTGTCTGCAGAGCCAGGCATTTGCTTCTCATCTTCCTGCTTCATTTTTAAAGAAGGGAAATTGCTATGGTTCCCATGGAGCTTACGGGATTCTACAATAAAAAGAGCTCTGCACACCTTGATTCATTACTAATCTCAAACAATTGTATTGCAAGCTTTCTTTTTTTTCCTCCCCCTCTTCCTTTCTTCTTTCCTTTTTTCTTTTTCTTTTTTTTTCTTTTCTTTTTTTTTTTTTGAGGTAGGGTTTCACTCTAACCCAGGCTAACCTGGAATTCACTATGTAGTCTCAGGGTAGCCTTGAACTCATGGCAATCCTCCTACCTCTGCCTCCTGAGTGCTGGGATTAAAGGCATGTGGAATCATGTCTGGCATCTTTCTTCCTTTCTTTCCTTCCTTCCTTCTTCTCTCCCTCCCTTCCTCCTCTCTCCCTCTCTTTCTTCTTTGTTTTGTGCTGCTTGGAGCATGCCACTGAGCCATACTTCTTGCCCCCCAAGAAGTTCTCATCCCCATTTCATAAGTGAGGAATGAACACAGAGAGCTTGACCAGCTTGCCTACAGCACCCAGAGGACAGCCCACCAAGGGGTGAGGAGGCACCTCAGCCTCTTCCTAACAGTTAGCCATGTTGCTCTCCCAGGTCTGAGAATGCAGAAAGAAGCCAAGGGCCTGAGAGGTCAAGACTTGCTGAGAAAGTAGAGGGCATCGGCTCCCAGTTTCAGCTCTGGCAGGAAGAAGACTGCCTCAAGCACTCACTGGGTCAGAGGCAGATAGAGGAAAAGCCCCTCTCCAGAGCCTTGATACTATGGAGGACCAGTACCAGTGTGCCCTCAGCCCAGACCCCCATCCCAGGCACCCTGGCAGCGACTTTGTCTTACCTCTCTGCTGTGTTCCATCTCCTGAGCCCAGTGGAATGGTAGCTACCCAGTTCGGGATCCCCCCACCCCAGTCCCCAGCTAGGCCTGTGGGCTCAGTCTTGGCTGTCAGAGGGCAAGGGCGAGGTTCAGGAAATCCTCTGACTGCCCCAGTCGAGAAGTCCAGAGCCAAAGGCCTGAACAAACAAAGATCTCATGGAGCTGGGGACCAGGCCACCAGGGTCCTGAGTCACCCAGCTGCAGCTTTTGGGCGGAGGCTCGCAGGAAATCGGAAAATGTGTACAAGCAACTGCTGGAACAGACAAGAGGGAACTCCAGAGGAAAGGAATGGGAGGGGGGAGTTTCAGCCCTGAAGCCCTATATGTGGTGCTTCACCTAATATCCCATGTTCTGATCTCTCTCTCTCTTTCACACACACACCTCTTTTCTTTCTTCCCTGTGCTAGGACCCTTCCTAGCAGGTAAATGGAAATGTCCCACCTCACTCAAACTGTTTGGGAGTAGTACCCCACTTCTCCCTTCTCAGCAACACATGACACACTATTGTCACCTCTGGGAAGAAAACGGATCCTTCCCACGTTTTGGAGCTCTCTGTGTGCCTGAAGGTTTCTCGGTAGCGCTGGGCTTTCTGGGCCCTGAAAGTCCTTTCTTTCCCTCCAACAAGCTCCCCCTCAGGCACCTCCACTCTTGCTTCCCTGGCCAATTCCAATCTGCCTAAGACTCACTAGAAGAAATGCGTTTTTTTTTTTCAAAGCAAGATCTCACACTAGTTCAGGTAACGTGGAATTCACTCTTCAGTCCCAGGCTGGTCAAAACTCACACCTACCTCTGCTTTCCTGCTGGGATTAAAGGCATGCGCCACCGGAACCAACTTCTCTCTCTCTCTCTCTCTCTTTTTTTTTTTTTTTTTTTTTCAGCAGGGTCTCATGTAGCCTAGGTTGGTCCCCAAATTCACTATTATAACCAAACTGACTCATGTCGACCCTCCAGCCTCGGGCCTCCTGAATGCTAGGATTATTTTGCGTGCCTGGCTCAGAGGATCGATTTCAAGGAAATTTGGGGGCCCACCCACCCGGCATCAGGCGCCTACAGCGGTTTCAGATACACTCCCGCGCTGGCTTGACCAGAGAGGTTCTGTCAGTCCGGGGACACGAACTTCTTAACCCAGGGCTCAGGTCTGCTCTGCGAGTGGGTCACGGGCAGGTAAACTGGGGCGGGGACGGGACTTGGGGGATGCAACCCGAGCTGGGGGCGCCCGCCCGGGGGGCCACACGCCAGGCTGTCCGTACCCCTCCGCCCGCTTCCCCCCGTGCGCATCCCGGCCGGCCTCTCCGCGGGGTTCACCTCCTCCATGGCGTCATGCGGGCCCCTCCTCTCCTCCACTCGGGTCCCGGAAGCCCCAGCCGCCGCACCCGGTCTTTCAAACTTGAAACTTCCCGGGAAGCGGCGCGCGAGCCGCGGGATCAGGCGCCACCTCCGGGCGCGCGCGGGGGCTCGTGGAGGCCTGAGCGCCGGCGCCCCCTCCCGGCCGCGCGCGGAACTCCCGCGTCCGAGGTGCCAGCGGGTACCGCCCACCGGACCCGCGTCCTGCGCTCCTGCAGCCGCAGCTCGGGCTCTCGGCACGACAGTGGATCCTCCTGCAGAGTGGGAAGGCCCGAGGGGGCATTGCGTGGGTCCCCACGCCTCTGGTTCGGTTCCGCCGCGTGCTCAGCGCCTCCAGCCAGCTGCCCGGCAACCTGTGTAACTCTCACCTTCCCCACTAGCCCAGGCCAAAGGGCTCCTGCCCCTAACACAGCCTTATCCCTTGGAATCCTGGATGTCTTTGGTAGAAAATCCTAGCTCCCAAGGTGTAGGTGGTCCCGTCTAGATATTGGTCACTATGAGAAGGTGTAGGTGTGGCGGGAGGGGCGAGGAGTAAACTTTCATCCAAGTCCAAATTATAAATTAGAGGGCTAAACCGGGCGTGGTGGCGCACGCCTTAAACCCCAGCACTCGGGAGGCAGAAGTAGGAGGATCTCCGTGAGTTCGAGGCCACCCTGAGACTACATAGTGAATTCCAGGTCAGCCTGGGCTAGAGTGAGACCCTACCTCGAAAAACCGAAAATAAAAATAAAATAAAATAAAAAGTCCAGTGAGATTCAAAAAGTAACCATCACTGACAAGAGTTCTACTATGGTTAGTACCTTCTCTTCCATTCATTTTGTTAATTAATTTATTTGAGAGTGAGAAAGAGAAAGAATAAGAAAAAAAGGTCGCTAGCCTTGTCAGGCAAGTACCTTAACCACTAAGCAATCACTCCAGCCCATATTTTATTTTATTTATTTATTTTCGGTTTTTCATGGTAGGATCTCACTTTGGTCTAGGCTGACCTGGAATTCACTATGTAGTCTTAGGGTGGACTTGAACTCACAGTGACCCTACTATCTCTGCCTCCTAAGTGTTGGGATTAAAGGTATGCATCACCACGCCTGGTCCATAAATAATCTTTTTAAATATTTAATTTAATTTGTTTATTTGACAGAAAGAGAGAGAATGGGCGTGCCAGGGCCTCCAGCCACTGCAAATGAATTGCAGACGCATGCGCCCCCTTGCGCATCTGGCTAACGTGGGTCCTAGGGAATCGAACTTGGGTCCTTTGGCTATGTAGGCAAGCGCTTTAACCACTAAGCAACCCCACCAGCCCCCAAATATATATATTTTTTCATTTTATTTGACTTAATGAGAGAGAGAGAGAGACACAGAAATATATATAGAGAGAATGGGCATGCTAGGGCATTCAGCTGTTGTAAATGAATTTTAGACACATGTGCCACCTTGTGCATCTGGCTTATGTGGGTCCTGGGGAATTGAACATTGGTTCTTTGGCTTTGCAGGCAAACACCTTAAACACTAAGCTATCTCTCCAGGTCATAAATAATTTTTAAAATATTTTTTAAGGCCAGGCATGGTGGCGCATGCCTTTAATCCCAGCGCATGGGAGGCAGAGATAGGAGGATGGCTGTGAGTTTGAGGCCACCCTGAGACTCCATAGTTAATTTGAGGTCAGTTTGAGCTACGGTGAGACCCTACCTCAAAAAACAATTAATTAATTAAATTAATAAATACTTTTTAAATATTTTATTTATTTATTTGAGAGAAAGAGGCAGAGAAAGAGAGAGAGAGAGAGGGTGTACCAGGGCTTCCAGCCACTGCAAATATGAACTCCAGATATATATGTATATTCTCCAGGACCCACATAAGCACAATACACGAGGGGGCACCTACATCTGGAGTTCATTTACAGTGGCTGGAGGCCCTAGCATGCCCATTCTCTCTATCTCTCTCTCCCGCTCAAATAAATAAATAACAAATAAAATATAAAGGCTGAGAAGGATAATTATTAAATTATATTTATTGACCCACGTTAACCAGATGCACAAAGGGGCACATGCATCTGGAGTTTGTTTGTAGTGGCTGGAGGCCCTGGCACATTCTCTTTGTCTGTCGCTCTCAAATAAATAAAAGTAAGAATAAACATTTTAAAGTGTTGCAAGAAGCCGGGCGTGGTGGTGCACGCCTTTAATCTCAGCAGTCAGGAGGCAGAGGTAGGAGGATCACCGAGAGTTCAAGGCCACCCTGAGACTCCATAGTGAATTCCAGGTCAGCATGGGCTAGAGTGAGACCCTAACTCAAAAAACCAAAAAAATAAAATAAAAATAAATGAAGTGTTGCAAGAAAAAAGAAAATTCAAGGAGCTCCTGCCATGTAGGGAGCTGGAGGGAATAAAGGAGTCCAGGAGTTAGGGATAGGGGCCCTCCTAGCTAGGCTGAGCCAGCCCAAGACCCACTAAGGGAAAAACTCACCAACAGCTGGAAGATCCCAGGTGGTCAGGGAGCCTGCTCTCCCCTTGTAAAGGTATTTCAGTGCTGGGTTGTCTTCGGCTCCGGTGAACCAAAGGAACATGGTTGGTTAGGGTTATGGGCTGTCTCAGGAAGAGGTTAGCCCTGACACCAAGTTCAGGGGGCTGAATTTGATCAACCACAATACTTAATTTTGTTTTTATTTATTTGACAGAGAGAAAGAGGCAGAGAGAGTCAGAGAGGATGGGCATGCCAGGGCCTCCAGCCACTGCATTGGGAACTCCAGATGCATGCGCCATCTTGTGCATCTGGCTTACATGAGTCCTGGGGAATTGAACCTGAGTCTTTTGGCTCCGCAGGCAAGTGCCTTAACCATAAGCCATTCCTCCAGCTCAAAGACAATGTTTAAATCCTATGAAAGACCTCCCTCCTAGGAGAGGTCCTGGTTGGTTATGGAAAAACAGGTCTAGGGAACTAGGCAAGAGATACATAAAAAAGAGAAGAAAGAAGAGGTATCTACATTTGTACTGGAGGTAAAAGCCCTCCAACTCAATCTCTTTCTTTTTTGGTGCTGGGGACCAACCCCGTGTTTTGCACATGCTAGGCAAACACATTGCTGAACCAAGTCATAGAAAACTCTTCTAGGAGGGCATTCGCTCCTCAGCTTCAGGGCCACTGATCTATACTGGGACCTGAAAACTGTTCTAGTGCTTCCCATTAAGCATTTAGCTTTTTTACACATGGGTGAGTAGTTCAGAGGTCCATCCCATGCATCTGGGCTGGGAAAGCCTCCATGAAAACAACCTGAGGCTACTGCATGAGTCTGACCAGATCAGCTGGATTCTATAGCGTGGCTAATAGTTACAATTCTCCAATAGTAAGTGTTGTTTTTTTTTTTAACTTCAATTTATTAGAACCCAGTAAGTGTTGACTTTAAAAGCAGAGTTCCCTTCAAATTAACACCTAATTCAGGGCAAAAAATACATTTAAAAAGCCTAAATCTTAAGGCAGAAACATTATAAAAAAAAGTTTAACACAGACTGTATAATGTCAGAAATGTAAGATTCACATAGTATATATATAGGTTTCTTTTTCAAGGTAGAGTCTCACTCTAGCACAGGCTGACCTAGAACTCACTATGTAGTTTCAGGGTGGCATCGAAATCAGTGATCCTACCTCTGCCTCCCGAGTGCTGGGTCAAAGGCGTGTGCCACCACACCTAGCTCACACAGTATTTTATAGCACTAAAATGTTAATACACTCAGAAAAATTATCAACTGGTCCAAGATTTCTCAGTTTATAAAATGTCTAAAATGCTAACTAAACGTTTTGCTGTGTAAGAATAACTACCAGATGACTAAATGATCATTTAATGACAAAGGAACTGAGGCATGTAATTTCATGGTTTTCATCTGTAAAGACTGTTACATCAAATGTGACATACTACTAGTTTTTTATTACTATTTTTTTTTTGGTTTTTCGAGGTAGGGTCTCACTGTAGCCCAGGCTGACCAGGAATTCACTATGGAGTCTCAGGGTGGCCTTGAACTCAGTGATCCTCCTACCTCTGCCTCCCAAGTGATGGGATTAAAGGCATGCGCCACCACGCCCAGCTTACTAGTATTTTAAATGATGTGACATATTACTAGTATTTTATCTCCCCATGCTAATGCCCAAAGTATGTGTGTTCTCTTTCTTATATATTTTTATTTATTTGAGAGAAATAGGTGAGGGAAGGGAATGGGTGTGCCACGGTTTCCAGCCGCTGGCTGCAAATAAACTCCAGATGCATGCACCACCCTACATGGGTCCTGGGGAACCACACCTGCATCCTTTGGCTTTGCCTTAATCACTAAACCATCTCTCCAGCCCAGGATGTGTGTTCTCTTCAATTTTTTTGTTGTTTGAATTTTTTTTTCGGAGTCTCACTCTAGCCCAGTCTGACCTGGAACTCATTCGGTAGTCCCATCTCTGCCTTCTGAGTGCTGGGATTAAAGATGTGTGCCACCACATCTGGCTTTAGTAGGGTCTCACTCTAGCCTAGGCTGACCTGGAATTCACTATGTAGTCTCAGAGTGACCTTGAACTCACTGTGATCCTCCTACCTCTGCCTCCCCAGTGCTGGGATTAAAGGCATGCGCCACCATACCCGGCTCTCAGTAAATTTTTAAAAATATTTTGCAGACAGGCAGAATGGGATACCAAGGCCTCCTGCCACTGCAAACTCCAGATGCATTCACCACTGGGCATTTGTACTGGGGAATCAAAATCTGGGTCGTTGGATTTACAGGCTTTAACCAGCCTTTTTTATTTTAATTTTTTAAGCTTTCTTAAAAAAATTATTTTGGGGCTGGAGAGACAGCTTAGCAGTGTTTGCCTGCAGACCCAAAGGATCCTGGTTTCGATTCTCCTGTACCCATGTACGCCAGATGATCAAGGGGGCAAATGAATCTGGAGTTCGTTTGCAGTGGCTGGAGGACCTGGCGTGCCCATTCTCTCCTAAATAAATTAGTAAATATTTTATTTCTTTATTTCAGAGACAAATAAGAGGTAGAGAGAATGGGCACGCCAGGCCTCCAGCCACTGCAAACATGCGCCCCCTTTTGCATCTGGCTTATGTGGATCCTGGGAATTGAACAGGGGTGCTTACTTAGGCTTTGCAGACAAATGTCTTTAACTGCTAAGCCATCTCCCCAACCCCTTTTAAGCTTTGTTGAAAGGGTCTCATTCTAGGCCAAACTGGCCTAAACTCATTTTGTAGCCCAAACTCCAAACTCAGACTCCAGGCCCAGCTTTTAAACTATCCTTAACATGCAGGGCATGGTGGCACAAGCCTTTAATCCCAGTAAGGAGGCAAAGGTAGGAGGACATGTAAACTCAAGTCTAGCTTGAGAGTACAGAGTAAGTTCTAGGTCAGCCTGGGCTACAGTGAGACCTGACCTCAAAATAAATAAAATAGGCTGTAGAGATAGTTTAGCTGTCAAAGCACTTGCCTGCAAAGCCAGAGGACTAAGGTTCAATTCCCCAGTACCCACATAAAACCAGATTCATTTAGTGGAGCATGTGTCTGTTTGCAGTGTTGGTTGTGCCCATTTTGTCTTTCATCTCTTCTTTGCTTGCAAATAAAGTCAACAAGAGCTAGTGTGGTGGCATACGCCTTTCATCCCAGTACTTGGAAGGCAGAGGTAGGAGGATTGCCATGAGTTCAAGGCCAACCTGGGACTACAGAGTGAATTCCAGGTCAGACTGAGCTACAGTGAGACCCTACCTGGAAAAACAAACAAAAAAAATGTCAACAAAATGGGGCTAGATGTCTTAGCAATTAAGCACTTGCCTGTGAAGCCTAAGGACCCCAGTTCAAAGCCCCACATTAGCCAGATGCACAAGAGGGCATACACATCTGGAGTTTACAGTGGCTGGAGGTCCTGGCACACCCATTCTTTCTCTTGCTCTCAAATAAATAAGTCAACAAAATAAAATGTCTAGGCACTGAGCACATATTCTGGTATTTATGTTCCTAATTCAGCCTCCAAGCTAGTATCTAAATTTTTTTAGTTGAGAGAATGGGCACACCAGGGATTCCCACCATTGCAAATGAACTCCAGAATGCATGTTCCACCTTATGCATCTGGCCTACGTGGGACCTGGGGAATCTTGAGAAATCAAACTGAGGCCCTTTGGCTTTCAGACAAGCACCTTAACTGCTAAGCCATCTCTCCAGCCCCTAAACTCTACATTTTAAATGCCAGAAAAATGAGAAATTACTCCTATAATTTAGGATTGGGCAGCTGATAGAGGATCATGTATGAAGTCAGCGTGGGCTACATTATAAAACCTTATCTCAGAAAAAAGCTGATGTGAGTGGCAGAGGTAGGCTTTCTGTGAATTCTAGATCAGTCTGGGACAGTGACACCCCACCTAGGAGGAGGCACAAATTGGAGTGCTAGGGACGTAGGTCAAAAGCAGAGAATTTGCCTAGCATGAGGCCAACCCTATTACTGAAACAGCAACCTCCTCTGCCATAAAAAGGCAGATGTGCAGGAAGGCACATCTCTTTAACCCCAACTGCTCTCAACAGGATTGACTTAGGAACTGTGGGTTGTGGCTAACACCTGTAACCCTAGCATTGGGAGGCTGTTTTGGATGTGGGTGACTAGCCTATGCAATCTAGCAATTTTTTGCATGGTGTGGTGGTACATACCTTTAATGCCAGCACTTGGGAGGCGGAGGTAGGAGGCTGCCCTGTGAACATAGTGAACTCCAGGCCAGCCTGGGCTGGAGTGTAAAAATAAACCTAAAAAAATCTTTTCACACCAAAACTGCTTATACAGATGTACTACACCAACAAGTTACTGGTAATTGCCCCCACTCAAACCAACTAAAATTCAAAATCAGGCAACATTTTCTACAAAACAAGGAGAATCACCCCAGTCCAAAAAAATCTTTATGTTCCTTTATTGGAGCAATATTCCTGACCAGTGTACAGTGATGTAGCTACTAAACAGACCTGTGAGAAATCACATACTATCCATCTAGACAGGTTTTGGTTACACTTTGTCTATTGATGGAATCATTCCATTTATAAAGTTTTATACATCAAAAAGCCTTGAATTGACCAGGCTGTCCATTTATCACCTCAGAAAAAGTGGCATTTAATTTTTAGCTATATTTTACAGCATCAAAAAGCTTATGCATTAGGTAGCTTCCCAAAATACTTTGCATGATGGCACTGAGCAGACATCTTAATCCCACCCAGATTCACACAGTCACATCTTTGAGAACTTGTTGCTACATACCTGGGACTTAAGACAAAACCACTGACACAGATTTCTTACTCTGACAGCCCATCTTCTTGGCTAGTGAGAAGTGCCAATGAAAAACACACCAGCAACTGTCCCATGTACAACTTGGCATTAGAGAAACGGGTCTTTGCCAGTGGTAGCAGGCGCTATTATAATATCTAGGTTAACTAAAGGCCCATTAAAAAAAAAACCAAATGGAGATAAAAATCAAGGGTACAACTCAATGGCGATAAACTGTACCCACGTTACCCAGCTATGGCGACATTAAGACATCATATCCCTTTACTGAATCTGCATAGCCCTGAGGTCATCCTGCAAAGTGCGTTATCAAAAAATACGGAAGTTAGGGAGACAAAGTTTGACAGTAAGTTATTATACAAGTCAAACTTGGAAGGTCATATTAAGCATCTATTCTGAGAGAAAAGCATCAAACCCTTTGTGTACACATTTAGTTTTATTGTAACAAAGCAACTGGTACACTTAACGTTTAAAACTGAGCAGTATCTTTCCTTTCCAGTGAAAACAAAGAAAATTTAAAAATAAAACAAAATTACAATAGAGAATGTCAATTCCAAATAAATCCTACAGGTTCTGCTGATTCTCCCATAGAGTGGCAGGGCTCAAGTCATCATTAGGAGAGAATTTTATTTTAAAAGTGTCATCTTAAACTGCAAGGATGTCCATTAAACATCACAATTAAACATGCCAAAGGAGAAGCCATGTTGTCAAAATGCCCACTTAACCCACCCAGACATCTCAAACCCACCCTTTGCTGACCTTCTATACCCCATTTTTTTAAAAGATTTTTTTCTTTTTATTAAACAAGAGAAAGTAGACAGGTACATGTTGGTAAATGCTAACTGTCCGTATTCACATAGAGACACAGTGTAATCTCTGAGCCCAATATACAGAGAAAGGAGGAAAGAAGCTAGAATCTATGCACTACTACACAGGGCCAGCACCCTCCAGCTTCTGTCAGAGTGAAGGGAGCAGAAGGTTTTTCTTTTTTTCCCACAGAGCACGGTGGTGGTGTTAATCCATACAGTTCTTGTTTAGACAGGAAGGGATAAAAATGATTTTAGAACAATTTTTTTTAAAAAAGATTATTTTCCTGTTGTATTCTGATCAGGGTAATTTCCCCCCAAAATAAGATGAGAACCATGATGTTGAGAAAAAGAGATCTCAAAAATAGGGCTACTGAGCATGAGAGGTTGTGGGGAGAAAAGACTGCAACTTGCTCCCAGGGACTGGAGAAAATTTAAAAAATAAAAAATAAAAATAAAAGGTTGGAATCCATCAGTGTTCTTTTCTATTAGTCATCTTCTCCTTCATCCTCCTGAAAGAAAAGGTTTACAGTTATTTTTTTGTTCATTTTTTTAATTTATCTATCTGAGAGAGAGAGAGATAAAGGGAGGGAGGGAGAGAATGGACACGCCAGGGCCTCCAGCCACTGCGAACTTCAGACATGCGCCCCCTTGTGCTAGATGCTAAGGGTGGGTCCTAGGGAATCGAACCTCGAACCAGGGTCCTTAGGCTTCACAGGCAAGCGCTTAACGCTAAGCCATCTCTCCAGCCCTACAGTTAATTTTTAATGTCAATTCTAAAAGCACTAACTTTTGCATGGACTCCACAAAGCACGTGGAGCATCTCAGTATGAATACACAAACTTTAACCTCCCCCACCCATGGTTTTAGGTGAGTTCCATCATACTCTATAACCCAATGTAGTATAGACTCCTTGCAAATCTTTTACAGCTTAGCCAAATTTCCTTTACCTCTCCTTCTTCCCCTTCATCATCATCTTCATCTTCTTCACCTTCATCCTCATCCCCTTCTTCATCAATATCTTCCAATCCTTCTTCTTCTTCATCATCATCATCATCATCTTCCCCCTCTCCTTCTTCATCATCCATATCAGGAACCTTAAAAAAAGTTTACGTTACGACCTCAACTAATTGCAATGAGTTCAAGCAAGCCCAGGATACGTAAGACACAGCATCAAAACCAAAACCAAAAAATATCTAACCATGATCTGAGACCATGAGTGTCAAGTCAAAAGGGAAAAATTGCTCTCAACTCACCAAGTAGTACTGCAAGGGATTTGGCCAAATATCATCTTTGATGACCTCTCCTAACTCATCTGCACCTGCATCAGAATGGTCTGTAAACCAGGTAAAGAAGCTCTCTGGCTCTTCGTGCTGCCTCTTCCTACTGGCTTTATTCTGTGTCTGACTTGAGCGTTTCGTCAAATCCTATAAGAAAATGCAAAGTCCTTGAGTCTAGATTTCAACATGGAAACACTCTTCTCGGCACTATTACTTACAACAGTAACTGGTCAAGAAAAAGGGTACACACCCCCCAACCCAGTTTACAACTACATTTGATTTTGTCCAAAAAAATCAAAACAAAAAAATTATAATTCAACCAACAGGAAGGTATGGTAGGTCATGCCTTTAAGTCCAGCACTCCAGGAGGCAGAGGTAAGAGGACCATTGTGAGTTCAAGGCCACCATGAGACTCAATAGCCTTACAGGTCACTCTGGGCTAGAGTGAGACCCTACTAAAAACAAAAATAAAACAACACAGGGCTGGAGAGATTGCTTAGTGGTTATGGTTAAAGTTATGCCTGTGAAGCCAAAAAATCCAGGTTTGATTCCCCAGGACCCAGGTTAGCCAGATGCACAATGGGGCACATGTGTCTAGAGTTCATTTGCAGTGGCTGGAGGTCCTAGCGTGCCTATTCTCTGACAAATAATTAATTGGTCTTTCCTGGTAGGGAAATTCACTATGCAAATTCACCATGCCTGGCTGAGCTAATTTTAGACATTTAAAAAATATTTTAGCTGAGCATGATGGCACACACCTTTAATCCCAGCACTAGGGAGGCAAAGGTAGGAGAATTGCCATGAGTTCGAGATCACCCTGAGACTACATAGTAAATTCCAGATCAGCCTGGGCTAGAGTGAAACTCCACCTTGAAAAACAAAAACTAGGGCGGGAGAGATGGCTTAGCGGTTAAGCGCTTGCCTGTGAAGCCTAAGGATCCCGGTTTGAGGCTCAGTTCCCCAGATCCCATGTTAGCCAGATGCACAAGGGGGCGCACGCATCTGGAGTTTGTTTGCAGAGGCTGGAAGCCCTGGCGTGCCCACTCTCTCTCCCCCCCTCTATCTGTCTTTCTCTCTGTGTCTGTCGCTCTCAAATAAATAAAAATACTTAAAAAATTTTTTAAAAAATATTAAAAAAAAACACCAAAAACTAGCTGGGCGTGGTGGTGCACGCCTTTTAATTCCAGAACTTGGAAGGCAGAGTTAGATGGATCACCATGAGCTCAAGGCCACCCTGAGAATACAGAGTGAATTCCAGATCAGCCTGGATGGACTAGAAATAAAAGTGAGACCTTACCTTGAAACAACAACAACAACAAAAAAACCAAAAGAAAAATTAGTTCAGGGACAGGCATGCTGGAAAAGGCCCTTAAACCCAGCATTAGGGGGCTGAGGTAGGAAGAGGATTGATCTGAGTTTGAGGCCAGCCTGTGGTAGTGAGATCCTACTTTGAAAAACAAAATAAAGCACATTGGAGAGATGGCTTAGTGGTTATGGTGCTTACCAGCAGAGCCTAAGGACCCAGGCTTGATTCCCCAGTACCCATGTTAGCCAGATGCACAAAATGGCATATGCATGTGGAGTTCATTTGCAGTGGTTAGAGGTTCTGGCCTTCTTTCTGCCTCCCTCCAACATCAATAAACAAATGCCTTGCAAATATAAGTTATTTATTATTAGTTCAGTATGTGAAGAGGCCTCAAGTATTCTAGTTGGTGTTCACACATTGGACATTTTGCATTTTAAGACTTTGCACCCATAGTACTTTTGTGGTTCAGCTAATACAAGATTCCCAGTTATTTTGTACAGCAATCCCTTCACAGCATACCTTTCCAGATTTCCATTTGATTTCAGTGGACTTTGAAGATGGATCACCACTCTCATTCAGATGAAATTCTTTGGAGAGGACTTTATTTTCAAAGTAAGGATTTTCATCAAAATACTGTAAGGCCAAGAATCACAAGTAAATACAACTATACTGAACAAAGCTCAAGTTCATTTCCATGGTAGCAAACAAAATTACCAACTTACAAAATCTATTCTGTAACCTGATTTTATATCTTCAAATTCTGTCACCTCAACTCTGGTCAGGTAATGCAGCGCCTCTTCATCTTCCTCCCCAAGCAGTGCAGACACTAAATGGGTATACACAGATGGCTCACAGTAAGTGACTCCTTTTGAATGTTTCCAAATTTACACCTTTGATTTCATAAACCCAATATTAAATGTTGTACTTGGAGGCAGGAGAAATGGCTTAGCTGGTCAAGGCACTTGCCTACAAAGCCAAAGACCCCTGCTCAATTTCCCAGGACCCTATAATCCAGATGCTCAAGGCGGAGCATGTGTCTGGAGTTCATTTGCAGTGGCTGAAAGACCTAGAATGCCCATTCTTTCCCTCTCTGCCTCAAATAAATAACAATATTTAAATGTATTTGAGGGCTGGAGAGCTAGCTTAGATAAGACCTGTAAGGACCCACTTTTGATTCCCCAGAACCCATGTGTCTGGAGTTCCTTTGCAGCAGCTGGAGGTGCTGGCATTCATTCTCTCTATGTGTATCTTCCTAACTCCAGCAAATAAGAAAATACTAAAAAAACAACACACACTTTCGGCATCCTCCTTATTCTCCAGAAGAGAACTATTACCAACTACCAATAGCACTTGCCATGAAGTTAACACCAAGACCTGCTTCATGCCCAGCTCAACCCTGCAGTACCAATGCTGGCACAATACTGTGTTCACAATGTGCTTCTCTCTCTTAATGGTTGCCAGGGATCCACACTCTATACTCCTGGAGCTGAACATGGTAATTCTAGCACTTGGAAGAGCAAGACAGGAGAATCAAGAGTTTGTAATCTCTGGCATGGCAGCACAAGCCTTTAATCTCAGCACTTGGGAGGCCGGAGTAGGAGGATCAGTGTGAGTTGGGGGCCACCCTGAGACTACATAGTCTATTTCTAGGTCAGCCAGAGCTAGAGTGAGGCCCTACCTCAAAAAACCAAAGTATTAATCACAAGTCTCACTGAGATTTTAATCCTCTGCATGCCACCCCACATAGATTGTTCTTAGTTCTTAAAGTTCTTCCATATCATAACAAGTAAAGCTACAATATTCTTCAATAATGTTCTGCCAGCAACATTACCTTGTGGATGGTTGACAAATGTTGTTACCCAAAAATTTGGGATTTTGGCGATCAATTCTGACCTCTTCTGAAAAAATGGTTGGCGAAGTTTGTTATATTTCTGTTCTACTTTCAAAATTTCCTCACTGGCTTGTTCATTAAGTCTGAAGCAAATGGGAAGACATATTGACAATGGTTATAACCTAGACATGTATTTATTCTTATTTGCTTTAGGCCTGTGCAAAATAACTATTTATTTTAATCAAACCACATTGTGTTTTATGCCTAGAAACTCTAGCCTAAGATGGCAACTCTTATCAAACCAAATGGCCTTGGTAACACTGTTGCTCACTTGGGGATTTTTTGTTGCTATTGTTTTTGCTCATTTTTCCTAAGCTGGAGACCAAAGCCAGGGGCTCAGCACTGAGCTAAATCACCAATCCTCATCTTAGAAACATTGTATGTTTCAATTTACTCCAGTTCCAGGCTTACCCAATTCTGTTCCCCAGTACCAGTGGTAAATAAAGCTGCTGATAAAGTTACAAGGCAAACAACACTGCTGCCACAATCTTCCACAAGAACGCATTAAGAGCAAACTCAGCCGCACTCACAGAACAGAGGCTGAGGTGGAAGGGTGACCAGACTGGGCAACACCCTGTCTCCAAATAAACAGTAAAGACACAATCATTTTGATGATCGCATGCTTTTTCCGTAACTTTACAAATCTCTCAGAAAAATACATTAAATATAAGATCAATATTCACAAGCATATAATCAGCTCCCTTTAGTGACAATTTCATCAATTACTGATCCATCAGATGCATGCGAAAACTTCCCCTACAGTGAAAGTTTTACCTGTCTATTTCATTTTGTACTTCATCAATATGTTCAATTGCTTCTTGCTGTTCTTTTTCTGGAGGGGAAAAAAAAGGGAGTGTTAAGACTCAACACTAGTTATAAACTAATCTTCCCTGCTGTCAGGAAACATGAATGTGAACTGTTAGCTGTAAAGTTGCTTTTAAAAGTGCTTACATATATATAAGGCATGCTCTCCACGTGCTCAAGCAAGCAGTTGACAAATGACTTTCTCATTAACAGAACATTCACAAATAACATTCTAATGGTAACACTTTGAGTTTCATTATGTGGGCCTCTTATGAAAGGTGCGAGGAAGGAACAGTACCATTGTCTATCATACACAATAATACTGCCAGCTTCTAACTTAATATGGAAACTTATCCCTGACACTGATACAAATTAGAACACTACCAATTTCAATGGTGCAACAATTTTTCATAGAAAAAGTTGAAGGCGCTACTGTGTATCCATAGACAAAGATCAACATATGTCGACAAAGGCAGACTTAGCATAGACCACGATCGTCCCCGGGACTCAGCTTTGCCTTTAATGAGTGTAAACCCCAGTATCCGAACCTGACCTTACTCTTGCAACTCATGCCAGGTGGACTGATGCTCTAGGCGTCCACACACGATTTTGGAGCCCACTTACTACAAATATACGATCCAAAAAAGAAAAAAAAAAAGCAAACTAAGAGGCTTAGGAGGGAAAGGGGTGTGCTCCCAACCCGATCCCTTTTGTCCGGTGAGGACTGCAAAGGCTACAAAAGCCAAGTGGGCGTTAAGGGGCCTGCTCCCGCCGTTCATTTCCGGTAACCATGCCAGGGTCGGCGGACCCACTGCCGGGAGAGATCCTCCCCGGTGGAAGCTAAGTCCTAAACGACCATTTAAAGTCCTTCCATCCCTCTGGGCCGCTGCGCCAGGCTTCTCAGCAAACTGGCTCGACCGATCGCCCGCCCCACGTGGGGCTGCGCGCCCCAGGAGGGCCAAGAGCATCCTCCCGCCGCCGGGCCCCGGCCGGCCGCGTGCTCCCCGCGCCCCCACCCCGCCCAGAGGCAGGCATCATCAGTCCCGCCGGGGTCAGCTCCGGGCCGAGGTGCCTGGTGGGGTGGGAGGTGGACGCCCGGGCGGGAAGGAGAGCGGCGCGGGGAGGCCGGGCTCGGGGCCGCGTCCGGCCGCACCATGTGGCTGGCGGCGGCTGATGGGAGCGAGGCATCATGGCGGAGCACAATAAAGAGGCTTCTCGGGAGGGAGGGAGGGGGAGGAGAGCGAGGGAGGGGGGAGAAGGGGGGGTCTCCTCCGCCCGCGTCGAGCAGGCCGCAGCGCCCCCGCCTCGCCGCGCCCGCCCGCCCGCCCGCCGCCGCCGCCGCCGCGGCGCCACCCTGGCCCCTGGCCCCACCGCGCGCGCACACGCACACACACAAAAAAAAAGGGCGCCGAACCCGCGGCTCCAGGGCCGCCCGGCCGTGCGGACCCCCCCTCCTCCAGGGAGACCCCCTCCCCACCACCACAAGGGCTCACCCCGGAGGCTGCGGCCCGGGCCGGCGACGAAGATGGCGGCGCCGCTGGCCCCCGCCTCGCCCGGTCCTCACCTGAGGTCTCGTCGGCCCCGTCGTGGTTGGAGTTGAGCTCCTTTTTACTGACTTTGGCAGCCGGCGCCGACATGGTGCTGCTCCGCGGTCGTGACGGGAGGGGAGCGGGGAAGGGGGGAAAAGAAGGGAAGGCGAAGGGGGCGGGCGGGCAGGCGGCTTCCCCTCACGCCACACGCGCGGGCGCCCGCTCGGTCCGGCCGCCTCCTCCCGGCGCTCGCTGCTTCTCCCTCCCCCTCGCTAGCGCGGGCCTCGCGGCCTGCTGACCGGGGAGGGGCGGGGGCGGCGTGCCGGGCCCCGGGCCCGGGCTCTCGGTCGCGGAGGGGAGGCGACTGGCGATGGCTCGGTCCCTGACTCGCGCTCCGGCTCGCTGCCTGCTCTCTCTCGCTCGCTCCCCGACCCACCTCCTCCTCCTCCTCCTTCTCTTCCAACACCACCACCTCCTCCTCCTCCTTCTCCTCCTCCTCGCGGCAAGGGGCGGGCGGCACAGCGCAAGCGCGCCAGGCCTGCGCGTACGCTCCGCCTCCGGCCGGAGAGGCTCGCGCCGGGCCGCCATTGGCTGCGAAGCCGGGCCGGGAGGGCGGAACCGCGGCGGGGGAAGACACACAGGGCCTGCAGAAGAGGCGGGAGGGAGGAACGGACTACGCGACGTCCGGGCCGGCCCCCCAACGCCGCGCTCCCCTCCCTCCCTCCCCCACCCCTTTCCCCTTCTCCAACCCGACCCGGGACGTTGGCGCGCGGCGGCCCGGGGGGCGGAGCCTCGGAGGACTGCGCGCGGCCGGCCCTCCGCCCCTCGGCCCGCGCGTCACGTGGTGGCGGAGCGGCTTTCCTTCCGCCCGCGGCGCGGGAGAGAGAGAGAGAGAGAGGTGCGCGCGGAGCCTCCCGAAGCCCAGGCCGTGTACTCGCCGCCCAGCTTACGTGGGGACCCGGAGATCCTCCCGCCTAGGGTGCGGCGGCCTGGGTCCCCAGTGGGGCATCTAAAAGCCTCCTAGGCGGGAGCAAGTGACACCTCCATCCGTCCTGTCTTCCAGATGGGGAGGGAGGCTGTTGTCCCAAGGCAACACTCGGGATTGTTTGCAAACCCAGAAAACCATCAACCCATCCCGTCCACTCGCAGAGCTGTTTCGGGGTTGGGGGGTTGGTCCAAGCCCTGCCAGGAGGCTATTGTCAACTTTCCTCTCTACACTTGTTTGTTATTAAGTACTTGTAAAGGCTGTCAGGTCGCGCTGAGATGGAATGAATGCCTCTGAAAGTAGTAAGTACCACATTCTTCCACAGGTCTGACTCAGTGCCCAGTGGTACCACGACAGCACTGAGTATGAAGCACCCATCCCAGCAGGGAGATGAGCATCTCTGGAGGCCAAAAAAATGGTGCAGGGTTGTATTAGGTTCCTTGCACGTCAAAAAATGAAACCAAGGTGGGCGTGGTACCGCACGCTTTTAATCCCAGCACTCATTGGTGTAAGTAGGAGGATAGCTATGAGTTCGAGGCCACCCTGAGACTACACAGTGAATTCCAGGGCAGCTTCGTCTAGAGCAAGACTCTACCTCGAAAAAACAAAAAAGAAAGAAGCCAGCAGAGATGAAAAAGATGAGAATCGAGAAGCAAAGCCCTGAACCACTAAGCAGGGGCGAGGCTGTTCTGCTTAAATCTCCAGGATATGAAAATACATGCCAACCAAGGTCCAAAAAAAAGCCACGGATCACTCCCTGCGTGTTTATAACCAGAACTTGGGGCTATTTACCTTCTAGCACTCAAGTTTTACTCATCAGTAAAAGATCAAGCAACGGCTATAATCAAGAGTTCATGGTGTGTGATCGATTAATGTTAAATATGACACTCCATGGCTAGATACACTGACTGGCAAGGCTCTGTAGGCAAGTCTTTTAGCCACCGCAATCTCCCCAGCGCTCCCTTTTAAAACAGGGTCCTAGAGCTGGGCGTGGTGGTGCATGGCTTTAATCCAAGCACTTTCGGAGGCAGAGGTAGGAGGATCACCATGAGTTCAAGGCCACCCTGAGACTACATAATGAATTCCATCCAGGTTAGCCTGAGCTAGAGTGAGACCCTACCTCAAAAAAAAAACAAAAAACAAAAACAGGGTCTTAAAATAAAAAATTAAGTGGGGAGGGAGGGAATTACCATGGGATATATTTTATAATCATGGAAAATGTTAATAAAAATTAAAAAAAAATTAACCAAAAAAAAAAATTAAAAATAAGTAA
Organism: Jaculus jaculus; assembly: GCF_020740685.1. NCBI lineage: Eukaryota > Metazoa > Chordata > Mammalia > Rodentia > Dipodidae > Jaculus > Jaculus jaculus. The sequence goes on from NC_059102.1 coordinate 124,374,488, forward strand.
ATAAACCGGGCATAGTGGCACATGCCTTTAATCCCAGAGCGCTCGGGAGGCAGAGGTAGGAAGACTGCTGTGAATTCAAGGTCACCCTGAGACTACATAATAAATTCCAGGTCAGCCTGAGCTAGAGTAAGACTCTTCCTTGAAAAGCAAAATAAATAAATATACAGCAGGGTCCTTCCTATGTAGCCTAGGCTGACTTCTATTGAGACACTTCTTGCCCCCACCACCAGTTACAGACCTTCCTCACCACACACAGCTCTGGACAGTCTCTTTAAAGGAAGAATTAGTCTCCTGCTGACTGACATAGTGGTGCTTGCCTTGCATTTAGTCTAAGCACCAGAGAGGCTGAGACAGGAGAATTACTGTTGAGTTCAAAGCTAGCCTGGGCTGCAGGACTAGAGGACTAGAATGAGACCTTGCCTCAAAATTTGTTTTCCTTGCCAGGACTCCAGCACGAGGCAGAGGTATAAGGATTGCTAAATTTGAGGCCAGCCAGAGACTACATAGACTACATAGTCCAGGTCAGCCTGGACTAGAGTGACCCTGTCTCAAAAAAAGAGAGCCTGGCTGGAGAGATGGCTTAATGGTTAAGGTGCTTCCCTGCAAAACTTTAAGGACCCAGGTTCGATTCCCCAGGACCCACATAAAATAAAGCCAGCTGCACAGGTGGTGCATGCGGTCTGGAGTTCATTAGCAGTGGCTGGAGGCCCTTGCTGCCCATTCTTTCTCTCTCAAATAAAAACTTTTAAAATTTCTCTAAAGGAAGAATCATTAGCACCTGTGACAACCTGACATAGTTTGACAGCCTATTCCCAGGGGAAAAGAGAAAGTAACCAAAAAAAAAACCAAACAGTAATTTTTTAACATTTACTGATTTCAACAATGTATTTTCACATCCGTTAATTTCAAACTAGTCCTGCATTGTCACTGAACACTTACAAAAAATTCCATCATAAGAGTTCAGCAGAAACACAACACCTATAGTCCCAGCACTTGGGAGGCTGAGGTAGGAGGATGAGTTGAGACCAGCCTGGACTATAGTGTGAGTTAGATCCTGTCTCAGAAAACCAAAAATGAACAAAATCTGCTATGGGCTCTTGTGGGCAGACTCTTTGTGTCCATAGCACTGAAGCTTATACCATGGAATACAGGTAACATGGGGCTGTGCTAACTACAGATTTCTTACTTAATCCACAAAATACAAAATTAGGTTCCGTCAGGTGTGGTGGCGCACGCCTTTAATCCCAGCACTTGGGAGGCAGAGGTAGGAGGAATGCCATGAGTTCGAGGCCACCCTGAGACTACAGAGTGATTTCCAGGTCAGCCTGAGCTAGAGTGAGACCCTACCTCAAAAAAAAAAAAAAAAAAATTAGGTTCCTTTGTTTCTTTTTTCTACCTTCCTTCTTTTTTTTCTTCTTTCTTTCTTTTTTTTTTTGGTCTTTCGAGGTAGGGTCTCACTCTGGTCTAGGATGACCTGGAATTAACTCTGCCATCTCAGGGTGACCTTGAACTCATGGCAATCCTCCTACCTCTGCCTCCCAAGTGCTGGGATTAAAGGCGTGGGCCACCACGCCCGGCTTTCTTCTTTCTTTCTTGTTGTTGTATTTTCGAGGGAGGGTCTTGCAGTGCCCTAGGCTGACCTGGAAGTTCACTAAATAATCTCAAATAAGCCTTAAACTCATGGTGATCCTCTTACCTTTGCCTCCTGAGTGCTGGGATTAAAGGTATGTGCTACCACACCAAGCTCTGAACATTTCTGAAGTGAAATGTGGTACATTTTAAGCAAGCCCTATCCTTGAGCCACAGGGAACTCACAGGAGGCAGAAACCGAGAAAAGCAAGTGTTTTTTGGTTTGTAGAAATAGGGTCTCACTATGTAGTCACAGCTTGGCCCAGAACTTGTTTAATGTACACCTGGACAACCTTCAACTACTGGCGATCCTACTGCCTCTGCCTCCTGAGTGCTGTGATTAGAGGCCTACCCACCACAGAGCTCCCAGGGTCTCCTACATGCTAGGCCATGGCTATACCACTGAGGTAAACATTGCCCCAGCCTCTTAATTAATTAATTAATTTACAAGCAGAGAAAGAATAAGAGGAAGAGGGAATGGGCGCACCAAGGCCTCCTGCCATTACAAATGAAATCCTTATGCATGAGTCACTTTGTGCATCAGCTTGATGTGGATAATAGGGATTTGAACCCAGGCTTTCCATGCAAGCACCTCCCCCCTTTTTTTTTCAGGGTGGCCTCGAACTCAGTGATCCTTCTACTTCTCAAGTGCTAGAATTAAAGGCATGCACCACCATGCCTGGCTCCAAGAAAGTACCTTTAAACACTGAACCAGCTCTCACTTTTTTTCTCGGTTTTTCTAGGTAAGGTCTTACTCTACCCCAGGCTAACATGGAATTCACTATGTAATCTCAGGGTGGCCTCAAACTCATGGTGACACTCCTCCCCAGTACTGAGATTAAAGGTGTGCACCAACACACCTGCCGAGTCCCATTTTTTAAATATTTTTACTTATTTGTACACAGAGATAGAAATGAGTAAGAAAATGGGCAGCATGACAGGGCCTCTAAACACTGCAAATGAACCCCAGATGTATGCGCCACCATGTGAATCTTGCTTTACATGCATATTGGAAAATGGAACCCAGGTCACTGGCTTTGGTAGCCCCCAATTCTTCTAACCCCCCTACCCACAGAGAATCTCACTATAGACCTGGAATCCCATATGCAGTCTCAGAGTGGCCTGAACTCACTGCAGAACCTCCTTCTGCCTCCCAAGTGCTGAGATTAAAGGTGTGAGCGCCCCTACACCCAACTAAATCCTATTCTTTTGAATATTTTCGTTTGTTTGAAATTTTTATTTAATTGTTTGAGAGGGCCGGGTGTGATCCTACTTCCTCCCAAATGCTTGGATTAAAGGCATGTGCCACCATGCCCCCCAATCCCTTTTTTTTGTTTGTTTGTTTTTCAAGGTTGGGTGTTGCTCTAGCCCAGGCTGACCTGGAATTCACTCTGTAGTCTCAGGGTGGCCTCCAACTCATGGCCTACCTCTGCCTCCCAAGCGCTGGGATTAAAGGCGTGGGCTACCACGCCCAGCCCCAGTTCTATTTTTTTTTAACTTATTTATTTGAGAGTGACAGAGGGAGAGAGAGAATGAGGGCTTCTAGCCACTGCAAACAAACTCCAGATGCATGTAGCCCCCTTCTGCGTCTAGCTAATGTGGGTCCTGGGGAATCGAGCCTCAAACCGGGGTCCTTAGGCTTCACAGGCAAGCGCTTAACCGCTAAGCCATGTCTCCAGCCCAGCGAGTCCTATTTTTTAATGTAACCTATGATGTAAAACAGTATGGCCCTGTACACACACACATGCACGCACGCATGGGAACTACAACTCACCCTAAGGATGATTAATTTTCATTCTTTTTCATATGCAAGTAACACCTCACCAAATTGACTTCAAGGGCCACTACTAGGATGAAACTTGGACTGGAAAATACTGCTGCTGTTTTCACCTTACAAAGCCTGCGCCACAGGTTGGTACCAGTGACCCACAACTACTTCCAGTTAAGTTCCCAGCATCCATTGCAGGAGGCCTATTGAACCTTGTGATGCCTTCTGACAGGCTTCCAGTTTCCCTTCCCACCCTCTTAGCAGCCTGTAGAGCCATCCTGATCCTTTTGGAGACCTTTCCAGAAGTACTTCTAAAGGTGAATGTAAGAACGCTAGGAAGTAGAAAAGAGAAAGCCAAAGAGTGAGATCAGGTAAACAAAGGAGGGGTGTGGCCATGGCAGAGATAAGTCAAGACATTTAGCATGGCTCTCTCTTGACCGTGCAACACCCACAGTTCTTTTTTTCTCTATGGCCTCTTACCCCACTCAGAATTCAATCCCTTGGGGTGGAGAGATGTTTGCCTGCAAAGCCTAAGGACCCAGGTTCGATTCCCCAAGACCCACATAAGCCAGATGCACAAGGTGGTGCTGAAGGCCCTGTCACACCCATTCTCTCTCTTCTCTCTCCTCTCTCAAAATAAAACAGATAAATAGGGATGGGGGGATGGTTTTGCGGTTAAGGCATTTGCCTGTAAAGCCAAAGGGCCCTGGTTCAATTCCCCAGGACCTACGTTAGCCAGATGCACAAGGAGGTGAATGCATCTTGAGTTCATTTGCAGTGCGCTGGAAATCTGGCACACCCATTCTTTTTTTCTCTCTCTCTCTCTCTTTGTCAAATAAAATCTTTTTTAAATAAATTAAAAAAAAAAAAAACCAGAATTCTTTCCCTTCCTCTTGCAGAAGAGAACACCACAGCCACAGACTGGAAATGAAATGCTAACTATATAATATTGGCTTAGGATGGCCTTGAGTGCTACCCACCCCCACACCTTTCTGTAATATAGGGATTCCTACAAATGCAAACAGCTGTTAAGGACTGATTCGATAGAGGAGGGCTGGGCATCGCAAGTCACCCATGTGAAGACTGGGGAGACTATAGTTTCTCCCTCCTATCTCTTCTAATCTAGTCTCACATAAAGCTAAATGGAAAAACACTACCCATTTCAAGAGCACATTATTTCAGTAGCTGTCTTAAGCGCATTGCCTAGACTCAAATCTCAGCAAGAATGAAAACTGGCCTGGCATGGTGGCCCACACCTTTAATCTCAGCATTTGGGGAGGTAGGAGGATCACCAAGAGTTTGAGGCCACTGAGACTACATAGTAAATTCTAGGTCAGCCTGAGCTAGAGCAAGACCCTATCTTGAAAAAAAAAAAAAAAACAAATAAATAAAAGAATGAAAACTGGGTGTGGTGGCACACGCCTTTAACCCCAGCACTTGGGAGGCAGAGAGGTAGGAGGCAGAGGTAGAAGGATGGTTATGAGGCCACTCTGAGACTACATAGTCAATTCCATGTTAGCCTGGGCTAGAGCAAGACCTAACCTTGAAAAAAAAAAAAAAAAAAAACAATCAACCGGGACATGTGGCACAGGCCTTTAACCTCAGCACTTGGGAGGCAGAGAGGTAGGAGCATCACTGTAAACTCGAGGCCACCCTGGGACCACATAGTGAATTCCAGGCCAGTCTGGGTTAGAGCGAGGGCTTGAAAAACCAAATCGAGGTAGGATTATGATCCAGCTCAGTCTTACTTGAAATTCACTAAGTAGTCTCAGACTGGCCTCGAACTCTCCGAGATCCTACTACCTCTGCCTCCTGGATGCTGGGATTAAAGATATGCGCCACCACGCCTGGCCAAAACAGACTTATTATTCAAATACATGTATGCTCGCATACATACATACATAGGCCAGCTGTGTTGACACAGTATCTTTAATCTCAGTAGGGCTGAGGAAGTAGGATCCCTGTTAGTTCCAGGTCAACCAGGGCTAGAGTGAAACCCTACTTTAAAAAAACAAACAAGAGGATGGAGAGATGGCTTAGCAGTTAAGGCATTTGCCTGCAAAGCTAAGGCTCCCAGGTTCTATGCCCTAGGACTCACATAAGCCTTCAGATGCACCAGAAGACCCTGGAGTGCCCATTCTTTATTTCTTACTATCTGCCTCCTTTCTCTCAGATAAAGAACCTCCTTGGTGACGCATGCCCTAAATCCCAACACTTGGGAGGCAGAGGAAGGAGGTCAGCCTGGGCTAGACCAAAATAAACAAACAAACACTGTTGAACCCATTTGACAGAAGCAGCAAATAAATGTCCTGCTTAACAAGGTAGGTTACACAGCAAACATGGCAGTACCATACTTGGGCATCAGAGGGCAGGTTTCTGCATGCCATTTGAATTCAAGGGACTGAGACTCAGTAAGAGGAAAGCAAGTTCGCAGGAGCACTGAGATGTGGACTTCGTGTTCACTGCTCCTAGCACGCGTGGAGCAAAACCCTAGTCAAGCCGACGCTGGCCGTGTAATTTCTGACCTTGTTCCCCCTACCCAAAGGCCGCACTACGTACGTCCTCAATCCCAGCCTGTGTCTGAGGAACCGACCAAGTTTAACAGTCTACTGGGAAGGGGCGAAGGACACGTATGAAATCGATTTTTTATGTAGCATGACCCAAGTGGTAGCCAGCGTGGGGTGACTGGGTGCAGCCAGCTCAGAGGAGCTGATAAGAAAGGACTGAAGCACAGGAGACTAATATCGACCGTCCCCAGGGCTGGAGAGACCGCTCCCCTGGACGACATGCACAGGTAGCCGACTGACCCTGGCAGAGGGGGGAAGTGAGGACTGCGCAGTGGCGAAGGCGCAAGGAAAGAGGGAACCCCAGGAGCAGAGAAGAGTTAGACAAGGGGTACCAGAGCTGGGCCTCCTGGGGGGGGGGGGGAACCTGGAAAGGTGGGCGGGGCCCGAAGTCTTAGCCTGTACCTGGAGGGCGACGCAGAGGCCTGGGAGGGTCTTAAGGCTGGCAGTAGGTCACGTGACTAGCTTTGCTGGGGTTGGAAAGGGAGGAAGAGGAAGCTGTGAGCTGCAAGAGGAAGGTGGCAGTAATTCAGGCCGTACTTGTGGGCCGGCGGCGGGAGGGCCATGCTGGGAAGTGGACGGTTCTTTGAGGACTCGGGGGTTGGCTGGGCATAGAGGGACGAAGGAGAGGCCGCAAACAAGCTGGTGATGCCACTTGCTACGAGTGGAGCCCAGGCGGAGCGAGTTTGTTGCGGGGGAGAGGGGTCGGAGGGACAAAGCTCAGTCCCGCGTGGTGGCGGGGGTAGTCCCCCGAGTTCCGCGCCTTCTTCCCCAAATCCCACCCCCGGCTCCGGCGCCACGAGGGAAGTCGCGGCGTCAGTCCCGGCCGATGCTTTCTGGAGCGCGGGGACTCACCTCCCTTCTGCAAGCCGGGCGAGGCCGACGAGTCGGCCGGCTTCAGCGCAGAGGCCGGTCTGGGCTTCTTGGGTTGAGGCAGGAGCGGAGATTGGCGTTTCGGGGCCATGCCACGAAGAAAAGTCCCGCAGACACTAAACCGGCCCCGGGAGCCTGCGGAGCGCAGCGGCGGGGGAAAGCCGGGCGAAGGGAGGCGGCCCCAGGTAGCGAAGGTTTAAAAGTGGCCCGCCGCCGTCCAGCCCGCGGGGGACATTTACATGACAGAGGGACGCGCACACCCCCGGCCCCCTCCCCCACCGCGCCCTCCCGCCAATCAGGAGGAAGTCCTTTGAGTCGCTCGCGGCGGGGGCACCCTCGGCATTGGAGGAGGGGGCGGCTTCTGCCCCAAGAGCCCCGCGGCTTACTCACCCCCTCCTCCTGTCCCCTTCCCGCTCGCGGTCTGGCCCTCCGGGAGAATGTGCTTTTTTTCCCCCCCTTCATCCATGAGGTGGGATCTCACTCTAGCCCAGGCTGACCTGGAATTCATTCTGTAGTCTCAGGGTGGCCTCGAACTCACAGCTATTCTCTTATCAAGTGCTAGGATTAAAGGGATGCACCACCATGCCCGGCCTTCCTTTTTTTACTCTCCTTCCCGCTTTGGTCTTGGGGAGACGTAGATACGTGCAGTTGCTTGAGCTCAGCCTGGAACATTCTCTCCCACCCCCATTCCATGGTCTGGCTTGACTCCTTCCCAGTTTGGAGGGAAAGATGAAGGTAGGGGGAGGCGGGGTTAAATCAGAAGGTATTCTCAGTCCAGAATTGGAAAAGTTCGGGTGAGGGAGGGTTGAGAAGGCTTGGAGCATCCATTCAGGTTACACTTTGCAGACAGGGATGCTTAGGAGTTGGGAGAAGGGTTTTGGGGAGATGTCTTAGTGATTAAGGCGCTTATGCCTGTGAAGCATAAGGACACAGGTTCAATTCTCCAGGTCCCACTTAAGATGCACATGGTGGTACATGCATCTGGAGTTCTTTTGCAGTGGCTAGAGACCTTGGCATGCCCATTCTATCACTCATGTTGTTCTCCCACTCTCTGTCTCAAATAAAATAAAGAGTTAGGAGAAGTCTAGTATATTGGTGAACGCCTTTAGTCCCAGAACTCAGGAGGCAGAGGTAGGAGGATTGCCATGAGTTCGAGGCCACCCTGAGACTCCATAGTGAATTCCAGGTCAGCCTGAGCTATAGTGAGATCCTACCTCAAAAAACAACACAGCAACAACAAAAAAGAAGGATCACAGCTACATAGAAGGCCCTGTCCCAAAGTTAAAAAAAGAAATATTTGTAGGGGGGAAGGAATTATGGTTTATTGTCTATAATTATGGAAGTGAATAAATAAATAAATAAAGGTGTGGTGGCGCACACCTTTAATCCCAACACTCAGGAGGCAGAGGTAGGATCACCGAGAGTTCCAGGCCACGCTGAGACTATATAGTGAATTCCAGGTCAGCCTGGGCTAGAGTGAGACCCTACCTCCAAACCTCCCCCCCAAAATAAAGAAAGAAAGAGAACTGGGTGTGGTGGCGCATGCCTTTAATCCCAGCACTCTGGAGGCAAGGGTAGGGGGATTGTTGTGAGTTCAAATTAGTCAGCCTGAGCCAGAGGGAGACCCTACCTGGAAGAACCAAAATAAATAAACTAAATAAAAGAATATTCATAACAGGCCAAGCATAATAGTGCCATTTTGTTGCTGTTGTTTTTTTGAGGAGATAGGGTCACCTTACCTGGCCTAAAAAAAAAAAAAAAAAAAAAAAAAAAAAAACTTTTAAAGGCTGGAGAAATGGCTTAGAAGTTAAGGCGTTTGACTATAAAGCCTAAGAAACCTGCTTCACTCTCTAGATCCCACATAAACCAGACACACAAAAGGTGAGGCAAGCATGAGGTCACAATGCCCACTAGGTGGCACATGCACTTGGAGTTTGATTGTTGTGGCTGAGGCCCTGGCATGCCCATTCTGTCTGTCATCTTTGTCTCTCTCTCTCACTGTCTCTAAAAAGATAAATAATTTTGTTTAAATTTTTTAATTTATTTGAGAGAGAAAAAGAGGCAGAGAGACAGAATGGGCACACCATGGCCTCTAGCCACTGCAAAGGAGCTCCAGACACATGCACTCACCACCATGTGCATCTGGTTTACATAGCTACTGGGGAATTAAACCTGGGTCCTTAGGCTTAAGCACTCTGGAGGTTGAAGTAGGAGGATCTCTGTGAGCTGCTTGGAACTGGGCATGGTGGCGCGCCCCTTCAATCCCAACACTTGGGAGGCAGAGGTAGGAGGATCACCATGAGTTCAAGGCCACCCTAAAGTTACATAATAAATTCCAGGTCAGCCTGGGCTACAGTGGGACCCTACCTTGAAAATAAAAAAAAATAAAAACAAAAAAAAGGCTGGAATGGTGGCACACATTTTTGACGCCAGCACTTTGGAGGCAGAGGTATGGTCATTGTAAGGCCAGCCTGAGACTACATAGTGAATTCCAGGTCAGCCAGTGGTAATAACCAGAGTGGTTATTACAGCAAAATTCATAAGTCACCCAAATCTAAAAACAATACAAATGTCTGTCCCCAACAGAATGGATACATTGTAAGATATTCTTACAAAAAAACAGTGTATACTAATGAAAATAAATGAGTTACAATTTACACAGAAAGACTTGAAAGAAGTCACCAAACAAATATGGTGCCTAAAAGACCAAAGGCACAAAATAGTAAACAGTATGATTTAATTTTTTGTTTCTTCCAGGTAGGGTCTCAGTCTAGCCCAGGCTGACCTGGAATTCACTATGTAGTCCCAGGATGGCTTCCTACTCAAGGTTGGAAGATCGTCCTACCTCTGCCTCTCCAGTGCTGGGATTAAAGCCCTTTTTGGTTTGTTTGTTTGTTTATTTTTGCTGTTTGGTTTTCAATGTAGAGTCTCACTCTTGCCAAGGTTGACCTGGAATTCATCATGTAGTCTCAGGGTGGCCTTGAACTCACAGTGATCCTCCTATGTCTGCCTCCCAAGTGCTGGGATTAAAGGCATGTGGGCATGCACCACCAAACCAGGCTTTTTTTGGTTTTCTGAGGTGGAGTCTCACTCTAGCTCAGGCTGACCTGGAATTGGAGTTCACTATGCAGTCTCTGGGCAGCCTTGAGGTGATCCTCCTATTCTACCTCCCAAGTGCTGGAATTAAAGGCATGCATCACCACACTGGCTTAATTTAATATTTTATTTATTTTTTTGAGAGAGAGAGGGAGAAAGAGAGGAGTAGGCAGATAGAGAATGGGTGCTACAGTGCCTCCAGCCAATGCAAATGAACTCCAGACCTTGTGCATCTGGCTTACAGGGGTACTGAGGAACCAAATCTGAGTCCTTAGGCTTTGCAGACAAGTGCCCTAATGCTAAGCCAACTCTCCAGCCCTAAATTTGATATTTTTATTTATTTATTTTGGTTTTTTAATTTTTGTTCATTTTTATTTATTTGTTTGAGAGCAACAGACAGAGAGAAAAAGAGGCAGATGAGAGAGAGAGAATGGGCGCGCCAGGGCCTCCAGCTACTGCAAATGAACTCCAGATGCGTGTGTCCCCTTGTGCATCTGGCTAACGTGGGTCCTGGGGAATCAAGCCTCAAACCTTGGTCCTTAGGCTTCACAGGAAAACACTTAACTGCTCAGCCATCCCGCCAGCCTTTTTTTTTTTTTTGTTGTTTTTTTTTTTTTTTTGAGGTAGGGTGTCACTCTAGCCTAGGCCGACCTGGAATTCACTATATAGTCTCATGGTAGCCTTGAACTCACGGCAATTCTACCTCTGCCTCCCAGAATGCTGGCAAGGCATGCGCCACCACGCAGGCTTTTATTTATTTTTGTGTATGTATGTATACACATGCTGGCATCTATTGCTACTGCAATGCATGTTTGCAGCTAGTTTTATATGGGTGCTGGTGGGCTGGAGAGATGGCTTAGTGGTTAAGCGCTTGCCTGTGAAGCCTAAGGACCCCGGTTCAAGGCTTGATTCCCCAGGACCCACGTTAGCCAGATGCACAAGGGGGCGCACGCATCTCGAGTTCGTTTGCAGTGGCTAGAAGCCCTGGCGTGCCCATTCTCTCTCTACCTATCTACCTCTCTCCCTCTCTCTCTCTTCTCTCTGTCACTCTCAATAAATTAAAAAAAAATATATATATGGGTGCTGGTAAATTGCACCCTGGCTGACAGGCTTTGCTAACAAGCCCTTTTATGGTGGAGCCATCTTCCCAGATCCCTCCTGGAACTTGTTCTTTTTTCTTTTGGTTTGAGGTAGGCTCTTTCTCTGGCCCAGGCTGACCTGGAGTTGACTAAGTAGTCTCAGGCTGGCCTTGAACCCACAGGGATACTTCTTCCTCTGCCTCCTAAATGCTGTGGTTGAAGGTCTGTATCACCACACCCAGTGATAAGGGTTTTTTTTCTAAAAAACCCTTTTTCTTTCCTTGCTTATTTATTTTTTTGAGAGAGACAGAGAAACAGGGAGGGAGAGAGAGAAAGAGAGAGAAAGAATGGGTGCGCCAGGGCCTCCAGCCGCTGCAAGCAAATTCCAGATGCTTGTGCTACCTTGTGCATCTGGCTAACGTGGGTCCTGGGGAATCGAGTCTGGGACCAGAGTCCTTAGGCTTCACAGGCAAGTGCTTAACTGCGAAGCCATCTCTCCAGCCCGGATAAGGGTTTTTAAAACATTAACAACTTGCCCAGCTGCTATCCTGCAGCTCATGTGGATTGCACTGAGCCTGGCTTCATTCCCTGAACTTTATATTTGGTAGGTGGAAAATATTAACCCAGCTCACGTCTGTAATCTCACCATCCTGGGCTACAGAGAGAGCTGGAGGCTTGATGGGACACATGAGACACTGTTTTAATAATGACAACAAATATCCAAAATTAAGGGCTGGAGAGACAACTTAGTAGTTAAGGCACCTGTGAAGCCAGAGTACCCAGGTTTGATTACCCAGGACCCATGTAAGCCAGACCCACATGCACATGCATCTGAAATTTGTTTGCAGTTGGCTAGAGGTCTTGTCACTTTCTGTCTGCCTCTTTCTCTCTATATTTCTTTCTCTCTCTCTCAAATAAATAAAAATAAAATATTGAAACAAAAATACAAAATTAACTGGTTGTAATGGAGCCCACCATAATCCCTGCAATCAGTAGGCAGAGGTAGGGGGAACTTTGTGAGTTCAAGGCCATTCTGAGACTACATAGTGAATTCTAGGTTAGCCTGGGACTAGAGTGAGACCCTACCTCAAAAAAAAAAAAAAAAAAATCCAAAGTTGATAAAGACATGACTGTGTTCTGTGTTTGTTAATGGTTCAAGTCATAGCTCATACCCAGCATTCAGAAGGCTGAAATAGGGCTGGAGAGATGGATTAGGGTTTAAGGTGCTTACCTGCGAAGCCTAAGGACCCAGGTTCTATTCTCCAGGTCCCATGTAAGCCAGATGCACAAGGTAGCACAAACATCTGGAGTTTGTTTGCAATGGCTGGACACCCTCATGCACCCATTCTGTCTCTCTCCATCTTTCTGTCTCTAATAAATAAAAATAAAAGTAATAAAATAAAAATAGTTAAAAGGCTGAAACAGAAGGATCATCATAAATTTGAGGCAGCTTGACTTCATAGTGAGTTCCAGGCCAGACTCTCTCTCAAACAAGTAAAGGCTCTGGTGTGGTGGCTGACATCTGTTATCACAGCGCTCAGATGATGGAGGCCTCTAGATAGGATGACCACTATGAGTTCTAGGTCACCCTGGACTAGAGTGAGACCCTGCCAAAGGAAACAAACAAACAAACCTCCAGCCAGGCATGTGGTGGTGTATGCCTTTAATCCCAGCACTTGGGAGGCAAAGGTAGGAGGACCACTGTGAGTTCAAGGCCACCCTGAGACTCCATAGTGAATTCCAGATCAGCCTGGGCTAGTGTGAAACCCTACCTCGAAAAACCAAAATAAATAAATAAATGAAATAAATTAAAATAAAATAAACCTCCAACAGGGCTGGAGATATGGCTCTGTGGTTACAGGCATTTGCTTGCGAAGCATGGTAGCCCAGGTTCAGTTCCTCAGTAACTATGGAAAGCCAGACATAATCCCAGCACCTGGAAGGCAGAGAAGTAGGAGAATCACCATGAGTTCAAGGCCTGCCTGAGACCACCTAGTGAATTTCAGGTCAGCTAGGTTAGAGTATCTCAACACTACCTAGAAAAAAAAAAACTCCAATAACCATAAAATAAAACCCCTATAAATCTTTGATCCCACTAGAGACAGAGGTAGGATGATTACTGTGAGCTCAAGGCCACCCTGGGACTACAGAATGAGTTCTAGGTCAGCCTGGGCTAGAGAGAGATCCTGCCTCAAATAAAAATAATAAGAAGCTGGGTGTGGTGGCATATACCTCCCAGCATTTAGGAGACAGAGGTAGGAGGCTGAGGGAGGTAGGAGAACCACTGGAGAGTTCCTGAGACTACATAGTGAATTCCAGCTGGGCGTGGAGGCACACTCCTTTAAACCCAGCACTCAGGAGGCAGAGGTAGGAGGATCGCTGTGAGTTTGAGGTCACCCTGAGACTACAGAGTGAATTCCAGGTCAGAATTCAGGTCAGAATGGACTAGAGTGAAACCCTACCTCGAAAAACTAAAATATAAAACTAAAAAAAACTAAAAACAGTGAATTCCAGGTCAGGTTGAACTATAGTGAGACCCTACCTTGAAGAAAAAAAAAAAAAAGAGAGAGAAAGAAAGCAAAGATATTTTCTGAACAAGGTGTTCTCAGACACAGAGTTAACTACAGGCCTATAATCATAGAAGTACAAAGGTGATAGTTCCCCACCCTGGACATTACACCTGGATGCTTCTCCTTCATGATCACGTGGAGGTTCACCCAGACCCCAAAGAGCTTACACAGTCTTCACCTTGAACTTGTGAGTGTTGTCTATCCACCTTATGCAGACATTGATCAGGAACCCACCTGGATGGGCACTTGTCTGGCATGGAAGACAGGACAGCAAAGGGAACATGCAGATCACAGCACACAAAACCCACCAGCAATGAATTGGTAATAACAAAGGCTAGAGGCCTCTTAGATGGAAATCTTGGAAAGTTTCAATGGAGAATGATAAGAAAAGTCTCTCAGCCAGGTACTCAGAAGAGAACTACAGGAGCCTAAGGAGAGAACCAGGTGTTACCCCATCTTGGCAGGAGTGGAACTCGTGTCTGACCCAGTTTCATCCACAATGGCTGCAGCGCCCTCTGCTGCCTCCACAGTCTAGCACACTACCTAGGTGGTCTGCTTTATCTATCTATCTGTCTGTCTATCAATCATCTATCTGCCTACTTATTTTTGTTTTATTTGCAAGCAGACGGAGACAGAGAGACAGAAGGATAATGGGCGTGCCAGGGGCATCCAGACACATGCAGGTTTTACATGAGTACTAGTGTATCAAACTCAGGTCATTAGGGTTTATAGGCAAGCACTTTAACCACTATGTTATCTCTCCAGCCCCATTTTATTTACTTTTTATTTTTATTTTATTTTATTTTGTTTTTCGAGGTAGGGTCTCACTCTGGCTCAGGCTGACCTGGAATTCACTCTGTGGTCTTAGGGTGGCCTCGAACTCACAGCGATCCTCCTACCTCTGCCTCCCGAGTGCTAGGATTAAAGGTGTGTACCACCACACTTGGCTCTTATTTTTATTTTAGACAGAGAGGAAGAGACAGAGAGAGAGAGATAATGGGTGTGCTGAGGTCTCTAGCCACTGAAAATGAGCTCCAGATACATGTACCACCTTGTGCATCTGGCTTATGTGAGACTTGGAGAATCTAACTGGGTCCTTAGACTTAGCAGGCATTAACTGTTAAGCCAACTCCCCAGCCCTATTTATTTATTTGTTTGTTTGTTTGTTTGTTTGAGGTAGGATCTCTAGCTCAGGCTGTCCTGGAATTCACTATGTAGTCTCAGCATGGCCTCAAACCCCAAGTGCTAGGATTAAAGGTGTGCGCCACCATGCCCATGGTTTTTTGTTGTTGTTTGTTTTTTAAAAAATATTTTTTAATATATATTTTTTTATTAGAGAGGGAGAGGGAGGAAGGGAGAAAGAGGCAGATAGAATGGGTGCACCAGGGCCTCCAGCCACTGCAAACTGCTGACTCAAGCACCACATTGTGCATCTGGCTTATATGGGTCCTGGGGAATTGAACCTGGGTCCTTAGGCTTCGCAGGTCAACGCCTTAACCGCTAAGCCATCCCTTCAGCCCCTAAAAAAATATTTTTGAGCCGGTCGTGGTGGCGCCTCGAACTGGAGTCCTTAGGCTTCACAGGCAAGCGCTTAACCATTAAGCCATCTCTCCACCCCTGACCTGGCTTTTATTTACTTTTTAAATATTTTTATTTGTCAGGCATGGTGGCACAAGTCTTTAATACCAGCACTCAGTAGACAGAGGTAGGAGGATTGCTAAGAGTTCAAGGCTACCCTGAGACTACATAGTGAATTTCAGGTCAGCCTGGGCTAGAGTGAAACCCTACTATAGGGGGAAAAAAAATATTTGCAAGCAGAGTAAGATAGAGAAAAGAGAGCATTCTCCACTGTGCCTCTCCCTTTACATGGGTACTAGGAACCCAGGTCATTAGGTTTTGTAGACATGTGCCTTAACCACTATGCAATCTCTCCAGTCCTACTTTTCATTTTTCTAAATATTTTATTTATTTATTTATGAGAGATACTGGGTGCACCAGGACCTCTAGCCACTGCAATCGAACTCCAGATCACTTTATGTGGGTACTGAGGAATTGAAGGCAAGAGCTTTTAACTGCTGAGCCATCTCTACTAGCCCTAAAAATAAAATCTTTTTTTTTTTTATTTCCTAAGTAGAGTCTTAGTCTATCTCAGGCTGACCTGGAATTCACTATGTAATCTCAGGGTGGCCTCAAATTCATAGCGATCTTCTTATATCTGCCTACTGAGTGCTGAGATTAAAGGCGTGTTACCACACCTGGCATCATGACTGTTTTTGTCAGGTTAGCTACTGGGAAACTCTTCTGTCTCCATCTCCCACTTTGCAATAGGCACACTGGGATTAGACATTTAATGCTAATGTGTTCCTCTTTCCTTGACTTTTCTGGATCTAAACTCGGGTCCTTACATTGGTATGGTCAATGCTTTAAACACTGAGCCGTCTCCTTAGCCTGACTCAGTTCTTCTTGAAAGCCTTTTATTCAACAAAGTCACAAACTCAATTCTCTGATTCTAAGAAAACAGGTCTGCTTTGCTGGGTGGCTCAGCCTGTCCCCAGACCTGATGACTATTTTTTTTGTTTGTTTGTTTTGTTTTTCAAGGTAAGGTCTCACTCTACTTCAGGCTGACCTGGAATTCACTATATAGTCTCAGGGTGACCTCGAACTCATGGTGATGCTCCTACCTCTGCCTCCCGAGTGCTGGGATTAAAGGCATGTGCCACTACGCCAGGCTGTCTCTCTTTTTCTCTCTCTGTTTGCAAGCAAATAAACAAATAAATTTTTTTCTCAATTTTTTATTAACATTTTCCATGATTATAAAAAATATCCCATAGTAATACCCTCTCTCCCCCCCCCCCCACTTTCCCCTTTGAAATTCCATTCTCCATCATATCCCCTTCCCATCTCAATCAGTCTCTCTTTTATTTTGATGTCATGATCTTTTCCTCCTCTTATGATGGTCTTGTGTAGGTAGTGTCAGGCACTGTGAGGTCATGGATAGCCAGGCCATTTTGTGTCTGGAGGAGCATGTTGTAAGGAGTTCTAAAATATTTTTTTTATTTAATTTTTTTGGGGGGTTGAGGTAGGGTCTCACTCTAGCCCAGGTTTTCAGGGTAGCCTCGAACTCACAACAATCCTCTTACCTCTGCCAAATACTGGGAATAAAGGTGTGCGCCACCATGCCCAGATTTATTTTCATTTACTTTTTTGGATTTTCATGGTAGGCTCTTATTGTAGCCGAGGGTGACCTGGAATTCACTATGTAGTCTCAAGCTGTGCTCAAACTCATGGTGATCCTCCTACCCCCCTCTCAAGTGCTGGGATTAAAGGTGTGTGCCACCACACCCGACTAATAGATGAAATATTTTTCAAAATTTTAGGGGGTGGAAAGATGGGTCAGTGATTAAGGTGTGTGCTTGTAAAGCATAATGGCCTGGCTTTGATTCAGCATTATCCAAGTAAAGCCAGATGCACCAAGCGGCATAAGGAACCCCGATTCATTCATATTCTCCTACCCTTCCTTTGGCTCTTACATTCTTTCTGCCACCTCTTCTGCAATAGATCCTGAACCTTGGAAGGTGTGATAAAGATATTGCAGTGCTGAGCACTCCTCTGTCACTTCTCCCTAGCACCATGATGCCTTCTGAGTCATCCCAAGGTCACTGCCATCTGAAAGAGAAGATTCTCTACCAAAAGTGAGAGTAGCATTAATATATGGGTATGATCATTAAGACAAGTGCTTACTGGCGCCGGGTGTGGTGGCACATGCCTTTAATCCCAGCACTTGGGAGGCAGAGGTAGGAGGATTGTTGTGAGTTCGAGGCCACCCTGAGACTACATAGTGAATTCCAGGTCAGCCTGGGCTAGAGTGAGAGCCTACCTCAAAAAAAAAAAAAAAAAAAAAAGTGCTTACTGGGAAGTTTGATAAACATAGTATATACATTTAGCCAGACAGCAGCAGCAGATGTTACACCCCTAGGGCTCATAATTACTCCTGTCTTGAGTTTTCAGTATTAGGGATGTATTCCCTCCCATGGAGCGGGCCTCCAGTCCAATTAGAGGGCAGTTGGTTTCCACCATGATAGACATGCCACTATTGCACCCATTGGCTCATTTGGCCTGGCTGGGCAAATATAAGGCTTGCAGTGTCCACTGTTGAGTATCTTCACTGGTGATTTCTCTCTCTCCCACTGAACTGCATGCAGAATGGCTTCTTCCAGCTTGTTGTCAGGTGGCCTACATGGAGGAGGTTATCAACTCAGTTCCACCAGGATTTCTCAGTGGCCTTGCAGCCCAAGTATGTGGAGTCTTCAGCATCTGTTTACCTTTTTCAAGACAGGGTCTTGCTCTAGCTCAGGCTGACCTGGAATTCACGATGTAGTCTCAGGTTGCCCTTGAAGTCAGAGTGCAGGGATTAAAAGTGTGTGCCACCACACCCAGCTTCTTTTCCCCATTTCTTCTTATTGTTTTTATTTTCTTCTTATTTTTTATTATTGTTTTTACTTTTGAGAGAGAGAGAGAGAGAGAGAGAGAGAGAGGGAGGGAGGGAGGGAGGGAGGGAGAGAGGGAGGGAGGGAGGGAGAGAGGGAGAGAGAGAATGGGTGTGTGCCAGGGCCTGTCAGCTACAGTAAACTCCAGACATGTGCGCCCCCTTGTGTGCTTGCACGACATTGCATGTTTGCCTAACTGCATCTGGTTATGTGGGACCTGAAGATTCCAGTATGCGTTCTTAGGCTTAGCAGGCAAGCACTTTAACTGCTAAGCCATCTCTCCAGCCCTTTTTTGGTTTTTCAAGGTAGGGTCTCATTGTAGCATTTAAGGGTTAATGCCATTTTAATGGAGCTTTTCTTTGGTAATTTACTATTATTTTTATTTGTTTATTTGAGAGAGAGGCAGAGAGAGAGAGAGAGAGAGAGAGAGAGAGAGAGAGAGAGAGAGGGAGAGGAGAGAATGGGTGTGCTAGCACTGCCAATGAACTCCAGACACATGTGACACCTTGTGCATTTGGCTTACATGGGTCCTGGGGAATCAAACCGAAGTCCTTTGCCTTTGCAGACAAATGCCTTAACCACTAAGCCATCGCTCCAGCCCTTTTTTGGGGGTAATTTTTTTATGTCACAAATTATATTTATTTAGTTACTGTTCAGTTTGTTCTTTTCACTTGGGGGGTAATTTTTATTTATTAATTTATTTTCATGGAGAAAGAAGGGGGAGAGAGGAGAGGAGAGGAGAGCATGGACACTGGGCACACTGAGGCCTCTTGCTGCAGCAAAGGCATTCCAGATGAATGTTGCCACTTTGTGGGTCTGGCTCTATGTGCATCCTGGGGAACTGAAGCCAGGCTGACAAGCTTTGCACTTTGCAAAGAAGTGCCTTTAACTGCCACACCATCTCTCCAGCCCTATAATGGAGATTTTCACTATGCCTTGAGGGAGGGTGGACTGTTTGGAACCATATGCCCCTTCTGCCCCAGGGTGAAGAGCCTGAGCTTCCCACAGGAGAACCCAGCTTTCCATCGCAGGGAACCCCACTCCTGAGCTAGCAACAGAAACCTGAGCATGACAAGTAGGGCAAACTAGTGAGGGAGCCAGGGAGAGTTCTGAATTCTTCCCAAATCAAACTAGACATGTAGGTACTGAGAGCGAGTTCATTTCACAGCGACCATCCCTGCTGAGTATAGTGGAAGTCCAGAAGCCTGAGCAGTTGCCAGGGCCTTTCTCTTCGCTGGCCTTTTTTTAAAAAATTAATTAATTAATTTTTTTGCACTCAATCCATTTTATTAGAAGGGAAGGTGGCCAGGGACTCAAGACATCCGCGGAGTCCCACGTCCTTTGCAGCTGATCTCTCACCTTCATCTCCATGTCCCCTTCATTGCTTTTTGCTGGCCTTCTTTAAAGGAGTAACCAATTAGCAGGTGTGTGGCGATGGGGTGGAGGGGCCAGAATAACTAGAAAAGCAAATCAGGTGTACATATGCTTTGTGGCTGGGGAGACATGATGACAGGAGTGGTCACAGCCTTGTGGGGTCCTAGGTCCTCTATTAATGCTCCTCTGGGCAAATTCCAGTTTGTTCTTAGGTCTTACCACCTGGGTGTGGTCTTTACTTAGCAACTCAATCAGCTTGCAATTCTCCTGCCCCTCCTAGATGGGCTTTTCTTCCTCTACAGGAGAGGGAGGATCTTCCCCCCCCTCCCATGAACCTTTCCAGGTGGTAGTCCACTGCTCTGATCACACAGGCCGGAGGAAAGAAAGATGATATAGTGAGCATAATAAATACGCAACCTACTCCAAAGCCTGGACCCACTGGCCTGGCCTGCACTACTGCCCCACTAACAGACAACAGGGACAACTCAGCAACCAGGGCCAGTGGGGCCCTCACCCAGCTCTTGCTGCAAGAAGTAGGAAGCAGGCAGGAGACTGCAGGAAATGGCTTGATGGTCAGACTGAGGTGCAGTAGTAGACATTTAGAGGGGCAAAGGGCCTCTATCTTGCCTATAGGGCCAGAATCAGAACCTATATTGCTGGTTAGTCTTTTTTTTTTTTTTTTTTTTGTGTGTGTGTGTGTGTGTGGCTGTGGGTGTGTGTGTGTGGTTTTTGTTTTGTTTTTTGGAAGTAGGATCTACTCCAGGCCAGGCTGACCTGGAATTCACCGTGTAGTTTCAAAGTGGCCTCAAACTCATGGCTTTCCTGATACTTCTGTCTCCCGAGTGCTGGGATTAAAGGTGTGTGCCACCAAGCCTTTCTTTCTTTCTTTCTTTCTTTATTATTATTATTATTATTTTTTTTTTTGAGGTAGAATCTCACTCTAGCACAGGCTGGCCTTGAACTCACAATGATCCCCTTACCTCGGCCTCCTAGTTTTGGCACTAAAGGTGTGTGCCATTCTGCCCAACTAAATTTTTTGTTTTGGTTTTTCCAGGTAGGGTCTTGCTCTAGCCCAGATTGACTTGGAATTCACTCTGTAGTTTCAGGGTATCCTCAACCCTCCCAAGTACTGGGATTAAAGGCATGTGCCACTCCACCCAGTATAAAATATTTTTGTTTGTGTGTGTGTGTGTTTTTTTTTTTTTTTTTTTTTGAGGTAAGGTCTTGCTTTTTTAGCCCAGGGTGACTAAAATATATATTTGAATATTTTATTTATTTTTAAAACTTATTTATTACTTATTTGAGAAAGAAAGAGAAACAGAGAGAGAAGAGAGAGAATGGGTATGCCAGGGCCTCTAGCCAGTGCAAAGGAACTCCAGATACATGTGCCATTTGGCTTTACATGGGTACTGGATGATTCAAACCTGGGTCCTTAGGCTTTGCGGGCAAGTGCCTTAACTGCTAAGCCATCTCTCCAGCCCTGAATATCTTATTTTTATTTATTTATTTGAGAGACAGAGAAATAAGCAGGTAGAGAGAGAGCAAGAAAAAAATGGGCACACCAGAGCCTCCAGCTGCTGTAAAGGAATCCAGACACGTGCACCACCTTATGCAACTGGCTTACATGGGTCCTGGGGAATTGAGCCTGGGTCCTTTAGCTTTGCAGGCAACTGCTAAGCCATCTCTCTAGCACCCTAGCCTTATCTTTATTGAACTGTCTGTGGCATTTTACACCATAACCATCCTTCTCTTCCTGTATGTTCTTCTGTAGTCAGGTGACGTAGGTCTCTTCCCAGGCCCTTTTACACCTAGTAAAGCAAAGCTAGGGAGGTACCAAGTCTGTAAAAAAAGCATGTTTCTCTTTAAGCTTCAATCCAGCTGCTCCACTCCCACAGCCATGAGCTGCTTTTTCAGTGTGATCTTTGGAGATGCTGGTAATGTTGGGAAATTTGTCTAGGGGTAAGAAAGAGGGCCTTACAAAGAGAATGTTGTCTACCTCTATTTCCTTGGAAGACTTTTCATTTTTGTCCCAGAGTTGCTAATCTAATCAGACCGACCTCATGACCTTGGCTGTAACAGAACGCTTATGAGGAGAATCCTGTCACTGGTCCACAGGGAACCAGATCCAGGCAGGTTTCCAAGCCCCAGAAAGGAGGAAATGGACTCAGAGATCTTAGCTCGTGGATTCCTGCATAGAGGCTCAGAACTTTGTTTTGAGATCAGGCAGGCCAACAGTAGATCTTACCAGTTATCTAAGGAGAGTCACATCTCTGGCTGGAGGGATTGCTTAGCAGTTAAGGTGTTTGTAAAGCCAAAGGACCCAGGTTCTATTCCCCAGGACCCATGCACAAGGGGGCGCACGTATCTGGAGTTCATTTGCAGTGGCTGGAAGTCCCGACACGCCCATTCTTTCTCTCTCCCTCCCTCTTTCTCTGTCAAATAAATAAATAAATATAAAATATTAAAAAAGAGATATATATCCTTTAATCCCATCACTCCGGAGGCAGAGATAGGAGCATTGCTGTGAGTTCAAGGCCACCCTGAAACTACATAGTGAATTCCAGATCAGCCTGGGTTAGAGTGAGACCCTACCTTGAAAAACAACAACAAAAATATATATGTATATGATAGACAGGTAGATAGATAGTAAGCGGGCTGCACTGGTGGAGAGAGCATGGCTTAGGATGGTGGAAGCCCTGGGCATTAAATCTTTAGCACCTCCCAAAACAACCAACCAAAGGAAGAAACAAAACAAAACAGTTGTAGGGGCTGGAGAGATGGCTCAGTGGTTGAAGTTCTTGCTATAAAGCCTAAGGAACTGAGTTTGATTCCACAGTACCCATGTAAAGCCAGATGCATAAGGCCACACATGTGTCTGGAGTTTGTTTGCAGTGGCTGGAGGTCCTGGTGTGCCCATTTTCTCTCCCTCAAATAAAAAAACAACAAAAGGGCTGGAGAGATGGCTTAGCGGTTAAGCGCTTGCCTGTGAAGCCTAAGGACCCCGGTTCGAGGCTCGGTTCCCTAGGTCCCACGTTAGCCAGATGCACAAGGGGCGCAGGCGTCTGGAGTTCGTTTGCAGAGGCTGGAAGCCCTGGTGCGCCCATTCTCTCTCTCTCCCTCTATCTGTCTTTCTCTCTGTGTCTGTCACTCTCAAATAAATAAATAAAAATAAAAAAAAATTATAAAAAAAAAAAACAAAAAAAATCCAGTTGCTTCTTCAGGGATTAAGCATTGATACCTTTGACAAAATGCACATAGTAAACATTCATTAATTACAATGTGTGTTGGGGGCTGGGGAGATGGCCTAGTGGTTAAGTACTTGCCTTAGAAGCCTAAGAACCCCGGTTCGAGGCTTGATTCCCCAGGACCCACGTTAGCCAGATGCACAAGGGGGCGCGCGCGCCTGTAGTTCGTTTGCAGTGGCTGGAGGCCCATTCTCTCTCTCTCCCCCTCCTTCTTTCTGTCTGTTGCTCTCAAATAAATAAATAAAAATAAACAAAAACAAACAAAAAACCCGTATGTGTTGGGGCTTGAACCTAGGGGATTCTACTACTGAGCTCAACCCAGCCCCAGTAGTAGTATCTAATTTCGATTTAACAAGCTTCCCCCACCCCCTTTTATTTTTATTTTTCGAAGTAGGGTCTCTCTCTACTCCAGGCTGACCTGGAATTCACTATGGAGTCTCAGGGTGGCTTCGACCTCATGGTGATCCTCCTACTTCTGCCTCCAGAGTGCTGGGATTAAAGGCGTGTGCCACCACGCCGGGCTTGGATCCTCAATTTCTGTCTCAGTAGGCAGATACTGGAACCATGGGCAGGTCAAATGAGAAAGTTTATAAAAATAATAATAAACTGGGTGGGAGGCAGAGGTAGGAGGATCACCGTGAGGTCGAGGTCATCCTGAAACTCCATAGTGAATTCCAGGTCAGCCTGGGCCAGAGAGAGACCCTACCTCGAAAAACAAACAAAAGAAAAAAAAATGACAAAAAGAAATTGAGGATCCAGGAAGTAGTAATTAAATCGGAGGCGACACCAGCTCCAGCCGCAGGGTTCCTGCCCTACGTGCAGCACCGGGGAGCTCAGCCCGCTCAGGTTCCCGCCCCAGAATTGCGCGGCCTACGGGCCCGCAGCCGCCTGCCCTCGGCGCCATCTTTGAGCCTGGAGCGCGCGCCTCATTTCTGCCTTCCTGTTCCCGGGCCCAATATGTTCTCTGAGAATCGGGAACGCTAAAACTAGTTATATTTGTCGCACTGGCTGAAACGAATCATTCCTTTTTATTTTTTCTCCCTTCTAGACCTTCCGGACGACACTGTGACCAGTACAAAAATGGCGGCGCCTGCTTCACTCGCCTAAATTTCCGCTCCAGGAGGCGCGTAGGCCTGCGGTCACGTGTAAGTGCGCCTGCGTGAGAGTACTAGGCTGTCGCCATGGCAATGCTCGTGTCACCCGGGTCTCTCCATCTGGCGGGAAGTGCGGGTGCCGCTGCGCTGGCTTCTGGCGGGGCCGCGGGCGCCGAGGGGTCCGGGAGGCCGGCGCCCTTGCAGGACGAGACCCTGGGCGTGGCGTCCGTGCCCTCGCAGTGGAGGGGCATCCAGGGCACCCGCGGGGAGACGGTGAGGGCGCGCGCGGCGGGACCACCAGGTGCAGAGGGCCTAAGGTTGTGGGTTATTTTTTTCGAGGTAGGGTCTCCCTCTAGTCCAGGCTGACCTGGAATTCACTATGGAGTCTCAGGGTGGCCTCGAACTCACGGCGATCCTCCTACCTCTGCTGGGAATAAAGACGTGCACCACCACGCCCGGCTACGATGGTATTTTTGTATTTGTAGTCCCCAACACTAACCAGGGAGTGCTTTTCAGGCCAGGCTCGCCCAAATCTTTGATGACCTAAGAAGCAAAGGAGTTAGGACAACTCCTAGGAGCCCACGTTTTCAACTTTACGTGAACGGCAGGAAAGACTTACCAAGTTGCATCAAAAGGTTTACCTGAAATAGTTCCTTCCTCCCTCCCTCTCTCTTTCTTTCTCTCCCTCTTCTCTCTTTCTTTCTTTTTTTTTGTTTTTTCGAGGTAGGGTCTCACTGTAGCCCAGGTTGACCTGGAATTCACTATGCAGTCTCAGGGTGGCCTCGAAATCACAGCGATCCTCCTACCTCTGACTCCTGAATGCTGGGATTAAAGGCGTGCACCACCACGCCCGGCTCTCTTTTCCTTTTCTAGGTAGGGTTTCACTCTAGCCCTGGCTGACCTGGAATTCACTATGGGGCCCCAGGGTGGCCTTGAACTCGCTGTGATCCTTCCACCCCTGCCTCCCGGGGGCTGGGATTAAAGGTGTGCGCCACCACGCCCTGCTCGAAATAGTTGTTTTCGTTTTATCAAAAGCACACAGTCCAGGTGCTCTGATGAGATGAAGGGCTGAGTACAGGACGCCGAGTACTCATGTCGTGGGGTTCATCAGGCCAGGAGACAGAGCACTCTGTACTTTCAGAGTTGATCCAGGGCGATCGCAGGGGGTAGAACATAATAGGTGCCGGGCTGCAGGGAGCGCTCAGCGGTTAAGGCGCTTGCCCTTAAAGCCTAACCACTGGAGTCTGATTTCTCTGTACACTCATGCAGCCAGATACAGGGCGCGGCACACGTGTCTGGAGCCGGCAGTGGCTAGAGGCCTGGTGTGCCCATTCCCCACCTCCCCCCCCAGCCCAGGACCAGGTAGGAGGATGGCAGTGAGTGCAAGGCCAACCTGAGACTACATGAATGATAATGTGTAGTAAGTAAATGATGTGCGTTAGGTGAACTGAGCCGTGGACAAAAGAAAGTAGTGACTCTGGTGAGGAATAGGAGGGTGAGCCTCCCTGAGACATGCCGTTTGAGCAAAGACTTGGAGGAGTGAGAGTTGGGGGACCCTAGGAGTTAGGATCAGGGGTAGAGCTCTCCAGGCAGAACAAATGGTTGGTACAAAGGCCCTGGGGTCTTTGCTGATCTATTTGCAGAGCCTGGAGACACCTTGACAAACCCAAATAAATAGCCAGTGTGGTGGCACATGCCTTTAATCCCAGCACCCGGCGGCAGAGGTTGGAGGATTACTGTGAGTCCAAGGCCACCCTGAGACTCCATAGTGAATTCCAGGTCAGACTGGGCTAGAGGGAGACCCTACCTCGAAAAACCAAAAAAAAAAAAGTGGGGTTTGTTTGTAGCATCAAGAGACTCTGGTGTGCCCTCTCCACATACATGTGCAAATAAACAAACTAAAATCATACTGTGAATTAGTGACTCTATTTTGCTATCTGATAATACCTTCTTTTTTGGGAGGGGCTTCTTTTATTATTATTTTTTTCTAGGTAGGGCCTCACTCTAGCTTTGGTTGACCTGGAACTGTATTCCATGCTGGCCTTGAACTCAGTGATCCTCCTACCTCAGTCTCCTGAGTGCTGGGATTAAAGATGTGTGCCACCATGTCCCACTTAATATTAGTACATTATAAACATAATTTTATTTATTTTGTTTTTTGCTTTTTGAGGTAGGGTCTCACTGTAGCCCAGGCTGACCTGGAATTCACTTTGTAGTCTCAGGGTGGCCTTGAACTCATGGCAGTCCTCCTATCTCTGCCTCCCAGGTGCTGAGATTAAAGGCGTGTGCCACCAAACTCAGCATTTTATTTTTTAAATTGGAGGGCTGGGGAGATGGCTCTGCAGTTAAAAGCACTATATATATAATTTTTTGGTGATCCTCCTGCCTCTTCGCAAAGCACTTCTTTGCAAAGCCTGTTGGCCCGAGTTTGATTCCCCCTACCACATCAAACCAGACACACACACACAAAAGTGGCCTATGAATCTGGAATTCTTTTGCAATGGCAAAAGGCCCTGGCACATTCATCATACTTCTTTCTCTCCTCTGCTTACAAATAAAGCAGGCATAGAGGCTGAGGTAGGAGGTTCAGTGTACCTTTAAGGCCAGCCTGGGGCTGCAGAATGAGTTTCAAGTCAGCTTGGAACTTAAATTTGCATTTATGCATGAGCCCAGGCCCACATAGAGGCCAGGAGAAAAACCTCAGGTGTCTTCCTCTATCACTTTTCTACATTATTTCTCTGAGACAGAGTCTGTCGCTGAATCTGGGGTTCCCTTTGAATTGGATTAGCTGACCGGGGAATGACTACAGTCCTGTCTCTGCCCCCCTCCAGCACTGGGGTAACAGACCTGGCTTTTTACATGGGTGCTGAAGATTGAACTCAAATCCTCATGCTTTTACAGCAAGTACGTTTTTTGTTCCTTTTTTTTCTTTTCCCAGGTATGGTCTTGCTCTAGCCCAGGCTAACCTGGAATTAACTCTGTTGTCTCAGGGTGGCCTTGAACTCACAGTGAATCCTCCTCCCAAGTGCTGGGATTAAAGGCATGTCCCACCACGCCTGACCTATAAAACCTTTTTAAGCTTTATTTATCTGAACTGTTACAATGTTTCTAGTGTTTATTACCAATAAGCTGTGATGAGTATTGCAACATTTTTACTTTATTTGGTAAATTCCTCTGTAAAAGTTGAACATTATGGCATTGTAATGTACTTGTACGTTTCAGTAATGGATTTAAACAAACATCTATTGTCTGGCTTTTCTTGCCATGTTTTTTTTTTTTTTTTTTTCCCCCCAGAGGGATGAGGTCCTGGACCTTGCCTTGAGGGTATGGACTCTTTTAGGGACTGGGCTGTAGGCCATCATGGGACCTTTCCCAGGTGGAGTGGGTTTGTGGACTGAAATTTAAAAGCAGGGGCCATGCTGGTTGGTGGAGGGCTTCAGCTTGTTGGCACTGGTCTAGCTGTTGGAGCTAACATTGGGATAACAGTTGGGAAGTGGAAAAGGCACCTTCACACTGAAGAGATTGTGGGTAGCTGTGTGTGAGACCTGGGAATTTCTGGAATGAAAGCCCCCACCTCACCCTCCCCTGGTGATTCTAATGCTGAGCCACAGCTGAAACCAGGAATTTAGCCCAGGCTGCTCCCTAAAGTGGCTGGAAGAGCCTATTGCAGTGTGGGTGGTTTGTTGTTTTCTTTTTCTTTTCCCTAGGGGAAGATGGGGTGATGGCTCAGTGGTTAAAAGCAGTTGGTTGTAAAACCTGGTGTTCAATTCCCAACACCTATGTAAAGCCCCACACTAAGTGGCTGGAGTTTGTTTGCAGCAAGAGACTGGAGTGCTTGTGTGTGCACACATGAAAATAAAGTGGCTTTTTAAGAAACTTTTATTTTTATTTTTGAGAGAGAATGGGTGCATCAGTACCTTCAGCCTGCTGTGAACAAATACCAGACACGTGTGCCCTTGTGGCCTGTGTGTGGCATTGCATGCTTGAGTCACTGGCTATATGGGACCTAGAAATTTGAACATGAGTTCTTAGGCTTCACAGGCAAGCACCTTAACCCCTAAGCCATCTTTTCAGCCCTACATATTTTATTTTTTTATTTACTTGTTAGAGAGAAAGATAAAGAGACAGAATGGGCACACTAGGGCTTCTAACCACTGCAAACAAACTCCAGATGCATGCTCCACCTTGTGAACTACACAATTTAAAACGGTTAAAAAGAGGGCCAAGCCGGGCATGATGGTGCATGCCTTTAATCCCAACACTCAGGAGGCATAGGTAGGAGGATCGCTGTGAGTTCAAGGCCACCCTCAGACTATATAGTGAATTCCAGGTCAGCTTGCCCAAGAGTGAGACCCTACCTTGAACAACAACAATAACAAGAAAAAACAAAAAAACAACAACAAAACAGAGGGCCAAAGATGTGGCTCATTTGATAGAATGCTTGCTTTGCTTGCTTGGCATGTACAAAGCCCTGGGTTCCATTCCCAGCACAGCATAAACAGGGCATGGTGGCACACACGTGTAATCTTAGCATTGTGAAGTTAAAGGTGGAGGCAAGGGAAGCTGTTCAGTTTTCCTACATAGAAAGTTCAAGGCCAGCCTGGGATACATAAAATCCTATCTCTGTCAAAAAAAAGGGGGGTGAGCATGGTGATGCACACCTTTAATACCAGCATCTGTGAGGCATAAGTAGTAGGATCACCATGAGTCCGAGAGTAGCCTGGTACTACAGAGTGAGTTCCAGGTCAGCCTGGGCTAGAGTGAGACCCTACCTTGAGAAACAAAAAAAATTAAAAATCAAAAAATCTCATATTTTACGGTTTATTGTCTGTAATTATGGAAATTGTCAAAAAAAAAAAAAAACGCTTACGGTCGTTGGGCATGGCTACACACGCCTTTAACCCCAGCACTTGGAGGCAGAGGTAGTAGAAGGATCGCCATGAGTTCAAGGCCACCCTGAGACTACAGACTACATGGTGAATTCCATGTCAGCCTGAGCTAGAGTGAGACCCTAACTTGAAAAACAAAAAGAAGGCCAGTCTGTTGGGCTTTCCTAAAAATAAATAATTTAAATTATGTAGGTCTTTTTTTGAGCGGGGGGAGTTGGAGCTTGGGTCTTGCTGTAGCCCAGGGTGGCCTAGAACTCTGGTAATCCTTCTACCTCTGCCTCCTGATTAAAGGTTTGTGCCACCATACCTGGCTTTTTTTTTTAAAGTAAGGTCTTACTCTAGCCCAGGGAGACCTGAAATTCACTATGTAGTCTCAGGGTGGCCTTGAACTCATGGCAATCCTCCTAGCTCTGCCTCCCGAGTGCTGGGATTAAAGGCGTGCGCCACCACGCCCGGCCTGTTTTGGTTTTTTCAAGGTGGGGTTCTCTAGGCCAGGCTGACCTGGAACTCACTCTGTAGTTCCAGACTGGCCTGTAACTCATTGATCCTCCTACCTCTGCCTCTTGACTGTTGGACATCTGTGACTGTGTGTGTGTGTGTGTGTTTGTTTGTAATACTGGGAAATAAACCTAGAGCTGCATGCATTTATGTTAGGAAAGTGCTCTTCATTGGGCTATATCCCCAGCCGGAGTTTAATCTTAGGCTGCGTTTGAACAGAACAGGTGATTCTCTTGCTTTATCGTCTTTCGAATTTGCTTACCAGTGTGTGTCAACCCTACCTTCTCCAGGACTTTTTTATTGCTCAGTGGAGTGTGGCTCCTCTTTGACCAAGGTTTCAGGTTTCAAATGGACTGTGAGCTGGGTGAGAGCAGTGAGTGGGTCTTGTGTACTTCTCCACATCTTCCCTGTACCCAGGAAACGTGAACTGAAGCTTTTCTTTTCATTAGCCTTTGCTGCGCGTCTCCTGTCTGCTGGAGGCGCACTCCTACCCCACTCTGGCTTTGCCTGGGAGATTCCACAGTACGTGCCCTCCCTCTGCTGGAGCATGTGCATTTATAGACCAGAATGTATCTTTTAAGAATTAAATAGGGTGTATTTAAAAATATATTTATTTGACAGAGAGAAAGAAGCAGATAGAGAATGGGTGCATCAAGGCCCTTAGTCACCATATTTTTTATTTTTTTGGTTTTTCAAAGTAGGGACTCACTCTAGCTCCGGCTGATCTGGAATTCACTATGTAGTTTCAGGGTGGCCTTAACTAGGTGATCCTCTTAACTCTGCCTCCCTAATGCTGGGATTAAAGGTGTGCACCACCATGCCTGGCTTATGGCCTTTGGTCACTATAAATGAACTCCATATGTATGCACTACCTTGTGCATCTGGCTTGCATGGGTACTGGGAAATCGAACTTGGGTCTTCAGGCTTTGCAAGCAAGTGCCTTAACCATTAAGCCATATCTCCAGCCCTAAACTGTGTATTTTTTTTTTTTTAAGATAGATCTTTAGCCCCGACTGACCTGAAATTTACTATGTAGTCTCAGAGTGGCCTTGAATTCATGGCGACCCTCCTACCTCTGCCCCAGGAGTGCAGGATAAAAGGTGTGAACCACCACTCCTGGCTTGGATTGTGTATTTTAATTTTCATTATTTATTTATTTTGCTTTTTAAAAAATATATATTTTATTTATTTATTTATTTGAGAGAAAGAGAGTGAAAGAGGTAGTAGAGAGAGAGAAAGAGAGAGGGAAAGAGAATGGGCGCACCAGGGCCTCCAGCCACTGCAGATGAACTCCAGATGCATGCTCCTCCTTGTGCATCTGGCTTATGTGGGTCCTGGGGAATCGAACCAGGGTTCTTTGGCTTTGCAGGCAAAAGCCTTAACCGCTAAGCTGTCTTCTCCAGCCCTATTTTGCTTTTTTAAGGTAGGGCCTCACTTTAGCCCAGGATGATCTGGAATTCACTGAAATAAAAAATAAATAAGGCTCTACTTTTTATTTTTATTTATTTATGAGAGAGATGAAGAGAGATAGGGAGGGAGAAAATGAGTGCTTGAGGGCCTCTAGCCACTGCAAGGAACAACTCCACATGCATGCATCACCATGTGCATCTGGCTTACGTGGGTTCTGGGGAATTGAGCCTGGGTCCTTAGGCTTCGCGGGCAAGCACCTTTACCACTGAGCCAACTCTCCAGCCCCCTATTTTCATTTTTTGATCCTGGGTCTTAAGCTGTAACCTAGGCTGGCCTGGAACTCAGCAATCTCTGAGCCTCAGCTTTCTCAGTGCTGGAAAGGGTGAGCCACCAAGTGTGGTTTCTGCATGTTTTCAATAGGCAAGTGGCTGGCTTGTGCTTGGTCCACCCATGCTGATCTCATCATGGAGATCCCCTGGGGGAAGTCTGGGAATGCCTGAACTATCCATGTTTGGGCTGATCCCAGCCTTGCTTAGTCTTGGCAGAGAGGGTGTAGGAGAACCAGTGCCCTCATGGTCGGCCCAGGCAGCCTGGGAGGGTGGCTGGTAACCTGACCCAACAGTTCATTTCCTCTGTCAGGACAAGTGTTCCTCAGCCTGACTGGCCAGTGCTAGCTAGACACCCCTTTAGGATGAGCAGGGGCCCAGGTAACCTGCTGTGCAGTCAGTCCTGCATGCTGGCTCAGGATCCTTTGGCAGTGTGTGGTGGAAACTAATCAAAGCAGCTCATTCTTTTTTTTTTTTTTTTAATTTTTAAATTTTTATTTTTATTTATTTATTTGAGAGCGACAGACACAGAGAGAAAGACAGATAGAGGGAGAGAGAGAGAGAATGGGCATGCCAGGGCTTCCAGCCTCTGCAAATGAACTCCAGACTTGTGTGCCCCCTTGTGCATCTGGCTAACGTGGGACCTGGGGAACCGAGCCTCGAATCGGGGTCCTTAGGCTTCACAGGCAAGCGCTTAACCACTAAGCCATCTCTCCAGCCCAGCAGCTCATTCTTTGTGGCATGTCCCTGGTCCTCTCCATGGCACGTGTAGGAGAGTCACTGGGATGGAGTTGGGGGGACTCCCTCTCTGTCAGCCTTGCTGTTCTGCCATCCTCTGAGCCCCTCTGCAGGTTGCCATCTGTCCTCTGCTGTGGCCCTGGGCTGCAGGGAGGCCCTGATTGACACTGGGTTTCTGCTGCAGGCACCTGCAGTCTAGCTCCTCAAGTCTTTGTTTTGGCGGATCCCAGGCCCAGAGCACATGAAGCTCACACTTTGCCGCAGAGCTGCATCTCACTCATCCCCAACTCATTTTGTCTTCAGTTTGTGAGAGAATCCATTTGGCCTGCCTGGGGTAATGTCTGCTTCATACTGGATCAGTGAGCAGGAGTCAGGACTTGAGACCCAGTCCGTGGTGTGGGTAGGAGGTTCTGAGAAAGAGGTCTTTGTGAGGGGCAGATTCTTCAGAAGACATCCCCTTCCTCCAGAACTTGTGACCTTGGGTCTTCCATGGCTGAGGGCTCCCGGGCTCCACAGGGATGGGAGAGCTGGATTGAAGACCTGGGCCTTGTTTGTCGTTTTCTCCTATCCTTCCGCGAGGCCTTTGGGGGCTGAGATCTGGAGCCTCCTGTGGCAGGTGGGTGGAGGTGGGGCTGACCATCCTGTGTCTTTCCCTGTGTAGTCCAGACCTGGGAAGAGGTGGGGGTCCAATTGACCGCAGTTCTCCCACACACACTCCAGGGGCGGTTATTGGTGCCCAGACCCAAAGGGAACTCAGAACAGTGGAGCTAGCTTATCCCAGAGCAGAATAATGGTGGTTTCTTACAGTTCTCAGAGAAAGTCTTCAGGTAATTAGGATTTTATTGTTGGTAGTCTTTTTTATTTTAAGTTATTTATTTATTTTTAAATTGTTTTTCAAGGCAGGGTCTTACTCTAGTTTTGGCTGACCTAGAACTCACTATGTAGTCTCAGGGTGGCCTTGAATTCATGGTGATCCTCCGTGGTGGTTTGATTCAGGTGTCCCCCATAAACTTTGGTGTTCTGAGTGCTAGGTTCCCCAGTTGATAAAGATTTGGAAATTAACACCTTCTGGAGGGAGTGTACTATTGGAGGCAGGCTTATGGGTGTTATAGCCAGTTTCCCCTTGCCAGTGTTTGGCACACACTCCTGTTGCTGTTGTGCACCTTATGTTGGCTAGGGGGTGATGTCCACTCTCTGGTTATACCATCATTTTCCCTGCCATCGTGGAGCTTCCCCTCGAGCCTGTAAGCCAAAATAAACCTGTTTTTCCCACAAGCTGCTCTTAGTTGGGTGATTTCTGTCAGCAATGCGAACCTGACTGCAACATCCTCCTACCTCTGCCTCCTGAGTGTGCCACCATGCCTGGCAGCACCTGTGATTTGATGCCTGTTCCCATGCCCAGCTAAGCAGGGACAGGATCTGGACACAGGTAGCAGGGTGGAGGAAGGGTCATAGGCGAGCAGTGGTTAGCCTTCTCCCCACTGGCTTATGGAAACTACCTGGGAGGAAGGTACCTGAGTGTGTGTGTGGGGAGGAGTGTGTGTGTGTGGAAGGGTGGTAAGCAGCCCACAGTGCTAGGAAGGGGTCTGCAGGTCCTTCTGGCCCTTCTGGCAGACAGGCTCTGCTGGGCTTCAGAGGTTGCAGCTCTGACCTGCCAGCCTCTGCACAGTCACCACCCATCAGTTTGACCAAACATCTTGGGGAAGATTCTTCCCTCATGGTTATGCTTGTGGACAGCCATCCCTGTGGCTAGGAGAGCTTCCCCACTGGCTGGCTGGAGGCCGTGCTTACCCCTCAGTGAACATAAGATTGGGGGCATCTCAGCCAGGTGTGGTGGCACACACCTTTTTTTTTGTTGTTCATTTTTTAAAAATTTATTTATTTGAGAGCGACAGACAGAGAGAAAGACAGGTAGAGGGAGAGAGAGAGAATGGGCGTGCCAGGGCTTCCAGCCACTGCAAACGAACTCCAGATGCTTGCGCCCCCTTGTGCATCTGGCTAACGTGGGACCTGGGGAACCGAGCCTCGAACCGGGGTCCATAGGCTTCACAGGTGAGCGCTTAACTGCTAAGCCATCTCTCCAGCCCCTGGCACACACCTTTAATCTCAGCGCTCGGGGGGGCAGATGTAGGAGGATCACCATGAGTTCAAGGTCATCCTGAGACTACATGGTGAATTCCAGGTCAGCCTGAGCTAGAGTGAGGAAAAAAAAAGATTGGGGGCATCTCCAGACTCAATGACCAGGTGCCCGTTAGCCTGAGATGCCAGTAGTGAGATGAGCTGTGCAGGAGAGGAGGATGAAGAGGAGGAGGGTGGGGGCTAGCTAGGTGGCACAGGAATATGGTTGGGTGGTGATGCTGGGTTTGCTTTCCCTCCAGAAAAGTTGTCAGACGGCCAGCATTGCCACGGCTGAAGTGTCCACCCAGGCCAGGAGGCATGCAGATGCCCAGGTGCAGACGGAGACCCTTGAGCCAGGGGCTGTAGCTCCTATGTCCCGGCATGATGGACCCCGGCTGGCAGCCTTTCTCCGGAAGGTGGAGGCCATGGTCATCCGGGAGCTGAACAAGAACTGGCAGAGCCATGCCTTCGATGGCTTCGAGGTGAACTGGACCGAGCCGCAGCAGACGGTAGGTCACTGGCTTTCCAGACCTGGGTGGCGCTCTCTCTGAGTCCATCCCAGCTACTCTTCCCATTGCTGCACCTAGCAACAGAAGTGCTAGAGCCTTCTGTCAGGTCTTATTTTTTTAAGTTTAATTTATTTATTTGGCAGAGAAAGAGGGAGAGCATGCCAGGGCCTCCAGCCACTGCCAATGAACTCCAGACGTGTGTGCCTCCTTGCACAGCTGT
Organism: Jaculus jaculus; assembly: GCF_020740685.1. Classification (NCBI taxonomy): domain Eukaryota; kingdom Metazoa; phylum Chordata; class Mammalia; order Rodentia; family Dipodidae; genus Jaculus; species Jaculus jaculus. The sequence continues at coordinate 124,408,975 of NC_059102.1, forward strand.
CTGATGTGGGTCTTGGGGAATCGAACCTGGGTCCTCTGGCTATGTAGGCAAGTGCCTTAACCGCTAAACCAGCCCTTCTGTCAGGTCTTTTTTTTTTTTTAAATTTTTTATTTATTTATTTGAGAGTGACAGACACAGAGAGAAAGACAGATAGAGGGAGAGAGAGAGAATGGGCGCGCCAGGGCTTCCAGCCTCTGCAAACGAACTCCAGACGCGGGCGCCCCCTTGTGCATCTGGCTAACGTGGGACCTGGGGAACCAAGCCTCGAACCGGGGTCCTTAGGCTTCACAGGCAAGCGCTTAACCGCTAAGCCATCTCTCCAGCCCTCTGTCAGGTCTTGAGCCAAGATTATGAGGCCAGTTCATCAGAGGAGGAGTTCCACCTGCTCTCCATCTTACATTTGGGAGGTGGATATCCATAGAGGAAATGATTTGTCCAGGATGAAACCAAGTGGCCAAAAGAAGGGTCTGAGCCAGGGCAGCCCGCTGCCACGCTTGCCAGGCCTGCCTACATGCAGGGGGCTTCTCCAGGTCAGCACTGTCCTAGAGGATATCCTGCGCTGGTGTTGCATTCTCTCCTCAGGACAGCTGTGTGAGGAGTGCTGGCGTAACCTCCACTCTCGGGATGAGGCTTTGGAGAGTCTGAGTGACGTGCCCAAGGGCTCACAGCTCTAAAGTGGCCCAGCAGGAATGTGTGGCCTGGGCTGTCTGCTCCTGTGACTGCACTAGTGCCATCATCACTTCTCGGCCCTAATGCTCCCAAGGCACAGCTGGGGGTGGCCTCCCTCCCCACAGTCTGCGATGTGCAGCTGGACACACAGTGAAGACTGAGATCAGGGTGCCACTGAGTGATGAAGGGGCTCTTGGATTCTGCACCACCTTGGGCCCAAGGTCACCTTCTTTTCCCCCACAGCAGTTTGTGGGACAATTTAGCTTTCTGTTTGGGTGTCGGGTATAGAACTCAGAGCCTTGTGCTTGTGCATGCTAAGCACATTCTCTACCACTGAGCCCCCACCCCAACCCTGAATGCCTAATTAAAAAAATACTTATTAGGGCTGGAGAGATGGTCTAAGGGTTAGGGCGCTTGCCTGCACTGCCTGAGAATGCTTGTTCAAATCTCCAGGTCCCTTGTATAGCCAGACTCAAGCATGCAATGTCGCATATGCACACAAGGGGGCGTCTGGAGTTCGTTCACAGTGTCTGAAAGGTGCACCTATTCTCTCTGCCTCCTTCTCCCTCTGTCTCAATAAATACATACATACATACATACATACATACATACATACATACATACATACATACATACATAAATAAATAAATAAATGTTTTAAAAAATATTTACTAGCTGGGTGTGGTGGCACAGACCTTTAATCCTAGCACTAGGGAGGCAGAGGTAGGGGGATTGCCATGAGTTTGAGGCCACCATGAGAACTACGTACTGAATTCCAGGTCAGCCTGGGGTAGAGACCCTACCTGGAAAAACCAAAAAAGAAGAAAAAATTTAAATTAATTTAAATTAATTTAAATGGGACTGGTGAGATGGCTTGGTTAGTGAAGTACTTGCCCAGCAGGCATGCGGAGCCGGACGTGATCCCGTTTCCATGTAAAATGTCAGGCATGGCGCTTGCCTGGGGCTCGCTGGCCATCTAGTCTGGCCGACTTGAGCTCTAGGCCAGTGAGAGAGTGGAGGTGTTCTTGAGGATGACACCTCAGGTTGTCCTCTAGCCTCCACATGCATGTGTGTTCTAACACATGTATACCCACCCCCTCCAAGCATGCATACATATAGTAAATTCATGTAAAGTCCCCCCTATTTTTTAATATTTTTTTTGAGCTGTGCCCCAGCCTGCAGTTGTTCGTGACGAGAGAAGTGTGTATCCAGAGTCCCAGTGGTGCAGTCACTGCCGAGGCGGCCTCATCACATAGGCAGCCTGAAGACACTGGCTCATTGGCCCTTTGGTATTTTTTCTGTGCTAGAGTGTCACATAGCATAGTATTTATTTCTCTCTCTCTCTCTTTTTTTTCTTTTTTTTTGTCAAAAATGAAGAATACTGGGTGTGGTAATGTAGACCTGTTATCCCAGTGCATGGGGATCAATGAGTTCAAGGCAAGTTTGTAGTACATGAGCCCCTGTCTCAAAACAAAATTATAAAAAAGCAAATCAAGAGCCAGGCATGGTGGCACACGCCTTTAATCCTAGCACTTGGGAGGCAGAGGTAGGATCACCATGAGTTCAAGGCCACCCTGAGACTCCATAGTGAATTCCATGACAGTCTGGGCTAGAGTGAGACCCTACCTCAAATAACCAAAAAAATAAAGGGGCCTGGGAGTGGTGGCGTATGCCTTTAATCCCAGCATTTGGGAGGCAGTGGTAGGAAGATTGCTGTGAGTTTGAGGCCACCCTGAGAGTACATCATGAATTTTTCCAGGTCAGCAGCCTGAGCTAGAGTGAGACCCTACCTCAGAAACACACACACACACACACACACACACACACACACACACACACACACACACAAATAAAATCACGGCTGCCATAGGCACTTGTCTCCCGGACCCAATGTCCTTGCCAACTGCTCCATACTGCTGCCATAGCTGATGTGTTCTCTGTACTCCAGGAGCGCAGGCTCCAAGTCAGTGTGACAAGATGTTCTTGCTCAAGAAGTGGAATGCCAGCTGGACGTGGTGGCACCTGCCTTTAATCCCAGCACTCAGGAGGCAGAGGTAGGAGGATTACTGTGAGTTTGAGGTCAGCCTGGGCTAGAGTGAGACCCTACCTTAATATATATATATATATACTGGGCTGGAGAGATGGTTAAGTGCTTGCCTGTGAAGCCTAAGGACTTTGGTTCGAGGCTTGATTCCCCAGGACCCACTTTAGCCAGATGCACAAGGAGGCACTCGTGTCTGGAGTTTGTTTGCAGTGGCTGGAGGCCCTGGTGCACCCGTTCTCTCTCTCTGCCTCTTTCTCTCTCTCTATGTCACTCTCAAATAAATAGATAAAAACAAAAAAACAAAACAAAACAAAAAAAAATATATATATATATACACACACACACACACACACATACACATACATACATACATACACACACACACACACCATATAATGTATAACATATATAATATATGTAATTTTATTTATTGAGAGAGACAGAGAAAGATGCAGATAGAGAATGGGCACACGAGGGCCTCTAGCCACAGCAAATAAACTCCAGATGCACGTGCTGCCTTGTACATCTGGCTTACATGGGTACTGGGGAGTTGAACTTGGGTCCTTGGGTGTCACAGACAAGCGACTTAACCTAGACTGTCCTTAAACTCATGGTGGTCCTCCTACCTCTGCCTCCCAAGTATTGGAATTAAAGGCATGTGCAACTACACCTGGCTAAATTTTTAATTTTACTTTTTTTGATTTTTTTCAAGGTAGGGTTTCACTTGAGCCCAAGCTGACCTGGAATTCACTATGTAGTCTCAGGGTGGCCTCAAACTCAGCAATCCTCCTATCTCTGCCTCCTGAGTACTGGGATTAAAGGCATGTACCACTACGCCCAGTTTATATTCTTCTTACTATTTTTTATTTTTATTTATTTATTTATTTATTTTTTTAATTTTTGCTTTTTCGAGGTGGGGTCTCACTCTAGCTCAGGCTGACCTGGAATTCACTATGTCGTCCGCAGGGTGGCCTTGAACTCACGGCGATCCTCCTACCTCTGCCTCCCGAGTGCTGGGATTAAAGGCGTGCGCCACCACGCCCGGCTTCTTACTATTTTTTAAACATATTTTATTTATTTATGAGAGAGAAAGAGATAGATAGAAAGAGAGAATGGGCACGCCAGGATCTCTAGCCACTTCATAAGAACTCCAGACACCTCCCCGCCCTTGTGGGTCCTGGTTTTTCGAGGTAGGGTCTCACTCTAGCTCAGGCTGACCTGGAATTCACTGTGTAGTCTCAGGGTGGCCTCGTCCTCTCGGCAATCCTCCTACTCTGCCTCCTGAGTGCTGGAATTAAAGGCGTTTTAAAAACAGTTATTATTATTATTAACAAGATGTTGCATTTGGGTACATCATGTGTTGGTATCCTCTTTTCCCTCATCCCCACTCCCATTCCATTGGGGATGATCCTCAGCAGGATTGCAGGTAGTCCCCATGGTGTTGTGGTTTATGCATTATAGAAGCAGTGGTCAGTTATTTTTTTATTTTTCGGTTTTTGGAGGCCAGTATGACCTGGAATGAACTGTGTAATCTGAGGATGGCCTCGAACTCACAGTGATCCACCTACCTCTGCCTCCCAAGTGCTGGGATTAAAGGTATGTGCCACCATGCCTGGCTTAATCAGTTATTTTTTTGGAGGGTGGAGAGGGAATGCCTCTGGGCATGATGTCTCAACATGTGGCTCTTACAATCTTTCTGTCCTCTCTTCCGCAAAATTCCCTGAGCATGGTGGGTGAGTTTTAAGTCTACTTCAGTGATGAGCTCTTAGGAGCCTCTGGATCTCTACTTTGGTAGGTGTTGAGTGTCCGTCTCCTACACCCTGGTGCTGATTATCAGGAACAGCGTGGAAGCAGCACTCTTGCTCATCTTAATTTTTTTTGTTGTTGTTGCAATGAGAGAGAGAATGAGATTGGTCATGCAAGGTCCTCTAGCTGCTTCAAACTCCAGATGCATGTGCCACTTTGTACATCTGGCTTTAACCTCTGAGCCATCTATCCGGCCCGCATGTGCCACTTTTCTTTTGTCTGAGTTTACATAGGTACTGGGGAATTGAACCCAGGCTGGCAGGCTTTGCATGCAAGTATTTTTAACCACTGAGCCATCTTTCTAGCCCCATTTTCTGTCCCTCTATCCTTTCTTTCTGTCCTTCCTTTCTTCTATCCTCCCTCCCTCCCTTTTTTCCTTCCTTCCTCTTCAAGGTAGGGTCTCGCTCTAGCTCAGGCTGACCTGGAATTCACTACGTAGTCTCAGGGTGGCCTTGAACTTGTGGCAATCCTCCTCCCTCTGCCTCCCAAGGACTGGAATTAAAGGTGTGCACCACCACACCTGGCCTCTTCTTTTTGGCAAGGACTCGAGATCAGGTCTTGCTTTGTGGCTCTGAATAGACTTGCTATGTAGTCTAGGCTGACCTAAAAATCATGGTAATCCCATCTCAGCCTCCAGAGTAAGGCACCGTGCCTAGCTCTGCATTTCCCTCAGGACTGTGCAGAGGACTCATACAGTGATTAGGACTTGGTTTGCCTGGGCCTTGGTGTGGTTTTCCTTATGTAGCTCTGAGGTCATGGCAGTAGCTTTGGTGCTCAAGGCTGGGGTGGCCTGTCTCTGCAGGTGTCCTGTCTGCATACCCTGTGTTACCCTCCAGCTCAAGGGCAAGGCCTTCATGTGACTGGCATTTCGTGGAACTCTACCGGCTCTGTGCTAGCCTGTGCCTATGGCCGGTAAGTGGCAGCTGGTGTGGTGGGAGACAGTGAGAGACCACAAGACTCTTTTGGGCTCGTATCTCTATCTGGTTGGCCCCAAGAGCTTGGCCATCCTAGCTGTGTGGCTTGACAGTCAAAAGAGCAGGGAGAGGGGCTGAGAGTCCAGCTTCATGGCTCAGTCGCCCACTGGGCAGCATGTCTCGCCTTGTCTGCCACCTGTTACTTTCGTTTTTTTTTCTTGTTGTTGTTCGTTTTTTTTTTTTAGTTTTTTGATTTTTCGAGGTAGGATCTCACTCTGGTCCTGGAATTGACTATGTAGTCTCAGGGTGGCCTCGAACTCTCGGCAATCCTCCTACCTCTGCCTCCCGAGTACTGGGATTAAAGGCGTGTGCCACCATGCTCGGCTGCCACCTGTTTCTTAATGTACCAGAGTCCCCACTTGTGGTGGCTGTCCATGGCGTCTGGCCTGTTCTTCGCTCCTACCCCTGCTATGGATCTTACTCTACCCAGGTTGGCCTCAAAATCTTTTTTTCTCTTCTTCAAGGTAGGGTTTCTCTGTAGCCCAGGCTGACCTGGAATTCACTATATAGTCTTAGGGTGGCCTCAAACTCTCGGCGATCCTCCTACCTCAGCACTACCATGCCTGACTCTTGGTCTCAAACTCTTGATCCTCCTGTATCAGCCTCCCACGTGCTGGGATCACAGGCTGGTGACATCACGCCTGGCCTGGGAACTCTTTATTAGAGGATATCTTGTCATTTGGATTCTATGGAGGAGCCTAGACAAGTGCAGACCCAATAGTAGTGTCAGAGTATAGAGGGGCACAAACGCACGCCCCTGGGGCTAGTAGATGAGAGGTGGGGTGGTGGTGGGAGGCTCAGAGGCAGCTCAGGTGTGTTCGCATGCAGGCTGGATGATGGGGACTGGAGTACACTCAAATCCTATGTGTGCACCTGGAACCTGGACCGGCGCGGCCTGAACCCTCAGCAGCCATCAGTGGTGGTGGAGGTGCCCAGCGCTGTCATGTGTCTGGCCTTCCACCCCACCCAGCCCTCACACATTGCAGGTGAGTGTCTGGCTCTCCCTGGCCTCCGCTCCTCACAGGAGTCTCCTCCCGCCCAGCAGTCTGGCTGGGATGTTTTCCACTGGCCTTTCAGTTTCTGGACATGGCTAGGCAGCCTGCTTGGGAGACAGTGAGGCTACCCTGGCTTCCTGGGTTGTTGCAGCTGGCGGGGAGACCTGCAGGGATGTGTGGAGGGTGTGGGCCATGGAATAAAGTGCATCTTGGGAAAAGGCTGTGGTGAGTGGTGACAGGAGCTGCCCATGCTGGGAGGAGTAGGTTCCTGGGCATACGCATTGGGGCACAGCAAGGCGGGACTGAGTTTGAGGGTCAGAAACCAGGACTTTCCCTCTAGGGAAAATCTCCTGAGGCCCATGTCTTGGCTTCATGGCTCCTGGGGATGACTTGAGCTGATACCTAGATCCTGGTCCCCCTAGGGGGTCTATACAGTGGTGAAGTGCTGGTGTGGGACATGAGCCGATCCGAGGACCCGCTGCTATGGCGCACAGGTCTGACTGAGGATGCCCACACAGATCCAGTGTACCAGGTCAGGAGGCCAAGACTGCTGGGTGGGGCAGGAGGCAGCTTCCCTGGGAGGGAGGGGACCTGTTGCCAGGGAAAGAAGGCTGCGGCTTCCCTAGAGGTCACCAGAGAGCTGGCAGTTGGATGGCTACCTGGGCATTCTCAGCTGCCCTGGAGATTACCCTTCAGGGCCCATGGCCCTTACCAGCCTCCTACATAGGTGGCCTGAACCATAGGGGCCCAGCTGCCCTCTTTCTGGGTGCTAGACTTACAAGCTTGGGTAGGAACATTGGAACTTTCTGTGGCTGCCCCTTGTGGCTGAGGTAGGCACTGGGACATCCCCCTGAATTCTTTTCCTGGAAAGGGAGTGTGGGTAAAGTCGAGGCTGGGGCCACTCTCCTCTCACCATCCTGCCTTGCACTCTTGTCATTTCAGGTGTTATGGCTGCCCGAGCCCCAGCATAGCCACCGCTTCCAGGTGCTCAGTGTGTCCACTGATGGGAAGGTGCTGCTGTGGCAGGGGGGTGGGGCTGGCCAGCTGCAGCTCACCAAGGGCTTTGCCCTGCTCATGCAACAGCTGCCACGGAGCACCAGGCTGAAGAAGGTACACTGGCCAAGGACAAAAACCTCAAGGCAACCGGGGCTGTGGGACTTCCTGCCCTGCTCCCTCCTGTTCACTGGTTGGTAGGACAGAGTCATTGGAAGGCCTTGGCTCTGACCTTCCTGCTGACACTTCTCCACAGCCGCCCCGGGGGGAGACAGAGGTGGGCGTGACAGCAGTGGCTTTCTCCAGCTTCGACTCTAGCCTCTTCGTTCTGGGAACAGAAGGTGGATTCCCACTCAAGTGTTCCCTGGCAGCAGAAGCAGCAGCCATGACACGGATGCCCAGCTCTGTGCCCCTCAGGGCCCCTGTTCAGTTCACCTTCTCTCCTCATGGTGGCCCTGTGTACTCTGTGAGCTGTTCCCCCTTCCACAGGTAGGGGCAATGGCCAACTCAGGGCCATCCCTGCTCAGCCTTTCTTGGTGGTTGGTTCCAGGGTCATCAGGTTTGGGGTCCAAGGGAGCTTTTAGAGCTGATAGCCCAGGAGTGTGGCAGTAGCTGTCAAACCCACAGACCTTGCTCTCTGCACTGCTTATGTGTAGGAATCTCTTCCTGAGTGCGGGGACAGACGGCCACATCCACCTGTACTCCATGCTGCAGGCCCAGCCCCTGACCTCGCTGCAGCTCTCCCATAAGTACCTGTTTGCTGTGCGCTGGTCCCCTGTGCGTCCCCTGGTTTTTGCTGCTGCTTCTGGAGGAGGTAGGACCCATGCTGAATCTAAGTGTGGGACTCTGGGTCTGGGAAGAACTGCATGCTGGCAGCAGCCTGTTTTTCAACTGTGGCATCTGCTTTCTGAACCATCCTTCCACTAGGTGATGTGCAGCTGGTTGATCTCCAGAAAAGCTCACAGAAGCCCACAGTGTCCATTACACAAACCCAGGATGGAAGCCCTGTCTACTGTCTTGAATTTAATAGCCAGCAGACCCAGCTCTTGGCTGCTGGTGATGCCAAGGGCATGGTGAAGGTATGGCAGCTGAGCACAGCCTTTACGGAACAAGGGCCCCGGGAAACAGAGGATCTGGACCAGCTGGAAGCGCAGGTAGCCACTTGAGGGCAGCAGGGCTGGAGTGACTCTGCAGGGGAAGGCTGTGTGTGACAAATAAAGAGCAAGGCTTTTGGGGGGTGTTGAGTCCTTTATTTGTCTTTCACATGAAAACAGGAAATCTGGGGAGGGGCAGAGAACAAGAAGGAGTGAGCCAGCTGCTTTGATTTTTTTTCTAGTTGGAATGAGGGCAGCTGGCTCAAGACAGGGGCCTGGGTCCCCACAGCAACATGGTGATTGTGACTGGACCAGAAGCAGTTTATTGAAGCACCATTTTCTACATCTTACCCCAAGCTAAGCAGGCTTACGGTTACATTGGAAAGTAACACTGTCTGGAATATTCTCCTTGAAAGCACAGAGGAGTTAACATGCAGCAAGGCGACAGCAGGGCAATTGGCATGGGTCTGACTAGCCTAGGAGCTGAGGATCAATTCACAAAGAGCGAGCGGGTGAACTCAACGTAGTCAAAAGCAGTCGGCAGCTCGCGGCCCTTGCCATCCACATAGGGCTTCATGTGGGAGACACAGTAGTCGGCTTGTTCCCGAGTCAGGTTCTGGAGAGAAAGACACAAGTTAGCTCAGTTAGCTCTGACTGCAAGTGCTCACAGCCAGGAGGCGCTGGGTGGGGCTATCTCTGCCAGCACACACAGGACACTGGCTCATACTGCGTGTGAATGGGCTGAGACTCAGGCCAGATTCAAAATGGGGGACTGTTAGCCTAGACTGCTTGGTCACACACACCCTTGACTTCAGTTGTCCCCAGGAAATCTTGCCCTTCCCAAGTCGCACCTGGTAGAGTTCCTCCTTGGTCACATAAGGCTTCCCCTCAGAGCTGAGGGCCCGGAAGGCACTCTCAATCTCCTCGCTGGACTTCACATTCTCAGTTTCTCGGCTGATCATGAAAGCCATGTATTCTTGAAGGGAGACATGGCCATCCCTGGGGGAGGGCAGAGGTGGGTTCAGTCAGAAGTGCAGGCCTTGGGAGGGCAAGATTATGTGCACCACTGCCCCTCAGCTTACCTGTTGGGATCCACGGTGTCCAGGATTGCCTCAAACTCTGGGTCGGGTTCTCCTTCCTCCACCATGGGGAGGTCGTAACCAAGGGAACGAAGGCAGGACTTGAACTCCTGGTGGTTCAACCGGCCAGACTTGTCCTTGTCAAAGTGTCTGCAGCACAGAAACCAGGACTACTCAGCGTATGGCCCTGGTGCCTGGCTACGTGTGCCAGGGAGCTAGAGCCATACTCACTTGAACATCATGCTGAACTCCTTGAGGGCCTCCTCAGTCACTCCTGTTGTGTTCCTGCAAGAAAAGCAGAAGTAGGTTCTGGGCCTTCCACACAGCAGGTGTCGCTTTCTTTCCTCCAGTGCCAACCCTTTGCTGATAGCTGCACTCGGCTAAAACCCTGCTCTGCATGAGGCGTGGTACCTGGCCTGGATCTGCTGCTCCAGGTTGTGCTGCATGCGCATGCCCAGCTGGTCGAGTTGGTCCCACTGCTGGGCCAGGCCCACGGTGCTGTGCTCTGTGTACTTGTTGTCCAGGATGAGGGCTTCCTCCATGGCAGCCCCCAGGTCCTCAATCTTCTTCAGCTGACTTCTCATGGCTCGAATCTCCTGGTGCTTGCGCTGCAAGGTGGGGCAAAGCAGTGTGAGACAGGGACCCTCAGCCAGCTCAGGAGCCCTATGTGGGCTCTGGTGACTAGCTGTCAAGGAAGGGTAAAGCAGGATGGGTGAATCTACAGAAACCCAGAAATTTTGTGGAGGGAAATATCTTCCCAAACCAGCTGGCAGATGTGTTAGACAAATAACTTTCTTTCAAACACCAGTTCCAGGCTGTTGAAGTTAAGAAGCCAGCCAGTTTGGGTCCTGAAGACTGAGGAGGAGGGATTTGCTTTGTTGGGGGAAGGGCTTAATGTGGATGAAAGCCCTTGGGTGGACACTCACTTTGGTAGCTTCAAGCTGAGATTCCAGAGTTCCTGATTCTTCCACCATGCAGGACCTAAACACAGAAGCCCAGTGAGGGGAGCCTGATCTTGGTGGAACAGTGCCCAAGATTAACTGTCTTCTTGGTCATCAATGCATGGCAGCCTACAAACTGCATTCACTGAGCAGTCTATCTGGTACTATGCCGTCTCTCCTAATGGACCTGGGAGCCCAGAGCAGGTCCCATTTCTGATTCAGACACACATGGGTCTGGGCCCTGGCCAGGGCTCTTGCTGCTCATGAGGCTACTTAGCTCTCAAGGGTCACCCAGAACTGAATTTGCTTCTCATTGGAACAGAGTGGCTGCAGGCCTGACAGCCCCTTCTCTGCAGCCAGGGAAGCTCAGAAGCTGATGTATGGGAGCACTGACAGCACCCTGATTCCAGACCCTCAAGGGGATTCTAGGGTGACAGCATGGCTCCTTGCCTAGCAGACAAGTAGGATGGGCTGGGAAAGTGCTCAACTAGTCAAAGAGGGACACAGATGACAGACCTGGACTTGATTTGAGCATCTAGACACAGCTAGGCCAGGCTACCTTTCGAGGACCATGTTCTAAGAGCACGTGAGCTTGGGGGAGCCTGCTTCTCTTCAAGACTTAACAGTGCAAGGTCACAGAAGGTTCCCAGTGAACAAAGACATCAAGCGAGCAGGGTCACGTGCAGGGACAACTTCACACAGTGCGCATGGCCTTGGTGATTTTAGCCCCATCTTCTCTGTACCCACACCTGCCCCAACCTACCCTTACGACTCCAGAGAGCCAGGGTGACCTCTAAAATTTCCCGTGCTCTAGCAAGGCAAAGCACCAGGCTTCTTCCTACCCCAGCAGGCGAGACTCACAGGCACGCTCCATTCCCCAGGAAAAGGGAGCCCCAGGGTCTAGGGCAGGCAGTAGGGCCAGTGCAGCAGAGGGGGATGGACCCTCCTAAGCGGCCAGGGCGTGGGTTAGAAAGCAGAGCCGCCTGGGAAATCCAGAGTGCATTGGGTAAAAACCACAGTGAGGGAAGAAGAGAAATAAGAGGAGAAGAACCTTCCAGACAGATCATCCCCAACTTCATACTGATAGACACGAATGACCCGACGATATGCTATGCTATTCAAAGAAAAGAAACCAAATGAATACACCAAAGGGAGGCGAGGCAAGAGCATATCGAGACAGACACGCGCCACAAAGCCCAAGCTGGCTGCAAGTGCACAGGCAAGGGCAGCCTGGCATCAGGTGGGATCCAGGGGCAGCTCATGGGGCACTGGGCCAGGCGGGACAGGGCTTGGAAGGAGCCACAGGTAAGGGAGCATGGCATTGCACAGACAAGACCAAGAGCAGCAGACAGCCTGGGGCAGGGCAAGCCTGGGGATGCTTGCTCCATGTGGGGCTCAGACCTGACACTACCACCCCTCCCACCCTTTGCAGCCTCCCACAGCCTGACTGGTTTGGGCAGATTTCTCCAATCACCACCTTCATATGCCTGATTGCCCCATTTGCAGAACCTTAGTCTGGGCTGGTCTCCTGAGACCGTACAGGGTATGGCCTAGCTGCAGGCCTCTGCTGTGACTGGGGACAGCCTTGCTCCTCCCTGGGGCTCCTCCAAGTCCTATCTCCATACCACATCAGAACACTGGACATCTCTGCCTTCTGCTATGGTGAGCAGTTCTGATTACCCTCCCTAGGGGAAAGCTAGGGGCCACTTCAGCCCTGGGGGCTGTACAGCTCCCCATCAGCTAGACATTGTACCCAGCCTGAGCAGAAATAGGCTAAAGGAAGTCCAATCCAGTCCTGGTGCCTGGACAGCAGACAGAATCCCGGGGTGTGGACTTTGGCTCTGTCCTTATTGGTCACATCCCTTGCTGATCTGGGCAGAGACAACAGTGACTCCCCAAAGACCATGGGCTCTAGGACAGTGAGTACGGGACAAGGCACACACTCCTTGTGAGGGAGCAAGGTGGGCAGGAAGGCCCATCCTGGGATCTTCTGCAAGCCAGGCCATCAGGGGATAAGGGGCACAGGGACAAGCACACAAGACACCACCACGCCACGACCACCATGAGCCCGGAGAAAGAACACAATATTAACCCATCAAGGAGGTATGTTCTGTGGAAGTCCATGTAGACCCAAGACAAGGCGGTTTCCGGACCCAGCAGCAGCAGCAGCAAATTGGAGGAGGGGGCAGAGAAGGCAAACAAAACAGAACATTAGTACTCTGTCACGGGTCCTGTGCTAGCTGTGGCTACATTAGTGCCAAGTCTGCTTGGGAGCCCATTCACAGACCTACCTCACCTGAGACAGCTGGCAACATAATTTTCTACCATGGAGTTCCTCTAGCTACCTACTGTTGTGCTCCAGAGCCTGACCAGTATCTGCCAGTATTTATTTATTTACATGGAGAAAGAGAATGGGCATGCCAGGGCCTCCAGCCACTGCAAATGAACTCCAGATGCATGTACATCTAGCTTTATGTGAGCACTGGGGAATCAAAACTAGGTTGTTTAGGGCTGGAGAGATGGCTTAGCGGTTAAGCGCTTGCCTGTGAAGCCTAAGGACCTCGGTTCGAGGCTTGGTTCCCCAGGACCCACGTTAGCCAGATGCACAAGGGAGTTCGTTTGCAGTGGCGGAAGGCCCTGGCGCGTCCATTCTCTCTTTCTCTCTGCTGCCCTCAAATAAATAAGAATAAACAAAAATTTAAAAAAAAAAAAAAAAAAACTAGGTTGTTTGGCTTTGTAGGCAAGTGCCTTTACCCACTGAGTCTGCTCCCCAGCCCCGCCTGCCTCTCCCCCTGCTATTTCTTTTGTTTTGTTTTTGAGACAAGGTCTTGCTCAAACCAGCCTATGAGTCATTATGTAAACCAGGTGGGCCTCAATTTGTGGACATGTTCCTGTCACTGCCTCTTGAGTGCTGACATTATAAATGAGTTCCACCATGCCTGGTCTGGACCTCAGGTTTCCAACAAGGCTCCCCATGTCCTGGAGGTATAGGCACCTGGTCTCCTGGATCCACTGGTGGAAGGCATTGGCATGCTGGGCAAACTCCTGGCGCAGCTTGTCATTCTCTTCCTGCCGCCGCTGCTCCTTCTGCAGCTCCAGTTCCCGCTCCTGAGAACAAAAGGAGACCTTGATGTCTGCTCTCTGTCTCTGGTAAGCAGCTCCACCTCCAGGGAGTAAGTGGACCCCACAAGAGATGCCCCAGGCCAGCAATACCTTTATGATCTTCTGCAGGTTCCTCCAGGTCTCCTCCAGGGCCTCCATGGTGAACCAGGTGTAGGGGTTGGAAGCCACACGGAAGCTCTTGATCTGGCGGTCGAGCTCAGCAAGCTGGTTGAAATCAGCCTGTGCGGAGCTGAGGGAGGAGCGGAAGGCATCATGGGCCTCGCGCAAGGCTTTGATCTCCTCCAGGGAGTTGCAGCGCACAGGGTCTGTCAAGTCCTCTTCGGCATTCTCAAACCAACTATTGAAGGCAGACGCTTTTTTGGCAAAGGTCAGGAAGAGGTCTTCCACCTAGAATCAGAGGGGCAGAGTCAGGGAACACCAAAGCAAGAGGGTGGGTACCAGGTGTATGGGAAGGAAGGAAGGAAGGAAGGACAGGCAGCTCCTGGCAAGCAGAGGGAAGCACGGTCTGCTGCGCCTGGCTCCCCTCTTGGCCTCATCCCAATGTGTTCTTTCCTCTCGCCCATTTCTCCCTGCTCTGTCCTGGGTCTCAAAGGCCAACCTCATTAAGGTAAGAGTCCTGCTTGCCTAGGGTTCCAGAGTTCAGACCCACCATCAGCTCCTCTTGGGCTGAAGGTCAGTTTCCTTACAGGATGGTGGCACAGCAATGGCAAAGGGAAGGTGGGTCTGCGGAACCTTATCTGGTCATGCACTCACCTTTCGGAAATGACTCTGGGCCTCCAGCAGCTTCTTCTTCCGGGTGGCTGAGTTGGCCAGCAGCTGGCCCCATCTCTTCATCAGGGAGGCATGACGGGCTTCAATGGCCTTAGACTGTATGTGCTTGGCTGCCAACAGCTGATCTTTGAGGGCAGTGATGTTGGCAATGCCCTCCTGCTGGAAGGCCTGCAGGCCAGCATCAAAGGTTTCCTGGAAGAAGGAGCCACAGGCTGGTTCACATCTGGACTACAAATGCCTGGAGTACTTCAGCTTAGACTGGCATGAGCAGCTCTCCACCGGGTATCTCACTAGGTGGCCTGGTTGCTCCACTTTCTTCTGGCATCAGTCACATCTGCCTGCTAGCTTCACACCACAGATTATGGCAATGGCTGCCTTCTGCCCTTTGGCTATGGGCCCTTCCTTTCATTCCAGCACTGAGGACTCAAGGCTCCTCAGAGGTGCCAGGCTGTCCTGTCCCTTAGACCATTGGCCTGCTGAAGACGAAGCATCCCTGTGTCTGGGCTCTCATTGGTCCTTAGCCCTGTTGGTCTCATCAGATAGATGCCTGGTTCTGTGTTTGGTCCTTCAGTTAAGCCTGGAAGCTTAAGTCCCAGGACTAGAGGATGTGTGCTCATTCTTGAATGCCATGGCTACACAGGAGCCAATGAAATGTCTGAAGGAAGGACCCCTCCAAGCTACCTCCTAGGAAGTGCTATCTGAATAACCCTAACCCATCACTAAGGTGGCATACTGACCTGCTTGGTGAGCAGAGTCTGAACTGAAGAGAGATCTCGGCCATAGTCATCTGTCTTCAAGCTGTTCTCCTTTTCCCCTAAGAAGCAAGTGTGAAAACCGTATTGTCCTTTCACTGAGCAGCAAACTGATTACAACAGAACTACAGAACTGAGGCAAGCACCATTCTGCTTACATTGAAACCCAAGTTGCCAATGCCTCTGACCCCATAGCAGCAGCTCTACCACGCACCCACACTGTGTCCTCCTTTGACCCAGGAGAGGTCCTCCCAGGTCACATGGGCTCTACCTTCAGAAATCAGCATCCCTCATGAAGGGGCTGGATGGGACCCTGGACAAGGCATTTAGGGGGAGGTTCTGAAGTGGCCTGGCCTGCTGCTTGGTCCCTCTACTGTTTGTGTCAAAAGTTACAGGCCCTTTTTGGCGAATGCTAATGTTAGCTCAGTGTGGGTACTACTATAGGAGCTGTAGGCTCTGGACATCTCTCCTAACTGGCAGCCAGGCCTGTCCTGTAGCAGGCTCTGATCAGTGTTCCATCAGTTTCTTCTCTGCAGCAGAAAACCACCTGAGTGACAGCACATAAGCTGTGGCTCTGAGAACAGCTTCCTGGCCCTGGAGAGTGAGAAGCTTTAGGCTTTGCTGAGAATGCTCACCGATCCAGGATTCCACCACATCGGCTTTCCAGTTGAACTGAAGGAAGGCAGAGTTCTCATCCAGCTTTGCCTTCCTCTGAGCTGCAGCTTTCTCCAGGTCAGACACCTTCCCGTTCAGGCCCTTCATCTTGGAGGAGATGTTCTCCTCATGGTGATTGTTCTAGGCCGGGAAGAGGAACACACCATCAGCCTCATCACGCTCTGCATCTGTCTACTTGCAGCAAGCCTCTGCCTCCCCAAAGGTGCTCAGTGTGTGTCAGGCGGCCTCCTTTCCCCTAGCCACTACTCTGAGCAAAGTCAAGGGGCTAACAGTGTCACATCTGGGTATTTATACCACAGAAGCAGGAGAAAGGGGCTGGCATTTTAGATTACAGAGATGTATTCACTAGTTGTATTTCCGGCCTGATAAACACAACCAATAGTTAACAGGGTTTTTGTTGTTGTTGTTTGTTTTTTGAGGTAGGGTTTTTCTCTAGTCCAGGCTGACCTGGAATTCACTATGTAGTCTCAGGTGGCCTGGAACTCACAGTAATCCTCCTACCTCTGCCTCTCCCTCCCAATCCTCCTACCTCTACCTCACCCTCCCAAGTGTTGGTTTGATTAAAGGTGTGCAGCACCACACTGGCTAGGCTCACCTTTTTAATGAGATCCTGTCCATTAGTACAGACGTCATTCACGCGATCCTTGTGGACAGTGAAGTCTGTCTCAAAAGCCTCATGTTTCTTCAGTAAACCCTGGGAAGGAAGCAGTCAGGCCAGTCAGAACCTGTGGTGTGCTGGGTCCTGGGATAGAGGGTGACACAATGGATGAGCCCTGCCCGCTAGTCTAGGTGGGAGTGCCACTACCATGGTACATGGACAATAGGAGAGTCAGTACTACGTGGGGGTGGGGAAACAGGCCCAGACTTCCTACAGAAGTTAACAGCTGGCCACCGGAGCTGTAAGTGGTAAGGATTCTACTTCCACAGGACATGGGGGGCGGGGGGGGAGTTTGGCCTCCTGCACCACGACCTCATACTCCCAGGCTCCAGATCTGTGAGACTCCCTCACACTGTGGTGGCATGCCCTGATGGCACTATACTGCATGCTCCTGACCTGGATAGCAGCAAGAGTGTCTCCATAGTCTTCACTGGCCACCAAGGTCATTTTCTCATTGATCCAGGCTTCTTCTTCTTCTACATTCGCTACAAACTGCTGATATTCCAAGGACTCCTCCAGCCGCTGCCCTCTATTTATAGAACAGAAAAAAAGACAAACATCAGTCACATGTGGTGGCGGACACCTTTAATCCCAGCACTCGAGAGGCAGAGGTAGGAGGATGGCCATGAGTTCAGGGCCACCCATACTACAGAGTGAATTCCAGGTCAGCGTGGGCTGGAACAAGACCCTACCTCGAAAAACCAAATAAAATAAAATAAGAAAGACATCCTCTCTTCTCTGCCTTAAATTCTGACAGGTCACATGTGCTTATAATACTCATGAAGGAGATGTGTGTACACAAAATGGTTTGATCCAACCTTCTCCGGGATAGAGGCACATGGTGTATTCCTCAGACAGGAGGCTCTGGTCACATGCTGGGGCAGGACCAGCTCGGTGCTGGCCTGCTGGAGGTGGGCTGGAGCAGCCTGGCCCCGTTGTCGTGCTCACCGTGCGGCTGCCAGCTGCTTCAGCTCCTTCCAGTGCTCCACAAACTGTGCCAGGCGCTGCTGGATCTCCTCCTGCCCGATGGTGTTGTCGTCGGACAGCTTCTTCCCAGTGTCCAGGACACCCTGGCCAACAACAACAGTAAGTCACTGGCCAGCAGCACCAGAGAGACCTCAACTTGGTATCTGAACTTTCTCGTGGCTTGTGATGCAGTGTCATGAGGGCAGCAGTGCAGTGGGGTGGGGCGGGGCTCCTGGCACCACCACCTCAGCACCGCCTGCTCGCTCACCTGGATAGCCGGCTCGTGGGCAGCCAGCTCCGCCTCCAGCCGCTTGTGCTTCTTCCTCAAGTTCTGCACGCCCGTGAGGTCCCGGCCATAGTCCTCAGAGCCCACTAGAAGCTTCTTCTCCCTGAGGACAGAGGCAGCATGGTCAGCCTGCACCTCATCCTCTTCTTCTAGAGCTTTAGGCCAGCCAGTGACCCACAATGCCCTTTTCCACTATCTACCACTCCCTCCAGAAAAAATCCCTTCCACTCTGCTGGAAACAGAGCCTGTTTACCATGAGTGCCTCTGGCCATAACATGGGCTCATCAGGGCATACTGGGTATGCAGAAGAATGGTACTGCCCTGGGTATAGGGGTGCCACTGGCACTGCCCTTATCAATCCTGTATGATCATGTACCCATCACATACAGAGAATCATAAAGGGATTTAGATTTTAAAAAATCAATTTTCAAATTGTATTTTATATATATATATATATATATATATATATATATATATATATAGAGAGAGAGAGAGAGAGAGAGAGAGACAGAGAGGGAGGGAGGGAGAGGGAGGGAGAGAGAGAGAGAGACAGAGAGGGAGGGAGGGAGAGGGAGGGAGAGAGAGAGAGAGAGAGACAGACAGACAGACAGACAGACACAGACACACAGCATGCATGTGTGTGCCAGGCCTCTAGCCACTGCAAATGAACTCCAGACACATGAGCCACCTTGTTGCATCTGGCTTACATGGGTACTGGGGAGTTAAACCTTATGCTTTAAACCTTATGCTTCATTTATGCTTTGTAGGCAAACTCCTTAACCACTAAGCTTTCTCTCAAAACCCAGATTTTGTTTGTTTGCTTATTTTCTTGGTGCTGAGAGACTTCAATCTCTAGATGTATGATTTTTTAAAAGGTCTCAATGAAGTCAAGAATGAACAGAGAGGAGTTTGTCCTTAAAATTTATTTTTTTTGTTTTTAAATTTTTATTACTTACTTATGGAGAGAGAAAGTATGTGTGGATATGCACATGTGGACACCAGGGCTTCCTGTCATTGCAAACTCCAACTGGATGAGTCACTTTGAGCATCTGGGTCTACATGGGTACTGGAGACTCAAACCCAAGCACCAGGCCTTGCAAACAAGTGCATTAAACCAGTGAGCCATCTCTCCAGCCCCAGGTGGCTTTTTGTTTTGTTTTGTTTTTTTCTGGTTTTTCGAAGTAATCTCACTCTAGCCCAGGCTGACCTGGAATTCACTATGTAGTCTCAGGGTGGCCTTGAACTGATGGTAATCCTACCTCTGCCTCCTGAAGAGTGCTGGGATTAAAGGCATGTACCATCATGCCTGGCCCCAAGTGGCTTTTTAAAGGCAGACACAGTGGCTGAAATCTATTATCACAGACTAGGGAGGTAGAAGCCAGAGAATCAGGAGATCAAGGTTAGCCTCAGGAACATAAGTTCCAGGACGTCCTGGACCATATAATATCTTAAAAAAAAAACAAAACTGGGGCTGGAGAGATGGCTTAGCGATTAAGGCGCAGGCAGTTAAGTGCCTTAACTGCTAAACCATCTCTCCAGCATGTTTTTATTTATTTATTTTTTTTGGTTTTTCGAGGTAGGGTCTCAGTCTAGCCCAGGCTGACCTGGAATTAACTATGTAGTCTCAGAGTGGCCTTGAACTCACGGCAAGCCTCCTACCTCTGTGCTGGGATTAAAGGTGTGTGCCACCACGCCCCGCTAGCCCTGTTTGTTTTTGAGGTAGCCAAGGTTGATCTGTAACTCACTCTGAAGCCCCAGGCTGGCTTCAAACTCACAGTGATCCTCCTACCTCAGGTTTTTGAGTGCTGGGACTAAAGGCATGCTCAGCTCACTCTTGCTGCTTCTTCCCGGATGATGTGACAAGATGTGATGTCCTACTTTCTATTCTTGCCATACATGTCCCCTCCCTGACCCCCTGCCCTGCAATGATGAAATATGACCTCTAAACTGTAATTCAAAATAAACCCTTTCCTTCCAAAAGCTAGTTCTAGTTGAGTGTTTTGGCCCAGCAATGAGAAGGCGACATGCTTTTGGTAACTCACCAACTTTCCCAGGGACCTAAAAGGAAGGGTCTAGTGTGACACCATAGTCAGCACCATCATAGGGCCTATGTACCTATGGACAGGGAAGAACTGAGGTGGGATCCTGCTGGCAGGTCTCTAACTGTGCCCTCAGCCGCACCTGTTACCTCCACAGCCCAGGGCCTGTGCACACAAGTTCAGGGACACATACTTAATCCAGGACTCCTCATCATCCATGTCACGGAAGAACTGGTGCAGGCGGTGGGACTCGCTGAGCTTGGCTCGCCTTGAGGCTGCCATGCTCTTGATCTTCTGGAAGCGCCCATTGATGGTGTCCCGCTTCTCCTTCACTTGGGAAGTGTCAAAGGCACTGCTGGTCATTAGGCTGTCTGCCTGACTGTTCAGGTCCTTCAGACGATCCTGGGAGAGACAAAAGAGAAGGGGTCAGAAACCTGGTAGAACTCAGGCAATCCTTACTCAGAAGAGGAGGGCAGCCATACAGAGTAAAAGGAAACTTTGTGAACCCCGGAGGTCAGAACATTCTCATAAGGACACTAGGACCTGATTTACCTGTTCTGCTGTGTAGACATCTGCACTGATGGGGTAAAGGCAGGGTGGAGAGTACCAGAACCTTGCCTCACAGCCAAGCAGCCAGAGACTAGACTAAAAAATCTGTTCTTTTCTCATTCTCAGCAAGGAATGCTGTTTTGATTAGAATAGCCTTGATTTTTTTTTTTTTTTTTTTGGTATTTATTTATTTTGTTGTTTCAAGGTAGGGTCTCACTCTAGTCCAGGCTGACCTGGAATTTACTATGTAGGCTCAGGGTGCCCCCAAACTCATGGCGATCCTCCTCTTGCTGTCTCCTGAGTGCACATGCGTCACTATGACCAGCTACTATTTATTTGAGAGGTAGATAAAGACACAGAGAATGGGCATGCCAGGGCCTTCAGCTGCAAACGAACTCCAGACACATGTACCACCTTGTACATCTGGCTTTATGGGGGTCCTGGGGAATTGAACCTGGGTCCTTTGGCTTTGTAGGCAAGTGACTTAACCACTAACCCATCACTCCAGCCCTTTTTTCTTTGTTTTTCCAGGTAGGGTCTTGCTCTAGCCCAGGCTGACCTGGAATTCACTTGGTAGTCTGAGGATGGCCTCAAACTCACAGCGATCCTCCTCTTGCCTCCCCAGTACCAGGATTAAAGGTGTGCGCTACCACACCTGGCTCCAGCTCTGGTTATTTATTTTGAAGTAGGGTCTCACTCCAAGCCCATGCTGACCTGGAATTCACCGTGTATTCTTAGGCTGATCTCAAACTCACAGTGATCCTCCTACCTCTCCTCTTTGAATGCTGGATATTTTTCATTTTTAAAAACTATTTTTTTTTATTTATTTATTTGAGAGCAACAGACACAGAGAGAAAGATAGATAGAGGGAGAGAGAGAGAATGGGCGCGCCAGGGCCTCCAGCCACTGCAAACGAACTCCAGACGCGTGCGCCCCCTTGTGCATCTGGCTAACGTGGGACCTGGGAAACCGAGCCTCGAACCGGGGTCCTTAGGCTTCACAGGCAAGCGCTTAACCGCTAAGCCATCTCTCCAGCCCTTAAAAACTATTTTATTTGAGAGAGAGGAAAAAAGAGGCAGAGAGAGGGGGGAGGGAGGGAGGGAGAATGGGCTCGTCAGAGCCTCTAGTCACTGCAAATGAACACCAGACTCATGTGCACCTTGTTTGTCTGGCTTTATGTGGGTACTGGGGAAATGAACCTGTGTCCTTTAGCTTTGCTAGCAAGTGCCCTAACAGCTAAGCCATCTCTCCAGCCCTTTTTTTCATTTTTTTGGTGTGAAGGGTTGAACCCAGAGCCTTGTGTATAATAAGGACATGTTCTGCCACTAAACTATACCCTACAGTCTCAATAATATTTTTACTTATTTATTTTGTGTGTGTGAGAGAGAGTAGAGGGGGGCAGGGAGAGAATTAGCGCATCAGGGCCTCTAGACACTGCAATCGAACTCCAGATGCATGCAGCACCTTGTGTGCATGTGTGGCCTTGTGCATCTGGCTTGCATGGGTACTGGAGAGTCAATACCAGGTCCTTATCCTTAACTGCTAAGCAATCTCTCCAGCCCTTTATACGGTTTTTCAAGGTAGGGTCTTCTAGTCCAGGCTGACCTGTAATTCACAATGCATTTTCAGGGTGGACTTGAACTCATGGTGATCCTCCTACCTCTGCCTCCCATGTGCTGGGATTAAAGGGTGTGCCACCATGCTCGGCTTTCACTTAGTGTTTTTTTTTGGCAGCAGGGGTGGGGAGGTTGAGGTAGTTTGCTCTAGTGCAGGCTAACCTGGAATTAACTATGTAGTCTCAGGTTAGCCTTGATCTCACAGCAATCCTCCTACTGCCTCCTAAGTACTGGGACTAAAGGTGTACGCCACTATGCATGGCTTCAACAGTACTCTTTTGCTTTTGGTTTTTCAAGGTACAGTCTCTAGCTCAGGCTGACCTAGAATTCACTATGTAATTACAGGGTGGCCTAGAACTGACAGCAATCCTCCTACCTCTGCTTCCTGAGTGCTGAGATTAAAGGCATGTGCCACCACGCCTGGCTTTTTTTTTTTTTTTTTTTAATTTTTAAATTTATTTGAGAGTGACAAACAGAGAAAGAAGCAGAGAGAGGGAGGTAGGGAGAGAATGGGCACACCAGGGCCTCCAGCCACTGCAAACAAACTCCAGATGCATGCACCACCTTATGCATCTGGCTTATATGTGTCCTGGGGAATCGAGCCTTGAATCTGGGTCCTTAGGCTTCACAGGCAAGCGCTTAACCACTAAGCCATCTTTCCAGCCCTGTTACTTTTTGTTGTTATTGTTAAATGAGAGAGAGAATATTTATGTACAAGGGCCTATAGCCACTGCAATCAAACTCCAGATGCTTGCGCCATCCTGTGCGCATGTGCAAACTTACGCACTTGCATCACTTTGTGCATCTGGCTTGTGTGGGATCTGGAGAGTCGAGCATGGGTCCGAAGGCTTTGCAGGCAAGTGCCTTAATAAATCCATCTCTCCAGCCCAACAGTATTCTTTTTAATTTTTTTTGTTTATTTTTATTTGAGAGCGACAGAGAGAGAAAGAGGCAGGTAGATAGAGAGAATGGGTGTGCCAGGGCCTCCAGCCAGTGCAAACGAACTCCAGACGCATACACCACCTTGAGCATCTGGCTTATGTGGGTCCTGGGGAAATCAAGCCTTGAAGTGAAGTCCTTAGGTTTCACAGGCAAGCACTTAACTGCTAAGCCATCTCTCCAGTCCAACAGTATTCTTGAAATAGCAGCGAATGTTAGTTTTATTAAACATCCAAGCTTTTGTACTTCAAAGACCTCATAAGCAAGAACATTCAGCCTTGGGTTTTCAACAGATACTTTGTCCAAAAGGATAAAATGAGCCAGGAGTGGTGGGGTAAAGAACTTGGGAGGCTGAGGCAGGACTGACTGACATGAAATTGAGGCTGGCCTATGCTACATAGTGAATTCCAAGCCAGGCTGGGCTTCAGAATGAGATCTGGCTCAGCACCCTCAATAATAAACTGAACCTATCTTTCAAAGGAAACTGACAATTGATTTCTAATGATAAAATTCAAACTTTCTCTTTGAAAATACTATTAAAAATTATTTATTTGCAAAAAGAGAGGAGAGAAACAGAGAGTAAATAGGTACACTCCAGCCACTGCAAATGAACTGCAGACACATGAGCCACTTTGTCCATCTGGTTTTACGTGGGTACTAGGGAACTGAACCTGGGTCGTTAGGCTTTGCAGACAAGTACTTTAAACACTGACCCATCCAGCCTGAAATAAGAACTTTTTAAAAATTCTTGTTTGCTACCTTGAGTCTGACAATTTCCAAAACATAAAGATTTTTCTGATGACACTAAGTGTGACATTAACAAATGTGATGCTGCTTTTCATGGTGCTAAGAAGAAGTGATACAAGAGTGCTCAGCACTGCAATTATCTCTATCACACCTTCCAAGACTCAGGGTCTAATGCGGAAGAGGTGGCGGAAAGAATGTAAGAGACAAAGGAAGAGTAGGACTCCTTACAATGTGCTCCCTCCAGACACAAAACGGCCTGGATATCCATGACCTCACAGTGCCTGACACTACCTACACAAGACCATCATCTTAGGAGGAAAAGATGATGACATCAAAACAAAAGAGAGACTGATTGGGATGGGGAGGGAATATAATGGAGAATGGAGTTTCAAAGGGGAAAGTGGGGGGAGGGAGGGTATTACCATGGGACATTTTTTGTAATAATGGAAAATGTTAATAAAAAAAATTTGAAAAGAGAAAAAGTAAATAAAAATTCAAAAAAGATCATGACATCAAAATAAGAGAGAGACTGACTGAGATGGGGAGGGGTATGATGGAGAGTGGAGTTTCAAAGGGAAAAGTAGGGGGAGGGAGAGAATTTACATGAGATATTGTTTACAATCATGGAAGTTGTTAATTACAAAAAAATTAAAAAAATTTTTTAAATGTGATGTTTTGATATCACATAAAAAATATGTGAAGCAGGGGGAGTGCTGGGCGGACTCGGGAGGCAGAGGTAGGAGGATTGCCATGAGTTCAAGGTCACCCTGAGACTCCATAGTGAATTCCAGGTCAGCCTGGGCTAGAGTGAGAACCCTACCTCGAAAAACCAAAAAATAAAATAAAAAAAAAATAAGTGAAACGTATTTAGAACATATAACTCAGTGGACCTATTAAAAAAAAAAAAAAAAAAAAAGGACTGGAGAGATGGCTTAGCAGTTAAGCTTCTGCCTGTGAAACCTAAGGACCCCAGTTTGAGGCTTGATTCCCCAGGACCCACGTTAGCCAGATGCAGAAGGGGGCACACGCATCTGTAGTTTGTTTGCAATGGCTGGAGAGCCTGGCACGCCCATTCTCTCTCTCTCCTCCTCTTTCTCTGTCGCTCTCAAATAAATAAATGAAAATAAACAACAACAAAAAATTAAAAACAACAACAACAAAAATAGAGCTGGGGGTGGCACACGCCTTTAATCCCAGCACTCGAGAGGCAGAGAGAGGAGGATTGCTATGAGTTCAAGGCCACCTGAGATTACATAGTGAATTCCAGGTCAACCCCTGAGCTAGAGTGAAATGCTACCACAGGAAAAAAAAAAAAAAAAAAAGAGCTGGAGCCATGGCACAGCAGTTAAGGTACTTGCCTGCAAATCGAAAGGACCCAGGTTCGATTCCCCAGGACCCACATAAGCCAGATGTACAAGGTGGCACATGTGTCTGGAGTTTGTGTGCAAGCAGCTAGAAGCCCTGGCGTACCCATATTCTCTTTCTCTCTCTCAAAAAAAAAAAAAAAAAAAAAAAGGCCCAGGCATGGTGGTACACAACTTTAATCCTAGTGCTTGGGAGGCAGAGGTAGAAGGATCACCATGAGTTCGAGGCCACCCTGAGACTACATAGTGAATTCTGGTCAGCCTGAGCTACACTGAGACTCTAACCTTGAAAAATCAACAAAAACAAATAATAAAAACAGTTCTATCAAACAAAAAAGGAAACCCAAAACAAACCAACCAACAAAAATAGCACTACAGTGGCATAGCTCCGTGGTACAGCATTTGACTGCAAAACAGCAGCACTACTATCCAGATAGTCCTAGCATACTGAACATTAAATAAATTTGCAAAAATTTAACCAATGCCAATTTTCTCATTAATTTCCAAAGCTGTGGTGTGGTGTGGTGGCACATACCTGAAATCCAAGCACTTGGGAGGCAGAAAGTTTGTTACAAGTTTGAGTCAGGGCTATAAAATGAGACCATGCCTCAAAATAAATAAAAATGTACTTCTTACTTTAAATGAGGCAGAGTCTTACTCTAGCCCAGGCTGACCTGGAACACCACACTCTGTATCTAAGATTTCACTACCACACTTGACAAATACAGTTTTGTTTTTTTTTTAAGTTGCAAGATATGGGACCCAGACCATTATGCATGTTTGACAAGTGCTCTACCACTGACCTCATCTCCAGCCAAAAAGTCACTTTAATTTTCCATGATGTTGACAAAACCTGCACACACCTGGGCTATGGATAATCATTAAGAATCATTAAGAATACAATGTTCAGGGTTTGGGATTTAGCTCAGCGGATGAGCGCTTGCCTAGCAAGCGCAAGTCCCTGGGTTTGGTACTCAGCACCGGAAAAAAAAAAAAAAAATTGCTCTCCTTCCTGCAAAACTCTAGCTCTCCTGAGTCTTGGGAAGCCTGGTTGAAGACTCCTGGGACTCCCTGCTCACCTCGTGGGCGGATATGTCTGCCTCCAGTAGCTGGTGCTTTTTCAGCAGGTTGTTCACAGAAGCCAGGTCTTTTCCATAATCTTCAGATGCCAGAAGAGCCTCCACCTGCCAATGGCAACCCCAAATGGAATGGTTATTGTATGGAAGATCCAGAATGCCCATCTGCCTCATTAGGTCGTTTTGAGTCATGAGTCATTAGTATTCTCACTGAGCTGAGTCCATCTGCCCAGCCTGATAGACATGTACCACCTCTGTTGATCCCACCTGGCGAAGAGCCTATGTACAGTAAGGAGAGAGCACAAGCCCCAAGCCTGCCTGAGATACATGCGCAGAGAGCCCCCACAGGGTGAGTAGACATTAATAACACCAAAGACGTTCACTTGGGCAAAACTCAGATGCTCCTAATTATGGGAAACCTGAATGTCAGAAATCTATGAACTCTCCTACTCAAATATTTCAGGAGCTTTGTGTGTGTGTGTGTGTGTGTGTGTGTGTGTGGCGCTTAGGGTAAACATTTCCCATACACAGCAATAATAAAAATTATATTGTGAACCCACTTATATAAAATATACCTCTACAAAGGTTCATGGACATCTATATAGCCTGGCAATACTCTGAAGTGTCCAAAATTGTGATTCCTAAAAACAAAAACAATAGCAACAAAAAACCCAACCCTTTCTTTCACTATTGTCTTTCTCAACTTCCTACAGGTACACAGAAGGAGGCCCCGGGCAGTGAGGACTTCTGCTTCTCTAAGTCCTGAACTGGCTAGCTAACCCTTTCATTGCCCAAATGCCTAGGAACACTGCCTCAGGGAGTGAGAACTGTTTCACATTACCTCAGAGAGCCAGAAATCAAAGTCCTTGATCCCAGTGTTGAAGTTCTGCTGCTTGTTGGCCTCTTTCAGCTTCTGGCTCTTCTCAGCTGACTTCTGTACCAGGAACTGCCACTGGTCGGCAAGGGCAGCCAGGCGGGCCTTGGGAAGAGACAGGAGCAGTAGGGATGGGGAAGTCTCTGAAGGACCCACCCTAAGCCCAATGCAGAGACCACTGAAGAGGAAGTGGAAGCATTCAGAGAAACCGTCTGTCCTGGCACTGTCCATCTGACTTGGCCCAGAGACTCCAGGCTGCACTGTCCAGAGGATGGCAGTATGCTGCCATTCTTCCCGGGGACAGCAGGAACCCTTTGACTATACCTTCACGGCATCCTCACTGCCAGCGCAGGCCCCACGCTCGATGAGCGAGTTGCCCATGTCGATGACCCCGCGGATGCGGTCAGCATTGGCATGTAGCTCTGCTTCGAAGGCCTGGTGCTTCTGGTGTTTGCTCTGAAAATACCAAACCATCTCTCAGAGCCTGCTCTTGCCAGGCTCATCCTTAAGGGAGGGGAGGAGCACTGGGCAATGTAAAGGACAGGGGAAAGCACTGGTGTGTGGATGCAAGGCAACCACAACAGGGGTGTGCAGTTGCTAGGAGGTCCGCAGGAGCTCGGAGGGTGGGTGTGGCCACAGGAGAAGGAAGGCTCTGCCTCAGAAGCAGAGGCAGAGTCAGTTCTGAATAACTGTACCAGTTGGCCAAGAGCACAGCTTGTAATTATCCACTTTTTAGCATTTTATAGGTAATGGCAGTGCCAATTTCAGCCATGATTTTAATTGTGTGCCAATTTCTATGCATGGCTTTTATCCTTACTGGTCAGAAGCTCTAACAGATTACACACACACAGGGCTATCTCATCTCTAAGACAGCCATCACCACCCAGCCACACATCTAATGGCTGCTGGTTGTCATGGTTCATCAAATATGAGGTTGCTGCCAAAACCCAGACTAAGAGTACAATAGAACTTTCTTTTCTTTTTTTTAATATTTTTTATTTTTTGAGGTAGGGTATCACTCTGGCTCAGGCTGACCTGGAATTCACTACGTAGTCTCAGGGTGGCCTTGAACTCATGGTGATCCTATTTCTGCCTTCTGAGCGCTGGGATTAAACGTGTGCACCACGATGCCCAGCATTCTTTTTTTCCCCGAGATAGGGTCTCACTGTAGCTCAAGCTGACCTGGAACTTACTATGTAATATCAGGGTGCCCTTGAACTCTTTGTGATCCTCCTATCTCTGCCTCCTGAGTGCTGAGATTAAAGGCGTGCACCACCATGCCCGGCTTCTTTTTTGTATTTTTTGAGGCAGAGTCTCACTCTAGCTCATGGTGACCTGGAACTCACTCTGTAGCCCAGACTGGCTATGAAGTCATAGCAATCCTCCTACCTCTGCCTCCTGAGTGCTGGGTGCATACCAACTAACCCGCGGGAATTTCCTTTTGCCAGAAGAGAGGCTTAGTATAATTTGTAAGAATTCATTAGGGAACAAAAGACTTCAGCTGAAACACTACAGACATGACTGCGGACATGGCGGCTATAGCACAATTCTGGGAAAAACACTGGGTGGGGGGGAAATGCAGCCTCAGGGAGTGTTACAGGGGAAAGAAAACTAAGAGGAAAAAAGCAGTGAAGTTTGCTAAGAATTCTGCATCTAATGTTTCATTTCAGAGGCAGCAATTGTTACAGGGTAGGGTCCTCTGGCTGGCTCAATCCACACCAGTGAGGTGCTGGTATTTGTGCTCCAATCCCCAACCCAAAATATAAGGACCAAACAGGGCTCAACAGCTGACATGGACAAAAATCCAATTCAGCTTTGTTTTGCTCTCATCACTTTTTGGCCCAAATTTCATTTTTCTCTTCTATAGCGTCACCTTTTACCCACTTATGTAACTTTCGAGCTATGTGATGACAGGGACATCTCCCAAGATGTGTTATTGCCCAAGTAATGTCTGCTTTTATCTTAACCTCTAGCTCCTGATCATCTTGGATCTGGAAAGCACACCTTCCTATTCCAGTTCTCCAGGCTAGCACCTCTGAAGGTCAATACAAGTGAGTACTGGACTCACACCAGGCTAGACTGCCCTGCCCAGGCTACCTGACATGTAAAGACACAGCAAGACTGAGCCTAAGTCTTCACAGAAAAGCTTATTCCATTTGCAAAGGAAGTACTCCTTGCTTGAAATAAAGTAGACAACTACTGCCCCCAAATCAAACACTGTACAGAACTTGCCTACATGATAAACTGGGAGAGGGAGGGATGGGGACTGCAGGCTATTACAACAGAAAGCCACACCCCACAGGGACACTCGATGGAGGGTGATGAGATGAGAAATGAGGAGGATGGATGAGGTGACACCAGCAGACCACGTATGACCACAATAAGTACTCTACAGAGAAGAACACAAATCCCAGAGCTTATGTAGCTAGAACTCTTAAAAATGTAAAAACTTACCAGCAGCTTGGAAAGCTACAAAAACAGATTGAAAGAACAAGAGTTCAGTACACTGATGTGAACACATGCTCAGCTATTAAAACAGACTCATTCTTCCACCATACTTCTTCAGGGATGGTCAGCATTTGGGAATGTATTACAAAAGCAGGTTCCATAGGCATTATATGACAGACGGCTTCAACAGAAACCAGCAAGGAAGGCAGCTTTCAAATGGCTCCACTGTTCAGTGGGCATCACCATGCTGAAAACTGTCTTACAGGCACAACCCCTTTAACGAGCCTTATTTATCAGTATCCACTAAGTCAGGGCTACTTCAGGACAAGCATCCAATGAGCCCCACTCACCTGGATGTTGGTGGGGTCCTTATACGATTCATCACTTGCTGTCTGTAATTTCTCACTGATCCAGGCCTCGATTTCATCCACATCCCGGCTAAACTGTTGCAGGGTCTGAGATTCTCCAAGCTTTGACCTTTTCTCAATCATCTGGGCTTTCAGGCGGCGCCACCTGAAAGTGAGGCCCAAATGTGTGTCCTCTACTAGCAAGGAGGAAGTTGGAGTAGGGGGGGGCTTCTCACAGGAGAGCATCCATCCTCTCAGGGCAGGCGTCTGTCAGCACCATAGGACACCCACCTGTCTAGGACCTCATTGCGCCGATTGGCAATGTCTCCCTTGGCATAGTGGTCCACGGCGATGAGCTGGTCAGCAAAGGCTTGCAGGGCAGCGATCTTCTCCTCCTGAGGGCAAAGAGTGAGAGGTCAGGGTGGCTTGAGCAAGTCAGGCCTATCCTGCTACTCTTCAGAAGAGGACGGTTATGTGGGGTGACCAGACTACCTGGTGGCAGGATCGGAACACACTGACACTCTAGAAGCCAGCTTGATTTTCATCATTACTAGAGAAGGTTTTAACTCAAGGACTCCAGGTCACACTGAGGTGGGCAGATGGCAGGACAGCAGAAAATGTCACAACAAATTGTTCTTCATAACGTGATAAGGCTGCAGCATTTTATTTTATTTTTTGTTTTTTTAGGTAGGGTCTCACTCTAGCCCAGGCTGACCTGGAATTCACTCTGAATTCTCAGGGCAGCCTCAAACTCACGGCAATCTTCCTACCTCTGCCTCCCGAGTGCTGGGATTAAAGGCATGCACTACCACACCTGGCAAGGCTACAGTATTTTAACCAGTATGATATTATCTTCCCAACATACAAATTCCCACCCTTAAAAAATAATTTTTCAGAAAGCTGGGCATGGTGGTGCACGCCTTTAATCCCAGCACTCGGGAGGCAGAGGTAGGAGGATCGCCATGAGTTTGAGGCCACCCTGAGACTCCATAGTGAATTCCAGGTCAGCCTGGGCTAGAGTGAAACCCTACCTCGAAAAACCAAAAAAAAAAAAAAAAATTTTCAGGGCTGGAGAGATGGCTTAGCGGTTAAGTGCTTGCCTGTGAAGCCTAAGGACCCTGGTTCGAGGCTCGGTTCTCCAGGTCCCACATTAGCCAGATGCACAAGGGGGTGCACGCGTCTGGAGTTCGTTTGCAGTGGCTGGAAGCCCTGGCGCGCCCATTCTCTCTCTCCCTCTATCTGTCTTTCTGTGTCTGTCGCTCTCAAATAAATAAATAAATAAAATTAAAAAAAAAATTTTCAGTCTGGAGAGATGGCTTAGAGGTTAAGCGCTTGCCTGTGAAGCCTAATGACCCCAGCTTGAGGCTCAATTCCCTAGGACCCACGTTAGCCACATGCACAAGGGGGCACGTGCCTCTGGAGTTCATTTGCAGTGGCTGGTGGCCCTGGTGTGTCCATTCTCTTTCTCTCCTCTCTTTCTCCCTCTGTCTGTTGCTCCCAAATAAATAAATAAAAATAAACAATTTTTTTTTTTTTCAAAAAGCTGGGCATGGTGGTGCACACCTTTAATCCCAGCACTTGGGAGGCAGAGGTAGGAGGACTGCCCTGAGTTTGAGGCCACCCTGAGACTCCATAGTGAATTCCAGGTCAGCGTGGGATAGAGTGAGACCCTACCTTGAAACACCAAAAAAAAAAAAAAAAAA
This sequence comes from Jaculus jaculus, assembly GCF_020740685.1. Taxonomy (NCBI): domain Eukaryota; kingdom Metazoa; phylum Chordata; class Mammalia; order Rodentia; family Dipodidae; genus Jaculus; species Jaculus jaculus. Next base: position 124,440,503 of record NC_059102.1, read on the forward strand.
AAAAAAAAAAAAAAGAAGCTAGCTGAGCATGGTGGCACATACCTTCAATCCCAGCACTTGGCAGACTGAGGTAGGAGACCCAGTGTGAATTCCAGGCCAGCCTGGGGTTACAAAGTTAGTTCCAGGTCACCTTGGATTAGAGTGAAACCCTACTTTGAACTTTTTTTTTTAATGCCATTAGTTTTTTTGGTGGTACTGGGGAATGAACCCAGCGTTCATATATGTGAGGCAAGCAATCTACCAATGAGCTACAACTATAGTCCCTTATACCATCTCAAAAAACTATTCAGGTTTGGGGACATGGCTGATAGTAAAGAAACTGCCATGTAATCATGAAGACCTTAGTTTGATCCCCAAAAATCTACTTTAAAAAGCCAGGCAATCGGGCTGGAGAGATGGCTTAGCGGTTAAGTGCTTGCCTGTGAAGCCTAAGGACCCCGGTTCGAGGCTCGATTCCCAAGGTCCCACATTAGCCAGATGCACAAGGGGGCGCACGCGTCTGGAGTTCACTTGCAGTGGCCGGAAACCCTGGCGTGTCCATTCTCTCTCTTTCTCCCTCTATCTGTCTTTCGCTCTGTGTCTGTCACTCTCAAATAAATAAATAAAAAATGGACAAAAAAAAAAAAGCCAGGCAATCAAAGGAGAAAGTGTGTGGGGGGGAAGGGAATTAACATGGGATTTTTTTTTTATAATCATGGAAAATGCTAATAAAATTAAAAAAAAAAAAGCCAGGCAAGAGGCAGGCATGGTGGTGCACACCTTTAATCCCAGCACTCAGGAGGCAGAGGTAGGAGGATTGCTGTGAGTTCTAGGCTACCCTGAGATTACATAGTGAATTCCAGGTCAGCCTGAGTTACAGCGAGACCCTAACTTGAAAACCAACCAACCAACCAAAAACCCAGGCATGGAGGTACACATTTGTAATTTAGGTACTGGGGAAGTGGAGAGAGGAAGATCCCTATGGCTCACTGGTCAGTGAGCCCCTGTTTTAAAAAAGGCGAGGTAGGGCTGGAGAGATGGCTTAGCGGTTAAGGCGTTTGGCCTACAAAGCCAAAGAATCCCAGTTCAATTCTCCAGGACCCATGTGAACCACATGCACAAGGGGGTGCATGCATCTGGAGGTTGTTTGCAGAGGCCAGAGGCCCTGGTGCGCCCATTCTCACTCTCTGCCTCTTTCTCTATCGCTCTCAGATAAATTAATAAATATTTCTTTATTAAAAAAACTCAAAAATAAGGGCTGGAGAGATGGCTTAGCAGTTAAGCGCTTGCCTGTGAAGCCTAAGGACCCCAGTTCGAGGCTCGGTTCCCCAGGTCCCACGTTAGCCAGATGCACAAGGGGGCGCAAGCGTCTGGAGTTCGTTTGCAGAGGCTGGAAGCCCTGGCGCGCCCATTCTCTCTCTCTCCCTCTATCTGTCTTTCTCTCTGTGTCTGTTGCTCTCAAATAAATAAATAAATAAATTAAAAAAAAAAACCTCAAAAATAAAAGGTGATAGAGGCTGAGGATATCATTCAAAGCTGTTCTCTGATCTTTAAACCAAAGTATGTACAGAAACTCCCCAGCCCTGAGCACGTACACATGTATGTATAAATGCATATGCACACAAAACCATCCAGTACTCATTTGAGATTTTTAAGGTTTTCTTTTCTTCTTCTTTTTAAAAATTTTTATTTTTTTATAATTTTTTGAGGTAGGGTCTTACTCTAGCCCAGGCTGACCTAGAATTCACTCTGTAGTCCCAGGCTGGCCTCAAACTCAGCAATTTTCCTACCCTCTGCCTCTTGAGTGCTAGGATTAAAGGCATGTACCACCACAGCCAACACCTTAATGTTTTTGTTTATATAAACAGTTTTTCTGACCATGAAAGTATTCTCTTGAGATGTGACAGTGACTATACTGCTTATTTTTTGTAGTAGTGGGAGCTGAGCCCAGGGCTCCCAGCATATTGGAGAAATATTAAATTCTACCATATACTTACATCCTTAGTCCAAACAGCAAGCACTATAGCTTTCTAGCTTATATAACCAGGACAGCAGATAATTTTTAGTTTAACCATTAAGATTAGAAAGAACAGCACTTGAGAGGCAAAGGTAGGAGGGTTGCTGAGAGTTCGAGATCAGCCTGAGACCACATAGTTAATTCCAGGTCAGCCTGAGCTAGAGTGAGACCCTACCTTGAAAAACAAAACAAAACAAAACAAAACAAAACAAAACAAAACAAAGGCGAACAAGCACCAAATGATAATCAGGACAAATCCAGATGAGAACTCCATGGCCCCAGGCCGCACCTGAACATTGATAGCTTTGTCAAAGTCTTCATGTTTTTTGATCAGAGCCTCCACACTGTCTAGTGAGTCTCCTTTGTCTTCTGTGTTTAGGAAGGCCTCTCGGGCAGCCATCCAGTTCTCGGCTTGCTCACAGTCTCGATGGAACAGCTGCAGAGGGAATAGGAACGTGAGAAGAAATATGGGCCATTGGCAAGAAACCCTTGGTCAAACACCCAGAGCACACGCACCTGCAACTCCAGGCAGTGGTCCAGCATCATCCTGCGCTGAACCCAGGCCTTCTCCAGGTCGGCACGCTCCTGGTCAAGAATATCAAGTTTCTCTTTGATCTCTGGGCTGGCATAGTGTCCATGTGCCAACAGCTGCTGCCCAAACTGCTCAAATGCCTGGAAAGTGCCAGCCCTGGCATCAATTTCTGTCCGGTGTTCCTGCCAAGGGGAGAGAAGGGATTAGGTAACTGGCAGAAGATGACCACACTGGTGTCAACCACTGGCTCCCAACAGAGGTGGGCGAAAGGTCACTCAACAGGCAGGACCCACCTGGTGTCGCTCCAATAAAGCCTCTGCTCCAGTCACATCTTTGGCTAGCTCATCTGAGGATACCAATCCCCGTATTCCATTGATCCAAGACATGAGGTCCCTAGAAATCAGATCCACAGAGAAACATGTTACACTACCTGGCAAGCAGACCTTCTGCCTAGGAAATAACTGCATCTCTTACCTCAAAAGGTTATTTTGGGTTAACCTAGTCATGTATAAAATAGGGTCTGATCTCACATCCCCTTCTTTATATTATTTAAAAAAGGGGCTGGGCATGTAGATCAGTTGGTAGAGTGTCTGCCTAATGTGTGTGAAACCTTGAGTTTATCACCTAGGCATGGTGGCACATGCCTGTAGTCCCAGTACTCTGAAGGTGGAGGCAAGAACAAATTGCTATATAACTAAGCCCTTTCACCCTAGCTGTGCAAGGTGGCACACTCAAGTTCAAGGTTATCCTTAGTTACGTAGTGAGCTGAGGTCAGCCTGAGCTACATGAGACCTTCAAGACAAAAAGAAAAGTTCTGTCAGCTTACACAGTAATAAGTTCCAACAGAAACAAAAGCTATGCTTAAGGCTTTTTTCCTGTCTGAGGTAGGGTTTCATTACATAGCCCAGGCTAGCCTCACAATTTGGCTCCTCTTGCCTCAGTTTCGTAATGGGATCACAGGTGAGGATCACAATGTTCAGCTAGTGCTTGCGTTTCTGGTAGTGTCAAATGAATAAGCCTTTCTTCTGCCTATTTTTTTTTTTTTTCCATTTTGTTTTCAAGGTAGGGTCTTGCTCTAGCCTAGGCTTACCTGGAATTCACTACGTAGTCTCAGGGTAGACTTGAACTCACAGTGATCCTCGTACCTCTGCCTCCCCACTGCTGGGACTAAAGGGCTGCATTACTATACCCAGCTAATTGTTCCTTAAAAAAATTTTTTTTTGATGTGCTGGTTTGATTCAGGTGTCCCCCATAAATTTAGGTGTTCTGAATGCTAGGTTCCCAGCTGATGTAGACTTGGGAATTAACACCTCCAGGAGGCAGTTGGAGGTATTGTTGGAGGTAGGTTTATGGGTGTTATAGCCAGTTTCCCCATGCCAGTCAGTGTTTGGCACACTCTCCTGTTCCTATTGTTACCTTATGTTGGCCAGGGGGTAATGTCTACTCTCTGCTCATGCTGTCATTTTCTCTACCATCATGGAGCTTCCCCTCGGGCCTGTAAACCAAAATAAACCTCTTTTTCCCACAAGCTGCTCTTGGTTGGGTGATTTCTACCAGCAATGTGAACCGGACTGCAACAGTAAAGTGGTACCAAGGAGTGGGATTGCTGCCAGACACCTGACTATGTGGCTTTGGCCTTTTGGAGCTGATTTTCAGGAGGAATGTGGGAGGATTTGAAATTTTGGCCTAAGAGATGCCTTGCAGTGCTCTAAGTACAGCTTGAGGGACTATTCTGGTCAGAGTTGAAAGGCCTGGATACAGTAAACTATGGACTGTGAGGTTTGACTTATGAGGGTGAGAAAGAGCTTTGCTTGGACTGGGCTAGCAGTTTGTGTGAGAAACTTGCTGTTATGCTTGTGTCCTGAGAAGTTGTGCAGGGTTGCTTTGCGTAGAAATGAAGTGGTGTGAGCAGAGGGATATGGCACAGAAAGAAAAGTCTCTGGGTGAACTGCTGCCCATTCAGCTGCAATTGAGAGATTATAACCTTTGAGATTGAGCCAGCTGACCTGCACTGGGCAAGAGGAAAAATGTAGATTCTTTTGAAGGGGCCTGAGTGCTCAAGGAGTGTCCTGTTCTTCAAAGTCTGCTTTATTCTCCTCTGGATTAACAAATTGGCACCCTACCTGGTATTGTAGAGCATAAGAAATGCAGGAAAGAGAGGGTCATTGACTTTACAACATGGCCTTGTGTTTTGGAAGTGACCATGGGCACTTTGAAGCAGGTTTGCTGGATGCCCGCATGGAGACCGCATGGGGCCATGAGGATGAACCATGGATTGCGGTGGAGACCCAGTGGAGATGCTGGGACCACAAGATGGCTGCTAAGGAAAGCTGCCAGCTTCGATGAGGTTTTCCAGGACTGTGAGTAGTCTAGCTGGAGGGGTGGAATTGGAATACCAGAGACTTGTTGTTGGCTAGAATTATCAGACTTGGAGATTTGTCACTGGCTAGAGTTGTTGGACTTGGAGCTGTAGCTGTGTTTTTATCAATTCCAGTGATGTTCATACAGCCCCATAATAGTCCAATATCTTTTAACTGAGCTATAATACCAAAAATATCCCCCCAAAAACCATAATGACACAAAATAAACACTCATACTGCAAGAGATGGCATTGGGCATAGCAAAGAAATATTCAAGCAATACATGATTTAAAACAACTAGGGCAAACTCTGCAGCTCCAAGTCCAACAACTCTAGCCAGTGACAAATCTCCAAGTCCGATAATTCTAACCAGCAACAAGTCTCTGGTATTCCAATTCCACCCCTCCAGCTAGACTACTCACAGTCCTGGAAACAGGAATGCTAGTTAGAGTTAACTGGTGACTGATTACAGGTGACAGCACCACCATTGCTCCTTATGTCACCCTTTCTATTTTTCTGTGGCCTTGAAAGTCTTCAAAATCAAAAATGTTGGTAGAGGGCTGGAGGGATGGCTTAGCGGTTAAGGCATTTGCCTGCAAAGCCAGAGTACCCAGGTTCAAGTCCCCAGGACCCTCATTAGCCAGATGCACAAGGGGGCGCACACATCTAGAGTTTGTTTGCAGTGGCTGGAGGTCCTGTATCTCCCCCCATCTCTCTGTCTCCCACTCTCTCTTTCTCTGTCAAATAAATAAATAAAAATAAAATATATTTTAAAAAATGTTGGTAGAAAAGTCCAAGTATATTCATATTAAGTAAAATAAAATTCTAAGAAGAGAACACATCTGTGAAGGAATAAGGAGGTGAGCGTATATGCATACTAAGTACACATGCATTTTTTAGCATTCAGTAGTTTGTATACTTTATACAGTACTTTCATAATAAAAATTACTACTACTACAAAGAGGGCCGTATGCACTACAGCTCTTAAGTGATACTGGTTTTTTACCTGAAGTCGCTAAGGAAACGCTGCAGGTCATGGGAGTCGCCCAACTTGGCCTTGCGCTGGTCTGCACGCTTCCCAAGGCTGGACCAGGCCTGGTTTAACTCAGTGCACTTTTCCTTTAGGTCCTCTGCAGACTCAGGGTGAGACTGGATCAAGCGCTGGGCTGTCTCTCCAAGGGAATTCACCTGCACAAAGACAGTAGTGAGAAAGTCCAGGAAGGGAGTACTGCTCTGCAGAGCCTAAGCCTTCACCCTGCCAGGGGCATTTCTCACCTTGTCACCTAGAGCAGCAAGGTCCCTCTCAAAGCCTTCATGTTTGCGCTGCAGGGCCTGGACACTGGCTAGATCATGGCCATAGTTGTCTGTGTTCAGAGCCTGGTTCTTCTCTTCAATCCATTCTTTGGTTTCATCAGCATCTCTGCAGTGAGACACATGCAGGATAATAAACATCAAGTGCCACTGCCTTTGCTCCAGGGAACACTCAGGGAAAATCCCTTCAGCTAGCATTTGTCTGTCATGACTACACAGCCACCCTCAGCAACAGTAAATAAGCAGTTGCTGTGTCAGACATGTTTTTGGTGGTTGAAACCACATTAGGATGATCTAGCTGTTAGGCCAGATCCTGCTCAGCAGCCAGGGCATCAGTATGGGGTGACCAGTCTCTGTTTTATCCCTGCCTCAGGCAAGGCAGGGCCCCTCACCTGTGGAACCTCTGCACTTCGTGAGCACTGCCCAAGAGCTGGCTCCGTTCCTCAGCCAGCTGCTGCAGGGACCGCCAGCGCTCATTCAGCTCCTGTAGGAGAATGGCAGGGTCAGATCTCTATCACCCTGCTCGGGAATGCCCACAATCAGACATTGGGGGAATAAGGCTCAACAGAAAAAGTGCTAGAATACCTATAACTTCCTGTGTCTGGCCTTCCTTAAATAAACCAGTATAACAACAGCAACATTCCAGACATCAAAAACAGCTATATCTAATTGTTTTAACACCCCTGAGAGCCTGACCTAGGAACTTCGTTAGAAGCAGTGAAAGAGTAATTTGTCCTTGGTCTCCACTAGCCTGGTGCCTGACTTGTGACACTTGCTTTCTGAACAACTGCTGAGTGGATCCATGCCAAAATTTTCCTCGTAGCACTAGTACAGCTGCATCCTTTGGCCAGAGTACATCTGGGAAAAGCTGAGTGCAGGCATGCACAGCCAGAAAAGGCCATAATCCTTGTCTAAGGAGAGATGTTTTATGACTCCTACTCTGCTGGAAATCCCAAGACAGGCCCACAGCACTCTTAGATAGGTGAGGTCTAAACTAGCAAAGTCAAGCAAACATCCCTGTGAGAGCTAGTATTTGCCACAGAAACTCGAGAGTCTCCAGGAGACCCAGGGATTGGACAGGCCACACAGTTCATTCCAGCAATCACTACACACAGGGGCAGCCAGGGGAACTGGTCGCCATTTCTTACCTTGATGGAATTGAAGGTGGCCACAGTGTGAACCATCAGACGAGCAGACTGAGAGGAGAGCGGAAGGAAAACCAGTCAAGTGTCTGTTAACTAAGGGACAGATCTGAGCTATGAATGCTACTGAGTAGGTACCAATGGTCAACCAACATGCTAGAGAGACTGGCAATGTTTGGAGCAAGGCATTGATAAAATGTCAACTCGAAGAAAGGTATGAGAAAACCCAAAATGCATAATTTAAGAGTCATCTCAAAGGCTACCTACACCTAAACAAGCACCAATCATCACAGTTTGCTAGATGAGAAATATTAAGATTGAGAAGTGGAAAGTTGAATCATAGGAAAAACACCCCAACCTATTTGGTCAGAGTTTTAAGAGAAACAGATCCCAGGAGCCAGACTGACCAGCAGGTCAGAGAAAATGACTGAACAGGCAAAAAGGTAAGCCAAGAGGTCAGTCAGGAGAAGGTGACATTCTGATTTGGGTTTTCATGTTCTAATTCACCAGGATATACTTTAAAAAAAAAAAAATCTGCATGTAGATGGGGGGGGGGGCACACCAGATCCTCTTGCCACTGCAAACGGAAAGCCAGATGCTTGTGCCACTTTAAAAAATATTATTTATCTTCAAGTGGAAAGGAATAGGAGAGAGAGAATGGGCATGCCAAGGCCTCCAGGTGCTACAAACTCCAGATACATGTGTCACTTGGTGTATTTGGCTTTCGTGAGTACTAGGGAATCAAATGTGGATAGTTAGGTACTGCAGGCAAGTGCCTTAACTACTAAGCAATCTCTAGCCGTGTTTGTTTTTGAGGCAGGGTCTCCCTCTAGCTCAGGCTGACCTAGCATGGAATTCATATTGTACTACCAGGTTGGCTTTGAACTCATTCATGGCTATCCTTCTACCTCAGCCTTCTGAGTGCTGGGATTAAAGGCATGGCCCACCATGCCCAGCTTTGTTCCACCTTTTGGATCTAGCTTTATGTGGGTACTTGGGAAAGAAACTCAGGCCAGCAGTCTTTGCAAGTGTCTTTAACTGCTGAACCATCTCCCCAAACACAAGATATACCTTTTTTTTTTTTTTTTTTTTTTTGTTTGTTTTTCAAGGTAGGGTCTCACTGTAGCCCTGGCTGACCTGGAATTCACAATGTATTATTCTCAGGGTGGCCTTGAATTTACAGCAATCTCCCTACCTCTGCCTCCCGAGTGCTGGGATTAAAGGCGTGCGCCACCACGCCCGGCAAGATAAACTTTTAAAATACAGGTATCTACTATACAACTTATCTATAGCTCAAGCAATATATTCTTAGAGCTGGGTCCAAGTAAATTGTGTCATAATCTTAGCTGCAAACACAGCATATAAAGTCCCTTTCAGTACTCCTGGCCTGAGTCTGGCTGTCCTGAAGAAGCACTGCATACTGTGTGAATGATGTCTACAGCTGCTGTAATTTGTTCCTTCTTTTCCTCCTCTGGATGTGGAATCTTCTACAAAGCCTTTAGACCACAGGAGATCAGGCCAGGTAGGGAAGAACAGGTTTTACTATTCTTCACATCCTTAGTTATTATCCCATTTACACCATTTCAATAGAACTGCCATCCAATGGGACTATGCCTGCTAACAAAGTGTCCCTTTTGAGGCAGACCATGGTACTACCACCATCTACTCTTACTGAGCACAGAAGGAGTGCACTTTGCTTCTGGGTATTACACATCATAAGTTTCCTCTGTGTAAACCATAAGGTCAGCAGGAGGCCAGATCAGATGAGTACAAGTTCAAGACAAGCTGAACACCCAGAGAAAGGACGTAAGACGCTGCATGTTCATGTTTCTGCAAAACTCTTGCAAAGAATGACTTGCAAAGAATCCTTACCTTCCATGGGGATGCTGTCTTGGAGTCTGCTTCATCCTATTCAGAGGAGGAAGAATTTAGGCACTGTGTCTCACAGCAGACATACCCAGCACCTGATATTACAACTCAGTGACTGTTCCCAGAGGAAATCCCAAATAAAACAACAGAACATCTCCCCTCTGAAACTTAGAGCCAACTCTAGGTAGTAATAAACCTGAGCATGGTTGACAAGAATTATGCAAGCAAATCCATTTTTTAAATATAGAAGAGATGGGAAATGAAGAAATTTAAGAAAATAACCACTCTTCCTTTATGTCATACTCATAGAATTCTTTGAAAGGGGTTCTAGATATAAATGATAGTTGTGGAAAGCATTTTAGAAAAACAAAAATATAAGACACTGTATACTCCTGTAATCCCAGCATTTGGGAGACTGAGGCAGGAGGATTATGAGTTCTTTGGTCAGTCTGAGCTACATAAGTACTATGCCAACCTGGGCTGGCTACACAGTATTTGCCTCAAAACAAAAACATTTTTAAAAAACTTCTATTCTGGAGAATGACAAACAGAAGTCAATGTCCAGAACTTCTTTTCCATAGATATATATATTTTTTAAACCAAAAGGCCTCTGAGGTTCAGTACCTCTTGTCTTTACATGCTTCCTAAGATCTAAATCCTTGTCAAGTTCAAGTTCCACATGGAGCCCCTGCCACGTACCTTGGGCATCATGCCGTACACCTCCTGCAAGGAGAGAGGAAAAGCAGCATTAGCACCCAAGGATGCCTGTGCTTCCCTGAACATGCAACAGTTGAGAGCACCATAGGAGACAAGTTACAGAAGAGACTGCAGAGCTAGTCAAACGGGCCAACAGAACTCCACACGTGCAAGCGGTTCTTTATCTAAAGAGCTCACAAAATTTCAGCCAAGGACAATATAAACAATCACCAGCATTCACAGCACTTCATGGGCTAAAGAGAGCACAGGATCCCCCCATGGATGAAGCTGAGGGCAACTGGCCACAGGAAGTTAAAATGGTTTAAGGCACACGGGATTTTCTGCATCCACGTCACAATCCTATGCTATGAAATGTGTGGCCCGTGAGGAACCGATGGTAACACAGCCTTGCCCCAAGGTTGAGACACCTACCTGCTGCTGTACTGCCTGTACTTCCTCTGCCATCAGACCTTCAGACTCTAGGTCTTCAGCCACTTTGTTAATATCCTTCAGCCGGGACTCATTTGCTTTCAGGTCCTTCAAAGCAAAAGCCACAAGAACTAAACTCACAGGAGCATGTTAAGGGAGAGGGAGGCACAAACACTCAGAATCAATGTTGTGAGCTTATGGAAAACTGTCCTAACAGGCAGCCCTGGCCTGGAATTTAAAGATGTGTGCCACCACATGGTTCACAGACCTTTTTTTCTGGGCGGGGGGGTTGAGGTAGGGTTTCACTCTAGCCCAGGATGACCTGGAATTCGCAATGCAGTTTCAGGGTGGGCTCAAACTCATGGAGATCCTCCTACCTCTGCCTCCTGAGTGCTGAGGTCACATGCCACCATGCCTGGCTCAGACTTGATGCATGTGCCCCTTTGTGCATTTGGCTAACGTGGGTCCTGGGGAACTGAACCTGGGTCCTTTGGCTTTGCAGGCAAATGCCTTAACTGCTCAGCCATCCCTCCAGCCCAACATTTATTTATTTTTTTCTTCTTGTTTGTTTTGCAAGGTAGGGTCTCAGTCTAGCCCAGGCTGACCTGGAATTCACTAAGTAGTCTCAGGGTGGCCTTGAACTCACAGCGATCCTCCTACCTCTGCCTCCTGAGTGCTGGGATTAAAGGCATGGGCCACCATGCCTGGCCTGTTTGAATTGGCATGCCAGGGCCTCTAGCTACTTCACTCAAACTCTAGATGTGTGTGTCATCTTGTGCACATGCACTATCTTATGTGCATGTATCACCTTGTGCATCTGGCTTATGTGGGTTCTGGGGAGCTGAACCTCGGTCCTTCTTAGGCTTCACAGGCAATAGCCTTAACCACTAAGCCATCTATCCAGCCATCACAGGCTTTATTTTTTTTGGGGGGGGCGTGGGTTTCAATTTTTTGAGGTAGGGTCTCACTGTAGTTCAGGCTGATCTGGAATTCACTATGTAGTCTCAAGGTGGCCTCAAACTCACAGCAATCCTCCTACCTCTGTCTCCCAAGTGCTGGGATTAAAGGCATGTGCCACCACACCCAGCCCTCACAGACTTTTTTCTTCTTCCAAATTTTTATTAATAACTTCCATGATTATAAAAAATACCCCATGGTAATACCCTCCCTTCCCCCACTTTCCCCTTTGAAACTATTCTCCATCACACCCCCACCCCATCTCAATCAGTCTCTCTTTTAATTTTGATGTCATGATCTTTTCCTCCTCTTATGATGGTCTTGTGCAGGTAGTGTCAGGCACTGTGAGGCCATAGATATCCAGGCCATTCTGTGCCTCAGAGTTTTAATTAAAAAACAAACAAACAAAAAAAAAAAACAAACCAGGGTGCTGGGCCTGTTTAGAAAAAAAATAGAACAGGGGCTGGAAAGATAGCTTAGTGGTTAGGTGCTTGCCTGCAAAGCCTAGTGACCCAGGTTTTATTCCCTAGAATCCACATGAAGCCAAGTGTACAAAGTGGCACATGCATATGGAGTTTGCTTGCAGTTGCTAGAGGCCCTGGTGTGCTCATTCTCTTTTTTCTCTTGCTCTCTACTTGTAAAGTAATGAAAATGTTTAAAAAACAGGGCTGCAGGGATGGCTTAGTGGTTAAGGCATTTGCCTGCAAAACCAAAGGACCCAGGTTCAATTCTTCAGTAACCATGTAAAATGCACAAGGTGGTACATGTGTCTGGAGTTCATGTGCAAAGGCTGGAGGTCCTGGTATGCCCATTCTTTCTTTCTCTCTCTGTCAAATTAAAAAAAAAAAAAAAAAATATATATATATATATATATATATGTATGTATACACACACACACACACACACACACACACACACACACGTGTGTGTGTGTAAAGTCAACCTACCAAACACCTAATCAACTAACAAAAGCAATACATAACCAGGTATAGTGGCTCACATCTATTATCCCATACTTTACGAGGTTGATAGGGCCGGGCGTGGTGGTGCACTCGGGAGGCAGAGGTAGGAAGATTGCTGTAAGTTCAAGGGCACCCTGAGACTACATAGTGAATTCCAGGCCAGTCTGAGCTAGAGTGAGACCCTACCTACCTTGTAAGACCAAAAAAATAAAAAAATAAAGAGGCTGAGATAGGAGGATCAAGTTAGCCTAGGCTAGAGGAAGACCCTGCTTCAAACAAAACAAAAACAGAGAAAGAAGAGCATTGCCTTTCCTTGAAAATGGTCCAAGAAGTTTCCATTCAAGTCATTCAAAAATAGCTACAAATGGGCTGGAAGGTTTGCTCAGTGGTTAAGTGCACTTCCTGTGCAAGCATGAGGTTCTGAGACCACTCAAGTTCAAATCTCCAGAATCCAAGTTAACCATTTATGACCCTTGTCCTGTGGGGAGCTGAGACCAGATAACTACTAAGGCTCTTGAATTGCAAGTTCTGGAATCAGTAAGACACTCCATCAGAAGAAAAAACAGGCAGGTGAGCCCATGGGTGCCACACATCAGCAAACACATCTTCATTTTATTAGTCTGTGTTGACCAGGAGAAGCAAGTTTCAGCTACAATGCAGACTTTCCGTACCTTCTGAAAGTCATCAAACTTCTTCTGTAGCACCTCCACCTGCTCCAAGTCTGCGCCAACCTCCTCGTTGGTCAGAGCGGCTTCCTTCTCGTTGATCCACTGCTGCAGTTCATTCGCCTCACGGAACAACATAAACTTCTTGCAACTCTTCTCCAACATGCCTTTACGCTTCTCCCCCAGTTCCAGCAGAGAGTGATACCTGATGTGAGTCAAGAGGGGCAAGGAAGGCAGTTAGCTACTTACAGATGCTAACACAAGGGCAACCACTAGGCACTTCCAAGGTGTGATCCAAGGCATGAGTGTGTAACGGTGATGCCCTAACAACACGGGCTCAGGACACATGAAGATGAGACCCTACATACCCAAACCACAGTCTCCAGAATAAGCACACACTGTATTATTCACAACTGGGAGGCTCAGACAGCCCAGGCACACTTATCCCCAGGCCAAATTTGCACTTATTACAATCACAGACACCTGAAACCAAGCACTTAGCACAGAAACATAGGGCTCATGAGACTGCTGCTGAGATGAGATGAAGCTACATCATGTAGAGAAAGGGATTTTCTTGTCTTTCTAGTTCTCCCTTAGGCGGTGGAGGGTACACCAGCTTTAAAATAGCCCAATATAGGATGCTATGTGTCTGGCTTGGTAGGACATTTCTATAGTGATATATGTATTTTTGAGAAATTCATGGCAACTTCAGAAAGAAAATCAGGTGGAATATAGTAATCTATCTATACCATTTCATCATCTATAAAAGTTAAGAGTCATAGAATATTCTAATCCATGAGTATTAAAATATGAAAAACTAAACTCCTACTTTCTTTAAAGAATACAAAAACAAATTTGATAAAGAATCTAAATGAAAGGTTAAACAAAAATCTAAAGTCATCACTAAATCTAAGTTCCCAAACAAACAAGCAACAAGGTTCCAGGAATCAGAACCCTCTAAGAAGCACTTCATATTCTTCTACTGAGGAATGCAACAGAATGCAGGTTTGTGGAGGACAAAGGCTGGTCCACCACAAAAACCAACAGTGAACCAACACCACTCGGATCACAAAGCTGCGGACTGAAGGACTGAAGCGACTGCCGGAAGCAGCTCCACCAAAAACTCCCCTCGCCAGCGAAGCTCTTTCACAGATGCACAGCCCCTCCCACCATCTCCTTTTTCTGGATGGACCAGTGCCTTGGAGAGAAGCGGCAGAGGGAGAAATGGACAGGCATAGCAGTGGACACGGGGTGCTCAGCAAGGCTCTCAGCCTACTCACAGTTCTTCCACCTGTTTCATACGCAGAGATACACTGCCGGCCTCCTTAGTTATGCGTGTCCTGCACAGAGGGGTACAGCAAAAGCATGCACACATTAGTGGGATTAATCCACGGGAATGAAAAGCGGCAGCTCCAACTGGTGCCATAATGGCACATGCTTTAGAGTAGGGAAAATTAAAGTAAGGAATCATTCAAAGCTCTTAGAAGCAGTCTAGGCCATGAACGGAATCAGTGAAGCAGCAGCAGGAAAATTAAACGAGGGTTAGTTTACCTTCATTTTTCCCGACAAGTCTGCCATACTCAAGGCAGAGTTTCCTGTACTGTGAACACTGCTGACTTTACAAAGCAAGGCCAGGGGAAGAAATGAACTTGGAAGAACATTGTACTGACTGCCAAGAGCCAACTTAACTAAATATTTTATCAACATTTTTCCTCTCATGTTTATGATTCACACCTCTGATATGAACATAAACCTAAGTGTCTCACTGAATGCAAACCCAACTTGTCTTAACAGTAAGATCCTTATTTCAAGGGTCACTAAGGTCAGAAAAGCTCCCTTATTCTGAGCCCTACTGGACTTGGAAATATATTTTCTAGGTGTTGCCCAAGAATCCAAAGCTGCTGACTTCATTAGTGGAGAAAGGCATGAGCTAAATAAAGGAAGGACACAGGGCAGAGTGGGGCATGGCAGTAGGAGTGAGGGCAGAAGCAGACTGTAAAAATAAATTCCATTCTCATAACACAAAGCAGTGGGAGAGAGAAAGACGCTCTCTACGAAGCCGTTCAGAGGCAACAGAGCCAAGGGAATTATCTGAAAATCCAACCTCAAAAAGCATATTGAACCACAAGACAAAGGCTAAGACAGCAATGAACAGTAAAATGTGGCTTAGAAAAAGAACTTCAGAAACATGGGAAAAAAACAAAATGAGGCAGATTAAGGTATCAGTTGGAGATATGGCTTCAAATAAGGAGGCTGGTGGTTTGAGATCTGAGGGAAGCAGGAAGAGGGAAGAGTGGCTCCACAGCCTCAGACACTGCCTATACCAAGCCTGAGGGTTGGACTATGCCCTGAATGCTGCCTGGCCCGAGCCGCTTGCGTGTCCTTACTGGTTGTCAATCTGCCCCTGCCGCAGCGCGATGCTGCCCTGCTCTTCCAAGTTTTCCCTTGAGGCCGACTGGGCAGGGTCCAGCTTCTTCACATAGGCGGCTGGCACAAAACCCTGACGGTCGTTCACTTCCACCTTCCACCAGTCCTGAGGGAGAAAAGAGGAGTACTAAAAGCAGATTCCTTTCCTAAGAAAGGAAACGTCTACACATGTCTGTTTGCACAAGTGTGTGGCAAACACACAAAACAGAGCTCTTTTTACTTTGAGGCTTGTGATAGATTCATTCACTTTGCTCTGCCACACAATGCCAACTAACCACAGAGGTCAGCCTTTTCTTGCTTAGTCAAAAACTATGCTGCCCCACTCTACAGCCACCAGCCACATGGTTTACATTAGAACTGAACCCTCTCAAGTGCACTAAGTACAGCTCAAGTCCTATCATGAATGGTTATAAATTACTTAAAGGGAAAGCCCAGACTCAGCAAAGTGGACAGGGCATTGCTCTTGAATAAACAAGGTAGACTAGAGGGTTGATTTCAGTTTAAATTCAGTCAACAGAGTGGTAAGAACCTCAGTTTTCTCAATCACTTGTGAAGACAGAGCTCCTTATAAATGGCCAAATGGTTCTTTTGCTGTAACTAAGCTGGGAGAAAGGATCCTTAAGGACAATGTCACCTTAGCTTGTAACAAGGAAGAAAGGATGATGAGGTAGGCAGTATTTAAACAAGTACTGAAGTATTTAAACAAGTATTTTAAACAAGTCAGCCTGGGTTAGAGCAAGACACTATCTCAAAAACTTAAAAAAAAAAAAAGCCAGGTGTGGTGGTGCACGCCTTTAATCCTAGCACTCGGGAGGCAGAGGTAGGAGGATTGCCATGAGTTCAAGTCACCCTGAGACTACATAGTGAATTCCAGGTCAGCCTGGACCAGAGTGAGACCCTACCTCAAAAAACCAAAAAAAAAAAAAAAAAAAAAGGGCTGGAGAGATGGCTTAGTGGCTAAGCACTTGCCTGTGAAGCCTAAGGAACCCAGTTCGAGGCTCGATGACCCAGGACCCATGTTAGCCAGTTACACCAGGGGGGCACACGTGTCTGGAGTTTGTTTGCAGTGGCTGGAACCCCTGGCACACCCATTCACACGCTCTCTCTCTCTCTCTCTTTCCCCCTCTTTCTCTCTCTGTCTGTCACTCTCAAATAAACAAAAAACAAAATAATAATAATAAAAAAAGGACTGGACGTGGTGTACACCATTAATCCCAGCACTCGGGAGGCAAAAGAGGTAGGAGGATCGCCATGAATTTGAGGACACATGAGACTACATAGTGAATTCCAGATCAGCCTGAGCTAGAGCGAGACCCTACCTCAAGAAAAAAAAAAAAAGGTAGGCTGGAGAGATGGCTTAGCAGTTAAGGTGCATGTGGAGTTCATTTGCAGTGGCTAGAGAACCTGGCATACCCACTCTATCTGGCCCTCTCTATCTCTTTCAAACAAACAAACAAGATGGTCAACTGTGAAGAAAGCAATCCCTCAGAGTGCAATTCTTCTATTTATTTATTTATTTATTTATTTTTTGATTTCTGGAGGTAGGGTTTCACTCTAGCCCAGACCGACCTGGAATTCACTCTGTAATCTCAGGGTAGCCTCATATTTACAATGATCCTCTTACCTCTGCCTCCTGAGTGCTGGGACTAAAGGCGTGCACCACCACACCTGGCTTCAGAGTGCAATTTTTTGTTTTTTTTTATTTTTGTTTTTTGAGGTAGGGTCTCACTCTGGTCCAGGCAGACGTGGAATTCACTATGTAGTCTCAGGCTGGCCTTGAACTCTCGGCAATCCCCCTACCTCTGCCTCCTGAGTGCTGGGATTAAAGGCGTGTGCCACCACGCCCGGCAGAGTGCAATTTTTTATACCACATGCTCAAGTCAGATTCAAGGCAATGGATTTAGTATAGTAGCACCCTGGTCATATGTGGCACTGGATAAATGATGACTGTGGTGATTTGATTCATGTGTCTCCCATAAATTTAGGTGTTCTGAGTGCTAGGTTCCCAGTTAATGGCAACTGAAATTAAAAGCCTGCCAGAGGCAGTGTATTGTTGGGGGAAGGCTTATGGGTGTTCTAGCCAGTTCCCCCATGCCAGTGTTTGGTACACCCTCTTACTGTTGTCCACCTTATGTTGGCCAGGGGTCATGTCCACCCTCTGCTCATGCCATCATTTTCCCTGCCATCATGGAGTTTCTCCTCAAGCCTGCAAGCCAAAATAAACCCTTTATTGTCCTGGATATCCATGACCTCACAGTGCCTGACACTACCTACACAAGATCATCATAATAGGAGGAAAAGATCATGACATCATAATAAGAGAGACTGACTGAGAAGGGGAGGAGATATGATGGAGAATGGAGTTTCAAAGGGGAAAGTGGAGGGGGTAGGGTAATACCATGGGATATTTTTTATAATTATGGAAATTGTAAATAAAAAAATTTGAAAATAAACAAACAAATAAACCCTTTATTCCCACACACTGCTCTTGGTCCAATGATTTCTGCCAGCAATGCAAACCTGTCTGCAGCAATGACTGAGTGGGAGATGGAGAAAACCCTGCTATCTCTTCCCATTCTACCCCCGAAGGACACCCAACAGAGAAACCGGGCAGTACTGCTGTGCCCAGCCCAGGCCAGCCTAGCCACTCTGCCTTGCCTTGTTGGTACTGTTGAGCAGGGTGAGGATATCTCCTTTCTTCATGGTGACCTCACGAGGACTCTTTTCCTGATAGTCATAGAGAGCCAAGACCAGCTCCTTCCCAGTCTCATCATCCATGGGGGCCACTTGTTGCTAAAAGTTCAAAGAAAAGACAAAATGATTAAATTAAAAAAAGGGGCCAGGCATGGTGGCACATGCCTTTAATCCCAGAACTTGGGAGGCAGAGGGAGGAGAGTTGTTGTGAAGTCGAGGCCACCTTGAAACTACACAGTGAATTCCAGTCCAGATCAGCCTGGACTAGAGTGAAAACCTACCTCGAAAAACCTAAAAAGGGCTGGAGAGATGGCTTAGTGGTTAAGTGCTTGCCTGTGAAGCCTAAGGACCCCGGTTCAAGGCTCAATGCCCCACGACCCACGTTAGCCAGATGCACAAGGGGGCACAAGCATCTGGAGTTCGTTTGCAGTGGCTAGAGGCCCTGGAGCGCCCATTCTCTCTCTCTCCCCCTCTTTCTCTCTATCTCTCTCAAATAAATAAATTAATAAAAATATTCTTTTAAAAAAAAAACAGAAAAACCAAAATAAATAAATAAATAAAATAAAGGGGTGGGGGTGAGCATAATGGCTGGGTGTGATGGCGCATGCCTTTAATCCCAGCTCTTGGAAGACAGAGGTAGGAGGATCACCATGAGTTTGAGACCAGCCTGGAGCTATAGAGTGAGTTCCAGGTCAGCCTGGGCTAGAGACCCTGCCTTGAAAACAAAAAACAAAGAAACAAAAGAGGGCTAACTTATAGATGCACCAAATTTATCAAATATATGCCAGAGTTCTTCACTAAAGTGACCAGTGAAAGCTTATTTAGGCTGTTAGGTATCTTTATTTTTTTTTTAATTAAAAAAAAATTTATTATTTATTTCAAAGAGAGATAGAAAAGAGTGAGAAAATGGGCACAGCAGGAACTTCAGCCACTGCAAATGAACTCCAGACGCATGTACCACCTTGTGCATCTGGCTTATGTGGGTCCTGGGGAACTGAATCTAAGTCCTTAGGCTTTGCAGACAAGTGCCTTAACTGCTAAGCCATCTCTACAGCCAAGTATATTTTTTTGTTTGTTTGTTTCCCAAGATATGGTCTTGCTTTAGCCCAGGCTGACCTGATTCACTATGTAGTCTCAGGGTGGTCTCAAACTCATGAAATCTCCCTATTTCTGTCTCCTGAGTGCTGGGAGTAAAGGTGTGCACCACCAAGCCTGGCAGTTAAATGTACTTCTGGCACAAGCACGGGGGTCTAATGGGGCCTGAAACTACCTGATTTCAAATCTGCAGATCCTACATGTAAAGGCTGGTGTGGCTACAGGCACCTGTAACCCCAGTCCCACAAAAGGTAGCAGAGAACTGGGAGTAGACTAGGCTCATGAAAATATAGCAAGTTCCAGTATCAGTAAGAGACTCTGGCTCAAATACGAACAGGCAGAAGGGGCTGGAAAAATAGCTTAGCAGTTAAGCACCTGCCTGTGAAGCATAAGGACCCCGGTTCGAGATCTGATTCTCCAGGACCCACCTAAGCCAGATGCACAAGGGGGCACATGCATCTGGAATTCATTTGCAGTGGGTGGAGGCCCTGGTGTGCTCCTTCTCTATCTCTGTCTCTTGCTCTCAAATAAATAAATAAAAATAAAAAGAAAGAAAAAAGAACAGGCAGAAGGATAAGGGAGTGTGATACCCTAATTTTGGCTCTGGTTACCACAGGTGAGCAAGCCCTCCCCACCACAGGTTAAGTGCACGGTACATGGCAAAAGTACATGTACCCTCCCCCACTGAAAAAAAAAATCCGAAGACAACAAAATAAATCAGAGCTGGATGTGGTGATATATACCTTCAATACCATCACTAGGGAAGGAGGCAGAGGTAAGAGGATCACTGTGAGTTCAAGGCTAGCCCAGCCTAGGCTAGAGTAAGACCTTACCTTGAAAACAAAACAAAACAAAAAATTATATATATATATAGTACCTGGCTGTCTACCACAGCAAAAACATGGCAATGTCTGGTCCCTCAATTTTTCTTGCCCTTCCTTGTGCCCTGTGAAATCTGGAAGAGCTGCACAACTTACCCGGCAAGACTGGGCCTGCTCTCGCAATGCCTGTATGCTGCTGCCGTAAGCACTGAGATCTGACATCAAGGCTTCGTGTTTCTTGAGCAAAGCCTGAAACCACAATCATACATGAAGCCCATTATACCTCAGAGCCCCTTTAATCACAAAAAGACAGGGTTGCTGCCAGTAGTCTCTTTCCCTTCTTTAAAATAGATATTTAACTTCAAGGGTTTAATGCATTCTTATCTTTCCCATGCTTTTATCTAGTTATGTGGACATAAGAAATATGAGCCGGGCAAGATGGCGACACGCCTTTAATCCCAGCACTTGGGAGGCAGAGGTAGGAGGATCGCCGAGAGTTCAAGGCCACCCTGAGACTACATAGTGAATTCCAGGTCAGCCTGGGCTAGAGTGAGACCCTACCTTGAAAAAAAACAAAAAACAAAACAAAACAAAAAAAACCTAAACAAACAAGAAGGCATATGTATTTCAGGGTGTGTGTATTGGTATGTTTGTGTGTATGCTGGTATGACCATGTATATGTCTGAGTGTATATGGTAGAATAAATGAAGTAAAAATGGCAAAAAAAAAAATTATGTAATAGCTAAAGGTGAGTGACAGGAAGTTGTTTTCTTTAGTTGCCAACTTCCATTCAAAAAAGGTACACTGGGAGTAGTGGCGCAGGCCTTTAATCCCAGTGCTCAGGAGGCAGAGAAAGATCACTGTGAGTTCAAGGCCACCCTGAGACTACATAGTGATTTCCAGGCCAGCCTGGGCTAAAAGTGAGACCTTACCTCAAAAAACCAAAAAGTTAAAGAAGATCAGACATCATGGGGCTGGGAAGATGTCTAGGAGTTAAAGGCACTTGCTTGCAAAGCTTTCCGGCCCAGGGTTCTATCCCTACTTCCCATGTAAAGCCAGACACACAATATGGCACATGTGTCTGGAGTTTATTTGCAGTGGCAAGAGGCCCTGCTGCAGCCATATGCTTACTTGCTCTCTCTGCTCACAAATAAATTTAAATTATTTTTTAATTAAGTTCAGCCTTTTTCCTACCCAGCTTCCCACTGCAAGCTCTGGACCACTTATTTCCCTGATAGGCTCAAGGCTGAGAGCTCCAGTTACCTCAGCAGAATCCTCATCTTTCCCATAGTCAGTACTGCCTACAATGGGCTCCTTCTCCCGCATCCAAGACTCGGCCTCGTTGGCATCGGCAAAGTACTGCTGGGCCTGCAGTGAGTCCTCTAGGTCCTGCCTCCGCTGGGAGGCCTTGGCTTTCAATGCCTCCCACTTCTGGTTCAGCTCATTCAGCTTGGCCTTCACATCCTCAGCAGCAAAATGGCCTGAAGGTGGGGACAGCAAAGACTAATATACTGATGGGTCAGCAGAGAGCAGTCATGGAGCTTCGTAACATTTGGCCAACTGTGACCTCTAGTGAGAAGCACCAATTTCCAACCTTTAACACATTGTCTGCTTTTCTTGTGCTCTCTTAGAACATTTTTAAAAATTCCATTTTTAGAATTTTCATTCATTTGTGTGTGTGTTTGCACATGAGCCAAGGTCTCTTGCTGCTGCAAATATCTGTTCAGCTTTATATGGATGGCTAGGAATTGAACCCGAGCTGGTAGGCTTTGCAAACAACTGCCTCTAACTGCTGAGTCATCTAGCAAACCCTGTTTTGAGCCATTTAATACCTACTTCAACAAGAGAGGGCACTGTCATTCTCACTGCCATTGCACATGACATAAAACTCACAAGGCAACTGGGCATGGTGGCACAAACCTTTAATCCCAGCCTCTTGGGAGGCAGAGGTAGGATTGCTGCGAGTTCGAGGCCACTCTCAGACTACATAGTGATTACAGGTTAGCCCTACCTTGAAAACAAAACAAAAAAAAAACAAAAACCTCACAAGGGCAAGCCTATGGGCTGGAGAGATGGCTCAGCAGTTAAAGGTACTTGCTTGCTAAGTCTGATGGCTGAGGTTCAATTCCCCAGTACCTACATAAAGCCAGACACACAAAGTAGTGTATGTATCTGGAGTTTGTGTCTGTAGACTTGGAGGCACTGGCATATGCATGTATACACACAAACACATACACTCTGTCAAATAAACAATTAAAAATAGCTGGGCATGGTGGCACACACCTTTAATCCCAGCACTTGGGAGGCAGAGGTAGGAGGACCACCATGAGTCCAAGGCCACCCTGAGACAACATAGTGAATTCCAGGTCAGCCTGGACTAGAACAAGAGAGACCCAACCTTGAATAACCAAAATACATAAATAAATAAAATAAACAAGCCAGGTGTGGTGGTGCACACCTTTAATCCCAGCACACGAAAGGCAGAGGTATTGCCCTGAGTTTGAGGCCACCTTGAGATGACAGTGAATTCCAACGAGACCCAACCTTGAAAAACCAAAGAATATAATCAACAAAAATTCAAAAAAAGGCTGGCGAGATGACTTAGCAGTTAAGGCGTATGCCTGCAAAGTCAAAGGATTCCCCAAGTGCAATTCCCCAAGACCCACGTAATCCAGATGCACAAGGGGGCACACGTATCTGGAGTTTTTTTGCAGTGGCTGGAGGTCATGATGTGCCTATTCTCTTCCCCTCCCTGCCTCTCTATCAAATAAATAAATAAAATAAAAATAAAAATAAAAAAGGCTTCCAAGGGCAATCCTACTCACAGTCACATGGTTAGGACTTAGGACAGAATGGGGAGGGGACCCAGACCCCAATTAGTTGGCTGTGCTCAAGTCCACATACTTAGCCAATGGAAGGGAGAAAAGAACAAAGCTAAGTCTTGGGCACTGACCACAATCACTCACCTTCCTCCACCATGGCATTTCCTTTCTGTGTCACTGCTTTGATGCGGGGTTCATGTCCAGCAATTTCTGCTTGTAAAGCTTGATGTTTCTTTAATAGATTCTGGACTCCAATCAAATCTTTGCCTGAAAGCAGAAACAACTCCCTTGTCATCTGAACATGGAGAAAAGTCAGCACTGAGCCATCACTCTGAGCTCCCACCAGGGTTCCAGTTTCATGACTTAAACCTGACCCCTCTCATTCTTACAGGTATCCCTTTATGGCACAGTATGCTTGTTACAGTAGCAAATGATCCTGCCTGACAGGAGCAGACTAACCTCTGTTAGTGGAGGCAGCGATGGGCTCCTTCTCTCGAATCCATGTTTCCTCATCCTCCACATCGCGGAAGAGCTGCTGCAAACGGAGAGAATCTGCCAGCTTCTGCTTCCGTGCCACCATGGGTTCCTTGAGAGCCTCATAGCGAGCCACAAGGGCTTCCTGCTTCTTCTTGATGTTTTCAGCATCAAAATGGCCAGCATCCTGGAACTGGCGGGCCTGGATGGTGATGCCATCAATTCGATCCTGGGAATAGTTGGGGCACAGGTTTGAAAGCTGCAAACTACTGCGTGGCTCTCCTCTACACACTTCCAGGATGAGGTTTCAATAGACTTGAAAAAAATTAAAATTAACATGTTGCAGGCTGGAGAGATGGCTTAGTGGTTAAGGTGCATGCCTGTGAAGCTTAAGGACCCAGGTTCGATTCTCCAGGTCCCACGTAAGCCAGATGTACATGGTGGCAACATGTGTCTGGAGTTCGTTTGCAGTGGCTAGAGGTCTTGGCGTGTCCATTCCCCCCTCCCCGTCTCTAATAAATAAATAAATAAATGTGAATTCTAAACAACAACATGCTGCTTTTCACTCTTTGGAGAATACTCAGTCATGTCCTTCCCTCACTTAGGGCTACCAAAAGCTATGAGAGAAGACAGCTAGCGGAGAAGCATGCAGAGTTCTCTCATGGAAATGATGGAAGTTGTCATGTAGGGAACTTCTAAACTTCTATCATTTCCACTCCTCCCACCACTGGTCTCATCCTGAAATGTTCACCACTCTTCCTGCCTTCCATTTGGGACTGACTTGCCCAACCACAGGCCCAATTCACACTCCACCTGGTGAGCAGCTACGTCTGCCTCTAGCAGAGCATGCTTCTTCTGGAGGTTCTGGACATTGGTAAGGTCTTTGCCATAATCATCCGAAGCCAAGTGACCTTCTACTTCATACAGCCACAATTCAATGTCCTCCACATTGCGATTAAATTGCTGCTGCTGGTTCGCTTCACGAAGCTTTATTCCTGTTCAAAGAGGCAGGTTTAATTTTCTGCTGGCTAATATGATTCTTCTACTAATTCTGCTTGTGAACCATGGTATCCAGGTGAAGGATTATAGACCAGAAACTTAGTTATCATATCACCTTTACCACCCAGGTAAAGAAAACTCTCAAGTACAATCACTATTCTACATCTAGAGACTAACTAGAAGCTGTCTGGGAAGCATTCTAAGCCCCAGAAGAAAGGGTATTGGGGGATGATTAAATTCCCTTGGTTCACAGCTGAACTATGACTTTAAGAGAGGCCCAATTCATTCCTTTCAGGTTCCCAAACCAATCAGCATATTCAACCATACTCCTACATTAGCAAGCATTGAGAACCCAAGCCAAGTAAGTCCTATGTGGCAAATGACACTATGCTTCCTAACCACACCTCTAAGCTGTCACCAACCACCCCAGATAGAGTTTGACCCTAAAATACTGAACCCAAACAATCCTATGACCTTCCAATGGAGCATTTCCTCTGACCTTTCAGTTCTGTGGCCTCTAGCAACTTCTTCCACAGACTGATGACCTCATCCATTCGGGCTGCTACTTCATCCTGGGCGTAGTGCTTGACATCTATCAACTTTTGCCCTGCTTTCTCCAGGGCATCGATACGGCTCTGGTTTGCTGAGAGCTCAGCCTCAAAAGCCTGATGTTTCTGGACTTTTCCCTGCAGGTTAGATGGGTCCTGCCCATCAAAGAAAGAAGAGGATTCTACCTTAAACTCAAGTACATAAAGTTACTTCACATTGCCTTTGTACTCATAAAATAGCTCATGTCAACTAGTATGGTTTGTGATAAAGGGGTGACAATGCTAACGGAATATTACTTTATAAGCTTCATCGGTGGCAGTCTTCATCTTCTCATTGACCCAACTCTTGAGCTCATCAGAATCACGGAAAAACTGCTGCAGGTGGAAGGAATCGGCCAGCTGGGCCCTGCGGTGCATGGCTCGCTCATGAAGGGCATTGCGGCGGCTTAGCAGCTGGAAAATATGGAACCCTGTGAATCTCTGGTTCATACTTCCGAAGAGCTGGACAGCTCAAGACAGAACTCTAGCAACTATCCTGGATGGGGAATCTGTGTACAGCGAGTGGGGATCACGAAGAGCCTGGGACTTACAGCATCGCGACGAGTGGCCACATCTTCCATCGCATAGTGGTTATTCTGAATGAGCTTCGTTGCAAACTCATCCAGTGCCTAGGAAGGAAGGCCAAGAGTTGTCACTGTCAGCATATTCACTCTCCTGGCTGGTGGGAAAAGGAACTGCTTAACAAGGTTACTGAATACCCCACGTCTCAGCAGTCAGTGCTGCGCTCTGGCCAACAGCAGCAGCATCCCTCGTAATGTGTACACTTCTGCTTCATGTTATTAGGTAGAACAAGACTGCTCGTTCCATTCAAGCTGCAGATATGACCCTGTGACAAGTGCCAACCACAGGCCAACAGCCTTGTGAGTCATCCTTCTAGGGTGTGTTCTCACCCAAATGCTTTTAACCCCAGTCCCCAAGGTGTGATCTCAATGGGTAAAGTGCATGTTGCTTTAAACTCTGAACTAGTTTTGGTGAAAAGGCTCATCTCAACTAGCAGGTTTCCAGCAAGCAAGTCATTTCATTCTATGAAGCTGTGTATCAAACTCAATGGCATGTTATCACCATGAGGTCTTAAATGCCCCTTGGAGTGCCTTGCACACAGCTCCTTCATCGACCTGCTCAGAAACTTTGTTGACAAAAAGGGACTTCTGCTTACACTGTGGATCATGTGACATAAAGGGTCTTACTGTAATCTTTTCCTCTTGGGCACTAAGAGACTTCTCGAAATCCTCATGCTTTTTGAGGAGGGCTTCCACACTGTCCAAAGAGTCACCTAAGTCTTCATTCAGCAGGAAAGCCTAGCGGAAGAAAACAACGTGAGGTCACGTGCTGTTCTGCCATCGTCTATGGCTTGAAAGCAAAAAGGTATTTTGGCCAAAATGCAGGAGAGATGCTTACGAGATTACTTTCGCAAAGTCTATATCCTTTTCAGATTCTTTTAATATCAACCTAGCAACACTGGAAACTTTTTTTCCCTCCGAGGTAGGGTCTCACTCTACTCTATCCCAGGTTGACCTGGCACTCTCTGTAGTCCCAGGCTGGCCTCAAATACATGGTGATTTTCCTACCTCTGCCTCCCATGTAATGGGATTAAAGGCAGACACCACCATGCCAGGCTACTGGGAACTTATCGTAGATTCTACTAAACTGCTTTTTTTTTTTTTTTTTTTTAAAGACAGGGATTTGGCTC
The DNA here is from genome assembly GCF_020740685.1 of Jaculus jaculus. NCBI lineage: Eukaryota > Metazoa > Chordata > Mammalia > Rodentia > Dipodidae > Jaculus > Jaculus jaculus. The sequence continues at coordinate 124,467,052 of NC_059102.1, forward strand.
TAGCCCAGGTTGACCTGGAACTCACTCTGTAGCCCCAGGCTGGCTTCAAACTCACAGAAACCCTCCTACCTCTGTCTCCTGTGTGCTAGGATTAAAGGAATGAGCTACCATACACAGCCTAAATTCAAATTTTTAGTTAAAAAAGTTAACATGCCTGGCATGGTGACACACACCTTTAATCTCAGCACTTGGGAGGCAGAGGTAGGAGGATTGCTGTGAGTTTGAGGCTAGCCTGAGGGTCATAGTGAATTCAAGGTCAGCCTGGGCTTAAGTGAGACCCCACCTCAAAAAAAAGTTTGTATTCCAGGGCTGGAGAAATGGCTTAGCAGTTAAGGTGCTTCCCTGTGAAGCCTAAGGACCCATGTTCAACTCTCCAGGTCCCACATAAGGCAGATGCACAAGGTGGTGCACGTGTCTGGAGTTCAACTGCAATAGCTGGAAGCCTTGATGTGTCAATTCTCTCCCCTTCCTCCTCCACCATTAAAGAAAAAAAAAAATTACAAGCCGGCGTGGTGGCTCATGACTTTAATCCCAGCACTTGGGGGAAGAGGTAGGAGGATCACTGTGAGTTCAAGGCCACCCTGAGACTACATAGTGAATTCTAGGTCAGCCTGGGCTAGAGTAAGACCCTACCTCGAAAATAAAAAAAAGGAAGAAGAAGAAATTACATTCTACAAATTGGAAAACCAAGGCCCTTTTCTAAAAGGCCTTGTGATGAGGCAGGTAAGGCCCACAGAAGCCTGCTCAGTTCTTTCTTCACTTGATTCAAACCTGAAATTACCCTGATTTCCTCAAACAAAATAAGCAGTCATAAAGTAGATAAGCATTGCCCTCTCCCTCCAAGGCTGCAAAAGGCTCCTGCTGAAAAGTACCTCTTGTTTGCTCATCCAGTTGTCCACCTGCTCAGTGTCACGGTAGAAAAGCTGCAGGTCCATGCACTGCTCATACTGCTGCCTGCGCAGTTCCCACAGCTCTAGTAGGGCAGTTCTCTCCTCCGAAAGGATGTTCAGCTTGGGGGAAGGGAAGCAAGGTCAGCCTCCTGCCTTCCAGGCAAACAGGTGGTCCTGGGGTGGGGAGACTAGTCCTCACGTTAACCTTCAGGCCTTTTTCTGATTTGCAAATGGAGAGGACTTATATGGAACAATGCCTATCACTGAGAAATCCATAAATGCTATTACATAGCTGGCCTGTGTGTTAAAAGATGGCTAACCCTGTTCTGAAACTAGAATTTATATCCCAAATGTTTTAGGTTCAGATGCCAAGTAGACTGGTAGACAGTAGGAAAAAGGCTGTCTTAAAAAGTGGCCATCTAAATGGAGAAAGGACTCACAAGTGAGAAAAGTCAACTGAGTGGGTGTTACATGAATTCATGAATTGCCTAGACTCACTTTATAAAAATTTGTTTCTTCTTTATTCCAACTACTAAAATGGGACTAGCTCTCTGCAAAGTCCTTCTTAAGAAATGTGTCATGCATACCCCAAATAAAAAACTGTCTTTCAGCCCAATCAGTACACTTTGCACAGATCCTTTCAAATCTCTACAGAGAAAAGCTGCCCCTTGGAGGCAGTTGGGGCTAAGTGGTGGTGGGTGCTGTGTCTTGACACTGAGGGATGGAGAAGAGCTCCTGCAGCCCTGCTTCCCCTGCAGAAGCATTTCAGCCCTTACCTTCTCCCTCACTTCATCCGAGGCATAGTGGCCAGCTGCCAGCAGTGCCTGTCCAGACTCATCTGCAGACTTAAAGCTATCTTCATGAGCATCGATCTCACCCTACAGAGGAAACAGGAAAGGTTTAGTTCTAGTATCTTGCAGAAAAAATAGATTTAAGTTTTTTGTGGATGGAGAGATGGCTCAGCAGTTAAAGGAGCTTGTTTGCAAAGCCTACTGGCCCAGGTTCAGAATGAGTTCAAGGGAAGCCTAATCTAGAGTGAGGCCCTACCTCAAAAAACAAAAATAAAAAAATAAAATAAAAACCCTGGGCATGGTGGCCCACACCTTAAATCCCAGAATTGGGGAGGCAGAGGTAGAAAACTTGCTGTGAGTTCGAGGCCAGCCTGAGACTAACAGTGAATTGTTACCTCAAAAATATATATATATACATACATATATATATACATATATATATATATATATATATATATACATATATATATATATATAAATTTTTTTTTTTTTTTGGTATTTTGGAGGCAGGGTCTCACTCTAGCCCAGGCTGACCTGGAATTCACTATGTACTTTCTAAGGGTGGCCTTGAACTCAATGGCGATCCTCCCACCTCTGCATTCTGAATGCTGGAATTAAAGGTGTGCATCACCACGCGGGGCTAAAAAGATTTTTTTTGTTAAATATTGTTATTTTTATTTAATTAATTGACAGAGAAAGAGGGAAAGAGAATAGGCAAGCCAGGGCCTCCAGCCACTGCAAATGAACTCCAGACACATGCGCCCCCCTTGTGCATCTGGCTAACTTGGGTCCTGGGGAGTTGAACTGGGATCCTTTGGCTTTGCAGGCAAACGCCTTAACTGCTAAGCCATCTCTCCAGCCCTAAAAAAATTTTTTAAGCCAGTATACAAAGTAATGGGGTGTACTATAGTGTTCTCCTATGTACACACACACACACACACACACACACACACACACACACACACACACACTATACTTTGTTCTTATTCTTTCCTTTCCACTATTCTTTCCTAATCTGCTTCCCCTTCTCCCTTCTCATTGGTCCTCCATTTCCTGATTTCTTGTGATATGTATTCTAGTACCTTCTCTTTCCTATCATCTCCTTTTAGATTTTCCTCCCCCTTTCCTTGCCCCCTTTTCTGTTCATCACACACACACACACACACACACACACACACACACACACACACACTTAAACCTTGATTACATTTATGACACATGTGGTATTGTTTGATTCTGATACATCAACAAATTTTGTAGCTTTCTCACAGGGGTCTCATGCTGCCCAGGCTGGCCATGAACTTCTATGCAGTTCAGGCTGACCTTCAACTCCAGATCCTCCTACCTCTATCTTCCAGATGCTGGGATTACAGGTGTGTACCACCATACCTGGCTCTAATCAGACATGTTTTTTAAAATTTTTTATTTATTTTTAATTTTTTTATCAGACATATTTTAAAACATTACAGATAGATGTGCAAAGCCAGTAGCACCTTTGTGGCCAGAGCTCAAGTATCTCCTTTCACAGATCACAGTGAACCCTCCACTAGCAGCGGATAGGGTACATCTCCAAAGCAAAGCTACAATGATAGAGACTGTGAGCATCAGGCTACCAGCTCCAAATACAGGCCTCCCGGACAGTGAGGTACTGATCATTACGTGAAGTCTTTACTTCAGGAAGATGGTGGTGATATTACCTTGTGCTCTTGGTGCCTGTCAAGCAGAGCTTCAGCCCCAGCCACATCATTGGCCAGCTCATCTGCATTGATGAGGGCTTTCATCTCAGTTACCCAGCTGGTGAGGTCACGGAAGTCGGCAAGAAAGCGCTGAAGCCTTGAGAAACCAGACATATGTTACTAGATGTTTCTAGTGGTGGCCCCATGACAGAAGGTGGCCTTCCTAGAGCTCTGAATTTTATGTTCTCAAAAGCCTAACCAAAGTATCTCAAACCCAGACCAAAAAGACAGCAAGAGAAGGCAGAAAACCAATTCTGTTGTTCACTACAATACAGCAGTCTTATCCTACCATTTTTTGTTTGTTTGAGATGGAATCTTCCTATGTTGCCTGGTGGGTCTCTGTCCCACAACTTTCTTTTGTTTGTTTTGTTTTTCAAGGTAGGGTCTCACTGTAGCCCAGGATGACCTGGAACTCACTATGTAGTCTCAGGATGGCCTTGAACTCCTGGCAATCCTTCTACCTCCCGAGTGCTGGGATTAAAGGCATGTGCCACCACGCCCAGCTTAATCTTTAACTTTTTTATTATTCTCAGGGTCACCTTAAGGATCAACAAGACACATTCTTTTCCTTTCTACTCCTTGATTGACTCTCTTTTTTTTTTTTTAAATGAGAGAAAGAGGGCTGGAGGGATGGCTTAGCAGTTCGTGTTTGCCTGCAAAGCCAAAGGACCCATGTTCGATTCCCTAGGACCCACGTTAGCCAGATGCATAAGGGTATGCACGCGCCTGGAGTTCATTTGAAGTGGCTGGAGGCCCTGACATGCCCATTCTCTCTCTTCCCTGCCATTTCTCTGTCAAATGGCATATCAGGGCCTCCAGCCACTGCAACTTAACTCCAGATGTATGAACCACCTTGTGTGCAGGTGTGACCTGTGCTTATGCATCACCTTGTGTGTCTGGCTTCCATGGGTTCTGGGGAGTCAAGCACCTTAACCGCTAAGCCATCTCTCCAGCCTGATTGACTCAAGTTTAACCGATCCCTCCTCTGCCTCCCAACATTGTACAACAGTCAAAGGACACTAGTTCTTAAGCACCTGAGGGTCACTGAGTACCTGTATGAGTCATCCAGCCGTGCATGTCTCTCTGCTGCCAGAGTGCGGATTTGTTCCCAGTTTGAGATCAACTCTTCTCGCTTCACCTGGATCTGGGTGGCACTCAGCGGGTGGGACTGCTGTAGGCGGTCAGCTTCAGCACATAGGGCTTTGACCTAGAAGTAAGACATGTCAGATTTCTCTCTCCACTCTTTCTGACTGACTTATATATACATTCAGCTGCTTTTAAAACTCACCTTGTCTTCCAGAGCAGCAAGATCTCTCTCCAAACCCTCGTGCTTCCGAAGTAAAGCCTGAACACTTGCAAGGTCTCGGCCAAAGTCATCAGAGGCCATCAACTGCTCCTTCTCCTTAATCCAACTGATGGTCTCATCCACATCCCTGCAGAAAGAACACCAGTCAACTCAAGTGTACAGCTGTCCCGGTGTACTAGGAATACCACAAAGGCACAGTCCGGCCCAGTCATCAAAGCCCTCTATGGACATAGTACCTGTTAAAGCGCTGAACTTCGGCAGCCCCAAAGAGCTTCCCCTGCCTCTGAAGAGCCAGGCCTTTCAGCCGTTGCCAGGCTGCATTCACCTCATCCTGCTTGGTTTTGATCAGCTCCTCCTCAGGGTGTTGCTCCTACAGAAGGATGAGAAGAGATTGGATTTGCCTGTCAGTTCTGGCTCCTGGGATTGGATCCAAATGCATGGACATGTCTTCATCATTGCAAAGAAACCCTGGCCTCTGTTAAATGAAGTTAGGTGCAACTCGAGAATCAATTTCTTCTGAACAAACTCATTCTGGAAGGCTGTACTCGTCTTGGTTTTTGAGGCAGTAGCCCAGGCTGACCTGGAATTCACTATGTAGTCTCAGGCTGGACTTGAACTCACAGCGATCCTCCTACCTCTGCCTCCCAAGACTGGGATTAAAGGCATATACCACCATGCCAGGCTGTGATTACCATCTTAATCATAGCAGCTATGGCTACCTGCAAAGACCCACAATATCAATTGGTCCTACTGATGGGCCCTCATAAGAATGGTTAGGGAGGGGAACACCACCTGCTCCCGCACCTCCCTCCGAGCAGTGTATGATTCTGTCCCAGTTAAATGTGGTTTCTAGGTGTGAGACTATATGGAAGGTGGAAGGTCAACTGAAGGGGAGGCTATGCAACTATGGAGAGGCTGTCTTTTATGCCAGGGGAAACTTTACAGGGATGGAGCTGCTTTGGGGTCACTCATGCTCCTTAAGTAAACACATACAAGTTATTTTGATCTGTTATTGGTCCCCTATTGGAGGTGAAATGTTTGTTTACATCTCCCCAGGGAACATTCATGCAACAGTTACCTAACCCTTAAAGAAATGTGCTTAGCTTACGTTCTGTGCATAGGCATCACATGTCCAACTTTATGCAAGTTTCATCCATGTACCAATCTGTCCCAAGTGCCCAAAAATCTAGCATTTCACATGCTCATGAAACAGTTTAGCACTAATGTCCAGACACATAAATAAATTCAGGAACAAATCCTTAAGCCCTGAAAGTCTTATCTATTTAAATTGAAAGAGGGTCTCATGTAACCCAGGCTGACCCTGAACCCGCTATGTAGTAGATGACAACCTTGAATTTCTGATCCTCCCGCCTCTTCCTCAGAGTGCTGGAATTACAGGCTTACAGCACCACACCTGGGTTGATGGGGTGCGAGGGACTGAACCCAGGGCTTTGTGCATGCTAGGCAAGCCCTGTTCAACTAAGCTATAGCCCCAGCCCTAGTCCTGGGATTCAGATTGGAGATCTCTTATTAACAATACTTTTCTCTAACAATCACATTTCATTGCTTTATTTGTCTTAAGAATAGCCGGTCGGGCTGGAGAGATGGCTTAGCGGTTAAGCGCTTGCCTGTGAAGCCTAAGGACCCTGGTTCGAGGCTCGGTTCCCCAGGTCCCACGTTAGCCAGATGCACAAGGGGGCGCACGCGTCTGGAGTTTGTTTGCAGAGGCTGGAAGCCCTGGCGCGCCCATTCTCTCTCTCTCCCTCTATCTGTCTTTCTGTATCTGTCGCTCTCAAATAAAAAAAAAAAAAAAAAGAATAGCTGGTCATGGTGGCACACGCCTTTAATCCCAGCACTTGGGAGGCAGAGGTAGGAGATCACTATGAGTTCCAGGACAGCAGGGCTAAAGTGAGACCCTACCAAGTAAATAACAAACAAATAAAGAAGAAGAAAAGGATATATAAAGGGAAGAGAAAGGAAGGGAATAGGGTACTTAATGGCTTGGCATTGTATATATGTAAGTAGAAGAATAGATTAACAGGGATGAAAAGGCCCAAAGTGAGGTCAGGGGAAGAGATTGAGTAAAGCAAAGGTGGAGGGAGGGCTAATCAAAATCTGAGAGGATACAAATAAATCATATGGAATCCTCCAGTTTTGGACAATGGAACACTGAGGAGCCATAGATCGTTGTTAGAAAATTTTCAGTACCTCTTTTTGAGACAGGACTTAGCCATGTAGCCTAAATCCTACTGCTTTCACTTCCTAAATTCTGGGATTACAGATTTGCACTACCATGCCCAGCTACCTTTGGCCTCTGGGCTCTAGAATCACTAGTGGAGAGTCCAATCTTAAAAAAAAAAAAAAAAGAAAAAGAAAAGAAAAGAAAAACTAGCACTGATGGATGCTTGCCAACACCATGCAGACACTTATCACTGTACTCCAGCAAACAATAGGCAGGTACTTACTGCCACACTGATGCCTACACCTGGCAGGCACTCAGCACCACACCCTCATCTGAGAAACTGAGACTCAGCTCCAGCAGCCCAATAGCTTTACCTAGTCCTGCCCAAGGGCACAATGTATAGAACATGTTCTCATTCAGAGGTAATCCATATAAGTCTGTACTTACTTCTGGACAAACTCAGAAGATGCCTATAAAATGTACTCACTTAGATATAGATATGCTAGAAGGTGCATGATGCTGAGAGCAGGACGCAGCACTCGGATCTCACCTGGATGAGTTTGGCAGCAAACTGGTTCACTTCATTAACTCTTTCTTCATGAGCAGCTAAATCAGTCTGAAACTCTTCAAATTTCTTCTGTAGTACCTCCACATGCTCCAGGTCCTGGCCCAGCTCCTCAGAAGTCACAATTGCTTCCTATTCAAGGACAGAAACAGAGGCAGAATCACCAGCCCATCACTGGCATCAAAAGTTCTCATGAAATAGATGCATTAGAGATGGAACCACGTTAACTTTAATGGTCAGTTTTTTGTGCAATTTCTGATTTCTTATAGCTGTCTGTCCCAGAGACTCCAGATTTCAGCTACAGAATGTAAAGTCCCAACAGCAGCTAGAGATAGAACTATCCCTGCCCCTCCACCTTTCAGCAGCCTATCACAGGGAGCATGTTCCCTCTTAATGAAGGTCAAAGCACACCTGCCCTCCTCCCCAAGGATACCTTGTCATTGATCCAGTCCATCACATCCTCACATTCCCGTAAATACTGCACCAGCTTCTGCGCCTGTAGCAGTTTGATTCCTTTCTCCCTCATCTTCTCCAGAAGCAATTCCCACAGGCGGTGCAGCTCCATTAAACGTGTCTAAAGATTAAAAATCACATTAAAAACAATTTTTTTTTATTTATTTCAGAGAGAGGCACAGACAGAGAGCGGGAAGGAGAGAGTGAGAGAGAATGGGCACACCAGGTCCTCCTGCTACTGCAAACGAACTCAAGACACATGTACCACTTTGTGCATCTGGCTTACGTGGGTACCGGGGAATTAAACCCAGGTCATTAAAGTTTTGCAGGTAGGTGCCTTAACCACTGAGCCATCTCTTTAGCCCTAAAAATTTACATTTTTAACCGTATTTACAACTTCATGAAGTTCTGAATTAAAAAAAAAAAAAGGTTTTGAAAAAAATCCCTAAGCAGACAGGATAGCTTTAACTGAGAGCAGAAAAAAAACCACACACTTTATAATGGCTAGTACAAAATAACAGATTTTCTTTTTCTTTTTCTTTTTCTTTCTTTTTAGGTATGGTCTCACTGTAGGTCAGGCTGACCTGGAATTCACTATGTATTCTCAGGGTGGCCTTGAACTTACAGCGATCCTCCAACCTCTGCCTCCTGAATGCTGGAATTAAAGGTGTGCGCCACCAAGCCTGGCTGTTAGTAATTACATGTTATTAATGATTATTGAGATTCCCAGGCCAGAAGACTACTGGGGAAGAATTATGAGGAATTAATGTGGAATGGGGGGGCATTAGAAAATGGAAAATGCTGAGGGCTGCATTCTAAACTCATGGAACTAAAGAGTGGTAAAAACAAAACAAAAGTCTTAAATTTACTTGGGTGCAGTGGAGCACACCTTTAATCCCAGCACTCGAAGAAGGAAGAGGTAGGAGGATCAATGTGAGTTTGAGGCCACCCTGAGACTACATAATGAATTCTAGGTCAGCCTGGGCTAGAATTAAACCATACCTTGAAAAACCAAAAATAAATAAACAGGTAAAAAATAAAAGTCTGCCCTATATGGTAGTGTTTGCTTGTAATCCCAGCAATTCAAGAGGAAGAGACAGGGAGGTTAGAGAGCTCTAGATTAGGCCAGCCTGGTCAATATATTAAGTACCAGGATAGCTAGGGCTAATTTAGCAAGATCAAAAAAAAATTACAGATTCATGCCTATAATCCCAGCACTGGGGAGGCTGAAGCAGGAGGATTTCCATGAGTTCCAGACTACGCTGGGTTAGAATGAGACCGTGCCTCAAAATAAACAAAAAAGAAACACAAACAAACAAACAAAAAAGGTCCTATACACATTATAGTTTGTGAGACACACAGGAAAATCTCGAGATGACAGTATAAAACAGCTATCAACGGACTCTTGGCAGAAAAAGCTTTGGATGGGATTACAAGCATGCACCATCATGCCCAGTTCATATGGTGCTGGGGACTGAACCCAGGGCTATGCATGCTAGGCAACCACACCACCACCAATGGTTACCTTAACATCAGCAGCTTGTAAAGTACTTTCCCTAAGAGGGAAGTAAAAGCATTATACTGAACTATTTTTTCATGTGGAATACTGTTTTAACATTACTATACAAATAATTTATTTGAAAAGAGAAAAAGAAAAAGCTCTGGAGGGCCTGTGGAACACTACATCCTTCTCAAGTTACATAATTTCAAACTTCATCCAAATAGTAGCCAGAGGGCCAAATGAATTCAATTCCCAGCATCATTGGGTGTTCATAGCACCTACCCCATAAGGATTTGAGAACTAGGGAAACCAAGAAAGCATTCATATCTGGGTGCTACATTTTGGTACTCTAACCTGCCCATGCCCACCCAAGATACTGGGAGTTTCTAGGTAACACCAGCAGGCAGAGGTAAAACAGAAAAAGGTTCAAACACAAATAGAAATAGTCTAGGATCCACCCATTGTTGAAATGCCACTCAGCAAAAACAAATCCCTGTGAAAGCCAGGGGATAGTCAGCATGGGTGGAGTCTGTTGAAACCAGCAAGCATGAATGCTTCACTGGCAAGGAGAAAGCAGTAGGGAAACAAGGGCGCACACTATTCACTTCCACCTGTGTGGGTGAGGACTGCACAGCGCCACCACTGAGAAGGAAGTGAAAGTCACCCCACAGCAACCAAGAGCAAATCTGTCCATACTCCACCTACTTGGATGTGGGACCCGATGTGAGTGGAGGTGACTATAGGGCGCCACGCTGTCCGGTACGGTGTAAAAGTCTAAACCATGACAGACAGGTTATGCAGGACACAAACACAGCCCTCCATGCACCCACATTCCTCTGTGCTAGCTCTACTCATCCTACTAAGCTGCTGACTTGTCTGACCACAGAAATGAGCCTGCAAATGAAAGCCACCGAGGTCCCTGCTCAAGTTAAGAATGGGGCCACAGAGGCTGGACAAACCTCACCCTTAAGCCCATTGTCAGCCTAACAAAATTCATTTTCACACACTCAAGTCATCACTCACATACTAGAACAATTTTCATCCCTAGTGGGATCTTGCATATCCCACACGTTAGGATACAGCTACGGAGGCTTCCTCCTGTCTGGGAGCATGAGTGGGCAGGGAGTCAAGTGCACCTCAGAACTCCCAGGAGTGGACAGAGAGGAGGCAAGTCTGATTGTGACTCAGCTGATTTCTTGGAAGAGGCATGAGCCAGTACCTTGAGCCTTCAGATGCAGAGCAGGGACTATTAAGAAAACAGGAATGAAATCCAGGTTGGAAAAAAGCAATGAATAGTGATAGAAAAAAAGAAGGGAATAGACTAAAATTACAGGTCAGCTATGGGAGTTTAGGCAGGTTACTCAAAACTCTTTGAGCCTCAATTTCTATCCTTCCATGGCATGGAGAAAGGGCATCTTACAGATTAGAAAACAGCAGCGCCTACACCTTAGTAGCTGCTCAACAAGTGATAGTCACCAGGTTGTTTCAAGCTGCTTCAGGAAGATTTGCAAGGAACACTAACAGACCCAAATGAAGTCAGCTTTGGCTTTCCACCCCAACATGAATCAATACGGCCACATACTTTGTTTCTCGTGGTCTCCATCTATAGCTTTGTTGTACTATTACAAGAGCAGCACATTCACTCCGGATAAACAACTTCTATCAGGGAAATAAGCATAAGACTGATTTCATTTATGTTAAGACTACACTGAAAAATAGTAGGAAATGGGACAAATATTTATATTTAATTACAGAGAAGCATTACATTGCCCAAACAGGCTCAGTATAATTAGATAGTTGGTTATATGACAACTGGCACTTTTACCTTTTTAAAATTTGTATTTTATTTATTTATGGGAGGGAGGGAGAGAGAGAGAAAGGGTGTGCCAGGGCCTTTAGCCACTGCAAATGAACTCCAGAAGCATGCACCACTTTGTGCATCTGGCTTACGTGGGTCCTGAGGAATCAAACCTGGGTCCTTTGGCTTTGCAGGCAAGCACCTTAACAGCTATGCTATCCCTCTAGCCCCACTTTTACTTCTTCCAACCATTATTGTAGTAGTGCATGGCTTGTTAGTAAAAAGCTCAGAGCTAATGCATATCTTCAGTGAGTAACCAGGGAGGCAAGTCTACTTCAGGAACACAAAGAGCAAACTGGGTGGATAAACAAGTCCAGCAGAGCAAACAGGACACACAAATACCTGTTGTTAAAAGACTCAGTGGCACAACTGGTTAGCACGTTTGACTTCTAACTGAAATGTTAGTTATTCAAGTCTACTCAGGAATGCCACCCCTTGTTTTGTTTTTATTTTCTTTCTTTTTAATTTATTTATTTGAGAGAGAGAGAGAATGCATATGAGAATATGGGTGCAGCAGGGCCTCCAGACACTGCAGGGCTGGGAGACTGATAAACATACAAGATGCCATCCTCTTATGATACCAGCCTCCTGAGCTGCATACCAACCACCTCTACACTTGAACACATCCTGTCCTTCTCATCCTGATCACATTTATTATAACTCTGAGACTGACAAGTTCATGAAACAGAGATAGAATAAAACACCTTATCCTGAGCCAGAGAGAGAAAGAAAGGATAGAGGAGGAGGGGAAGGAGAGACCATCAGCTTGGGTTCCAGGGAAACAAAACATCCAAAATAGTTCTTGAAAAGAATGGGGGCCTAAAAAAAGAGAAGGCTCTCAACTAAAGGTGGTTTTGGAGACAAAGAACCTAACAAAAGGTGAAGTATAGGGCACCCACCTATAATTCCAGTTTTTGAGAGAGCCTAAGGGAAGAGGGTCTCCATCTGGAGTTTGAGGCCAGTCTGGGCTACAAAGCTAGACCCACCACAAATAAACACTCAAAACACAGCTAGAGCCAGGCATGGTGGTGCAGGCCTTTAATCCCAGCACTTGGAAGGCAGAGGTAGGAGGATCGCTGAGAGTTCGAGGCCACCCTGAGACTACACAGTGAATTCCAGGTCAGCCTGAACCAGAGTGAGACACTACCTCAAAAAAACAAACAAACAAAAAAAAAAAACAACAAACCCACAGCTAGATATGAAGTATATTAAAGATAGATTGGTAAAAACATTTCCAGGTGTGAAATTCAACATGATAGTTATCAGAAAAAGATCTGTTTTTCGGGCTGGATAGATGGCTTAGCGGTTAAGTGCTTGCCTGTGAAGCCTAAGGACCCCAGTTCGAGGCTCGGTTCCCCAGGTCCCACGTTAGCCAGATGCACAAGGGGGCGCACGCGTCTGGAGTTCGTTTGCAGAGGCTGGAAGCCCTGGCGTGCCCATTCTCTCTCTCCCCCTCTATCTGTCTTTCTCTCTGTGTCTGTCGCTCTCAAATAAAAAAAAAATAAAATAAAATAAACAACAAAAAAAAAAGAAAAAGATCTGTTTTTCCCTTAATGTCCCACTATTGTGAAACAAAACAGAAAAAGATCTATTATCCCAAAGAATTCATTTTTTAGAAATATTTTAATTTTTACTTATTTGAGTGAGAGAGAGAGAGAGAGAGAAAGAGACAGAAAAAGGCAAGATAGAGAGAGAATGGGTGCACCAGGGCCTCTAGCCGTTGCAAAAACTATAGATACATTCTCTACCTTATGCATCTGGCTTTACATGGGTCCTAGGGAATCAAACCTGGGTCCTTTGGCTTTGCAGGCAAGTGCTTTAACCACTAAACTATCTCTCCAGCCCCAAAGAGTTTGAGCACAGTATTATAAGGGCCTTTACTGGCTTGCTGTCTTGACTTTCATAACCTGCCTTATGGACAAGCCACCAAGATTCAGACAGGAAGCTTTCCAATAGAGAATTACCTAAGAATATCTGTGACTTCATACTTATTTTTATATTCTAATCTTCAAATTAACCAATTTTCACTAATAAGCTCTCCCATCCAATTACCTATGCAACTGTTAAAGTTAATGACACAAAGAATGACCTTCTTCAAGTATGAAATACATTCTGATTTGTCCTACCACAGAATTATTACTTCCTGCTGCCTGCCATCAACACTAGTTTCTGTTCATGCTGCACCACACCACAAACTTGGGACATGGACAATTTATTTAGAAGACTACACAGTCTCTCAGAAGTCTGGAAAAGCCCATCTTCTGAGGTGCCAGATTCCTCCACCAGGTGAGGCCATCCTGACCAAGCAGTGCTCACACTCACCCGGATGGTTTCAGATGCGAAATGTCCTTCTGAGATCATCAGGTTTCCAGTCTCATCCAGTTTGACAATAGCTCCTGAGTTGGCCTGCACTTCAGCTTCAAAGGCTTGGTGCTTCTGAAGTTTTCCCTGGTGTGGACACAAGTGAACCACAGGTTTCATCATAGCACCCATCTTGTTCTCAGAGCTCCCCCATCTCATTCCCATTTCCTCTAGTTAGGAAGCAACCATCAGCATTCCGTCTATTCTTTATTCAGTCAACCACTCAAACACAAAGATGCCTCTCCACTGCCCTGTGGAAGATTAGTCTGTGAGGACCTCCAACTCTGCAGAAGAATGATGCTACAGAATATAGCCAATTTTACTGTGTACTGAGCCTTTGTGCAGACATTTAATACCGTCCAGAAATAGGACCCTACCACCCTCAAATAATCTACTCACACTTACACATGACCCTTTGTTCCACTTGTTTAGAAGTCACACTTTGAACCTGCCTACCTTCCATTTCTCAATACCACTTTTCCTGTCAAAGACTGAGCTGGAATGGGCTGCACAAAGGACTGCACTTTAATTACTGTTCATCATTTTCTCTTTGTACACTGCTTTGAGACAGTCAAAGAAACCATGGAGAAACAACTATTTCTAGTATGTGTGAGGCCTTAAATTCAACCCCCAGGACTGCAATAAATAAAATACTGTAAGATTCAGGCTCTGTTGGATGCAGTAATACATACCTGTCATCCTAGCACTTAGGAGGGTGCAGCAGGAGAATCAAAAGTTTGTGGCCAAGGCCAGGCGTGGTGGTGCACGCCTTTAATCTCAGCATTGGGGAGGCAGAAGTATAAGATTGCTGTGAGTTTAAGGCTAGCATGGGCTAGCTACCTCAAAAAGCAAAAAAAAGACCAGACTGGGTTGCATAGCAAGATGCCATGTTAAAAGAAAAGAAAGAAAGGAAAATGCTAGGAGCAGTGGCACACACTGTTAATCAGGAGGCACAGGTAGGGTCACTGTGTGTCCCAGGACACCCTGAGGCCACTTAGTGAATTCCAGCCTGACCTAAAGTGAGAACCTACCCCCCCCCCAAAAAAAGGCCAGGTGTGTTGGTGCAAGCCTTTAATCCCAGCACTTGAGAGGCAGAGGTAAGAGGATCCCTGAGAGTTCAAGGCCACCGTGAGACTACATAGTGAATTCCAGGTCAGGCCAGGCTGAGCTAGCATGAGACCCTACCTCAGAAAAGAAAAAAAAAAAAAAAGAAAAGAAAAAAGATTTTGCTATGTTTTCACAGAGAGAAAGAGAATGGGCACAACATGGCCTCGAGACTTCAAATGAACTCCAGACACATGCACCACGGAAACTAGAGAATCAAGTCTGGGCCAGTATGGTTTATAAGCAAGCACCTTTAACTGCTAAGCCATCTCCCCAGCTCCAGGCTTTGGTTTTATTTACTTATTTGAGACAGAGAGGGGAGAGAGAGAGAGAGTGAGAGAGAATGGGCACGCCAGGGCCTCTAGCCACTGCAAACTAATTCCAGAAGCAGGTGCCACCATGTGCATCTGACTTACGTGGGACCTGGAGAATTGAACCTGGGTCCTTGCAAAACCAAAAAAAGAAACAAAAAAATTTGTGTGGTGCATATTCATGTTTGTGTGTTGGTGCCTGTGTGGGTATAGGTGTGCATGTGTACGAAGAACACAGGCCAACGCCAGGTTTCTTCTTCAATTGTTCTCCATTTTAATTTCTGAGACAGAGTCTCTACACAGGATGTCTATCTAGCTCACGGGCTTCAGTACACTAGCTGCCAGTAAGCCCTGGGGACCCTCCTGTTTCTACTGAAATTAAGGTCCAAGCAGGCTGCCATTTAAACGGGTGTTGGGGTGCTCACCTCAACCTATTTTTTTGTTTTGTTTTGTTTTTTGAGGTAGAGTCTTGCTCTAGCCCAGGCTGACCTATGTAGTCACTATGTAGTCTCAGGGTGGCCTTGAACTCTAGGTGATCCTCTCACCTGTGCCTCCCCAGTGTTGGGATTAAAGGCATGTGCCACCACACCTGGCTCTCAACCCAGGTTTTCTTTCTTTCTTTTTTGTTTTTTTGGAGGAAGGGTTTTACTCTAGCTCAGGCTGATCTAGAATTTACTATGTCATCTCAGGGTGGCCTCGAACTCACAGCAATTCTCCTACCTCTGCCTCCCAAGTGCTGGGCTTAAAGGTGTGTGCCACCATGCCCAGCTTCAACTCAGATCTTCATGTTTGTTTGGCAAGCATTTTACCCACTCAGCCATCTCCGCAGCCCCTGGTTTACATTCTTCTTGCTTCCCCATTTCTTGGGTCCCTGAACCTTGGCCAGAACTTCTGGGATATCCAGCCCACCTGCAGGTTGGTAGGGTCTTTGTAGTTCTCATCAGATGCAATCTGAAGCTTCTCCTGAATCCACTTCTCCAGCTCCTCAGCATCTCTTTGGAAAAACTGGAACCTATAGGAATCTTCCAGCTTCTGCCGCCGCAGGGTGGAGAGCTCCTTGAAGCGGTGGTATCGATCCAGGACCTGCTGTCGCCTCTCCTGGATGTCCTCTGCTGTTTCTAGCACCTTCACCCCGCTTGGGTCCATTTTCTGAAAAGACAGTATACCTTGACCTAAACACCACAAGAAGAAAGACTGAGTGGAATTGGGCTCTCTGAAGGACAGAAAGTGAGTCCCAGCAAACTAATGAACTAAGAAGTGGCCCCTTGTAAGGACCCAACAACAAAGCTCTTTATGAACAACAGCTCTTCACTGCACACAGCACCTACCTACCTGACCCTCAGAGGATGCTTAGCCAACATGGCAATGAAATCAAGTGGAGAAGATAAACAGAAGTATGTTTTCAGTAATTCTACAAAGGCTTCAAGATTAAAAAAAACAAAAAACAAAAAACTAGTATTGGTACTCAAGAGAATTATTAACAAACCCATTCAAAAAATCCTTTCAGGGCTGATGACATATTTTAGTAGTTAAGGCACTTGCCTGCGAAGCCTAGGTTTGATTCCCTAGTACCCACATAAGCCAGATGCAGAAGATGGCACATGCATTTGGATTTCATTTGCAGTGGCTGGAAGCCCTGGCATGCCCATTATTTCTCTCAAAATAAATAAGTAAATATTTTAAAAAATCTTTTTAGGCAGGCTGGAAAGATGGCTTAGTGGTTAAGGCACTTGCCTGCACAGCCAAAGGACTCCAGTTCAATTCCCCAGGACCTATATAGGCCAGATGCTCAAAGGGATGCATGCCTCTAGAGTTCTTTTGCAGTGGCTTGAGGCCTTGATGCACCCATTACCTATCTCTCTCTCTTATTCTCTTTCAAATAAATAAAATATTTTTTAAAAAATCCTTTCGGGGACAGAGAGATGGTTTAGCAGTTATGGCACTTGCCTACAAAGCCTAAAGACCCAGGTTCAATTACCCAGTATCCATGTAAGTCAGATACACAAAGTGATGCATGTGTTTGTTTGCAATGGCTAGAAGCCCTGGTGTGCCCATCCTCTGTTTCTTCCTCTAATAAGTATTAAAACCAAATTAATTCTTTCATCTGTTGTCTGCATTTCATTTTGTAGAGAACAGAATGAGTCGTGTTTCCAAGGCTGGCCTCAAACCCACTATATAGATGACGACCTTGAACTTCTAATCCTCTTGCCTCCACCTCAAGTGCTGAGATCACATGTGTACCCATCATTTCGTTTTATGTGGTGCTGGGTATCAAATCCAGGTCTGTGTACATGCTAGGCATGCACTCTACAAACTAAGCTACATTCCTAACCGATTTACTCTTATTCTGACCAGTTTTTCCCTGTGTTGTTCAAGGTCTCAGCTTGTCAAGTCAATGAAAGAAATGATTAGGAGACAACTGATTCCAACAGAAATGATCCAATATAAGCCATGTATTTTGGAGCTCCCCTTTAATCCCAGCAGTCAGAAGGCAGAGGAGGCAGAGGCAGGAGGACTGCTGTGAGTTTGAGGTCACCCTAAAACTACATAGTGAATTCCGAGTCAGTCTGGGCTAGAGCAAGGCCCTACCTCAAAAACAAACAAAACCCACTGCTTCTCAATCAAGCACAGAATTTATCTTGACAAAACAGCTGACTTTTCGGTAATTCTAAAACCTTAGCTTGGGGAACAAGGTGGCTAAATGGTTAAGGCAATGAACTGCTAAAATGTTAGCTTGGGCTGGGCTCAATTCCCTAGTACCCATGTAGAGCCACACGGTGACACATGCATCTTGAGTTTGTCTGCAGTGGTAGGAGGCACGGTCACCCACCCATTCTCTCCCCCCACCCATCAAATATTTAAAATAAAATAAAAAGGGCTGGATAGATGGCTTAGCAGCTAAGGCCTGCAAAGCCAAAGGATTCATGTAAGCCAGATGAATGAAGTGGTACATGCACCTAGAGTTTGTTTGCAGTGGCTGGATGCCCTGCTATGCCCATTCCTCCTTCCCCTCTCCCATTTCTCTCTCCCAAGTAAATAAAAATAAAATATTTAAAAAACCAAAAAATAAGCTGGGCGTGGTGTAGGCACAGGTAGGAGGATCACTGTGAGTTCAAGGTCACCCTAGACTACATAGTGAATTCCAGGTCAGTCTGAGCTACAGAGACCTTGCCTTGAAAAATCAGAGAGAGAAAAAACTTAGCTCTACAGGTCTTCAGGATGTGAGACAGGCTGGGCAATAAAAGGTCTTGTTTCACCTGAATTTGAAAGCTGTTATCACTATATACTGGAGGAGGGGAAGCTGTACAAATGATTTCCTTCTTTCCCTCCTTTCTTTTTTATTTATTTATTTATTTATTTTTTGAGGTAGGGTTTCACTCTAGCACAGGCTGACCTGGAATTCACAATGGAGTCTCAAGGTGGTCTCAAACTCACAGCAATCCTCTTACCTCTGCCTCCCAAGTGCTGGGATTAAAGGAGTGCGCCACCATGCCTGGTTCCTCCTTTCTTTCTTCCCTCCCTTTTTTTTTCTTCTTCTTTTGATGGTACTGGGGATTAATGAGGGCTTCATGCACGCTGAGACAAGCACTAACACTGAGCTGTATCTCCAACCCTGTTTTCAGTTTCTTTTTTCCTTTTTTTTTTTCCAAGGTAGGGTCTCACTCTGGCTCAGGCTGACTCAGTTTTTATTTTCAAACAGGATCTTGTTAAGTAACTCAGGTTGATCTTGAACTTGATTCTCCTGCCTCAGCCTCTCAAGTAGCTGAGATTATTGGCCTGAGCTACTGGGCATGGTTTAACCTCCCCTTTACTTCTCCCTTTAAAGTAGGGAGGCTGTGCAGGTTAATTTTAAGTGCAGATTGAACAACTGGGTTTATCTTTTACCCTGCCCACAGTTTGAGCATTTGTTATTTATTTATTTAGGGTTTTCAAGGCAGGGTTTTACTCTAGTTCAGGCTGACCTGGAATTCACTATATAGTTTCAGGGTGGCCTTGAGCTCAGAGTGATCCTCCTGCCTCTACCTCCTGAGTGCTGGGATTAAATGTCTGTGCCACCACGACCGGCTTCAGTTTGAGCATTTTGTAGGATTTTAGTGTTAAAAAGGGAACTTGACCTATTTATATTAGAAACACATAATATTCTACTTGACATCATCAAGAACCACCCAGGTTGGGATTACTGCTCAGTGGCATAGCACTTTGATTTCGTCCCAGTACCAGGGAGGTAAGTCATTTTATCCTCTAACCAATTAAGGACTGCAAAATAAACACATGTAGACGAATGACAAAAACCTTCCAAATGTGGCTTGAACATGCTTATAGCACTCAGGAGGCTGAGATAGCAGGACCACTGTTGGATGCCAGCCTGGGGCTATAGAGTAAATTCCCAGCTCAGCCCAAGAAAGAGTGAGAACCTGCCTTTGGGGAAAGGGAGCTTTTAAATGTGTCAGCAACATATGACCTTGTACAAACCACCTTCCCAGTTACAGGTAAATTCCACAGACTCAAGACCCTTCAAAATTATAGCCACAGGCTGGAGAGATGGCTTAGCAGTTAAGGCACTTACCTAAAAAGCCAAAAGACCCAGGTTTGATGCCCTGGGACCCATGTAAGCCAGATGCACAAGGTGGCACATGTGCCTAAAGTTCATATGTGGCGGCTGAAGGCCCGGTGTACCCATTCTCTCTATCTGCCCCTTTCTCTCTCAAATAAATTTAAAAAATTACAGCCAGGTGTGGTAGCACATAACAATGAAACAACAGGTCTCTCTCCCTCCATCCCTCTCTTTCTTCTTTTCTTTGGTATTTCAAGGGTCTTGCTCTAGCCCAGGCTGACCTGGAATTCACCATGTAGTCTCAGGCAGGCCTCAAACTCACAGAAATCCTACCTCTGCATCCCTCTGCTGGGAAGGTGTGCACCACCACGCCCGGCTATTCTAACTACAAAAAGGAATACTGTAGGAGAGATGGTTCAGCAGTTAAGGCACTTGCCTGCAAAACCTAAGGACCCAAGTTTGATTCCCCAGTAACCACATAAGCCAGATACACAAGGTGGCACATGCATCCGGAGTTTGTTTGCAGTTGCTGGAGGCTCTGGCACATGCACTCTCTCGCTCCCTCCTTCTCTCTGCCTCTTTATCTCTTAAAATAAATAAATTACTTTAATTGAAATGCTTCTGGGGCTGGAGAGATGGTTTAGCAGTTAAGGCACTTGCTGTGAAGCCTGAGAACCCATGTTCAACTCTCTGGAGGATCATCATGAGTTTGAGGCCACTCTGAGACTAAATTGTGAATTCTGAGTCACCCTGGGCTACAGTGAGAACCTATCTTAGGGGGTGGTGGTGGGGAAGCCACAAAAAAAAACTATACATCACCAGGCTGGAGAGATGGCCTAGAGGTTAAGTGCTTGCCTGTGAAGCCTAAGGATTCTGGTTCAAGGCTTGATTCCCCAGGACCCATATAAACCAGATATACAAAGTGGTGGCACATGCATCTGGAGTTCATTTGCAGTGAATGGAGGACCTGGTGCACCCATTTTCTCTCTTTCTCTCTTTGATAAAATTAAGAAAGCAACAACAACAAAAATAGCCAGGCATGGTGGTGCACACCTTTAATCCTGTCACTCAGGAGGCAGAGGTAGGAGGATCACTGTTAAATTCAAGGCCACCCTGAGATTACATAGTGAATTCCAGGTCTAGCCTGAGCTAGAGTGAGATCCTACCTTGGGGAAAAAAAAACAAAAACTAGACACCACCGTAATGATTACCATTCTTGGAAGGGCAGTCTGTCATGTCCCAAGGAATCAACTGCTCTCTTCAATAGCAGAGTGGGAGCACAGGGACACAGCTCAGGAAGGCACAGTTCTGTAGCCTCAGCAGGTGTGACTAGAAACAATTATCTTCTATTCTAAAAGCAGTTCAGCCTGGCATCATGGAGCATGCCTTCAATCCCAGCACTCAAGATGCAGAGGTAGGAGGATCACTGTGAGTCCGTCCAGATCAGCCAGGGCTAACGTGAGACCCTATCTTAAAAAAAAAACAAAAAAACTAGGACTGGAGAGATGGCTTAGCAGTTAAATGCTTGCCTATGAAGCCTAAGGACCCCGGTTCAAGGCTAGATTCCCCAGGACCCACATAAGCCAGATGCACAAGGTGGCACATGTGTCTGGAGTTCATTTGCACTGACTGAAGGCCCTGGTGCACCCATTCTCTTCCCCTCCCCCCAAAAAAAGAGCTGGGTGTGGTGGCGAACACCTTTAATTCTAGCACTCAGTAGGCAGAGGTAGGAGGATTTCTTGAGTTCCAGGCCATCCTGAGACTACATAGTGAATTCCAGGTCAGCGTGGGCTAGCAAGACACTACATTGAAAAACCAAAATAAAATAGAGGCTGGAGAGATGGCAGCTAAGGCGTCTGATTCAGGTGTCCTCCATAAATTCAGATGTTCTGGATGCTAGGTTCCCCAGCTGATGACAACTGGAAATTAAACCCTCCTGGAGGTGGTATATTGTTGGGGGTGGGCTTATGGGTGTTATACCCAGTTTCCTCATGCTAGTGTTTGGCACACTCTCCTGTTGCTATGGTCCACATTATGTTACCCAGGGGGTGATGTCCACCCTCTGCTCATGTCATTTTCCTTGCTATCATGAAGCTTCCCCCTCAAGCCTGTAAGCCAAATTAAACCTCTTTTTTTTCCCATAAGCTGCTCTTGGTTGGGTGACTTCTACCAGCAATGTAAACCTGACTGCAACAGTAAGGTGGTACCGAGGAGTGGGATTGCTGCTAGACACCTGACTCTGTGGCTTTGGCCTTTTGGAGCTGATTTTCAAGAGGAATGTGGAAGGATTTGAAACCTTGGCCTAAGAGACACCTTGCAGTGCTGTAATAGAGCTTGATGGTCAGAGCTGAAAGACCTGAATGCAGCAAAAACTATGGACTGTGAGGTTTGACTTATGAGGATGAAGCTTTGCTTGGGCTGGGCTAGCAGTTTGTGTGAGGCTTGGACTATGGGGATGTATAAACAGCATTGGCATTGATAAAAACTATGGGGACTTTTAAAGTTGGATGAATGCATTGCATTTTACATCATGTATGGTTAACAGTTTGTGGGGGTCAGGGGTGGAATGTGGTGGTTTGATTCTGGTGTCCCCCATAAGCTTAATGTTCTGGATGCTAGGTTCCCCAGCTATTGGCAATTAGAAATTAAAGCCTCCTCGGGGCAATGTATTGTTGTGGGTGGGCTTGTGGGTGTTATAGCCAGTTTCCCCATGCCAGTGTTTGGCACACTCTCCTGTTTCTACTGTCCACCTTATGTTGACCAGAGAGTGATGTCCACCTTCTGCTCATGTCATCGTTTTCCCTGCCATCATGAAGAGTCCCCCTAGAGCCTGTAAGCCAAAATAAACCTCTTCCCTCCCCACCCCCACAAACCGCTCTTGGTTGTGTGATTTCTACCAACAATGCGAACCTGATTGCAATAAGGCACTTGCCTGTGAAGCCTAAGGACTCATGTTCACTCTCCAGGTCCCATGTAAGCCAGAGGCACAGTGACATAAGCGCACAATATTGTACATGCACAAAAAAGGGCACATGCGTCTGGAGTTCAATTGTAGTGGCTGGAGGCACTAGTGCACCAATTCTCTCCCTCCCTCCTTCTCATATAAAAAAAGAGAATCAGAAAGGCCAGTCTGAGCTGGGCGTGGTGGCACACGCCTTTAATCCCAGCATTTAGCATTCGGGAGGCAGAGGTAGGATGATTGCCATGAATTCGAGGCCACTCTTAAGACTCCACAGTGAAGTCCAGGTCAGCTGGACTAGAGTGACACCCTACCTCGAAAAATCAAAAAACAAACAAACAAACAAACAAACAACAAAAAACCCTGGAGAGTTGGCTTAGTGATTAAGGTGCTTGCCTGCAAAGCCAAAGAACCCAGGTTAGATTCCCCAGGACCCATGTTAGCCAGATGCACAAGGTGGTACATATGGCTGGAGTTCATTTGCAGCTGCTGAAGGCCCTAGCCCACCCATCCTTTCTCTCTCTTTCACTCTCCCTCCCTCTGCCTCTTTCTCTCAAATAAATAAAATATTTGAAAAAATATATAAAAAAGGGGAACCTGGGGGAGACAGAGTTTTAGTTGTAAAGTATTGCTTAGCATGTATGAAATCTTAGGTTCAATCACTAATACCACAAAAAGAAAGACAGCGATCATATTAGGAACAACCTTTTCCAACAGGATAGGAAAAAAAAACCCATCATCATAGGGAAAAAAGTCCATATGAGAGCCAGGTGTGGTGGTGCATGCCTTTAATCCCAGCACTCAGGAGGCAGAGGTAAGAGAATCACCATTAAGTTTGAGACACTCTAAGACTACACAGTGCATTCCAGGTTAGCCTGGGCTAACGCAAGCCCCTACACCTTGAAAAACAAAAAAATAAGTAAAAAGAGTCCGCATGAGGAAGGGCCTGTATGGGCTCAGCCTGCTATCAGCCAAATGCCCTACCTATCCAAGGACACCATCCATAGAGGGCCTGCTAAACTAACCAACCTAAAAGGCTCTCTTTGTCACCCCAGTGAAGTAGAACAAGTCAATTCTATACCAAGTGCTTTGCTCAGGCAATAATAGACTTTTCTTTCCTGCAGCAGACCAGCTGACGTCAGTAGGTGGGAGGTTTGCCAAGCACAACTGGCTGTCTCTGGGGACTTGGGACATATGAAAGTCACCACGCTCCTACTGTAAGCAGCATACAAACTTTTTCATTTACATGATTACAGAAAATGATAAAGATTATGGGTTAATAAGAGATTCCCCTCTTAACCTGATTAGGAGCTGTTATGTCTCTAGCTACAAGAATCCCACTTCTAGCACCTAACAGAGTCAACTCCAGATTACATGAAACAGGAAATTTTTCACAATATTGTCAAGAACAATCCTGACAAGAATTATTGTCACTTGCAAATACAAAACCTCTCACCCAAAACAACACTGAGTCTCACTGGAAATTCTGGGGCTCTGCCCATGTCTACCGCATTCCTTTCTTGACAGTATAAAAACCCCACCCCTGCCCTGGTCATATGCAGCAGTCTGATAAGGCACACTCACAGAGAATGTTGTAGGCCATTCCTAGCCTTATGGGACTAAGACCATTAAAGGGCTCAGAAAGAAAATCTGGGAAATGTGCTGTTAAAAAAAAAAAATCTCCAATCTAGAGTTGAGTTGCAAAGGGGAAGGGGGGGTAGTGTGAGGGAATTAACATGGCTTATTGTGTATAATTATAGAAATTGTCAATAAAAAATAAATTTTAAAAAATGAAAAAAAAAACCTTCCAATCTTACCAGCCTAGCTATCTGCTATACTACCTGCCTAAAAACCACAACTCTGAGCTAGCCTAGGAATCTAACTGACTCCTTATCACCAGACAGCCCATCAACTCTGATTTTGCTAATTAAATTCATGTATACAGAGAATGAAGGTAGGGAAAGGAAGTATTATGTGTATTCTCTAAATGTTTAAGGACAGTCTCATTTAAAGTAACTGAAAGAAAGTTCCTATTTTCGTAAATATGATCAGACAAGCCTGGGGAGGTGAGCTCTTTATAAATGCTGCAATGCAGCAGTCCAAATGTCTGCTGTAACATTCAGCAAGCAATGTGAATTGATCTCAGGGGGATAAAACAGGAATTACAACCATGGCCTCTAGTGCAAAGAATAAAAAGGACTTGTCAGCATTCTCACAATACAGCTGGATCTAGTGGGGTCTAAAATATAACATTTAGCTAGAGATTTCTAAGTACATCCACAAACACAGCATGCCTAAGAATGACCCCTCATATACAACACAAACTTACACCTACTTACAACTGAAGCTGATGCCTGCAACAGAGTACCTTGTGCCCAACTTTGCCTGCCAAATGCGAAGAGACAGCTGTTTGAAGCTGTTCTTGGTACCTAGGGAATTTTAAAATGTCATCGAAATCTGTACAAACTGCCTACCACTGCATCATCTACAGTGGGAGTAGGGAGGCAGTGGGTGGGAATCACACTATTAAGCAACACAACAGACTGCAAGTAAAAACATTTTCAAACCAAAGGTCAAAGGCTGTGGACTGCAAACTTGGCATCTACAGTGAATGGTTTAAGACACCCTCACTCTCATGTCAGAGAATGGAAGAATTCAGCAGTTTCTCTATGGAACCCCAAAAGAAAAATAATTTGGGCTGGGGAGATGGCTCAGCAGGTGAAGTATTTGCTGAAAAAGCATGAGCTGAGTATGGATCACCAACACCCACTTAAAAGCTGGGTGTGGTGGCACATACCTGTAATACTAGTGCTAAGGAGGCAAACAGGAAGATCACTGGAACTTGATGGCTAGCTAGTCTAGTGAGCTCCAGCTTCAGTGAAAGGTCCTGTCTCAAAAAGGTGAAGGGCTGGAGGGGTGGCTTAGCAATTAAGGTGTTTGCCTGCAAAGCCGAAGGACCCAGGTTCGATTCCCCAGGACCCACATTAGCCAGATGCACAAGAGGGCACACATGTCTGGAGTTGGTTTGCAGTGGCTGGAGGCCCTGGTGTGCCCATTCTCTCTTTCCCTCCCTTTTTCTCTGTCAAATGAATTAAAAAAAAGAAATGGTGAAGAGTGACTGAGGAAGATGTCTGATGCCAACCTCTGGTCTCTACACACATAGAAGCATATATACACACACACATAAAATTTGCTTTTGCTGGGGCTGGAGAGATGGCTTAGAGATTAAGGCGTTTGCCTGCAAAGCCAAAGGATCCCAGTTGGACTCTCCAGGACCCATAAGCGAGATGCACAAGGAGGTGCATGTGTCTGGAGTTTGTTTGCAGTAGCTGGTTGCCCTAGCGCATCCATGCTCTCTCTCAAATACATAAATAAAATATATTTTAAAAATTTGCTTTTCTAGCTACAGATGATTGGGCTTCTGCGTGAGAAGGAAAATACTTAATAGCAGAGGCCAGTAAGTTAAAAAGGAGATATAGAGGGAAGAGAAAGAAAGGGAGGAGGGTACTTAATAGGTTAGTATTGTATATATGTAAGTACAATGATTGAGATGGAGAGGTAATATGATGAAGAATGGAATTTCAAAGGGGAAAGTGCGGGTGGGGGGAGGTATTACCATGGGATATTTTTTATAATTATGGAAAATGTTAATAAAAATTGTGAAAATAAAAAATAAATAAAAATAAACAGAAAAAAATAAATAATAAAATGCATGACTTAAAGCACAATCAGAGCAGCTTAAGTACTGTCAACTCAATTAGGATTACATTTTTAAATAATGTTTGTGCTTTCCCTGATTTTTCTTAGAGAAGTTTAATACATTTATTCCTTTGGGATTTCAGGAAAGACCCCCATCTGGTTGATTTGCTTTGTGCATAAACCAATAAGGATATCATTAAAGTTAAAAGAAAGGATGAAAACAAACAAACAAAAAATTTTCTTTTGCCTTATTTTTATAACAAAAATTGCTATTATTTCAGCAAGATGAGCATACTGAGATCAAAAGCATTTGGAATATTATAAAATGAATGCTGACTTTCAGGCAAGAACAGGATTTATTTTTTTGGGGGGGAGGGTTTAAGGTAAGGTCTCACTCTAGCCCAGGCTGACCTGGAATTCACCATGTACTCTCAAGGTGACCTCGAACTCACAGTGATCCTTTTACCTCTGCCTCCCGAGTGCTGGGATTAAAGGTGTGCGCTGCCAAGCCTGGCTTTATTAAAATGTTTTCTTTATTTGAGAGAGAAAGAAGCAGACACAGAGAGAATGGGTACACCAGGGTCTCTAGCGCTGCAAACGAACTCTAGATACATGTGCCACCTTGTGTATCTGGCTTATGTGGATCCTGGGGAATCAAACCTAGATCCTTTGGCTTTGTAGGCAAGTACCTTAACTGCTAAGCCATCTTTCCAGTGCTGATTTTCTTTTTTTCAGCGTTGGACCTGGGTTTGGTCCCCATCACTGAAGGTAGGGAGAGAAAAAGGAGTATTTTTAGGGACACAAAGGGAAAATGGATTTATTGGCTCTATGGAAAAATTCATAATATCTTAAGGCAAAAGGCCACATAACCATTCATCAATTTTGTTTTGTTGCTTGGTTAGAGCCTAAATACGCAGAACTGATAATACTGTTTTTCTATGGCATGTAGCCTGTTACCAGGTTTCAGATTTGCAAAGCAAGAGAACTATATCCACAAACCACCCAAGAATGGGCTAGAACCCATGTACCTCTACCAGCTGATTCTCAGGACCAACCAATAAACTCAAAACCAGCTTAGCAGCAGATTTTAGTGGCAGGTCAGATGGCAAGCTAAGAAGTAAACATGTATACATAAGTAAGACTTTTAGCACCATAAACGAAGGCAACCAATATGTCTGCTTAAACCACATTCCAGTTAGGACTGTGATCTGCATGTCAGCCTTCAGATTGATGAATTCCACTTGTTAGCATGATTCTGCAGAGGTGAGCAAGCAGTGAGCTTTAAAAAGCAAAAGACTCATACTGCATTGCATCAATACCCGGAAACGCAGAGCAGAGCGATGCTGAGAGAACTTACTTCTGGAAGTTTCCCAATGCTATCTCGCTGCTACTTACCTTTTAACCTGTAAAATGCAGATGAAAGGTATTTAATAGTAATTTTTTTTAGGACTTAAGAAGAGGTTTAGTCTAGCCCACTTTTATAAACCTTAATTAACTGGTCTGATTTATAAAAAGGGTCTGCCTTGAATTTATCATCTATAATCACTAGAAGCTTCTAAAATTATTTGCTTTTTATGATATCATGATAATAATTTTAAGCTTTTTTTTTTCCTTTTTGAAAAAGACCCAATTTTAGCAAACACTCAAAAACTAGAGATGAAATATGGAATTTTTTTAAATTAGAAAATGTAAGCTCCATGTTATTACAGGTATTGTAAAAGAAATCAATGGGAGAGAAAACAAACCCAAGTTTATAGTATCTATTACATTTTTTAATTACTACTTATACTACATGTTTTCAGATAATTTTTCCAAATATCTGGGATAATTTAGTCCCTTGGTTCTTAAGAACCAAGTAGGCATCAATTAAAAAAAAAATCAGCAAACACTACATGCAACATCACGATTATAAGTAAGGAATTAATATGTCCATGCCGTAAAGAGAAAGAGAGGAGAGAGAAAACTGGGAGACTCTGAAATATAAGAGTACACATAAGACTTCTGCTCTTACAACAGTAGAAATCCCAAACCGACTAACCAACCTTTCTACTGAACAGAAAGGTCTCACAGGCAGGGCTTCCCCTGTGATTGGTCAACCCATTTGACACAAATTTGTCTTCACTGCAAGCCAGGCAAATCCAACAGGAACACGTTTTCTGCATGCTGATCAAATACCTGAACTCTGCGTTTAGGAAACGATGACAACATGATGGAGGAATGTGCAGTCTACAGGGGGAGAGCAAGATAACAGGCTTCTAAGGGCAAGTGGAACAGAATCACTTCACATGAATACACACAAACCTGGGGAAATACATAAATATAGGTGAAAATCAAATTCTAGGTATTGCCCAAGCACCTTCTCTTTGATATTCCACAGTGTCCCAATCCCACAAGGAATCTTAAAATGCAAAAAGAGGCCAGGCGTGGTGGTGCACACCTTTTAATCCCAGCACTTGGGAGGCTGAGGTAGGAGGATTGCTGTGAGTTCCAGGTCAGCCTGGGCTAGAGCAGGATCCTACCTTGAAAAACAAAACAAAACAAATCAATATTGCTGAGCATGATGGCACATACCTTTAATCCTAGCACTTGGGAGTTAGAGGTAGGAGGTTTGCCATGAGTTCGAAGCCAGCCTGAGACTAGAGTTTCATGGTTAGCCTAGGCTAGAGTGAGACCCTACCTCGAAAAAATAAAGGAGGCTCAGATGTGCCCACTTTCTCTCCCCCCCCACAAATAAAAAAAAATTTTAAAATGTGTTTCCATCCACATTCAATTGAGAACTCCAGGCCTGGGTGATTCCTCTATCCCCTTCCATTTAGTAAAAAGATGATTTTGTGCCGGGCGTGGTGGTGCATGCCTTTAATCCCAGCACTTGGAGGCCGAGGTAGGAGGATTGCCATGAGTATGTAGTCTCGAGACCACTCTGAGACTACATAGTGAATTCCAGGTCAGTCTGAGCTAGAGCAAGACCCTACCTCGGGAAAAAAAAAAAAAAAAAAAAAAAGATTTCATGAAATCATAGCAAGAAAGAACTTAGGTTCCAAAGTCTGATTCAACTTGGGCATAGTTTGCTGGCAGACTTCCTTTACAAATTACTGTTTCTTGTTGAAAACTGGTATAAGCAGCATCTGCAAAAGGATGGAAGAGGTGATGGTTCACTGCACAGCTGTTCCAGTCAACCAGTTTTGAGAGATCAGCTCTGCGGTCCTCCTGTGCATTCCTGGAGTCAGCATTTACCACCAGGGCATTGTGGTCTCCTGTAATAAGGCTACAGCTGAGCTGTAGCAGACCCATATGCTTTACCAGTGTTCTCAGATAGCCCACAGAGGATTGATTACAAAGACAGGCTGCCCTCAGTCAGACCCTCCGTTTTTAACACTAGTTCTGCAACAACACAAGAGCCACTTCTCAAGATCTACAGAGTAGCTCCACCCTTTGTGATGAAGGGTGGGAAGAAAAAGTGCAAAAAATTCTAACCCAGGGAACCAAAAGATATACTAAATACAGCTTAACACTTAAACCTGCTCATCAGATCACTTGACAGGCTTACACTGGAGCCTGTGACATCAGGTTTCTCCATTTATTAGATTGCTACAAAGCAGACAGCCAAAGTCAAAAGCATATCAGAGAAGAGCTGGTTATGGTGGCTACAACCTGATGTAAGCCCAGCTATTTGGCAGGCTGTGGCGGGAGGACTGCTTGAGCCCATAAATTTGAGTCCAGACTGGGCTACATAGAACGACCTCACTTCCCTTTAAAAAAGTGGCAAGAAGGAAAAAAAAAAAAAAAAAAAAAAAAAGTGGGGCAAAAGCCAAGCTTCTTGGCATACATCTGTAATCCCAGTACTTAGCATGCAAAGACAGAGTAGTGAGTTCAAGATACAGCCAGTCCCAGACCAGATCAAGACCCTGTCTCATGGGGGAGGGTCATATCAGAAAATAAGTTACTAGGCTTATACCGTAAGAATGACTTCACACTTGTTCAAACCCTTCTTTCTAATCTCTCCACCTAGGTCCCTGGATATCAGTTAACACACTTTGAGGGTCCCTTTGAGTAATTAATGGCCCAGTTACTTAAAAAAGCTTATTGTTAATTTCCTGCAGAGGCAGGCTCTTCCTGTGGCACATTCTTTCCCCTCTGCAGAACATTTTCAAAATTTTGACTTCAATTTGACCTTTTAAAATCCGAGACATTAGCTGCAAAGAAAGGGACAATACATGCCTAGTTTGAGTAAGAACCTTGGTTTAATGGCTTCATACCACTGACTGTGTCTGCCACTATTCTTAAGATTTTGTTTCATGTCAGAGACACCCCCACCCTCTCATCTTTGATACATTCTGCTTTAAGTCCAATTGCTATGACAACGCAATTTCTTAACACATTGTGAAAGTACTTCATATGGTCTCTCTTCTAGTCTTCCCTAACAGCCATGCTAGTACGTTTTCTAAAATAGCATGGTAACAAAAAAAGGATATAAACATTTTAGGGATATGATGGATCGATTGATCTGATCATTTGGGAGGCTGAGGCAGGAAGATGGTCACTTCGAGGCCAACCTGGGCTACATAGTGATACCCGGTCTCAAACAAGCAGACAAACAAAAAAATTAAAAGGCCTGGTAGAATGTTGTAGCAACTGAAAAAAAATCATCTCACTTCGGCTTTCTGGGCTATTCATGCCTTTCATTTAAAATATATTCAACCTTAACGTTAACATTTCTTTATTTAAGACATATTTTATTCCAGTACCTGAAGGAGACTTTAAAAAAGCAATTTCCTTTGGGCAGTGTCTCATCAAATTCTCAGGGACAGCTTTCAAACAAAAGATTCCTCGGTCATTCCACACTGGCACGGTGGTAGGATTTTTGACCAATAATATACTGCCTTCTATTTAAAATATCTAGTCTCACATTAAAAAAAAAAAAAGAACTATAAGCTATTAAGTTATTTCATTTGGAACTCATACCAGGCAGCGCCACATCTACCTATAATTTACAAGCAGCTCCCAAATGTAGAAAGAAAGAGATGTTTATTATAAGGGAAGAAAAAGGAAACGTCTAGAGAGCCAAGAGCCGCCATATAGGATGAAATTAAGGTCAAAGAACTCTATGCGCTAGGCTCGTCCTCCTGCAAGGGCTGGCGGGCATTGCTAAGTGTGGATTCGGGAAAACCGGCTGCAGATGTCGCTTGGCACCGAGACCAGGCACCGGGGGCGGCGCGGGGAGGACGATGGCGAGCAAACCCCCCGCCCCGCCGCCGCCACCCACCTGCCATGGACCGATGGGGCAGGGCGCGGCCGCGGCGGCCGGGAGAGGGGGTTGGGAGGGGGCAGGGAAGGCGGCTGGTGGGGAGGAGGGACCCCGAGGCCTCCCACCCCCTCCCCCAGCCGGTGACATTCCAGCGCCGACGCCCCAGCTCCGCGGCTCCCTGCAGCCTACGCGCGGCGGCGGCGGAGGCCGGTTCGCCGGGCTCCTCCGCCAACCCGGGAGAGAGGAGAGGCCCGCCCGGCTCACCTGTCCGCGCGCCGGCCCCGCCCCGCCCCGCTCGCCCGCCTGCCCGGTGGCTGGGGGCTCCGGCTCCCGGCGTCGGCTAACCCGGAGCCCCCGCTCCCTCCCCGAGCAAGCCCGCAGCCCCCGCTCACCGGCTCGCGCGGGTGAGGGGCGTGGGTACGCCGGGCTAAGAGCTGCCAGAGACACTGATGCGCCGCCGCGGCCTCCGCTTCGTCCACGCCGTTTGCTCCGCAGCGGATAGTGGCGGCGACGCGCGCGGCCCTCCTCTTTTATAGGCTGCCGCGCGCGCTCCCGAGGCGGGCGCGGGCACGAGCGTGAGGGAAGGGCCTCAGTGCGGCGCGGCGCGACGGGCGGGGCGGGGGGAGCGCGACGGCCGAGGGAAAGGGGCGGAGCTATAGCCAACTCGCCGCTCGACCGCCCGACGGAAAAGGCCGAGCGCGCACGGAAGGAGCCGACGCGGCGGGGCTGGGCGGGGGAGGGCGGAAGAGGAGAGCGAAGGACAGG
The DNA here is from genome assembly GCF_020740685.1 of Jaculus jaculus. NCBI lineage: Eukaryota > Metazoa > Chordata > Mammalia > Rodentia > Dipodidae > Jaculus > Jaculus jaculus. The sequence goes on from NC_059102.1 coordinate 124,499,333, forward strand.
CGGCGGAGGATGGGGAGTTAGGGGCGCGCGCGAGGGGAGTGCGGCGGCGGTGAGATAGGGTGAGATGGCACCTCCCTCGCCGCAGTCTGGGTCCTCCAATCCTGCCCCACCCCGTCCGCCCTGCAGAGAATCTGCACCGCACCCCTCCGCCCCTGGGAGTCCTTCCAGGACTGCGGCGGAGGGCGGGGCACGAGCCTTAGCTGCTGCAGTCCGACCGGGGATGCAGCTTTCCGGAAAAACGCCCAGTCCCGAAGGGTGAGATCACCCAAATGCTGCTCTTCCTGCCCTCTTTCCCAGGAGGGGAGGCTGACGCTGGGGACCCAAGTCAACCTGCCCTGGTGGAATCTGGGATCTCTTAAAACGAGGATGACTTGGTGCTTCGTGTATGAGGACGTGGTAAAGAAAGGCTAAATTCTGATCAGGAAAATAATAATTATAATAATAATTTGGGGCATAAGGCTTTCATTTCACGATTTGGAAAATTAGGTTCTTACTTTGTTACAGCACAAGCCTTCTCACCCGTCTTCAGTACAATTAGGGTGCATTAGCCTTTTCACATTAAGGTTTCAGTTCCCACACTTCATTAAATTTTCTATCTGCAGATACAGTGCTAAGCCTTTTGGGGCTGTTAATCTTTGCAATAATTTTACAAGGTAAATATTGTTTCCCTAGTTTACACACTGACAGAGAGGCTAACTTGCTTCAGGGATCTTCAGGTAGCAATCAGAAAAGCTAGGATTTGAACCTAAGCAATTAGGAAAGGGTGTCTCTAATGTGGATGCTGGGCTTCTGAAAAGAGAAGAATAAAATTCCTGTAATTTCTTCTCAGTACAAGCCCAGCTGCTTAAGGGCCTGGCTCTAAGTTCTGAAGCTAGGCCCTCCTCTCCCCCAGAATGTCCTCCCCTCCCCACTCCACATTTTGGGGACAGCTGGGCTGAAGCCACTGAGAGTAACACCCAGCTCATTCCTGTGCAGTCAGGCAGACTGGGTGTTCTGCAGCTCAGGCAGGCCTCAGCCTCCTGGTTACCAAGCAGCCCTCCTCTTTAAATAAATATAAAGGCACCAGGCATTGCACCAGAACTTGGGCGCAAGCCCAGCCCTGAGCTTCCTGGTTCTGTGCAGTTTGGCTCTTTCCCCTAGGTCTCAGATTGTCAAAGCTGCCCTTGCAGTAGCAATAATAATAACAACAACAACAACAATAAATTATCCTAGTTCCTTTCCTTGTAGTGGAGAGACAAGAAAAGGAATGGACACACCCCAGAAATAGCTTTACAGAATCCTGAGGAAAAACGTAGGAGCCGAGAGGCATTTCCTGCAATCTTCTATGTAGAGAAAACGGCTTCAGAGCTATGCCTCAGAGTGCACACTTCTGAAAACAGCTGATGGTGTCCATGGCCTCTTCCCAGGTCAGTAGCAGCAATTTTTTTTTTTTTTTTAAATCAGATACCCAGCCCAGGGTACAAAATGGCTAATACAGTTGTAACTTTCCAGTTTCCTAGACCTGCTCTAGCAAAGAATGGCTATCAAGGCTGTAGGTTTCTTTTTCAAATCATCTTGACCTTAGGATGAAATTGGGGCTTTTCTGCTTCTACTGGATACAAAACAAAATGGAGACCAAAAAAGAGCTTTGTTTTGATGCAGAGATGAAAATCATATTTGTTGATCCTTTCTCTGAGCTGAAGCATGGCCAAGAAACAATAACCCTAGCTCTCTCTGGCTCCCACTCATTCTCCCACCCCGTTCTGTATTTGGCACTAGAAATGACACATACAGACGCCATTCTTGGGGCTAGAGAGATTGCTCAGTGGTTAAGAACACTTCATGTGCAAGCATGAGGACCTGAGGAGACCTGAGAGATGGCTAGAGTTCAGATTTCCATGACCCACATAACAGCTAGATATGGTCCCACACAGATCTGTAACCCCAGTTCCTTAGGAGAGCATAACCCTAGAATCCCCAGAGCTTGTCGGGGTGGGGGGGGCAGTGCAGAAAATAGCAAGCTCTGGAACCAGCAAGAGACCCCAGCTCAGTGATGGAATAATACACCCAACATTTTGCTTTGACCACTGAAGATCAGCCCCTTGCAAACACAACTGGTGCCCCAGGAACACACACACACACACACACACACACACACACACACACACACACCACATTACACACAAGCCAAAAGAAAAAAAATGCTGTTCGTGCATTCTGTTGTTGCCTCCCTCTCACCAGTTTTAGCTCATGCCTCACACTCTACCAGGTGTGGGGAGTGGGAGAGGATAAAGCAGAATATAACCTTTGTTTATTAAAAGCAATACAGGAAAGAAAGAGAAAAAGCACTGGAGTGTGGCAGCTCTAATCAGATCCAGATACTGGGTCACACCTCTCCTGGCCTCCTTAGAAGTGGAGTAGGCCTGAATTCTAAGCTGCTGAAACCCTTGGAGACTTAATACATACCCTGTGTTTAAGCACTGAGGTAACTCCAGTACCTTCTCAAGTTGTTTAAAGGGTCAGTGGCTAGGGACACTCTGCTTATGATGATATTTTCACATGCTGCAGCCATGGAAAGCACCATCCCTCTTCCCCTGTCTCTCCACCCCCAATATGTACTCCCTGCAAATTTCAAAGGCAGATATTTTCACTGTTTTCTTTCCCTGCAAAGGAGACAACTAGCATTTTTAGGCATTCTGACATCCTTCCCACATGACATTCTGCAGGACAATCTGGCAAGCAGTCACACCAGTCTTCCAAACAGTGACTGTGACCCTTGAGGACATTTTGCTAAGTGAAATAAGCCAGATGCTGAAGGACTAATTTATGATTCCATTTATATACAATCTCTGTGAGAGTCATAGAGACAAAGTATAATGGTGGTTGCCAGGGACTAGACAATACTGTCTGCCCATGGAGGAAGAGAAAGTTGTGGAGATGGTTGGGAGTGATAGATGTATCATGACATAGTGAATGAGTTTAATGCCACAGAACTGTAATCACTTGGGTTGGGGAGATGGCTCAGTAGTTAAAGGCTAATGGTCCAGGTTCAGTTCTCCATTATCCACATAAAAGCCAGATATACAAAGTGGTAAATACATCTGGAGTTCATTTGCAGATGAACACACCCATTCATTGTCTCCTCTGTCATATGTGTGTGTGTGTGTGTGTGTGTGTGTGTATAGTTATTGTTGTTTTTCCTTCGAATTAGGGTCTCTCTCTATCCAGACTGACCTGGAATTCACTATGGAGTCTTAGGGTAGCCTTGAACTCATGGTGATCCTCATACTTCTGTCTCCAGAGTGCTGGGATCAAAAGCGAGTGCCACGACGCCTGGCTAACTGGCTAAAAATATTTTTATTTGCAAGCATAAAGAGAGAGAGAGAGAAAATGGGTACCCTAGGGCCTCTAGCAAACAAACTCCAGATGCATGCACTACTTTGTGCATTTGGCTTTATGTAGGCGTGGGGAATTGAACTCTAGATTTTGCAGGTAAGTGCCTTAATTGCTAAACCATCTTTCCAGCCCTAAATAATTATTTTTTCAAGTTAAGAGTCTCCTTAAATATTTTTATTTATTTATTTGAGAGAGAAAGAGGGAAAGAGAATGGGCACACCAGGGCCTTCAGCTGCTGCAAACTCCAGACATATTGTATATCTGGCTTATATGAGTATTGGGGAATCAAACCTGGGTCCTTTGGCTTTATAGGCAAGTGTTTTAACCATTAAAACCATCTCTCCAACCCCCTCCCCTTTTTTTTTTCCAAGGTAGGGTCTCGCTCTAGCCCAGGCTAACTTGAAATTCATAATATAGTCTCAGACTGGCCTCAAAATCACAGTGTCTCTTGAGTGCTGGGATTAAAGACGTGTGCCACACCATCTGGTTAGTCTTTATTTTTATTTATTTATTTATTTTTGTCATTGTTGTTTGTTTTTGTTTTTCGAGGTAGGATTTCACTCTAGTCTAGGCTGACCTGGAATTCACTATGTAGTCTCAGGGTGGACTCAAACTCAAGGTTGTCCTCCTACCTCTGCCCCCTACTGCTGGGATTAAAGATGTGCACCACACCTGGGCTCAGTCCTATGTGTGTGTTTTTTAAAATATATTTTATTAATTTATTTGAGAGAGATACAAAGATAAAATGGAGACCACGCCAGGCCTCTAGGCACTGCAAACAAACTCTAGACATCTGGCTTTATGTGGGTACTAGGGAATTCAACCCGGGTTCTTTGGATTTGCAAGCAAGTGCCCTAACCACTAAGGCATTTCTCTACCTCTTCACCATATTTAAATTTTTTTTTCTTTTTTTTTTTTTTATGAAAGAGAGAATTGGTACACCGGGGCTTCCAGACACTGCAATTGAACACCAGATTCATGTGCCACCTTGTGTGCATGTTTGACCTTCAGCATGTGTCACGTTGTGTGTTTGACTTATGAGGGATCTGGGGAGCTGAACACGGGTCCTTAGGCTTCACAGGCCTTACCCACTAAGCAATGTCACCAGCCCATTTTCTTTTTTTTCCTTTAGGTAGGGTCTCACTCTAGCTCAGACTGACCTATATATAATTCACTATGAAGTCCCAGGGTGACCTTGAACTCATGGCGATCCTCCTACCTCTGCCTCCTGAGTGCTGGGATTAAAGGTGTGTACCACCATGCCTGGCTTCCTGTTTGTTTTGAAGTAGGATTTCACTCAAACCCAGACTGACCAGAAACTCACTTTGTAGTCCAGGTCTCTAATTTATGGTAGTCTTCCTCCTTGAACCTCCCAGAGTGCTGGGATTAAAGGCATGCACCACCATGCCCAGCTTTCTCCCTTCTATATTGATACAAGGTCTGTCTCGGAACCTGAAGTGAACCAATTTGACTAGAATCTTTAGCCAGCAAACCTCAGGGTCTCTCTTGTCTCTGCTTCTTCCTGTATTGGGATTAACAGTGTGGGCCATCATGTCTAGGGTTTTTTTTTTTCAAGGTAGAGTCACTATGTGGTCTCAGGGTGGCCTTGAACTTATGGCAATCCTCCTACCTCTGCCTACCAAGTGTTGGGATTACAGGTGTGTGCCACCATGCCCAGCATGTCTGGCTTTTATGATGTGGATGCTGGAGATCTGAACTCAGGTCCTAACACTTGCATTCCTGATCTTGAACTTCTGATCCTCCTGCCTCCACCCTTCTCTCCCCACCCCCAAACTATATCATTACAGGTGTGCACTACCACCTTGTGTGGTTCTGAGGATCAAACCCAAGGCTTTGTGTTATGTGAGGCAAGCACAACCAACTGAATTACATTCCAGCCCCATAAACTGGTCATATTAATGAGGCCTGGGTATACACTAGGGCATAAATCCCTTTATAATAGGCATTTTTGTGTCTCACCTCTGCTTTCTGTAGGTCCACAGGAAATCTAGTATCAGGAATGTATTAGGTAGGACAGTGAAATGGCCTGGTGTGTCAAGGTCCTGTAAAGAAGGTCTGTGGCTCTTAGAGCTTTTTGTTGTCTGGTCACTGCAAGGAATGTCTAAACTGAATTAAGTCACTGCTATCATCACCAAAAGCATGAGGAGGGAAGAGCTCCCATCACCCAATGGAAAATCCCCAGAGCTACTCCATTCTTCTGTACAAAGGATATGCAGCTCCTAGCCTATTGGAATTTTCAGTACCTCATCAAAATTTGCACTAAGATGATATAGGACAATGATATGACAAAAATGTAGGCACTCAGCCTGAGAAATGAGGTCAACCTGGAGAGGAAGCAGGCCAACAAATGAGTACTTGAGCTGAAAATCAAATGCAGCCCAACCCTTAGCATTCTGTGGAAAGGAATCTGATGTGGGGATCCAAGCAGCGCTGCATCCATCAGCTGCCAATCATGATCTGTGAGGTGACACTATCAGTGGATATCAAAACCCTGGCTTCAATGCTCTTCTTTGTTTACCCTTGAGAATCCGTCAGGAACACCAGCATCAAGTGACAAACACAACATTACTAATCACACCTGCAGGAAGATTATTAAAATAACTGTGTGGTATTTTAAAAATATTTTTATTTGAAAGCAGAGATAGAAGAGTAGAGAAAATGGGCAAACCAGGGGCTCCAGCCACTGTAAATGAACTCCACATGCATGTGTCATTTTGCTCATCTGGCTTACATGAGTCCTAGGGAATTGAACCTGGGTCATTGGGCTTTTCAGTGCCTTAACCACTAAGCCATCTCTTTATCCCATCCTCAGCCTTCTGAATGCTGGCATTTATTCTTGCATCTCTTTTTCTGGGACAGGCACTGGGGCTGGATCCCAGGGCCTTATGCATGGTAGATAAATACTCTATTATTGAGCTATACCCACAACTCCTCACATCTTTCTGGATAAAGCAGTTACTGTCATGTAATTTCAAAACAAAAAAATGATATAAAAGCAGTATCTCAAGGTGAAGGTGAAGATGATAACAAAGGAAGAAATCCATCATTCCCTACCTAGACTTGTATAATGCCATGCCCGTAATGATTTACATAGCTCAAGATCAGGAAATTGATCATGTTGAATCAACTGTAATTTGACAACGGGGGTTTTAAAAAAGGCAAACTTTATTACTTATGTTTTGGCACTACAGTCAACAATTGATACAAGGGGTTGCATCCAGCCACTTAAGAGTTCCAATGAATACCCACCCCAGGCACTTAGGACAGAGAAGCAGATCAGAGGGCTGTTTCCTTCTACAAAACAAACAAACATCAACTTGTATCTGAGGATTCATTTCCTCCAGAGCACCTTTAACCCAAATTCATTGCTCATGGATGCTCAGCTCACATATAATGCTGCCAGCCATATATCAGCCCATCTTAGACTGAAAAACAACAAAAGTGGGTACCCATTCAGGTGCATGCGTTCCCAGTCACACAGGGGTCAGATTAAAAAGGGACAAAGACTGTTCCATAGTTCCATGTTTCCAGGCCCAATTCAGATACCTAGTTAACCTACACCCGATGCAGTCCATGCCTACATCACTCATGTCGCCTACCTTTTTTTTTTTTTTTTCGAGATAGGGTCTCACTCTAGCCCAGGCTGAGCTGGAATTCACTATGGAGTCTCAGGGTGGCCTTGAACTCACAGCAATCCTCCTACCTCTGCCTCCTGAGTGCTGGGATTAACAGCTTCATCTACATTTTTAAGTGCTTGTAAAATCAGTACAACCCAGACTTGTGTGGCAGGATTTGGCTTCAACTATTACATGATACTTTAAAGGGAATCTAGGGAGCCTTACTCTTTCTGAGGATACATGCAAAAAGGGGTGGGATAGAGGTGGGGTAGGGGTTGGAGATAAAAATGGTGGGCTCACTCCAGGTCTGCGTAAAGTGGTTTAATCTCATCAATTTTGTGAAAGGTACTACAGACAAAGGAAAGATACTACAAAAGATGCATCCGAGCACTGAACACTTCTTCCTATAATTTGTAAACATCAGCAAGGCCAGGTCCAGTTCCTCCATTATGCAGGCACCTATAGGAGCTATCAAGTCTTCAGAGGGACTGCCATAATTTTGTGACCTGTGAAAAATCTCTTAGTCACATGGTACAAATACATAAACACAATGACAAATTTCCAAATCAGACATGATTTCTTCCAAGTAGAGCTGTCTTCAGTTGCTTTGTTACTGCCCTTCTCCAACATAACGTGATGGCTGATGACAAAGGGACATCAGGAACGCCAGAAGGAGGAAGGCAGAAAGCCTTTGGGAATAGGAATCTCCCTGTGGTGCAAACATTTCTGGCCAGGGAAAGATGAACAACACATGATGAGTTTCCTTCTTTCTTCCCTCCATCCTTTTTTTTTTTTTTTTTTTTTAAATGTATTATTTATTTGATGGGCTGGAGAGATGGCTTAGTGGTTAAGGCACATGCCTGCGAAGCCTGGGGACCCCAGTTCAATTCTCCAGGTCCCATGTTGGGCGGATGCGCAAAGGGGCACATGTGTCTGGAGTTCATTTGCAGTGGCTGGAGGTCCTGGCACACCCATTCTCATTCTCTCTCTAATTCATAAATAAAAGAAAAACATTTTATATATATGTAATTTATTCGAGAGAGAGAGAGAAAGACGGTGGGGGGAAGAGAATGGGCACACCAGGGCAACCAGCCACTGCAAATGAACTCTAGACACATGTGCCACCTTGTACATCTAGCCTATGTGGATCCTGGGGAATTGAACCTGGGTCCTTTGGCTTTGCAGGCAAATGCTTTAACCACAAAGCTCTCTCTCCAGCTTAAAAAAATTTTTTTTTGTCTATTTTTATTTATTTATTTGAGAGTAACAGAGAGAGAGGGAGAAGGGGCATATCAGGGCCTCCAGCCACTACAAAAAGAAAAAAAAATCCAGACGCATGCGTCCCCTTGTGCATCTTATGTGGGTCCTTCATAGGCAAGCACTTAACCACTAAGCCATCCCTCCAGCCCCTCCCCTTTTTTGAGGTAGGGTCTCAGTCTAGCCCAGACTGAATTAAAATTATGTAGTCTCAGGCTGGCCTCAATCTCACAGCAATCCTCCTACCTCTGCCTCCTAGATGCAGCTAGGATGAATTTTTTTTTTTTTTTTTTTCCGAGGTAGGGTCACTCTCAAGCCCAGGCTGACCTGGAATTCACTATGTAGTCTCAAGGTGGCCTCAAACTCATGGCGATCCTACCTCTGCCTCCTGAGTGCTGGGATTAAAGGCGTGTGCCACCACACCCAGCCTTTTTTTTTTTTTTGAGGCAGGGTCTCAACTCTAGGCCAGGCTGCACTGGATGGAATTCACTGTTTAGTCTCAGGGTGGCCTGCAACACACTGTGATCCCCCTCCATCAGTTCCCAAGTGCTGGGATAAGCCAGATGTACAAGGTGGCACATTCATTTGCAGTGCCTAGAGGCCCTAGTGTACCCATTCTCTAACTGCCTATTTCTGTCTCAAATAAATAAGTTAAATTAAACAAACAAAAAAGACAAAAAAGTAAGCCAGCATGGTGGCTCATGCCTTTAATCTCAGCACATGGGAGGCAGAGGTAGGAGGACTGCCAAGAGTTCAAGACCACCCTGAGACTACAGAGTGAGTTCCAGGTCAGCCTGGGCTAGAGTGAGACCCTACTTCGAAAAACAAAAGCAGAAGCTTTTTTTTAAAAAAAAAAAAATATTTATTTATTTGAGAGAGAAAGAGAGAGATTGGGCACATAAGGGCCTCCACTGCAAACAAACTCCAGATGCATGTGCACCTGGCTTACGTGGGTCCTGGGGAATTTAACCTAGGTACTTTGACTTTGCAGGCAAGTGACTTAATGGCTAAGTCATCTCTCTAGCCCAAAGCCTCTGTTTAATGCTATTATAAGGTACTGCTATCATATCTGGCTCACCTTTGTCTCCCCAAAGCCTGGCTGCATCTGTCACCATCACTGTTTTCAGAATTGGGCTCCTGGCTAATAGTCAGTCAGTGGGCTATCCAGGAAGATCTACCTCAGCGTTCTAGATGATTTGTTAAAAATTAATCTCTTAGGGCTGGAGAGATGGCTTAGCTGTTAAGGTGCTTGCCTGGGAAGCCTAAGGACTCATGTTCTACTTCCAGGTCCCATCTAAGCCAGATGCAAAGTGATGCAAGCACGCAATGTCACACTTGCGCACAAGGGGGTGTATGTGTCTGGAGGTCCTGATGTGTCAATTCTCTCTTGTTCTCTTGAATTTAAAAAAAAAATTCATCTCTTGCCACGTGTGGTGGCGCACACCTTTAATCATAGCACTCAGGAGGCAGAGGTAAGAGGATTGCCTTGAGCTTGATGCCACCCTGAAACTAATAGTGAATTCTAGGTCAGCCTGGGCTAGAGTGAGGCCCTACCTTGAAAAACCAAAGTAAATAATTTCTTAAATAGTTTGGTGCCAGCTGTGGGGCCTCATACCTTTAATCCCTGCCGGTCTGGGTTCAATTCTCCAGTACCCATATAAACCCAGATACACAGATGTACGTACATGTGTCTGGAGTTCATACCCATTCTCTCTCCCTGCCCCCACCTTGAAAAACAAATAATAAAATACATATATAAAGAAAAATGTCTTGGTACTAGGAAACAGAGGACAAGCCCTAACCAGTTCCTTATACCTGAGGTTGAGAAAAAAACCTTGATTAACATGCAAAAACAAAACAATTTTGGTAAGGGCTAGAGAGAAGGCTTAGCAGTTAAGTGCTTGCCTGTGAAGCCTAAGGAACCTGGTTCAAGGCTCGATTCCCCAGGACCCACGTTAGCCAGATGCACAAGGGGGCGCACGGGTCTGGAGTTCGTTTGCAGTGGTTGGAAGCCCTCGTGTGCCCATTCGCTCTCTCTTTCTCTCTGCCTCTTTCTCCCTCTCTCTATTGCTCTCAAATAAATAAAAATAAAAAATAAATAAAAAACAATTTTGGTAAGAAATTCATTAACTACATCATTTGTTTTTTAGGATAGCTGCCTCACAGGCAGTGTGGAGAATGGCATATAGGAAGATGGAAAGCTAGCCCTGACTGTAAAGGGAAAGGGAAAATGATGAACAAAAAGCAGAGTGTGAACAAACTAGGAGGAAAAATTGCAATTAGAGTCTGGAATCCCAGAGCTTGCCAGACACAGGTGTGTTCCAATACACGTAGGATTAAGGACATCTTACCTCCAGGAACTGCTTTAGACGTATGAAAGAACCCATCTGTCCTGAGCTTGTGATGGCTTCAATTCTACAATGGGGAGGGAGGGGAGGCTTGTCAATTTCAGCTATGAAGCATCCCTGTCTTTTGGAGAGGAATAAGGTACTCTTTTGACATGGAGCGAGGGCTAGATTCAATGACATTTCATGCTTTCTGAGGTCTTTATTATCTACTGGGTTGGGTTCCGTCAAGGCATTCCCTCTATTTGAAATACCCATGAGTTGAGAAGAAAAGGGTACTTAGAAGTGAATGGATGAATGCCACACCAGAATTAAGCAAACTAGTGGATAAATCAGTTTCTCCTACTGATTAATGAGGGACTTGACTCCTTGATTCAATTAATGACTACATATCATAAGCATACCAGGGGTAGTCTGGAAAAGAAAGTTAAAATGTCAGAGCCAGGTGTAGTGAGTGGCACATGCCTGTAATCCTTGCACTTGGGAGGTGGAGGTAAGAGAGAGGATCAGGAGCCTGAGGTCATCTTCAGCTATGTAATGAGTTTAGGGCCAGTTGGTGCAACACAAGACTCTCAAAAAACAACCTTTTAGCAGGGCATGGTGGGGCATACCTTTAATCTCAGCACTCAAGAGGCAGAGATAGAAGGATCACTACGAGTTCAAGGCCATCCTGAGACTACAGCAGTTAAAGATGCTTGTTTGAAAAGCTTACTAGCCAGAGTTCAAATCCCAAGCTATCCATATAAGCCAGATGCAAAAAGTGGTGCAAGCATCTGGTGTTGATTTGCTCCACTAAGAGGTCCAGGAATGCACACATGCAGAATTAAGTAAATTAAAATTAAATAACCAAAAATAGCCAGGTGTGGTGGTGCATGCCTTTAATCCTAGCACTTGGGAGACAGAGATAGTGATTTGGAGGCCATCTTGAGACTATATAGTGAATTCCAGGTCACTCTGGAGACCCTACCTCAAAAAACCAAACCAACCAAACAACAACAACAACAACAAAAAACAAGCTGGCATGGTGGCACATGCCTTTAGTCCCATCATTTGGGAGGCAGAGGTATAAGGATTGCTGTGAGTTTGAGGCCACCCTGAGACCCAAGTCAGCCTGGGCTAGAGTGAGACCCTACATCGAAAAACAGGGGGAAAAAAAAAAGGCAAGATTAGGAGGACGTTATCCTTCACATGGGCTTTCCCCCAACCTACTGCTAGGGATCAAGTGAGGCTCTTGCACATACTAGGAAGTGTCCTGTCACTGAGCTACACCCAAACCCAAAGTAGGCATGCTATTTATTTTATGTATTTATTTATTTACTTACTTATGTAAAAAAATTGTTTTTGGCTTTTCAAGGTAGGATCTCACACTCTGGATATTTTTTGGTTTTTCAAGGTAAGTTATCATTCTAGCCCAGGCTGACCTGGAATTCACTATGTAGTCTCAGGGAGGCCTGGAACTCACAGCAATTCTCCTACCTCTGCCTCCCAAGTGCCAAGATTAAAGGTGTATGACACCATGCTCTTTTTTTTTTTTTTTGAGGTAGGGTCTCACTCGAGCCCAGGCTGGCCTGGAATTCACTATGTAATCTCAGGATGGCCTCTAATTCACAGTGATCCTTCTATGTCAGTCTCCCCAGTACTGGGATTAAAGATGTGTACCATCATGCAAAGCTAGGCATGCTATTTTTTAACTTTTATTTTGGGTTTTTTTCTAGGTAGGGTTTCCCTCTAGCCCAGGCTGACCTGGAATTCACTATGTAGTCTCAGGATGGCTTCAAACTCACAGCGATTCTCCTACCTCTGCCTCTCGAGTGCTGGAATTAAAGGTGTGCATCACCACACCTGGCAGACATGCTATTTTCTTTTTAATTTTTTTTTTATCTTTATTTATTTATCTGTGAGTGACCGGCAGACAGAGAAAATGGGCACATTAGGGACTCTAGCTACTGCAAATGAACTCCAGGTGCATGCGCCACCTTGTGCATGTCTGGCTTACGTGGGTACTGCAGAATTGAGCCTCGAACCAGGGTCCTTAGGCTTCATAGGCAAGCACTTAACTGATAAGCCATCTCTCCAGGCATGATCCCAGGCATGCTATTTTTGACCCAGGTGAGAAATACTCAAGTAGCCTTATACCTGGGGAAGTAGGCCTCTTTGATGAGCAGAATCATCTTCCAGAACTGGGCCTGGTACTGCTTCATTAGGGCATTACCACATACCTACAGGGAAAAGATAAACACTGTGAGAGCAGAGAACAAACATCCACTTGCAGAAGCACATCAGCTATTTGTCTATCACTTCTATCTAAAAATTATCTAGAGCTGGATAGAATGGATTAGGGGTTAAGGCACTTGCCTGTGAAGCCTAAGGACCCAGGTTGGATTCCTCAGGACCCAGATAAGCACAATGTGGTACATGTGTCTGGAGTTTGTTTGCAATAGCTGGAGGCTCTGGTGCGTCCATTCTCTCTCTATATATCTACCCCTCTCTCTCTTAAATACATAAATAAGATTAAAATAAATAGCCAGCATGGTGGCACACACCTTTAATCCTAGCACTTGGGAGGCAGAGGTATGTGAACTGCCACTGGTTCAAGGCTAGCCTGAGACTACATAGTGAATTCCAGGTCAGCCTGGGCTAGACTGACATAAAAAAAAATATATATATAGTAAAAATTAACTAAAAGTTTTAGCTACAGTGTAACTGAATGAATGAGGGAATAAGTGAAAAAATCCAACTTTATGGGCTGAGAGTATAGCTTATCAATAAGGGGTGAGCACCTAGTATGTGCAAAGCTTTGGCCCATCCCTGGCAAAAAGGGGAAATAAAAAGGCTGGGGAGATGGCTTACAAGTTAAAGTACATGCTGACAAAGACTGATGGCTCAGGTTTGATTTCCCAGTGTCCATATAAAATCAGATGTACAAAGTTGTATATGTATCTTGAATTCATTTGCAGTGGCAAGAGGTCCTGGTGTGCCCATTCCCAATCTCTCATCCTCTGCTTGCAAATAAATTAAGTAAAATGCATATATTTATTTTTTAAAAACATAGGGCTAGAGAGATGGCTTAGTGGTTTAGATGCTTGCCTGCAAAGCCTAAGGACCCGTATTTAATTCATTGGTACCCACTTATGCCAAGTACACAAGGTAGAGTATGTGTCTGGAATTCATTTGCAGTGGCTGGAGGCCCTGACATGCCCGTTTCTCTATCACCTTGCTCTCTCAAATATATAAATTTAAAAAAATTAAAAATATTAATACTACACACATATCCAGGCATGGTGGCACATGCCTTTAATCCCAGCACTCGGTAGGCAAAGATAGGATTGCTCTGAGTTCAAAATCAGCATGAGACCACAGAGTAAGTTCCAGGTTAGCCTGGGCTCCAGTGAGACTCTACCTTGAAAAAACAAAACAAAACAAAACAAAACAATCCTGCACTTGGGAGGCAGAGGTTAGGAGGATTGCTATGAATTCAAGTCCAGCCTAAAACTATACAGTGCATTCCAGGTTAGCCTTGGCTGGAGCAAAACCCTACCTCAAAAAAACAAAATGCCTCCCCCCCGCCACACACACCTCCATTTCAGACTCTCAGGTTGTGGTTAGAGAGACGGCTCAATGGTTAGTCACTTGCTTATAAAGTCTGGCAGCCCAGGTTTGATTCAGCAGTATCCACATAAAGCCAGATGCACAAGACGACTTATGCACCCAAAGTTCGTTTGCAGTAGCAAGAGGTCCTAGCAGGCCCATTTTCATTCTCTCTCTCCCTCCTTCCCTTTTGCTTACAAATAAATAAAATATTTAAAAGCAAGAAAAAGGGGGCTTGGGAAATGGCTCAGTGGTTAAAGGCACTTGCTTGAAAAGCCTGATGGCCCAAGTTTGATGCCCCCGGTACTCAGGTAAAGCTAAATGCACTAAGTAGTACATGCATCTAGTGTTCCTTTGCAGTGGCAGGAGATCTTGGCACAACCATACTCTGTATTTTTTTCTATCTCAAAAATACTTTTTTTGTTGTTTTTTTTTTTGTTTTTTTCGAGGTAGGGTCTCACTCTGATCCAGGCTGACCTGGAATTAACTCTGTAGTCTCAGGGTGGCCTTGAACTCATGGCGATCCTCCTACCTCTGCCTCCCGAGTGCTGGGATTAAAGGCGTGCACCACCACACCTGGCTTCAAAAATATTTTTTAAAAGGAGGGTGTGAGGCTGGAGAGATGGCTTAGTGGTTAAACACTTGCCTGTGAAGCCTAAAAACCCAAGTTCGAGGCTCAATTCCCCAGGACCCATGTTAGCCAGATGAACAAGAGGGTGCACACATCTGGAGTTATTTGCAGTGGCTGGAGGCCCTGGTATACCTATTCTCTCTTTCTCTCTGCCTTTTTCTGTCTGTCACTCTCAAATAGATAAATAAAAATAAACAAAAAAAAAATTTTTAAGGGAGGTTGTGAAGAGATGGCTCAGCAGTTACAGGAGCTTGTTTATAAAGCCTGATGACCTGGGCTCAATTTCCCAGTACCCATGTAAAGCCAGATACACAAAGTGGTGCATGCTTTTAATTCCAGCACTCAGGAGGCAAAGGTAGGAGGATCACTATGAGTTCAAAGTCACCCTGAGACTACAGAGTGAATTCCAGGTCAGCCTGGGCATGAATGAGACCCTACCTCAAAAAAACAAAGTGTTACATGTGTCTTGAGTTTATTTGCACTGGTAAGAGGCTCTGATTCATTCTTTCTGTGCTTGCAAATATACACATACATGCATTGTTTTTTGTTTTGGGTTCTTTTGTTTTTTCGAAGTAGTCTCGCTGTAGCCCAGGCTGACCTGGAATTCACTATGTAGTTTCAGGGTGGCCTTGAATTCACTTCGATCCTCCTACCTCTGCCTCCCGAGTGCTGGGATTAAAGGCATGCGCCACCACGCCTGGCTACATGCACTGTTTTTTCGAGGTAGGATTTCAATCTAGCTCAGGCTGCCCTGAAACTCTGTATTCCCAGGCTGGCCTTGAATTTACAGAGATCCTCCTACTTCTGCCACCCAAATGCTGGGATTAAGGCGTGTGCCACAACACCCAGCTTGTTATGCCTTAAGAATGATTGTTATTTTTTTTTTTTGTTTTTTCTTTGAGGAAGGGTTTCACTCCAGCCCAGGTTTACCTGGCATTCACTACGTAGACTTACGGTGAATTTGAACTCATGGTGATCCTCCTACCTCTGCCTCCCAAGTGCTGGGATTAAAGGCGTGCACCACCATACCTGGCTTTTTTTTTTTTAATATTTTTTTTGTTCATTTTTTATTTATTTATTTGAGAGTGACAGACACAGAGAGAAAGACAGATAGAGGGGGAGAGAGAGGATGGGCGCGCCAGGGCTTCCAGCCACTGCAAACGAACTCCAGACGCATGCGCCCCCTTGTGCATCTGGCTAACGTGGGACCTGGGGAACCGAGCCTCGAACCGGGGTCCTTAGGCTTCACAGGCAAGCACTTAACCGCTAAGCCATCTCTCCAGCCCCATACCTGGCTTT
Organism: Jaculus jaculus; assembly: GCF_020740685.1. Classification (NCBI taxonomy): domain Eukaryota; kingdom Metazoa; phylum Chordata; class Mammalia; order Rodentia; family Dipodidae; genus Jaculus; species Jaculus jaculus. Next base: position 124,515,466 of record NC_059102.1, read on the forward strand.
TTAAAAGTATTTATTTGAGGGCTAGAGAGATAGTTTAGTGGTTAAGGCACTTGCCTGCCAAGCCAAAGGACCCAGGTTCAATTCCCCATTACCCATGTAAGCCAGATGTTCAAGGTGGCACATGCATCTGGAGTTTGTCTGCAGTGGCTAGAGGCCCTGACATGCCCATTCTCTCCCTTTTCTCTCTCTCGGCTTCCTTCTCTCTCAAGTAAATAATAAATAAAACAAAATATTACAAAAAAAAAGAAAGTGGGGGCTGCAGATATGACAGTTAAGGCATTTGCTTGCAAAGCCAAAGGACCCTGGTTCGACTGATTCCCTAGGACCCATGTAAGCCAGATGCACAAGGGGGTGCATGTGTCCAGAGTTCGTCTGCAGTGGCTGGAGGCCCTGTCCTGCCCATTCTCTCTCTGTCTCTCTCTCAAAGAAGGAAAGAGGGCTGGAGAGAGGTTTGATTCCCTGGGACCCACATAAGCCAAATGCACATGGTGGCACATGAATCTAGAGCTTTGCATGAGTACTGGTGAGTCAAACCCAGTCCACTAGCTTTGTAAGCAAGCTCCTTTAACCCCTGAGCCATCTCTCCAACCTAATTTTCTTTCTTCCTCCACCCCCTTTTTTCCTCCCCATCTTGTATTTTTTTTCCCCCACCTAGGTAAGGGTCTCAGGCTAGCCTCGAACTTATAGTGATCTTCCTGCCTCTGGATCCTCCTACCTCTGAGTGCTGGGATTAAAGGCATGCGCCACCACACCTAGCTCTTTTGTTTGGTTTGGTTTTTCAAGGTAGGGTCTCGCTCTAGCTGAGACTAACCTGGAATTCACTCTTTATTCTCAGGATGGCATTGTACTCACAGTGAGCCTCCTACATCAGCCTGCTGGGATTAAAGGCATGTGCCACTACACCCAGTTCCAGCTTTTTTTGGTGGGGGGGTTGTTTAAGGTAGGGTATCACTCTTGCCCAAGCAGACCTGGAATTCACTATGTAGTCTCAGGGTGGTTAAAAAAATTTTTTTAAAATTTATTTGCAAGCAGAGACAGACAAAGAGAAAAGATACAGACAGAGAAAGAGGGGTGGAGGAGGGGGAGAGAAGGGATGTGCCAGCGGCTGCAAATGAACTCTGGATGCATGCACCACTTTGTGTATCTGACTTTGTGTGGGTACTAGGGAATTAAATGAGGGTCGTTAGGTTTTGCAGGCAAGCATCGGAACTGCTGGGTCATTTCTCCAGGCCCTAGGATCCACTTTTATATTGCTTCTACTGTGGTGCTGGGGCCATGTCAACCACCGGCTTTCTCTTGTGTGGTAACTGAATTACGTACCTCCAAGAAGTCAAATAGGAGGGTAGCTGTCACATCTGATAGAGGTTCCATGTTTAATATCTGTGCTAACCAGCGCCAGCCATGATTTAAGCCATGAGGGTGAGCCTGGGAAAAGAGAAATATGATTTACTCTCATTAAAAAACATTTTAAGCCAGGAGTGGTAGCTCATGCCTTTAATACCAGCACTCGGGAGGTGGTAAGAGGATTGCCGTGAGTTCAAGGCCACCCTGAGACAACACAGTGAATTCCAGGTCAGCCTGGACTAGAGTGAAACCCTACCTTCAAAAGTCAAAAAAAAAAAAAAAAAAAAGTGTGTGTGTGTGCGTGTGTGTGTGTGTGTGTGTATGTGTGTATGTGTGTAATTTTAATTTTATTTAGTTGGGAGAGATAAAGAGAGAGAGAGTGGGCATGCCAGGGCCTCCAGCTACTGCAAACAAACTTCAGACCCATGTGCCCCTTGTGCATCTGGTTTACATGGGCACTGGGGAATTGAACCCGAGTCCTTAGGCTTCACAAGCAAGTGCCTTAACTGTGAAGCCCTCTCTCCAGCCCTGATCTCATTTTATTCAAAGAAATATTCCATCTTATCATTTAGCCATTACCAACTGAGTATGAATCCCAAGATCATATGCCCCAGTGTAGAAAGAACCCAGGCTAAGGAGCTCCCACACACTCTATAGAATGCCTCTGATATGTAAGTGCCAACTTCAGTTTCAGAGATTCCACTAGCCTTTCTTTTTGTACTGAGACAAGGTCTCACTCTGTAGCTCAGGCTGGCCTTGAACTCAAGTCAGTCAGCCTGCCTCAGGTCTCCCAAATTGAGATTATAAGCATGAACCACAACTGGCCTTTTTTTTTTACCCCGAGGTAGGGTTTCACTCTAGCTCAGGCTAACCTGGAACTCACTCTGTAGTCTCAGCTGGTCTTGAATTCACAACAATTGTATCTCTGCCTCCTCAGTAGTGCTAGGATTAAATGCATGCACCAACATGTCCAGTTTTTCAAATGTGGCTTTTATTTTTAAGTAGGGTCTCACTTGAGCCCAGGCTGACCTGGAATTTGGTCTGTAGACTCAGGGTGGCCTTGAACTCACAGTAATTATACCTCTGCCTCCTCAGTGCTAGGATTAAAGGCATACACCAACATGCCAGTTTTTCTATAAATAGCCTTTTTTTTTTAGTTTTTGAGGTAGGTTCTTGCCCTAGCCCAGTCTAACCTGGAATTCACTCTGTAGTCTCAGAGTGGCCTTGAATTCACAGTGATCCTCCTACCTCTGCCTCCTAAGTGCTGGGCTTAAAAGTGTGAGTCACCATGCCTGGCATAAATCTGAAATTTTGTCTGGCTCATTGGTATTTGTTATTTGAGTAACAGGGTCTCACAATTTATCCCAGGCTGGCATGGTATTTCTTTATTAGCTCAGGGTGGTCTGAAACTTGCAATCCTCTTATCTCAGCATGTTCAGTGCACTACCATGCATGGCTTAAACTCTTAGAATATTTTCTTTTTCCTTTTTTTGAGGAAGGGTCTTGCTCTAGTCAGGCTGACCTGGAATTCGATATGTAGTCTCAGGGTGGCCTTGAACTCATGGCGATCCTCCTACCTCTGCCTCCTGAATACTGGGATTATAGGTATGCACTACAAAGCCTGGCTTCCATTGAACTTCCTAAAAATTAACATGCTCCTCTACAAATGCACATGAAGCTGCACACATAGTACCTCATTGCTTACTACGCTGGCTCTCTAAGGCTAAGTCTGTAAGTGCTCCAAAGACTTATGTGTGAAAGGTCAGATCAAGAGCCTATGGCACAGCTAGGAGGTGGGACTCACACAGAAGTCATGTCATTGATGACGTACCCTCAAAGGGGATACTGGGACCTCAGTCTCCTTCCTGCCTCACTTTTTCAGTACCAAGCTATAAAGAGTAGCTCTGTTCTGCCATCATGATGTTCTGCCCCACCCTAGGTCCCGAAGCAACAAGGCCAAGTGACTGTGGACTGAAAACTATGAAACCATGAAACAAAACAGACATTTCTACCTTATAAGCGGTTTCTCAGAGGCATTTCAATATAGTAATAGAAAGCTCACTAACACACAGGCAAACACTTCCTGCAGAAGGGAACATTAAAATGGGCACTTAATGAAAAAGCAAGTCTTTACTACCTACCACTTGCTGGTTCCCATACGGCCACCGGAGCTGGATGATGGCAGCATAGAGACGGATCATCCCAGACATGCGTTTTAGAAAGTTGTCTTGCTGTTCTACCTTGGAACCCTCCACTTGGTAGCCAAGCATCCTATGTGGGAGATAAAATTCAGTATGATAAGACCAAAAGTATATTTTGGTGCTAAAAGTAGTAAAATTACAGTACTATTGTTACATCTCTAGAATACTGTGTTTATAAAACATTCATATCCATAACTTTTTTTTTTCAAGGTAGGGTCTCACTCCCTGAATTCACTATGTAGTCTCAGGGTGGCCTTGAACTCACAGCGATCCTCCTACCTCAGTCTCCTAGGTGCTGGGATTAAAGGTATAAGCCACCATGCCTGGATAATATTTTTACTTATTTGCAAGCAGAGAGAGAAACAGTGGAAAGATGGGTGTGCCAAAGCCTTTAGGTGATGCAAATGAACTGGAGATGCATGTGCCACTTTGTGGATCTGGCTTTATATGGATACTATAGAATTGAACCTGGGTCCTTAGGTTTTGAAGGCAAGTGCCTTAACCTCTAGGCCACCTCTCCAGCCCCTCCATGATATCAGATTGCTCAGTGGTTAAAGGTACTTGGTTGTAATGCATAATGGCCCAGGGTTCAATTCCTCATAACCCCCTGTAAAGCCAGATGCAGAATGGCACATGCAACTGGAGCTCATCTGTAGTGGAAGAAGACATTGCCTTGACCATTTCTCTCTCTCTCTCTCTCTGCAAATAAATACTAATTTTGGGCAGGGCGTGGTGGTGTACACCATTAATTCCAGCACTGCGGAGGCAGAGGTAGGAGGATCACTGTGAGTTTGGGGTCACTCTGAGAGTACACAGTGAATTCCAAGTAAGCCTGGACTAGAGCAAAACCTTACCTTAACAAACAAACAAACAACAACAAGAAAAAAAAGCCGGGTATGGTGGCGCACGCCTTTAATCCCAGCACCTGGGAGGCAGAGGTAGGAGATCACCATGAGTTTGAGGCCACCCTGAGACTACATACTGAATTTCCAGTCAGCCTGGAATAGAGTGAGACCCTACCTTGAAAAACAAACAAACAAAAAAAAAAAGGAAAAAAAAAAACCTCAAAATTAAATAATATATATTTTTAAAATCTGTGTTTATAAGGCTGGGGCATGCCTTTAATTCCATACTCAGGAAGCAGAGGTAGGATGATATCTGTGAGTTGAGGCCAGCCTAAAACTACATAGAATTCCAGGATTGCCTGGGCTACAGTGAGACCTTACCTAAAAAAAATAAAATAAAAAATAAAAAAAAAGTCAGGTATGGTAGCCCACACCTTTAATCCCAGCACTTGCAAGGCAGAAGTAGCAGGATCTTGATGAGTTTCAGGCTAGCCTGAGACTACATAGTGAATTCCAGGTCAGCCTGAGCTAGAGCAAAATCCTACCTTCAAAAAAATCAATAAATACATAAATAAAAATTAAACAACCAACCCTGGACCCAGTATGGTTATTGGTACCCAAATCTACACAAAACCCAAACTGTCTAGCTTGCATGAAAGGCATATATAAATATATGTATTTGCTTTATTTTATTTTAAAAAGTATTTTGTATTTATTTATTTGATAGAGAAAGAGAGGGAGAGAGAATGGGTGCTCCAGGGCCTCCAGCCACTAAAAGCAAACTCCAGATGTGTGGGCCTGCTTGTGCATCTGGCTAATGTGGGTCCTGGGGAATTGCACCTGGGTTCTTTGGCTTTGCAGGCAAATGCCTTAACTGCTAAGACATCCCTGTAGCCCTATTTTATTTTTTGAGGTCAGGTCTCACTTTAGCCCAGATTGTCCTGAAATTCTCTTTGAGCATCTGGCTTTTTTGTGGGTAATAGGGAACCCAGGCCTTCAAGCTCTGAAAGCAAGTGCCTTTCCCACCAAGCCACCCATTCACCTAGAACACTATGTAGTTCAGGCTGACCTGGAACTTAGTGATTCTCCTACCACAGCTGCTGCCCAAGTGCTGAGTATAGGCATGACCACCACACTTGGTTTATTTATTTAATTACATTTAAATATTTTATTTTTCTTTAGTTATTTGAGTCAGAGAGAAACAAGCAGGGAGAGAGAGAGAATGGGCACGCCAGGGCCCCCAGCTGTTGCAAACAAACTCCAGATTCTATTTATTTATTTAAAATTTTTGTTTATTTTTATTCATTTGAGAGTGACAGAGAGAGAGAGAGAGACAGACAGAAAGAATGGGCATGCCAGGGCCCCTAGCCACTGCAAAAGAATTCCAGATGCATGCACCACCTTGTGTATCTGGCTTACATGGGTCCTGGGGAATTGAGCTTTGAACTAGGGTCCTTAGGCTTCACAGGCAAGCGCCACTAAGCCATCTCTCCAGCCCCCCAATTCTATTTATAGTCTAGTAATCTCCCTAAGGACAATAGTAAGGAGAAAAACAACTTTACCGCTGATAGTCTTCCAAAACCATCCCTTCCTTAAAAGCTGGGTAGAAAGGAACTGAGTAAGGGCACTTCTTGTGCAGATGAGCAAGGATGAGGTCTCCCACTCTGGGGTGCAGCTCCCAGATCCCGGACGCCACCACTGCAATGGGGAACGCTGCTTCATGGTGAGAGGCCACTTCCTCTTCACCTTGTTTCTAAGAACACAGAGATGGACACATGTTTAAATTCACATCACAAAGAGGCTCAACAATGTCCACCAGCCTCCTCCTATACCTCTGGTAACAAGGTTTCTTACCACAAATTTCTCTGCCAGTTTGTACTGGACAAAGTCCAGCCCCTGTGGGTTAAGTGTGACAGACACAGAGCGCCCACCAGATTGTACAGGCTTTCCAGAGAGTAGGCAGTGGATCTTGTCAAAGACCTCCTTCAGCTTCGAGCCTGGGCATGAAGGAGAGGAAGAAAGTCAGTGACTTGCTGGGCATGGTGGTGCACGCCTTTAATCCTGGCACTTGGAAGGCAGATGAGAAGGAGTGCTAGGAGTTCGAGGCCATCTTGAGACTACAAAGTGAATCCAGGTCAGCCTGGGTTAGAGTGAGACCCTGCCTCAAAAATACAAGAAACAAGCTGGGTGTGGTGGTGCATACCTTTAATCCCAGCACATGGGAGGCAGAGATAGGAGGAATGCCTTGAGTTCAAGGCCACCCTGAGGCTACATAGTTAATTGCAGGTCAGCCTGGACCAGAGTGACACCCTACCTTCAAAAAAAAAAAAAAAAAAAGAAAGAAAATAAAAACCCACAAATTTTTAAAAACTTTATTTACTGGGTGGGAGGGGGGAGAATGGGAGCACTAGGGCCTCCTGCCACTGCAAATGGACTCCAGATGCATGTACCACCTTGTGCATCTGGCTTACATGGGTACTGGGTAATTGAACCTACGTCCATAGTCTTTATAGGCAAGTACCTTAACCGTCAAGCATCTCTCCAGCTCAAATATTTTCTGTTGTTTTTTTTTGAGATATGGTCTCACTCTAGTTCAGGCTGATCTGGATTTCACTACATATTCTTTTTTTTTTAATTTTTTAAAATTGTTTTTATTTATTTGAGAATGACAGAGAGAGAGGGGTGGGGGGAAGGGAGAGAATGGGCACGCCAGGGCTTCCAGCCACTGCAAACGAACTCCAGACACGTACGCCGCCTTGTGCATCTGGCTAACGTGGGTCCTGGGGAATCGAACCTCGAACCAGGGTCCTTAGGCTTCACAGACAAGCGCTTAACCACTAAGCCATCTCTCCAGCCCTCACTATGTACTCTTAAGGTGGCTTTGAACTCAGTGATCCTCCTATATCTGCCTCCCAAGTGCTGGGATTAAAGACATCTGCCACGTCAGACTCAAAATATTTTTTTAAATTACTTTATTGATTTATTTGAGTGTCCATTATAAAAATACATTAAAAACACACACACACACACACAAAAACAGAGCCCATCTGTACAGCCCTATAGAAATTTTTAATCTAAGTGCCAAACCCTAGCACATAAGTATATAACAAGGGCTGGAATATAGCTCATTGCTAGATTACCTGACTAGTGTGTGTGAGACTCTGGGTTTAAACTCATGTATTGCAAAGGGAAAAATCGAACAATCGAGTTCAAATCCTCATGTTGTAGAGGATACAAAGGTATAGTTACAATCTATTGCAAAGGAGTTGCTTACTTGGGACTTACTTGGCCATGAGGTGTGTGGTTCTGCCTTGTCTATTACTCTGTCACAAGGGGTCAAAAGCACTGGGAACAGCTTACCACAAACTCTAACATGTCAAACTGTGTGCTAAAACAAACCTTTTCTTCTATAAATGTTTGCAAAGTTTGTTTGTTACAGGAATACAAAGTTGACTATCACAGTTCTTAACAAGTATAGGTGAATGAAAGATGCTGTATTCTCCAACTCCTCTTCCAGACTACAGTTAGATTATGGGTAGCTCAGTGAATCAGCCCACCAAAAGCTAATACTTGAAGTAACTACACCACTGCCTCACAGGTTGGGGCCCTACACCTGATACATGGACCAAAGACCCACAATTATAAAATGGATGGAGATGGACAGAGGAAAGATGAGAGAGGAAAAGGGTCCTAGCATTTCTAGTTCCCAGGACTACTCCTGTTCTGCCAGTGGGTTTTGTGGAACCCACTGTTCATATAAGTAAGCAGATCTGAAGCAGTTTACATTTCTCTAGTACTTGTACACAAAGTTTAATGAATACAACATCTCTAGCCAAGAAATACTTTATTAAGTCCCTAGTCACTTCATAAAAGTTACTTAAGTCCTAGAAATATCCATCTAAACAACAGATTCAGGAAGGAACCAAGAATAAAATAGTAAGATAGGCCAGGTGTGGTGGCACATGCCTTTAATCCCAGCACTCAGGAGGTAGAGGTAGGAAGATCGCCATGAGTTTAAGGCCACCCTGAGACTACATAGTGAATTCCAGGTTAGCCTGGACTAGAGTGAAACCCTACCTTGAAAAATCAAAAAAATCAGCTGGGTGTGGTGGCGCACGCCTTTAATCCCAGTACTCGGGAGGCAGAGGTAGGAGGATCGCCATGAGTTCGAGGCCACCCTGAGACTCCACAGTGAATTCCAGGTCAGCCTGGGCTACTGTAAAACCCTATCTCAAAAAACCAAAAAAAAAAAAAAAAGAAAGAAAAAGAAAAAGAAAAATCAAAAAAATCAAAATAAAGTAAGATAGCATAGAAACTCCAAGACAAATAATCCTAGAAAAATTAGCAGAGACCCAAACCTTACTGATATGTTAAAATATGTGCCTTTAAGGGCTGGAGAGATGGCTTAGCAGTTTAGTCGCTTGCCTGCAAAGCCAAAGGACCCAGGTTCAAATCCCTAGTACCCATGTAAAGCTAGATGCACAAAGTGGCACAACTATCTGGAGTTCATTTGCAGTGGCTAGAGGCTCTGGCACACCCATCTCCTCTTCTCTCAAATAAATAAAATGTTTTTTTTAAAAAGTGCCTTTCCAGGGCTGGAAAGATGGCTTAGCTCTTAATGCACAAGCCTGCAAAGCCTAAGGAACCTGGTTGGATTTTCCAGGTCCCACATAAGCCAGATGCACACGGTGGCACATGCATCTGGAGTTCGTGTGCAGTGGCTGGAGGCCCTGGCATGCCCATTCTCACCCCCTCTCTCCCTCTCTGTATCTAAAAAAAAATAAAAATGTTAAAAGAAAAGTGCCTTTTCAGGGCTGGAGAGATGGCTTAGTAGAGAAGGGGCTTGCCTGCAAAGCCTAAGGACCCATGTTCAACTCTCCAGATCCCATGTAAGCCAAAAACACAAAGATGAAGCAAACACAAGGGTGCACATGCCCGCTAGGTGGGAGCAAACATCTGGAGTTCAATTTCAGTGGCTGAGGCTGTGGCACATCAATTCTCTCCTTTTTTTTTTTTTTTTTTTTAAAGAGAGAAAGAGGGGCTGGAGAGATGGCTTAGCGGTTAATTGCTTGCCTGTGAAGCCTAAGGACCCCGGTTCAAGGCTCAATTCCCCAGGACCCACGTTAGCCAGATGCACAAGGGGGCGCATGCTTCTGGAGTTCGTTTGCAGTAACTGGAGGCCCTGGCGCGCCCATTCTCTCTTTCTATCTGCCTCTTTCTCGCTCTGTCACTCTCAAATAAATAAAAGTACCAAAAATTTAAAAAATAAAAATAAAAATAAATAAAAATAAAGAGAGAAAGAGAAAGAAAAAGTGCCTTTCCACACATTCCCCAGCTCACATTCCTGCTGGTCATGTTCTGTCACTATTACTGACAGTTTCAAAGGCTGGCTAAATCCCCCCATCCAGCCCTCTCGGTACTTTCTACCCCTAAGCTTCCCATACCCATCAGTACATGTCCTCATCAAATGTTCCCTAAATACAATTCAGACATCAGCCTTTCTGTAGGATAGGGATGAGGTCATTTTTCCTCTCATCTATTTAATCCCAGAACATGGCGTGGTTGTGGATGGCTTACAGTTGTGAGGGAGCAGACGTGTGGATGACCCCCAGGTTCCAGCTAAGATGACTTAGGAGATCAGGATTCTGGCTGCTTGGAGGAAGAAGGAAAAGAGGAACAGAGAAGAGGGCACATTCAGACTTGAGCAATGGGCTGGGACACTGATGAGAGACATTTAGGCCAGGAAGTATACCAGGTAGAGACTGAAACTTGGAGGAAAGGGATGTACCAAAGGATACTTGGGATTCACCAGCATGAAGACAATGTTTCAAGCCATGGGGGTATGTAGGACGTAGAGAACTGAGGGTAACAGGAAAAGCCTAAGAAGTAGCTTAAATTAGGGTGGTATGGTAGTTTTGAATCAATGGCTCCCGATACATTTAGGATTTTATTTATTTATTTAATTTATTTATTTTTGGGTTTTTCGAGGTAGTGCCTCGCTCTAGCCCAGGCTGTCTTGGAATTCACTATGTAGTAGTCTCAGGGTGGCCTCGAACTCACAGCAATCCTCCTACTGCTGCCTCCTGAGTGCTGGGATTAGAGGCGCTATTTAGGATTTTATTAAAGCTTACTAACTTAGATCTGAAGTTACCTGGCTAGAAGAGCTGTCAGTGTGGGTAGATTCTAAGGTCCAGCTCTAAGGCGGATCTAAATTCCAATCTAAGACATGCAAAGTGCTAGAGCTCTGCCTGGAGTTCCTGGAAGGGTGCTTGCTTGTGGTGCTGGAGGTGGCTTTTGGCTTTTTTCTCTCTGCTTGGGCCTGTGAAAGTGGGCCAGCTTCTTCTGCCATTATGGAATTTTCCCTGGATCTGTAAGCGTCAATAAATATCCCTTCCTCCATAACCGTGTCTGATTTGGAAAGTCTTCCTAGTGATGTGAGGCTGTCTGCTACAGGCACTAACAGGAGACTAAGGAGCCGACAAAGGAAAAGGTGGGCAGAACCTGGGTAGTGGCACCATGGATGCTGGAGGAGTTGTGTTTCACAGAGAAGCGTGCCTCCAGAAACATGGGGAATATCAGAAGACAGTGGGTCAAGGGAGACATTAGGATGTGAACCACTCCATCACACTTGTAGGCTGAGGACAAGAGGTCTGTAATCACAGAAAGTAGAGGGGAAGTCCTCAGTGTAAGTCTTACAGGAGACATAAGGGGTGGGGACAAGCGCAGACTTCTAGCAGGGTAAGCTGGGGCAGGAAGGCTACTTCAGCCTCAGAAACAGGAAACTAACAGATAAATATAACTGGGCATGGTGGTATGTACCTTTAATCCCAGGACTTGGGAGACAAGAGGTAGGAAGACTACTGAGTTTGAAGCTATTATGGAACTACAGAGTGAGATCAAGGTTAGCCAGGGCTAAAGTGAGACCCTACCCCAGGGGAGAAAAAAAAAATACAACAACAACAAAAAACCCCGGGCATGGTGGTGCATACTGTAATCCCAGCACTTGGGAGGCAGAGGTAAGAAGACTGCCATGAGTTCAAGGCCACCCTGAGACTACATAGTGAAATCCTGGTCAGCCTGGGCGAGAGTGAGACCCTACCTCAAAAAGAAAAAGAAAAAGGACTGGAAGAGAAGAGATAGGTTAGTGGTTATGGCACTTGTCTGTGAAGATAAAGAATGCAGGTTCGATTACCCAGTACTTGTACCATATGTCTCCAGTTCATTTAGTGGTTAGAGGTCCTGGCGTCCCCATTCTCTATCTGCCAATTTCCTCTCGAATAAATAAATAATTTTTTTTTAAAGAATATCTATGAGAGGTATACAGGGCAGACCTCTGAGGAACTCGTGCTGTGTTTCCATTTCCCTGTTGCAGCTAAAAGAGGCTTTATGTCAGTGAGAGAGGGGTACGGATGATTGAAGATAAGCCAAGGACAGCAATCAAGATGTGGAGTGGCAGTGTAGCCACCTCTCTCTCTTTGTTGTTGCTATAAAAAACCCAGCACTTTAAATTCCTGTTGTTATTTATATTCTGCCCTGTTCCAGAAAGAATTTCCAGCAACAAAGAGTTGTATAAGTTTTATCATATGGCCTCTTGAGGGCAGAATGAGTAACATTCCTGTGCTTTTTTGGTGATAAATTACTGGGGCATAAGGCACATAAACAAGATAAATAAGAGCAGCTTCTGGTGGGTTGTGCTCCAGTATATATATATTATTTATTTGCAAGGAGAGAGAGAGAACGGGCATGCCAGATCCTCCAGCCACTGCAAACAAACTTTAGATGTGTGCACCACTGTGCACCTGGCTTTACGTGGGCACTGAATCTGGGTCATTGGGCTTTGCAGGCAAGCACTTTAACCGCTGTGTGCTCCAACTTTTTGATGGCAGTCTTAGGGGATGGAAGAACTAAGAAAAGCAAAGACCACAAGTTCTAGGTCCCCTCCCAGCCCCCTAGCAGTTCTCTTCATGATGTTTGTAGCAGGAACTTTGAACTTTAAAGAGCCATCCTACGCTGGGGTATAGCTCACTGGTATAGAGGCTGCCTAGCAAGCATAAGGTCCTGGGTAAATCACAGCACTGCTTTAAAAAAAATAGAGAGGGCCAGGCGTGGTGGCATATGCCTTTAATGCCGGGAGGCAGAGGTAGGAGGATTGCTATGAGTTTGAGGCCACCCTGAGACTACATAGTGAATTCCGGGTCAGCCTGGGTTGGAGCGAGACCCTACCTTGAAAAACCCAGAAAAACAAAAGGGGGAGAGAGTCATCCCTAAATAATTTACTATTAATACATAGCTTATTAAAAATGATCAATAGGGCCGGGCGTAGTGGTGCATGCCTTTAATCCCAGCACTCAGGAGGCAGAGGTAGGAGGATTGCTGTGAATTCAAGGCCACCCTGAGACTCCATAGTGAATTCCAGGTCAGCCTGGGCTGGAGAGAGACCCTACCTCGACAATCAAAAGACAAAAAACAAAAAACAAGCAAACAAAACAAGATCAATAGGGGGTTGGAGGAATGGCTTAGCCATTAAGGTGTTTGCCTGCAAAGCCAAAGGACCCAAGTTCAATTCCCCAGGACCCACATTAGCCAGATGCACAAGGGAGTACACCCATCTAGAGTTCATTTGCAGGGGCTGGAGGCCCTGGCACACCTGTTCTCTCTCTCCCTTTCTTTCTCTGTCAAAAAAATAAAAATATTTTTTTTTTGTTTTTCAAGGTAGGGTCTCACTTTAGCTCAGTCTGACCTGGAATTCTCTATGTAGTCTCAGGGTGGCCTTGAACTCACAGTGATCCTCCTACCTCTGCCTCCCGAGTGCTGGGATTAAAAGCATGTGCCACCATGCCTGGCAAAAAAAAAAAATAAATAAAATGATTAATAGAGCTGGAGAGATGGCTTAGTGGTTAAAGCATTTGCCTCTGAAGCCAAAGGACACAGATTTGATTCTCCAGGACCCACATAAGCCAGATGCACAAGGTGGTGCATGCATCTGGAGTTTATTTACAGTGGTTGAAGACCCTGATGCACACATTCTCCCTATTTGCCCCTTTTTCTCTTAAATAAAATAAAATGGCAACTCTTAAAAAAAAAAACAAAAAACCAAAAAGCTCAATAGATGAGGCTGGAGAGATGACTTAGCAATTAAGGCATTTCCCTGCAAAGTCTAATAACAAGGTTTGATTCCCCAGTAACCACATAAAGCTAGATGGAAAAAGTGGTGCATGTATACACCTGGAATTGGTTTTCAGCAGCTAAGGGCCCTAATGCACCCCATTATCTTTCTCAAATAAACAAACAAATAAATAAATCTTTGTTTTGTTTTGTTTTTTGAGGTAGGGTTTCACTCTCGCTCAGGATGCCCTGGGATTCACTGTGTAGTCTCAGGGCAGCCTTGAACTCATGGCTTACCTCTGCCTCCCGAGTGCTGGGATTAAAGGCGTGCACCACCACATCCAGAAGAAAAAAAAATGTATACACATAGACACACACACACACACACACACACACACACAGAGAGAGAGAGAGAGAGAGAAATCAGTAGCCTTATATGCTAACAAATACACAGAGATGAAATCAGAGAATCACTCCCATCCACATAAAAAAAAGTAAAGTACCTTGGAATAAACCAAGGTAGCCTTGAACACATGGCAAAGCAATCCTCCTACCTATGCCTCCTGAGTACTGGTATTAAAGGCATGCACTACCACACCTGGCTTTGGACATTATGTTTTGTTTTGTCTTTTCAAGGTAGGGTTTCACTCTAGCCCAGGTTAACTTGGAACTCACTCTATAGCACCAGGCTGGCCTCAAATTCATGATTCTTCACCTACCTCAGCCTCCCAATGCTGGGATAAAAGTTACACACCACCATGCTTAGCTTTGGACATATATATTTTGTTTGTTTTTTAAGGTAGGGTCTCATTCTTGTTCAGGCTGACCTGGAATTCACTATGGAGTCTCAGGGTGGTCTCAAACTCATGGTCATACTCCTACCTCTGCCTCCCGAGTGCTGGGATTAAAGGCATGCCCCGCTGGAGATTTTACATTTATATATATATAAATTTCCTTAGGACATATAATTTTGATATTTGTGTATTGTGTGGACATGCATATGTGTATCTGTAGAGGTCAAAATTCAGTATCAGGTACTTTTTCCAATTGCTCTCCACCATATTCTTTGATATACGATCTCTCCCTAAACCTAGAATTTATTGATTCTGTTAAGACTTGCTAGTTAGTGAGCTTCAGGAATTCCCTGTCTATGCTTCCCCAGCACTGAGATTACAGGCGAATACCACTCTGCCTAACATTTTACATAGGTGTGCAGATCCACTTAGGTCCTTAATACTTACAACTATTTTACACACTGGGCCATCTACCCAGCCCATATATATGTATATACGTATGTGTGTGTGTTTAAGTATTTTATTTTTATTTATTTGAGAGAGAGAAAGAGTGGGCACACCAGGGCATGCAGCCACTGCAAACAAACTCCAGATGCATGTGCCACCTTGTGCATGTGGCTTACATGGGTCTGGGGGAATCAAACCTGAGTCTTTTGGCTTCGCCGGCAAGTGCCTTAACTACTGAGCCATCTCTGCAGCCCTATATGTGTGTGTGTATGTGTGTGTGTGCATGCGTGTGTGTGTGTATAATTTATTTTATTTTTATCTTTTGTAGTACTAAGGATGAAAGCCAGGGCCTTGCAAATGCTAGGTCAGTGCTCTACTACTGAGCTGATCACCAGGCTGAACATACCCCTTGTGTAAGAAGCATATGGCTAAGTATATCTGGAGTCTGAAAAACTAAGATGACAAAGCAAGACCATTATTCTGTAGCCTCTGACCCACCTGCAATGGTGGAGATTTGGCTCACTGGGATGGTAGCAGCCTTCTGCAGGTCCATCTTTACCTTTTTGACCTGCCAGAAGAGAACAGTGAGAAGGTATATGGTTTTATATTGAGCTGAGTAAAGCCTTTAGGACGAAGGAACATGACACATTAAGTACATTCTTTTATGACACGAGGCTATGGGACACACCATAAGAATTATTGCCATTCAACCCCCCCTACCTGGCTGTCCTTGCTGCTGGTCAGGCCCTCAAAGGCCAACATGCACTGGGTGGAAGCATCCTGAAGCTGCTGGTACCACTGCATTGTACTGTCTTGGACCTTCACCTGCAGGCCTGAGGAATGCAAGACAGGCTTTAATAGCAGCTGTGCTTCTTGGACATGTCATATTAGATAGGAACTATTCTAATCCCTTTTATTATTATTATTATTTTGGTTTCTGAGGTAGGGTTTCACTCTAGCTCAGGGTGGCCTCATACTTACAGTGATCCTCCTACTGTATCTGCCTCCCAAGTGCTGGGATTAAAGGCATGTGCCACCACGCCCAGCTGGAGATACATACGTATGTAAGCATGCATGCTTACATGCTTACATACATACATACATATATATTTTTTCTCATATATATATTTTTTCTCCTGTAGGACACAAAATTTTTTTAAATTTTTTGTTATTTATTTATTTATTTGAGAGCGACAGACAGAGAGAGAGAGAGAGAAAGAGAGAGAGAGAGAGACAGAGAGAGAGAATGGGCACACCAGGGCCTCCAGCCACTGCAAACTAACTCCAGATGCATGCGCCCCCTTGTGCATCTGGCTAACGTGGGTCCTGGGGAATCGACCCTTGAACCAGGGTCCTTAGGCTTCACAGGCAAGCGCTTAACCGCTAAGCCATCTCTCCAGCCCAGGACACATAATTTTAATATTTGTGTGTTGTGTGTACATGCATGTGTGTATGTGTAGAGGTCAAAATTCAGTATCAGGTACCTTTTTCAATTGCTCTCCACCATATTCTTTAACATAGGATCTTTCCCTAAACCTAGAACTTATTGATTCTGCTAGACGTGCTAGTTAGTGAGTGCTGGGAGAAAAGGTATGCCACCACACTCAGATTCTAGTCCCTTTTTTTATGTGTTAGCTGTCTTAGTGGTCACAATAATACTGTTCAGTATCTTCATTTTATAGCTAAAGACAGGCAAGGAAAGGTTAAGTGGTTTGCCAAGGTTATACTGCAACAGCAAGCAGAAACAGATTCTCACTGTGGCACCACACTTTCAAACACTGTAATATGAGGGCTAAGGAAATGGCTCAGTGGTTAAAAGCTATGCAAGAGGCTTAGCAGTTAAGGAGTTTGCCTACAAAGCCAAAGGATCCTGGTTTGACTCTCCAGGACCCATGTAAGGCAGATCCACAAGGGGTCACATGCATCTGGAGTTCCTTTGCCGTGGCTGGAGGCCTTGGCGCACCCATTCTCTCTCTCTCTTTATCTCTCTCAAATAAATAAATAAATAAATATTTTTTTAAAAAGTTATACAAGCCAGACAGATTCCCAGAACCCACGTAAAAGTGTAGTAGTCCCAGTGCACCTATACAGCAAGATAGAAGATGAGGCAGATGCAGGAGAATCCTGAAAGCTCATGGGCTAGCTAGCTTGGTACACAAGCAGCAAACCAGGTCAAAGAAATGGACCAATGCCCTGAGGCTGCCCCATCCTCTATATGCATACCATGCTCACAAGATAAAATACATGTATTAAAATAAAAGACTCTGTCAGCCAGGCATGGTGGCTCATGCCTATCATCTCAGCACTAGGGAGGCTGAGGTAAAAGAACTGTTCTGTATCTAAAGCGAGGGCTTAGTGGTTGAAGCGTTTCCCTGCAAAGCCTAAGGACCAAAGTTTGAGTTCCCAGAACCTAGGGAAGCCAATGCACATGGTAGCCCATGCATCTGGAGTTCATTTGCAGTGGCTAGAGGCCCTGGCATGCCCATTCTCTCTCTCAAATAAATAAATAATTAAAAATTAAAATGTTTAAAAAGGGGCTAGAAAGATGGCTTAGCAGTTAAGCATTTGCTTGTGAAGCCTAAGGACCCTGGTTCGAGGCTCAATTCTCCAGGAACCTTGTAAGCCAGATGCACAAGATGGCATATGCATCTGGAGTTCTTTTGCAGTGGCTGGAGGCCCTGGTGTGCCTGTTCTCTATCTGCCTCTTTGTCTGTCTGTCTGTCATTCTCAAATAAACAATTAAAAAAAAATTAAAAACAAAACAGATAGGCATAGTGGCACACACCTTTAATCCCAGCACTCAGGAGGCACACATAGGAGGATCAATGAGTATGAGGTCAGCCTGAGACTACAAAGTGAATTCCAGGTCACCCTAAGCTAGAGTGAGATCCTACCTCAAAAAACAAAAGCACAAACAAAACAAAAAAACAGGGCTGAAGCAATGGCTTAGCAGTTAAGGCACTTGCCTTAAGTCCAGTTAGAATTTCCCATTGCCCATGTAAAGACACATGCACAAAATGTCACATTTATCTGTAGTTCATTTGCAGTGGCTATAGGCCTTGGCACACCCATTCTCTCTGTATCTCTCTCTCTCTCTGCTTGCAAACCAACAAATAATTAAAACAACAACAACAAAAACACACACAAAATAACAATGCTATGCTGATTCTCACATATATTGAACAAACAACTATCTGTACACATTTGCTTAAAATATTCATTAGCAACCAGGTGTGGTGGTGTATGCCTTTAATCTTAGCACTGAGACCCAGTGGAGACACTGGGGCCATGAGATGGCTGCTAAGGAAAGCTGCCAGCCCTGATGAAGTTTCTGGACTGCGAGTAGCCTAGCTGGGGGGGTAGTATTAGAACTCTAGAGACTTGTTGCTGGATAGAGTTATGGGACTTGGAGACTTGTCATTGACTAGATTTGTTGGACTTTGCTCTGGTTGTTTTAAAAGATCTTGGACTGAGGGGATGTAAGAACATCATTGGAATTGATAAAAATTTTGGGGAATTTTAAAGTTAGATGAATGCATTGCATTTTATATCATGTATGGTTATCAGTATATGGGGGCCGGGGCAGAATGTGGTGGTTTGGTTCAGGTGTCCCTCATAAACTGCCATAATTTTCCCTGCCATTGTGGAGCTACCACCTCAAGCTTGCTGTTGCTATGGTCCACATTATATTGACCAAAGGGTGATGTCTACCCTCTGCTCATGTCATTGTTTTCCTTGCCATCATGGAGTGTCCCGCTCGAGCCTTTAAGCCAAAATAAACCTCTTCCCCCACCAGCTGCTCTTGGTTGGGTGATTTCTACCAGCAATGCAAACCTGACTGCAACAGTGGGAGAAAGAGGCAGGAGGATCACCATGAGTTCAAGGCTACCCTGAGACTACATAGTGAGCCCTACCTCGCAAAAAAAAAAAACCAACCAAAAAAACAGAAAAAACCCACTCAATAGCAAAATAGTTGAAATATATCTATCAGAGTTATATAAAGGCTTTCAGTTGGGCATGGTGGCTCACACCTTTAATCTCAGCACTTGGGAAGAAGAGGTAGGAGGACTGAGGTCAAGCCACCCTGAGGCTACATACTGAATTCCAGGTCAGCCTGGGCTACAGTGATACCCTACCTTGCAAAACCAAAACACAGAACTATATAGGGTTTCAATTCCTCATGAAAACTGTATGAATCTAAAGTCAGAATCCTGCCGGGCGAGGTGGTGCACACCTTTAATCCCAGCACTCAGGAGGCAGAGGTAGGAGGATCACCATGAGTTCGAGGCCACCCTGAGACTACATAGTTAATTCCAGGTCAGCTAGGACTAGAGTAAGACCTTGCCTTGAAAAACAAAAACAAACAAATAAACAAATAAATAAAATCAGGATCCACATTAACCTAAACTGATATAACGTTATTTTTATTTTATTTTATTTATTTTTTTTGAGGCAAGATCAACAGACTGGCCTTTTTAAAAAAAAAATTAAAAATACATTTATTTATTTATTTGCTTATTTATTTCACAGAGGGAATGGGCACACCAGGGTCTCCAGCCACTACAAAAGAACTCCAGATTCATGTGACCCCTTGTGCAACTGGCTTACATGGGTCCTGAAGAATCAAACCGGGATCCTTTAGCATTTGGCAGGCAAATGCCTTAACTGCTAAGCTATCTCTAGCCTGCCACTTTTTTTTTTATGTGTGTGTGTGTGGGGAGAACTGGCATGCTGCCAGGCCTCCAGTCCCTGCAATCAAACTCCAGATGTGTGTGCCCTCTTGTGTGTGTGTCACTGTGTATCTGGCTTATGTGGGACCTGGAGAGTCCTTAGACTTTGCAGGCAAGTGCCTTAACTGCTAAGTTATCTCTCCAGCCGTGAAGTTTTTATATTTTGGGGTTTTTTTTTGGGGGGGGGGTTGAGGTAGAGTTTTGCTCTAGCCCAGGCTGACCTACAACTCACTCTGTAGTCTCAGGATAGCCTCAAACTCACAATGATTCTCCTACCTCTGCCTCAGCTGTTTATGTGGGTGCTGGGAAACTGAACTCAGGCAGTCTCAGACCCTCATGCTTGTGTGGGAAGTGCTCTTATCCTTTGGCCACCTCTTTTGCCTAACACATTCTTATTTCTGACAAACAGAGTTCAAGGATTGTATCCACACCAAAACCCACCTTCATTCTTTGATGGTCCTAAGCCCTGATTGGGGGCTACAGACTGTGTGGGAGCCCCTGTTCCCTGCTGCACCTGTGATTCTCCAAGCTTGACCTGAGCCTCCTCTTTATCTCGCCTTTTCTTGTCTTCACAGGCTCTGGTGATCTCTTGCTCCAAGGTAGAAAGAAGGTGTCGCATCTCCTGCAGGGCTCGCTCGGCCTCTGCTTGGTTTTCTGCTGTGGGATAGCCACTCTGTTAGGAGTGACAGAGACAGGTTATTGATTATTCCCTAGATGTCCTTGTGGGGCTAAATCACACTTTACCCAGTATTTTCTAGAAGTGGAACTGTTGGACCATCAGCACACCTACATTCAATATGGTGATAACTACTGCTTTCCTCTGCTATTAGAGATTTACTATCACAGAACCAGGAGCAGTGGCTCATGTCTACAATTCCAGCCAGCATCAGAAGACAGAGACAGCAGGATGGCTGCAAGTTCAAGGCTAGCCTGGTCTACATAGAGATCCAGCACAGGAACAGCTATATAGGGAGACTTTGTTTCCAAAAAAAAAAAAAAAAAAAGGGTTAGGGCTGGAGAGATGGCTTAGCAGTTAAGTCACTTGGCTGTGAAGCCTAAGAACTCATGTGTGACTCTCCAGGTCCCATGTAAGCCAGAATACAGTAATGTGAGTGCACAATGTTGCATAAGTCCACAAGGGGGTGAATGCATCTGGAGTGAGATTACAGTGGCTGGAGGCCCTGGAATGTACCAATTCTTTCTCCTTCAATCTCTCATTAAAAAAAAAAAAAAAAAAAAAAAAAATTCAGGCGTGGTGGTATATACCTGAGCATGGTGATGCAAACCTTTAATCCCAGCAAGAGGAAGAAGGATCGCCGTGAGTTTGAGGCCAGCCAAGACTATACAGTAACTTCCAGGTAAGTCTGAGCCAGAGTGAGACCCTACTACAACAAACAAACAAACAAAGTCAGTTTGTTGGGCTTGTCTAAAAAAAAAAAGTGTGTTACCCAAGTGCCTTTAATCCAAGCACTCAAGAGGCAGAGGCAGGAGGATTGCTCTGAGTTCAAGACCAGTCTGAGACTACATAGTGCATTCCAGGTCAGCCTGGACTAGAGTGAGATCCTACCTTCAAAAACAAAAACAAAGCCGGGCGTGGTGGCACACGCCTTTAATCCCAGCACTCGGGAGGCAGAGGTAGGAGGATTGCCGTGAGTTCGAGGCCACCCTGAAACTCCATAGTGAATTCCAGGTCAGCCTGGGCTAGAGTGAGACCCTATCTTGGAAAAAAAAAAAAAGTGCTGTAGGGCTGGAAAGATGGTCTAGTGGTAAAGGCGCTTGCCAACAAAGCCAAAGGACCCAGGTTCAATTCTCCAGGACCCACATAAGCCAGATGTACAAGGTGGCACATGCTTCTGGAGTTCATTTGCAATGGCTGAAGGCCCTGGTGCACCCATTCTTTCTCTCTCTCCCTCTTTTAAAAAAAAATAAATAAAAGTATCTTAGCCGGGTGTGATGGTGCACTCTTTTAATTCCAGCACATGGGAGGCAGAGGTAGGAGGATCACCATGAGTTCGAGGCCACCCTGAAGCTCCATAGTGAATTCCTGATCAGCCTGGGCTAGAGTGAGACCCTACCTCGAAAAACAAAGAAAAAAAAAAGTGTCTTATAGACATGCATGTGTGTGTGGGTGTGTGGTGCACATGCATGTGGAGACCAGGAGTCAATGTCAGGTGTCTCTCCACCTTATTTTTTTTCCCACCTTATTTTTAAAAAATGACTGATGGGGGCTGGAGAGATGGCTTGGTAGTTAAGTGCTTGCCTGTGAAGCCTAAGGACTCTGTTTTGAGGCTCGATTCCCCAGGACCCACGTAAGCCAGATGCACAAGGTGGTTCTCTCTCTCTCTCTGTCACTCTCAAAAAAAATGTATTGATGGTGCCAAGCATGGCACATGCTTTTTATCCCAGGACTTGGGAGGCAGAAGTAGGATTGCCATGAGCTTGAGGCCAGCCTGAGACTACATAGTGAATTCCAGGTCAGCCTGCACGAAAGAAACTGGTGGTTTGATTCAGGTGTCCCCTATAAACTTAGGTGTTCTGGATGTTAGTTTCCCCAGCTGATGGCAATTGAAAATTAAAGCCTCCTGGAGCATACGTCTGAAAGCCAAAAAAAAAACAAAAAAAAAATTCATTTGCACAGGCAAGTGCATGTGTGTATGACAGGATCAAATGCCTATTTGTCTTTACATAGTGCTAGAGAACTGAAATCAGGCTGACTTTGCAAGTAAGTACCTTTAGCTGCTGCGTCAACTCTCCAGCCTCTGTTAAGTGTTTTCTTTTTCTTTTTTAAATTTTATTTATTTATTTGAGAGAGTGAGACAGAGAAAGAGGCAGATGGATAGAGAATGGGTGTGCCAGGGCCTCCAGCCACTGCAAACAAACTCCAGAAACATGTGCCTCCTTGTGCATCTGGCTTATGTGGGTACTGGGGAATTAAAACTGGGTTCTTTGGTTTTGTAGTCAATCACCTTGTTGCAGGCAGAAAACACTGGACCAAGAGCAGCTAATGGGAAAAACGGGTTTATTCTGCCTTACAGACTCGAGGGGAAGCTCCATGCTGGCAGGGGATAATGATAGCATGGGCAGACAGTGAACATCACCTCCTGGCTAACAATGGATGGACAACAGCAACAGGAGAATGTGCAAAACACTGGCAAGAGGAAGCTGGCTATAACACCCATAGGCCCACCCCCAACAATATACACTGACTCCAGGTGGGTTTAATTGCCCAAATGCCAACAGGTGGGGTAATGGCATTCAGAACACCTAAATTTACGGGGACACCTGAATCAAACCACCAAATGCCTTAACTGCTAAGCCATCTCTCTGGACCCACTGGTGAGTGTTTTTTCTTTTTGGTTGTTCAAGGTAGGAGGTAGGGTTTCGATCTAGCCCAGGCTACTCTGTCCATTGTTGATGAGAGCATAAAAACACTCAGGCCAGGCATGGTGGCACATGCATCCCAGTACTCAGGAGGCAGAGGTAGGAGGATCATCATGAGTTCCAGGCCACCCTGAGATTACACAGTGAATTCCAGATCAGCCTGGGCTAGAATGAGGCCATACCTTGGGGGGGGGGGGAACAACCCAGTGTCTGGTGTCCATTTGCAGCAGCAAGAGGCCCTAGAGTGCCCTCCCCAACCCCGTCTACACACCCACACATGCACAAAGAGAAAAAAAGTTAATTGAAAAAAGCAAAAATAGGGCTGGAGAGATGGCTTAGTGGTTAAGCGCTTGCCTATGAAGCTTAAGGACCCCGGTTCAAGGCTTGATTCCCCAGGACCCATGTTAGCCAGATGCACAAGGGGGCACACGTGTCTGGAGTTCGTTTGCAGTGGCTGGAAGCCCTGGAGCGTCCATTCTCTCTCTCCTCTCTCTCCCTCCTCTCTCTCCCTCTCTACCTCTTTTTCTCTCTGTTGCACTCTAAGAATAAACAACAGCAGCAACGCAAAAATAATAGCCGGGCGTGGTGGCACATGCCTTTAATATCAGCACTTGGGAGGCAGAGGTAGGAGGATCACCATGAGTTGGAGGCTACCCTGATACTACATAGTGAATTCCTGGTCAGCCTGGGCCAGAGTGAGAACCTTCCTGAAAAAAAACAAACAAAATAAATAAATAAATAAATAAACCAACCCAAAAATAGGGCTGGAGAGATAGCTTAACAACTAAGGTACATGCCTACAAAGCCTAATGACCCTGATTCACTTCCCCAGTACCCACATAAAGTCAGCTGCACAAAGTAGCACATGCATCTGGAGTTCATTTACAGAGGCTGGAGGCCCCAGTGTACCATTCTCTCTCTCTCCCTCCCTCCCCCCCCTCTATATATATAATATTAAATAAATTTTTTTAAAAAGCAGCTGGGCATGGGGGCACATCCCTTTAATCCTAGCACTCAAGAGGCAGAGGTAGGAGGATCACTGTGAGGTTGAGGCCAGCATGAGACTACATAGTGAATTCCAGGTCAGCCTGGGTTAGAGTGAGACCCTACTTAGAAAACCAAAACCAATAAATAAATAAATAAAAACCACCATATAGTGACATTATAGTTACATGCAGATAAAAACCATATAGTAGGGCTGGAGATATGGCTTAAAGGTTAAGGCACGTTCCTGCAAAACCAAACTACCTAGGTTCAATCCCCAGGACCCACATAATCCAGATGCGCAGGGTGACGCATGCATCTGGAGTTTGTTTGCAGTGGCTGGAAGCCCTGGCATGCCCATTCTCTCTGTCCTCTCTCAGCTTGCAAATAAGTATGTAAAAAAAAAAACAGCTGGGCATGGGAGCACCCATCTTTAATCCCAGCACTCGGAGGCAGAGATAGGAGGATCACTGTGTGTTCAAGGCCAGCCTGGAGTTCAACTGCAGTGGCTGGAGGCTCTGCTATGTCAATTCCCCCCCCCCACACACACACACCCACACTTCAATCAGAAACAAAACAGAAAAATGTTGCCCATGGTTACCTCTTGGCAGGGAGATGACAAGTGAAGATCAGTATTTTCCCCAACAGGCAGGCATTACTTTTAAATCAGAACTCATTTGCCAATAAGCATCTCCATTTCTACCAGTAAGGAGTCACTTTATCCGGCAGCCCCCTACCTCCACAGTGGTGCGAATGATCCCAGAGATGAGGCTGCACAGCTGGTTGCCCCGGGTCTGGAAGGCAGCCAAGTCGATGTTCAGCAGGTCTCTGTGCTGGTCAGAAGCATCTAGCTGCTGGTTGTGCTGCAGGATCTCCTCCTGCAGGGCATAGAGGCTGCGCAGGCGGACCTGGCCTTCCTCCTTCCGCAGCTGCTCCTGCTCAGCCTGCTTCACACGCTGCTGCTCTGCCTCCCGCAGCTTCAGGTTTAGAATCTAGAGAAAGGCCACAGAGGTGCTAAGGGGGGACCTTTCCTTTTCCATACTGCTCAAGTCTTTAGTGAACGAGATAATTTCACAGATGGGCTCAGATTAGCAAATGGACTTTTCTTCATCAGTTATGGTTATTGTTAATTTTCAACCTGTTGGCATGAGAAGTGCCTAGGAAACACTAACGCATATCTCTGGGATATCTCAAGGCATTTCCAGAAAGATTAACTAAGGGAACAGAATCTGCTCTGAATGTGGCTGGTACCATCTCATAGGCTAAGACCCGTGATGGAATGAAAGGAGAAAACCAGAACACAGGCTTTCTCTCTGCTTCCCCACACCCTGGCCTGTTGTGATGAACTGAGACATCTGAAACTATTAGCCGATGTAATCCTTTTTCTCCCTTTCAGTTAGTTATTGTCTCAGGTATCTGGTGACACTGACAAGAAAGTAGCTAACATAGCCAGGTACCCGGGGCACAATCATGTATCAGAATGATCATCTCCAGAACAAACTCAACAGGTTACAGACAGACACCAACTTCTTGCTCATGCTGATTCTCCCACAAACTGACCTTGGCTCTGTGGCGATGCTCAGCTTTCAGCTTCTCCTGGTGGCCCAGGGCTTCCCTGGTACTGCATGAGAAAGGCAGAGAGGAAGAGTCAGAGGTGCTACCTCTTTCTCCCCTCTCCCTCACTGCCACATGGGTCATCTTCCCAGGGTTGGTCACCTGTCTAGGTTGAAAGCTTTTCTGGCTATTATATTGTGATATTTAAGGGCTCAGCACTTAGGGTTTACTCAGGAAAGTGTCCCATCTGATCACACAGACATTCCCATTCAGGAACTCACCTCTTCTCCATTACCTCCTGAAGGTCCTGGAATTCCTTATGTTGCTTCAGTTCCTTCAGCTCATCAAACCGCTTCAGCTGTTCAGACGCCATCTCAGAAAGGGCTCGAACCTTCCTCTCCTGTTCCTCCTGCCATTGCCTCAGGCCCTCCTAAAACCACCATACCTGCCTTGTAGCAGCAAGATCATCATGTGGCTCCTCTCCCCCTCAAACACACTCCCTGGGTTCTAAACACCTCAGATATATCATCTGCTAGCTTCTGAGGACTGTGAAGGAGCCCTTCTTCTTGAGTGGATTTTTTTTTTTTTTTTTGTGGGTGGGCAATAGTGTTTTATGTAGCTCAGGCCAGCCCTCAAACTTGCTATGTAGCCTAAAATGATTTTGAACTTAATATATATGTATGCATATATTTATATACATACATATATACATACTTGCATACACACACACACATATATATATGTATATTTGTAAGCAGAGAGAAGAGAGACAGAGAATGAGAATTGGCACACCAAAAGTCGAATTAATAAATCAACATAGTGCTGCTTTATTTGCAGAAACTAAGTTCCCTGTCATAGCTTGGACCATCTCCAAATTGTAAAGAACTAAAGAGATGACATGAAAGCCCAAGTATATTCCCCAAAATAATATGCAGAAAAGAAAATGAGGACATGAACCCAGATTTCATGTCAGAGTGCTCACTCTTAACCTCTATATCACACTACCACCCCCAGTGCATTCCCAGTGGGCAGGATACCACAGTAAGCATGTAGTGAGCTTCTGAGACCCAGGGAAATCACAGTGAAAAGCGCCTCCCTAGCAATAATCCTGTCTGGCATCACGGGCTCACTTACCGTTCCTTTCATTCTATGCATTAATTCATACATTCGTATGCAGCCCTCCACTTTGATTGCACGGGAGGACAGAAGTGCCATAGGTTCTGTGTGCTGGGGCTCATGTGTGCCCTGCAAAGACAGAAGACAGAAGATGAATTATGCTTGTAACATGATCAAGTTGGTAGTATCTTTTCTAAACAAAAACCTTATCTTCGTTTGATTTCTGTTGCTATGGAAAAATACTTAGAAAATCATCTTAAAGAAGATCAAGGGCTGGAGAGATGGCTTAGTAGTTCAGGCGCTTGCCTACAAAGCCAAAAGACACTGGCTTGTTTCCCAAGGACCCATGTAAGCCAGATGCAGAAGGGGACACACACACATCTGGAGTGTGTTTGCAGTGGCTGGAGGCCCTGGTGCACCCATTCTCTCTCTGTCTCTTTCTCACCCTCTCTCAAATAGATAAATATTAAAAAAAAATTTTTGTTACTTTTTATTTACTTATTTGAGAGCAACAGACAGAGAGAGAAAGAGGCAGATAGAGAGAATGGACACGCCAGGGCCTCCAGCCACTGCAAATGGAACTCTAGACACGTGCACCCCCTTGTGCATCTGGCTAACGTGGGTCTTGGGGAATTGAGCCTCAAACTGGGGTCCTTAGGCTTCATAGGCAAGCACTTAACCGCTAAGCCATCTTTCCAGCCCTTTTTTTTTCTTTTTTTGGTTTTTTTGAGGTAGGGTCTCACTCTGGTCCAGGCTGACCTGGAATTAACTCTGTCATCTCAGGGTGGCCTTGAACTCATGGCAATCCTCCTACCTCTGCCTCCAAAGTGCTGGGATTAAAGGCGTGTGCCTTTTTCTCTCACTCTCAAAAATAAAGAAATAAACAAACAAACAAATAAGAGGGCTGGAGAGATGGCTTAGTGATTAAAGTGCTTGCCTGCAAGCCAAGAGACCCAGGTTCGATTCCCCAATACCCACATAAAGCTAGATGCACAAGGTGATGCATGCGTCTGGAGTTCATTTGGAGTGGCTAGAGGCCTAGTGCACCCATGTTCTCTCTCTCTATCTCAAATAAATAAAATTTTAAAAATTAAAAAAAATATAAAAAAGGCTAAGTATGGTGGTGCATGCCTTTAATCCCAGCACTCAGAAGGCAGAAGTAGAACTGCCATGAATTCATGAATTCAGCCTAGGACTACAGAATGACTGCCAAGTACGCCAGGGCCAGAGAGATCCTAGGTCCAATAAAAAGAAAAAAAAGAATACATTGGAAAGGTAGTTCAGTGGCAGAAAGCATTTGAGTAGCATGTATCAGACCATGGGCTTGATCTCCAGCAACTAGCTAATAATTATAAAATATATATTTAAGGCTAAAACGGCTGGAGAGGAGCTGGAGATGGCTCAGTGGTTAAGGTGCTTGCCTGCAAAGCCAAAGGACCAAGGTTTGATTCCCCAGGACCTATATAAGCCAGATGAACAAGGTGGTGCAGGCATCTGGAGTTCATTTGCAGTGCCTGGAAGACCTGGTACACCCATTCTCTCTATCTGCCCCCCTCAAATACACAAATAAATAAATAAATAAATGGGCTGGTGAGATGGCTCAGCAGAGTAACCCATGTAAACTTGGACAGTGTAGCAAGCCTCCAAGCAAGATGGAAGGAAGAGAGAGAAGAATACCCCAAAACTCCCAGGCCAGCCAGTCTGGCAAACATAGCGCAGTGAACAATGGGAGGAGACCCCACCTCAAGCAAAGGGAAAAGCAAGAGCACACCAGATACTGTCCCCTGACCTCCACATGTATTGTGACATACCCACACAGCACACACACACCCAAAATTAAATAAAAAAGAAGAGCACTGAGCATGTAGCTCAGTTGGTAGAGTGCTTCTCTAACATGCAATGATGCCCAGCACTGAGTAAGTTGGATATAGGAGTTCACACCTGTAATGCCAGCATTCAGCAGGTAGAGGCAGGTAAGTCCCAGGGCCATCATGGGATACATAAGATCCTGTCTCCATTACTACTACTACTACTAATAGTAATAATGATAGATGATAATTAAACAAATTACAGAATATGCATCCAGGAAGTATGATATTTGCAAAGGTAGTAAAAACATGAATAACTAATAATAACAAGATAAAATTAGGACTGAAGGGCTGATGAGATGGCTCAACAGATAAAGACACTTGTAAGCTTGCTGGCCTGAGTTCAATTTCTCAGCACCTATGTAAAGCCAGATATAGAGTGGTGCATGCACCTGTAATCAAAGGTCAATAGGAGGTGGAGCACGGAGAATTTGGAAGCTTGCAGGTCAGATAGACTGGTATACAAGCAGCAGCAAAACAATGAGAGAACCTTTCTTAAAAAGAAGGTGGTAGGGTGAGCGGAGCCGAGGCCTTGAGAAGCGGACAGAGGTCCGAGGGAGACGCACGCTTGGGGTTTCACAGGCCGGGAAGGGCAGTCACGTGGTTGAGGTGACCAGGAACTCAGCAACTCAGATCTGCTTGGCAAACCTGGTACATCACCATGCTGGCTGCAAGGTTTGTGTGTCTCCGGACACTACCTTCCAAGGTTCTCCACCCAACTTTCACCAAGGCCTCCCCCGTTGTGAAGAATTCCATCACAAAGAATCAATGGCTCCTGACACCCAGCAGGGAATATGCCACCAAGACAAGAATTGGGATCCGCCGTGGGAAAACTACCCAAGACCTGAAAGAAGCAGCATTTGAACCATCAGTGGAAAAAATATTAAAAATTGATCAGATGGGAAGGTGGTTTGTGGCTGGAGGGGCTGCTGTTGGTCTTGGAGCACTGTGCTTCTATGGCTTGGGACTGTCTAATGAGATTGGAGCTATTGAAAAGGCTGTAACTTGGCCTCAGTATGTGAAGGACAAAATCCATTCTACCTATATGTACTTAGCAGGAAGTACTGGGTTAACAGCTTTGTCTGCCTTGGCAGTGAGCAGAGCTCCTGGTCTCATGAACTTCATGATGAGGCTCTTGGGTGACAATTGGTGCAACTTTTGCGGCCATGATTGGAGCTGCATTGCAGGTGCATTCATTACCATATGAGCCTAGCCTGGGCCCAAAGCACCTTGCTTGGATGCTGCATTCCGGTGTGATGGGTGCAGTGGTAGCTCCCCTGACAGTCATGGGCAGGCCTCTGCTCCTCAGAGCTGCATGGTACACTGCTGGTACTGTGGGAAGCCTCTCTACTGTAGCCATGTGTGCACCCAGTGAGAAGTTTCTGAACACGGGGGCACCTCTCGGAGTGGGCCTGGGTATCGCCTTTGTGTCCTCGTTGGGATCTATGTTCCTTCCTCCTTCCACAGTGGCTGGTGCCACTCCGTACTCAGTGGCAGTGTATGGTGGGCTAGTTCTTTTCAGCATGTTCCTCCTGTATGACACTCAGAAAGTGATCAGACGTGCAGAAACTGCACCAGCGTTTGGAGCTAACAAATACGATCCCATCAACTCGATGTTGGAATCTACATGGATACATTAAATATATTCATGCGAGTCACAACTATGCTAGCAACTGGGAACAGCAGAAAGAAATGAAAGGACAACTGTGGACATCTGTCTGCTGCATCGAATGTGTTGTTGCTTAGTAAAGGCAAATAGTAAGCAGCTTTCGTCGAGGTTTAGAAGAAAAGAACATGTCTCCATGTTTAATATGTTCAAGTAGTGTGACCCCACTCCCCCAGGCTTCCTTTTTCTAGAAAATAAATTCAGTAGTTCTCTCCCAAGTAAGCATATAAATTTGTAACTGTCGTGTTTGAATAAAAAAGCTTTAACGGTTGTGAAAGCTAAGATTTGTGTATGAGAATTTAAGTACTTTTAACTTAACATTAGCAACTAAGTACATCTGTATATTTTGAGGCATGGAGAGTGTTGTAAGGGGTATAGAGGTTTTGAGTGTTTGGGGTATAGCACTGATCATGCTGAGTCAGGAGACACGGATGCAGGAGATTTTCCCCTCTGCTCTCCACGTGTTTTTCTGTTGTCAGGACAATTCAGAATGTTCATACTGAGAATCCCTGGAGGAATTCTGTATATGTGGGTTTTACTTTTAAGTCTACTATAAACAAGATCTCTTTATTTTCAAGATAAGATACTTCAAAGCATGGGGTTTGCTTATTTTCTAGTATAGAGATATATATTTGGTGAAGTTTATTGCATATGTTTGGAAATCTAATGGAACACATCCTTGCTTCCTCATCTCTGAGCTTTAACAGCCTTGTCATAAAAGCTAGTTTGTGGTGCACACTGATGAGCTATAATTTTCGCACATTCTCTCTCAGACCAAACATAAAAAGGCAAAGTAAAGCCAGTTGTCTTGTGTCTGCGTGTAATGAGGAACTGCTTCATGACTTTGACTTGGAACACTCTCCCTCCATACATTATTGCTTTTGTGACATTTTTACATTGTTTAGATACAGAAGCTATCTTTGGAAGTCTTCAGCAAATGGAAGAGAGCCTATATGACAATTTAGATTGCTGTTTTTGAGAACTATTTATGCTAGTAATCCAGAAATAACTATTTTAACCATTTCAGAGTCCACAGAATGCTTACTTCTGAAATAAAAGTTCCAGCCAGAAAAAAAAAAAAAAAAAAAAAGGTGGTAGAATCCAGGCATGGTGGCACATACCTCTGATCCCAGCATTCAAGAGGCAAAGGTAGGAGAACTGCTGTGAGTTGAAGGCCACCCTGAGTCTACATAGTGAATTCCAGGTCAGCCTGGGCTAGAGTGAGACTCTACCTTGAAAAACCAAAAAAAAAAAAAAAAAAAAAAAATTAGGTAACAAGAGGGGAACATATATACAATTTAGTAGGTCCTAGTACACACATTCCTCACCAGTCCTTATGTGTCTGTGTATTTATACCAAAGCTTACTTAAATTGATTGCAATAATGTATCCAGTATGATAATTTACAAAGATAGAAAAAAAAAAAAAAAAACAAAATGATGAGCAGGTATAAATTTTACTCAAAATCTTCCTGTAGCCAACAGTTAAACAGATCCAATGGCTATGAGGAAAAAAAACACCAATTTACTACTCATGAAATTCCTGTTCTTGGCACCAAGAATAGAGAATTTCTCCCTCAGAATCCTCTTGAAGAGAACACTGAATGACAGACAGTAAAAGCAGTCCTTACCAACACCTGCAATGGGAAACAATAGTTACTTTCCCTAGCATAGAGTCACTGTCCTATAACAATATTAAAGCATTTCAACTCTGCATCCACCAGGTATTTTGTTTTAACCAAGTTAATCTTACCTCAGTTTCATTTGGTGTTGTGGGGGACGCTGACGAACTTCTGACAGGAGACTTGGAAAGAAGCGACGGTTGGTCTAGGCCCAAAGTACATCCAGAAGCTGGTGACATCTCAGAGGAAGGGGAGTTCTCTTGCGTGTGGGGTGAGGTGTGGGGGAGGACATGATCTACCACCCATCCAGAGTAAGAAGATAGCTTGGGCAGAGACATGCATTCTTCCAAAGCATCCTAAAAGGAAGGACAGCCTAATTTGCATGTACACTGATGTTAGCAACATACATTACCAGCCTTGTTGAATTCCTGTGGGCTCAAGTAAATCCATACTGAAGACTAAAAGCAATTGCATTGGCAATCAGAGTTGAAAAGGAAATACACTGGTTTCTTATTCTTTTCTATGTATATGTGTTGTGATGGCACAGGGTCTCATATAGCCAGCCAAGGAGGAACTTGAACTCAATTCTCCTTCTTGCCACTTCCAAAGTGCTAAGATTACAGGAATAAGCCACTATGTCCAGAAAGTACAACTGCTCCTTTTTTAAAAAATTATTTATTTCAATTTTATTTAATTTTTTTTTAATTTGATAGAGAGAAAGAGAGGGAGAGAATGGGCACTGCCAGGGCCTCCAGGCACTGGAAACAAACTCCAGATGCATACCCCCCCTTGTGCATCTTGCTTATGTGGGTCCTGGAGAATTGACCTGGGATCCTTTGGCTTTGCAGGCAAATACCTTAACTGCTAAGTCATCTCTCCAGCACTTTTTAAAAATGTTTTAAAATTTATTTAAGAGAGAGAGAAAGAGGCAGATAGAGAGATTGGGTGCACCAGGGCCTCAAGCCACTACAAACAAACTCCAGATTCATTTGCATGTGCCACCTGGTGCATGTGGTTTACATAGGTACTAGGGAATTGAACCTGGGTCCTTAGGCAAGCGCCTTAATTGCTAAATCATCTCTCCAGTCCCATCTTTTTTTTTTTTTCCCTCGAGGTAGGGTCTTGCTTCAGCCCAGGCTGATCTGGAATTCACTAGGCAGTCTTAGAGTGGCCTTGAACACATGACAATCCTCTTACCTCTGCCTCCCGAGTGCTGGGATTAAAGGTGTGCACCACCATGCCCAGCTACAATGGTTTCTTGATAATAACTCTGATGACTTGATGACTATACTTCTAAAGAAAACATTTTAAGTAGAAGAATAGATTAATGGGGGTGAAAAGGCCTAGGTGAGGTCAGGGAAAGAGATTGAGTAAAGCAAAGGTGGAGGGAGGGCTAATCAAAATCTAAGAGGATATAAATAAATCACATGGAAACCTCCGTTTTTGGACAATGGAACACTTAGGAGCCGTAGATTATTGCTAGAAAATTTTCAAGGCCAGGGATGGGATACCTCCCAGTGGGTTTCCATGTGTATATTATGTACATGTATGTGTGTGCAGGTTTGAGTGCAGGCCAGAGGAAAACCTATGGTGGTGTTCCTCAGACACACTGTCAACTGCCTTTGAGATAAGGTCTCTCATTGGCTCACAGCTCATCTATTAAACTACACTAGCTGGCCAATGAGCTCAGGGTGTCCTCCTGTTTCAGCTTCCTAGCACTGGAATTACAGACATATGCCTCATGTCCAGTATTTTTATATGGGAATTAGGAATTGAACTCAGGTCCTCATGCTTGCCTAGCAAACAAGTAAAGGAAAACAGAAACTAGGTTATAGTGGATCATCCATAAAATCCTAACACTTGGGAGGGGGAGGCAAGGAGGATTAGAAATTCAGGTTAGCATATTAAGTTTAAGGCAAACCAAGACTAAGAAGACCCTGTCTCAAAAAACTATAGCAAGACGGATATGGTGGTGCATGCCTTTAATTCCAGCACTTGGGAGGCAGAGATTACATAGTGAATTCCAGATCAGCCTGCGAGAGAGGGAGACCCCACACAGAAAAAATAAATAAATAAAGCAAAACAAATTTATTTTTTATTGGTTTTGTTGAGGTAGGGTCTCCCTCTCCCCCAGGCTGACCTGGAACTTACTCTGTAGTCTCAGGCTGACTGAATTCACAGAAATCCTACTACCTATGCCTCACCACTGTGCACTGCCATGCCAGGCTAGATTCAATTTATTTATTTATTTTTGTTTTGTTTTTCAAGGTAGGGTCTCACTCTAGCCCAGGCTGACCTGGAATTCGCTATATAGTCTCAGGGTGGCCTCAAACTCTAGGCGATCCTCTAACCTCTGCCTCCCAAGTGTTGGGATTAAAGGTATGTACCACCACATCCAGCTCAATTAATTTTTTCCAATGCTTTATTGATTGATTGAACTTAATTTTTTTTTGTGTGTGTACACATGTGCACTCAGGTGTTATCTTCAGGAATGCCATTGTTAGCTGCAGTTTCTTATGTGGGTACTGCAAGTTGAACTCAGGTTAGTGAGGCAAGCATGTTACCCACTGAGCTACGTTTGTAGCTCCAAAAGATTCAATTTTTAGTGGAAAAAAAAAGGAGTAACAAATATGTGCACAACAATATAAATAAAACAAATGTAGCCAGTTGAGGACATGCATGTCTACAATCCAAGCATTTGGAAAGGTAGAAGCAAGGAGGATCACCATTCTGCTCTACACAGCAAGTTCCAAGCTATCCGGAGCTATACAGTAAGGCCTTGCCTCAAGAAAAGCAAATGCCGGGTTGGGGATGAAGCTTAGTGATAAAGTGTCTAGAATTCACAAGGCCCTAGGTTTAAGCATTAGCACTTTTTTGTTGTTGTTTTTGTTTCTTGGGTTTTTTTGTTTTCCAAGGTAGGGTCTCACTCTAGCCCACAATGACCTGGAATTCACTATGTAGTCTCAGACTCTCAGTGATCCTCCTACCTCTGCCTCCCGAGTGCACCCACCTTCAATCCCAGCACTCGGGAGGCAGAGGTAGGAGGATCACCATGAGTTCGAGGCCACCCTGAGATAACATAGTGAATTCCAGGATAGTCTGGGCTAGAATGAAACCCTACCTTGGGGGGAAAAAAAAATCAATTTAATAGTCATGAGCCCTAGGGGTGTAACATCTGCTGGTGTCTGGCTAAATGTATATACTATTCTCACCAAACTGCACAGTAAGCATGTCTCTTAATGTTCATACCCATATATTAATACTACTCTCACTTTTGGTTAGAGAACCTTCTCTTTTCAGATGGAAGTGACCTTGGGATGACTCAGAAGGCACAATTGTGCTGGGAAGAAGTGACAGGAGTGCTTAGCACAATATCTTTATCACACCTTCCAAGGCTCAGGGTCCATTGCAGAAAAGGCGGCAGAAAGAATGTAAGCGCCAAAGGAAGGGTAGGACTCCTTACCATGTGTCCTCCAGACACAAAATGGCCTGGATATCCATGACCTCAGTGTTTGACACTGCCTACACAAGACCATCATAATAGGAGGAAAAGATGACATCAAAATAAAAGAGAGACTGATTGAGAGGGGGAGGTGATATGATGGAGACTGGAGTTTCAAAGGTGAATGTGGGGAATGGGAGGGAATCACCATGGGTTATTGTCTAAAATTATGGAAGTTGTCAATAAAAAAAAATTTAATACATTTTAAGCCGGGTGTGGTGGCGCACACCTTTAATCCCAGCACTTGGGAGGCAGAGGTAAGAGGATCACCGTGAGTTCAAGGCCAGCCTGAGAAAACAAAGTGAATTACAGATCAGGCCTGGGCTAAAGCGAAACCCTACCTAGAAAAACAACAACAAAAAGACAGTGAACTGATACACTCATTGTGGCGGGTCTTTGCAAAAACTGGGCACAGTGACCACGCCCCCCTCCAGCATGCCCATTTCCCTGGCCATAGTAAGTTAGGTCAGGCTCTTCTCTCAAATGAGAAGGCTGGGATGCTAGCGTCGCTGTGACAACCGAGGAGGCGGCACCTCTGCCCGGGGAGACAGAGACACCTTCGACAGAAGACAACTTCTGATGAAGGGAGGCTGTCCAGAGCATGTACGGGACCAGCGAGGGCAGGGGCGCGTCCACACGGGCGTCGGGAGGTCCCCGCGCGGGGCGGGCAGGCGGGCAGGGGCCGGCGCTCACCTCATAACGCAGTAGCCAGTCGCGCTGGTAGCAGAGGCGACCTTTGCTGGAGTTGCGCAGCGCCTGCAGCGTCTCCCAGCAGCGACTCTCCGACGGCATGGCCCCGCAGGCACAGGCTCTGCCCGGGCCGCTAGTGACAACACAAACCTTCGAATCAGCCGCAGGGAGAAAGCGACGGCTTCCGCTTCCGGGACACGTATAGGCGGAGCCCCGCCCCTAACGGCTCTGAGCCCCGCCCCTAACGGCTCTGAGCCCCGCCCCTAACGGCTCTGAGCCCCGCCCCCGCGCCGGAGCCGTCCGCCGGGTGCGCCTGCGCTGACCTGGAGCGCGTCTAGAGGCGGAAAATGGGCTATTCCTGGGGAGCAAGGGGGACAGCTGCTGGGGAGGACGAGATGGCCTTTCTCCTAAGGCTACACGTGGGCTGGAGAGATGGCTCGCGGTTGAGAGTACTTGCCCGTAACCGGGCGTGGTACTGCACGCCTTTAATCCTAGCACTTGGGAGGTAGTGGTAGGAGCATCACCGTGAGTTCCACGTCATCCTGGGTTAAAATGAAACCTCCACAAAGGGAAAAAAGTAGCCGGGCGTGGTGGCACACACCTTTAATCCCAGCACTTGGGAAACAGAGGTAGGAGGATCGCCGTGAGTTCGAGGCTGCCCTGGGACTACATAGCTCAGGTCAGGCTGAGCTAGAGTGAGAAACCCTACCTCGGAAAAAAACAAAATAAATAAACAGAATAAAAATTAAAAGAAAACCATATATAATATGTATCACATTTTCTTTGGGCCCGGTGGTGCACACCTTTAATCCCAGCACTGAGGAAGCCCAGGAAGATCACACTGAGTTGAAGGCAAGCCTGAAATTATATAGTGAATTCCAGGTCAGCCTGGATGACAGTGAGACCCTATCTTGAGAAAACAACAAAGAAAAAATTGTACACGTATGCAAAAGGGTCTTTTGCCACTGCACATGCACGCTTGGTGCATGCTCTTCTGCATGTGGGTATGGGGACTTGAACCTGGGCTAGCAGGCTTTAGAAGCAAGATTCTTTAACGACTGAGCTATCTCCCCAGCCTTTGAACTCTCCATTATTTCTTGACATCTCTGATGTAGGAAAGTTTCTCTTAAATGAATATAAACATTTTCACACTTTGATTCCCCCACGCCCCCGTAGGGTCTCTCTGTAGCCCAGGCTGACCTGGCATTTACAATGTAGTCTCAGGGTGGCCTTGAACTCATGGCGATCCTCCTACCTCTGGGATTAAAGGTGGGTGCCACCATGCCCAACTCTGATAATTTTTTTTTTTTTTCAAGTTAGGGTTTCACTATAGTGTAGGCTGACCTGAAATTCACCATGTAGTCTTACAGTGATCCTCCTATCTCTGCCTCCCAAGTACTGGGATTAAAGGCATGCACCACCACACCCTGCTGATCTTTTTCTTTTAACAAACTCCCTGGACTATCCTTAATATCTTTACAAGACAAATTCTGGATGAGTGCTAGGAATGGACTCTGAAAAGCACTTCCCTCGTATCATCTGTGCCACAGAACCCTGAACTTCACCAAGGTGGCTTACAATAGTTTGGACCCAGATTCAATTCCAGCAGGATCCACATAAGCCAGATGCACAAGGTGGTGCAACTGGAGGCCCTGGCATACCCATTCTCACTGACTCTGTCTCTCCTCAAATAAATAAATAAAAATGAAAATAGCCAGGAGTGGTAGTGCATACCTTTAATCCCAGCATTCAGGAGGCTGAAATAGAAAGAGTGCTCTGAGTTTGAGGCAAACCTGAGACCAATTCCTGTCAGCTTAAGGTACAGCAAGACCCTACCTCAAAATAAATAAGTACGTTAAAAAAAAAAAGAGGGACTGGAGAGATGGCTTAGCGGTTAAGTGCTTGCCTGTGAAGCCTAAGGACCCTGGTTCGAGGCTCATTCCCCCAGGTCCCACGTTAGCCAGATGCACAAGGGGGCGCACGCGTCTGGAGTTCATTTGCAGTGGCTGGAAGCCCTGGCGCGCCCACTCTCTCTCTATCCGTCTTTCTCTCCCTCTCGCTCTGTCACTTTCAAATAAATAAATAAAAATGAAAAAAAATTAAAAAAAAAAAGAAAGAATAATGCAATGATATATGAACAAGTTGGTGAAAATTTTCTCTCATGAGCACGTAACTTCAAGAGCTTCCATGTGAAAGGCATGAAAATGGACTCAACTCTATGAAAATGGTAGGAGCACTTCAATTATATGTATCTGATTTTTGTGTTGCTTTCAGGTAGGATCTCATGAAACCCAGGATGGCCTTGATAAGTAGTTGATGACGACCTTAAACCTCTGTGCTTCCTGCCTCCACTTCCCGTGCTCTGGGATGGCACATATACATCACCATGGCCGGCTCATTTAATCCTTTATAGGAAAGGGATAGAGAAGGTAAAAAAAAAAAAAATCATCCAAAGGAGTCTTAATTAGTGGAATATAAAACTTTTTTTAACCAAACAAATATTTCAAGAATAAATGATTCCAGAGATACAAAGAGAAAAAAAAACAAAACAGTGAGATTGGTATTATACTTGTAAAGCCAGATGGACATGAGCCTCTATAAGATCTTCTGTGAAGTGCCTGGGATAAGTGGCCTCAAGGAAACTCAGACATGGGAGGTTTCCACTGGTTTTTCCACTAGGGAAAAGCCCACATCCTACCCTACACAGGAAGTAAGAAAACAGCAAGTGGTGATGCTCACTGCCGGTATAGGTCAGAGAAAACCCAAGAGAGATTCCTAAAATGGTGAGGGCTGAAAGAGGACTAGAGTAAAAACACCAGCCATGTTCTCTGAGAAAAGGAAGGGGAGTCCCTGCAGTCAATGAGTTAAAATCTGGTACCTAATGTAGTAAATACAAACTCTGTGAAAGTCATTACAAAGTTCCATCAGGCGTCTACATCGGGGAAGAGAGAACCGAGTACTTCCTGATTCACTCCCTGCTGCTCTAGACACTTTTCTGGATTCAGTAGCTAAGGACAGGACCCTGAACACATTCCATCACTGGAAGAGAGGGAAGCCAGGGCAACGCCTCAGTTCCCTGCTTTGGGCAGGGCTCCAGGCCCTAGACAGGTGGCTCAGACAGGGGGAGATCGGGAACGGATGGGTGAGCTGGTCAGGTAGGAAGTGTAGGGACCATCCCCAAACACGTTGGCATAAGAGGACTTGAGAAACTGGACGTAGTTCTGCATGCTGCGGTTGGTGCTCTCCGACTGCTCCAGTCGGTCTTTCAGGTCCTGCAGCCGGCTCTGGTAACGGCGGTCTGCCTAAGAGAACAAGCCGAACGGGGCATGAGTGTGAGATGTCCCCAGTAGGAAAACTCAAGAGGTCTACAGGACTGGGCTTACAGACATGTGTGGACATGCCCAGCCGTTTATGTGGGTCCTGGGGTTCCCAAGCAGGCCCTCATGCTTGTACAGGAAGTGCTCTACTGAGCCATCTTTCAGCCCTAGTTTGTTGTTTTTAAGAGACAATGATTATTTCACAGGCTGGTCTCACTCTCAAGCAATTCTGAGTCCCAAGTAACTAGAATTGTAGATGTGTGCCATTGTACCCAGCATGTTTTTTTGTAGTTGTTGTTTTTGTTTATTTGGCTTTTAGAGGTAGGGTCTCACTCTAACTCAGGCTGACCTGGAATCCACTATGTAGTCTCAGAGTGGCCTTAAACTCTCGGTGATCCTCTACCTCTGCCTCCCAAGTGCTGGTATTAAAAGTGTATGTCACCATGCCCCAGGCCAGCATTTTTTTTTTTTTTTTTTTTTGAGGTAAGGTCTCACTCTAGCTCAGGCTGACACCTGGAATTCACTATGTAGTCTCAGGGTGGCCTTGAACTTATGGCAATCCTCCTACCTCTGTCTCCTGAGTGCTGGGATTAAAGGCGTGTGCCACTGTACCTGGCTCAAACCTGGGTCCTTTGGTTTTGCCGAAAAGTGCCCTAACCATTTAATCCCCCAGCATGGTTTAAAAAATTTTTTTTTTCCAAGTTAGCATTCAAACTAGATAGTGCTAGAAAATATTATGTAGCTTGTTGGGGAAGCAGAGACATCAATGGTCTTAACTGGCAATGGACCCTTCAGGCTTCACGTCTGACCATTCAGACAAAATAT
Organism: Jaculus jaculus; assembly: GCF_020740685.1. Classification (NCBI taxonomy): domain Eukaryota; kingdom Metazoa; phylum Chordata; class Mammalia; order Rodentia; family Dipodidae; genus Jaculus; species Jaculus jaculus. The sequence goes on from NC_059102.1 coordinate 124,555,455, forward strand.
GCCAACTGGAACAATGGTGGAATATCTGTTATGAGGGAAACCAACTACTCTCTGAATTTGAGATTTGCATCATTTATGCCTAGTGGAAAGCTTATGGTTGTTCACTCCTTTAATTCCAGCACTGGGGAGACAGAGGTAGGAGGATTACTGTGAGTTGGGCTGGAGTGAGACCTTATCTTGAAAAAACAAGAAAAAGTATATTGTCTGGTATGGTGGTGCATGCCTTTAATCCTAGCTCTTGAGAGGCAGAGGTAGGAGAATTGCTGTGAGTTTAAGGACAGCCTGAGACTACATAGTGAATTCCAGTCAGCCTGGGCTACAGACTCTACCTAAAAAAAAAAAAAAAAGGCGCTGGGTATGGTGGCACATACCTTTACTTTAATCCCAGCACTTGGCAGGCAGAGGGAGAAGGATCGCCATGAGTTCAAGGCCACCCTGAGACTACATAGTGAATTCCAGGTCAGCTTGGACTAGAGTGAAACCCTACATCGAAAAACAACAACAAAAAATTAAAAAATAAGCTTATGGATGGATAGGTTACAAGCCCAACAACATGCCCTCTAAATACTTATGTTTATGCCCATATACTAACGCTACTCTCACTTTATGTTACAGAAGCTTCCCTTTTCAGATGACAGTGACTACTGGAGGGACTCAAAACTTATTTAAGTGCTAAGAAGAAGAGACAGTGAAGTGTTCAGCACTAAGTGAGAGAGACATCTCTATCCCACCCTCCAAGGTTCAATTATCACTGCCGAAGAGTTGGTCAAAAAAGTTTAACAGCCAGACACGTGATGGTGTACACCTATAATCCTACCACTCGGGAAACAGAGGTAGGTAGAAAGATCTGTGAGTTTGAGGCCAGCCAGCCTGAAACTACAGAATGAATTTCAGGTCAGCCTAGGCTAAAGAAAGACCCCACCTGGACAGAACCAAGTCACAAAAAGAAGAAGAAGAGAGACTCATTGGAAAGAAGGGGTTCAGTGGAGTGGGGCAGGGGTAGGGAAGGAGGACAAAGGAAGGTGGTGGGAGGAGAGTATGATAAGAGTATGATCAGGTTATCAATAAAATGTAAATAAAATATATATGAAGGTTAAAAATGTTCAATTGTACAATTTGACATGGGATATAAAGAATACCTTGTAAAGCTATTATTTTATATTTTTCTTTATTTTACTCTGAGAGAGAAATAAAGAGGCAGATAGAGGGGGAGGGGGGAGAGGGGAGAGAGAGAGAGAGATTACGCCAAAGCCCCCAGCCACTGCCAACAAACTCTGGATGCATGTGCCACCCTGTGTGTATCTGTCTTATGTGGGTAGTAGGGGATCGAACCCGGTTTCGTAGGCTTTGCAGGCAAGTACCTTACCTGCTAAGCCATGTCTCCAGCCCCCATAAAGCTTGTTTGTTTGCTTTTTTTTTGAGGTAGGGTCACACTCTAGCCCAGGCTGACCTGGAATTCACTATGTAGTCTCAGGGTGGCCTCAAACTCATGGCAATCCTCCTACCTTTGCCTCCCTAGTGCTGGGATTAAAGGTGTGAACCACCATGCCTGGTCCCCATAAAGCTATTTTTTTTTTTAAATTTTTATTTATTTATTTATTTGAGAGTGACAGACAGAGAGAAAGACAGATAGAGGAAGAGAGAATGGGCGCGCCAGGGCTTCCAGCCTCTGCAAACGAACTCCAGACGCGTGCGCCCCCTTGTGCATCTGGCTAACGTGGGACCTGGGGAACCGAGCCTCGAACCGGGGTCCTTAGGCTTCACAGGCAAGCGCTTAACCACTAAGCCATCTCTCCAGCCCAAAGCTATTTTTTTAGAGAGAAAGAGAAAGACAGAATTGGTGCACTAGGGCCTCAGCCACTGCAATCGAATTCCAGATGCGTGTGCCACCTAGTGCGCATGTGCAACCTTGGGCTTGCCTCACCTTCGGTGTCTGGCTTACATAGGATCTGAAGAGAGATCAAACATGGGTGCTTAGGGTTTGCAGGCAAGTGCCTTAACTACCAAGTTATCTTTCCAGCCCTTGTAAGGCTATTTTAAAAGAAGGATCTAGCTGGAGAATGTAGCTCAGTCCAGCATGTACAAAGTCCTCAGTTCAAATAAAGCCTAAGGACCCAATTTTGATTGTCCAGATCCCACTTAAGCCAGATGCACATGGTGGTGCATGTGTCTGGAGTTTGTTTGGATGGCTAGAGGCCCTGGCACACCCATTCTCAATCTCAATCTCTCTGTCTCAAATAAATAAGCAATAAATCTTAAAAATAAAAAGGGGGCAATGAAGGGATGGCTTAGCAGTTAAGGCATTGCCTGCAAAGCCAAAGGACCCAGGTTCGATTTTCCAGGACACACATTAATCAGATGCACAGATGGCACATGTGTCTGGAGTTTGTTTGCAGTGGCTAGAGGCCCTGGTGTGCCTATTCTCTTTCTCTCCCTCTCTCCCTCTCTCCTTGTTTCTCTCTGTCAAATAAGTAAATAAATTAAAAAAAAAAAAAAAAAAAAGGAGGGCTGGAGGGATGGCTCAGCAGTTAAGGCACTGGCCTACAAAGCCAAAGGACCCAGGTTTGACGACCCAGGACCCACATAAGCCAGATGCACAAGGTGGGGCATGTTTCTGGGGTTTGTTTGCAGTAGATGAAAGCCCTGGTGTGCCCGCCCTTCCTTCCTTCCTTCCTTCCTTCCTTCCTTTCTCCCCCCCCCCCACCTCTCTCAAATTAAGTACACAAGAATATTACAGCTGGGGGTGGTGGCACATGCCTTTAATCCTAGCATTTGGGAGGCAGAGGTAGGAGAACTGCCATGAGTTTTAGGCTAACCTGAGACTACAGAATGTATTCCAGGTGAGCCTGGGCTAGAGTGAAACCCTACTTCGAAAAACCAAAATAAAAAACAAAAACAAAGTGATTTATCTTGGATATCCTTAAATAGTAGAAGTGACTAGAGACTATTAAAACTGTAATTCATGGGCTAGAGAGATAGTTTAGTGGTAAAGCACTTGCCTACAAAGCCTAAGGACCCATGTTTGACTCTCCAGATATCATGTATGTCAGACACACAAAAGGTGAGGCAAGCACAAGGTCGCACTTGCCCACTAGGTGGTGTAAGCATCTAGAGTTCGTAGCTATGGTCCTGGTGTGCCAATTCTCTCTTTTTCTGTCTCTCTCTGAAAAAAAATTTAGGGGCTGGAGAGATGGCTTAGCGGTTAAGGCGCATGCCTGTGAAGCCTAAGGATCTAAGTTCGATTCTCCAAGTCCCACATAAGTGACATGCACACGGCAGCGTATTCATCTGGAGTTGCTGGAGGGCCCTGGCATGCCCATTCTCCCTCTCTCCACCCCCCCATCTCCAATAAATAAATCTTGTTTTAAAAAATTTAAAAAGCCGGGTGTGGTCGTGCACACCCTTAATCCCAGCACTCGGGAGGTAGATATAGGAAGATTACCACAAGTTCAAGGCCACCCTGAGACTACATAGTGAATTCCAGGTCAGACTGAGCTAGAGTGAAACACTATCTCCAAAATAGTAAAAATAAAATTTAAAAGTTTTAAAAAACTAAAACAACAACTGCAATTCACAGAAACACTGGACTCTGCCTGGAATCCCTAAGGAAACCCAGTGCTGCCCATTTTTCTGCTTTGCCCTGACCCCTAGCCAGACTCACATCATCACGACTCCGCCGCAGCTGGCCAAGTTCAGTTTTGGTCCTGCTCAGCTGGGTCTCAAGGTCCAGGATTTTGCTGTGGGCTGCTCGTTCCTTAGAGAGTCCCTGCTCCTTGGTTTGTTCCACCTGCACAGAAGGTAGGGATGGGGTCTGGCTATCCTGGTACCAGGACACTGGGAAAGAGAAGGTTGGCTACTCCTACTACCCAGTCAGAGACACTTCTTACACATCACTGTGGAAAATGTTCTCTGGAGACTTGAGACAAGAGATGACTACAGGTCCCACTCCTGCCATCCAGCTTTGCCTACCCTTTCCCAGCATCCCATGAGTTATAAGGTTAGCAAGGAAATGAGCAGTCATTTATAAAGGGCTGAGCTCTTTACAATACTCATTTGTCTGTCAAAACAAATTTAAGTAGGATAAGAGATGGCTTAGAAGTTAAGGTATTTGCCTGCAAAGCCAAAGGATCCAGGTTTGATTCATAAGCCAGATGCACAAGGTGGCATATGCGTCTGAAGTTTGTTTACAGTGGCTAGAGGCCCTGGCACACCCATTCTCTCCCTCTCTCTCAAATAAACAAATAAATGAATAAAATTAAACAAAAAATAAATTTAGGAGGAAGGTATTACTAAACACCCATTCTTGTTTAATATTTTATTTATTAGCAAGCAGAGAGAGAGAGAGACAGAATGGGCACATTAGAGCCTCCAACCACTTCAAACGAACTCCAGATGCATGTGCCACCTTGTGTATCTGGCTTTATATGGATACTGGGGAACTGAACCAAGATCGTTAGACTTTGCAGGCAAGTGCCTTAACTGCTGAGCCATCTCTCCAGCTCCCAAATACTCATTCTTCAGATTGGAGGATAGGCTGACAAAGGTTAGCTTACAGAGCTATCTAGAGAAGTTCTGAGACTGACCTGCCTTCTGGCATCTTCAATGGCACTCTCCAGCTGCCTCGCCAAGGACCCACATTCTCGGGTTTTCTCCTCTAGCCTCAGCTGGGCCTGGTGGATTGCCTCCTCCCTCTTGGCAATCACCTGTAGGAACTCGACATTCTGGGCACTGGTCGCCTCCAGCTTCCTATATGAAAGCACTCAATCAGACCCTACAATAATCTCTGTCTTGTTCCACTGCCAGGGGGCTGCTGCCACCTCTGGACTGGGGATTATCATCACGGCAAGAATCTCCGGGGAGGCACGGGAACAAACTAGAAAAACACTGAAGATCAGCAAGTCTGGTCAAAGGACAGCGTGAAGGAGCAAGTGTGATTGAGCGCACTGAATGTGCACTGTGCTAGCGTTGACACACGGAACACAGCAGCCTGTGGTTCAGGAAAGGCCGGCCATTATCATCCTCACTCCAGAGATGAAGGAACTGAACCCCAAGGAGGGGAGGTAACTGGCCTAAAGTCAACACAGCTGGGAGGTCTGTAGCCAAACCCCGGCTCAGCAAAGGGCCATCAGCAGAGCCACACAGCATATTATGTGACAGTTATGGACCAGCTGAAGCCATTCCAGTGCACACTGTCCTCACAGCTCTTCCAGAACATCTTCCAACTTAAGGAGCCCTGTAAGTCCTGTTGGAGCCAGCTGTTTCCCAAGCCAGCAGGGCCAAGCAGAGGTGGAGCCTCTCTGTTGACCACACGGGCCACCTGACACACTTAGGGCCCTAGCACCTCTGAAATCCAGGCTCCAGCCTTTTTCTTTTCTTTTTTTTTGGTTTTGAGGGGGGGAGGTTGAGACAATGAGGTGTTTTTACAGAGCTCTAGCAGAAGATACAGGTCTAAATAGCAGCTTTAGTAGGCACCAGCTGTGTAGGAAAGTCACAACCTCTCTCTGAGTAGTTTCCTCAAATGTAAAGTTGGGATGGACTGGGATCAGTAAAGTGCTGGCCTTGCAAGCGTGAGGACCTGAGTTTAATCCCCAGAAGCCACATAAAAATATCAAGCATGTTAGCTATAAGCACTACAGAGGCAGAGACAGGTTGATCCCTGGGCTCACTGGCAGGTCAATCTAGCCTAATTGGAGAGCTCCAGGCTAATCATATCCTGTCTGTAGGAAGAAAAAAAAAGGTAGGGGCTTAGTGGTTAAAGGTATCTGCTTGCAAAGGCTGACAGGATTTGTTTCCTAGTACCCATGTAAAGCCAGACATACAAAGTGACACACGCATCTGGAGTTCATCATGTGCAGCAGCAGGAAGTCCTAGTGTCACTATACACTCCCTTCCCCTCTCTTTCTCTTTCTCATTCTTAAATAAGATTTAAAAAGAGGGCTGGAGAGATGGCTTAGCGGTTAAGCACTTGCCTGTGAAGCCTAAAGATCCCAGTTCAAGGCTCAATTCCCCAGGACCCACGTTAGCCAGATGCACAAGGGGGACGCACACGTCTGGAGTTCGTTTGCAGTGGCTGGAGGCCCTGGCACGCCCATTCTCTCTCTCAATCTCTCTCTCTCTCCCTCTTTCTCTGTCACTCTTAAATAAATAAATAAAAATTAACAAAAAAATTTTAAAAATAAGATTTAAAAAGAAAACAGAAAGGCACATGAAGCTGGGCGTGGTGGCGCACACCTTTAATCCCAGCAAATGGGAGGCAGAGGTAGGGTCTTGCTGTAGCCCAGGCTGACCTAGAATTCACTATGTAGTCCCAGGGTGGCCTTGAATTCAAGGCGATTCTCCTACCTCTGCCTCCCAAGTGCTGGAATTAAAGGCGTGCACTACCATGCCCAGCTACTAGCCTATCTCGAGCATCTCTCTATGCCAGCCAATGTCCTCAGTCCCCTACAGGTATGCTCACGCTGCACTGGCCACAGCTCCATTAGCTAGGCTATTTGCCCTACACTGATCCATCTTCCTTGAGATGAAGAAACAAGAGTCAGAGAAATTCAATGACTTGCTCAAGGTCACAACGCAGGTTAGTGGCAGAGCTGGGACCCAAGGCCAGGACTTGTAATTCCAAAAGGTGTATGCCTCACCTCTGATTGCCTTAACAGTTGATAAAAATCAGATGAGAACCATTATGCGAAGGCTGATCAGGAACACAGGGCAGGAAAGTGGGTGATGCCCCTGTTGTAGTGTGCTGTCTACCCTGTTTGAACCAGGCCCTGCTGGTTGACTTGGCCCAAGCATGCCTCTGAGATAGTGATGCCTAAGTGTAGGCTTGTCCTTGATCACACCATCAAAGGGCAATCCCTCCAGGCTGACACCCCCTTCCTCTCTCCAAGGCTTACCACTGAAATGGAAGCAGCTCTTCCTCTGAGGTCTGCCTAGCACCTTTCAGGGCCTTGAGTCCCTCAAACACTTCTGCACACTAAGCACAAAGCTGCTAAGTGGCTGAAGTCTCAGGTCCTAGGAAGAGGACAGAGATGGGACCAAGTGCCTCTAACCTCTCCAGTTCATCCACCTTCAGACTCAGTTGTTTATTTTCCTTCTGGGAAGCCTGCTGTTTCTCTCTCGCCATCTCCAGCTTGTCTCCCTGATGTTCGATCTAAAATGACAGGAACACAGACTGGTTTACCAAGAAAATTGACCTTCTCCCCATGACCTGTCATCCACACCCAGGGAAAGAGGCATGCTTCCCTCTGTAGATGTCCAAGTTCGCAGCATAACCTGGAAGAGGAGAGGAGAGCTGGGACAGGGTTGTCCCACTCCAAAGACTTTCACACACTGGGAGAAATCAGGCTGGATGCTGAAGAAACACAACCATGAAGCTTTCTGGATCAGAAGAGCCTTCCCTCCCCAGAGGCCCAGCTGAGACTGAGGCACACATGAGAAAGTGGAAGCACACAGTAGACTATAAGTGCAAAAACCATGAGCAGTCCTCATTTTGCTATTGGTAGCACTGATGTCATCACCCCTTAGCTGGGGACAATACAGCAAGGAAATAGGACATTATTGATTCCTTTAGACTGACAAATTTGATGTTACCTCAAGGACTGTTTTATGTAGGAGCCTCAAGTAACAAGGCCTAAGAGGCCCTGAGAATATTCAAGTTCAACAGAAAAGGAGGCAAGGGTCTGAGGGCATGGGCTTGGGAACCATGCAGAGCTGGCAGGCTCCAATTCCCATGGATAGCAAATAGCTCTTGACATTAGGGAATATCTTGTCCCCTCTAGGCCTTGGGCTGTTGTTGGGAAGTAACATGTATACCTCACTATGTTCCTGCAAGAGGAGCACAAAGTAGGTGCTCAAAAATAGTAGCTCCTTTTATGGTCATTCCAATGAAATAGGCCGGGAGAGGGTTCGAAGAAGCAGGGCATGGTGGCACACGACTATAATCCCAACACTCGAGAGGTGGAGGTAGGAGATTTAAGGGTTCAAGGCCAGCCTGAGCCACATGAAATCCTGTCTCAAAAGCAAAAAACTAGGGCTAGAGGAATGGCTTGGTGGTTAATGTGTTTGCCTGCAAAGCCAAAGGACCCAGTTTCTATTCCCCAGGACCCACTTTAGCCAGATTCACGAGGGGACGCACATGTCTGTTCATTTGCAATGGCTGGAGGCCCTGGTGTGCCCATTCATTCTCTCTCTCTCTCTCTCTCTGCCTCTTTCTCTGTCAAATAAACAATTAAAAAAAAAAAAAAAACTAGCTGGGCATGGTGACACATGCCTTTAATCCCACCACTTGGGAGGCTGAGGTAGGAGGATTGCTGTGAGTTCAAGACCAGCTTAGACTACAGAGTGAGTTCCAGGTCATGTTGGGCTAGAAGGAGATCCTGTTTTAAAAAAATAAATTAAAAAAATAAAACTAGGGCCAGGCGTGGTGCACACACCTTTAATCCCAGCACTCAGGAGGCAAACATAGAAGGATTGCCATGAGTTCAAGGCAATCCTGAGAGTACATAGTGAATTCCATGTCAGCCTGGGCTAGAGTGAAACACTACCTTGAAAAAACGAACAAACAAACCAACCAACCACACACAAAAAACTAGGGGCTGGAGAGATGGCTTAGCAGTTAGGGCATTTGCCAGCAAAGCCAAAGGACCCAGGTTTGATTCCCCATTACCCATGTAAGCCAGATGCACAGGGTGGTGCATGCATCTGGAGTTTGTTTACAGTGTGGCTAAAGGCCCTGCCACACCCATTCCGTCTATCTGCTTCTTTCTCTCTCAAATAAACTATCATCATTGTTATTATTTTTGGTTTATTGATTTTTCAATGTAGGGTTTTACCACTCTAGTCCAGGCTGACCTGGAGTTCACTGTGTGTTCTCAGGGTGGCCTAGAACTCACAGCAATCCTCCTACCTCTGCCTCCCAAGTACTGGGATTAAAGGCGCACGCCACAACACCCAGCATAAATAAATAGAATTTTAAAAAAGAAAAATAAATCTAAAGAGAAGACTAGGGCCCTGGCCAAGGTGGTAAATGAGTGGTATATGATATCGTGGACAACACAGGCAGTAGGCATGGTTTCAGTAGTCTGGAGGCAGACTGCTTCTGGACAAAGGGGCTGCTTGCTTCTGCAAGGCAGTGGATCTGTGAAGAACAAGGAGAGACAGTTAAAGCTAGAGAGAACAAAGGCGGCGAGGCTGGGGTCTGCTGGTCTCCTTTCTGTCGGGCAGAGGGCAGCAGCAAATGTGTAAGGCAGAAGCAGGCAGAGCACGAAGCACTTGGGTGGGTCAACAGCAGAAGGGCCCAAGCGCTCCAACACAGTGACGGCTCCTATAGCTACAATCACTTTGTGCAAACACGAAGCATTTGGCACACCAGACTTTTATTTCACAGCACTGATGATAGCTCACTCCTTTCAGAAATCGGCAGCCAAGAAAAAGGAAGTGGTCCTCCCTTGGGGGGTGTGCAGCTCATCTTGGTAGGCGGGACCCTGCTCGGGCCAGTTCGTGGGACCCTTTCTGCCAGTCCCTTACCCGGCTGCGCAGGTCTGAAATGATGGCTGTGAGGTCGATGTTCTTCCTCTCATAGCCCTGCAGCTGGTCTTGGCACTCAGCCAGCTTAGCCTCAGTGATCTTGAGGATGTCAGGGAGCTGTTGCAGGTCAGCCAGCTGGGACTGGAACTGCCGGCGAGCCTGCAGCACAAAGAGAACAACTGTGGGCTTGGGCCTGGCTGCCGACGGGATCACACAGAGTCCTTTAAAGTTAGAGCAGGCCTATACCTAGCCTCCAGAAGAAGATTCTAGGGAATCTATAGGCAGTATTATAGGCTGCCCTCCCCACAGGCCAAGTCAGGTATATAGTGGTCTTCTGTGGGACATAGTTAAGCCTGCCTTGCCCCATGGCCATTAATTTAGTCATCGAATAAACTGTGCAGCGAATACCAGGACTCAGTCACCATGCTTAGGGCTATCTTCAGTTACTTTTTTAGTTTGGGCAACAATAAAGTAGGCACTGCTGGGCGTGGTGGCACACACCCTTAATCCCAGCATTTAGGAGGCAGAGGTAGGAGGATCACCATGGGTTTGAGGCCACCCTACATAGTGAATTCCAGGTTGGCCTGGGCTAGAGTGAAACCTTACATCAATAAATAAATAAATAAATAAAATAAAAAACAATAATAAAGTAGACACAGTTGCAGCCACTAAGGACACTAAGGGTCCAGGGAGCAAAATTATGCACCCAATATCACTCAGCTAAAACCCTGGAAAAGCTAGGATTAAGTCTAACTTTAAAGCTCCTGGGAAGGTAGCTACCATGCTGCCAGCCAGAGGAAAATAGATATCTAACCCTGGTTCATTCATTCTTTTATTTTCCCCATTCTTTCTTTTTTATAATATTTTTATTTATTTATTTGTAAGCAGAGAAAGAGAAGAGGCACACCAGGGGCCCCTGCCCTGCAAATGAACTGCAGATGCATGTGCCTCTCTGTGCATCTATCTGTCTTATGTTGGTACTGGGAGTCAAACCTGGGTCTTTAGGATTTGCAAGAAAGCACCTAAACCACTGAACAATCCTTCCAGACCCCCTGGTTCATTTTTGTACTTTAATAAAGAGACTAAGGAGGCTGGAGAGATGGCTTTGCAGTTAAGGCGCTTGCCTGCGAAGCATAAGGATCTAGGTTCGATTCTCCAGGCCCCACAATAAGCCAGATGCACAAGGTGGTGCATGCATCTGGACTTTGTTTATGGTGGCCAGAGGCCCTGGTGCGCCCCTTCTCTCCCTCTCTGTCTGTGTTTCTGATAAATAAATAAAAGTAAATATTAAAAAAAAGTTAATAGAGACTAAGGACCAGAAAAAGGGAGTAAGCTGCCAAGGAAATTACTGGCTGAGCCTTATTCAACCTTTCCCCATGGTTACTTTTAGATAATCCTTACACCAGTCACCCAACATCATAAAAAGTATCTTTAGGAAGGGGATGGGAGGCATAGTCAGTTATGGATGGCACAAAATAAAGATTCCACTTGGGATAAAATAAGCCTGCCAAAGACCTGACAGACAAGTAGATGTGAGCCCACTTGGATGCTCCAAGCAGGAAAAACTTTTGATTTTGATTTGATTCAAGGAAATAGGAGAAAGAAAACTAGGAGGAAAAAAGTAGGCAAACAAAGCATACAAGAGTAAAAAGGAGAAGAGACAGAAAGAAAATAGAGCACATATGCTGGGTGGATCAGCACAATGGGAAAAATCAGTTATTCTGTGGTTCAAGGTCACAGTGGGGAAGGCAGGCAGGCAGGCAGGCAGGCAGGAAGTCAGGGAGGGAGGAAGGAAGGAAGGGGAGCAGTACCGCCTCGATCTCTTTGTTCATCTCATCTTTAAGGATCTTGTTTTCTTTGTCGCAGCGCTCTAGCTGGGCAGCCACTTCATCAGCCTCCAATCTGGTTTTCATCACCTAGGGACCAAACCACCATGGACCTTTTCAGGCAGAACCACCTGATACCCCACCCTTTCCCTGAGAGGCCTGATGCTGAGCCACCAGCCTGATGGGGTGTGTGGACACTGCGGGGGGGGGGGGGGGGCAGCCATTAGAGAGGCTTACCTGGCTCTTATAGTTGTCTATCATCCCCTCGTAGTTCTTCACCGACGCCTTCAGCTGCTGGACCTCTAGGTGGGCCTGGTTGAGCTTGTCCTCCATTGGGGCGAAGCTAGCCTACAGGAGTGGCTCAGCGTGAGCAACCACCAGGAAAGCTCCAGACCAGGGCCCTTCTCCCCTCCCCACTCTCCACACTCAATCTAATTGAAGAACCTGCAAATGAAAGGCTCCCCACTCAAACACTCATAGCAATTTTCATCAGAGAAGCTAGGAGTAAAACTCCTAATGTGACAGGCTGAAGTAGACAGAGACAAATAAACTACACTTTGTGTACCCAAAGCAGTAAGTAATCATCAAAGGAAATGGAGGGCTGGGTACAGCTAAGTGGAAGTAAGCTTGTCTAGCATGCTCAAGGCCACTGGGTGCAGGAAGGGGATGACTATAAAACCAAGATATATTAATCATATACCCAAGGCCCGAGATATGGCTATTTATCTATAGTTCTGAAAATATGAATGCATACGAAGGGGTTCACAGAAGTGCCCCAAAAGAGCCAAAGTAGGAGCTGGAGAGATGGCTCAGAGGTGTAAGGCACTTGCCTACGAAGTCTGTGACCCTGGGTTCAATTCTCCAGTACCCATGTAAAGCCAGATGCACAAAGTGGCACATGCATATGGAATTTCTCTGAAAGGGCAACAGGCCCTGGCACAACAATGCTCTCGCGCACTCTCTCTCTTGCGCGTGCGCTCCCCCCCCCTCTCTTGCAAATGAATAAAAATATTTTCTCAAGGCCAGGAATGATGGCATATGCCTTTAATCCCAGCACTTTGGAGGCAGAAGTAGGAGGATCACTGTGAGTTTTTAAGGCCAGCCTGAGACTACATAGTGAATTCCAGGATTCCACGTTAGCCTGAACTACAAGGAGACCCTACCTCCTCAAAAAATAAATAAATAAATAAATAAATACAAGTTTAAAAGATATATATGTATATGTATTTTTTTTTCAAGAAGGGTGTGGTGATATATGCCTTTAATCCCAGCACTGGGGAGGCTGCGGTAGGATTGTCATGAGTGCAAGGTTAACCTAGGACTACAGAGTAATTCCAGGTCAGCTTGGGCAACAGTAAGACCCTATCTCAAAACAACAACAAAATTTTCTTTAAAAGAACTAAGTTTAATTTCAAAGTCAGTTCTGAGCTGGAGTGATGGCTTAGTGGTTAAGTATCCAGATAAGGCAGATGCACAAAGTGGCACATGCTTGGAGTTCATTTGCAGTGGCTAGAGGCCCTGGTATGCCCGTTCTCTCTCTCTCTCTGCCTGTCTCTCTCTTCCTCATAAATAAATAAATAAGATACAAGCCAATTCTATCTTGTGGGCATGGGCTCAGTGCATCATATAAACATTTCACAAGCATTATCCACATTCTGACCAGGACATCATCTCTCCACTCAGGGAACTGTAACAATAAATGAAGAATCTCTCACACACTCACCTTACAGCTTCTAACAGGAAGAATCAGGACTTGAACCCAGATCTCACTAACTCCCATTTAATTACACCACTGCTTCCACGCCCTCTGAAGAACCTCTGGCTCATCTCTGAGCCCAGCCCTCCTCTGGTCCCCACTATTCTCTGCCCAACTGCTCTCACAGCTCCCCATCAACCTTCAGCCTCTCATTCTCCAGCTTGAATGCGGAATACTCGGCCGTCTGCCGGTGCAGTCTCTCCACCAGGCTGTCCCGGTCTTCCCTCATCTTCTCTTCCAAAGTTTGTTGCTGGTTTACAAGATCTGTTACCCGGCTGGAAGGTCATAAAGTAACAGCAGAGAGCGTCAATTCCACAGGTTCTCAGGAGTCCAGGTTATTGTGGGTCAGGGAAGTGCCCCCCAGACCACTCTGAGTCAGGATATGCTGCCTGATTACTCCTCAGTCTCCACACCAAGCAGCAGCTTTCCCACATTTGTGTCCCGCCTTCCCATAATGTCCTTTAAGATTTGTCTCCCATGACACTCCTTCCAAGAAGCCACCTTCCCTTTAGTCATAAGCAATGAGTCAGTATGTCCACAGTCCTCCAAGCTTCCCCAGCACCTCCTGTCACTCTTGGCCCACCTATTCTTGGTGTTAGGATAGATTTCTCTATAACCTTTTTTTTTTTTCTTCAAGGTAGGGTCTTGCTTTAGCCCAGGCTGACCTGAAATTCACTATGTAGTTTAGGGTGGCCTCAAACTCACAGCACTCCTCCTACCTCAGCCTCCCAAGTGCTGAGATTAATTAAAGGTGTGTGCTACCATGCCTAGCTACAATCTTTCCGCCAACTTCTAGGTTGGTGGTCAGGGATTATTGCCCAGGCATCCTACATCAGCACACTGTCCCCAGCAAGGGGCTTGTTCCTATGAGTGAACACCTAGTTAGCCCAGACAAGGACTGCCATGAGTATGAGTCAGAGAGGAGTAAGTGATAGCAAAAAAGGCAGTGAGGAAGCTGGCTGGCTGTCCTGTCCTGCCCTGGCTCCCTTCTCCCTCAGTCTCTCAGCAAAGACCAATAACTGTGTCTGCATTGGAGTCCCAGGGCTCAGATGCTTACCTACCTCAAATTCAGGACCAACCTAGAACCTTTGTCTATAGTCAGTGTTTCGTTTTTTTCTCTCGAGGTAAGGTCTTCCTCTAGCCCAGGCTGACTGACTGGAACTCACTATGTAGTCTCAGGGTGGCCTTGAACTCATGGTGATCCTACCTCTGCCTCCCAAGTGCTGGGATTAAAGGTGTGTGCCACCACGCCCGGCCTCTCAAATGTTTTTCCTATTGTTCTTAACTATTGCCATGTAGGACATGAAACCCAAGGCCTTTCAAATGCCAGACAAGTGCTCTACATTGGGCAATGATGCCACTTGTGTTTTCAGTACTGCTGACTTAAAAGTCTACCATTCAGCAAATACTGAGCACTGCCTAGGTATAAGTCAACATATCATTTTACCTGACAGCCAACTACTCAGCCTTACAAGCCCATTTCAGACTTTCCCTGTCTGGACACCTCTTCTCCAATTCCTCTCATCTGGACCACATAGCCTTCCTTATACCTTAATGATCTCTTTTCTTCTAGAACATAGAGATTCCCCATTTCCTAAGCATAGTACCCAGTACATGGCAGGTTCTCAGCAAACATTTGCTGACTTGAGTTGACTATAGCAAAGGCACTTCCCCAAGAAAGGCTTTTCTTCAGAGAACAAGAATGAGGACAGTGGTGTGCTCACATCCTGATGTACAGACTGGGGACAGGCTTGGGCCTCTGTGCTGGAGAAGCCTGCTCCCTCATGGGATCCTGTGAGTAAGGTAGGAGCCCAGAGCTAGACCCAGATTCTGGTCAGGAAACCAGGCTCCTTCCTCCTGCACTGGAAAGCTCCTCAGCATCCTCTCCTACCATGAAGACGTACTCATTTAGGACGATGATTTCTAACTCGAGATCTCCCTTGTCTTTCACAACCTGGTTGTAGCGGCTCCTCCATGACTCCAGAGTAGATAAAGCTTCAGCGACATACAGGTCCTGGGAACACAGGACAGTGGGCATGTCAGCCTGGTATCAATATACGGGCTGCGAGGAGGGCTGGGCTCACCTAGATAATCTGGCCTTCATTCTGCAGCCTCTTTGTAGACAAGAACACAATAGGAGTGATAGAGGGAGCCCAGCTGTGTTCCCCAACGCCCAGCATCAGGTGCATCCTCTGGGCAGTATGAACCATCTTCCCATTCACCATGCAGATGTGCTGGCTGTCCTATTGACCCTTCAGTGATCTCCATTTAATTTCCCTCCTTCCTCCCCCAACCAGCCATCTTCCAGTTTTTACCTTTCCTATGACTGTAGTTATGCTCTTCACCAACCCCCACTATTAAGTACCCCTGTATCAGGCCAGGCAGGGCCTGGGCCTGCTACCTTGTCGGCTAGCTGCACATGTAGCTGCTCGGCGTACTCCTCGCTCTTCTCGGCCCGTTCCTTCTGGGCTCGGATGGCCTTCTTTAGGGTCTCTTTGTCTCGGTCTCCTTTTTGCTTCAGTTCCTTCAGCTGCTCCATGATGGCCTCCACTTCCGCCTTGTGCTGGTTCCCACTGCGCTCTAGGTTCTTGGAGGCAGAGGAAGGCCAAGTGGGAGGTAGAGAGGGGAGAAAGAGAGCAGGGAAGTAAGGCAGAGGGAAAGGAGAGAGGGAGAAAAGGTCACACATGGAGAAAAATGATGCAGAGGAAAATGGATCAACAGCAGACAGGACTCTGACCACAGAGGATAGGGACCAGAACCCTGATCCCTCTAGATCCCCACAGCCCTTCTAGATCTCTTAAAACATTGGGATATTTGGAGGGGTCAGAGAAGTGGCTCAATGTTCAGTTAAAGATGCCTCCCTGCAAAGCCTAATGGCCTGGGTTTGATTCTCTAGTACCCATATAAAGTCAGATGCACAAAGTAGAACATGTGTATGGAGTTCATTTCCAGTGCCAAGAGACCCTGGCACACCCATACTGTCTGATTCTTTCTCTCAAAAACATAATAAAACAAATATTTATAGCCAGGCATGGTGGCACATACCTTTAATCCTAGCATTCAAAAGGCAGAGGTAGGAGGATCACCATGAGTTCAAGGCCACCCTGAGACTACATACTGAATTCCAGGTCAGCCTGGACTACAGTGAAACCCTACCTCAGAAAACGAAAAAGAAAAAAAAGTTATATACAGATTTTTAAAAATATTTATTTATTTGAGAGATAGAGAAACAGGCAGATAGAGAGAGAATCGGCACACCAGGGTCTCTAGCCACTACAAACTCCAGACACATGTGACACCTTGTTCATCTAGCATTACATTGATACTGTGGAATGGAACCCTGGTCCTTTGGCCTTCTCACGCAAGCACCTTAATTGCTAAGCCATCTCTGCAGCCCTATATATTTCAATATAGAAATATTTTAAAAAATTGGGGGCTGGAGAGATGGCTTAACAGTTAAGTGCTTGCCTGTGAAGCCTAAGGACCCTGGTTCTGGTTCAAGGCTTGATTCCCCAGGACCCACATTAGCCAGATGCACAAGGGGGCACACGCGTCTGGAGTTCGTTTGCACTGGCTGGAGGCCCTGGTGTTCCCATTCTCTCTCTCTATCTGTCTCTTTCTCTCTGTCTGCCGCTCTCAAATATATAAAAATAATTTTTTTTTTTTTAAATTGGGATCATTTGAAATCCTCTAAACTCCTAACCAACTCATCAGATAACTGAGTCACTTAGTAAAGTTACCACCTCAGGGGACCCTTGGACCCTTGAGAGCATTTGAGACTAGTGTCTTCCCTCAGGTAGTTAGTGGGAGACCTAAGGGAGTGACAAGCCTAGGGGCATAACACCCTACCTTGCCACTCTCTGTCTACTGCTCTTGACATTATCCCAAATCTCTAATGTACAAGCTCTTTGGCAAAAGCTACCCCATAGAGTACAGGAACACACTGCTGAGGTGGGATCCCCTGGACCAGGCTACTGCACCTCAACATCCAGGGTCTGCTATTTCTTCCCTGACTTGGAGGCCAAGCAGGTACCTTGATCTGCATGCACAGGCGACTGTTCTCAGCCTCTTTGCACCGAAGCTGTGCCTGTAGATGCCCGCGCATGGACTCCATGGACTTGGAAAGCTCCGATGCTGTCTTTGCTTGAGCCTTGGGAGATGGAAAAAGTGATGGAGCTGGAACTGGAACCCACCTTCAGCACACCACTGGCTCTAATGGCTCATAAAATGTGCAAATGCCGGGCATGGTACCTTCTCACATTGTATCTCTTGCAGGAGTTCTTCTACTTCCTTGTCCTTGTCTTGCAGCAGCAACAGCAGGCGCTGAGAGAAAACACACTATCATGCACTCTCCGTGACGGGCAAAGAAGCCCAGCCCAGGCGGAAGAGATTTCTGATGTCTGACAACTGGACCCTTAAGTTTCTTAGCACACAGAAACCCACTGGCTCATGTTACAAGACAAAGGTGGGAGACACCAAACATATATTAAATTTTTGTTGTCTTTTGAGGTAGGGTCTCACTCCAGCCCAGACTGACCTGGAATTCACTATATAGTCTCAGGGTGACCCTGAACTCATGGCAATCCTCCTACCTCTGACTTCCAAGGGCTGGGATTAAAGGTGTGTGCCACCACATCTGGCTCAACATCTTTTTTTTTTTTATGTATTCCTTTAAAAAGTATATATATTTTATGGGGGGGGGGGTGGCTGGAGAGATGGCTTAGCAGTTAAGTGCTTGCCTGTGAAACCTAAGGACCCAGGTCTGAGGCTCGATTCCCCAGGACCCAAGTAAGCCAGATGCAAGAGGTAATATATGCATCTGGAGTTTGTTTGCAGTGGCTGAAGAACCCGTTTCACCCATTCTCTCTCTCTCTCTCAGCCTCTTTCTCTCAATGCCTGTCATTCTCAAATAAATAAATGAAAATAAAAATAAATATATATTTTATGGGCCAGGGTGGTGGTGCACACCCTTAATCCCATCATCAGAAGGCAGAAGTAGAAGGATCACCAAAAGTTCAAGGCCGGGGTGAGGAGGGAGGGAATTATCATGGGATTTTTTTTTTATAATCATGAAAAATGCTAATAAAAATTTTTTTAAAAAAGTTCAAGGCTGGGCTGGAGAGATGGCTTAGCGGTTAAGTGCTTGCCTGTGAAGCCTAAGGACCCCGGTTCGAGGCTCAGTTCCCCAGGTCCCACGTTAGCCAGATGCACAAGGGGGCGCACGCGTCTGGAGTTCGTTTGCAGAGGCTGGAAGCCCTGGCGTGCCCATTCTCTCTCTCTCTCCCTCTATCTGTCTTTCTCTCTATGTCTGTCACTCTCAAATAAATAAATAAATAATGAACCAAAAAAAAAAAAATAAAAAAAAAAAAAAAGTTCAAGGCTACCTTGAGACTACATAGTGAATTCCAAGTCAACATGAGCTAGTATGAGACCCTACCTCAGAAAACCAAAAAAAAAAAGGGGGGAGGTGGGCTGGAGAGATGGCTTAGCAGTTAGGTTAAGTGCTTTCCTATGAAGCCTAAGGACCCCGGTTTGAGGCTTGATTCCACAGGACCCATGTAAGCCAGATGTATAAGGTGGTACATGAATCTGGAGTTCATTTGTAGTGGCTGGAGGCCCTGGCACGCACATTCATTCTCTCTCTCTCCCCGTTTTTATCTATCTGTCACTCTCAAATAAATAAATAAAACTTATTCACTTATTTGAGAGAGAGAGAGAGAATGGGAGCATCAGGGCCTTTAGCCACTGCAAACGAACTCCAGATGCATGCACCATCTGGTGTATCTGGTTTACATGGATCCTAGGTAATTGAACCTGGGTCTTTTGGCTTGGCAGGCAATACCTTAACCACTAAGCTATTTCTCCAGCCCAAGTTAACATCTTGCAGAGCATAAGAGTGTCTTTGAAGAGAATCCTGGAATAGGAATTGTTGAGTCGAAAGGTTACTAGCCAGTACTGGTGGCACATGCCTTTAATCCCAGCACTTGGGAGGCAGAGGTAGGAGGATCGCCTTGAGTTCGAGGCCACCCTGAGACTACAAAGTGAATTCCAGAATAGCCTGGGCTAGAGTGAGACTCTACCAAGAAAAAAAAAAAGAAAGAAAGAAAGAAAAGAAAAGAAAAAAAGGTATATAATGCTTGATAGCTTCCCTAATACAAATACAGAAATCCAAGTTGAACACAACCTCATAAAGCCATCATCTTTATTACCATCCCTTATTCTGGGGCCCAACTTTGTGGAAAGCTATCCGGTAACCTACAAAGGCCTAGTAGAGCATGAAGCAAAGGAGAAGCCAACCACTTTATAGATCATGGAAAGAGAAGTGTCAGAGCAGGGTCGCCTCCCTCCAGTGCTTAGAGCCCAGCCCTATGGCTACCTGCATCCACTCAACCAGCAAGGGTGCTTGTCATTACCGCTTTCTCTGTGTCCGCCTCTGCCAGCCGTTTCAGTAATGCACCCTGTTGCTCCATTAGTCTCTCGGAATCCTTCAGGAGGGCAAGGAAAAGCCAAGTCATCAACAAGTCTATATCTTACATCCTACTGAATCCCTTTCCTAAACTGCATTTCTAACTTTATAGTATAAAACAATGAGCATCAATGAAATTGAAATCCTTCTCACACCCAACCTCCAGACCTCAGGCTAAAGCTAATAAACTGGTGATGGTACCTTTCAGACATTTTCAGTACGTTAACATTGAGCTGCATATACAGAAACTTATCTTTCTTTAGGGAGGTAAAGAAAGATTAGCCTGGCGTGGTGGTGCGCGCCGCCTTTGATCCCAGTACTCGGGAGGCAGACACCCTGAGATGACATAGCGAATTTCAGGTCAGCCTGGGCTAGAGTGAGACCCTCCTTTGAAAAACCAAAAATAAATAAATAAATAAATAAATTTGGGCATAGTGGTGCACGACTTTAATTCCAGCACTTGGGAGGCAGAGGCAGGAGGATCACCAAGAGTTTGAGGCTACTCTGAGACTGCAGAGTGAATTCCAGGTCAGGATGGGCCAAAGTGAGACCCTACCTCAAAAAAAAAAAAAAAAAAAGCAAAGTTTCACTTGACAAAAGCAGTATTTGTAGCCCAGATTGAACTGGAAGTCACTATGTAGCCAAGAACTGGTCTCAAACTTCTGACATCATTCTGCCTAGGGTCTCCCAAGTACTAGGATTGATGGCATGTGCTACCATGCCAGGCTTGCAACTTGATTTTTTTTTTTTTAAGAACTCTGTTGAGACATAAACTTGGATACTAGGGCTAGAGAGCTAGCTCAGAGTTTAAAAGGTAAGGTTGCTTGTAAAACCTGCTGGCCTGGGTTTGAGTCCCTAGTATCCATATAAACCAGATACACAAAGTGGCACATGCATCTGGAGTTCATTTGCAGCACCAAGAGGACCTTGTATACCATTTTCATTCTCTCTCTCTCTCTCTCCCTCTCTCTGCTTGCAAATACATAAAAATATTTTTAAAAATAAACTTAGTGAGCCAGGCATGGTAGTGCATGCTTTTAATCCCAGCACTTGGGAGGCAGAGGTAGGAGGATCACCAAGAGTTCAAAGCCACCCTGAGACTACATAGTGAGTTCCAGGTCAGCCTGGACCAGAGTGAAGACATACCTCAAAATATCAAAAATAAATAAATAAATAAACTTAGTGAGCGAGGCTTGGTGGCACACACCTTTAATCCCACCACTTGGGAGGCACAGGTAGGAGGATTACTATGAGTTTGAAGCTAGCCTGAGACTACATAGTGAATTCCAGGTCAGTTTGGACTAGAGTGAGACCCTACATTGAGAAACAAAAATAAGTAAATAATAAATAAATAAATAAACTTAGTGGCTGGAGAGATGGCTCAGAGGTTAAGGTGCTTGCCTGCAAAACCTAATGGCCCAGGTTTGATACTCCAGTACCCATATAAACCAGATGCACTAAGTCGCTCATAAGTCAGGAGTTTGTTTGCAGCAGCTAGAAGCCCTAGCATGCCCATTATTTCTGTGGTCCTCTATCTCTCTGTCTCTCTCTCAAATAAATAATGAATAAAATACAAAAATAAAAATAAAAAACCTTAAAGCTGGACATGGTGGCACACACCTTTAACCAACTCTAGCACTCAGGAGGCAGAAAATGGAAAATTACCAGCCTGGAGCTACAGACTGAGTTACATACAGGTCGGTCTGAGCTAGAGTGAGACTCTATCTCAATAAAACCAAATAAATAAACAAATGAGCTTAGATGCCATATTGTTTAAACTGTACAGCATAGTGACCAATTAAACATACTGTATTATATATTAGAATCTTGAAATTTGCTAAGAGAGATCTTATGTATTCCTAGAACTCACAGTGATCCTCCTACCTCTGTCTCCTAAGTGCTGGGATTAAAGGCATGTGCCACCACACCCAGCTAACACATTACTTTTTAAAAATTTTTTTAAACTTTTATTTATTTGACAGAGAGAAAAAGGGAGAGCAAGAACGAGAGAGAGAGAGAGAGAGAGAGAGAGAGAAGGGGTGCGCCAGAGCCTCCAGCCACTGTAAATGAGCTCCAGATGCATGTGCTCCCTTGTGCATCTGGCTAACAATGGTGGGGAATCAAACCCGAGTCCTTTGGCTTTTGCCGGCAAACACCTTAACCACTAAGCAATCCCTTCAGCCTACACGTTACTTTTTTTTTTTCAATTTTATTAAACATTTTCCATGATTATAAAAAATATCCCATGGTAATACCCCCTCTCCCCTTTTCCCCTTTGAAATTCCATTCTCCATCACATCCATTCCCCATCTCAATAAGTCTCTCCTCTATTTGGATGCCATGATCCTTCCTCCTCTTATGATGGCCTTGTGTAGGTAATGTCAGGCACTATGAGGTCATGGATATCGAGGCCAATTTTTTGTCTAGAGGGAACACGTTGTAAGCAGTCCAACCCTTCCTTTGGCTCTTACAATCTTTCCGCCACCTCTTCCCACACATTACTTTTAATTGTGCTAAAACATATAACAGAAGGGGACCGGGAGACAGCTAAGTGGTTAAGGGAGCTGTTAACAAGCCATCTGGCATGAAGTCAATTCCCTAGCATCCACATAAAGCTGAAAAAAAGTAGCTCACAGGCCTGTGATCCCAGAAGGTGGAGGAACCAGGAGAAACAAGATCAGGGCCAGATACATGGGTGCACATGAAACAGCAAAAACAAAACAAGGGACTTCTGGTTAAGATGGCAGCATAGGAACCACGCCAAAGAAGCCTAGGGGAGAAAAAAAAAACCAGCAAAATACACTCTTCTACTAAAAAGTGAGGACTCTTAAAAAAAAATATCAGCTGCAGCAAAGAAGCAGAAGAGATCCAGAGGCCACAGAAGCAGCTCGAGCAGCAGCAGCAGCAGCAGGTCTACGAGACCACAGCTGCCAGGCTCAGCCTGAGCCACAGGAAAAACCAGGTGAGGAGACTTTCCACTCACACCAGACCTCCTCCCAAGCTCAAGAAACATGAAGGGAGGACCGCAGTGACCAATGGAGGAGCAGCTCATGAGGAAAAGGACCACGTGGATCACTGGGAGACCTAGAGCCACCATCCACAACCTTCCCTCCCTCACTGCCAGTGCAAGTGCCAGCAAGTACCAAGTACCTGGAAAGTTCACCTACATAGCACTAGGACCAGTTATTCAGACCTGTGATCCAACGACCAAGCTGGCCTACCTGAGCCCATAGCACAGCAAAGAGGGACCCAAGCAGAAGTGTAGCATAATTAAGACCAAAATCATCCCAAAAGGTAACTGGGATTACACAGATCAGTACCTGCCACATAAGCCTGGTATATAAGCTTGAATAGGAAGTGCTAATTGCACCTTCCATGTCAGGATAAATTATATGTTAAATATGACAGATGGTGGGATTTGCCATTCATAAATAAGCTATATTTTGGGCTTGTCATTGGTTGCTTCCTGATTTATAGTGCCTTTGTTTCCTCTTCTGCTGTTCTTTGGATCTCACTTGTCACAAGACAAAACCAGTTCTACAGAAAATACTTGAAAGGACCCTCCATGCTGAACAGAAAGAACAGCACACATATAAGGACCTGGGAAAAAATAAACCATACTCAAATACTAGTTCATACAAGAAAGCAAAGGTAAAACTGGAAGAACTACAAAATAAGAAAAATGGCAAAAATAAATTCATACCTTTCAGTAATAACTCAATATCAATGGACTCAATGTCCCAACCAAAAGACATAGGTTTGCAGACTGGGTTAAAAACAGTATCCTTCCATTTGTTGCTTCTAGGAAACTTACCTTTCTACAAAGGACGGACACTATCTTAGGATGAAAGGTTGGAAAATGGTGTTTCAAGCAAATGGACCTAGAAAACAAGCAGCTTTGCTATCCTAATAGCTGACAAGGTAGACTTCAGTCCAGTACTAGTTAGGAAAGATAAAGAAGGTCATTTTATATTGATTAAGGGCACACTCCAACAGGAGGACATTACAATCCTAAACATATATGCACCTAACATGGAGGATCCCAACTTCATCAAACAAATGCTATTAGAACTAAGGTCACAGATAACACCAAACACAGTTATAGTGGGTGACTTCAACACCCCACACTCATCAATTGATAGGTCATCCCAGCAAAAAAAAATAAACATAGGGCTGGAGAGATGGCTTAGCGGTTAAGCATTTGCCTGTGAAGCCTAAGGACCCCGGTTCAAGGCTCCATTCCCCAGGACCCACGTTAGCCAGATGCACAAGGGGGCGCATGCGTCTGGAGTTCGTTTGCAGTGGCTGGAAGCCCTGGCGCACCCATTCTCTCTCTATCTATCTGCCTCTTTCTCTGTCTGTCAGTTTCAAATAAGTAAATAAAAATAAAACAACAACAAAATAAATAAATAAATAAATAAATAGAGATGTATCTGGATTAAATGAGGTTATAGAACAAATGGACCTAACAGATATATACAGGACATTTCATCCAAATGCTGCAGAATATACATTCTTTTCACCAGCACATGGAACATTCTGAAAAATAGACCACATATTAGGACACAAAACAAATCTTAACAAATACAGGAAAGCTGAAATAATTCCTTGCACTCTATCTAATCACAATGAGATCAAACTACAAATCAATAGCATGATAAGCTATAGAGCATACACAAAATCATGGAAACTAAACAATGCACTACTAAATGATGAATGGGTCAATGAAAAAATCAAGAAGGAAATAAAAAGATCATAGAGTCAAATGATTATAAGAATACAACATACCAAAACCTTTGGGACACAATGAAGGCAGTCCTAAGAGGGAAACTTATAGCTTTAAGTGCCTATATTAAGAAATTAGAATGGGTGGTATTTTCTCCTCTTTAATTTAATGAAATAACTACTAGCAGTGGTTTTATTCTTCCATTAAGTGCTTTTGCATGTTTGGTAGTGAAAACATGTGAGCTTGGACTTTTTCTGGTTGAGAGGATTTTAATTAGCTTTTAAATTTTATTATATGTTATTGCTCTCATTAGATAATTTATATCTTCTGGATTGGGAAGTCATATATGCCAAAATTCTTTACATATTCTGGATATTCTAGTTTTGTATAACAAAACCATGACAAATATGTCTTAATGATTCTATGGATCTCATAGTTCCCTATTGGAACATCTACTTTATTTTATTAGAGAGGGAGAGGCAGAGAGAGGAGAAAGAGAGAGAAAGAGAGAGAGGATAGATGTTCCAGGGCCTCTAACCACTGCCAACTAACTCCAGAAATATGTACCACCTTGTGCATCTGGCTTGCGTGGGTTCTGGAAAATCAAACCAGGATCCTTTGGTTTTTCAGGCAAATGCCTTAACCATTCAGCCATCTCTACAATCCAGAACATTTTTTTTTTTAATCTATGAATTTCTTTATTTGTTTTTTAAATTTTCATTAACAATTTCCCTGATTACAAAATATATCCCATGGTAATTCCCTCCCTCCCCACCCCCACACTTTCCCATTTGAAATTCCATTCTCCATCATATTGCCTCCCCATTTCAATCATTGTAATTACATATATACAATATCAACCTATTAAGTATCCTCCTCCCTTCCTTTCTCTTCCCTTTATGTCTCCTTTTCAACTTACTGGCCTCTGCTACTAAGTATTTTCCTTCTCACACAGAAGCCCAATCATCTGTAGCTAGGATCCACATATGAGAGAGAACATGTGGTGCTTGGCTTTCTGGGCCTGGGTTACCTTATGAATTTCTTATCCATAGGATTCTGACTTTGTTCCTAATACCAGGTATGAGATTCCTCCCAGCGAATGGGTTTCATGTCTAATCCAAGAACAGTTAGTTACCTGCATAGGCCGTGTGCCACTATAGTACAGGTGTGTACCTTTTGCCTGGCTGGTTGATTTTATAACCTACAGAATCTCCTGCTTATTCATGCCATTGGTAGTCATTGTCCTCCAGCAGCTCCCATAGCACTTGCCAGTGCTATGAGGGCTAGCCAGTAGGTAACTGGTTTCCCTCTCAGTTCTAGCATGGTATCTTGATGCAGAACATTTCTTTTTTACTGTAATCTTTTTTTTACATTCTTCTTTATTTTACTTTTTATCAGCTTAGCCAAAGGTTTATCAAGCTTCTTTCCTTATTTATTTATTTATTTTTTTTTTAAAGAGCCACATCTTTTTTTCTCCCCAAGTAGAGCTTCACTCTATTCCAGGCTGACCGAAAATTCACTACATAGAATCAGGGTGTCTTCAAACTCATGGTGAACCGCCACATCTGCCTCCTGAGTGCTGGGATTAAAGGCATGTACCACCATGTCTAGCTAAGAGCCACCTCTTTATGTCATTAGCTTGTTAAATTGTATTTTTCATCTCCAATTTATTGATGTCTGGCCTGATCTTGATTCTGTCTTTCAGTGTGGCATACTCAGAGAGGGGGTGTCATGGTGTTCCCTGCCTTCATATGGATCACTTCATTATTTACTTTTTTTACATATCTCTTTTCGTAATGCAAAAGTCACTTAGAGGTACAAACTTCCATCTTAGGACCATTATCATTGTGTCCCATACGATTGTTGTTTTATGTTTTCATTGATTAGTAACTCAATACTGTGTTTTTTAGTCACGTAGATTTTGTGTATTTTCTTTGTCTTCTTTTCTTTCTGATTTATTGCATCATTGCATTATAGTCAGATATAAGACAGGATGTTATATCCAATCTATTGAATTTGTGGAGACATGCTATATGTCCTAATATATGACCTATTTTCAGAAGATTTCATGATTTGTTGAGAAGGATATGCCTTCTGTCAAGTTTGAATAAAATATTAAGTGCTCATAAAAAAAAAAAAAAGAAATTAGAAAGGTCGCAAGTAAACAACTTAATGCTTCACCTTAAAGCCTTGGAAAAAGAAGAACAATGCAAACCAAAAATCAGTAGAGGGTGGCCGGTCATGGTGGCACATGTCTTTAATGCCAGCACTCGGGAGGTAGAGGTACAGGGACTGCCGAGAATTCGAGGCCACCCTGAGACTACATAGTGAATTCCAGGAGAGCCTGAGCTAGAGTGAGAGCCTACCTAAAAAAAAAAAAAAAAAAAAAATCAGTAGAGGGGAAGAAATAATAAAGATTAGAGCAGAAATTAATGAAATATAAACCAATAAAACAATCCAAAGAATCAATGAAACAAAGAGTTGGTTGTTTGAAAGAATAAACCAGATGGATAAATCTTTAGCAAATCTGACCAAAAGAAAGAGAGACGAGACACAAATTAATAAAATTAGAGATGAAAACAGCAACATCATGACACCAGAAAAATTCAAAAAATCATAGGGATATACTATAAAAACATATACTTCACTAAGTTTGAAAATGTGAAAGAAATGGATGACTTCCTTGATTTATATGACCTACCTAAATTAAATCAAGATGAGATATATCATTTAAATAGACCTATAACAAGTATGGAGATCCAAGCAGTTATTAAAAATCTCCCTACTAAAGAATAGTCTAGCTCCTGTGACACATACAGGCATGTTTGTTAATAAAGACACGACCTGAGGAAAAAAAAAAAAAAAAAAGTCCAGGCACAGATGGATTCACTGGTGAATTTTACTAGACTTTCATGGAAGAACTAACACCAATGCTTCTTAAAACTTTTCCATAAAATAGAAAAAGAAGGAATCCTACCAAATTCCTTCTACAAAGCCAGCATCGCCCTGATACAAAAACCAGGCAAAGATAGAACAAAAAAAGAAAATTACAGACCAATCTACCTCATGAACATAGATGCAAAAATTCTCAACAAAATAAGAGAATACAAGAATATATCAGAAAGATCATTCATCCTGACCAAGTAGGCTTTATCCCAGAGATGCAGGAATGGTTAAACATACACAAATCGATAAATGTAATACAATATATAAATGTACTGAAGGACAAAAATCACATGATCATCTCATTAGATGCAGAAAAAGCACTTGACAAAATCCAACATCCTTTCATGATAAAAATCCTAAGAAAAATGAAGTTATGAAATTTGCAGAAAAATGGATGGATCTGGAAAGGATTATACTAAGTGAGGTAACCCAGGCCCAGAAAGCCAAGCACCACATGTTCTCCCTCATATGTGGATCCTAGCTACAGATGATTGGGCTTCTGTGTGAGAAGGAAAAAATTCAGTAGAAGAAGCCAGTAAGTTAAAAAGGAGATATAAAGGTTAGAGAAAGGAAGGGAGGAGGGTACTTAATAGGTTGATATTGTATATATGTAAGTAGAATGATTGAGATGGGGAGGGAATATGATGGAGAATGGAATTTCAAAGGGGAAAGTGAGGGGGAGGGTATTACCATAGGATATTTTTATAATCATGGAAAATGTTAATAAAAATTGAGAAAATTTTGAGGCAAAAAAAAAATTGAGAAAAAAATCCTACAGGAATGGAAATAGAAGGAAAATATCTCAACATAATAAAGGCTATTTATGACAAGCCTACAGCCAACATAATACTAAATGGAGAAAAACTTGAAGCTTTTCCACTAAAAGCAGGAACAAGACAAGGGTAGCCACTGTCCTCACTTTTATTTAATATAGTACCAGAAGTTTTGGCCAAAGCAATAAGGCAAGAGACACACATAAAAGGGATACAAACAGGAAAGGAAGATATCAAGTTATCATTATATACAGATGACATAATTCTATACATAAAAGACCCTCAGGAGTCTACCAGCAAACTGTTAGAGCTGATAAACACCTATAGCCATGCACAAGAATTAAGTCCAAATGGATCAAAGAACTTAATATCAGACCTGAAAGTCTGAAACTACTAGAGGAAAAACTAAGGGAAATCCTTCAACTATTGGTCTTGGCAAAGACTTTCTGAACATAACCTGAATGCTCAGGCAATCACAGATTAACTGCTGGGACCTCATGAAATTACAATCCTTTTGTATGGCAAAGGACACTGTGAATAGAGCAAAGAGGCAACCTACAGAATGGGAGAAAATTTTTGCCAACTACACATCTGATAGAGGATTGATATCTAGGATATACAAAGTACTCAAAAAATTAAATAATAAGAAATCAAACAACCCAATTTAAAAAATGGGCTATGGAACCAAATAGATTGTTCTCAAAAGAAGAAACACAGATGGCATATAAACATCTAAAGAAATGTACGACATCCCTACTAATCAGGGAAATACAGATTAAAACTAGCTGGGCATGGTGGTGCACGCCTTTAATCCCAGCACTCAGGAGGCAGAGGTAGGAGGATTGCTATGAGTTTGAGGGCTCCATAGTGAATTCCAGGTCAGCCTGGGCTAGAATGAGACCCTACCTTGAAACACCCCCCCCCAAAAAAAAAAAAGAAAAAAAAAAAACAACGAAGCTGAGATTCCAGCTCCCTCCTGTCAGACTGGCTACCGTCATGGAAACAATGACTATAAATGCTGGTATGGATGCAGAAAAAGGGGAACCCCTGGTGGGAATGCAATCTAGTACAGCCATTGTGGAAATCAGTGTGGAGGTTCATGAGACAGCTAAAAATAGGTCTACTATATGACCCAGCTATAGCACTTCTAGGCATAGATCCTAAGGACTCATCTTACTACCTAAGAGATACTTGCTCAACCATGTTTATTGCCGCTGTATTCACAAGTACTAGGAAATGGAACCAGCCTAGATATCCCTCAACTGATAAGTGGATAATGAATATGTGGCATATTTACATAATGGAGTTCTACTCAGCAAGAAAGAAAAATGAAGTTATGAAATTTGCAAGAAAATGGATGGATGCAAGTCTTATATTTGCCCAGCCAGGCTAAATGAGCCAACAGGTACAATAGTGGCATGTCTGTTATGGTGGAAACCAACTGCCCTCTAATTGGACTGGAGGCCCACTCCATGGGAAGGAATAAATCCCTGATACTGAAAACCTAAAACAGGGGTAGTCATGAGCCCTAGGGGTGTAACATCTGCTGCTGTCTGGCTAAATGTATATACTATGCTTATCAAACTGCCCAGTAAGCACTTCTCTTAATGTTCATACCCTTATATTAATGCTACTCTCGCTTTTGGAAGACAATCTTCTCTTTTCAGATGACAGTGACCTTGTGATGACTCAGAGAATATCATGGTACTGGAAAGAAGTGACAGGAGTGCTTAGTACTGTAATTTCCCTATCACACCTTCCAAGGCTCAGGGTCTAATGTGGAAGAAGTGGCAGAAAGAATTTAAGAGCCAAAAGAAGGGTAGGACTCCTTACAATATGCTTCCCCTAGACACAGAATGGCCTGGATATCCATGACCTTACAGTGCCTAACACTACCTACACAAGACCGTTGTAATGAGGAAAAGATCATGACATCAAAATAAAAGGGAGACTGACTGAGATGGGGAGGGGATATAATGGAGAATAGAGTTTCAAAGGGGAAAGTGGGGGGGGTATTACCATGGGATATTTTTTATAATCATGGAAGTTGCAATAAAAATTTGAAAAAACATGGATGGAACTGAAAAGGATTATACTAAGTAAGGTAACCCAGGCCCAGAAAGCCAAATGTCACATGTTCTCTCTCATATGTGGATCCTAGCTACAGATGACTGGACTTCTGTGTGAGTAGGAAGAAAACTCAGTAGCACAGCAGTAAGCTAGAAAGGAGATATAAAGGGAATAGAAAGGGAAGGATGGATTTAATAGGATGGTATTGTAGATATGTAAGTACAAGAACAGATTAATTGGGGTGAAAAGGCCTAAGTGAGGTCAGGAGAAGAGATTGAGTAAAGGAAAAGTGGAGGGAGGGCTGTTACAGTCAGGTTCCCATTGCTGGTAGAAGTCACCCAACCAAGAGCAGCTTGTGGGAAAAAAAGGTTTATTTTGGCTTACAGGCTTGAGGGGAAACTACATGATGGCAGGGGAAACATTGACATGAGCAGAGGGTGGACATCACCACCTGGTCAACATCAGGTACACTACAGCAACAGGAGACTGTGCCAACCACTAGAAAGGGGAAACTGGCTATAACACCAATAAGCCCACCCCTAACAATACACTGCCTCCTGGAGGTATTAATTCCCAAATCTCCATTAGCTGGGAACCTAGCATTCAGAACACCTAAGTGTATGGGGGACACCTGAATCAAACCACCACAAGGGCTAATCAAAATCTAAGAGGATATAAATAAGTCACATGGAAACCTACTTTTTTGGACAATGGAACACTCAGAAGGCATAGGTTGTTACAAGATAATTTTCAGTGCCAGGGATGGGATAACTTCCAGTGAGTTGTTGGATAGGGAGGTCCCTGATACCACCAAAGCATTATAGGCCATTGCTGAGGCCCTTGGTTTCCCACCAGAAATCGATGGTAAGACCCTATTGCTGAAGACTCCACATAGTTGGGCTGCAAGGCCACTGAGAAATCCTGCTGGAGCTGAGCTGAAAACTTCTTCCATGTAGACCAGCTGATAGAAAACTGGAAAAAGCCATGCTGCATGCAGTTTAATGGAAGACAGAGAAATCACTGGTGAAGATACCCAACAGTGGACACTGCAAGCTTTATATTTGGCTAGGCAGGCCAAATAAGACAATGGGTATAATAGTGGCACATCTGTTATGGAGGAAACCAACTGCACTCCAATTTGACTGGAGGCTTGCTCCATGGGAGTACATCTCTGATATTGAAAACCTATACCAGGGGTAGTCATGAGCCCTACAGATATAATGTCTGATTATGTCTTGTTAAATGTATGTACTATGCTCACCAAACAGCCAAGTAAGCACTTCTCTTAATGTTCATACCCATATATTAATAGTACTCTCACTTTTGGTTAGAGAACCTTCTCTTTTCAGATGGCAGTGACCTTGGCATGACTGAGAAGGCACCATGATGCTGAGAAGTGACAGAGGACTGCTCAGCACTGAAATATCTCAATCACACCTTCCATGGCTCACGGCCCATTGCAGAAGAGGTGGCAGAAAAAATGTAAGAGCCAAAGGAAGGGTAGGACTCCATACAATGTGCACCTCCAGACACAAAATGGCCTGGATGTCCATGACCTCAGAGAGTGATTGACACTACCTACACAAGACCATCATAATAGGAGGAAAAGATCATAACATCAAAATAAAAGACAGACTGATTGAGAGGGGGAGGGGATATGATGGAGGGTGGAGTTTCAAAGGAGAAAGTGGGAGAGGGAGGGAATTACCATGGGATATTGTTTACAATTATGAAAGTTGTCAATAAAAAAATATTCAAAAATAAAAAAACAAAAAACAAGGGAAACCTGGTCTCAAGCAAAAAGCAGGAGTAAACAAATAATCTGAAGTTGTCCATGAGCCATGGTGGACACACGCATGTGTACACACACAGCCACACACACATCCACATATTCATACACACATAAGATGGGAGGCAGAGGTAGGAAGATCATATGAGTTCAAGGTCAGCCTCAGAATATAGAATGAGTTCCAGGTCAGCCTGGGTGGAATGAGACTCAACATCGAAAAAACCAAAACAAAAAACCCAAGATTGTGGCTCATGCCTTTATTTTTTTTATTTTTTTTTTTTAACAACTTCCATGATTATAAAAACTACCTCATAGTATCATGCCTTCATTCCCAGTACTCAGGAAGCAGAGGTAAAAGGATGGCTGTGAGTTTGAGGCCATCCTGAGAGTATATAGTGAGTTCCAGGTCAACCTGGGCTAGAGCAAAATCCTACCTTGAAAAAAAAAACAAAACAAACAAAAAAAAAAACCACCAAATATATAAACATGTGGGCCAGGTCTGATGTCATGTATCTCTACTCCTAGTACCCAGAAGGCCTGGGCTACAGAGCGACTTTAAAGACAGCCTGGGCTACAGTGAAACCCTTCCTCAAAATAATATGTGAATTGGGGGCTAGGGAGATGGCTTAACAATTAAGGTACTTGACTGAAAAGCCTAAGAACACGGATTTGATTCCCCAGGCCCCATGTAAACCTGCACATGTGTCTAGAGTTCATTTGCAGTGGCTGGATGCCCTGGTGCACCCATTCTCTCCCTCCTTCTCCCTCTCTCCCTCCTTCCCTTCCTCCATCCCTCTCTCTCTCTCTCCCTCTCTCTGCCTCTTCTACTCTCTTTCTCAAATAACGAAAAAAAATTAAATATTTTTTAAAATATCATAGATAGATAGATAAATGACATAAAGTTGGGCTTGGTGGCACATGCCTTTAATCCCTGTACTTGGGAAGCAGAGATACTCATGTTGTGAATTTGAGGTTAGCTTGAGATTACATAGTGATTTTCAGGTCATGACATCAAAATAAGAGAGAGACTGATTGGGCTGGAGAGATGGCTTAGCGGTTACCTGTCAAGCCTAAGGATCCGGTTCGAGGCTCGATGCCCCAGGACCCACGTTAGCCAGATGTACAAGGGGCACACGTGTCTGGAGGTCTTTTGCAGTGGCTAGAGGCCCTGGTGCGCCCATTCTCTATCTATCTATCTGACTCTTTCTATGTCTGTTGCTCTCAAATAAATAAATGATTTTTTTTTAAGAGAGACTGATTGAGATGGGGAGGGGATATGATGGAGAAAGGAGTTTCAATGGGGAAAGTGGGGGGAAGGAGGGTATTACCATGGGATATTTTTTATAATCATGGAAGTTGTTAATAAAAAATTGAAAAAGGGGCTGGAGAGATGGCTTAGTGGTTAAGCGCTTGCCTGTGAAGCCTAAGGACCCCGGTTCGAGGCTCGGTTCCCCAGGTCCCACATTAGCCAGATGCACAGGGGGGCGCATGCGTTTGGAGTTCGTTTGCAGAGGCTGGAGGCCCTGGCGCGCCCATTCTCTCTCTCTCCCTCTATCTGTCTTTCTCTCTGTGTCTGTCGCTCTCAAATAAATAAAAACTTAAAAAAATTTTAAAAAAATTTGAAAAAGGGGCTGGAGAGATGGCTTAGTGGTTAAGTACTTGCCTGTGAAGCCTAAGAACCCGGGTTCGAGGCTCAGTTCCCCAGGACCCACGTTAGCCACATGCACAAGAGGGCGCACGCATCTGGAGTTCGTTTGCAATGGGTGGAGGCCCTGGCGCGCCCATTTTCTCTCTCTCTCTCTCTCTCTCTCTCTCTCTCTGTTGCTCTCAGATAAATAAATAAAAATAAACAAAAAAAATTTTTTTAACTTGAAAAAAAATTGATGGAACTTGGTTCTTAAGGTGAGACCCAGGCTGGAGAGATGGTGTAGCAGTTAAGCGCTTGCCTGTGAAGCCTACGGACCCCAGTTCGAGGCTCGGTTCCCCAGGTCCCACGTTAGCCAGATGCACAGGGGGGTGCACGCGTCTGGAGTTCGTTTGCAGTGGCTGGAGGCCCTGGCGCGCCCATTCCCCCCCCTCTCTCTATCTGCCTCTTTCTCTCTCTGTCACTCTCAAATAAATAAATAAAAAATTAAAAAAAAAAAAAAAAAGAGTGAGACCCTACCTTGAAAAAAAAAAAAAAAGAGGAGAACACTAAGGCCAGTGTAGTACATCTCCCTATACTTGGGAGGTAGAATGTGAAGGATCAAGAATTCAAGAATTTGGGCTGGAGAGATGGCTTAGCGGTTAAGCGCTTGCTTGTGAAGCCTAAGGACCCCGGTTCGAGGCTCAGTTCCCCAGGTCCCACGTTAGCCAGATGCACAAGGGGGCGCACGCGTCTGGAGTTCGTTTGCAGAGACTAGAAGCCCTGGCGCGCCCATTCTCTCTCTCTCCCTCTATCTGTCTTTCTGTCTGTGTCTGTCGCTCTCAAATAAATAAATAAAAAATTTAAAAAAAAAAAAAGAATTCAAGAATTCAAGAGCCAGGCATGGTGCCACACACCTTTAATCCCAGCACTCTGGAGGCAGAGGTAGGAGGATTGCTGTGAGTTGGAGGCCACCCTGAGACTCCATAGTGAATTCCAGATCAGCCTGGGCTACAGTGAGACTCTACCTTAAAAAAAAAAAAAAAAAAGAATTAAGGCCTCCCAGAAGCCATAGATTGTTACATGAAAATTTTCAGTGCCAGGGGTGGGATACCTTCCAGTGAGTTATTGGCCTGGGAGGTCCCTGATGCCCCCAAAACACTACAGGCCTCTGCCAAACCTCTTACCACCAGAAATAGATGGCAAGACCCTATTGGTAAAGACTCCACATACTTGTGCTGCAAGGTCACTGAGAAATCCTGCTGGAGCTGAGCTAAAAACCTCCCCAGTGGACACTAGCTGATAGAAAGCTGGAAAAAACTACACAGCATGCAGCTCCATGGGAGAGAGTGAATCCATCAGTGGAGATAAACAACAGTGGGCACCAGGCGTGGTGGTGCACGCCTTTAAAATCCCAGCACTCAGGAGGAAAAGGTAGGAGGATCGCTGAGGGCTTGAGGCCACCCCGAGACCACATAGTGAATTCCAGGTCAGCCTGTGAGACCTTACCTTGGAAATCCAAAAAAAAAAAAAAAAAAAAAGAAACAGTGGGTACTTCAAGCCATAAGTTTGGCCAGCCAGGCCCAAATGAGCCAACTGGTGCAATAGTGGCATGTCTGTTATGTGGGGAACCAACTGCTCTCTATTTGGACTGGAGGCCTGCTCCATGGGAGGGAATACATCCCTGATACTGAAAAGTTAAAACAGGGGTAGTCATGAGCCCTAGAGGTGTAACAACTGCTGCTGTCTGGCTAAATGCAAACATTATGCTCATCAAACTGTCCAGTAAACACTTCTCTTAATGTTCATACCATATATTAATGCTACTCTTACTTTTGGTAGAGAATCTTCTCTTTTCAGATGGCAATGACCTTGGGATGACTCAGAAGGCATCATGGTGCTGAGAAGTGACAGAGGAGTGCTCAGCACTGCAATATCTCTATCACACCTTCCAAGGCTCAGGGTCCATTGCAGAAGAGGTGGCGGAAAGAATGTAAGAGCCGAAGGAAGGGTAGGACTCCTTACAGTGTGCTCCTCCAGATACAAAATGGCCTGGCTATTCATGACCTTGCAGTGCCTGACACTACCTACACAAGACCATCATAATAGGAAGAAAAGATGATGCCATCAAAATGAAAGAGGGGGAGGGTATATGATGAAGAGTAGAATATTGAAGGGGAAAGTGAGGAGGGAATTATGGTTTATTGTCTATAATTATGGAAGTTGTCAATGATAAAAAAAAAACATAAAAAGAAAGAATTCAAGGCCAGAGCCGGAGAGATGGCTTGGCAGTTAAGGTGCTTGCCTGTGAAGCCTAAAAACCCAGGTTCAACTTCCCAGAACTCACATAAGCCAGATGCACAAGGTGACACATGCCAATAAGGTGATGCATGCACACAAGGTAGCACATGTGTCTGGAGTTCTACTGTAGTGGCTGGAGGCCGTGGCATGCGAATTTTCTCTCTCTCGCTCACTCTCTCATTAAAAAAAAAAAAAAAAAAAAAACTTTTTTTTTTTTTTTCTTTTTTTTTGAGGTAGGTTCTCACTCTAGCTCACGCTGACCTGAAAGTCAATATGGAGTCTCAGGGTGGCCTTGAACTCACAGCTATCCTTCTACCTCTGCCTCCCCAGTGCTGGGATTAAAGGCGTGCACCACCACGCCCGGCTTTTTTTTTTTTAAGACTTCAAGGCCAGGAATTGAGCTTGGTTGGTAGAGTGCTTGTCTCCTGTGCATGAAGCTCTGGCTCTGATCCCTAGCACTGCATAAACCAGTTGTGGTGATGCACTCCAAAATTCCAGTACTTGGAAGCTGAAGGGAGGAGGATGAGAAGTTCAAGGTCATACTTGGCCACACATAATGAGTTTGAGGCCATGGCTTAAAGAGATGGCTGAGTGGTTAAGGTGCTTGCCTGCAAAGCCTAACGACCCAGGTTTGATTCCCCAGTACCTATGTAAAGCCAGATACACAAAGTGGCACATGCATATTGGGTTCATCTGCAGTGGCTGGAGGTCATGATGTGCCCATTCTGTCGGTCTGTCTCTGCTTTCACATAAATAAGTAAAATATATGCTTTTTTAAAAAGCCAGGCATGGTGGCGCATGCCTTTAATTCCAGCACTCGGGAGGCAGAGGCACTGTGAGTTCAAGGCCAGCCTGAGACTACATAGTGAATTCCAGGTCAGCCTGGGCTACAATGAGACCCTACCTTGGAAAAAAAAGATGGGATGGGGAGGTGGCTCAGTAATTAATTCCCCAGTATCCAAATAAAGAAAGATGCACAATGTGGCACAAATGTCTGAAGTCTGTTTGCAGCAGCAGGAGGCTCTGGAGGGCCCATACACTCTTCTCCCAAATGAATAAATAAACAAACAAAATATTTTTTAAAAACGGAAAAAGCCGGGCCTTTGATCCCAGCACTCAGGAGGCAAGGGTAGGAGGATCGCCATGAGTTCAAGGCCACCCTGAGACTACATAGTGAATTCCAGGTCAGCCTGGGCTAGAGTAAGACCCTACCTTGAAAAAACAAAAAAGCAGGGAAAATGCAACTGGGTAACAGCAAGAGGTTTTCTAACATGCCACTAGTGCCAAGACAAACAGCCACAGAAGCACCTACACCTCACTGGGGACATGAGTTCCTGTCCATAAATTCTCTCATCCTTGCGCAACACCCAATGCAAGATGTTCTGTCCATTTGGTAGGTGGTAAAGCTGAGGCTCAGAGGTGTACAAGTCACCTGCTTCAGCTTACTTAGCTAGAAAACAAGGTATCACTATTTTAGAGATGATTTTGGCTAAAACTAGTAAAACTGAAGAAACATATTCTAGAATATGGTCTGGAATTCACTTTATATAACAAAAAAGTTTGAGGTGGGCATTGTGGCACATGCCTTTAATTCTAGCACTCAGGAGGCCGAGGTAGGAGGATCACTGTGAGTTTGAGGCCAGCCTGAGACTACATAGTGAATTATAGGTCAACCCAGGCTGGAGTGAGACCCTACCTCAAAAAATCAAAACCAATGCCGGGCTTGGTGGCTCACAATTTTAACCCCAGCACTTGGGAGGCAGAGGTAGGAAGATCGCTATGAGTTCTCACAGCCAGTCTGAGACTGCATAATATATTCCAGGTCAGCCTGGACTAAAGTGAGACCCTACCTGGGGGAATGGGGGGGGGGTAGGAGAGGGGAGCTTAAAACAAACAAACAAAAAAAGTTTAAGCCAACCAAGTAAGCCCAGAGCACATGTGCAACAGTGAAATTGGTGTGAAGTTTATTTCAGTTTATTTATTTATTTTTTTTAATTTTTTATTTATTTATTTGAGAGCAACAGACAGAGAACGAGGCAGAGAGAGAGAGAGAGAGAGAGAGAGAGAGAGAGAGAGAGAGAGAGAGAGAGAATGGGCACGCCAGGGCTTCCAGCCACTGCAAACGAACTCCAGATGCATGCGCCCCCTTGTGCATCTGGCTAACGTGGGACCTGGGGAACCGAGCCTCGAACCGGGGTCCTTAGGCTTCACAGGCAAGCGCTTAACCGCTAAGCCATCTCTCCAGCCCTGGTGTGAAGTTTAAATATATCCTAAGTAGCACTGACATGGCTTGGGAATACATATGTAAGTAAATAAAAACTAAAAACTATCAAATGCAAGATAAAATTCTCTTTAAGGGGAACAAAGTATCACAGAAGGAGACACAAAGGATTGAATTTATATGAACAAGGTTGATATGGGAAGCTAGGCAGTGAGTACACCTTTTGTTTGTTTGAATTTTTGTTTTGTTTTTTGAGGTAGGGTCTCACTTTCTACCCCAGGCTGACCTGGAATTCACTCTGTAGTCTCAGTGTGGCCTCACACTCACAGTGACCCTCCTCCCTCTGCCTCCCAAATGCTGGGATTAAAGGTGTGCAGTGCATCACCACGCCCAGCTACCATTTTGTATTATGTATTCAAGCATATAGATTTTTGGGGAAGGTTTGAAACAGGTCTTGATTTATAGCCCAGGCTAGTCTTGAACTCTAGATCCTTCTACCACTGTCTTCTGAGTACTGGGATACACTACATATCCAGTTACACTTACACACACACACACACACACAAGCTGGGCTTAAACTTACTATGGAGCTGAGGATCACCTTTAATCCCTGATCTTCTTGTCTGATTTATGCAGTGTTGAGGAACCCAGGGCTTCAGGCATGCTAAGCAAACACTCTACCAACTGAATCCCAAAGTTACAAATGCACATATTTTTTAAATTTTTGCTGTTGCTCATGCATGTGTGTTGTGTGACTTTACAGCACCTCACACACCCTTGCTTGCTGTGGGGAGCACTTGTCTGTAGTCGCTGTGGAACAGCAGTGCACCACAGCCGTTCTCTTCTGCCTGGTCTCATCTTGAGCTACTCTCTTTTTTTGTTTGTTTTGTTTTGTTGTCCAAGGTATGGTCTCATTCTAGCTCAGGCTGACCTGGAATTCACTATGTAGTCCCAAGGTAGCCTCAAACTCATGGCGAGCCTCCTACCACTTCCTCCCAAGTGCTGGGATTAAAGGCGTGCACCACCACGCCCAGCTAGAGTCTCTTTTTACTGATTATAGAGCTCCAACAATTCTCTAATCTCTGCTCCTCTACAGTACTAGGTTACAAACACTTGTGGTCATACCTAGCACCTTCACGTGGGATCTGGAGATTAGAACTCAGGCAGTCTCAGGTCCCCTCAAACCCTCAGGTTACATAGGAAGTACACTTAACCACTGACTCATCTCTTCAACCAAGTGAAATAATATTTAAAAAATATAAAGAATGAGCCGGGCATGGTGGTGCACGCCTTTAATCCCAGCATTTGGGAGGCAGAGATAGGAGGATCGCCAAGAATTTGAGGCCACCCTGAGAATACATAGTGAATTCCAGGTCAGCCTGAGCTAGAGTGAGACCCTACCTTGGAAAACCAAAAAAAAAAAAAAAAGTATAAAGAATGGCCAGGCATGGTGGTACACTCCTTTAATCCCAGCACTTGGGAGGCTGAGGTATGAGGATCGCCATGAATTCAAGGCTACTCTGAGACTGCACAGTGAATTCCAGGTCAGCCTGGGCTAGAGTAAGACCCTACTTCAAAAAAAACCAAAAACCAAAAAACAACAACAAAAGAAAAGGAGCTTGGCATGGTGGCACACGCCTTTAATCCTAGCACTTTGGAGGCAGAGGTAAGAGGATCACTGTGAGTTTGAGGACACCCTGAGACTACCTTGTGACTTCCAAGTCAGCCTGGACTAGAGTGAGACCCTACCTCGAAAAACAAAACAAACAAAAAAAAGAAAACATGTTATCATTCTATGGCATTTTGAGACCCTTAGTATTCTTTGAACCAAACAAGGAAACAACTATTGACAGCATCAGTCTGTTCAGAAGTGTTTCAATACCCAACGACACTGAAAAACACAAATGCTTGCTGATCTAGGACTCATCCCAATGACCAAGGAATGGAGTTAACTTGAATCTAGTAACAGATGAAAGGGTACGTACTCAACGGGATACTAACCAGCCTTTCAAAAAAATAAAAAGAATGAAAAGCAATGTTGCTATGTGACAACACAGATGAGACTGGAGAACACTTATTAAGTAAAGCAAGCCAGACACGGCCACAAATGACACATAACCTCACTTTTTTTTGTTTTCAAGGTAGGGTCTCAGTCTAGCCCAGACTGACCTGGAATTCACTATGTAGTCTCAGGGTGGTCTCAAACTCATGGTGATCCTCCTACAGCTGCCTCTTGAGTGCTGGGACTAAAGTTGTACATTACCACACCCAGCTGTTAGTGTTTTCAGGAATCTTTGTCACTTTTTTTTTTTCTAGGTAGGGTCTTTTCTCTAGTCCAGGCTGACTTGGAATTCACCATGTAGTCTCAGGGTGGCCTTGAACTCGTGATCCTCCTACCTCTGCCTCCCAAGTGCTGGGATTAAAGGCATGTACCACCACACTGGGCTCAATTTGACTATTTTAGATTCCATATACAAGTGAGGTTATATAGCC
This sequence comes from Jaculus jaculus, assembly GCF_020740685.1. Lineage (NCBI taxonomy): Eukaryota > Metazoa > Chordata > Mammalia > Rodentia > Dipodidae > Jaculus > Jaculus jaculus. The sequence continues at coordinate 124,595,968 of NC_059102.1, forward strand.
TCACTTGTGGGTGTGGTGTAGGGTGTGGTGGTGTACACCTTTAGTCCCAGCACTCAGGAGGCAGAGGTAGGAAGATCACTGTTTTAGGCCACCCTGAAACTACATAGTAAATTCCAGGTCAGCCTGGACTAGAAAAAGACTCTACCTTGAAAATCCAAAGGGGGGAAAAAACCCACAAAAACCCTGAAAACAAGATCATCTTGAACATTATAAATACATATATTTGTCAGTCTAAAATATGAGCCAGGGGCTGGGCAGATAGCTCAGCAGTTAAAGGCTCAAGCTGCAGATAAAGGTTCAATTCCCCAGCATCCACATAAAGTCAGGTGCACAAAGGGCACATGTCTGGAGTTCATTTGCAGTGACTAGAGACCCTGGCATGTCTATACTCTCTTGTATCTCCCTCTGTTTTTCTCTCAAATAAAATAGCCAGGGGCTGGAGAGGTGGCTTAGGAGTTAAGCACTTGCCTGTGAAGCCTAAGGACACCAGTTCAAGGCTCAATTCCCCAGGACCCACATTAACCAGAAATACTAGGGGGCACATGCATCTGGAATTTGTTTGCAGTGGCTGGAGGCCCTGGCGTGCCCATTCTCTCTCTCTCTCTCTCTGCCTCTTTCTCTCTATTACTCTCAAGTAAGTAAGTAAGTAAGTAAATAAGTAAATAAATAAATAAATATAAACAAAATAGAATAGCCAGAACTGGTGGCTCACATTTGTAACCCCAGCACATGGGGAGATGAGACAGGACAGCTGTTAAGTACAAAACCAGCCTGACCTTCATACTGAGTTCCAGGTCAGTCTGAGCTACAGAAGGTAGCACCCTGGCCCCATTCAAAAAAAAAAAAAAAAAAGACTATTCTCTTACATGTCTGTTTCCCTCCCTTAAAATCCACGCTTAAATCTAAGTCGAAACCCTGTGTGTGTGCACGCAGAAGGGGAGAGGAGAAATAAAAGCAGATCTGGTAATTTCCCCTCTCCCCAGGATACTGAGAATAAATAGCCTGAACCCTTCACAGACTCTGCACTGTCCTTCCACTGACTTCCAAGAGCTTTCTGCTGCTTTCTGGCCTTGCTTCAACCACAGCCATAACACTATCAAGCCCTTAAGTGAATGACTGTTACACCTCTCTATCTTCTCCGACTATCTTCTTTCCAGACAAGGATAAAAGAGCTCAGAGGCTAGGCAAGTGGTGCAGAGGGAGAGGGGTACACTGGAGCCCAGGACTGGGACTAGACTGAAAGCTGGGCCAAACACCCACCTCTTTGCAGTGCTGTTCCCTCAGCAGGTCTCGGAGGGTGCGGTTGGTCTCCTCAAAAGTGCTCAGCTTCTGCAGGAGAAGTTCCTTTTGCCTCGTTAGGGTGTTAATGTCCGTGCAGGTCATTTGTTTCTCCTGCAAGACAACCCATCTTACGTGGTACACAGGGAAAAGGGAAGAGGCAGGCCCCGTAAGAGGTTCAAGAGCTAATGGTTCCAGGACGCTTAGATGAGAGGAGCTGGACCATTAGGGTAAAGGGCAGACTTCCTGGAAGAGGTGGGCCTGGGGAAGAAAGTGGTGTAGAAAGAGACAGGAGGGATTCGTGTAGGGGACTATGGTGAGGGAGGGGTTCCTGCAGGAGGCAAAGGTAAGGCCTGGTGGCTGAAACTTGCAGGAGTCAACCACATGCCTTGACTCACTGTGATCCCAAGTGACCCATGATGCAGTCTCTTCAGAGGCCCTGGCCACCAGAGGTCATCTTTCAAGGGTCACAGCCCAGGAAATGAATATGGGGATAGGGGCTGTAGAGTTAAATGTGCCCACCCCCAGCCTGGAGATGTCATAAAGTCAGCCTGATGACTACGTAAAGCCCCCACACCTACCCTACCCCACCCGCCCCAGGGCTCCACCTACAGTCTTCAGTTTCCCGATGGTATCCTTCAAGGCCATGACTTGCTTTGCGGCAGCTGCTCCATCCATTTCAGCCTCTACCAGCTTGGACATGAGGCACTCCTTCTCCTGCTGGAGGTGTTTCTTCTGTAGCCTGGGGCCACAAAGACAGGGCTCCGTGAGCCCTTGCAGGCCCCTGCCCGCCCAGAGCTCCGAGGCCCACCTCACAATGCCCTGAGAGGTTCCCTTCCTGCCAGGGAACAATAGGGATGGGGGCAACCCTTCCAACCTTCTAGAAGGTTGAGGGCCCAGAAGTCATACCTGTTTTGGCATAAGAGCCTCAACCCCAGGAGACATCAAAGATACAACATATGCCTCTATCTTAGACTGCCATGGTCATTTTGTGTGTGTGTTGTGTGGTATGCATGCATGTGGGTGTGTGTTTGGGGCAGGGGAGGGATGCATGCGTGTGTGTGTGTGTGTGTGTGTGTGTGTGTGTGTGTATAGAGACACCAGAGATCACTATAAGGTGTCTCCTTCTACTGCTCTCCACCTTATTTATTGATACAGGATCTCAATGAATGGAGAGGGGACTGATTCAGCTAGTCTAGCTAGTCAACTTGCCCTGGGCATCTACCTACCTACACCTCCTCCTGAGTATTGGGCTTATAGGCGTGCACGAGCATTTACATTACATGGATATAGGGGATCTGAACTCTGGATCTCACACTTGATTGGCAAGCGCTTTACTGACTGAACCATTTTACCAGCTTTCTTCTTTTTTTTCAAGGTAGGGTCTTACGCTACGCCAGGCTGACCTGGAATTTGCTTTGTAGTCTCAGGCTGGCCTCAAACTCAAAGTGATCCTCCTATCTCAGCTCCCCAACTGCTGAGATTAAACGTGTGGTCATCACACCCAGCCAGCTTCATTTTTATTTTTATTTATTTATTTTATTTTATTTGTTTACTTTTTTTGAGAGAGACAAGGAGAAAGGGAAAGAGAGAGAATGGGCATGCCAGGGCCTTTTCAGCCACTGTGAATGAATTGTGTGCCCCCTTGTGAGCATGTGTGACATTGCATGCATATATCTCTGTGTCTGGCTACAGGGGACCTGGAGATCTGAACATGCATTCTTAGGCTTTGCAGACAAGCACCGTAACTGCTAAGCCATCTCTCCAGCCCTAATAATTTTAAAGTTTTGTTTAGGTTTGATTTATTTACAAAGAGGGGGGGGGGAGAGAAAGAGGGAGACTGTTTGGGCGTGCCAGTCTCCAGCAACTGCAAAGAAACTCCAAATGCATGCACCACCTTGTGCATCTGGCATATGTGGGTACTGGAGAATCGAACCTGGCTCCTTAGGCTGCATAGGAAAGCAACTTAACTGCTAAGCCGTCTCTCCATGCCCTGGCCAGCTTCTTAATAGCCTCGTTCAGATCTGTTCTTAAGCTCTCCCATCTCCTCCCTAGAATGGTGCCAAGTCTTATCAATGTCATTGCTTTTTTTTTTTTTTTTTTTTCGATGTTTGAGATAGGGTTTCATGTAGCTCTGGCAGGCCTTGAACTCCTAATCCTCCTGGCTTGCACCTCCTGAATGTTGGGATTACAGACATGTGCCACCATGCCCAGCTATTGCTTTGCCTTTAAAACCTTTTTGTAGCTCCCAGCGTCCTCAAAAGTATTCCTAAAAAATATCTGTGAGTGGGGCATAACAGGCTATGGGTGCCACCTCTACAACTGAAAAAAAAATATATAAATATAAATATATTTCGTCCTCTACTGCCAGCTCTGGCCTACTTTCCATTGCTCAGGGGCAAAGGCTACCCACCCTGTGGCCTTCCCATAGATGTTTCCAGAATATCACTTTCTTCCTGACTCTCACATGCCTAGTCATAACTATACTGTCCCCTTCAATTCTACTGTTTGAAGGAAGAGTTCCCTGATCACACCTCTGCTACCCCTTATAGGGGTGGGGGAGGAGGTCCTACTTTCCCCTCACAGCACAGCTGTGTGACTATGCTGAACACGTTCTCACCCCCACAGGCTTAGTGTCCTGGTGATTTCCTCCCTCCACTGCTTTCCTTTCACCTCGGGACTCTGGGCCTGGCAAGGAGGAGTCAACCCCAAGGAAAATGATATAGACAGACTAGGCCAGGGCGCCTTACATGGTGAAGTCCTTTTCCTCCTTGATACGCTCGATGTTGTGCCTCAGCACTGTGTTTTCATGCTCGGTCTCAGCCAGCTCGTGGGCTACCTCCTCCAGCTCCTCCTTGCGCTCCTCCAGGAACCTTTTGGCCATCTGGCGCTCGCCTTTTTGCATCTTGACCTGCCCAAGGGCATGTGGGCAGGGTCACTGATGGGAGGGCTCTCCTCTGACACCACATCACTACACCCAACCCCTCTAAGAACAAGTGACACCAGCCCTGTACCCGGAGCCTGACAGGCACAGTCTCAGTGAACAGTCACAAACATGACCCACCCCCAGGCAGAGGCTACTTTCTTAAATATCTTACTTTTATTTATTTATCTGAGAGAAAGAGGCAGAGAGAAAGAGGAGAGAGAGAGAGAGAGAGAGTGGGTACACCAGGGCCTCTAGCCACTGCAAACAAACTCCAGATGCATGTGTTACCTTGTGCATCTGGCTTATGTGGGTACTGGGGAATTGAACCTAGGTCCTTTGGCTTTGCAAGTAAGCACCTTAGCCACTAAGCCATCCCTTCAGCCCAACTTTCATGTTACTAATAAATAACTAATAAACAGGAATAAAGTAAGAATAGGGCCTATGACCTGCTGGCCGACAGCAGAGCCAGGTGGTAACTGCTTCAGCTGGCATGCCACAGGAAAGTTGTTACCAAAGTGCCTCTAGCCAGGCGGTGTGACACACACCTTTAATCCCAGCACTCAGAAGGCAGAGGTAGGAGGACTGCCATGAGTTTGAGGCCACCCTGAGACTACATAGTGAATTCCAGGTCAGCTTGGGCTAGCAAGAGACCTTAAAAATGAAAACCAAAGAGACAAAAAAAGAAAAAAGCCTCTGCAGGGCTGGAAAGGTGCTCCATGGTTAAAGGCACTTGCTTGCAAAGCATGGTGGCCCATGTTTGATTCCCTAGTACTCATGTAGTAAAGCCAGAGGCACAAAGTGGGGCACGCACCTGGAGTTCACTTGCAGTGGCAAGAGGATCTGGTGCACCCATACTTTCTCCTCCTCTCCCCTTGCAAATAAATTAAAAAAAAAAAAAAAAAAAGTGCTGGGCTGCAGAGATGGCTCAGCAGTGAAGACACTTGCTTCAAAACCCTAAGCACTTGAATTTGATTTCCCAGAACCCACATACTACCACATGCACAAGGTGGCCCATGCATCTGCAGTTTGATTGCAATGACTTGGGGGCCTACAGCACCCATTCTCTGTCTCTCTCAAATGAAGTAAATAAATAAATAAATAAATTTTTTTAAAACCCTCTGCAAACTGGGCTCTGGGGGCAGGAGGGCCTGTCTGTCTATCTGCTCTTGTCCTCTAAAAGGGTCCCCAAGTATAGAGTGTAGGATTATAGACATAAGGTCCCCTTGGTAGTTAGGATCTGGCTTTTAAGGCTAGCTCCCATCAACCTCCTGGTTGGGGACCTTGAAGTGGTTCTGTTTCCAGTTCCATTCCTCTCTCCCTTCCCTCAAGAAACAGCTCCACAAGTGAGGACAAGTATCCTTAGTCTCTGGGGTGCTTTGCTTTTGCTTAACTTTGTTTGTTTTTTTAAGGTATAAGACAGGAGGGTTCCTGTTTTTGTTGTTTTGTTTGTTTGGTTTGGTATTTTGAGGTAGGGGCTCACTCTAACCCAGGCTGACCTGGAATTTACTAGGTAGTCTCAGTGTGGCCTCAAACTCTCTGCAATCCTTCTACCTCTGCCTTCCAAGTGCTGGGATTAAAAAAGATGTGCGCCACCATGCCCGGAAAGGTTCCAGTTCTATGTGGTCATTTTATCTCAATAATATGAACATTAAGCAATATGCCAATAATCTTAGTATTCAGGAGGCTGAAGCAGAAGTATTGCTTTAAGTTGGGAGACCAACCTCATCTACATCGCAAGAAGTTCCAGGGCTGGAGAAATGGCCCAGCAGTTAAAGACACTTGTTTGCAAAGCCAGACAGCCTGGCTTCAATTCCTCAAGATCCATGTAAAGCCAGATGCACAAAGTAATATATGCATCTGGAGCTCATTTGCAACTGCAAGAGGTCCTAATGTGCTCATATTCTCTCTCTCTCTCTCTCTCTTTGCTTACAAATAAATAAATAATATTAAAAAATCTTACACTCAAATATTGTAAAAAGGACACCACCAGCTTCATAGACTCCTGAGTCAAACACCACACTACCCACAGAGAGCTTCAGATATGATAATGAACTGCTTCAGAGAGAGGGCTCTTCCAGTGCAAAGGGAACCCAAGGCACCCCAGCTACCTCCCTAGAGGGAGCCATGCTGAGGGGCTGAGAGTTAGCCCGAGGGACACATCTACTCATAACCCTGTCCTGCTCATTCTCGAGGTACTAGCTGTCTCCGCCCACAAACCTCCTCACCTCAGACTTTAGACAACCAACAGCATTCATTAGACTGTCAATCTTCTTATCATAATGGCTCATTTTGCAGTGTCCTGAGTCGTCGTCTTCTGTAGAGAGGTCACTTAATCGCATCACCGAGACTAGCTTTTCTGAGGATGGTGGTGTGATCTCCAGGCAGTGAGGAGGAGTCTGATGCAGAGAAAGGAAAGACATGCGGGGTCCTGGGGTTATGTCTCTGACTGGCATTCCACACCAGCTGCTTGTTCCCTGGAGACTAGCTGACTGCTGAGAGATGAGCTAACTGAGCCAATGGTCATCCACAGAGAACCTACCCCCAAGAAGACCACCACTGCAGACCTTCTGTGTCACCACACACAGCTAAAATAATAATAATGTTGGGGAAACATTAGCTACCCAGGTCTAAATGATGCTTTCAAAGAATTTCTTTTGTTTAAAGATTTTTATTTTTTTATTTATTTATTAGAGACAAAGAGAGAGAGAAAGAGTGAGCAAGTGCGCAAAGGCACACCAGGGCCTCTAGCCACTGCAAACGAACTCCAGAAGCATACACCACCAAATACATCTGGCTTACATGGGACATGGAGAATTGAACCTGGGTCCTTAGGCTTCATAGGCATGCAACTTAACCACTAAGCCATCTCTCCAGCCCTAAATGATGCTTTCAAAGAACTTCTAACATTGAAAGAAATCCTGAAGTTAGAATATTAAAATGGAATTTCAAAGGGGAAAGTGTGGGGGGGGAGGGAATTAACATGGGATTTTTTTTTTTTTTTTTTTTTTTTTTTGAGGTAGGGTCTTACTCTGGTCCAGGCTGACCTGGAATTCACTAGTTGTCTCAGGGTGGCTTTGAACTCATGGCAATCCTCCTACCTCTGCCTCCCAAGTGCTGGGATTAAAGGCGTGCGCCACCACGCCCGGTGGGATATTTTTTTTATAATCATGGAAAATGCTAATAAAAATTAAAAAAAAAAAGAATATTAAGCTTAGGGCTGGAGTTCGTTTGCAGTGGCTAGAGGTCCTGATGCGCCCATTCTCTCCCTCTCTGCCTCTTTCTCTCTCTAAAATAAACAGAAAATATGTACTTAAAAACAAACAAATGGGAGCTGGAGAGATGGCTTAGCAGTTAAGCACTTGCCTGTGAAGCCTAAGGACCCTGGTTCAAGGCTCGATTCCCCAGAACCCATGTAAGCCAGATGCACAAGGTGGCACATGAGTCTGGAGTTCATTTGCAGTGGCTGAAGGCCCTGGCACACCCATTCTCTTTCTCTCTCTCTATCTGCCTCTTTCTCTCTCTGTCTGCTGTCACTCTCAAATAAATAAATAAATAAATAAATAAATAAATAAATAAATAAATAAATAAGAAGAAAAAGAAAGAAGAAGAAGCTTAAAGTAAAGAAAGCTAGGTTTGGGGAGGTATGGATACTGTAGTCCCTGCTACTTGGAAGGCAGGACCTCTGAGAGGATCATTGAGCCCAGGAGTTAAAGAAAGACCAGACTGGGCAACAATACAGGAACACCCTATCTAAAAGAAAAGGCTGGTGGGGGGGGGGGGGACTGGACTGCAGAGATGACTCAGTGGTTGAGATGCTTGTCTGCAAAGCCTAATGACCTGGGCTCCATAAACAAGTACCCAAATAAAGCCAGATGCACAAAGTGGTTCATGCATCTGGAGTTCGTTTGCAGTGGCTGGAGGCGTTGGTGAGTCCATTCCGTCTGCCTCTCTTCTCTCTCTCTCTCTACTTGTTAATAAATAAATGAAATTAAAACAATTGGCCAGGCGTGGTGGTGCACGCATTTAATCCCAGCACTCGGGAGGCAGAGGTAGGAGGATCACCATGAGTTCAAGGACACCCTGAGATTACATAGTGAATTCCAGGTCAGCCTGGGCTAGAGTGAGACCCTATCCGGAAAAGCCAAAACAAATTTAAAAAAAAAAATTAAAACTTTTTTTTTTAAAGCCAGATATGATAATGACTCAGAACTTACAAGAGTTTAAAGTCATCCTTGGCTATACAGCAAGTTTAAGGTCAGCCTGGGCTACCCGAGACCCTGACTCAAAACAAAACAAAACAAAACAAAACACAAATGTATGACATCTGGAAAATTTTCAAAATTTTACAAGTTGGGTGTGGTGGTGGATACCTTGAGTCCTAGCAGTTGAGAGGCTGAGACAGGAGAATTGCCATGAGCTTGAGAACCGCCTGAAAGTACAGAGTGTGTTCCAGATCAGCCTGGACTACACTAGAGAGAGACCATGCCTCAACACCCCCAACCAAAAGAAAAAAATACACACACACACATTATGAGCTGGGGAGATGGCCTAGTGGTTGAAAATGTGTGCAAAGCCTACCAGCCAGGGTGTGATTGCCTAGTACCCACGTAAAGCCAGAGGCACAAAGTGATGCATGTGTCTGGAGTTTGTTTGCAGCTGCAAGAGGCCAGGGCGTGCCAATAGACTCATTCTCTCACAAATAAATACAATAAAAGTATTTTAAAAATATTTTAGCTGGGTGTGGTGGTACACGCCTTTAATCTACCACTTCGGTGGTAGGAGGATTGCTGTGAGTTCAAGGCCACCCTGAGACTGCATAGTGAATTTCAGGTCAGCCTGGGCTAAAGACCCTACCTCAAAAAAAAAAAAGTAAAAATTAGTATTACTGGGCTGAACAGCTAGCTTGGCTTAGTGGTTGAGGCACTTTGCCTACAAAGCCAAAAGACCCAGGTTCAATTCCCCAGGACCCACATAAGCCAGATGCACAAGGTGACACACGCGTCTAGAGTTCGTTTGCTCTGGCTAGAGGTCCTGGCATACCCATTCTCTCTCTCTCTCTCTCTCTCTTAAATAAATAAAAATAAAAATAAATAGTATTACTTGTATCCAACTTGTATGCAAAGGCTGCTATCCTAGGTTTGATTCCCCAGTACCCACATAAAGCCAGTTGTAAGCCGGGCGTTCTTGCGCATGCCTTTAATCCCAGCACTTGGGAGGTAGTGGTAGGAGGATTGCCACGAGTTCAAGGCCACCCTGAGACTCCATAGTGAATTCCAGGTCAGCCAGGGCTAGAGTGAGACCCTACCTCGAAAAACCAAAATAAATAAATAAATAAATAAAGCCAGATATACAAAGTGGCACAAGCATCTGGAGTTCATGTGCAGTGGCTGGGAAGCCTTTATGTGCCCACTCTCTGTCCCTCTCTCAAATAAATATAAACATTTTAAAATATATTTTAAGGGCTGGAGAAATGGCTTAGTGATTAAGGTGCATGCCTGCAAAGCCTAAGGATCCAGGTTTGATTCCTCAGTACCCACATAAGCCAACATGTACAGGGTGGCACATGCATCTGGAGTTTGTTGCAATTGCTAGGGGCCCTGGAGTGCCCATTCTCTCTCTCTACCTCTTTCTCTTGCCTTCTCCTCAAATAAATAAGTAAAATACTTTAAGCACTTTTTAAAAAATCTTTAAGCTAGGCATAGTGACACACACCTGTAATTCCAGCACTTGGGAGGCAGAGGTAGGAGAATCGCCATGAGTTCAAGGTTGCCCTGAGACTGCATAGTGAATTCTAGGTCAACCTGAGCTAGAGACCCTAACTTGAAAAACCACAACAACAAAAAAAAAGCTTAAAAAATATTCACATAGAGGGTATTACCATGGGATATTTTTTTATAATCATGGAAAATGTTAATAAAAATTGTGAAAAAAAATTCACATATTTTAAATATATAAAATTTTAAGAACTCTAGAAGTTCTTTCTCTCAAAGACAACTGCATAGTAGAGAAGATTAGAGGGAAAAAAAATCAAGCTGGGACAGTAGCTTAGTGGTAGAATACATGTTTAGCATGAGTAAGACTCTGGTCTACCCCCAAAACTACCACCACCACGACCATCACCACTAGCAATAAAACAAACAAGAATGCCACATGTACATAGCAGCTTCTGGTCTCCATTTCAAGCTCAATCCCAAACTCCTTTTTGGGAGGGACCTTTCTCAAGATGGCTCAGTGGTTAAAGGCACTTGCTTAAAAAGCCTGTTGGCCTGGGCTCAATTACCCAGTAACCATGTAAAGCCAGATGTACAAAGTGGCATGTGCATCTGGAGTTGGTTTACAGTGGCAGGAGGCCCTGGTGTGCCCATTCTCTCTTGCTCTCTCTCAAATAAATTTTAAAAACCAGGTCAAGCTGGGCATGGTGTTACACGGCATTAACCCCAGCACTTTGGAGGCAGAGGTAGGAGGACTGCCAAGAGTTTGAGGCCATCCTGAGACAACATAGTGAATTCCAGGTCAACCTGGGCTACAGGGAGAGACCCCACCTTGAATTCCCCCTCCCCCCAAAAAAGAAAAAAGAAATCCTTTAAATACCAGGTCAGTTCTCTGACCACTTGGCAACTTCCAGCTGTGAGTGAGTTTTCCCCCAGCTGGGGAGGGCCACCTAGCCCTTACTCTCTACAAGGGTTCTTTATCCCATCCAGCTCCCCACATGGCAGGAGCTCCTTGAATTTTGTTTTTTCAAGGTAGGGTTTCACCTGTAGCCCAGGCTGACCTGGAATTCACTGTGTAGTCTCAGGATGGCCTCAAACTCATAGCAATCCTCCTACCTCTGCCTCCTGAGTGCTGGGATTAAAGGCACGTGTGCTACCACACCCTGCTCTCCTTGCACTTTATTTTCTCCCTTTTCTTTCCACAGTTTTTCCAGGCCCTCCATATTGAATCTCTAGCCATGTGCGTGCCTTTTCTTGGCTTTTCTTGTACTTCCCTCAATAAATATAATAATTTAATTTTTAAAAAATGAGCTCAGGTTAGGGGTTCCTGTGAACACAGGTATCACTGGTCAGTGGAAAGTGGGAGACAGAGACAAAACAGGAAAAATAGCTACTGTTGGAGCTGCCAGGACAGCTTGGACAAGTTGTTCCCTGGGTAATCCAAGGGCAGTGTAGCTGCAGAATCAGGGGGGCATTAAGTATCTGTAGGGAAAGGGGGCACTTTCATCCCTGACAACCCATGTCAGTAGGAAGTTCATTTTCACAGCCTCTCTTTAGACATTGCTCACTTTTTTTTTTTGTTTGTTTTAGTTTTTTGAGGTAGGGTTTCAATTTAGCCCAGGCTGACCTGGAATTCACTATGTAGTCCCAGAGTAGCCTTGAATTCACAGCGATCCTCCTACCTCTGCTTCCCGAGTGCTGGAATTAAAGGCTTGTGCCACCACACCAGCTTGCTCACTTTTTTCTTTTTTCTTTCTTGGCAGAACTAGAGATTAAATTCACAGCTTTGTGAATACTAGGCAATCCTCTACCAGTAACCTATAGACCCAACCTTATTCTTTTTTTTGATCTTTTTTTTCTTTTATTTATTTATTTACTTGGTTTAGCTTTTTAAATTTTATTTATTTATTTGCAAGCAGAGAGAGGGAATGGGCATGCCAGGGCCTTCAGCCACTGCAAATGAATTCCAGATGCATGTGCCCCTTGTGCATCTGGCTTACGTGGGCCTGGGGAATCGAACCTGGGTCCTTTGACTTTGCAGGCAAACGCCTTAACTGCTAAGCCATTTCTCTAGCCCTATTTTTTGTTTTGTTTTGTTTGTTTTTCTTTATGAGAGGCAGAGTTTCACTTTAGCTCAGACCATCTTGGAACTCACTCTGTAACCCAGGCTGGCCTTGAATTTACAACAATCTCTTAAATGCTGGGATTACAGGCATCAACCACCATGCCCAGCTGTCTTTCAATTTTCCTTTTGTTTTTTGAGGGTCTTGCTCTAATCCAGGCTGACCTGGAATTCACTATGTAGTCTTAGGCTGGCCTTGAACTCACAGTGTCCATCTACCTCTGCCTCCCCAGTGCTGGGATTAAAGGCTTAGACCACCATGCCAGCTCTACATTGTTTTTTACATATTTACTTATTTGAGAGAGAGAAAGAGGCAGAGAGAGAGAGGCATGCTAGGGCCTCCCACCACTACAAACAAACTCCAAACACATGTGCCACCTTGGCGATTCCTGGAAAATTGAACCTGGATCCTTATGCTTTGCAGGCAAGTGCCTTAACAACTAAGCTATCTCCCCAGTCCCCAGATAAAGTTTTGTTTTTTTTTATTTTTTGAGGTGGTGTCTCACTCTAGCTCAGGCTGACCTGGGATTCACTATGGAGTCTCAGGGTGGCCTCGAACTCACGGCGATCCTCCTACCTTGGCCTCCCGAGTGCTGGGATTAAAGGCGTGTGCCACCACGCCCGGCTCAGATCTAATTTTTTATGAGAGAGAGAGAAAGAGAAAGAAAGTGCGCAAATTGGCACGCCAGGGCCTCTAGCCATTACAATCACACTCTATACACTTGTGCCATCTTGTGTGCATAGGTGACCTTGCGCGTCTGGCTTACATGGGACCTGAAGAACTGAACATGGGTCCTTAGGCTGTAGGCAAGTGCCTTAACCACTAAGCCATTTCTCCAGCCCTTGCACTACTTTTTTTTGTTTGTTAGTTTGGTTGGTTGGTTTTTTGAGGTAGGGTCTCACTCTAGCTCAGGCTGACCTGGAATTCACTGTGTAGTCTCAGGGTGGCCTCCAACTCACATCAATCCTTCCTACTTCTGCCTCTCTAGTTCTGGATATAAAGGCATGTGCCACCCTGCCCAGCTTTACAGAAATGTGTTTGGGTAATTGAATCCAGACTGGCAGGCTTTGCAAGCAAGTGCCTTTAACTGCTGAGCCACCTCCCCAGCCCCAACTTTAGCTATAACTATGCTTCAGGTAGGGTGACAGATAGATGAAAAAAGAACCTCATCCACAAGGCAGAGCTAAGTTCAGCCTCTAGAATGAGACACACAGCACCCTAACTCCAGCTCTTTTGCTTCTTCTGTAAGATTCCACAATCAGTTCCAATCTGCTAGAATGTTAGGACCTACCAGAGATCAGTCTCGTAGGGACCTGAGAAGAGCCACAGAACATCCAGGGTTTAGCAAGGTGCTCAGTAATTGAGGCCCATTAGGATTTCACAACTATAGCCAAACCCTGAATCATACCAAGTTTGAGACCTGCTAGAAGCTGACTGACCAGTCCGAGAAGAAAAGCCTGAACAAGAATGGGCCTACCTCCCACTGGCATCCCACATGCCGGGCAGATGATTTTCCAGGGGGCATCCAAGGTACCTTGGTTTTCACCCGAACACTCCGTCGCACATTCACGGTGTCCCCTTTCATTCCGCGCTTATGAGATTTCTGTGGAAAGGGACAAACCCAGGATTACCTCCAGGCCCAGCTGGCCACAGAACCACTCTGGTGGCATCCAACTCTGCCAGGGTGCCACTTCTAAGACACTGTTTACTGCCATCACTTCTGGATAACAGGTTCCTACCTTCTAACCAGCCAAGTGATCTCTGGAAAAGAGTGTGTGCATCTCCCAAATCTTTGGAGTCAGAAGCACGAGGAGGCTGGGCCGGGCGGGATTGCCCTGATCCACAGCTGTTACCTCGCTCCACTGCCACCATGCTCCTACCTGGCTGTTGGTCGCTGATGGTTTCGGGAGTTTTTTTATGTGAACATGGACAGGGGTGTTCTCATCCACGTGAACATGTAAGGGGGGAGTTGAAGAACGGTCCTTCATGGTTCACTTCTGGCAGGCAAGGGAGGGCAACACAAAAAAGGTTGATCTGTGGATGAGTAAACTGGGAATAAAAACAGAGTTCCAAGCCTCTGGGGCCAAATGAAAGCCTAGCCACCAAGTGAGCAGAGCAGCTACCAACTACTGGCATGCAGGCAGGGCGCAAGGCAGGAGCATCATTCAGCAGGCTGCAGCAGAGATCCCAGCTGAAAGCCACCAAGAAGATACAGGTACAACCAAGAGCAGGTCTCTCTCTATGAGAGAGAGCCCAAAGACAGGCCACGTGGTCCTCAGAGCTGCATCTCCACCCAAGCCAGCTGGAATGCATAGATACTCCTTGGACTTACTGTAGCTCAGCTGGAAAGCAAGGGGATGTTTCTACACAGACATGCAGATTAGCATGGAAACACACAAAATGGTTAGAGTGGGGAACAAATCTGACTGTTTGTGGATAAAGGATTGAGGAAATAGAAAGCTGGTGGGAATACCAAGGATGAGAAGGTTGTTCAGATTCTAAAAGAGCCTTCGGTAGGGCAGTCTCAAACATCTTGCCTAGCACCAGCTCCTACCCCGTCCCTGCTCTTTTTTTTTTTTTTTTAATTTTTTTTTTTCTTTTTCCTCTTTAAATATCTCTTTTAAAGATTTCTGAGTCAGGCCTAGTGATGCACACCTTTAATCCCAGCCCTTGGAAGGCAGAGTTAGAAGGAGTGCTGTGAGTTTGAGGCCAGCCTGGGACTACACAGCAAATTTCAGGTCAACCTGGATTAGAGTGAAATCCTACCACGAAAAAACAAAACAAAAGATTTTTGAGATTGGGCTTCAGAAGTGGCCCAGCAGTTTTAGTGGCAAAACCTGCAGCCTAGGTTTGATTCTCCAGCACCCACATAAAAGGCAGATGCAGAAAGTGGCACATGTATCTGGAGTTCATTTGTAACAGCAAGAGGCTGGCATACCCATTCTCATTCTGTCTCTATCTAGGTATGGCTCTCTCATTAACATAATTGAATTTTTTTTGGTTTTTTGAGGTAGGGTCTTGCTCTAGCCTAGGCTGACCTAGAATTCACTAGAATTAAAGGCATATGTCACCAAGCCCAGTTTAATTAAAGTATTTTTTTTAGTGCTGGAGAGATGACTTAGTGGTTAAGGCACTTGTCTGCAAAGCCAAAGGACCCAGGTTTGATTCCCCAGGACCCATGTAATGCAGGTGCACAAGGTGGCACATACAGCTGGAGCTCATTTGTAGCAGCTGGAGGCCCTGGCACATCCATTCTTTCTATCTGCCTCTTTCCTCTCTCTCTTTCCCAAATAAATTAAAAAATATTTTTTTAAAAAAAAAAAAAGTTGTTTTAAAGGAAAAAAAAAACAGATTATGGGCTGGAGAGTTAGCTCAGCAGTCAAAGGCACTTGCTTACAAAACCCAAAGGCCTGGGATAGATTCCCCAGTACCCATGTAAAGCCAGAAGCACAAAACGGCACGTGTCTGGAGGTCGTTTGCAGTGACAAAAGGCCCTGGGCGCGCCCATTCTCATTCTCTCACTCTTCTCTCCGCAAATAAATAAAATCATTTTTGAAACAAAGATTTGGGGGATTTTCTTAGAAGGGTAATGTTAAGACAACCTCCTCATACCTGGCAGCTTTATCACAAGTAAAATTCTAGTTAACAAATCAGCAAGACATGCATAACAGTACCATGCAGAGCACCCAAGCCACCGTGGTGCAGGCAGCTCCTGGCAAAAGTGTGCAGGAACATTTCTGGGGATCACAAACGATCAGCACCGCTCTGAGCACATGTCACCTACCGTCACTGTTACACTGGGTGCGCCACAAGGTGTTCTCAAGACCTTTTTCTGCGTGAGACTGGTAACTCCGTTCTTCCCACACGATGGAAACCTGTACCCGGGCACAAGATCCAGATTATGAACAGAAAAGGGGGTTCTCCTATTTCTGAGCTCTCAGGAGACTACACATCACATACGGTGGCTGTGGAGTGCTCAGCCAGGAGAATCAGTCTAGAATTGCCTGGCTCCCCATAGGTGTGCACCAGGTATGCATGGTGTGCCCAGCAGGAAGATGGAAACACAACTGGCCTTTTAAGTGGCCATCACATCACATGTATTGTGACCTTTTGCTGAAAAGCCTACCTGTCATCCTGCCAGGTGACAAAAAGTTGGCAACACACAAAAAGTAGTCAAGTACTAGACTAGTCTAGACAAAGGTGACAGTCCCCAGAACAGTGCCTAGAAAAGAGGTGGCTCTGAAGAAATGCTCAGCTCAGCAACAAACGCACTGTGAATCAAGCTCCTAAAATTAAGGCTCAAATGTTCACTTAAGGACATGAGAAAGTACTTGCTTCCTACTATATACCACTAGTTAACCTTTAAAGGCATTATTGCTTATTCATAGACAGCCCAACACAAGTTTTACAAAGACAGCAAAAAGTTAAACCTGCTCAAAAATCAGCAGTCCATACATGAAGGGCAGTATGAGAAAAAGGGCTTGAAATGATCATTCAGTCCATCATGCTGCACCATGACAGCCCCAAAATAACGCTTTGCCACTACAGAGTCTTCAAGTGAAATATTAAACATAAAAATAACAGCACTGGCCGGGCGTGGTGGCGCACGCCTTTAATCCCAGCATTCGGGAGGCAGAGGTAGGAGGATTGCTGTGAGTTTGAGGCCACCCTGAGACTCCATAGTGAATTCCAGGTCAGCTTGGGCTAGAGTGAGACCCTACCTCGAAAAACCAAAAATAATAATAACAATAATAACAGCATTAGGGCTAGAGAGATGGCTTAGCAGTTAAAAGTGCTTGCCTGCAAAGCCAAAGGACCCAGGTTTGATTCCCCAGGACCCATGTAAGCCAGATGTACAAGGTGGCACATACATCTAGAGTTTATTTGCAGGGCTAGAGATCCTGCACACCCATTCTCTATCTGCTTCTTTCATTCTCTCTCAATACATAAATAAATATTTTAAAAAATAATAAGCCAG
The DNA here is from genome assembly GCF_020740685.1 of Jaculus jaculus. Taxonomy (NCBI): domain Eukaryota; kingdom Metazoa; phylum Chordata; class Mammalia; order Rodentia; family Dipodidae; genus Jaculus; species Jaculus jaculus. Next base: position 124,612,984 of record NC_059102.1, read on the forward strand.
GCATGGTGGTACATGCCTTTGATCTCAACACTCAGGAGGCTGAAGTAAGAGGAACACAGTAAGTTCAAGCCCACCCTGAGACTACATAGTGAATTCCAGGTCAGCCTGGGCTAGGGCGAGACCTTATCTCAAAACACTAAATAAATAATAAAAATAACAACACTGGGCTGGAGTGATGGCTTAGCAGTTAAGGCACTTGCTTGTAAAGTCTGACATTCTGGGTTCAATTTCCCAGTACCCATGAAAAGCAAGATGCACAAAGTGGTAAATACATCCAGAGTTTGTTTGCAGTGGCAGGAGGCCCTGGTATGTCTATTCTCTCCCTCTCTCTCTTTCTCTGCAAATAATTTTTTTTTTTTTAAAGAATTAACAACACTAGCTGGGCGTGTTGACACACACCTTTAATCCCAGCACTCAGGAGGCAGAGGTAGGAAGATCACTGTGAGTTCGAGGCCACCCTGAGAATACAGAGTGAATTCTAGGTCAGCCTGAACTAGAGTGAAACCCTGGGAGAAAAAAAAAAAAAGAATTAACAGCACTAAGCCAAGCATGATGTCATGCCTTTAACCCCTGTGCTCAGGAGGCTGAGGTAGGAGGATCACCATGAGTTCAAGGCCAAACAGGACTACACAGAGTAAGTTCCAGATCAGCCTAGGCTACAGTGAGACCCTACCTCAAAAAGCAAGTAAGTAAAAATTAGTAGCTAGAGAGATGGCTTACAGGTTAGGGAGCTTGCCTGTGAAGCCTAAAGACCTAGGTTCAGTTCCCCAGTACCCATGTAAGCCGGATACACAAGGTGGCACACACATCTGGAGTTTGTTTGCAGTGGCTAGGGGCCCTGGTGTGCCCATTCTCTCTGTCTCTCTCTCTCTCTCTCTGCCTCTACTTCTCTCTCAAATAAATACTTTAAAAATAAATCAAAACTAAAATAAAATAACAGCACTACTGTGTGCTTCTTACTGAATTAAAAAAAAAAAATTCTGGGCTGGAGGGATGGCTTATCGGTTAAGGTATTTGCCTACAAAACCAAAGGACCCAAGGTTTGATTCCCCAGGAATCCACATTAGCCAAATGTACAAGGTGACGCATGCATCTAGAGTTCATTTGCAGTGGCTGAAGGCCTTGGTAAACCCATTTCCCACCCACCCCCTTTATCTCTGTCAAATAAATAAAAATTTTTAAAAATTTTCCTAGGTAGGGTCTTACTCATGGAAATTCTCCAACCAAGCTAACCCCAGTGTAGGAGCATCATACCTGGCTTAAAAAAATTATTGAGGGCTGGAGAGATGGCTTAGTGCTTAAGGTACTTGCCTGAAAAGCCTAAGGACCCAAGTTCGATGCCCCAGTATGCATGAAGTAGTGTGTGCATCTGGGGTTTGCAATGGCTAGAGGCCCTGATGTGCTCTCTTTCCCTCCCGCCTCTCTCTGCTTGCAAATAAATAAAATAAAAAAATAAAAGTATTTTTAAAATTATTAATTAAGCCAGGCGTGGTGGCATATGCCTTTAATCCCATCACTTGGGAGGCAGAGGTAGGAGGATCTCCATGAATTCAAGGCCACCCTGAGACACACAGAGTGAATTCCAGGTCAGCCTGAACTAGAGTGAGACCCTACCTCAAAAAACCAAAATAAATAAATAAATAAAAATACACACAAAAAAATACACACACACACACACACACACATATATATATAAATTGAGTATTATTATTTGGCAGAATACCAAAGCTGGGAACTGAGGAGTCTTCCCTTCTGCCCTTGTAACATTTCAGCTGGTGTAAAGTCACACCTTTACGGACTAGAGAGATGCCTCAGCAGTTAAAGGCACTTGCATGCAAAGCCTGATGGCCTGAGTTTGAGTCCCCAATACACATATAAAGTCAGATGCCCTTGAAACACCAAAATAAATAAATAAATAAATAAATAATTGAGAGAGGAAAATTAAAAATTAAAAAAAAAAATAAAGTCAGATGCACAAAGTAGCACATGTTTCTGGAGTTCATTTGCAGTGGCAAAGGCCCTGGCATGCCCATACTCATTCATGCTCTGTTTGTCTCAGTCACTCTCTCAAATAAATATTCTAAAGTCACACCTTTAGGACTAGAGAGATGGCTTAGTGGTTAAGGTGCTTGCCTGCAAAGCCAAAGGATTCAGGTTCAACTCCCCAGGACCCACATAAGCCAGATGCACAAGGTGGCACATGAATCTGGAGTTTGTCTGCAGCAGCTGGAGGCCCCAACATACCCATTCTCTACCTGCGTCTTTCTTTCTCTCTCTCTCTCTCTCTCTCTCAAATACATGATTAAATATTTTTAAAAATTAATTGAGCCTTATTACTATTTGGCAGAATACCAAAGTTGAGAACTCAGGAGTCTTCCCTTCTGTACTTATAACATTTCTGCTAGTTTTAATTTACTCTTTTAGGGACTAGAGAGATGCCTCAGCTGTTAAAGGCACTTGCATGCAAAACCCGATAGCCTGAGTTTGAGTGGCCAATACACATATAAAGTCAGATGCACAAAGTGGCACATGTGTCTAGAATTCATTTGCAATGGCAAGAGGCCCTGGCATGCCCATACTCACCCACTCTTTCTCTAATTGTCTCTGTCAGTTTTCTTCCTCTCTCAAATAAATAAATAAAAATATTTTAAAGTCACACCTTTAGGGCTGGAGAGATGGCTTAGCAGTTAAGGGCTGCCCTGCGAGGCCGAAGGACCCAGGTTCAATTCCCCAGGACCTGCATAAGCCAATGCACAACGTGGGGCATGCATCTGGAGTTCATTTGTGGAGGCTGGAGGCATTGGAATACCCATTCTCTCTCTCTCAAATAAATAAAAATAAAAGGGCTGCAAAGCCTAAGGATCCAAGTTTGATTGTCCAGGTTCCACAAAAGCCAGATGCACAAGATTGGCACATGGGTCTGGAGTTCATTTGCAGTGGCTAGAAGCCCTGACATGCCCATTCTCTCTCTCTCTTCCTCCCTCTCTCTCTAATAAATAAATAAAAACTTTAAAAAAATAATAAAGGGCTGGAGAGATGGCTTAGCGGTTAAGTGCTTGCCTCTGAAGCCTAAGGACCCCGGTTCGAGGCTCGGTTCCCCAGGTCCCACATTAGCCAGATGCACAAGGGGGCGCACGTGTCTGGAGTTCATTTGCAGAGGCTGGAAGCCCTGGTGCGCCCATTCTCTCTCTCTCCCTCTATCTGTCTTTCTCTCTGTGTCTGTTGCTCTCAGATAAATTAAAAAAAAATTTTTTTAAATAATAATAAAAATATTAAAGTCACACCTTTGATCCCGCACTGAAAAGGCTGAGGTAGGAGATCAGCCTAGGGCTATATAGAGTGAGTTCCAACTCAGTCCTGGTCTAGAGTGAGATCCTACCTCAAAAAAAAAAAAAAGCCAGACATGGTGGCACACGCCTTTAATTCCAGCACTTGGGAGGCTGAGGTAGGAGGGCCACCATGAGTTTGAGGCCACCCTGAGACTACATAGTAAATTCCAGATCAGCCTGGGCTACAGTAAAACCCTACCAAAAATAAAAAGGAGGGGAGTACAACTGCTTAGAGATGGTACTCTGATTGAGCTGCCTGCAAGCAGTACAGCATGCTCCAGAGACAGCTTCCCCGAGTCGTCACCCATGCTGAGGTGGGCATTCTGGTGGTGCAGCTGCCTTTGAGTGGAAGCAGCTATGGGGAGGTTGTCATCCAGGGTGGGATGAGACTTCTCGTGGTGTGACTGTCTTTGAGTCCTCTATTGCTCACATAAGCCATTTCACCCTGATCTGTAAGTAACCGCTATAAACTCAGTGGCTCACAAAAAAAAAGAAGGGGCTGGAGAGATGGCTTAGTGGTTAAGTTGCTTGCCTGTGAAGCCGAAGGACCCATGTTTGACTCCCCAGATCCCACATAAGCTAGATGCACAAGACGACACATAAGCAAGATCGCACATGTGCACAACGTGGCGTACACATATGGAGTTCGATAATAGTGGCTGGAGACCCAGGCATGCCACTGCCAATTCTCTCTTTCTCATAAAAGTGGGGGGGGGCAGCCTGTTGGGCTTGCCCCCCCCCAAAAAAAAGTATCTCACCTGGCATAGTGGTGCACACCTTTAATCCCAGCATTCGGGAGGCAGAGGTAGGAGGATTGCTGTGAGTTCAAGGCTACTACAGAGGGAGTTCCTGGTCAACCTGGGCTAGTGAGACCCTACCTCAAAAACAAAGCATAACAAAAACAGGCATCTCTAATGTCAATATTTTGGAGCCAGGCATGGTTGCCCACACCTGTGATCCCAGCACTTGGGAGGCAAAGATAGGAGGATGAAAAGTACAAGGCCAGCCAGGCATGGTGGCCTGTGGTGCAGGCTTTTCAGTTCTTGCACTGGGAAGGCTGAGTTAGGAGAATCACTGTGAATTCAAGACCAGCCTGGGACTACAGCATGAGTTCCAGAACAGCATGGGCTACAATAAGACCATGCCTTGAAAAAAAAAAAAAAAAACTGTTCAAGGAGGCTTGAGAAATGACTTAGCTGTTAAGGCGTTTGCCTGCAAAGCCTAAGGATCCAGGTTCGTTTCCCCAGTACCCACATAAAGCCAGATGCACAAGGTGACACATGCATGTGCAGTTTGTTTGCCCTGGCTGGAGGCCCTGGGATGCCCCAACTGTCTCTCTGAACTTGCAAATAAGTAAATCAAAAAGAAATTTTTAAGTCAAAAAATAGGGCTGGGGAGATGGCTTAGTGGTTAAGGCATTTGCCTGCAAAACCAGAAGACCCCAGTTTAATTCTCCAGGACTAACATACGCCAGATGCACAAGGGGACACATGTATCTGGAGTTCATATGCAGTGCCTGCAGGCCCTGGTGTGCCCATTCTCTCTCTCTCTCTCTCTCAAATAAAAAATAAAATAAAATAAAAGTCAAAAATAGGCCAGGCATGGTGGCACACGCCTTTAATCCCAGCACTCAGGAGGCAGAGGTAGGAGGACCAGGGTGAATTTGAGGCCACCCTGAGAATAAATAGTGAATTCTAGGTAAGCCTGATCTAGAGTGAGACCCTACCTCAAAAAATAAATAAATAAATAAATAAAGTCAATAGTTCAGGGAGAAGGCCTGTAAACCATCTATCTGGACTGTAAGCACCTTGCTAAATCCATACCATTTCACATACACCATGAGCATTTTTTTTTATACCCAGCCTTTTTTTTTCAAAACAGGCTAAGAATTTAGTACTGCATAAAGATATGACAAACCCTGTTTGCTGTATCACCTAGGGAGAAAAGGGAGGGGAGGCAAAGCTGGGATGGTGGGTGAATCTTTTCTCCTTTTCTTTCAAAACTATTTTTAAATGTTTTGGGGCCAGACTTCCAGTACACAAAACAGGGAAACCCAAAAGAAATTTCCAGCGAGCCTGGGCCTGAGGATCCCTGACCACATTTCCCTGCCCTACTGCAAAGGCGCCCCCGACATTGGTAGTACCTGGGGGAGCCACCTGAGGATGAGGCAGACATGGCTAAGCATCAAAGCCACAAAGGTGGGCAATTGGGTCAGCAGGCTCTGCTCAGGGGGACCCAGAGGGGCTTGTCAATGAGAATCTCAGGGACCAGGCATCAAACGTCCTCTCTCTGAGGAGAGGAGGGTGGAAGCTTGGGGGGTGGCAGTTGGATGAAAACTTGGGAGGCGCTCCTCTACTGTCCAAGTCGCACAGCAACTGTCCTGCCAAAGTGGGGGTGGAAGGAGATAGGAGAGGCTGAGTGACCTGGAGGAGGTGGGGAGGGGGGGACAGGCGGGCTGTCTGTAGGCAAGTGGAGGGCGCGGCGGGAGGGAAGAGCAGGGGTGGGAGGACATAGCTGAGAGGAAAAGGACCACCACGCCCAAGCCCCACCCGGGAGGGACGGCGGTGGATGGCCACCAGGGGAAAAAAAACCTGAGGGTTGCTGTCGGGCGAAGGAGGTGAGAACCGCTAGGCCCTAAGTGGGCCCCCAAGGGGCGGGAACCCGCGCTGGGAGCTGGAGGGATATTCGGGGGCGGTGCTAGGGCAACTGTCTCCTAGGTGAAGGGGCGTTCCCGGAAGAATAGATACTGGGGAGGACCAATAGTATCTCAAGAGGGGAGGAGCCTCCGCGGGGGGCGAGCGAGTGAGCGGGCAGGCGGGACAGCCAGCGGACGAGACTGGGGGGCCAGCCCCGGCTCGGAGAGCGAGCTACGGAGAGGGGCGTCAGACGCCGGGGCCCGGGGCCGGGGCCGCGGCTGGCCGCGGGAGGGACCCAGGGGGAGGTCCCGGAGACTGCCCACGAGGAGCGCGTCCAACTGCGGTGCCTGGTGAAGCCCGACGGGAGGGACGCTCAGGGAGCCCGGTGGGCAAGAGAGCGAAGGCGGGGAAGGGGAGGGCAGCCTCCGTCGTGGCAGAGAAGGGACGGCCAACCCACCAGCGGGCAAGATGGGCGAAGCCCTGCTGGAGGGCAGCAGAGGAGGGAGCAGAGCCCTGCCGATGGCCCGGAGAGGAGGGAGGCGGCCGGCCCGCCCGTTAGCGGGAGGAGGAGGAGGACGGCGAGCCCCGCGCCGGGGAGGGGGGCGGGGCCGGGTTCTGACCCGACGGCCGGAGCGCGCCAGCCGGGCCAAGCGATCCCGGCTCCTCCATCGGGGGAAACGCTTGACGGCGGGGACCGAGCCCGGCGGTTCCCTCCCGGCGGCGGCAGCAGCAGCAGCAGCAGCAGCACCACGACCGCCGACCCCCAGCGTCCCGGGGTCCCCCCACCCCGCTCCCCGCCCTCCTGCCTGTCCCGCCGCCTCTCACCAAGAGCGACACGGCTGCGCCCAGAAACGTCTCCTTATGAAGTCGTTGAAGTCGGAGGCCAGGGTCGTGCCATGGAGACGCCGCGGCCGATGCAGTCCGGCTCCCGCGGCGGCTCCTCCCCGCTTCCGCCTCCTTTTCCGACACCCGGTCGGCAGCTCGCCCATTGGCCAGTTCAAACCCCCCCCCGGAGCCGTTTGGGTTTCGCCATTTAGACCCGGCCCCCCCCCCCTCCCTGAGCGTCACAGAGCTGCCCCGCCCCGCGGGGTGCTCCGCCTGCTGCCCCGGCCGCGCCGCCCGTCACCAGGGAGACGCGCGACGCCCCCGGGCGGACGGCCCGCCTGCTCCGCCGCCCCCTCCGCCATCTTTCTTCCCGCGGGAGATCGGAGGGGCGTCGGAGCGCCGACGCGCACCCCTCGGCACAGTGTTAAGTCCCGGGGCCCAGAGCCGGGCGGTGGGGGGGGAAGGTGCCACCGTCCGAGTCAGTGACTGCGACTGCGCATTGCTTCTGGAGTCTCAGCCCGGTGCAGGGGAAAGGGCTGGTGCACACATGCCAGGCTCTGTTGCCTTCCCAAGCTGCCTCTAGCTTCGCCCCCAAACAGGCGGAAGAGTGGGCATCACCCTTCGGCCCTCGCCACCCTCCTTGCACGCTCGGCGACGCCTCTGTACCTATTGTGTCGAGGTTTTCGCTGACCCGCCATCTTCTCCACCAGCTATGCTTTCTTAACCAATCAAGGGGCACGGTCACGCGGCTCACTGTGTCGCCATGGATTCTGGGAGACTTTTAACAACATCAGCACCAAACAGACCTCATCATCTTGACGCCTTTATCGCCAGCCACACACCGGCAGGGTTTACTTACACACACGTTCTCACCTGGAAATCTTAAATTCCATTATCCCGCCCTTCTAAGGGATAGAATCTGTATTTTTCACTGCCGTTCTCACAGTCTACCATTCAGTGTTGAGTCAACACTATGGAGCCCTCCGCACTCCTTTGACGGCTTTTATTTTTCACGTTGAATAGAGTGTCAGGTATGGTGAAGCAGGTCTGTAATCACAACACTCAGGCTTGGGGCAGGAGGATGACCATAAATTCAAAATCAGCCTAGGCTACAAAGGTACAGGCCAACCTAGCCTGGAGTGTGGCTGTCTCAAAAAAAAAAAGGTGGGGAGGGGGTGACTGAAGAGATGGCTTAGTGGTTTTAAGGCTTTGCCTGCAAAGCCAAAGGATACCGTTTAGATTCTCTAGAACCCACGTAAGCCAGATATACAAAGGGGCGCATGCATCTGGAGTTTGTTTGCAGTGCAGTGGCTGAGGCCCTGGCGCTTGCTCGTTCTCTATGTGTCTGCCTCTTTCTCTCACAAAATATTTTTTTAAGGCTGGCTGGCTGGGGGTGGTGTCGCATGTCTTTAATCCCAGCGCTCCAGGAGGCAGAGGTTGGAGGCCACCCTGAAACTACATAGTAAATTCCAGGTCAGCCTGGGCTGCAGGGAGACCCTACCTTGGAAAAAAAAGGAAAAGAAAAGAAAGGGAACCCTGATTGCATCTCCGAATCTCCTAACATACTGAGGCTAAGCAAAGATCAAATTCACAAATGGGGATATATCTCAGTGATAGAGCACTTGCCTAGCACAGGAGAAGCCCTAGGTTCAATTTTCAGTATCACATAAATCCACAAATAGTTGCCTCCACCTTTCAGCTGATCCCTGGACACTGTCCAGAAATTACTGCAATTTCCAAACGAAATCTTTTTCTTTTCCCTATTCCATATTTCAACTCTCTTATTTTCATAGAGGAAAATGAAACCAACAAATGGAATTCTTCAACTTTCTCCCCACACTCTCATCCTTAATGTCCCCATTCTTTAAGTTCCTCTTCAGCTTCTTGCTCCTATGATAAACTTCAAGGCCTGGGTCAAACATCTATGTAAAATGTGTCTTTTGGGAAGGGCAGTTGAGGTGGCACAAAGCACTTGGGAGGCTGAAGCAGGAGGATTGCAATGAGTTCGGAACCAGATCTACATAGCAAAACCTGTTCCCAAAATACAAATAAAAGAGCCAGGTGTGGTGGCACTCAGGAGGCAGAGGTAGGAGGATCACCATGAGTTCAAGGCCACCTTGAGACTACATAGTATAAATTCCAGGTCAACCTGAGCTAGAGTGAGACCTTACTTAAAAAAAAAAAAAAGCAGGACTGGAAAGAGGATTTAGCTGTTAAGGTGTTTGCCTGCAAAGCCAAACAACCTGGGTTCAATTCCACAGTACCCACATAAAGCCAGATGCACAAAGTGGTGCATGCATCTGGAGTTCATTTGCAGCTGCTAGAGACCCTGGTATGCCCATTCTCATTCTCTCCTTGCAAATAAAATTGTGTGTGTGTGTCTACCTCCTCCTTCTCTAATAAATAAAAATAATTAGGATGTGGTGGCACATGCCTTTAATCCCAGCACTCAGGAGGCAGAGGTAGAAGGACTGCCGTGAGTTTGAGGCCAGCATGAGACTACATGGTGAATTCCAGGTCAGCCTGAACTAGAGTGAAAGACCCTGCCTCAGGAAAAAAAAAAAAAGTAACCTCAGGGGAAAGCAGTTGCTATGAACTCCCGCCCTGGCCCTGGCCCTGGCCATGCAACTCCGGGAGAGAGAAGCCCAGAAGTCCTCTCAGAGGCTTCTCCATTTGCCCAAGAGCCTAATTAGACTGTTTCCATCCAGGAAGACCTCCTCCAGGAACCTGATGCAACTGCCACAACGCTTCTCTGGGGAGAAGGAACCTGTACTATAAAGTCTGGAGTTGTACAAATAATAGAGCTTTCTAAGTGGTTTGGCAGTGTCTTAGAGACTTACAAACTCAGTACATTCCTATCTCCCAGGAACCTAGAACTTAATTGGTAATAGCCTCAAACTGGAAATGACCCAATTGTCTAACAATTTGATGGGAGATGGCTCAGCTGTTTCAGGCACTTGCTTCCAAATGTCTAACAATCATCAATGGATAAGTGAACTGTAGTGGCACCATACAATGGACTGCTACTCAGCCATCAAAAGTGATGAACTCCTGCTACCCCCAAAAGGTGAGATCAAAAGCATCAGACTGGGTAAGATAGGCTTGAAAGGCCATCATGCCAAATGGTTTCACCCATAGGATAGTTTAGAAAAGGCAAGACCACAGGGATAGAAAATAGATGAGTGGAGCCTGGGATAATAAATAAAAATAATTAGGCTGGGTATGGTGGCACAGGCCTTTAATCTCAGCACTTGGGAGACAGAGATTGCCATGAGTTCAAGGCCACCATGAGACTACATAGTGGATTCCAGGTCAGCCTGGGCTATAGCAAGACTCTACCTTGAAAAACAAAAAAAAAAAATTTTTTTTCATGTTTATTTGTGTGTGTGTGTTCATGTGCCACAGAGCATCTGTGGAGGTCAGAGGACAAATTTGAGGTGTCTGTACTCCACTTTATTAGAGACAGGGTCTCTATGAACACCCAGACTGCAAATGAACTTCATACTTTGTTCATGTGGCTTTATGTGGACACTAGGGAATCAAACCTCAGTGGGCAGGCTTTGTAAGCAAGCACCTTTCATGGATGAGCCATCTCCTCAACTTTGCAAACAAACTTCAGGCTAGCTACCAGAGAGCTTCACATTCTCTTGGCTCCACAGTAGGTACATTGGGATCACAGATACATGTGCCTCTCTCTCTCAAATAAATAAAATATTTTAAAGTGCAAATGCAGTGGGCTTTTATTATGAGCTGGTGGTATGCTAGACACAAGGTATGCAGGGGCCGCCTCCTACCTCCCTGCATGTTCCACCAGTCAGGAAAGTGGGTGCTCGTGAGGCTCAAAGGAGGCCAAGGTGGAGGTAGATGGAGGCAGAGAGGCCCCAGCAGCTGAGTCCTCAGGGAGGGCAGGACTCAGACATATGCCCAGATTGAAACTTAAGGCTGAGGGAGGGCCTCTTGTCTTCTTCCTGGGCTCCAAATTGTCCACAGGCTCAGGAGCCTGAAAGTTCTGTCCTTTTACTATGTGACATTCATGTCTGAGTGGTTCTTCTGACCTGGGACAGGTCCAGAAGGTGGAGTGGCTGAGCCCAAGGAGACAGCCAGGTTCTGTGGTTCCTGTCAGCTGTCTCCTGCTCTGCTCCTGTCATTCCTTTGGAGTACCCATTTGGACCTGGTGAGACAGGGACACAGGAGGCAAGAGAGAAAAGGATAGAGCCACTGTCAGAGGCCATCAGAGATGCCAACAGATATGGAGAGACAACCAGACAGGTAGAGAGAAAATCTACAAAGACACAGAGATAGCCAGATAGAGCAACATAGATGGAGACAAAACCAGAGAGAAAAACAAAAACAAAAAAACTTGCCAGGCATGGTGGTGCATGCCTTTAATCCTAGCACTCAGGAGGCTGAGGTAGGAGGACTGCCATGAGTTCAAGGCCACCCTGAGACTACATAGTGAATTCCAGCCTGAGCCAGAGTGAGATCCTACCTGGAAAAAGCAAAAATAGAAACCAAAAAAAAAAAAAAAAAAGAACCAGAAAGAATAGCTAAGAAAGGTGCAAGGCTGAGCATGGTGGCGGCAGAGGACTGCCATGAGTTCAAGGCTACCCTGAGACTAAATAGTCAGCCTGAGCTAGAGTGAGACCCTACCTCAAAAAACAGGGCTGGAGAGATGGCTTAGCGGTTAAGTGCTTGCCTGTGAAACCTAAGGACCCTGGTTCAAGGCTCAATTCTCCAGGACCCACATTAGCCAGATGCACAAGGGGGCACATGCACCTGGAGTTCGTTTGCAGTGGCTGGAAGCCCTGGTGCGCCCATTTTCTCTCTCTCTCTATCTGCCTCTTTCTGTCTCTGTCACTCTCAAATAAATAAATAAAAATGAAAAAAAAAAAAAGCTGGGCATGACGGTGCATGCCTTTAATCCCAGCTCTCAGGACGCAGAGGTGGGAGGATCACCATGAGTTTGAGACAGCCTGAGACTCCATAGTGAATTCCAGGTCAGCCTGAGCTAGAGCAAGGCCCTACCTTGAAAAACCAAACTAAAAAGAAAGAAAGAAAGAAAGAAGGGAGGGAGGGAGGGAGGGAGGGAGGGAGGGAGGGAGGGAGGGAGGGAGGGAAGGAAGGAGGGAAGGAAGGAAGGAAGGAAGGAAGGAAGGAAGGAAGGAAGGAAGGAAGGAAGGAAGGAAGGAAGGAAGGGGAAAATAGAGCCAAGAGGGGGAGAAAGTCAAGAATCAAAGCCATAGGCTGGACTCCTGTCAAGCCTAGCCTTACCTAGAGCTCATCCCGGGGGTGAGGATGGAGGCTATGTCCATGGCTGCCAGCCAGATCCAGGCGGGGGTCACGGAGGGTCTTTTGAGAGCCAGTCCAGCTGATGAGGCGGCCGCTGTCGTCGTCCCAGGGAGAGGATGTCTCTGTGTCACTGAGCCACTCATCATCCCCTGCATAGTGGGTAGGAGCAGCGAGCAGGGGCCGGACTGAGAAGGCCTGAAGGTCCCGTGGCCAGAAGTGTGCCTTGTATTCCTCGCTGTGAGATGGAGGGGCAGTTGAGGTGGGTGGAAAAGACCTCTGCTTGTAGTTCCCATGCCACTCCTGAGCTGGAGGTTCACTTATTGAGGCCTCTCTGCTCTGCGCACTAGTTTTCATAGCAACCCAAGAAGACGCATTTCTAGTATCCCCAGATGAGAAAACTGAGGGGCAGTCACGTGGCTCAGCAGGCTAAGGTAGGAGGATCACTTGAGTTAGAAGCCAGCCTTGGGCAAGTGAGTTCCAAGTCAGCCTGGGTTAGACTGAGACCCTACCTGGGTTGGTGGGCTTACCAAACAAACAAACTGAGGGTGACAATAGGAAAACCATTTGATTAACAATCACACAGAGGGCAAGGTGTGGAGGCCCATGCCTTTCCCAGCACTTGAGAGGCAGAAGTAGGAGGATCACCTTGAGTTTGAGGCCACCCTGAGACTACATAGTAAATTCCAGGTCAGCCTGAGCTACAGTGAGACCCTACCTCAAAAAACAAAAAACAAAACAAACAAGCAAGCAAAACATACACATAGTAGAAAAATAAATGGGGGAGGGAAGGAATTACCATAGGTTATTGTCTATAATTATGGATGTCAATTAAAAATAAAAACACAGTGGGGCTGGAGAGATGGCTCAGTGTTAAAAGGACTTGTTTGCCTTTTCTGCATCTATTGAGATGATTATGTGATTTTTTTCCTTCAGACCATTTATATGATGTATTATGTTTATTGATTTGTATATGTTGAACCAACCCTGAGATAAAACCAACTTGGTCAGGGTGAATAATTTTTTTGATATATTCTTGCATTCTGTTTGCCAATATTTGTCCAGAATTTTTGCATCTATGTTCATGAGGGAGATTGGTCTGTAATTTTCTTTTATTTATTTATTTTAATTTTTATTGACATTTTCCATGATTATAAAAAAATATCCCATGGTAATTCCCACACTCCCCACCCCCACACTTTGTAATTTTCTTTTTTTGTTCTGTCTTTGCCTGGTTTTGGTATGAGGATGATGCTGGCTTCCTAGAAGAAGTTCAGTAGAATTCCTTCCTTTTCTATTTTATGGAAAAGTTTGAGAAGAATTGGTGTTAGTTCTTCCATAAAGGTCTGGTAAAAGTCACCAGTGAATTCATCTGAGCCTGGGCTTTTTTTAGTTGGGAGACCTTTTACAAGTGCTTGGATCTCCATACTTGTTATAGATCTATTTAAATGGTCAGATAGAGTGCAAGGAATCATTTCAATTTTCCTATATTTGTGGAGATTTGCTTTGAGTCATGATATATGGTCTATTTTAGAGAATGTCCCATGTGCTGCTGAGAAAAAAATGTATATTCTGTAGCATTTGGATGGAATGTTCTGCAGGTATCTGTTAGGTCCATTTGTTCCATGACATCATTTAATTTAGATGTCTCTCTGTTTATTTTTTGCCAGGATAACCTGTCAATTGATGACAGTGGGGTATTGAAGTCTCCCACTACAATTGTATTTGATGTTATCTGTGACCTTAAGTCTAATAGTGTTTGTTTGATGAAAATGGGAGCCCCCATGTTAGGTGCATATATGTGGAGGTTCTTGAGACAGCTGAAAATAGATTTACCATATGACCCAGCTATAGTATTCCTAGGCATATATCCTAATGACTCTTCTCACTACTTTAGAGATACTTGCACAACCATGTTTATTTCTGCTCTATTCACAATAGCTAGAAAATGGAACCAACCTAGATGTCCTTTAACAGGTGAATGGATAATAAAGATGTGGTACATCTACACAATGGAGTTCTAGTCAGTGGTAAAGAAAAATGAAATTTGCAGGGAAATGGATGGATCTGGAAAGGATTATACTAAGTGAGGTAACCCAGGCCCAGAAAGCCAACATTGCATGTTCTCTCTTATATGTGGATCCTAGCTACAAATGTATAGACTTGTGTGTGATCTGGAACAAAAAATCAGTAACAGAGGCCCATAAGCTAGAAAAAGGCTATAAAGGAGGGAGGGGAAGGAAGGTCTTAAGGGTATGGTATTGTATATTTGTAAGTAGAAGAACAGATTACAGGGAGGGGAAAAGCCTAAGTGAGGCCAGGGGAATAGATTGTATAAAAAGAAAGGTGAGAAGGAAGGTCAATCAAAATTCAAGATATTCTGAATAAGCCATATGAAAATCTACTTTCTTAAATAATGACACATCCAGAAGCCATAGATTGTTACTAGAAAATTTTCAGTGCCAGGGATGGGATACCTTCCAGTGAGTTGTTGGCCAGGGAGGTCCCTGTTGCCTCCAAAACATTATACGCTATTGCCCAGGCTCTTGGTTTCCCACGAGAAAGAGATGGCAAGACCCTGTTGCTGAAGACTTCACATGCCCAAGCAGCAAAGTCACTGAGAAATCAAGCTGGTGCTGAGCAGAAAACCTTCTCCCTGTAGCCCAGTCAACTGAAAGCTGGAAAAAGCTGCACTGTATGCAACCTTATGAGAGTCAGAAGTCATCAACAGTGAAAACAGTGGACACTGAAAACCTCAAGTTTGGCCAAATGACTGAATGAGTGCAATAGTGGCATGTCTGCTCTGGGGGAAACCAACTGCTCTATAATTGGACTGAAGGCCCACTCTATGGGAGGGAATATGTGCCTGTTACTGAAAACCTAATCAAAAGCCTATAGCTAGGGAGGTCATGCGCCTTAGGGTTATAAAGCCTGCTCTTGTCTGGGTAAATGCATATATTACTTTCACCAAATTGCCCTGAAAGCACTACTCATATATTAAAGCATACTCATATATTAATGCTACTCTCACTTCTGGTTAGAGAAGCTTCTCTTTTCAGATGGTGATGACCACTGGGATGACCCAAAAGGCAACATAGTGCTGAAAATAAGGGACAGAGGAGTGTCCAGCACTGAAACATCTCACACCCTCCAAGGGTCCATTGTGGAAGAGGTGGTGAAAAGAATGTAAGAGCCAAAGGAAGGGTACCACTCCTTACATACAACTGTCCAGACAGAATTTGGCCTCGATATCCAAGACTTTGCAGTGCCTAGCACTACCCACACAAGAGCCTCATAATAGGAGAAAAAGATGATGACATCAAATTAAAAGAAAGACTAATGGAGAGAGGGAAGGATATGACAGCAGAGTTATGAAGGGGAAAGTGGGGGAGGGGAGGGGAGAGAAATGCCATGGTTTGTTGTCTATAAGTATAGAAGTTGTCAATAAAAAAAATACATATATTAAAAAAACAACATAGATTTTTAAAAAAAAGCATTTGTTTGCAAAGCCTGATGGCCTATTTTTGATTCCTCAGTACCCATGCAAATATACACAGAGAGAGAGAGAGAGAGAGAGAGAGAGAGCGCACAAGCGAGAGAGAGAGTGCTGGAGTGGTGGCCTTTAATCCCAGCACTCAGAAGGCAGAGGTAGAAGGACTGTCATGAGTTCAAGGCCACCCTGAGACTACACAGTGAATTCCAGGTCAGCCTGAGCCTGGGCTAGAGCAAGACCCTACCTCGAACAACAACAACAAAAGAAAGCTGGGCATTGTGGTACATGCCTTTAATTGCTAAGAGTTTGAGGCCAGCCTAGAACTACAGAGTTCCACGTCAGCCTGGGCTAGAATGAGACCCCACCTCAGAAAACAAAGAAACAGTGTGTGAGTGTGTATGTGGGGTGGAATGGGTGCGGTAACTGGAGAGATGGCTTAGCCTAAAGTGCTCACTTCATAAGCATGAGGATCTGAGTTTGATACCCTGAACCCAAGTAAAAGTGCCAGGCATAGTAGTGCAAATTTATCATCTTAATGCTAGGGAGGCAGAGACAGGCTGATCACTGTCGTCCACTAGCCAGCCAGTCTAGTCTAATTGCTGGGTCCTATGCCAAAGAGTGACCCTGTCTCAAAAAAGGTGGATTTAAAAAAAGAAAGTGGGGCTGGAGAGATGGCTTAGTAATTAAGAGCTTGCCTGTGAAGCCTAAGGACCCCGGTTCGAGGCTCGATTCCCCAGGACCCATGTTAGCCAGATGCACAAGGGGGCGCATGCATCTGGAGTTCATTTGCAGTGGCTGGAGGCCCTGGCATGCCCATTTTCTCTCTCTCTCTCTCTCTCGCTCTCTCTCTCTCTCACTCTCAAATAAATAAATAAAAATGAACAAAAAAAAATGGATAAACCAGGTGTGGTGGCACACACCTTTAATCCCAACACTTGGGAGTCAGAGGTAAGAAAAGTGAGTTCAAAGCCAACCTGGCGCTATAGAGTGAGTTCCACGTAAGCTTGGGATAGAGTGAAACCCTGCTTCAAAACAACAACAAAAATAGTCCCCCAAAAAAGTGATATGGTCTGGAGAGAGATGGCTTACTGACTGAGACACTTGCCTGAAAAGGCTAAGGACCCAGGTTCGATTTCTCACTACCCACATGATCCAGATACACAAGGTGGTGCGTGTGCCTAGAGAGTTTGCTTAGTGGCTAGAGGCACTGGTGCACCCTTTCTCTCTATCTGCATATCTCTCTCCCCCTCCCTCCCTCCCTCCCTCCCTCTCTCAAATAAATAAATAAAATATATTTTTTTAAAGATGCATACAAGACCCTCATAGCCGGGCGTGGTGGTGCATGCCTTTAATCCCAGCACTCGGGAGGCAGAGGTAGGAGGATTGCTGTGAGTTCGAGGCCACCCTGAGACTACATAGTTAATTCCAGGTCAGCCTGGGCTAGAGTGAGACCCTACCTTGAAAAAACAAACAACAAACAAACAAAAAAAAGACCCTCATAATAGCAGGAAAAAATGATGACATCAAAATTAGAGAGAGCCAGGCTTGATGACACACGCCTTTAATCCAAGCACTTGGAGGCAGAGGTAGGAGGATTGCTGTGAGTTCAAGGCCACCCTGAGACTACATAGTGAATTCCAGGTCAGCCTGGGCTAGAGTGAGACCCTACTTTGAAAAAAAAAACAAAAAAAAAAACAAAAGAGAGAGAGAGACTGAGAAGGAGAGGGGACATGATGGATGGTGGATTTGTAAGGGGAAACTGGGGTAGGAGAGGGAATTATCGTGGTTTATTGTTTATAATTATGGACACTGTAAAAAAAAAAAAAACAATAAGAAGGTGTATGGCACACCTGAAGAACACCTGAGGTTGTACTCTGGCTTTCTTTTTCTATTTTGCTTTGTTTTGTTTCTTGAGGCAATGTCTCACTCTAACCCAGGCTGACCTGGAATTCACTATGTAGTCTCAGGCTAGCCTTGAATTCACAATGATCCTCCTACCTCTGCCTCCCCAAGTGCTGGGTTTAAATGCATGTGCCCACACACCCAGCCTGGCTTTCACTACACACAGGTATCTGCATTTGCCCACACATGTGCACCCACACACACACACGCATACACACACATGAAAAACACACAGGCCACACATTCGCACTTAGCTAGATTCTGAGTCCTGGGCAACTAGTGGATGACCTGGGCCAAGTGACTGGACCTTGCCTGCCTCCCTGTCCTCAGCAGCCTAGGGAGGAGATGTTAAGTCAGGCCCCTGGCTAAGATGGCCCTTGCCTGCATCACCCGGGGCTCACTTGGGGTGCTGGTCAAACATGATGGGCAGGAACTCATCCACAGGCAGCATGCGACGCAGAGGCTGGGAAGCCAGCAGTTTGCGGGCACCTGCCAGGCTCAGGACATACGCCAATGTCCAGTAGGAGTACCCAGCTACCACCAGGCTCGGCAATCCCTCCACAGCCACTTCTTCCTCAGTGTTCACCTGCTTCCGGCCAAGGTATCTGCAAATAACATTAAGGGTGCCGGGAGTCACTGTAGGGACTTGGATACCCCAGACCCTCCCCAGAACCCTCCAACAGAGAAGGCCAGGCTCTGCAGGGATGGCTGGCCAGGGTGAAGCAGGAACAAGCCAGTTCCTCCGATGACTCATCCTCTCCCTTGCCCCTCAGCGGTAGGCTGCCTACATCAGGTCCCATGACAGCTCTCGTGCCGAGATATCCTCCATCAGCCGCTCCAGTCGCCTCTGGAAGTTGCTCTCAAAGCGTACATCGTCCTCAAAAACCACAACCTGGGCCAGGTTCCTGGCAACGACCTGGAGTACACATGGCATGAGAGACGGCTTTGTAGACCCGAGCTATCATCCTCCTACCTGTCAAAACCAACAGACTTTGCCTGGCATTAGCTACATGCCACATGCTAATGGCCATCTGGTAGGTCCTGGCCATGTCATGCAGCCTGCTGGAGTTCCCACTGCCTGGGAATGGAACTCCATCTTGTTCTGGTATTTGAGGCCCTCCAGGGCCCCTGTATAGCAAATCACAATGTTTTGTTTTGTTTTTTTCTCTTGAGTTTCCTAATGAAAGTTAGGCTAGATGGGGGTGTGAGAGACCCCAGCCACCAACATCAGAAAGAAAAGCTACTTGTAACTTCGAAAACTGTGAAAAGAAAAGAAAATCAGCTTGGTAGTTTGTTCACACGGTACATGGACATGAACTCACACTCTTTGGCGGGGTGGAAAATGAAATCAAGGACTGTCCATGCTTTCTCCTGGAGGGGTGCCACCTTGCCCGGCTGACCTCCTAATTTCTGTGCTCCCTGCAGGACTTAAGAGCCCCAGGAAGATCTCCCTTGTGCAAGAAGGAGACTAACAGAGTTTCTTCCTTCCTTCCTTTTTTATTTATTAATTTTGGTTTCACTATCTAGTCTCAGGGTGGTCTCCAACTCATGGCGATCCTCCTACCTCTGTCTCCTGAGTGCTGGGGTTAAAGGTGTGTGCCACCATGCCTGGCTGTATTTTCTTATTCTTTTTTTCTGATTTATTTTTATTTTATTTATTTATTAGAGAGAGACTTGAGGAAAGAGGGAAAGAGAGAAATAGAGGTAATGGGTGTGCCAGGGCCTCTAGACACTGCAAACAAACTACAGATGCATGCACTACCATGTGCATATGGCTTACGTGGGACCTAGGGAATCGAACCTGGGTCCTTCGGCTTCACAAACAAGTGCCTTAACTGTTAAGCCATCTCTCCAGCCCTTTAAATTTTTATTTTATTTATTTATTAGAGGCAGAGAGAGGGAGAAAGAGAGAGTGTGTGTGTATTTCAAAGTAGGGTCTCGCCCTAGCCCAAGCTGACCTGGAATTCACTATGTAGTCTCAGGGTGGCCTCAAACTCATGGCAATCCTCCTACCTCTGCCTCCCGAGTGCTGGGATTAAAGGCATGCACCACCATGCCTGGACTTATTTCTATTCTCTAAGCAGAATACCTCCTAGGGCCCAGCAGGTGCTCAATAGTGACTATAGAATAAGCAAGATCATCACTTGGTGGTGTGCCAGTAAAGTGCTGAACACAGAGAAGGTCCAAAGCTACTGGCCAGTCTCTTCATTCATTCACTCACTCACTCACTCACTCACTCCTCACGTCATTCACCTGTGTGCACCCGTGTGCCAGGCACACAACAATGATAGTACAGCCAGCCTCTGCTGTTGCCAAAGGGCATGGTGGGAGAGAGTAAGTGTGCTCACCTCTTCCCAGATGAAGTAGTGGCTGAGGAAGCAGCCCACCTCACCCTTGGTCAGCGTGCGGCCTGAGTAGGGGTCCTGGTAGCCAGGGAGCAGATCTACGCCAAGACTCCTGAGGGTACTGCTGTTGAGTGCTCTATGAGGCACAAGCATATGTGAGTGACAGGTGCTGGCACACACTGTGAATCCCAGCACTGCTTGCAGGAGGCAGAGGTAGGAGGATCACTGAATTCCAGGCCAGCTTGGGCTGCAGAGTGAGTTCCAGATCAGTCTGGGTTAGAGGGAGACCTTGCTCCAAAAACAAAAATAAAGAAAAGGTTGAGAGAGATGGCTGAGAGGTTAATGGTGCTTTCTTGCAAAGCCTACTGGCCCGGGTTGGTTTCCCCAATACCCATATAAAGCCAGATCCAAAGGCATAGTGGGGCATGTCTTTAATCCTACCACTCAGGAGGCAGAGGTAGGAGAATCACCATGAGTTCTGATTTAATCTTATTGCTATGAGGCTGATGCTGCTACTAAAGGCTTGGGCCAACACCTCTGCATAGCTTCTTCTTTTGTTTGTTTTTTGTTTTCTGTGGTGGGGTCTCACTCTAGCCAAGGTTGACCTGGAATTCACTATGTGGTCTCAGGGTGGCCTTGAACTCATAGCGATCCTCCTACCTCTGCTTCTCAAGTGCTGGGATTATAGGCATGTGCTACCACGCCCAGCATAGTATCTTATTGTTTGTTTGTTTGTTTGCTTGTTTGTTTGTTTCAAGGTAGGGTTTCACTCTAGCCCAGGCTGACCTGGAATTCGTTATGTAGTCTCAGGGTGGCCTCTAACTCTGGCAATTCTCCTACTTCTGCTCCCAAGTGCTGGGATTAAAAGCATGTGCCACCATGCAGGAATAGTGTCTTTTTTTTTTCTTGGTTTTTTGAGTTAGGGTCTCACTCTAGCACAGGCTGCCCTGGAATTCACTATGTACTACTCTCAGAGTGGCCTCAAACTCATAGTGATCTACTTCTGCCTCACTGCTAGGATTAAAGGTGTGCGACACTAAACCGGGTGTGGTGGCGCACACCTTTAATCCCAGCACTCAGGAGGCAGAGGTAGGAGGATCACCGTGAGTTCTAGGCCACCCTGAGACTCCATAGTGAATTCCAGGTCAGCCTGGGCTAGAGTGAGACCCTACCTCGAAAAATAAAAAATAAAAAAAGTGTGACACTACCCAGAGCTCTAGTATTTTTTAAAATATACTTATTTATTTTTCAAATTTTTATTAACATCTTCCATGATTATAAAAAATATCCCGTGGTAATGCCCTCACCCCCCCGCACTTTCCCCTTTGAAACTCCATTCTCCATCATGTCCCTTCCCCATCTCAGTCAGTCTCTTTTATTTTGATGTCATGATCTTTTCCTCCTATTATGATGGTCTTATGTAGGTAGTGTCAGGCACTGTGAGGTCATGGATATCCAGGCCATTTTGTGTCTGGGGGGTGCACGTTGTATTTAATGTATTTATTTATTTGAGAGAGAGAGGCAGAGAGAAAGGGGGAGAAAATAGGCACACCAGGGCTGTCAACCACTGCAAACAAACTCCAGATGCGTGTGCCCCCTTGTGCATCTGGCTTATGTGGGTCCTGGGGAATCGAACTGGGATCCTTTGTCTTTGCAGGCAAACATCTTAACTGATGAGCCATCTCTCCAGTCCCTCTAGTATCTTTTTTTGTTGTTGTTGTTTTTTGTTTTTTGTTTTTCAAGGTAGGGTCTCACTCTGGCTCAGGCTGACCTGAAATTCACTATCTAGTCTCAGGGTAGCCTTGAACTCATGGCAATCCTACTACCTCTGCCTACCGAGTGCTGGGATTAAAGGCGTGCGCCACCACACCCGGCTCTAGGATATTTTTAAAATAATTTTTATTTATTTATTTAAGAAAGAGAAAGAGGCAGAGAGAGAGAGAAAAAATGGACACGCCAGGGTCTCTAGCCACTGCAAATGAATTCCAGACGCATGTGCTACCTTGTGCCTTACATGGGTCCTGGGGAATAGAACCTGGGTCCTTAAGCTTTTAGGCAAGCACATTAACCGCTAAATCATCTCTCCAAGACCCTGGTGTGGGTCTTTAATCCCAGTACTTGGGAGGCCAGGTAGGAGGCTCATCATGAGATCCATGAGTTTGAGGCTACTCTGAGACTAGTAAGTGAATTATTCCTAGGATAGAGTAAGACCCTACCTTGAAAAACAAACAAACAAACAAATAAATAGATAGTGCTAGATGTGGTGGTGCACATCTTTAATTCCAGCACTCAGAGGCTGAGGTAGGAGGATGGCTGTGAGTTTGAGGCCAGCCTGAGACTACATAGTGAATTCCAGGTCAGCTTGGGCTAAAGAAAAGCCCTACCTCGGTGAAAAAACTTTAAAAAAAAAATTAATTAATGGGCTGGAGAGATGGTTTAGTGGTTAAGGTGTTTTCCTGTGAAGCCAAAAGACCCAGGTCAGATTCCCCAGGACCCATGTAAGCCATATGCATAAGGTGGTGCATGTATCTGGAGTTCGTTTGCAGTGACTAGAGGTCCTAGTGCGCCCATTCTCTCTCTGTCTGTCTCCTCTATGTCTGTCTCTGCTTGCAAATAAAATTAAAATTAATTAAAAAGCAGGGATGTTGAGATAGCTCGGCAGTTAAGGCGCTTGCCTGCAAAGCCTAGCAACCCGGGTGCCATTCTCCAGTCCCCATATAAAACCAGATGTACAAAGTGGTGCATGCATCTGGAGTTCGTTTTCAGCAGCTGGAGGCCCTGGCACATCTATTCTCTCTGTACGTGTCTCTTCTCTCTGCTTGAGAAAAAACAAAAAACCAGCTAGGTGTGTTGGTGCATGCCTGTAATCCCCAGCACTAGAAAGGTAGAGTCAGAAGGATCAGGTTACAGGCAGCCTCAGATACACAACAAGTTCAAGGCCCACCTGGGCCACATAAGCACAAAAGTGGATCTCAGGCCCTGGAACTACAAGCATGGCTTCTCCTCACTCTAGAGGGCTGAAGGAGGGTTTCTCTCTGCCCTGGAACACCCAGAGATAACATGACTTAGGATTTACTTGGATGCCTCCCAGAACTTTAGAAAACACGGTCAGCTGGTCTGCCTGCCCATTTCTGTGGTCTCCCAGACGGATCCCATTGCCCTCTTGGAGCCACATTCCTGCAAACCTCACCTGCCATCCACAGCATCCACTACCCGGCAGGAGATCTCCATTTCCCAAAGTGAACTCAACATGCGCTCCCTGCGCTGGGGCCTGCGGGCCAGGCTGATGACAAAGACCTGGAAGAGGTAGAGGGGGAGCACTAGGGGAGAGAAGGAGCTTACCCTCCCCACGCCAATCCGGTAGGTTGGGGAACTCACCTCATCAAACCCCATCTTACTGGGCTTCTTTGGGGGCCGTGACACGTGAGCAGAGGCCTGCATGGGGGGCCCATCCACTGCCAAGGGAAACACCCTCCAATCAGGAGTCTCTCCTGCCTCCTGGTCACAACCAGCCTGGAGTCCAAGGGCCCACACTCATTCATCTCCTCAAATCGGAGCATAGGCCAGGAAGGGGCCTCTGAGGTCGGGGAATCTGCCTGTCCCGTGGCAGAAATGGGGAGACCGAGGCTCCACAGGGAAAGATACAGATACTTTGCTCACAGT
This sequence comes from Jaculus jaculus, assembly GCF_020740685.1. Taxonomy (NCBI): domain Eukaryota; kingdom Metazoa; phylum Chordata; class Mammalia; order Rodentia; family Dipodidae; genus Jaculus; species Jaculus jaculus. The sequence goes on from NC_059102.1 coordinate 124,636,463, forward strand.
CATCATCTCGGACTGAGTTGAGGGTTAGATCAGCAGCAAGACACCTAAGTCCGGGCCTAGCGCAGCAGCACCACTAGGGGGCAGCTCTCACCTAGTGCTTCCAGGATTAGGTGGATGAAGTTGATCTTCTCGTCCTCCAGTCCCTGGTGGGGTTTCACTGCCACGTTCATGTAGCCGTAACGGTGCTCGTTGCACACATACACGGAGACCCCTGCAGACAGGCCTTAGTGAGTTGCTGGTGTCAGAGTCCGGCTGTCAGAGCCCAGGGGAGGATTCCCAGGGCGGCGCTGACAATTACACAAGGCTTTTCTGGGACTCGGTTTTGCAGCCAGTGGGACTGGCTCACACGGTATGAGAAGCATTAATTCATTCAACAGTCCTGCCTGGGGTACCTGCTGGGCTCAAGGTTATGGTCATGACCAAGGCAGATGGAATCCCTGTTCTCAGAGAATCACGGGAAGACACAGATAAACTGCCCGCTGACTATAGCTATGGAACATCATGAATCCTGGGACTTCACTCCCCCACCCTCTTCCTCGTCCTTCCTGTGCCTCTTCAATCCAGACATGCTTTTCCACACCCTCTGTGGTGCCCCTCCACATAGCTTCTATCTGACAACCAAAGTGGACTTTCCTCCTTCAGCATCTGTCAGCTCTATCACAATTATTCTCAAGACAAGCACAGGGCATCATTTAAAAACCCATGCCCAGGGCTGGAGAGATGGCTTAGCGGTTAAGCGCTTGCCTGTGAAGCCTAAGGACCCCGGTTCGAGGCTCGGTTCCCCAGGTCCCACGTTAGCCAGATGCACAAGGGGGCGCACGCGTCTGGAGTTCGTTTGCAGAGGCTGGAAGCCCTGGCGCGCCCATTCTCTCTCTCTCCCTCTATCTGTCTTTCTCTCTGTGTCTGTCGCTCTCAAATAAAAAAAAAAAAAAAAAAGTTAAAAACCCATGCCCAGGGTTGGAGGGATAGCTTAGTGGTTAAGGTATTTGCCTGGAAGCCAAAGGACCCAGGTTTGATTCCCCAGGACCCATGTAAGCTAGATGTACATGGTGGTGCATGGATCTGGAGTTGCATTTGCAGTGGCTGGAAGCCCTGAAACATCCATTCTCTCTGTCTCTCTCCCCCCACCTCTCTCTAATAAAAATATATTTAAAAAATCATGGCAGTGCATGTCTTTAATCCCAGCACTTGGGAGGCAGAGGTAGGTGGATCACCATGAGTTTGAGGCTACATAGTGAATTCCTGGTCAGCCCGAGCTAGAGTGAGACCCTACCTCAAAAAAAAAAAAAAAAAAAAAAAAGATAAGAAAGAAAGAAAGAAAACCATGCTCAGCCCACGCCTTTAATCCCAGCACTCAGGAGGCAGAGGTAGGAAGATCACTGTGAGTTCAAGGACACCCTGAGACAACAGAGTGAATTCCAGGTCAGCCTGAGCTACAGTGAGACCCACAAAAATGGCCATGTTGGAACACATGCCTGAAATCCTAGCATTCAGGAAGTGGAGGCAGAAAGATCAGAAGGTCAAGGACTGAGGTCAGTCTGAGTTAGATGAGACCCTGTCTCAAAAACTCAACAAACGGGCTGGAGAGATGGCTTAGCGGTTAAGTGCTTGCCTATGAAGCCTAAGGACCCCGGTTCGAGGCTTGGTTCCCCAGGTCCCACGTTGGCCAGATGCACAAGGGGGCGCACGTGTCTGGAGTTCATTTGCAGAGGCTGGAAGCCCTGGCGCGCCCATCCTCTCTCTCTCCCTCTATCTGTCTTTCTCTCTATGTCTGTCACTCTCAAATAAATAAATAAATTAATTTAAAAAAACTCAACAAAACCAGGCTGAAGAGATGGCTCAGTGGTTAAGGCACTTGCCTGCAAAGCCTAAGGAATCTGGTTCAATTCCCTAGTGCCCATGTAAAGCCAGATGCATAAAATGGTGCATGTATCTAGAGTTCATCTGCAGTGGTGGGAGGCCCTGGTACACCCATTCATTCTCTCTCTCTCTCACTGCTTCAAATAAATGAATAAAATATTAAAATTAAAAACATCATTTATGGAATTTCTTCCAAACCAGCTACTGATTAAGAGTTCCTAGCTGGGTGTGTTGGTACACGCCTTTAATCCCAGCACTATGGAGGCAGAGATAGGAGGATCACCAAGAGTTCAAGGGCACCCTGAGAATACAGTTAATTCCAGGTCAGCCTGAGCCAGAGTGAAACTGTACCTCGAAAAACCAATAATAATTGCTTTATTTTTTCCACCTTGAACACTGATCATCATATTCACCATTCTATAAAAATTTGTTTTCCTTACAACGTGCTCCTCCAGACACAAAATGGCCTGGATATCCATGACCTCGGAGTGCCTGACACAAGACCATCATAATAGGAGGTAACAGATGATGACATCAAAATAAAACAGACTGATTGAGAGGGAGAGGGGATATGGTGGAGAATGGAGTTTCAAAGGAGAAAGTGGGAGGAGGGAGAGCATTACCATGGGATATTGTTTATAATCATGGAAGTTGTTAATAAAAGTAAATTAATTTAAAAGAAAATTAAACATATATATATATATATATACATACATATATATATATACACACACACACACACACATATACATATACATATACATATACATATACATATACATACATACATATATATTTAAGCACTGGAAAGATGGTTCAGCAGTTAAAGGTACTTGCTTGCAAAGCCAGCCAACTTGAGTTCAATTCCCCAGTACCCACATACCACATAAAGCCATATGCACGAAGTGGCACATGCAAATGGAGTTTGTAGCAGCAAGAGGACCTGGCATCCTATAGTTTCAGTCTCTCTCTCTCTAATATATTTTTTTAAAATATTCTTTAATAAAAGAGACCTTAGCACTGAAGAGATGGCTTAGCAATTAAGGTGTTTGCCTGCAAAGCCAAATGGCCCAGGTTAACTCCCCAGATAAGCCATATGTACAAGAAATACATAAGCCATATGTACAAGAAAGTACATGTATCTGGAGTTCATCTACAGTGGCTGGATACCCTAATGTGTCCATTCATTTCTGTCTCCTCTCTTTCTCTCTCTCTCTCAAATGAATAAATAAAAATAAATAAATAAAAATTTTAAAAAATAATACTGAGCAACAAAAAAGAGGCTGGTGGTATCACCATACCTGATTTTAACCTATACTACAGAGCCATAGTAACAAAAACAGCATGGTACTGGCACAAAAACAGACATGTAGATCAGTGGAACAGAATAGAGGACCCAGATGTAAGCCCAAGTAGCTATAGCCACCTGATATTCGATAAAAATGCCAAAAATACTCATTGGAGAAGAGACAGCCTCTTCAACAAATGGTGTTTTGAAAACTGGATAAATATCTGCAGAAGGATGAAAATAGATTCTTCTCTCTCGCCATGCACAAGAATTAAGTCCAAATGGATTAAAGACCTTAACATCAGACCGGAAACTTTGAAACTGCTAGAGGAAAAAGTAGGGGAAACCCTCCAACATATTGGTCTTGGCAAAGACTTTCTAAATACAACCCCAATTGCTCAGGCAATAAAACCACAGATTAACCACTGGGACCTAATGAAATTACAAAGATTTTGCACCGCAAAGGACACAGTGAAAAAAGCAAAGAGGCAACCTACAGAATGGGAAAAAATCTTCGCCAGCTATATATCTGATAAAGGATTAATATCTAGGATATACAAAGAACTCAAAAAGTTAACTAATAAGGAATCAAACAGGCCAATCAAAAAATGGGCTAAGGAGCTAAATAGAGAGTTCTCAAAGGAAGAAATACGAATGGCATATAAGCACCTAAAAAAATGTTCTACGTCACTAGTCATCAGGGAAATGCAGATTAAAACTACATTGAGATTCCATCTCACTCCTGTCAGATTGGCCACCATCATGAAAACAAATGATCATAAATGTTGGCGGGGATGTGGAAAAAAAGGAACCCTTCTGCACTGCTGGTGGGAATGCAATCTGGTCCAGCCATTGTGGAAAACAGTGTGGAGGTTCCTAAAGCAGCTAGAGATTGATCTACCATATGACCCAGCTATAGCACTCCTAGGCATATATCCAAAGGACTCATCTCATTTCCTTAGAAGTACATGCTCAACCATGTTTATTGCTGCTCAATTTATAATAGCTGGGAAATGGAACCAGCCTAGATGTCCCTCAACAGATGAGTGGATAATGAAGATGTGGTACATTTATACAATGGAGTTCTACTCAGCGGTAAAGAAAAATGAAGTTATGAAATTTGCAGAAAAATGGATGGACCTGGAAAGTATTATACTAAGTCAGGTAACCCAGGCCCAGAAAGCCAAGCGCCACATGTTCTCCCTCATATGGGGATCCTAGCTACAGATGACTGGGCTTCTGTGTGAGAATGAAAATACTTAGTAGCAGAGGCCAGTAAGTTGAAAAGGAGACATAATGGGTGGAGAAAGGAAGGGAGGAGGATACTTAATAGGTTGATATTGTATATATGTAATTACAATGATTGTAATGGGGAGGTAATATGATTGAGAATGGAATTTCAAACGGGAAAGTGTGGGGGTGGGGAGGGAGGGAATTACCATGGGATATATTTTATAATCATGGAAAATGTTAATAAAAATTAAAAAAAAAAAAAAAAAAAAGAATAAGGCTCAGCCTCATCCAAAACACCTTGGAGTAGTTTAGAAATGTGGGGGGGGGAGTTCGTACAGGGCTGGAAATGTGGCTCAGTTGATACGCATCACAAAGCCCTGCATTCAATTGCCAGAACCATGTAGATGAGGCACATGCCTGTAATTCCAGCACTGTGGAGGTGAAGACAGGAGGATCAGGAATTCAAGGTCAGTCTCAGCTACATATTGAGTTAAAGGTCACCCTGGGCTACACGAGATCCTGTCTCATAAAAAGAAAAGAGAAAGAAAAGCCATAACATGAAAAGATCCCTCGAGGTTATAGGAAAAAGTAAATTCCAGAATGAGTTCTAGGGAGTAGGACCCTGTATATGTCATGTAAAAGACCACAGTGGGGGCTGAAGAGATGGCTTAGCTGTTAAGGCATTTGCTTGCAAAGCCAAAGGATCCGGGTTCAACTCTCCAGGACCCACGTAAGCCAGATGCACAAGGGGGCGCATGTGTCTGGAGTTCATTTGCAGTGACTGGAGGCTCTGGTGTGCCCATTCTCTCTCTTCCTCTCTCTCTCTCTCTCTCTCAAATAAATAAATAAAAATGAAGTTTATAAAAAAAAAAAAAAAAAAAAAATTTTAAAAGAGAGACCTTCAAGCCAGGCACAATGCAACATGCCTTTAATTCTAGAATTCGGGAGACTGAGGTAGGAAGATCACCATAAATTCAAGATTACTCTAAGACTATATAGTGAATTCTAGGTGAGCCTAGGCTAGAGGGAGACTGTATCTCAAAAGACAAAAAAAAAAAAAAAAGAACACTAGGGGCTAGAAAGATGACACAGCAGTTAAAGGTACTTCTTTGAGCTGGGAAAATTGCTCAGTGGTTAAAGGTGCTTGTTTGCAAAGGCTGGCCTGGGTTTAATGCCCAGTACCAAAGTAAAGCCAGAGGCACAAAGTAGCACATGAATCAAATTTGTTTAGCAGTGGCAAGAAGCCCCGGTGTGTATCTCTGTCTAATAAAAAAGAAATAAAGGGCTAGAGAGAAGGCTTAGTTGTTAAGGCGCTTGGCTGCAAAGCCAAAGGACCCAGGAGCCACTTTTGTGCATCTGGCTTTACATGGGTACTGGGGAAATGAACCAGGGTCTACAGGCTTTGCAAGCAAGTACCTTTAACCAATGGGCCATGTCCTCAGCCCTGAAATGCTCTTTTGTTTTGTTTTGTTTTGTTTTTCAAAGTAGGGTCTCACTCTAGCTCAGGCTGACCTAGAAGTCACTGTGTAGTCTCAGGGTGGCCTCGAACTCACAGTGATCCTCCTACCTCTGCCTCCTGAGTGCTGGGATTAAAGGCGTGTGCCACCACGCCTGGCGAAATGCTCTTTCTTGTCGTCAGCTTTGTAATTGTCTTCCCATCCATTAGATGTCACCCCAAAAGTACTTCACTTCCTTAAAAAAAAAATCTTCCCAGCCTAGGTCATTGCTAGACTAGATTAGTTTATGCTCCCAGAAGAGCTATAATCAAGATGTCTCCTTCCTGTCACAGAAGTGACTACACACTGATTTGTGAGGTCTTTTGGTTGACTGGACTGGCAGCTCCAGGAAGGAAAAGACCGCCTGGTTTTACTCACCACTGTCCCCCGTGCCTGTCACATGGTAGGTGCTCCAGAAATACTTGAACAGCCATATTTGACCAGTAAGCAGCAGGGTTAAGAAAGGCTTACGAGTCAGGGTCAGAGAGATGGCTCTGGGGCCAAAGGGACTTACTTACAAAGCCTGCCAGCCCAGGGTCAGTTCTCCAGTACCATGTAAAACCAAATGCATTAAGTGGTGCAGTGGTGCAAAGATCTAGAGTTTGGTTTTGGTGGTAAGAAGTCTGGTGTGCCCTTTCACTCTCCTCACAAATAAATGAATATATATGTACATACATATATATATATATTTTTTTTTTCTTTAAAAGAAAGACTTGGTCTGGAGAGATAGCATAGTGGTTAAGGTGCATGCCTTGTGAAGCCTAAGGACCCATGTTCGACTCTCCAGCTCCCATTTTAGCCAGATGCACAAAGGTGAGGCAAGCTCAAGGTCACACATGCCCACTAGGTGGCACAAGCGCCTGGTGTTCAATTACAGTGGCTGAGGCCCTGGCATGCCAATTCTCCTCTCTCTGTCTCTCTCTTAAAAAAGGGGGCGGAGGGGGCCTGAGAGATGACTTAGCAGTTAAGGCACTTGCCTGCAAAGCCAAGGACCCAGGTTCGATTCCCCAGGACCCATGTATACCAGATACACAAGGTGGTACATGCATCTAGAGTTCGTTTGCAATGGTTTAGAGACCCTGGCATGCCCATTCTCTCTCTCTCTCTCTCTCTCTCTCTCTCTCTCTCTCTCTCTTCCTCTCTCTCCCTCTTTCTCAAATGAATAAATGAAAATATTTTTTAAAAAAGAAAAGAAAAAGAAAGACGGCTGAAAGGACAAAACAGGGCTGGTGGCAAGGTGAGACTGAGTGGGGAAGGGCACGTTAAGCAGAAATCAGTGCATGCAAAGCCCAGAGCCTGCAAGGAGTGCTCAGAAGGGCTGGTCCTCACCGGCAGCTTGACAGGCATGGGCGAAGACAATGATGTCATCAAAGGGCCAGGTGTAGTTGGGATGAGGTGGGTAGAAGGCGAGCTGGGCTGTCCCCTCAGCCCGCAAAGACACCAGGAAGGTAGAGTGGACCATGGGGACGCGGAAGCAGCCTCGGCGCTGGCGGTTCTTGGTGGGGAAGTACTCCGTTGTTCGGCGGTAGTAGCCCTAGGAGAGGAGATTCTCTGGACTGAGGGCACCCTGCCCCGGGCAGCCACACACACTCAGACCTCAGGCTCTCTTCTCTCCAGGTCCCACCTCCCAGGACGTCAAGCCTCCTGGGGTCTCACCTCAGCCTCACCTGTGGGGTGATTCCACACCAGAAGTTGGAGTAGTAGGTCTGGGAGTCCAGCATTGGGGCCACCACGGGTAGCCCCTGCTTAGTCAGAAGCCGCAGTGTCTGGTTGTTGGTCAGAATGTTGTCTGTGTCTGCAAACTTGGGGAAGGGAATGTTACAGGTCCCAGTCCTGTCTGGGCCGAAGCCTCCCGGGCAGTCACTGTGTGTGAATTCCTCCTGCATAGCTCCAGGTATGCAATGGGTATTCCCTTTGAGAGGTCTAGCCAACAAACCCAGTAGATCTGTTTCTATCAAAAAAAAAAAAAAAAAAAAAAAAAGAGCCAGGCGTGGTGGCGCATGCCTTTAATCCCAGCACTCGGGAGGCAGAGGTAGGAAGATTGCCATGAGTTCGAGGCCACCCTGAGACTCTATAGTGAATTCCAGGTCAGCCTGGGCTAGAGTAAGACCCTACCCCAAAAAATCAAAAAAACAAAACAAAACAAAACAAAAAGTCTGGGGGCTGGAGCGATGGCTTAGCGGTTAAGGCACTTGCCTACAAAGCCAAAGGACCTAGGTTCGATTCCCCACGACCCACGTAAGCCAGATGTACAAGATGGTGCATGCATCTGGAGTTCATCTGCAGTGGCTGGAGGCCCTGGTGCCCCCATTCTCTATCTGCTTCTTTCTCTCTCTCAAATACACATATAAATAAATAAATAGTTAAAAAACAACAACAGTCTGGGGCTGGACAGATGGCTTAGTGGTTAACCTGCAAAGCCTAAAGACCCAAGTTTGATTCCCTAGTACCCACGCAACCCAGATACACAAGGTGGTGCATGTGTCTGGAGTTTGTTTGCAGTGCCTGAAGACCCTGGTGTGCCCATTCTCTCTCTCTCTCTCTCTCAAATAAATAAATTAAGTTAAATTAATCTTAAAAAAAAAAAAAAAACAGTCTGGTAGCCAGATGCACAAGGGGGTGCACGCATCTGGAGTTTGTTTGCAGTGGCCCTGGCGTGCTCATTCTCTCTCCCTCTCTCTTTCTCTTTTATTTTCAAATAAATAAATAAAAATCAAATATTTTTTTTTTTAAGTCCAGGATATTGTCTCAGAGTTCAGATCCAGAGATTAGACCACAGTAGCAGATCTAAGAATCTATCTGAGGGCTGGAGAGATGGCTTAGCAGTTAAGGCGCTCACCTGCAAAGCCAAAGAACCAGGTTCAATTCCCTAGGACCCATGTAAGCCATCCTGAGACTACAAAGTGAATTCCAGGTCAACCTGAGCTAGAGTAAGACCCTACCTCAGAAAGGAAAAGAAAAGAAAAGAAAAGAAAAGAAAAGAAAAGAAAAGAAAAGAAAAGAAAAGAATCTATCTGAGATCTGTATTATTATTTTTTTTTAATTTTTATTTATTTGAGAGCGACAGACACAGAGAGAAAGGCAGATAGAGGGAGAGAGAGAGAGAATGGGCGCGCCAGGGCTTCCAGCCTCTGCAAACAAACTCCAGACGCGTGCGCCCCCTTGTGCATCTGGCTAACGTGGGACCTGGGGAAGTGAGCCTCGAACTGGGGTCCTTAGGCTTCACAGGCAAGCGCTTAACTGCTAAGCCATCTCTCCAGCCCTGAGATCTGTATTAAAGAGTGCATCTGGGTGGGAGATGACTGAGTGGTAAAAGGCACTGGCTTGCAAAGCTTGCTGGCCAGGGTCTGATTCCACAGCACCTATGTAAAGCCTAATGCACACTGTGGTACAATGTGTCTGGGGTTTATCTGCAGTGGCAAGAGGCCTTGGTATGCTCATTCTCTTTCTCTCTCTCTCTCTCTCTCATGCAAATAATTAAAAATAAAACAGGGGCTGGAGAGATGGTTCACTGGTTAAAGTACTTGCCTGCAGAGACAACTGACCCAAGTTCAATTCTCCAGTACCCATGTAACCCAGATGCACAAAATGGCACATGCATCTGGAGTCCATTTGAGAGGCTGGAAGCCCTGACATGCCCATTCTCTTTGTCTATCTCTCTTCTATCTCCCTCTGCTTGCAAATAACTAAATAAATACATAAAAAAAATAAATCATAGCCAGGCGTGGTGGCATACACCTTTACTCCCAGCACTCAGGAGGCTAAGGTAGGAGGATTGTTTTGAGTTTGAGGCCATCCTGAGACTACATAGTGAATTCCAGGTCAGCCTGGGCTGGAGTGAGTCCCTACCTTGAAAAATCCAAACAAAGCCGGGCATGGTGGCACATGCCTTTACCCCAGCACTTGGGAGGCAGAGTTGGGAGGATCACCATGAGTTCAAGACCACCCTGAGACTACACAGTGAATTCCAGGTCAATCTGGGCTAGAGCAAGACCCTACACTGAAAAAGAAAACAAAACAAAAAAGACTATATCATATCCAAAGGTCTTCCCAGAGCTCTATTCCAGGACTATTCTCAATTTATACTCTAGACATTAGCCCAGAACTCTAGGCCCAACATGTACCCTAGGCTCTGTATCAGGGACTCAGACTCAGCACCTACTGTGAAGTCAGATTCAGGGATCCAAGCTCAACATCTGATCTGAGCTCTGAAACATGCAGCCTACAGGTGGTTTGATGCAACCCCAGGACTTCTGTCGTGGGCAGATGCCAGCAGCTATCAGAAGCCCAGTGCTAAGCCAGGCTTCCTTACCAGGATGTAGTCAGCTCCCCAGGCCCTGGCAAAGGTCAGCGCTTCCTGCTTCAACTCCATCAAAAACTGGTGCCTTTCCTTGGTCCAGTGCTTGGGACCTTCCTCATGTGGGTAGGCCCTAAGGGGATGAAGAGATCAGATGTTCCCTTGGGATAGAGGCCTCTCCTCTCTGCAGAGCTGTGGTCAGTTTCTGGCCTTGGAGACTACCGTTGCTGTCCATCTCCCCCAGCTCCCTTGTGCTCAGAGTCTCACCTGGCCTTCTCCTGCGGCCTCCACAGCACAGCAGCATAGTCACCCCCCACAGCCGCCAGCCACTCCTGCAGCATCTCGGTGGTATTGTCCACGTTGTGGTCTGTGGCGCACCTGGGGACACAGAAGAGGAAGGGTAAGGGAGCACGGCCTCAGAAGGACAGAACCTACAAGGTTGGCCTTGACCTTGAAATGCCAACACCCTTAAGGCTGGGAGCAAAGAGGGGAGATGTGCTACAGTGGAGGGACAGAGGTAGCACTGCTAAACACAGATCATCCTGTGACCTGCTCTGTGAGCTCAGGCAGGTCCTATCCCTATGTGCCCTCACTTCCTCCCCCTGTAACTTTGTGCTTTTTTTTTTTTTTTTCCCTCAGGTAGGGTTTCACTCTAGCCCAGGCTGACCTGAAATTCACTATGTAGTCTCAGAGTGGCCTCGAACTCACAGCGATCCTCCTACCTCTGCTGGAATTAAAGGCGTGAGCCACAATGCCCAGCTTGCTTTGTGCATTCTCCCTGTCGGTAGCAGGGATTGAACCTGGGGCTCTGTGTGCTGGCCAAGCTCTCTATCCCTGAGGGAGAGCCTCAGCTGATGAGTGCATTTTGAAAAATGAAAAGTACCTTGACCTTAAAGAAGGATGGCACCTGCCACAGCCCCTCCCTCCCTTCCTTCTTTCCTTCCTTCCTGTGGCACCAGAAGCTAGGACCTTTCCCTCTCTGAATCAGACAGAAAGACACTGTTGTAATTAGGACCAAGCCATGCTCTGAGCATCCCTGAGAAGTGCTGATGGCCCTAGTTCTGTTGTCAGGGAGCAGAACCTCCTCTCTCCTGGGGAAGGGGCTCCCATAATGGAGACAGAAGGTTTAGCCAATAGCCCAGGTTTTAGGCGATGCTGCCCCTTTAAGCCAATTCCCCAGAAATGAAGACTAGCTACGTGTCAAGACTTACAGGGGTGGGAACTGACTCCCAAACTGTGGTATCTGTGGGCGGCCTCCCCAGGCCACAGCTCCACCTCCAATCCAACTTTGGTGTGCCATGAGGGGCTGTTTGTCATTTCTCTCAGTTCATCCCCAGCCTCAACTTGGGACTCCTCCCTGTTTAGGCTTTTATAGACAAGCCTCCACAGTGTCCTATGGGGAAGAAGTCCTGGGTTATCATGACCAGCCCCTCTACCCAGAGAGGCTGAAAGTACCAGCAGCCCTAGCGGGAGGGGGGGCTGGTCTGATGGCCCTGCCCAGCATGAAGCCCAGTGCTGAGGGCTCCATCTGCTCCCTAGGAACCTCTACTCTGGCCAATCCCTGATCCTTGCCACGTTGGGACCCAGGGGACCCCAGAGGCTCTCTTCTGCTCCATTCCAATTCAAGCTGACCACAGGTTCCACAGGGATGCAGTTTGGGCTCTGTGGGCTGGGGCAAGAAGGGCAGTGCCCAATTTACCACCAGCAGTTGCTGGGAGGGTTAGGGCAATCCAGGGAGAGATCGGTGGCCCCAAACAAGTCTGGGAGGATTAGGAGGACCCAGGGAGGGATGGGTGTCCCCAAACCAACCATGGCTTTAAGAGGTCTGTCCTTGCCCAGCAAGGAACTAGGGATAGGAGTTTGGGACTGTGGAGAGAGGGGTGGGGGAGAGAGGGAGAGAGAGAAAGTACCTAGTTGGGGGGGGGGGGTAACGATGGGGTCCCCTAGGGAGTGGCTGTCCTGAGGCTGGGAGCTTGATAATCAGAAGTGCCCACCCCTAGGTCTCTCACCAGAGGGCCAGCCTGGCCCGGGGGTAGTCCAGTCTCTCCAGGGCGCCTAAGTAGTGGGGCAGAGAGTGCTCAGCATTGCGAGCCAGGATGACCAGGACCACGGCGGGTAGTGGGGGCTCCGCAGCGTGGAGCCACGGCCCCAATAGGGGCAGCAACGGGAGCAGCGGGACGAGGGGAGCGACGCGCATCGCTGGCGCTCCGAGGAGGCGGCGGAGGCCCCCGGGGCTCCCAGGCCGAGGAGGGGAGAGGGCAAGGCGGGGCCTTGAACCGGGCGGGGCCACGGTGGGCTGGAGGGAAGGGCAGGGGCGTGCCTCTGCGGAGTGAACCCCCACGCCCCTCGCCTAGACCCGGATGCTCCGGTATTCTCGCCCCGGTTGGAGCTCCGGAGGGCCCGGGCCAGAGACGTGCTCCAGGCGCGAGGTGCATCCCTGGAGCAGCCCCCAGCTGCCGGGCCGCAGAGGTGACAGCATGGCGTCGCGGCCTGAGCGTGCACCTCTCGCCTGGAATCCAGACGCCCCTGAATCTTAGACTCCTCGACTCAGCGCGGATCTCCGCCGCAGACATCACCCCCACCCCGCACCCCCGTCCCGCCGTGGGGCCGACGCAGGGAGCTTCGCGGGGAGCCCCGGCTCGCGCCTCCAGCTCTGGCCGGGGCGCCCTCTAGCGGCCACAGAGAGAACTCCGCAAACCCGCCAGACCGTCCCCGAGCGGGAGAGGAAACCCCGAGCGGGGCTGGGGCGGGGGCGGGGGCGGGGTTCCCCTGACCTGGGCTCGCTGTCCGAGTCCCGCAGCCGATCCGGCCCGTGCGTCACTGCCCTCGCCTCGGTCGCCGGCACCAGCACTGCTCCGGTCCTTTAAGAGAGCAAAGTCCACTCTAAGTATCGGGCTCGCGGACACCACAGAGCTCCTGATGCTATATCCAAAGCGGGGCAGGGGTCGGGGGTGCAGCCTCCCCTGGGTCAGGGAGGGTCCTGGATCCCTGCTGGGATGGAACAGTCTCTAGACTGGGGGCGGGGGTCAGAAGGGAGAAGGAGCCTGGAGATGACCTCAGACAGGTAACTCTCAGCGATGACACCTCCTAAAGATTTGAAAGAAGTCCTTGAGAATGAATGTATTTGAGACTAATTTTCTGTGAATGAAGCCTGATCCATTTCATTTCATTTCTTTTTTTTTTTTTTTTTTTTTTTTTTGAGTCACGATCTCATGTAGCCCAGGCTGGCTTTGAACTCACTGTGTAGCTGATGATGATCTTGAACTCCTTGATCCTCCTTCCTCTACCTCCCAAGTGCTGAAGTTATAGACCCACCTCTTGCCAAGCCACCTGGAAAGTCAGCTCTCCTGGGGGCTCCTTACAGTTTCCCTTTGACCTCTTCTAGGCTTCACGGAGGGGTTTAGGCTGAAATACTCAGAGGGGAGGAGAGGGGACGGGAAGGGTGGTGCCAGCACGAAGGGGCTTACCTGGTGATAAGACCACATGTGGGGGCAACGAGCCCTGGCATCTCATCTCCACATTGGCTCCAGTCACAGCTTCCTGTTGGGCCATTTCCAGGCCATTAGCCCTACAATAAGACCATGGAAGCGTCTTGGGGAGACAGAGGAGTCCTCTCCTTGGCTGGCACTAGATACGCTCCGGCAAAAGGCAGTCCCACACTCCCAGTCCTTCAGTGAGGATTTCTTTTTTGTTTTTTTGAGGCAGGGTCTCATTCTAGCTCAGGCTGACCTGGAATCTGGCTGAGAATTTCTGTTCTAAGCCTCACCCATCCCAGTGATTCAAGAAAAGCCTTTGGTGCTCTCCTTAGCAGCACATATACTAAAATTGGAACAATACAGAGATTACCATGGCCCCTGCGCAAGGATGACTCTCAAATTCGTGAAGCGTTTTATAATAAAAAATTTTTAAAAAGAAATCTGCCTCAAAAATATAAAACAGCCTGGTGTGGAGGCACATGCCTTTAATACCAGCACTTGGAAGGCAGAAGTAGGAGGATCACCATAAATTCAAGACCACCCTGAGACTGCATAGTGAATTCCAGGTCAGCCTGAGCTGGAGTGAGACTCTAACTCGAAAAAAAAAAAAAAAAAAAAAACAAGAAAGAAAAGAAAAGAAGAAATAATTCAAGCTGAGTATGGTGGCTCACGCCTTTAATCCCAGCACCCAGGAGGCAGAGGCAGGATTGCTGTGAGTTCAAGGCCACCCTAAGACTACATAGTGAATTCCAGGTCAGCCTGAGCTAGAGACCCTACCACAAAAAGAAAGAAAGAAAGAAAGAAAGAAAGAAAGAAAGAAAGAAAGAAAGAAAGAAAGAAAGGAAAAGAAAAGAAAAGAAAAGAAAAGAAAAGAAAAGAAAAGAAAAGAAAAGAAAAGAAAAGAAAAGAAAAGAAAGGAGGAAAAATTCAAATAGGGCCTGAGGAGATGGCTCAGTGTGGAAGAGTGAGAGCTTGCCCCAAAACATGAGGGACTGAGTTCAACCCCCAGAAACAACAGCTCCTGATTCAGTGAGAAACTCCATCTCAAGGAAACAAAGGAGAAAGAGTGGTAGAAGGACACCTAATAGTCTCCTCTGGCTTCCAGGTATGTGTACATGGGATATACCCATCTACATACACATGCATACACATGCCAAAACAATGCATTAGGTGGTTCTTTGGGGGCTGAGAGGATGGCTTAACAGGTAAGAGCATTTGTCACACAACCATGAGGGTCTGAGATGGCCTGAGATTGATCCCCAGCACCACACAAAAAGCTGGGCTTGAGCCTGACATGGTGGCACACACCTTTAATCCCAGCACTTGGGAGGCAGAGATAAGAGGATCCCTGTGAGTTCAAGGCCACCCTGAGACTCCATAATTAATTCCAGGTTAGCCTAGACCAGAGTGAGATCCTACCTCAAAAAAAACAAAGAAACAAACAAATCAAAAAATAAAAGCTGGGCTTGGGGCTGGAGAGATGGCTTAATGGTTAAGGCACTTGCCTGCAAATCCAAAGGATCCAGGTTCAACTCCCTAGGACCCACATAAGCCAGATGCACAAGGGAGAGCACGCATCTGGAGTTCATTTTCGGTGGCTGGAGGCCCTGGCGCGCCCATTCTCTCTCTCTCTCACTCTCTCTCTCTCTCCCTGCCTATTTCTGTATCTCTCTCTCAAATAAATAAAAATAAAATAAAATTTAAAAAGCTGGGCCTAGTCCATGCACACCTGTAAACCCAGCTCAATAAGGAGCAGAGACAAAGGAATTCCCGGGGCTCACTGGTCAGCCAGTCTACCCCAGAGCAGCAGTTCTGAGTTCTGAGAGCTTCTGTCTCAAGGAAACAATACGAGAAAGCAATAGAGAAAGATACCTGACATTCTCCTCTGGCCTCACACATACACCATGTGCACACCAAAAGCAAAGCCATTAGTTATTTAAATGGATATAAAAATTAAAAACTAGAATTGGGCATTGTGGTGCACACTGTTAATCCCAGCTTTTGGGAGGAAGAGGTAGCAGGATCTCTGTGAGTTCAAGGCCACCCTGAGACTACATAGTGAGTTCCAGGTCAGCCTGGGCTAGAATGAGACCCTACCTCAAAAAAAAAAAAAAAAAAAAAAAAGCGTGTAGCCCATATGTTAGCACAAGCCTGTGATTTCGGTGCTTGGTGGGGACAGAGGCAAAACGATTGGGAATTCAAGCCTAGCTTGGGCTAGAGAACAAGTCTCTGTCTCAAAAACCAAGACCTGGGCTGGAGAGATGGGTTATCAGATACGGCGCCTGCCTGTGAAGTCTAAGGACCCATTTTCAACTCTCCAGGTCCCATGTAAACCAGACACACAAGGTCACACAAGCACACAAGGTTACACATGCACACAAGGTGATGCTTTCGTCTGGAGTTCAATTGCAATGGCTGGGGGCCTTGGTGCACCAATTCTCTCTCTCTCTGTCTCCCTTTCTCTCACTACCACCCCCTCATAAAAAAAAAAAAAAGTTAAGGCTTTTGCTTGCAAAGCCAAATGACCCAGGTTCGATTCCCCAGGACCCATGTTAGCCAGATGCACTAGGGGGCACACATGTCTGGAGTTTGTCTGCAGTGGCTGGAGGCCCTGGCATGCCCATTCTCTCTCTCTCTCTCTCTCTCTCTCTCTCTCCCTCCCTCCCTCTATCAAAGAAATAAATAAAAGGAAAAGAAAACACACACACACACAGGAGCTGCCGGGCAAGGTGGCATACACCTTTAATTCCAGCACTTGGGAGGCAGAGGTTGAAGAATCACAGTGAGTTCAAGGCCACCCTGAGATTACATAATGATTTCCAAGTCAGCCTGGGCTAGGCTAGAGCAAAATGCTACCTTAAAAAAAAAAAAAAGGGGCTGGAGAGATGGCTTAGCGGTTAAGCGCTTGCCTGTGAAGCCTAAGGACCCCAGTTCGAGGCTCGGTTCCCCAGGTCCCACGTTAGCCAGATGCATAAGGGGGCGCACGCATATGGAGTTCGTTTGCAGAGGCTGGAAGCCCTGGCACGCCCATTCTCTCTCTCTCCCTCTACTGTCTTTCTCTCTGTGTCTGTGGCTCTCAAATAAATAAATAAATAAATAAAGAGCTGAGGCCTGGGAAGATAGCTCAGAGATCAAAGATAATTGCTTGCAACTCCTGCTGGTCAGGTTCAATTCCACAGCTGCCCATATAAAGCAACAACACACACACACCTGAAAATAAATAAATAAAAACCAAAGGAGGGTGGGTTGGAGAGATTGCCTAATGGTTAAGGAAACTGCCTGCAGAGCCTAACAACCTGAGTTCAATTCCCCGGTACCCACATAAAGCCAGTTTCACAAAGTGGCACACATATGCAACTGGAGTCTGTTTGCAGCAGCTAGAGGCCCTGTTGTGTCCATTCTCTCTGTCTCTCTTAAACAGATAAATAAATAAAAACAGGTTTTAGAAGCTGGGCATGGTGGCACACACTTTTAATCCCAGCACTTGAGAAGCAGAGGTAGGAGGATCTCCATGAGTTTGAAGCCACCCTGAGACTACACCAGGTCATCCTGGGTTAGAGTGAGACTCTACCTTGAAAAAAACAAACAAAAAGTTTTAGGGTTGGAGAGAATACTCAGTGGTTAAGGCACTTGCCTGTGAAGCCTGAGGACACAGGTTCTATTTCCCCAGTACCCACATAAAGCCAGATGCACAAGGTGTCATGTGCATCTAGAGTTCATTTGCAGTGGCCATAGGCCCTGGTTTGCCCATTCTCTCTCTCTCTCTTTCTGTCTTCCTCTCTCTTTCAAATAAATAAATAAATAATATTTTTAATTTTTATTTTTTATTTTTTAGAGACAGCGAGTTTTATTGACAGAGAAATAGGAGAGATAGAGAATGGGCGCGCCAGGGCCTCAGCTACTGTAATCAAACTCCAAATACCTGTGCCACGTAGTGGCCATGTGTGACTTTGTGCCTGCCTCACCTTTGTGTGTCTGGCTAATGTGAGATCTGGAGAGTAGAACATGGGTCCTTAGGCTTTGCACCTTAATCACTAAGTCATTTCTCCAATATGTTTGTTTGTTTTGTTTTTCGAGGGAGAGTCTCACTGTAGCCCAGGCTAACAGGCTGACCTGGAATTCACTATGTAGTCTCAGGGTGGCCTTGAACTCACAGTGATCCTCCTACCTTTGCCTCCTGAGTGATTGGACTAAAGGCGTTGGGCCAACATGTCAGGTCAAAGAAAAAAAAAAAAAACTATATATATATATTGACAACTTCTATTCTTACAGACAACAAACCATGGTATTTCCCTCCCCTCCCCAAAATGTATATTGTTAAAAAACCAAGGACGCCAGCTCGGCTAGGTCGGCGAGGGGTGCACGGGGAGGCGAGATGCCCTGGCCCGGCCTTCTCCGTGGCCTCGACACGTCCCTAAATCATGGGCTGGCCCTACTTCCCCATCTCTGGGCCACCGCTTCCTGGCTACCCTGAACCAGATGCACAGCCTAGGGCCCCGAAAGCAACCACCTCTGATGGGGGCCCGGCCACGGCTAAAGGGCTTGGCGCCGTGCGCACATTCATGGCAAACCAAAAAAAAAACCAACTCTGCCAACCGGAAGGGCTGGCGCGCGCCTTGGCACTGACCAAGAGGTGGTCTGCTCCTTTCCTGGTGAAGGCCACACACTACAAGAGCACCACGTGATTCCTATAGAGGGTGGCCGATCCCAGGACCTACCTGGGGTCAAGCTTAAAGCTTCAGAAGAAGTGACCATTGGGCACAGTTACTTGGCACCTCAGAAGCTAGCTCTTCCTGCTCCAGGATTAGCCAATCCTGGGTTCAAATCCCATTTATCATTGTGACTGCCATTAATCCACAGGGGTTCTGCTAGTGAGTTGGAAAGAGGCACCCCTCTGCCAACGCTTCTGCCTTCTGTGTTGGTTGGCAGAGGGATCTCTTATGGGACAGGACAGCTGGACAGTGGTTGTAATAAACAGACCCCCAAGTTGTGGTGTGACTCCCATTGTTCAGTAACACCTCCCCCACACAAATGGCACCCTCCCTGGGCTTTGGTTAACTCTTCCAGAAAATAGTTGGTGGAGTGGCCTCTATTGCTGAAGATTAAACTACATATCCCATGTGCATATTGCACATGCGGGCTGTTTGAGTCTTTGCAGTTTTATGCATAGCATTAAGACTCCATAGCCAAGGAGTTCTTTCAGTCATGGCCATGTGCAAATCCACAGTAATTGTACCATTGACATTGAAAGGGTGTTGAAAAGGTTTGGTGGGCTGGGGGTGGTGATACGTGCCTGTAGTCACCCTACCAAATATATATTTTTAATTTTGTTGTTGCTGTTGTTTTTAGAGAGAGACTCATATAAAGAGAATGGGCGCAACAGGGCCTCCAGCCACTGCAAACGAACCCCAGATGCATTTGCCACCTTGTGCATCTGGTTTACATAGGTTCTAGGGAATAGATTTGACTTTGCAGTCAAACGTCTTAACTACTAAGCCATCTCTCCAGCCCAAAAACCTCTCATGTTTTTTGTTTCTTTGTTTTTGACTTTTAGCTGTATGGTCTAGCTCTAGCCCAGGCTGATTTGGAATTCACTATGTAGTCTCACAGTGGCCTTGAACTCACAACGATCCTCCTACTTCTGCCTCCCAGATGCTGGGACTAAAGGTGTGCACCACCATGCCCGGTTTATTAGATATTCTTGACCTTTTGTTCCATCTGTTTTTTTGTTTGTCTGTTTTTTGAGGTAGGGTCTCACTCTAGCTCAGGCTGACCTGCAATTCACTGTTTTTCAAGTTGGCCTCAAATTTATAGCAATACTCCTACCTCCTGAATGCTATGACTAAAAAAAAAAAAAAAAAAGGGCTGGAGAGATGGCGTAGCGGTTAAGCGCTTGCCTGTGAAGCCTGAGGACCCTGGTTCGAGGCTCGGTTCCCCAGGTCCCACGTTAGCCAGATGCACAAGGGGGCGCACGCGTCTGGAGTTCGTTTGCAGAGGCTGGAAGCCCTGGCGCGCCCATTCTCTCTCTCTCCCTCTATCTGTCTTTCTCTCTGTGTCTGTCGCTCTCAAATAAATAAATAAAATTAAAAAAAAAAAAAAAAAAGACTAGCCAGGTGTGGTGGTACATACCTTCAATCCTAGCAGTCAGGAGGCGGAGATAGGAAGATTGCCAGAAGTTCAAGGCCACTCTGAGACTCCATAGTGAATTCTAGGTCAGCCTGGGCTACAGTGAGACCCTACCTGGAGAAACCAAAAAAAAAAAAAAAAATGCAAGTGGATGAATGATAAAGGAAGGACACCAACATTCTCCTCTTGGCCTCTGCAGGAGCCCAGGGGCACACGCAGGTGCACACACACACACACACACACACACACAATTTGGTCCAATACCTGCCTTGACATTGCCCATTGCCCTTAGCATGGAGCTCTAGCCCCCTCCAAGGGTGACAAGGCCCTGCTTCTCCGGTGCCTTTGCTCTGCATGCACCCCTAATCTCCTGCCCCAGATGAAACAGACAATTTTTTTTTCTTTGTTTTTTTTTTCTCCCCCTAGGTAGGGTCTCACTCTAACCCAGGCTGACCTGGAATTCACTATGTAGTCTCCGGGTGGCCTTGAACTCCTACCTCTGCCTCCAGAGTGCTGGGATTAAAGGCGTGCACCACTACGCCCAGAGTCTATTGAGACTGTGGGGTGTAGTCCAGAGGCAGAGCATGTGCTTATTATACACAGGCTCTGGGTGCAATCCCCAAGTACGGTCTCCATCTGGCCCAGGCTGCTCTGGAATCCACTCTGTAGTCTCAGACTGGTCTCAAACTCATGGCCACCTTGTGCATCTGGCTTACTTGGGTCCTGGGGAATCAAACTTGGGTCCTTTGGCTTTGTAGGTAAGTGCCTTAATCACTACGCCATCTCTCCAGCCCTGATTTTAAACTCATCTTAAGCTGTCTTGGGTCTCTGTGGTGGACCTTTGTCTGATTCCCCACTCGGTGTTTGTTCACCTTTCCAACCCCACCCAGCCCCTGGCTGTGTGGGGGGCTCTCTGCAGAAATATGAGGGGGTCACTGATGGAGGGAAGTTCACCACGTGCCAGTCCTCCCTTACACTCAAATAACGAGATGAATTCTGAAAAGCGACATGGGCAAATTCTAAATCTACAGTGCTCATCACAGTATGGTCCTTGAGCCAGCAGCAGAGGCCTTGTCTGGAAGCTGTTAAAAATGCAAATGCTTGTGGGATATGGGCTGCCGCTCATGCCTGAGATTCCAGCAGTCAGGAGGCTTAGGCAGAAGATTGTTGAGAATTCAAGGCGACCAGTCCACAGCTACATAGCAAGACCCCTGTGCCAACTCCCCTTTCAAATGCAAGAGCCAAGAGTAGTGGTGTAAGTTTATAATGCCAGCACTCTACAAACTGAAGCAGGAAGACCATGTGTTTGAAGTCAGTGTGGGCTACACAATGAGTTCCAGGCCAGCCAGGAATAGTATGAGATGCCAAGTGCCTACCCCTCCACCACGTCTAGGAAATCAGAACCTCTGTGAGTACAGGTCATCTGTTTTCTTTAATTTTTGTTTTTGTTTTTGTTTTGTTTTGTTTTTTGAAGTAGAGTCTCACGCTAACCCAAGCTGACCTGGAATTAACTCTGTAGTCTCAGGGTGGTCTCGAACTCACAGCGATCCTCCTACCTCTGCCTCAGGAGTGCTGGGATTAAAAGTGTGTGCCACCATGCCTGGCTAAAATTTCTTTTTTAATATTTTATTTATTTTGTTTGAGAGAGAGAGAGAGGTAGAGAAAGAAGCAGGAGAAGAGAGTGAGAATGGGCACACCAGGGCTTCTAGCCACTGCAAGTGAACTCCAGACACATGTGCTACCTTGTGCCTCAGGCTTATATGGGTAGTGGGGCTATCAAACCAGAATCCTTAAGCTTCACAGGCAAGTGCCCTAACCACACTAAGCCATCTCTCCAGCCCCCCATTTTTATTCTTTAAGCAGGGTCCCCCTGTAGTCCAGGTTGACCTGGAACTTATTCTGTAGTCCCTAAAGAGTCTCTAAACGCATGGCGATCCTGCCTCGGCCTCCTGGGTACTGGGATTAAAGGCATGCATCACCACACCTGGCAAGAGTTCTTTAACCTTAACAAAAAAAGAAAAAGAAAAAGGAAAGTGTTCTTCTTTGGGGGGAGGAGGGAGAAACGGTCTCACCTAGCAATTTTCATTTCTGGTTTTTTGTTTTGTTTTGTTTTTACAAGGTAGGGTCTCGCTCTAAGCCCAGGCTGACCTGAAAGTCACTATGCAGTCTCAGGGTGGCCCTGGACTCACAGTGCTGCTCCTACCCCTGTCTCCCTAGTGCTGGGATTAAAGACGTGCACCACCATGCCCGGCCTCCATCTGTTTTAACAAAGAATTCCGAATAGCTCTGATGCAGGCTGAGCTTTGAAGCTGCTGTGCTTGTGCCCTTGTTCTCTTGGTCGTGTAGGTGCTGGTACACGCCTGGAAAACAGACCTGGGGCCCATCTGGCTGAGTAGAGTCCTGATCAGCTACAACCAAGGCCCAGGGGCTCTCAATTATGCCCTTCAGCATCCACAGACCCCCGGCCATGTAGTTCTGGGGACAGCCAGGTGGTGGCGCCAGCACCTCAGGGCTTCAGTCTGACACCCTGAACTAGAGTTCCTGGAAGAAGGTCCCCTTACCCAAATCACTTATCCTCCCACTGAGAACCTGAGCGCCAAGGCCTGCTGCCCATGGGCATGTCCTTCTTGGGCCCTGAAGTTGGCACGCTCAGACTGGGGGGTGGGGGTGAATCCCCTATACCTGAGGATTAGGAAAGTGAGTTAGAGACCTTTAAAGGGGTTAGAGAGAAATTAGGGGGTGCCAGGCCTCTGGGACTTGTAAGCAAATAATCCAGATAGATAGCTGTGGTCCAATGGAGTCTGGCCACACCACCCATTCACCCACTGCCTATCACGCAGAGACTTATTTGTGGTCCCAGGGGCTGCTCCCCTGTCACAGTAGGGTAGGGGCAGCTGAAGAGGCTCAGTCAGGGCTCTGGGTTAGAAGTCCTCCTCGTGGCCTGGCATCCAAGCAAGCTGGGAATAGAGACCCAAAGCAGGGAGGACGCTTGGATGGAGCTCTTACCAGTTGCCAGCTTCCCGTCTCTTGTGTTGGGGGCTTTCTGGGCCCCTAGCTTGCTTTGTGGCCATGGTACCCCAGGATCCTGGCCAGAGGACCAGCCCTCACCTTGCTCCTGGTTCTGGATGCAGCTCAGCAGATGGGGATCCAGGAGCCCAGCCTGGGCACCCTTCTCAGCCCTGGTTCCAAGAGCAGCCAGGGCTGAGCAGAGGGTTCCATCCTGTGGTCCCCTGTGTCCCTCCTCTTCTCTATTTGAGGGAAGACTGACCCAGACTCCACGAGGAAGCACCTCAGCCCAGTCTGTTTAGACTTCGTGTCCTCTGGCCTTTCTGCTTTAGGGACTAGCCCACGCCCCTCTCATCTCCTCTCCCGGGTCCACCCAACACCCATATGTCCTGAAGGACCACCCTCTCCCTCTTCCTCTACCAGGACCCCAGATGTGGTACTATCCTCTGAGGCTCTGCCTCTGCTCTCAGGAGGCTGGGACCAAGCCAGATGTTTTTCCTGGGCAGCCAGCTGTTTTGCCCATCAGAAAGCAGCCCTGGCTCCTCTGCTAAAAGTCCTTGCTCAGCTGCAGCGTGGCAGCCCTGCTGGGCCTGGGCCTGGGAGCAGTTAACTCCTCAGGGCCCAGTGGCCTCTCCTTCTGCCTACCATTCCTATTTCTTTCTGCTTTCCCTAGATGGGCACAAGACTTCTGGAGACCCTAAGAAGGCCAAGTATTGCCATCCTCAACCCCTTCCACAACTGCCACTTCCTCCCCACAGAGCCTTGTCCTCAAGTGAACCCAGGTGAGGGCACAAGTACAAAGTGATGTTACCCACCCCCGTTCAGAATAATTAGAATAATAATAGCTGGCCTTAACTGCTGTAAAAGCTCACCAGCAAACATTGAGGTTAGTGCTTAACTGAGTCACTAAAATTCATTTTCACAACTCTGGCATAGGAAATATTTTTTTAAAATTTATTTCCTTATTTGCAAGAGATTAGGTAGATAGACAGATTTGCAAGAGATTAGAAAGATAGATAGATAGATAGATAGACAGACAGACAGACAGGGAGAATAGGCATACCAGGGTCTGTTACTGCTGCAAACAAACTCCAGACACCGAGACACATGTGTCACTTTGTGCATCTAGCTTTACGTGGATACTGGGGAATAGAACCCAAGCCTGCAGGCTTTGCAAGCAAGCACTTGGTTTTGGTGTTTTGTTGTTGCTGTTGTTTGTTTTTTCGAGGTAGGGTTTCACTCTAGCCCAGGCTGACCTGGATTTCACTATGTAGTCTCAGGGTGGCCTCGAACTCATGACAATCCCCATACCTCTGCCTCCTAAGTGTTGGGATCAAAGGCATACACCACCATGCCCGGTTTCAAGCAAGTACCTTTAGCCACTGAGCCATCTCTCCAACCCACAGAGGAAATATTTATTTACTTATTTAGTTATTTATTTATCTATCTATCTTTCATTTTTCAAGGTAGGATCTTGCTGTAGACCAGGCTGACCTGGAATTCACTATGGAATCTCATGGTGGCTTTGAACTCATGGTGATCTTCCTACCTCTGCCTCCCGAGTGCTGGGATTAAAGGTGTGCGTGCGCCACCATGCCCAGCTCTAGAGAGGAAATATTTTTATTTTACAGAAGAAAGCAGGAAGCCAAATTGTGGAGAGTAATCATTTGCCCAAGCTCAGCACAAGTCAGTTTGACACTAGGGTAGCCCTGGTGGCTCTGGGATTGCCCTTGCTGTTTGTGGCTATTGATGTTTTCCCTGAGCCCTCTGACTCGGGCTCTCTTTCCTAGCCTTAGGTCTCAGGAGCCCCATCTGTGAAACAGTGAAACTGATGGATAGAGTTAACTGCTCCCCCAGTCCTGGATGCAGAGCTGGGCGCTGAGCCTTGCTCAGAGCAGAACACCTTCCAAGTATTTATTAGCAGATGACTCCTCCTGGTGGCTGCGGTTGGCCTGGGCGAGGATCCAGCTTC
Organism: Jaculus jaculus; assembly: GCF_020740685.1. NCBI lineage: Eukaryota > Metazoa > Chordata > Mammalia > Rodentia > Dipodidae > Jaculus > Jaculus jaculus. The sequence continues at coordinate 124,661,217 of NC_059102.1, forward strand.
CTTGCCTCCTGGCTGCCTGGCTTGGGGAAAGTAACTACCTCTAAGCTGGAAAATGGAGATGAGAATAATGCATCCTGTTTGTTTGCTTGCTTGTTTGGGGGGAGGGTTTCGAGGTAGGGTCTCACTCTAGCTCAGGCTGACCTGGAATTCCCTATGTAGTTTCAGTGTGGCCTCAAGCTCACAGTGATCCTCCTACCTCTGCCCCCTGCATGCACCACCACACTCAGTTTAATGTTTTAGCCATTCTATTAATTTTTTTGTTTTGTTTTGTTGTTTTTCAAGGTAGGGTCTCACTCTGGTCCAGGCTGACCTGGAATTAACTCTGTAGTCTCAGGGTGGCCTTGAACTCACGGCGATCCTCCTACCTCTGCCTCCCGAGTGCTGGGATTAAAGGCATGCGCCACCATGCCTAGCTTCTATTATTTTTTTTAAATTTATTTTTGGCTTTTTGAGGTAGTCTCACTCTCTAGTTCCAGGCTGACCTGGAACTCACTTTGTAGTCTCAGGCTGGCCTTGAACTCACAGTAATCCTCTTACCTCTGCCTCCCGGGTGCTGGGAGTGAAGGCAGGCGTGTGCCGCCACGCCCGGCTGCATCCTCAGTTTTGATAGTGCAGGGTAGTGGACAGCCCTGGACCCACCATGGAGGACATGGTAGGAAATGTCATGTCTGGCCAGTGTGACTATCAACCTCAGCGTGGAAGGGGCAGAGGAGCCCAGACACCATAGACACCTCCATGCTCAGGGCAGTGCTGGTGCACAGGAGGATTTTGTTATTAGCTGTGAATGAGTGGACCCTGTCCAGGGGTTCCCTCATGGGGAAAGTGGGGAGGAAAGGGCCACAACATGCCCAAGATCATGGTCACCTGGGTGGAGTTGGGCTTCAGCCCATCTCTGATCTTCCAAGGCTCCCTGCTCTTAACTCTACACCCCCCGTGCCTTCTCTGCCGGTACTCGAACCTGGTCTGGGGAAGGGACAAGGGAAGAGGGACATTCCCAGGGCTATGACAGCCCAGAAGGTGACTTGGCTGAGGCTGGGTGGGATCTCAGGGTCTGGGAATGACCCCTCAAGATGCAGTGACCCGTGTTCTTCCCCTTTGTCTCCTCTTCCCTGCCCACCATGGGTCAGTTCCCTGGTCCCAGCCTAGACATCTGGAACTAGGGCAGACAAAGGGCTGCTGGAAGGGACAATAACCTTCTGTCCATTTTCAGATGCTGGGCTGGGTCTGGCCTGGGCTGGGGGCCGGAGCCCCGGCAAGGCGGTGCCAGGCCCCCCGCGGGCAGCGGACAATGTTGGCAGTGATGGAGAGGAGGCATTTCAAAGCGTTTTGTTCCCGCTGACCCCCTTCCCCCCCAACCCTCTCGCCCCAGCTCGGGGTGAGGCCCCAGCCCCACCCCCAGTCACCCAGGCCCTGCTCTGGGCGGCTAGAGGACTGGCCACATTCTTGACCTCAGGGGAAAAGTTTAGACTCTCTGCGCCCTGGGCAACAATAACAGTGTCACAGACCTGATTTAGGAGTAGCACTTACCATCACAAAACAGCAGACAAAGGGACGGGGCTGAGAAAGCTCACTGACGTGCGCCAGCCTCCGGACCTCTCCCACCAGCACCTCTGCGCTTCTCTCCTGGGTTCCGCCCAGGCGCACCAGGTGCCAGGCATGCACTGTGGGCACACCTGAGGACTTGAGGTGGGCAGGAGGTCAAAGAGACTGGGGGCCCAAGTGGAAATCAGGGGCTGTGAGCGTCACTTTCCTCGTCTCCTACCGAGTTGTTGTGTGGCTCTGAGCAGGTCCTTCTGCACACAGCCTCAGTTTCCTTCCCTGTTGTTGGGACCCCCACCCTGCAGGGTTGGAAGCAGGAGTTCTGATCTGTGGCAGAAGGTTAGGATAGCTGGGCCAGAGATGTACACCTGGAGTCCCAGTGACTCTGAAGGCTGAGGGGAGAGCATCCCTAGAGCCCAGGAGACCTAGTGCGGCCTATGCAAGAGACTAAGCCCTGTCTTAAAAAAAAAAAAAAAAAAAAAAAAAAAAGATGGTTTAAGGGGACAGATTTACCCCTCCACTTGGGAAGTACTTCATAGATCCAGGTACTATGTTTACTAAGTCTTTATTTTTGTTTTTGAGGTAGGGTCTCGCTCTAGCCCCAGGCTGACCTAGAATTCACTCTGTATTCTCAGGGTGGCCTCGAACTCAGTGATCCTCCTACCTCTGCCTCTCAAGTGCTGGGATTAAAGGTGTGTGCTGCCATGCCTGGCTTCACTTCTTTCTTTTCTTTTCTTTTTTTTTTCTTTCCTTTTCTTTTCTTTTCTTTTCTTTTCTTCTCTTTTCTTTTCTTTTCTTTCTTTCTTTCTTTCTTTCTTTCCTTCTTTCTTTTTCTTTCTTTCTTTCTTTCTTTTCTTGCCAAAGAGAAAGAGGCAGAGAGAAAAAGAGAAAGAATAGGTGTGTCAGGGCCTCTAGCTGCTGGAAAGTAACTCCAGACACATGCGATGCAGCCCCTTGTGCTCTGGCTTACGTGGGTCCCAGGGAATCAAACCTGGGTCCTTTGGCTTAGCAGGCAATAGGCGCGCCAGGGCCTCCAGCCACTGCAAAGGAACCCCGTGCATCTGGCTTATATGGACACTGGGGAATGGAAACCAGGTCCTTAGACTTTACAGGCAAGCGCTTAACCACTAAGCCATCTCTCCAGCCTCTTCCAAGTCCTTTCTTGCCTTCATCCCCTTCAATCATTTAAACCTCATCCACCTCACAAAACAGCTGTATCACTAACCCCACTTTACAGTTGATCAACTGAGGCTTACAGAAGTTGAGTCACTTGCCTTGGGCCACACTGGAAAGCCAGGCCTCAAGGACTTTCTGCTTTACTCCTGACTGTTCCAGCAAGAGAGAGAGGAGGCAGCTGGCCACTGGTGAGCTGGGGTGGAAGGGCCTCCCCTCCTAGCAGAAGGCTATGAATAAATAAATGTCTGATTATCCCCAGGGGGAATTCCACCCTCAGAGCAGGTGCCTTTAAAAACTGGATTGATTCTTGTGTATGAGCAGAGATTGGCCTGGTTGGGCACCCAGATGCAGGGGACTGGACACAATGACCCCCAGTGATGGCCAGGAATCAGAGGCAATATAAACGCTGTTTAAAGGCTTAAGACTCTGGAGCCTGGCTGTGGGTTTGAATCTTACCCCTGACTGTCCCCAGCTGTGAGTCCATGAACAAGTTCCTTCAATTCTCTCTGCACCCGTCCCCCGCCCCCTCCCCCTGCAATCTTCCCATGTATAAAAACAGAAACCCAACTTACAGGAGTGTAATGCCCATTCAGTGAGTTCCAGCCAAGGCCTCAGCACAGAGCCTGACTCAATGAGGACTGCGTCGATGTGGCACAGTCCTCCCGGCCACTTCCCATAAACCAGCACACCTCACCCCTCACCCCCACCCCCTGCTGGGCACCACTGGCATGCCATTGACTTTGCTTTCCTGGAAGTGGCTGGGCTTTGATTACAGTATGAAAGATTATGGTTAGACACCAAGAGCAAGGGGCTCCCTGTTCTGAGACCTGTAAGGCAAAAGCCAACTATGGTTTCTTGGGGAGTCAGGGGAGACTGGCTACCCTGATACCCAGCGGGGGTTCCTCCTCCATCTAGGCGTGGCTCTGGGCATATAGCCTGGAGCAAAGACAGAAAGAGAAGAGGCGTGAGGTCCTATCCAGACCTCAGAGGAGCTGAACTGTGTACATGGACATGGAAGGAGAGAGGTTGGTAAGGGTGGTGACCACAGCACCAGCCACTACTGCCTTCAGAGTGCTAACGGGCCCTGGCTGGATTGAGCATAAACTCCACTGATTTGCTGTTTACCCAGGTGTAGTTTCCTTTCTGAGCTCATCCTACAGGACTGTTATGTATTGTTTACTTATTATTTTGAGACTGGATATAATGTAGTCAAGTCTAACCTCCTGCCTCTGTCTCCCAAGTGCTGGGTTTACAGTCATGTACCACCGTGCCTGGCAAGTCTTTTAGTATGCAAAGTGTCAATGCAGCCACTGTGATCCTGTCAGTTTAATCAGAAAGTGAATTTAGGCCAGGCGTGGTGGCACACACCTTTAATCCCAGCACTCAGGAGGAAGAGGTAGTAGGATTGTCATGAGTTCAAGGCCACCCTGAGACTACAAAGTGAATTTGGGGGCTGGAGAGATGGCTCAGCAGATAAAGCCTGATTGCCTGGGTTCAATTCCCCAGTAACCACATAAAGCCAGATGCACAAAGTCGGCAGTTCATTTGCAATTGCAGGAGGCCCAGGCACATCCATACTAACTCTATCTGCCTCTCTCTATATATAAATTACATAAAAATATTTAAAATTAAAAGAAATGAATTTGGGGAGCATGACAACCCATGTCTGTCTGTGCCTGAGTTTGAGGGTAACCTGGGCAATATGGTGATATCCTTTCTCACACAGAGACAGACAAAACTGAATCGGAATCCAGGAGTTCTGCCACGCAGACTCCAGCCGCCAACTCCCTTCATTCCCTCATTTCATGTACAGTCTTCTCCAGCCACTGTCCCTTCGACTCTCCTGCCCAAACCACCATTGCACACACCAGCCACGGTGTCCAAGACAGTCCAAACCCCAAATGCTACGATTCTTAGAGACTCATGGAGCTTGTGAGGGTCTTAAGGAACCTACCAAAGACAGCCCCCCTCTCCTTGCCTGGCTGAGAGACCAGAGGAGCACTCACCGGGCAGAGCATGTTGGGGTACCCCTTGGCACGGGAGGCAGATGGCACTGCTGGGTGTCTCCGGTACACACCAGCCTAGGTCCTGCTGCCGAGGAGGGCTGGCCAGGCAGCCCTTCCCAGACCTAGATTTTCCTGGCATCTCTGGGCAGGAAGGGCACCGGCTGGGGGTTGGGTGGAAGGATCAGGAAGGATGGAAGTATCTCCCAGAGGGCTTGTCCCCAACCCTCATCTCACTCTCTAGGTACTGTGGGCCAGGGGCCCAGGGAGCCACGGGTCATCAGGAGCTGGAAGAAGTTGGTTAGGAAGCTGAGCTGACCAGACCCTCTGCCCAACCCCCACCCAAGGCCAGTGGGGCCCACACTGAGGTGTTTGCTTTTCCTGTCTCCACACTGGCTCCATTCAGAGTGGCCCATCCCACCCCAGGCCAGCAGCCAGAGAGCCAGGGCACCAGGGGGCGAGATCTCCACTCAGCCTCCCTCCTTCTCACCCTTCCTGCAGTCTTCACTGAGACAACACAGAACCTGCAACCATAAGGGCCTCCCAGCTTCATGGGACCACGGTAGATGGGTGGCGTGAGTTCCAAAGGAGAAGAGAGAAAGGGAGACAGAATTGAGGAGAGGGTGGGGAAGGGAAGAGGGAGAGGTGGTGGAAAGACAGAGACCTGATGAGAGGTAACAGTCCTTTTGGAAGATGTATGGAGGCCAGCTTGGGACTACACAGTAACTCTTATCTAAAGGGAGACCCTACCTAGAAAAAAAAAAAATTCATCCAGAGGCTAGGGAGATGGCTTAGTGGTTAAGGTGCTTGCCTGCAAAGCCAAAGGACCTAGGTTTGATTCCCCAGAACCCATGTAAGCCAGATGCACAAGGGGCACATGCATCTGAAGTTTGTTTGCAGTGGCTGGAGGCCCTGGTGCACCCATTCTTTCTCTCTCTCTCCCTTCTTTCTCTCATATAAATAAAAAATAAATAAAAATAGTTTAAAAAAGATTTAAAAAAATTCAGCCAGGTATGGCAGCACACACCTAGCAATTGGGAGGCAGAGGTAGGAAGATCACCATGAGTTCAAGGCCACCCTGAGATTACATAGTGAATTCCAGGTCAGCCTGGGCTAGAGAGAGACCCTATCTTGGAAAAAAAAAAAAAAATGGCCTTCAGGCCTAAGGGGCAGAGGGCTGGGCTGTGTGGCTGGGTCAAGAGACAGGGAAGACTGGTTGAGGGCTTCACTGTCTGGCTCTTTGTCCGGACAGTGATGCTGAGATGCCCACCTGAAACCCAGTCTGGGTCAGGGGCCCAGGACTGGTTTTGACCTGGGTTGAGGCCAGGGGAAAAGTTTCCTCAAGTCAGAAGGCCATGGGGGAGACATCACAGGGGGCCTCACTCTTTGCTCTCACTGACTGTCACATTGGTACATAAAGAGGGTAGAAAGGTCAGATTTGGCCTTTCAGGCCCGTGGGAAGAACTCTGCCCATTTCCCTAATCCATATTTATTGGTGTGAGACACGGGGAGGGAGGAAGCCCCTGCCCCCACCCACCGCCCCAGCCAGGCCAGGTTAGCACTAACAGGCTCCATGTCACCCAAATTCTACTCTTTGTCTCCAGATTGGCTCCAGAGTCCTTCCCCTCCCCCTCTCCTTTGCCACCCCCCATCCAGCCACCCTTGGGGTTGCCAAGCAACTATGGAAGGGTAGCTGAGATATTTTCTTTATTACAAGACAACATCGTGGCCCTAGGGGTGGGTAGAGGGGTGCTAGGGGATTAGGGTATCCTGTGCCCTGGGGGGACCACACTATGTCCCTGTGCTCTGGGCATGGGATGTAAGCAGACAGGACCCCAGAACTCAACTGAAGGGAGAGCAGAGCAAAGTAGTGAGGGGTAGACAATCACTCAGTCTAAACAGTGCTACAGGACAAGGCACTGCCAAGAGACCCCAGGCTGAAATCCTTCTTGTTACCACCAGCTGTCATTTGCATTGTCATTTCCCCTCTTGGGGCCTAGGTTTTATCCTTGATAAAATGGAAATGCGTCAGGTGTGGTGGCACACGCCTTTAATCCCTGCACTCCGGAGGCAGAGGTAGGAGGATTGCCATGAGTTTCAGGCCAACCTGAGACTACATCATCATGAATTCCAGGTCAAAAAAAAAAAAAAAAAGAGCTGGAGAGATGGCTTAGTGGTCAAGGAACTTGCCTGTGAAGACTAAGGAATCAGGTAGGAGTCCCCAGATCCCACGTAAGCCAGATGCACGTGGTGGTGCTTGCATCTGGAGTTTGTTTGCAGTGGCCAGAAACCCTGGGGTACCCATTCTCTGTATCTCTCTCTTCCCCTCTCTCTAATAAATAAATAAAACAAAATATTTTTTAAAAATACTATGGTATATTATCTCATTTAATCTTCCCAGAAATATCATGAAACAAACACTGTCCTTTACTTGTTAGGAAACTGAAATTCAGAGATTTGACCTCACACACAGGTAAGGGAGAACTAGGATTTCTGAGTCCCAACTTCTGTTTGAAATAGTAGCTTTATTGAGATGTAACTTATATGTCATGCAATTTGCTCACTGAAAGTATACAACTGAACAGTGTGCAGTATGTTCAGAGCCATGCGCCTGAAATTTTCACCTATTTTACATATACATCACTATGAAAAGAAATACCTCAGTGGTAGAATCCTTGCCTAGCTCGCAGGAGGCCTTAGGTTCAGTCCCAAGAACCAGCAAAACACACACACACACGTGCACACATACAAACACAGCACAGCAAAACAAAAATGGCTGGAGAGATGGCTCAATGGTTAAGTTCGCTTCCTGTGCAAGTATGAGGGCCTGAGTTCTAATCTCCAGAAGTCATGTAAACAGCTGGGCATGGCCACACTCATCTGTAATGCCAGTCCGATGGGTGCAGAGATGGGAGAATGACTGGAGCTCAACAGCAAGCTCCTGAATCAGTAAGAGACTGTCTCAAGGGGCAAAGGGACAGGTGAGTGATGGAGGGGGACACTCAGTGTTTTCCAGCTGCCACAGATGGGTGCATGGGGTGCCACATCAGCACATACATGTGCCTACACCATACGCCACATCCCACAGACTATGCACATGACAAAAACAAAAAGTAGAGCTGGGGAGATGGCACAGAAGTTAAAGGTACTTGCTTGCAGAGCCTGATGTTCCTGATTTGATTCCTCAGTATCCACGAAAAGCCAGGTATACAAAGTGGCACATGCATCTGGAGTTCTTCGTCTGCAGTAGCAGGAGGCCTGGGGGCACCCATACTCACTTTCTCTTAAATAAATAACTAAGGTCTGGAGGAATGCTTAGTGGTTAAGGCCTTTGCCTGCAAAGCCAAAGGACCCAGGTTTGACTCCCCAGGATCCATGTTAGCCAGATGTACAAGGGGGCACATGTGTCTGGAGTTTATTTGCAGTGGCTGGAGGTCCTGGCATGCCCATTCTCTCTCTCTACCTCTTTCTCTCTGTCAAATAAATGAATAAAAATAAAATATTAAAATAAATAACACATATAAATATCTATTTACTTATCTATCAATCATCATCATTTATATATCTATTTGTATATCAGGTGTGGTAGCACGTGCCTATAACCCCAGCACTCAAGAGGCTGAGGTAGCCAGGCATGGTGTCACAGACTTTAAGCCCAGCACCGGAGAGGGGAGGCAGAGGTTGGAGGAATTCTGTGAGGTGAAGGCCCGCCTCGGACTACAGAGTTAGTTCCAGGTCAACCTGGGCTAAAGTGAGACCTTACGTCAACAAACAAAAAAGAGGATGACCCAGCACTCAGGAGGCAGATGTAGGAGGATCACCGTGAGTTCGAGGCCACCCTTAGACCCCATAGTGAATTCCAGGTCAGCCTGGGCTAGAGTGGGACCCCACCTCGAAAAACCAAAAAAAAAAAAAAACAAAAACAAAAAAAAGAGGATGAGGTAGGAGGATTGTTGTGTTTGAGGTCATGTAAGAGTACTGGCAAGCAGGGCATGGTGGTGCACGCCTTTAATCCCAGAACTCAGGATGCAGAGGTAGGAGGATCACCGTGAGTTCGAAGCCACCCTGAGACTACATAGTGAATTCTAGGTCAACCTGGGCTAGAGTGAGACCCTACCTCAAAAAGAAAAAAAAAAGAGTACAGGCTACTTTTACATGCTAGAGCTCTCTACAAATAAATGGTTTACCTGGAGCCCAGGAGAGGTCAAGGCTGGCCTGGGGAGACACAGTGAGTAGCAACAATATTCTTCCCTCTATTCTAGACTGCAAAACCAGGGAAAAGACTGCAGACTCTGGACTACCCAGCACAGAGTTGAGGCCTGCCAACCCTGCCACCACCACAGCTGCTCCACAGGAATTTTCTGTCATGCTCTAGGTCCTAGGCTTGCTTTTGAAGTTCCCTATGGAGGTCCTGGTGTGCTGGAGGGCACCCTTCAAAAATGCCCCGTTCCACACTTAGAACCTCAGCTGATTTGCAATAAATATTCATGCACCCACTCAATTCTTTTTTATTCCCCCATACCCATGGTCTTGCAAATGCTAGATAATCACTAAACCACTGAGCTACAATCCCAATCCTTGCCCCCCACCTCCTTTTTGTTTTTTGTTTCCTTGGTTTTTTTTTTTTTTTTTTTTGGTTTTTCGAGATAGGGTCTCATTCTAGCCCAGGCTGACCTGGAATTCATTATGGAGTCTCAGGGTGGCCTTGAACTCACAGCGATCCTCCTACCTCTGCCTCCCAAGTGCTGGGATTAAAGGCGTGCGCCACCACGCCCAGCTGTTTTCTTGGTTTTTCAAGGTTATGCCTCACTCTAGCCCAGGCTGACCTGGAATACTCTCAAGGTGGCCTCAAACTCCTGGCAATCTTCCTACCTCTGCCTCCCTGTTGCTGGGACTAGAGGCAAGTGCATCATGCCTGATTCCCTCATTTTCTGGTTTTTATTTTTATTTTTATTTATTTTTATTTTTATTTTTTTTTGGTTTTTGGAGGTAGGGTCTCACTCTGGTCCAGGCTGACCTGTAATTAACTCTGTACTCTCAGGGTGGCCTTGAACTCATGGTGATCCTCCTACCTCTGCCTCCTGAGTGCTGGGATTAAAGGCATGCGCCACCACGCCCGGCATTGTTTTTTTTTTTTTTTAATATGTATTTTTATTTATTTATTTGACAGAGAAAGAGGGGAAGAGAGAGAATGGGTGTGCCAGGGCCTCCAGCCATTGGAAACAACTCCAGACACGTGTGTCCCATTGTGCATCTGGCTAACGTGGGTCCTGGGGATTCGAATCTGAGTCCTTTGGCTTTGTAAGCAAATGCCTTAAGTGCTAAACCATCCCTTGTTCTTGTTTTACATATATTTTTTTTTTGGGGGGGGTTGAAGTAGGGTCTTGCTCTAGACCAGGCTGACCTGGAACTCATGTAGTCTCAGGGTGACCTCGAACTCAAGGCGATCCTCCTACCTCTGCCTCCCAACTGCTGGGATTAAAGGCATGCACCACCACGCCCAGCTTTGTTTTTTAATTTTTTTTTTTTTGGTTTTTCGAGGTAGGGTCTCTCTCTCTCCAGGCTGACCTGGAATTAACTCTGTAGTCTCAGGGTGGCCTTGAACTCATGGCAATCCTCCTACCTCTGCCTCCCGAGTGCTGGGATTAAAGGCGTGAGCCACCATGCCCGGTTTTTAAAAATATTTTTATTTATTTATTTGCAAGCAGAGAGAGACAAAGAAAATAGGTATGCTGGGGCCTCCAGCCACTACAAATGAACTCCAGATGCATGCACCATTTTGTCCATCTAGCTTTATGTGGGTACTGGAGAACTGAACCTAGATCCTTAGGTTTTGCAGGCAAGTGCCTTAACCACTGAGCAATCTCTCCAGCCCTGCTTTATTTTTTGAGTTACTTATTTGCAAGCTGAGAGAGATAGAGAGAAGAGAGACACAGAGAATGGACATGCCAGGGCTCCTAGCCACTGTAAATGAACTCTAGACACTTGTGCCACTTTGTGCATCTGGCTTTACATGGGTACTAGGGAATGGAACCTGCATCTCTATACATTGCAGGCAAATGCCTTAATCACTGAGCCATCACTCCAGCATCTCCTTTGGTTTGTTTGTTTTTTTTGTTTTTTCAAGATAGGGTTTTGCTCTAGCCCAGTCTAACCTGGAATTCACTCTGTAGTCTCAGGGTGGTCTCAAACTCACAGTGATTCTCCTACCTCTGCCTCTCGAGTGCTGGGATTAAAGGCATGCACCATCTGCCTGGCTCTCCACCCCCTCCCCTTTTTTTTTAAACAAACTCCAGATGTATACTTCCCCTTGTACATCTGGTTTACGTGGGTCCTGGAGAATGAATCCGGGATCCTTTGGCTTTGCAGGCAAATGCCTTAACCACTAAGCCATCTCCTCCAATCCTCCCTTGGTCTTTGGTACAGGGTCTTATTATATAGCCCAATCTGGCTTTGAATTCCCTTTATGTGTTGTTCTGGCTTTGTTTTACTTTTTTTTTTTTTTAAATTTTTATTTATTTGAGAGAAAGAAAAAGGAGCAGAGAGAGAGATAGAGAGAGAGAGAATGGGCATACCAGGGCCTTCAGCCACTGTAAATGAACTCCAGATGCATGTAACACCTTGTGCATCTGGTTTATGTGGGACCTGGTGAGTCCTGTGTCCTTTGGCTTTGCAGACAAATGCCTTAACCACTAAGCAATCTCTCCAGCCCTTTATATTTTATTTTTATTTATTTATATGAGAGAGAGAGAGAGAGAGAATGGGCATGCCAGGGCCTATAGCCACCGCAAATGAACTCCAGACACATGCACCACCATGTACATCTGGCTTACGTGGGTACTAGGGAATTGAACCTGGGTCCTTAGGTTTAGCAGACAAGTGCCTTAACCTCTAAGATATACCACCAGCCTTTTTAATTAATTAATTAATTTTTTTTGAGGCCTATTCTCACTCTAGCCCAGGCTGACCTGGGACTCACTCTGTAGTCCCAGGCTGGCCTTGAAGGCATGGCAATCCTTCTACCTCTATATTCCCAGTGCTGAGATTAAAGGTGTATGCCACCACACCTGGCCTTGGCTTTGACTTTTTTTTCTTTTCTGAAGTAGGGTCTCACTGTAGCCCACGCTGATCTGGAATTCACTATGTAGTCTCAGGGTGACCTCAGACTCAGAGTGATTCTCCTGCCTCTGCCTCCCAAGTGCTAGAATTAAATGTGTGCACCACCACATCTTTTTTACCATCTACCTATCCATCCACCCATTCATTTGATTAATGAAGCATTCATTCATTCTTGCATTCATCCATCATTCATTCAACAGATGGTTACTAAGTATGTCCTTTGTGCAGGAAAATGTTTGGTCAAGTCCTTGGTAAAATGCCAGTCTGGTAGGAAGGAAGGACATGCTACTGACTAATGTGGATGACTCTGCTATCCTTTTATTTTCATTTTTAATTTTTTTTTGAGATAGGGTCTCACTGTAGCCCAGGCTGACCTGGAATTCACTATGTAGTCTCAGGGTGGCCTCAAACTCATGGTGATCCTTCTACATCTGCCTCCTGTGTGCTGGGATTAAAGAAAGGCGTGCGCCACCACGCACAGCCCTATTTTTTGCTTTTTAAAAAACATTTTATTCAATATGTAAGAATAATGATTGAGATGAGAAGGTAATATGAGGGAGAATGGAATTTCAAAGGGGAAAGTGCGGGGGTGTGGGGGGAGGGTATTACCATGTTTTTTTTTATAATCATGGAAAATGTTAATAAAAATTTAAAAATAAAATAAAATAAAAATTTTATTCATTTATGAGAGAGAAAGAGTGAATGGGTATACCAGGGCCTCTAGCCACTGCATACGAACTCCAGACACATATGCCCCCTTGTGTATCTGGCTTATGTGGGTCCTGGGGAATTGAACCCGGGTCCTTAGGCTTTGCAGGCAAATGCTGTAACTGTTAAACCATTTTCCCAGTCCCCTATATTTTGCTTTTTGAGGCAGGGTCCCACTCTAGCCCAAGCTGTCCTCAAAGTCACAGCACTCCTCCTCTCCTGCCTTTGATTCCCTAGTGTTGGGATTACAGAGCCACCACACCTGCGTTCACTCAGCTAGCCTCTTTCTGAGGTTTTTTTTTCCCTTTGTTTTTTAAGATAGGGTCTCACTCTAGCCCAGGCTAACCTAGAATTCACTATGCAGTCTCAGGACAGCTGGCTTCAAACTCCAGACGCATGCACCACCATGGGCATCTGTTTTATGTGGATTCTGGGGAGTTGAATTTAGGTCCTTAGGCTTTGCAGGTAAGCACCTTAGCCGCTAAGCCACCCCTGCAGCCTGAGGCTGGTCTTTATAAAGGACAGATTAGTGAGTACGCACCGGCACCTAACATGTGCCCATTTGTGTGTGTGTGCTAGAGGACAGTGATAATGCTGTCCTTACTACAAGCAATGCCAAAAAATGTGTTTGAATCCAACCCATCTCTAGGGAGGCAAAATGGGTACAGTGGGCAGGAATGAGCCCACTACACAGACAGCATAACTATGGCTCAGACTATTAAAATTCACTTGCACTGGAAACCAAGGCAATGCTTCCTATTCCAGAAGTTTCATCATATCCTTCCTGTTGGAATGAATTTCTGCCAGAGATATTTGCCAATGCAGTTAAGTGTTTCCCCCAAGCTGGGCATGGTGGTGCATGCCTTTAATCCCAGAATTTGGAGGTAGAGGTAGGAGGATCATTGTGAGTTCAAGGCCAACCTTGGGCTACAGAGTTCCAGGTTAGCCTAGGCTAGAGTGAGACCATACCTCAAAAAAAAAAAAAAAAAAAGTATTTTCTCTAATGGCTTTGTTCCTTTTCTTGGGGTTGGCTGGGAAATTTTTGTGTCTGTATGTCCAGTTGCACACTGGCTGGGTATTCTGGAAGAACAACCTCATTCTGTTCATCTTTCTCCTCCCCTGACTGCCAGTGATTGCCTAGTGCGGGTTACACAGGCTGCCAGCTCACCAACTCAACCCCCACTGTGCCACCCCCTGCCCGCCCCAGCCTCTGCACTTCAACCCCAGCAAACCTTTAAAAATGTAAATCTTCATTTGTGGGACTTTTCAGGATCCCCACTGCATTTAGGATAAAATCACAAATCCTCTCAAGGTCGACCTCAACTTTAGTTAGTACTTCCTGTCTGTCCCTCTGCGTGACAACCACTCCAAATTCCTTCTCTTTGGCGTGGGCAGTAACCTCTGCCCAAGACAGCAGCCATCTTCACCCCTTATTCCTCCCCACTTGAGACGCTTCCTCTCTGCGATCTGCCTCAGCTATACTGTGTATCTCCTCTGGGGACACCTGCTGTCCTTGGCTGAGCCTCAGACTAGCATACCATGGGCATCTCATAAATGCTCCATGAATAGAGGCAGAGTTCTTCCTGGCTCCTTACTCCTTAAGGGTGAGACTAACTGATGTTCTCTGCCTAGAACTTATGGGCGGTAGTGATGCCATGGGGCTGGAGGCACAGCAGCGGGTAGAGTGCTTGCCTAGTCGGCTTCAGGTCTTGGGTTTCGTTCCAGCACCACGAACAACAAAACAACTCCGCAGATATGGAGGGAAAGGAGTGGGACAGGACAGGAAGGTGGGAGAGGTGCTCTTCCTGAAACACCACTAGGGGCCAGCCCAGAGCGCTTCACTCCCTGCAGAATCCCTTGCCCAGTGGGCTAACACAGGCTGCAGTGAAGCTGTAGATGAACGGTAATCTACACAAACACGGAATGTCTCTGGGAAGCTGCTGTTGTGAGTGTATTTATGCCCGTCCTTTACATGTTTGCTAAGGAAAAGCTGGGAAAACTGTGCTCTGGGTTAGACAGCCTAGGTTGTTCTAACTGCCTGCCTTCCCTCCTAGCTGGTTGCTAGCCACCAATCAATTTCTTCATCTGTAAAATGGGCCTGATAATAATAGGACCTACTTCCTAGAATTGTGAGGAGTCAACAAGCAACTGTCTTCAATAAGCTACTCACTCATATTTTGAAATGACATTAAAGGTATTTACATTTGGGGGCTGGAGAGATGGTTTAGCCGTTAAGATGTTTGCCTGCAAAGCCAAAGGACCCAGGTTCAACTCTCCAGGACCCACATAAGCCAGATGCAAAAGGGGCCACATGCATCTGGAGGGCATGTGGTTGGAGGCCCCAAGTGGCCATTCTCTATCTGCCTCTTTCTCTCGAATAAATAAATAAAAATATATTTAAAAATATTTATTTTGGGGGACGAAGAGATGGCTTAGCAGTTAAGGCACTTGCTGGCAAAGCCAAAGGACTCAGTTTCCATTCCTCAGTACCCATGTAAAGCCAGATGCACAAAGTGGCGCAGACATCTAGAGTTTGTTTTCAATGGCTACAGGTTCTGGCACCCCTGTTCTCTCTATCTGCCCCCCTCTCATAAATAAATATATAAAATATTTTTATTTGAAAGAGTGTATGGGAATGCCAAGGCCTCTTGCCACTGCAAACAAACTTCAGGTGTATGGGCCACTTTGTGCACCTGTCTTTACATGGGTACTGGGAACTGGAACCCAGTCCATCAGGCTTGCCAAGCAAGTGTCTTGAATTGCTGAGCCATCTCTCCGGCCCTTCAGTGGTGGTATTTTGCTATGTTACCCAGGCTGGTCTGGAATTTCTGGGTCCAAGTGATCCTCTTGCTTCAAGCTGCCCAAGTAGCTGAGGCTACAGGTGCACAGTGCTGGGCACATGTGACACTCAAGGCCGTCATCGGGGAAGCAGTCCCAAGAGTTGAGATTTAGCCGGCAAGGCTCCCTCTCCATAAAACCCAGCAGCTGCATGTTATCAACCCTCGTAAGAAACTGTAATATTTTCAAGTCACAGGCCATGCATGAGAACATCCACGTGCATGTAATGATTGGTTGGGGGACATCCAGAGGTACAAAGATCCTTAGGACCCACTTCCTGTGCTAATGAGGAGAAATCAGAAGACCAAGAAAATCACAACGCAGCTGGGCATGTGGCAGGGCTGCCCAGAGGTTGTGGGGATGGACAGGAAAGTATTTTAGGCAGGGCAGACAGGGTGCTCAGTGTACTCTTGAATGGATGGCAGGCAGAGAGAATGAAGGCTGGCTACGTACTCCTCCTCTAGGGTATGATATTCATTGAGGAGACCAGGCTGAGCCCTAGGGGTGAGAATCTAGGCAGTACTTGCCAAGTAGGCTAAGCCTTTGTGCCTGACATGGCCAGCGTGGGAGTGAGGACAGGGACTCATCAGATCTTTCCAAAGAGCCCCTACTCCCCTGGATGGAGGGTTATATCCAAAGGAAGAAGTAAAAGTGGACAAGCATTAATACAGTCCACACCCTCACACCCACCTACTCCCCCCACCCTTGCTTACAGGTCTCCAAAAGCTTGCAGGAGCCTGGGAAACAAGCCCTTGTCATTGGTGGGGGAAGGGGTGGCCTCCAGATCCCTCTTGGAGGTGTGGTCTACGGAGATGGCATCCTCGGTCTGGGGTTTGAGACTACACCCCTCCTCCCTTATCCTTCAGTTTAGCATTCTGAGGGGGTATGACCCTCTCCCCTCCAGACTGTTCCCTTCACCCTTCTGAGAAACCCCTGGGCAGGAACTTAAGAACGAAGGGCTCAAGAGGCCACAGATTTCCTTGCAACTGGGAGACGGGGTGGGTCTTAAAAGATTCTGGGGTCCCTTGGGCAATGTTGGGGAGCTCAGCCAAGGCCAGAGGCCTGAGTTAGGTCCACAGAATACAGGGCCGAGATGTGGGTGCCTGGCCCAGTTGGGAGGAGGCCACTAGCAAAAGGGTCAGGCCAAGGCAGCAGGCGGGGCATTGGGAGTGGAGGGTGCAGAATAGGGGTGGGAGGGTGCAGGGTCCGGCTGGTGCAGGGGGGAGGCCCCCAGGGAGGGGCATGCTATGTCTTTAAGAGCTGCCTGAGCGCAGGTTGCAGCTGCCTGGCCAGCCCGAGAGACAGCGGAGATTCATTACCCGCCGACACAATGACCATTGATGGCCCCGTGGCGTTATTCAAATCCAGTACCAATTGCAGCCGAGCCCCTTTCTCCGCGCCAGGCCCGTATTGTTGGAGCGGCCCACTAAAAGCCCGCCCCGGCCTCGAGCCGCCAGAGGCTCCCGTTTGGGCTCAACCCTGCGCCTCGCCGGCTCCGGGTCCGGCTCCCCGGGCGCTGCAGGTGACCCGGCGGCACATTCCAGCGCTCCCCGCTGCCGGGGCCGCCGCCGCCGCCACCAGTGTCCTGGCTGCGACTCAGCCACAAGGAAGCGGAGAGCGCCCCGAGCCGGTGCGTGCGCGGGACTGGGCGGGGGCGGGGGCCCCGCGTGAGTCCAGCAGTCAGGACCCTGGGCTTGGAAACGCCACCTGGCCTGGGGGGGTCCCCCAGTTTTCTGAGTCTCAGAGAGCCCAGCCTGGGGGGGGGGCAGGGAGAGGGGAGTCGGGGTTCCCTGGGCCTGACAGGAGATTCCTCCAACCTGGGGCGGTTCAGAGACCCCAAGGCAGGCACCCTGGGGCCACGGTCGGGGCAAACGCGCCGGGGGCGACGGGGATGCCCACGCCGGGCCGGATGTGCGTTCCTGCGGGTCCACCTTACCGCGCGGCGGGCTGCGACTGCCGAGACGTGTGCCGACGCGCAGCTCTGGACCTGTCCTGGTGCGGCGCTTTTACGGAGCCCGGCGGAACCCCGCAGGAGACGGGCCGCGAACTCAGGGGCTTCGCCACTGATTGTCCAAACGCAATTCTTGTACGAGTCTGCGGCCAACCGAGAATTGTGGCTGGACATCTGTGGCTGAGCTCCGGGTGCAGCGGGGCTGGGAGCCGCAGAGCCGGAGCTCGGAGCGCGCGAGACCCCCGGGCGGCGACTGGCTGGTCCCCGGGCTGAGGATCGCGGCCCCAACCGGACGCGCAAAGAAGGCACGCTGGTCCCCTGCCACCATCCTCATCTTCGTCCTCATCCCTTCTCTTACGCGGGTGATCTGTCCCGGCTGATGAGGTCCTCCAGTCCATCGATGGTACCGGCTTCCCCCTTTCAAAATTTCGGCCGGAACGAAGCGGCAAGGACCCGAATGTGGTCCGCGCGGCTCACCCTCGCCCAGAGCCACAGGAAGTCGGGAGTGAAGGCTGATGCCAGCAGAACGCGTTCACTAACTCGTTTTGAATTTGTTCTAACCTGTCCCCCGACCAACACCCCTCAAACAAACAAACAAACAAAAAATACTAAATCAATCCTTAAATCCCAAACCAACCAACCAACCAACCAACCAACCAACCCCTCCCACAAGCTCCAGTGACGGACCGATGGGCTGAGACTCCTCCGACCGACTGCTGCCAGAAACTGAGACACTCAGGAATGATGCGCTCCAACCGGGTTACACTCGGCTTTGGAAACAGAACTTGGACAAACGAATCCTTTTCATTAAAGAAAAAAAAAATCTTTGGAGATAGCAGGGCTTATTTATTTCCTCAAAAGCAGGGACGAGAAGTTGCTGGGTGGGGGGCTGTTGGGGCTGAGTCACCTGCCTCTGATCACTTTCGGTTAGGAGAAAAATGATTTGAAATTGAAGAGTGCCTTGGCCCTGGCCAATTTCCACGGTGACATTGTCTTGCCCGTGGTGGGAAGAGCTGCTTTCCTGGCCCGTCCGCCGTGATTTCTCAGCATTAACTGGGGTATGGCAGGGGGAAGGGAAGTCCTGCATCTACACTGCCCCTTCACCCATCCCTTGCAGGCATCCATTCTCCAGTCTCAGGAGTCCTGGGTGGGACAACAGGCCATTCCTGCAGCTCAGGCACTGGAGGGAGAAAAGGACCTCCAGGTTATAAGAACTAGGACAGGTCTTTCCTCTAGAAGTAAGGACAACGACAAGATGTTAACTTAAGCGTCTAGTCTGGACTCAAAACTGGTTTGTCTGTTATCCAGCAGGTTCCTATCCCTAACCCCAGCATGGCTGCTGCCACCCACACCAGCTCAAAGGGCTTGCTCTGTAGCTCACCAGCCAGGGGCCATCTGTGCTCTGAGGATTGGTGTACCCTGCTCAACACTGCCCAACACTATTAGGTATTTTCATCTTCACAGGGTGAGAAATTCCCCTACAGACATACAGTGAAAAGCTCTTTTCTCCAGGTCATTGTAAAAAAGTGGGGCTCAGCAGTCTTACCTATGCCACCCTCATTCTAGGTTCTGAGACTGCTAATTGTGGCTGATAGAACAAAGCCGAGCCTTATTTAGACTGATGGAGTTGTTCTGGGAGCCACACTGGTCAGCATGGACCTATACTTCTTACTCCAGAAGGCCCCGATGGACCCCCTCTGGCATAGTGTGAATTTTAGCCTTTCAGGCGAAGGCCATCTGAGAGCTCTAGGCTGATGATGTTAAGTGTGTCAGGACTCATGGACTGGTAGGATATGGGATATTGCTGGCTTCTAAGGATGAAACTTCAAGCAAGGCTTGTAAGCAACACAGTCTTTTATTTGTCCAAGGCCAGCTATTGTAGACATGAGGTCCCCACACTTCCAGAAGAGCTTGGGGGGACAAAGCACTGTCTACCAGGTACCAGGTGCTGCCTGCTCCCAATCTACACTTGTGGTGACAAATATCCCCCCAGTTTTCAGATACTATAAATAATCAGCTGTAGATGAGTCAACTGAGACATACTGGTCCTATTTCCCCCCCCACCCATGGTCTCTACTGGTCAGTCGAAGATTGGGCTCTTTTCCCCCTTCTCCACTCCCAGCAGAACAAGCTGTACACAGCCCAGGGAGTGTCTCAGGAGCCCATCTGGTGGCCTGTGAAGGGGGGAGGCCAGCCAGGGTCAAGGGCTGGGAATCAGGGGAGCAGGAGGAGAGGTGTGGCTGGGAGAGCAGCTGCTGGATAGAGGGAAGGGGGTCAAGCACTGAATAGGGGACCCCAGCTGGGGTTCCATAATGATATCAGTAGGGGACAGGCAAAGCCCTCTGCTGTTCAAAAGGGGAAACTGAGGCGGAGACGCCTGTAATCTTTGAAAGGGAGGGGGCTCTCATCAGTCATTCCAGTCCATTCATCTTCCCCATGAAGATAGCTCAGGAACTGGAGTGCCCTGCTGGTGGTCACTTAATGCTCCGAGTAAGACACAGGCGTGGAAGGCAGCTGGGTCACTTGGGCACAGAGGCCTCCTCAGCTCCTGACATACCACAGGAACACCTGCCCCCACCTCAGCTGCAGGGAAGAGTGCTGTGCTGGGCTTGGGCACCTGCCCTCCCTATCCTGCTCACGTGCCCTGCCCAGAAAGGCTCATTTTTAGCACCTGGCCTCTTTTCCCTGCCAGGAGGGAGCTCAGAGGATATAGCAGGGAAGGAGGCAGCCAAAGGGGACAGGAGACCTGGAAGCAGGGCCCAAGGGGATGTGTGTTTGTTCTGTTCTCTCCTTACAAGGGTGAGTGGGCTCAGAAAGAGGCCCTCAGCCCCCATGCAGCGTAGAGATGAAGAGGATGCTGTCCTGGTCCTGCAGTTGGTAGTCCAGCTCGCCCTGGGCAGGAGAGAGGGCCAGAACTATAAGGGCACAAGCCCAGGTTCTCCCCAGGAGATAGGAGGGGGGAGGAGGGGAAGGGTGGCTGTTCTGGGAAAGGCTTCACCAGAAAAGTGGTAACCCTACACATCAACTCTCAGGAGGAATGAGAGTTCCCCATTTCCCCAACAGTCATTCACTAGTCACTTAGGGTGGAACACTGGAGTAGTGTCATTTGGGGGGCCAGAGTGGCATGGATTACCCAGCCACCTTATCTAGGCCTGATGAGAGGTCCAGATTTCCACCTGAAGCAAGGAGCTGGGGAGGGTGGTGTATCCTGGAGGTACTGACCAGCAGTTCCCAGTCTGAATCGTTAATCAGCACCAGAATTCCTGGTCGCCTGTGGGAAAGAGGGTGTGGTGAGGAGTAGGAAGTGGAAGGCAAGAGGTTCAGAGTCTTTGGCATTCAGGAGTGTCAAGGGAGCCCTTCCTTCTGAGGTTCTGGTTACAGGTCTCACAGAAGTCTGCACATACAGGGGTCTGAGTGAGGGAAAATGGGTGGGAAGGCCAGCCCCAACACCCAGACCTTAGGCAAATCATTACATCTCTGAGCATCATCAGCTTTTATCACTTGAAAATGGGGCTGTTTATAAGGCCTGCCCCATAAAGTCTGCTCAGGATGCAACAAGATATTTATGCAGGATTTTCTCACTACCTTATCTGTCTCAGTAACCAGCAGAAGTTTATTACTTCTCCAGGGTCTAATCTTGTTCTCCTAGGCTCTGAAAAGGAAGAACTGGCTTTTAAGCTGCATGCCCACACTGAAGAGGCTGCCAGGGATCCTCCTTCTGGGCCAGGGGTGGCTGCTGGTGGTACCCAGCACCTGATTGCTTGACAGCAATCCTGCCTGTGGAAGACAGCTTAGCCTGTCTACTGCTGGCAGTGGCCAAGAGAGTACTGCTGTCCTTGCAGATGGCTTCAGGACTGCTGCACTACAATCTGAATGGCAGGCTGGATATTGGTCTTAGATCCTAGGGCTGGGGGGCAAGCACCTTTGCTAAGCAGATAAAGGAACCACTAACTGCCTACCTCTTTCACAGAAGACTAACTCTAGAAGTCAAGTGGCTTCTTGGCACATGGTGCTGGATCATGACTAAGACATTGGGCTAATCTGGGCTGGGACAGGTAGGGAAGCTTTGGACTCCTATATGGTAACCTCGAAGAGGGTGAGCAGGGTGTGGTGGTCCATGCCTTTAATTCCTTAATTCTAGCACTTGGGAGATAGAGGTAGGAGGATCACAATGAGTTCGAGGATACCCTGAAAGTACATAGTGAATTCCAGGTCAGCCTGGGCTAGACACCCTACCTTGAAAAACCAAAAGAAAAAAAAAACAAAACAGGAGAAGGTGAGTATGCTTATCTATGTGTATGTGCTCTTGGTCAATGACTCCTTGGAATCATGGGCCCATGCTGTATCTTCTGGCCACATGTAGCTATTGAAATTAGAATGAAATAAATTATATATATATATACACATACATATACATACATACATACATACATACATACATACATACATACATACGGGGTAGGGTCTTGCTCTAGCCCAGGACGACCCGGAATTCACTTGGTTGTCTCAGGGTGGCCTTGAACTAATCACTCTTCCTACCTCTGCCTCCCAAGTGCTGGGATTAAAGGCGTGTGCCACCACACCCAGCTTTCTTTTGTTTTGTTTTGAGGCAGGGTCTCACTGTAGCCCAGGCTATTCATGGTGATAGTTCTACCTTAGCCTCTTGTGTGCTAGATCAGAGGTGCGAGCAACCACACCCAGCCTTGTTAGTTTCTTGAGGGTCTTGCTGGGCTGATGGGATGGCTCGGCAGTTAAAGGCATGAGGGTCTTGCTAGGTAATCCAGGCTGGCCTCAAACTCATGGCAATCATCCTATCTCAGCCTTCTAAGTATTGTGATTACAGGTATGTGCCACCATGCCAATGTTTTATTGTTGTGTATTTGTTTTTATTGTTGAGGCAGAGCCTCACTATGTAGCCTAGCTTCAAACTTGTAGCAATCCTTTTGACTTAGCCTCTCATTACTGGGATTATAGGTGTGTATCACCACACTCGGCTAAAATAGATCATTTAGTTCCTTGTCACACTGGTCACTGAAAGGTCTCAACTAGCCCAAGGTGTCAACAGCTACCATACTAGACAGTACAGATAGAGAACACTGCCATCACCCAAGAGTGCTCCAGGGGACAGCTCTAGCCTACAAGTCAGGGATGACAGGGACTTTGGGCAGCATGATTCTTAGTATTTTCTGTACACAGAAAGTAATTAAGAACCACAGAAGCAAAGTAACTTGCCTAAGGTTCCATATCAAGTCTGTGGCAACCAGAAATATAATCCAAGTTTCTGGAGAAATTCATCCGGCTGCTTTCATCTGGGCTCTTAAGAACTCCCAGCACTCCAGTGTGATAACAAGAAAACTAGAAACAGACTTGAGACAGAGCTAAACAGAAGTTCTTTCCTTAGAGGACTCAGACAAAACAGAGGGTTAGAGGAGTATGTGACATTCAGAACCTAAAGACAGGACTGAGACATTCTTCCCTCCCTCTACCCTTCTTAGGGAAGGGAGGAAGGGAACTCACACACTGTCTCCCTGGATAAACAGCTCTGGCCGCTCTTTTAGCAAATTCTTCTTGATCCAGACAAGGAGGTTCCGAATGTCCCCTAGAGAAGAAGGCACAGAACAAACTGTTAGACCCGAGTGACTCCTAGCCCCAAAGAAGAAAGTGTAGGGCTCACAGGGCTTTTTTAGACCAGGCTGTAATCGCCCATGAACTCGGCGTTTCCCAAGATGGGGATATGAATTAGAAGAGGCCAGTGACCTGCCAGAGATCAGAGAAAGTGGCCCCTGGCACTGATAAAGGCTTTACCTCTAGCAAGGGATATGGGACACACAGTGGTAGGGACTGTCACATCTAAAAGGCAAGAAGACAGCACTGGTCTGATGCCACCTCAACAAGGCTGCTGAGAGGGCACCAAAGAGCCACTTCTACCTTTATCTCTCCTGCCAGTCCAGCTGGGGAGGCCTCAGCTTTGCTCTTGGAGGGGTCTGCATATATTTCCCTTTGTGAGGGAAGAAAAACAATTGCTGAGATGATAACATCAGTTAATTTCCTCTAGCAGAGAGAGAAGGCTCCTTACTAACCAGAGACACTGACAAATCACTGCTCCACTCGCCCCCCCCCCCTTGTTGAGCCCTGTGGGCTGGGGGTGGCTCTTGGAGAGGCAAGAGATTCAGCGTGGAAAAAGGGTCTCTCTTACTCAGCTAAGTATGGAAAGCTGCCTCCTTGTGGGATATGGTTCTGGGACAGCCAGTAGTCTCTTTGTACACCATGTGGATGCTCAAAGGTAGCTGTCCCAGGAGTAAGGGAGCCAGGCCATAGCACACTGCTACTGACATCAATGGATACACTTACTGGTGCCCAGGGTCTCTACTATCTACTCCTTAATCAGGTTATTCACCTGAGGCTGCTGGAGCCCTGCTTGCTTAAGAGGTGCTTGTGCAGTTAATCCCAGCACCAGGAAGGCTGAAATAAGAGGATCACTGTGAGTTAGAGGCCACCCTGAGACTATACAGATCAGCCTGCGCTAGAATGAGACCCTACCTCAGAAATCAATCAAAAAAAAAAAAAAAAAAGGAGGGGAGCAAGGACGGGTACAGCAGGCCCTCTAGCCACTGCAAATGAACTCCAGGTGTATACGCCACCTGTGCATCTGGCTTTATACAAGTATTGGAGAAATGGACCTGGGTCCTTTGCCTTTGCCAGCAAATGCCTTAATGAATAAGGGGATAAGCCATCTCTCCAGCCCAAGCCCTCTCTTAAAACACAGCAGATTGGAGTCTGTGATCCCCAGAGCAAGTAGGAGGTGCTGCACCCCGTTAGCTGCAGGCCTCTTGAACTCCTTGTAGGCTCCTCCCCAAGGCTCAAGTTCCAGAGGCTTCCCCTTGGCCCTGAATTCTCCTGGCCTCCATCTTGGCACTGTCTGGTAGGCCGCCAGCCCATACATCTTGTGGCCGCTCGATAGAGCCACTGGGGTTTGACACATCCATCAGCCAGCGTAGACAGGCAGAGCTGTGCTTGTGTGTTGAGGGGCAGTAAGAGGGATTGGACAGAGCCTAGACAGGCAACCACAGGCTACACCTCCACAGCCCTGGATCCCTCAAAAGAAAAGGTGTTTCTGCTCCATTCTAGATAGGGTTTGGAATGGGGGAAGGGGTAGTGGTCATGTTGGGGTCATCCACGTGATGGGACCATCATGGACTCCCAGGGGGGTGGGCTGGGGGATGAGTCTGCTGCCCAGTGCTGGCTCATTTATCATGATGCTCCTATTTGCTGAGGTCACTCCCTCCCTCTTCTGCCCACCCCCCCCCCAGCCAGCCCACATTTTTGATAGCCAGTTACCATGGTGAGGCTACTGCCTCACCACCCGTATTGTTCCCCTTGCCTGGATTTGGGGGTGGGGAGAGGTGGAACTCATGGCTCCCTTTGCAGGCTGCAAGGGCTACTAGGCCTGGCCTGAAACACACCCCCAGGGACATCTTGCTTGGCTTGTTGAGGCCCAGACAATATGCAAATAGGCTCCAAGCCAGATGGTCGGCTTCCAAAGGCGCCCAGGGGAGGAGGAAGGGTTAAGCAGAGTCAGGGACTGATGCTTGGGGGTGGTTCTGGGATAGCTGGGGGCTGGGGAATCTCACTTTCACATTCCCACTGTGTCTTCCTGCTTTCCCACTCCACTGAGGGTGGTTTCCCTTCTGGGGCACCACACCACCGTTCACAAGATGAATGCTTACTGAGCAACTACTCTGTGCCAGGTGCTAGGGAGAGGATGGTGAGCAAAATGGAAGCAGAGACTCCCTGCATGCAAGAGGGCAGCAGGGGAGACAGACATCACTTACTTAATTAGTTGTGATAAATGCTACCTCCTTTGTCTGGGATCACGAAAGGCCTTTCCAAGAGTGTTAACATTGAAACTTTGGCCTAAAGCGTGAGTGAAGGGGGGTGGGGTGAGGGAGCATTCTGGACAGAAGGAAGAACATATGGGAAGACCTGAGGCAGGACAGAACTGGCAGGTTCAAGGTAGCAGAGGAGGCAGGAAATCAGCATGAGGTGGCCCTGAGGGAGAGCCAACTCTGGGTAAGGATGCTCTCTCCTTGGGAACCCCAGCAGTAAGTACTGAGTGTGTGCTCCTTGGGACCCATGCTCCTGTGTTTCTGTCCTGAAATATAAAGCAACATTGGAATCAAACATGCCATCATTCCCAGAGGAAAGTCAAAGGGTAGCTCAGGGCTACTGAATTCACAGCTCCACCCCAAGATGCCTGCTAAACATTGGCCAGTGGAGAGGGAGAAGAAGCAGAGGAAGAGCATGGAAGGTAGAGTTGAACAATCTTGATGTTTTGTTCTGCAGGGTCTCATGTAGACAAGACTGGCCTCTAGCTTGTTGTAGTGCTGAGGAAGACATAGGATTCCTGCTTCTACTTCCTAGGGATTACAGGTATGCTGCAATTGGCCAGTCTTGGTTTTTAGTTGGACCACATCACTTCCTAGTTACAGAAAAGAAAGCTGAGGGCTGGAGAGGGCTTAGTGGTTAAGATGCTTGCCTGCAAAACCAAAGGACCCAGGTTCGATTCCTCACCAGGTGGCACATGTGTCAAGTTAGTTTGCAGTGGCTGTAGGCCCTAGTGTGCCCATTTTCTCTGACTCTCTCTCTCAAATATATAAGTGAAAATAATTTTAAAAGAAAGAAAGAAAAGAAAGATGAGACTGGGTGTGGTGGCGCATGCCTTTAATCCCAGCACTGGGGAGGTAGAGGTAGGAGGATTGTCATGAGTTCAAGGCCATCCTGAGACTACAGAGTGAATTCCAGGTCAGCCTGGATTAAAGTGAGACCCTACCTCGAAAAACTAAACCAAAAAAAAAAAAAAAAGAAAAAAAGAAAAACAGAAAAAAGAAGAAGAAGAAAAGCAAGCAAGCAAGCAAGCTGAGGTGCAAATACAATGGTCCACATACAGCTAGCTCTCTTGGCACTGTGCTGGCCTATCACTGGATCCAGGGAGAGAAACTGTCTCCTCAGTTTCCACATTCTGTCTACCTTAATGGCAAGAGAGGCATACTGGTAATCGGGCTTTCTGTGGGACCCAGAAGCTGCTCATCAGAAGCTGGAAGGGAACAGCAGAAATAGGAAAGAGATATGGGGGTCCCAGACTAGTCCTTTTTTTTTTTTCTGAGATGGTGTCTCACTATGTTGCCCAGGCTGACATCAAGGTCTTGAGCTCAGGCAATCCTGCCTCAGCCACCACTTTTACCACCCACTGTCTTCCTATTTTAGTTGTTCAGATCTGTAAAAATGACAGTGGTGGGCTAATGTTCTTGGGGCAACCCACATGGAGGGAATCATACTCCGAGGTTGTAAGTGCTAGCGACCAGCCACACACTTAGCATCAGGGAAGGAAATGGCACCCTAACTCAAGGTCTCCAGTGCAAGAGGCCCTGGGACATAGCCTGCCCACCTGAGGAAAGTAAAAGATGGGAGCTGCTGCTGTGGAGGAGTGGTTAATTCTGACTCTTGAGACAGGAGAACCTGCACTGATGGCTAGATGGCCTTTGGACAGGAAGTCACCACCCCTCTATGTCTTGGTATGATGCATTCTCTGACAAATGGGGATAATAATCCAAACTGCAAAAAGTTGCTATAAGGACTAAGGCATAATGTGGCAGCAGGCCATCAGTGGCAAATACAACAAATGGGCTTTTTTTGGTTATCAAGGTAGGGTCTCACTCTAGTCCAGGCTGACCTGGAATTCACTATGTAGTCTCAGGGTAGCCTTGAACTCAGAGTGAAACCCTATCTCAAAAAAAAACAAAAAACAAAAAACAAGAACAAAACCAAAACAAAAAACAAACAAAAAACCGGTGCTTGGGAGACCCCTTATGTATTAGTAGGTGCTTGCTTGCAAAGCCAACCAGCCCCTCTGCAATTCCCTAGTACTCATGTAAAGCCAGATGCACAAAGGGGTACTTGCATCTGGAGTTCCTTTGCAGTGGCAAGAGTCCCTGACTTGCCCATTCTCTCTCATTATATATATAATTTTTTTTTGAGGCAGATTTCACTCTAGCCCAGGCTGATCTGGAATTCACTATGTAGTCTTAGGGTGGCCTCAGACTCAATAACTCAAGATGATCCTCCTACCTCTGCCTCCCAAGTGCTGAGATTAAAGGCATGCACCACCATGCCTAGCTCTTTTCCTTTTAAAAAAATTTATTTCTTTATTTGATATAGAAAAAGAGGCAGAGAGAAAGAGAGAGGGACAGAATGGGCATGCCAGGGCCTTCAGCCACTGTAAACGAACTCCAGATGCATGTGCCACCTTGTGCATGTGGCTTATGTGGATCCCAGAGAATCGAACTGGGATCCTTTGGCTTTGCAGGCAAATACCTTAACCATAAACCATCTCTCAAGCCCCTCTTTTCCTTTTTAAAAAAAAAAAATTTTATTTATTTATTTATTTGAGAGCCAGAGAGAGAGAGAGAGAGAGAAAGAGAAAGAGAGAGAGAGAGAGAGAGAGAGAGGGAGAGAGAAGAATATGAATGGGCCCGCCAGGGCCTCCAGCCATTGCAAATGAATTCCAGATGTGTGCACCACCTTGTGCATCTGGCTAACGTGGGTCTTGGGGAATTGAGCCTCGAACAAGGGTCCTTAGGCTTCACAGGCAAGCGCTTAACCGCTAAGCCATCTCTCCAGCCCTAAAAATATTTTTTTAAAAAAGGAAAAGATGGGCTGTAGAAATGGCTTAGCGGTTAAGCGCTTGCCTGTGAAGCCTAAGGACCCCGGTTCGAGGCTCGGTTCCCCAGGTCCCACTTTAGCCAGATGCACAAGGGGGCGCACGCATCTGGAGTTCGTTTGCAGAGGCTGGAAGCCCTGGCGCCCATTCTTTCTCTCTCTCCCTCTATCTGTCTTTCTCTCTGTGTCTGTCGCTCTCAAATAAATAAATAAATAAAAATTAAAAAAAAATATTTTTAGCCGGGCATGGTGGCGCACGCCTCTAATCCCAGCACTCGGGAGGCAGAGGTAGGAGGATCTCCGAGAGTTAGAGGCCACCCTGAGACTACATAGTGAATTCCAGGTCAGCCTGAGCCAGAGTGAGACCCTACCTCGAAAAACCAAAAAATATATATATATATATTTTTACCCTGGGCTAGAGTGAGACCCTACCTCAAAAAAACAAACAAAAACTTTATTTATTTATTTTTTTTGCCGGACAAAACCCTACTTTGAACAAAGAGAGAGAGAAGCTCCTGCTATAATTCCTTGCCCTAGTGGATTTGTCCTTGTCTAGGAGATACTGAAGACCTACTGTGGCAGGCTCCCAAGGGTGTCAACCCCAGCCTCTCAGAGCACGCTTAAGAGGTACAATCCACAGTCCTGTGTGACACTGAATCCTGACCACAGAAGAGCCTTATCTAGCCTCTTTCAACACCTAGGGTACAGAAGGTTACTCCTGCTTCACTGTGAGCACTTTTCAGTCTCTTCAGCCACTTCCACCCACTGTGCCTACTGATCTACAAGGGCCACGCCAACAAATGTGTTCGCTCATCCCCACCCGGGCTGTGGAAATATAAGTAACAATGATCCCCTAAACCTTCTCTTCCTCAGGAGGCTGAACTGTCCTATTCCTACCAAGTACACCAGCCTCCAAGCAGAATTCTGGGATCCCACCCCATGCCCAGTTGAAAGGGAGAAGAAAGAGCAGGCATGGGGGAATGAAAGAGAAGAGGGGTGGAGGGAACCTCAGAGGCTCCATTTACAAGTGAATGCGAGTAAGAATGGAGCAGTTTGTGGGCTAAACTGGCCTCAGAAGGAGGTTTACAGATGTGTGAGGGGACGCTCCTCATTGTTTAATTAAGCAGAAAGTGGATCTTTTCAAAAGCAATTTTGCACAGGGACTGGGAGGGGTGGGGAGGAGAGAGGAGGGAGGTAGAGAAGGGATCAGCAAACAGGCCCGGAGAGCAGAGAAAGGAACAGCTGGCCCCAGAGAGGCTGTGAAATGCATGCTAAGCAGTTTAAAGCGCCCAGGAACTGCTGCTCGGCTCCTGCCCTCCCTCACAGCTACCCTTTAATGTGACTGGAGTGGGAGGAGGAGGCGATGATGATGGTTGGTGGTGGAGATGGTGCTGCAGAGGAAGCACACAAGCAAAGGTGAGGGAACAGTTTCCTAGGACTGAAGGATCCTTGAGAAGTTAAAAGCCAAATGACCAAAGCTGAAGGACCTAACCAATCTCGATCAATCAGACACCCATCAGCCTGCTGAGACACAAATCTGTCATTAGATCTGTACACCCTACTTCACAAAAGTATATGCATCTAGATTTAGAAGCAGCTCCTTTCCCCAAACTGGAGGTATCAAACAGATAAAAAGCCCAACAAAGGGCTGGAGAGATGGCCTAGTGGTTAAAGCACAAAGCCTAAGTCAGGTTTGATTCCTCAGGACCCACATAAAGCCAGATGCACATGGTGGCGCATGCATCTGGAGTTCCTTTGCAGTGGCTAGAGACCCCGGGGTGCCTGCTTTCTCCCTCCCTCCCTCTCTCAGCAATAAATATATATACAGCTCAACAAAGCACAGGACCAGCCCACCTTCCATTCTACAGGGGAGAGGGGCCTACATGCCTACATTATCAGGGACCATCTTGCTGTGTCACCCCCTTTCTCTTCCTCTTTCTCTTTTTCCACACTGGCAAGTTAGAAGTTCTCCCCTTGTCATCACAATTCATGAACTTTATTGAATGCATTGGAAGGGGCTGTAACACAAGTACTGCCAGAAGCCTTGTTCTTCTCTATTTTTTCCCCCTAATATTTTATTTACTTTGAGAAAGAAAGATACAGAGAGAGACAGAACACAGTGTGGTGGTGGTGCACGCCTTTAATCCCAGCACTCAGGAGGCAGAGTTCAAAGAGGATTGCCATGAGTTCGAGGTCACCCTGAGACTACATAGTGAATTCCAGGTCAGCCTGGGCTAGATCGAGACCCTACCTTCAAAAATAGAGAGAGAGAGAGAGAGAGAGAGAGAGAGAATGGGCATGCCAGGACCTCCAGTCACTGCGGTCAAATTCCAGACACATGCACCACCTTGTGCATTTGGCTTTGAGGGTACTGGGGAATTGAACCTGGGTCCTTTGGCTTTGCAGGCAAGCACCTTAACCATTAAATCATCTCTCTGATAGGCCCCTCTTTTTTTAATCTTTTTAAAGTTTTTTTTTTTAAATATTTTATTTGACAGAGTGAATAAGAGAGAAAAGTAATGGGTACACCAGGGCCTCTAGCCACTACAAACAAACTCCAGACACATGCACCACCTTGTGCATCTGGCTTAAGTGGGACCTGGAGAATCGAACCTGGGTCCTTTGGCTTTGCAGACAAGTGCCTTAACCGCTAAGCCATCCCACCCTCCTCTTTTTAATATTTATTTGAGAGAGTACGGGTACACTAAAGCTTCCCGTTGCTGTAAACTCCAGATGCATGTGCCACTTTGTGCATCTGGCTTTATGTGAATGCTGGGGAATTGAACAGGGGCTTTGCAAGCAAGGGCCTTTAGCCACTGAACCTGAACCATCTCTTCAGACTTTTTTGTTTTTTTTTGTTGTTGTTGTTTTTCTTTTGGTTTTTCAAGATAAGGTCTCACTCTATCTAGCCCAGGCTCAACTGGAATTCACTACTAGTCTTAGGCTGGTCTTTAACTCACAGTGACCCTCCTATCTCAGGTGGGATTAAAGGTGTGTGCTACCACACCCAGTTTTTGTTTTTGTTTTAAACATTTTATTTTAATTTACTTATTGGGGAGGGGGGAGAGAAAGAATGAGCATGCCAGGACCTTCTAGCCACTGCAAACAAACTCCACATGCATGTGCCATCATGGCTTTATGTAGGTACTGGGGAATTGAATCTGGGTCCTTTGGCTTTGCTGGAAAGCACCTTAACCACTAAGCTATCTCTCCAGCCCCTCCCCTTTTTTAAGCACAGGTAGCTCAGGCTAACCTTGAACTCACATCTTTCAGCCTCAGCCTCCTGAAATGACAGGCATGTACCACACCATGACTAGTACAGTCCATAATACTATAGATGGTGCTATTCCAGAGCCTTCAAAACCTGCTTGGCCCAGTGGCATCCCGTGGACAAAAAGGCTCTCAGATGATGGATTTGGGCACAAGTTTGGGGAGAGAGTAAAACTTTCCCAGCAGCATCTTTGTAGACTCATATATGCCTCAGTAGAGACCAGCAACTACCAAGCAGCTGTGTAACCTCTATCTCTGCCTCTGGGAACAGCTGGATATAAAAGGAAACAGGAATACAAACTCATGGCCAAGGGCCCAAAGACTGAGCAAGAGACACATTTTGCCTTCCCTCCTCATACCCCCTTCCATTTTAGGGGGAAAGGGCTCCACCTTTTTCCTATACGGTGGTTACAAAGTGAAGGATCAGAAACTTGTGTCCTGCCGGGCATGGTGATGCATGCATGCCTTTAATCCCAGCACTTGGAAGGCAGGTAGGAGAATCGCCATGAGTTCAAGGCCACCCTGAAACTATAGTGAATAGTGAATTCCAGGCTAGCCTGAGCTACAGTGAATCCCTACCTTGAAAATTAAAAAAAAAAAAAAGGCCTGGAGAAATGGCTTACCGGTTACGGCAGCAAAGTCTAAGAACCTGGGTTCAATTCCCCAGGCCACAGGTCAGCCAGATGTACAAGAGGGCACATGTGTCTGGAGCTTGTGTGCAGTGGCTAGAGGCCCTGGTGTGTCCATTCTTTCTTTCTTTCTCTTTCTCTCTCATAAATGAGTAAATAAAATTTTTTTTTAAAAAAAAAGAAAGAAACTTAAGTCTTCAATCCCAGCACTCATGAGGCTGAGGTAGGAGAATCACTGTGAATTTAAGGCCAGCCTGGGCCACAGTGATTAAAGGCATTTGCCTGTAAAGCCTGAAAGAGGAAGTTCAATCCTCCAGTACCCATTAAAGCCTGATGTACAAAGTGTCTCATGCACCTGGAATTTCTTTGCAGTGGCAGGAGGCCCTTGCATGCCCATATTTTCTCTCATAAACAAACAAATGAATAAATATATTAAAATAAACACAGAGCCAGGCGTGGTGGCACACGCCTTTAATCCCAGCACTTAGGAGGCAAAGGTAGGAGGATCACCATGAGTTCAAGGCCACACTACATAGTAAGTTCCAGGTCAGCCTGGGTTAGAATGAAACCCTACTTCAGAGGGAAAAAAAAAAGTCAGCCTGGGCTACAGAGTGAGATCTTGTCTCAATCAATGAAAACAATGACAGCAACATGCTAGTTATTTGTGGAATGAGAGGTCAAGATTTCTATACCACTCTAAAGGCAGCTGGATACATCATGACCCTAGTCTTCCTTCAGTCGTGTTCTTTGTCCTTTATATCTTGGGGCCTTCACAAGGGCTGTCCCTCTCTGCTTGGTATCTACAAATTACTGGGCTGGCATCTTCTCATGCTCCATACCTTCTCCTCAATGTCCCCGTCTTAAAGGGCTCTTCGCTGGCACTCTCAATCCCCAAGCATCTATTTGAGCAAAGTGTGGGAGTGTAGGCCAGTACTTGGGAAGCTGAACTAAGAAAATTGCAAGTTCGAAGCTTACTTGGACTACATAGTGAGACCATGTCTTCAAAATAAATGAATAGGCCTGGAAATATGACTTAGGGGTTAAAGTGCTTGCCTGCAAAGCCAAAGGACCCAGGTAAGCAAGATGCACAAGGTGGCACATGCATCTGGAGTTTGTTCCTTTGCAGTGGTTGGAGGCCCTGGCATGCCCATTCTCTTTCTCTCTCAAATAAATAAAAATATTTAAAACAGGGCTGGAGAGATGGCTTAGCGGTTAAGCGCTTGCCTGTGAAGCCTACGGACCCCGGTTCGAGGCTCAGTTCCCCAGGTCCCACGTTAGCCAGATGCACAAGGGGGCGCACGCATCTGGAGTTCGTTTGCAGAGGCTGGAAGCCCTGGCGTGCCCATTCTCTCTCTCTCCCTCTATCTGTCTTTCTCTCTGTGTCTGTCGCTCTCAAATAAATAAATAAATAATTAAAAAAAATATTTAAAACAAATAAAAACAGATGTGGTAGTGCAGGCGTTTAATCCCAGCACTCGGGAAGCATAGGTAGGAGGATTGCTATGAGTTCGAGGCCAGCCTGGTTTAGACGGAAACCCTACCTTTTTTTTTTTTTTTCAAGGTAGGGTCTCACTCTAGCCCAGGCTCACCTGGAATTATCTATGGAGTCTCAGGGTGGCCTTGAACTCATGGTGATCCACCTACCTGTGCCTCCCAAGTGCTGGGATTAAAGGCATGCGCCACCACGCCCGGCGGAAACCCTACCTTGAACCCCTCCCCCAAAAGGCATGTGGGAAGAACTGGGGAGGTGGCTAAACAATCAAAGGCACTTACTTGCAAAGGCTGCCGGCCTGGGGTTCAATTCCCCAGCCACCTACATAAAGCCAGAGGTGTGTCTGTTGAAGCAGCAAGAGTTAGGACAGCCTGAGCTAGAGTGAAACTCTACCTGAAAAAACAAAACACAAGCCAGGTGTGGTGGCACACACCTTTAGTCCTAGCACTCAGGAGGCAGAGTTAGGAGGATCACTATGAGTATGAGGTCACCTGAGACTACATAGTGAATTCCAGGTCAGCCTGAGCTAGAGTAAAATCCTACCTCAGAAAACCAAAATAAATAAGTAAATAATAAAAAGAAAACCATGCACTCATTTGTTCTTATGTCAATCATTAGGTGGTAAAGAAGGTGATGCATTCACTTATTTTCTTGTTTATTGCCTGGATCTACGTCTGTCACATAAATTCAGAGGAAGACCACTCTTTGAATGCTGGGATTAAAGGCATGCACCACCAGCCGGGCGTGGTGGCGCACGCCTTTAATCCCAGCACTCGGGAGGCAGAGGTAGGAGGATCTCCGAGAGTTCGAGGCCACCCTGAGACTACATAGTGAATTCCAGGTCAGCCTGAGCCAGAGTGAGACCCTACCTCGAAAAACCAAAAAAAAAAGGCATGCACCACCAAGCCTGGCTCATTACACACACACATTTTAAAACTGTATTTATTTGGGAGACAGAGAGAGAAGGAGACAGATAAAGATACTAGGCATATCAGGGCCTGGCTGCTACAAACGAACTCCACTTGCATGTGCCCCTTATATGGGTCCTGGGGAATTAAACTTGCCATTGTCTTTTTTTGTTTGTTTTGGTTTTTCAAGGAAGGGCTCCCACTAGCCTAGGCTGACCTAGAATTCACCATGTAGTCTTAGGCTGGCCTTGAGTTTAGCAATCCTACCTCTGCCTCCTGAGTGCAGGGATAAAAGGCATGTGATACCACGCCCAGTATAGATTTACTTTTAAATGAGAGAGAGGAAGAGAGAATTGGTATGCCAGGGCCTTAGCTACTACACACAAATGTGCCACCCTGTGCCCATGTACCACCGGTGCACGTGTCACCTTGTGCATTTTGCTTATGTGGGTTCTGGGGAGTCAAACCTGGGTTCTTAGGCTCCACAGGCAAGAGCCTTAACTGCTAAGATATCTCTTTAGCTCTCTCTTTTATTTATTATTTTTTTAATTTATAGATTTTTCTGTTAAGCAAACTTAATGGGAAATAATAACTGTGGTATCATATTCATTCATTTTTGGAGACTGTCTCATGTATCCCAGGCTGGCTTCAGACATGCTACAAGCTTAAACTCCTGATCCTCCTGCCTCTATCTCCCAAGTGCTGGGATTACAGTTGTGCACCACCCACCCCTTGTTTGTGCTCCAGTCTTCCCTGTATTTTTTTTTCTTTTTTAATTTATTTGAGAGAAAGAATGGGGACACAATGGCCTGCAGCCACTGTAAACGAACTCCGAATGCATGCACCACTTTATGCATCTGGCTTATGTGGGTCCTGGGGAATCAAACTTGAGCCCTTTGGCTTTGTGGGCAAGCACCTTAACCACTAAGCGATCCTTCCAAACTCCTTCCACCATCTTAACCCAGTAGGGAAATACAATCCCAACCTCTCACATCTAACCCTGAATGTCTATCCATCTTCAGCTCAAGGTAGACAGTGATCAGCATGTGTTCTTTGGCCTATAAGTATGGCAGACAAAACCCACCTATTACTGCCATCCCCTGGTCCCAGGGAGAGCCAGAGTTAGCTATGGCAGTCAGTGAATTTGGTCAATCACAATTACTCAATTCTTGGCAGGTACTCACTCCAAAAAATATCCTGTTCCACCTAATGACCATTTTCTACCTTCCATGTGAGGGAACCTCACTACCCGACCTCCTCAAATGAGGGCTGCCCTCTTCTCCCCAGTAATGTCTCAGTCAGAGACCTGTGGGCTGCTGTAGAGCTCCTGCTTCTAGGCTGTACTGATAGCAACCTAGTCAGACCTCTGAGGATTAACTCTTTAACTGCCTCCTCACCCCCATTTGAAGACAGGGACTTTTGGTTTCTGTCTAGGCACTGCATTACTAGCCATGGCCAGCTGTGTAAGAAGGGCCCAATATGTGTTTGTTCAAGAAAGATTAACAAGTATTTTAATAAACAAATGAACTGAAAATCCACCAGGCGCAATGGCACACACCTTTAATCCCAACACTAGGAAGCTGTAGTAGGAGAATCGCTGTGAGTTTGAGGCCAGCCTGAAAATAATTCCAGGTCAACCTGGGCTACAGCAAGACACCAGCTTGGAGGAAAAAACTGACTCTCTTGCTTAGTCAACCTCCCTCCTCCAATCTTTCTGGCAAGATTCTTTTATTCGGTGGTATTGAGATTTAACCTAGGGTCTTATGCATGATAAGCAAGTGCTCTATCACTGTCCTACATCCTAGACCCAAAATTTACTTCTTTCTGGTGTATTCATGTTCACATGCATGTGGGTGCACATGCGTCATGTGTCTATGGGGCCCAGAGATTGATGTCAAATATCTTCTTCCACCACTCCACCAGGCTCTCTTGCTGCTGCAAATGAACACCCATTGGCTTTATGTGGATGGATGGGGAATTGAACCGGGGCCGGCAAGCACATTTAACTGCTAAGCCATCTCCCCAGCAGCTCCTCCCAAAGTTATTTTGAAACAGGGTCTCTTATTGAACCTGGAGGTCACTGACTCTACTAGACAAGCTAGCCAGCAAGTATCCTCCTATCTCTGCTTCTCCAGCTTCTTTTTTTTTTTTTTTTTTTTTTTCAAGGCAAGGTCTTATTCTAGCCCAGGCTGACCTGGAATTTACTATGCAGTCTCAGGTGTTGTTCACAACAATCCTACCTCTGCCTCCCGAGTGCTAGGATTAAAGGCGTGTGCCACCACGCCCAGCTTTATGCTTCTCCAGCAATGAGATTGTAAGCATGTGCCACCATGCCCAACATTTTTACACAGCTGCAATGTGGATCTAAATTCAGGTCTTGGGGACTGGGGAGCTGACTCTGTGGTTAAAGATGCTTGCATTGGCTGTGTGTGGCAGTTGCATACCTTTAATCTCAGCATTTAGGAGGCAGAGGTAGGAGGATTGCTGTGAGTTCGAGGCCAGCCTGAGACTACATAGTGAATTCCAGGTCAGCCTAAGCCTGGGCTAGAGCAAAACTCTACCTCAGGAAAAAAAAAAAAAAAAAAGATGCTTGCATAGGGGCTAGAAAGATGGCTTAGAGGTTAAGGCACTTGCCTGCAAA
The DNA here is from genome assembly GCF_020740685.1 of Jaculus jaculus. Lineage (NCBI taxonomy): Eukaryota > Metazoa > Chordata > Mammalia > Rodentia > Dipodidae > Jaculus > Jaculus jaculus. Next base: position 124,698,207 of record NC_059102.1, read on the forward strand.
GCCTACGGACCCAGGTTCAATTCCCCAATATCCATGAAAGCCAGATGCACAAGGTGGCACATGCATCTGGAGTTCATTTGCAGTAGTAGAGGCCCTCAAATAAATAAATGGTGTGTCTGTGTGTATTTCTTTTTTTAAAAGATGCTTGCATGGGGCTGGAGAGATGGCTCAGCAGTTAAGGTCCTTGCCTGCAAAGCCAAAAGAACTCAGGTTCTATTTCCCAAGTAAACCAGATGCAAAAGGTAGCATATACATCTAGAGTTTGTTTGGAGTGGCCAGAGACCAAGTTGCACCCATTTCTCTTTCTTTATCTGCCTCTTCCTCTCTCTCAAATAAACAAACAAGATAAATGAAAGTATTTTTTTTTTTTGGATTGTTGAGGTGATTCTCCTACCCCTGTCTCCCGAGTGCTGGGATTAAAGGCATGCGCCACCATGCCTGGCTTATTTACTTATTTTAATATTTTATGCTGAGTGTGGTGGCGCACACTTTTATTTATTTTATTTTATTTATTTATATGAGAGAGATCGAGAGTGAAAGAGGCAGAAAGAGAAAGGGGGGGGGGGGAGAGAATGGGCGCACCAGGGCTTCCAGCCACTGCAAACGAATTCCAGATGTGTGCGCCCCCTTGTGCATCTGGCTAATGTGGGTCCTGGGGAATTGAGCCTCGAACCCGGGTCCTTAGGCTTCACAGGCAGGTGCTTAACCACAAAACCATCTTTCTAGCCCCAGGCGCATGCTTTTAATCCCAGTGCCTGGGAGGCAGTGATAGGAGGAATGCCATGAGTTTGATGCCACCCTGAGACTACATTGTGAATTCAAGGTCAGCCTGAGGTAGAGTGAGACTCTATCTCAAAAAACTAAAATAAATAACTATAACCCAAAAATAAATAAATAAGCACTTTACATACTAAGCCATCTCCCCAGCCCCAAAACTTATTTGTATTTTAACAATATTTTAAATGTTTTATTTTATTTATTTATTAGAGAGAGAGGCAGATGAAGAGAATGAGTATGCCAGGGCTTCTAGCCACTGAAAACGAACTCTAGATACATGCACCACCTTGTGCATCTGGCTTACATGAATACTAGGATTCGCAGGCAAGCACCTTAACCACTAAGCCATCTCTCCAGCCCTTAATAATATTTTAATTATTACCTGGATATGGTGGCTCATGCCTTTCATCACAGCAATTGCAAGGTGAAGAGGATCACTGTGAGTTCAAGGCCAGCCTGAGACTTCCCAGTGAATACCAGGTCAGCCTGGGCTGGAATGATACCCCACCTCACAGCAAAATATAAATAAATAAATTAATAATAATAATAATACTCACAGGGCCCCTCCTGCCCAGACAAGGTGACTTGATGTTTCTTTACTCCATCAAAGAGGAGCTCTGCACCGCCTCTGCAAAAGCCAGAGAAAGACAGCCTGTGAGTTCTTGCAAATAGGTAGCTTGAACCTGAGACTAAGCCAAAGCTTAAGAGATGCAGAGCGAGGTTCAGAAACATCCAAGATACCAGTGAGTGATTCTTCAACGACTTCATAGTGTAGTAGAATAGGATTACTACTATTCATTAAGCACTTGTATTTACAGCCCTTCACTTTTACCCTCTGCTGAGCACATAGCTGGAACACAGGCTTTGGAGCTGCCAGCCCAAGTAGCAAACCAGGGTCTACCTCTGCCTACCAAGCAGACCCTGGCCATGTGACTTCCCCTCCTCAGGTTTTGATCTTCCCATGTGCAAAAGTGCTGAAAAGCCCTCGTGAAACCCTCTGGAGACACTGTGCATCTCGAGGTTTCTTTTGGACAGGTGAGGTTGGGAAATACCCCTGTCCCCACTCACTAGTGCTTGCCTGGTGGACACACTATAGCAATGGAGGCAAAAAGAACCCACTAGGCTTAGCATTGCCTAGGAAAAATGGTTCCCTTCACCTTGCCAGTTACAGGATATACTCATCCCATGTCTTCCTCAGGCTATCCCAGCAAAGGGTCTCATAGAGAAGCAGACTGAGGCCTACAGAGATTAAGTGACACCCGAGATCAGACAAGTGACTTGAAACTAGGACTTGAAATTTGAATCTAACTGGTTCTTGCTCAGTCGCAGCCACCTAATTTCCCAAAGGTCAGAAAGCCCCCCGAAGGGAGAGTTTGGTTCATTTCTGTCCCAGCCCTTGTCCAAGGGAAGGTTGTCAGGAGAGATACTCAAAGCCAAGTCCAGAAGGCAGGACTTCTGATATGAGCAGCAAGATTCTTGCAGTGTCTTTGACCGCCATTGTTTCTCCTTCTGAGTCTCCTCATTCCCATCTAAGACTTCATGCGGGTCTGAACTAAGAAGGCCTTAATGGACTTTTGATGGATGTCATACCTCCCATCCACCACCCAATTGCAGGGAACAGAGATGTCCCCAGACAGCCCACTGGGAGGCAAAGGCAAGGCAAACAGTGTCATGGGGGAGACATGGGACGACTATCATCTAAACAAGGTCATGCTTTGTTGATGCAGAAATGTGGAGGGGGAGCAGAGCCCCATCTGTGGATGCGCACAGGGCCATTTCAGCTGCAAGCCCGCACAGAGCCTTCATTTATCTCCTTCCAAGAGCCTCATTTTCTCCTGGGTAGGGGTTGGCACATGCAGCAGCTGGGCTGGGGAAGGGTGATGGGCATGGGACTGTCGACGTGGAGGTCAGAGAGGAGAGGTGGGAACTGGAGACACTGGGACCCAGGCAAACAACCAAGAGTGGCCTAACCTGGTGGTGCCAGGCTCGGAGGCCAAGCCTGTTTTCCTCTTACAAATGAATGAAGAGAGAATCAATCTGGCTCAGAGAGGGAACCATCACTTCAGGATTTGCTGGGTCCCAAAGGAAAGGCTGTTATTTCTGTCAGCAAATCTGAAGTGGAAGAAGCCTGTTTGCCCAGAGACCTAAGTACAGCTCTTCTTAGGTCTTATACAGGATTTTCTATTCAAACTCAACTAAGATACCTCCATCTTCCCTTTGCTCCCCAATTCCTGGTGGGTATGTTTGCTGATACTAGTAACAAGTATAGACATTCCTCAAACTGCCTTAAGATCTTTTTCCAGTTTACCTGCATTTTTTTAAATCTCCAAATTAAAAAACAAAAGAGAAAAAGAAAAAGTCGGGCAAGGTGCCACACATCTTCAATCCCAGCACTCAGGAGGCAGAAGTAAGACAATCACTGTGAGTTCAAGGCCATCCTGAGACTACAAAGTAAATTTCAGGTCAGCCTGGGCTAGAGTAAAACCCTGCCTTGAAAAACCAATACATAAATAAAAATAAAACATAAAAACTTTATCTTTAGGCTGGAGAGATGGTTCAGAGGTTAAAGGCACTTGCCTGCAAAGCTAAAAGACCCAGGCTCGATTCCCCAGGACCCACATAAGGCAGATGCACAAGGTGGCGCATGTGTCTGGAGATCATTTGTACTAGATGGATGCCCCAGTGTGCCCATTCTCTCTCTCTCTCTCTCTCTCCAATAAATAAATTAAAAGCTGGGCATGGTGTCATATACCTGTAATTCCAGTATCTGGAAGGTAGAAGCAGAAGATAAGTTTAAGGCCATCCTCTGCTACAAAGAAATTTGGAGGCCAGTATGATCTACATGAGACACTGTCTCAAAAAAATAAATAAATAAATAAATAAATAAACAAACATAACAGAAGGACAGGTGTGGTATCATGCACCTTTAATCCCAACACTTGGGAGGCAGGGGTAAGTGGATGGTTGTGAGTTTGAGGCCACCCTGAAACTACATAGTGAATTCTAGGTCAGCCTGGACTAGAGGGCAAGACCCTACCTCAAAAAATGAAGAAAATAGCTTTCAGCGAAGAGGGGGGGACGTGGAGATCAGCACTGCAAAGGACGTGGGACTCCACGGATGTCTTAGGCCCCTGCCCGCATTCCCATCTAATAAAATGGCTTGAGTGCAAAAAAAAAAATATATATATATATAAAATAAATAAATAAATATAATGACAAAAATAAAAAAATAAAAAACCAAAACCAGGACTGGGATGATGGCTCAGCAGTTAAAAACATTTGCTTACAAAGTCTCTTGGCCCAGATTTAATACCTCAGCATACACATAAAAGCCAGATACAAAAAGAGGTGCAGGGCTGGAGAGATGGCTTAGCAGTTAAGCGCTTGCCTGTGAAGCCTCAGGACCCCTGTTCAAGACTCGATTTCCCAGGACCCACGTTAGCCAGATGCACAAGGGGGGCGCACGCATCTGGAGTTCATTTGCAGTGGCTGGAAGCCCTGGTGTGTCCATTCTCTTTCTCTCTGCCTGTTTCTCTCTCTGTCACTCTCAAATAACTAAGAATAAACAAACAAACAAAAAAAAAGAGGTGCAGAAGCTGGGCGTGGTGACGCATGCCTTTAATCCCAGCACTCAGGTGGCAGAGGTAGGAGGATCGCTGTGAGTTCAAGGCCACCCTGAGACTACATAGTGAATTATGGGTCAGCCTGGGCTAGAGTGAAAACTTATCTCAAAAAACAAAAACAGGGGCTGGAGAGATGGCTTAGTGGTTAAGCACTTGCCTGTGAAGCCTAAGGACCCCGGTTCGAGGCTCGGTTCCCCAGGTCCCACGTTAGCCAGATGCACAAGGGGGCGCACGCATCTGGAGTTTGTTTGCAGAGGCTGGAAGCCCTGGCGCGCCCATTCTCTCTCCCTCTATCTGTCTTTCTCTCTGTGTCTGTCGCTCTCAAATAAATAAATTTAAAAAAAATAATAAATAAATAAATTTAAAAAAAAAGAATGCCATTACTTTAAAAAAAAAAACAGGGGAGGGAGGAAATTACCATGGGATATTTTTTTATAATCATGGAAAATGTTAATAAAAATTTAAAAAATAAAAAAACAAAAACAAACAAAAAATAATAAATAAATAAATATAATGTCTATTACTGAGACTTCTGGTTCATGTGGTGTTATAGAAGCCTAGCTAAAGTTAACTATTTCTCCTTCTCCCTTGACTTCAATTTTGTGCCCCAACCTCCCTTACTCAGGGAATGGAATGGACAGAGGAAATCTCACATTCAAGCCTTTATAGCCTGGAGAGGAGGGACCCAAAACATATCTCTAATACATATTTTGAATCCTGTGTATGCAGAGAAAATGCTCTGCGAACAGTTCAGGAGGCATGCCAAAAGATGGCAGAATTGATCCAGACAAGAGACAGAAAGGTACAAGAGGCATTCCAGGGGGCACACTGAAGAGCTGATGGAACCAAGTGGACTAAAGCTGTTGTGGGGGTCCAGGTCTAGATGTCTGGGACCACTTGGGAGAGAATAACAGGCATGGCGGTTTCTTTGCAAGTACACTGTTTATAGTTAAAGGTGAAGCATATCTGCTAAGTGATCCAGGAAATGAATAGTAAGGTGAAAATATGCAAGGGGCCAGGGTGTGGTATGCCTGCACGAGGGATGTGGAAGCAGGAAGGTCAGGAGTTCATGGCCAGCTTTGGCTACATAGGACATCTGAGGACAGTCAGGGTTACATCATGACAACCTGTCACAAATCAAAACAAACATGCAAGAACTAAGAGAAGGTTCTTGGTTTTTGTTTTGGCACACATCTTGGGCATTCTTACTTCCTATGAAGTTGGCTATTTGGTCTCACATTACAGCACAGGCTGACCTTGAACTCGAAGCAATTCTTTTCCTTCAGCCTTCAAAGTGCTGGGATTACAGGTATAAACTACCATATCCAGACAAGCTGAAATTCTCATGGCATACTATGATGTGGGTAGAAGTGAAGACAGATGAACAGGTGGGTAAAAGATGTTGTCCTGCCTTGCTGGGGCTCACTAATGCTTTTGCAAGTAAGAAAGGCTGAAGCTGGAAAAGTGGCATCTGTGTTGGTCTGTAAGCTCTGGAAGGCAAAGCTCTTATTTTCCTCACAACTTCCCCACTGTGTGCAGAACAGTATCTGGCAGAAGTAAACTTTGGTAACTAAATCCCATGCCTGACTCAGTATGAATGAAAGGCAAGTTAGTTGTGGATCAGCTTAAACACTGACAGTCTGTAGCTTCTTCCTTTTCAGCTTTGCTGAGGCCTGTCAAAGGAGCAGGGATTCTCCTATTATCCCCAGGCTGGTGTGGGGAGGGAGTAGCTGGGTAAAGGGTCAGAAAAGCAAAACAGTCAGGAGGCCAGGCCAATGTAGTTCTAATTGGATCCAAGCAGCCAGACAATATCATCAATTAAACTGCACTTAACATTCATGAGACTACCCCCTTCTAAGGGACAGAAATGCGGAACACTGTAGGGCATGGACAGAGTACTATTTATCTTTGTATCCTTGGTGTCTGGCTCACTGCCTGGCACATGGTAGGCACTCAATAAATGACTGGTGAATGAACTACCCAATGAAGGGAAAACATGAAAGAAGCTGGGGGCAACCGATGGGAGAACAGGCATGTGGACAGAGGTTTCAGATTTCTATCAGACTTTTCCTTGCATCTGTGTAGGCACCTCGGACAGACACACATAGTCTCAGCTTTTCCATGTGATCCCGGAAATGTATAACCACCCATCTTTTTGCTTGTTTTCGTTTTTTTTTTTTTTTTTTTTCAGAGGCAGGGTCTCACTGTAGCCCAGGCTGACCTGCAGCTCACTCCCCAGAGTGGCCTCAAACTCACTGTGATCTGCCTACTTCAGCCTCCTCTAGAGCTGGCACTAAAAAGGTGCCCACCAGCATGCCTGGCTCACTCATCTTTTTTTTTTTTTTTTCTTTCTTTCTTGAAGTAGGGTCTTGCTCTAGCTGAGGCTGACCTGGAATTCACTAGTCTCAGGGTGGCCTCAAACTCACGAAGATCATCCTACCTCTCTGCCTCCTGAGTGCTGGAATTAAAAGCATGTAACACCTTGCCCAACTCCCACTCATCTTTTTGTTTTTTTTTTGTTTTGTTTTGAGGTAGGGTCTCACTCTAGCCAAGAATAACCTGGAATTCACTATGTAATGTCAGAGTGGCCTTGAACTCTCGAGTAACTGGATTAAAGGCATGTGCCACCATGCCAGACTTCTTTTGGGGTTTTTAAAATATTTTATTTAATTATTTACTTATTTATTTGAAAGAGAAAGCAACAGATAAAGAATGGGCACACCAGGGCCTCTAGCCACTGCAAACAAACTCCAGGCACATATACTACTTTGTGCATCTGGCTTATGTGGGTACTGGGGAATTGAACCTGGGTCCTTAGGCTTCCCAGCCTTAACCACTAGGTCATCTCCCCAGCTCTTTTACAGTTGTTGAAAGCATAACATAGCTTCAGTTTATTGGAGGGACAAAATAGTGATGTGAGATGATTTCCAACTTGCTCTGTGTTTCTTCAATTGTTGGTATTATGTCCCAATTATGGCAGTTTTCATTTTGTGCATACTATAATGCCAGTGTGAGTGACCCTATCTGCAGTATCTTATTTATCCCCCTGCCTCCTGGACTTAAGATCTACAGAAAGCACTCAAGAATCATTCTACAATAAAAATTGAGGCTTGGATCTATTTAAAACTCCTAATTATTTGTGAGGGGGAGAGAAAGTGTGTGTGTGTGTGTGTCCGCGCGCCAGGGCCTCTTACACTGCACATGAAGTCCAAATGCATGCCTCTGTTTGTGCAACTGGCTTTACGTGGGTAATGGGGAATCAAACTCAGGGCAGGAGGCTTTCAATTAAGCATCTTTAACGAGCCCTGGGCTATCACCTGGCCGCCCCCTTAACTTTTGAATTTTGGTCAAGAGAAAGAAATGAGTCCTTTCGGGTTCACACCTTCCATGAGAAGCAAGTTCCCCCAAAACGGTCTAAGTGAGGATCGCTGTCTGAAGAGGTCGAAGAGTGCTCCTTCTGGGATCCCAGATGCCAGAGAGACAGGCCTAGCTCGAAACCAGACTGATAAAACACGTGGAGAGGCCTCCTGCTGACTCTCACGCCTCTCTAGTCCTTCACCTTACACAGCCTCTCTCGGTACCCGGGAGCGCACCTCCCTGGCCGCGTGTGCGCCTCTACTCTCGCACTTACGGTCTCGTCGCCCCGGGAGACCAAGCCTCTCACACTCGAGGCGGATGGCACAGCTCCCGGCGGGCAGAGGCCGCGGCAACAGACCCATGGCCGGCCAAGCCTGGATTGAAGTTTGCGACCCGACAACTTTCATCCATCCGCACTACGCCCCGGCTCAGCGACTCACCCGAACTCCACCTCCACACACAAGGGCGCTGCCATATTGAGGAAGCCGAGCCAGCAGGAAACGCCCTTCAATTTCCGGCGCGCCCGCACACTTCCGGCCGACCCCCGGCGCTTCGCACGGAAGGGGCGGTGCTTATGAGCCCGTCCTACTCAGCTATTGGCAGAAGACGCAGGGCTTGTTTGTCCCCCGGCACCGAAGGAACTGACCTGGAATTCACTATGTAGTCTTAATCTGACCTCGAACTCACGGCGATCCTCCTGCCTCTGCCTCCCTAGTGCTGGCGTTAAAGGCGTGCGCCACCACGCCCGGCTCCTCCCTTTGACTTTTAGGGACTGAACGCAGAGGGCCAGAGTGGGAAACAACTTGTACGCTTAGTGATTAAGGCGCTTGCCTGCAAAGCCAAAGGACCCAGGTTCAGTTCCCCAGGACCCACGCAAGCCGGATGCACAAGGGGCACATGCATTTGGAGTTGGTTTGCAGTGGCGAGAGGCCCTGGCGCGCCCATATTCTCTGTCTCTCTTCTCTCTCTCCGCTTGCAAATAAATAAAATTGAAAGAAAGAAGGGAGGAAGAATGGAAGGAAAGAGAAAGAAAATAAAAGAAAGGACTGGAAGGGTGGCTTAATGGTTAAGGCACTTGCCTGCAAAGCCAAGGCACCCACATTAGTCAGATGAGCACAGGGGAGCACACAAGTCTGGTGTGGAGGCTCTGGCGTGCCCATTCTCTCTCTCTCCCTCTCTCCCTCTTTCAATGTCAAATAAATAATTTTTTTTGTTTTTGTTTTTTGTTTTTCAAAGTAGGGTCTCACCTTTCTCCAGGGTGGCTTGTAATTAACTCAGGGTCTCAGGGTGGCCTCGAACTCAACCATCCTCCTGCCTTGAGTGCTGGGATTAAAGGCCTGTGCCACTACGCCCTGCATAAATATTTTTTTTTTTAAAAAAGAAACATTTAAAACCAAAAAAGAAAAAAGAAACCTTTAAGCCGGGCGTGGTGGCACACGCCTTTAATGCAAGCACTCAGGAGGCAGAGGTAGGAGGATCGCCATGAGTTCGAGTCCACCCTGAGACTACATGGTGAATTACAGGTCATCCTGGACTAGAGTAAGACCCTACCTCAAAAAAAAAAAAAAAATTAGCCAGGCTTGGTGGCTCACACCTTTAATCCCAGCATTTGGGATGCAGAGGTAGGAGGAGCGCCATGAGTTCAAGGCCACCCTGAGACAACATAGTGAGTTCCAGGTAAGCCTGGGCTACAGGGAGAACCTACCTCGACCCCCCTCAAATAATAATAATAAAATAAATAAGGCTGGAGACATGGCTCAGTTTGCCTACAAAGCCTAAGGACCTTGGTTCTATTCCCCAGGAGTCATGTAAACTAGAGCCAAGGTGACACACCTGTCTGGATTTCCTTTGTAGTAGCTGGAGACCCTGGCACACACATTTTCTTTCTCTCTCCCTCCCTCCCTCCCTTTCTCTCTCTCTCTCTTTCTCTCTCTTTCTTTCTCCCTCCCTCTTTCTCTCTCTCTCTCTCAAATAAATAAAAACCAAATTAGCCAGGCATGGTGGCCTTTAATCCAGACCTTGGAAGCAAAGATAGGAAGTTCTCCATGAGTTAGAGGCCAGTCTGACCTACTGTGAAACCCTACCTTGAAAACAAACAAATAAATATATATGTCTTCAACAACACGCTGGTGAATGAGTTGGTTCCTTGCACTGAATTATAAGAGGTCCCCAAATCTTTACTTCTGACCCAGAAATCTCTCTCCTGAGCTGTCATTTCTCAGTCATTTTCTTTTTTTGCTTGTTTGTTTTTTTGAGATAGTGTTTCACTGTAGCTCAAGCTGACCTGGAATTCACTCTATAGTCTCAGGGTGACCTCAAACTCATGGCAATCCTCCTACCTCTCTGGAGTGCTGGAATTAAAGGCATTTGCCACCACGCCCAGCCTCAGTCACCCATATTGGTACTGCCTTAGATGCCATTCTCTCAGCAGTTACTTTTGGACTTCATGTTCCAGGCATCTTTGCTGCTATGGATGCAGCTGCTAATTGTGGTGGTTTGAATCACAAGTCCCCCATAAACTTGTGCTTTGAGGTCTTGGTTCCCAAATAGTGGCAATTGGTCAGATGGAAACTTGCTGGAGGAGATATGTTTCTGGGGGTAAAGAGTAGGCTTTGGGATGTTATAGCACAGCGCCCCCTTGCTAGAGTTCAACTCACTTTTTTTTCAAGGTGGGGGGATCTCAGTCACAACCCCCCTCAAAAAAATTAGCTAGAGGGGGCTGGAGAGATGGCTTAGCGGTTAAGCGCTTGCCTGTGAAGCCTAAGGACCCCGGTTCGAGGCTCGGTTCCCCAGGTCCCACGTTAGCCAGATGCACAAGGGGGCGCACGCGTCTGGAGTTCGTTTGCAGAGGCTGGAAACCCTGGCGCGCCCATTCTCTCTCTCCCTCTATCTGTCTTTCTCTCTGTGTCTTTCACTCTCAAATAAATAAATTAATTTAAAAAAATTAGCTAGAGGGATGGTTTAGCAGTTAAGGTGCTTTCCTGTGAAGCCTAAGGACCAGGGTTCAAGCCCCCCGTATCCATGTTAGCCAGATGCACAAAGTGGTCCTGGCACACCCATTCTCTATCTGCTTCCTCAAATAATTAAAGACATCACTCTGAGACTACATAGTGAATTCCATGTCAGCCTGGGCTAGAAAGAGACCCTACCTCAAAAAAAAGATTATTTTTTTATTTACTTGCATGGAGAGAGCGGGAGAGAGAAGACAGATAGATAATGGGTACACCAGGGCCTCTAGCCACTACAAAAGAACTCCAGATACATGTGCTACTTTGTACATCTGTACAAATCAAATCCAGGTTGTTAGGCTTTGTAGGCAAGCACCTTTAACCACTGAGCCATCTCTCCATGAGAGGGAAAAGGGATATGAAAAAGCGTGGATCTGTGAGGATGAAAGTGGAGGAGGGGAGGGAATGATCATGGTTTATTGTTTATAATTATGGAAGCTGACAAAAAAAGTTAAAAAAAAATAATTAAATACATTATTTAGCTGGGCATGGTGATGTACTTTAGTCTCAGAACTTGGGAAGCTGAAATAGGAGAATCACTTTGAGGTTAAGGCCAGTTTGAGGTTATAGACTAAGTTACAGTTCAGCCTGGAGTAGAGTGAGACTGAAAGAAAAAGAGGAAAAAAAAAAAAAGGCAGTGCGTGGTAGCACACACCTTTAATTCCAGCACTGGAGAGGCAGAGGTAGGAGGATCGCAGTGAGTTTGAGACCACCTTGAGACTGCATAGTGACTTCCAGGTCAGCCTGAGCGAGAGACCCTATCTAAAAAAAACCAAAATAATGGGCTGGAGAGATGGCTTAGCTAAGGAGTTTGCCTGCAAAGCCAAAGGACCTAGGTTTGATACCCAGGACCCACATAAGCCAGAGGTACAAGGAGCACATGCGTGTGGAGTTCGTTTGCAGTGGATAGAGCCCCTTACGTGCCCATTCTCTCTCTATCTGTCCCTCTTCTCTCTATCTCTCTCTCTCTTTGCTTGCAAATAAATAAAAATTAAAAATACAGCTGGGCGTGGTGGTGTATGCCTTTAATCCCAGCACTCGGGAGGCAGAGGTAGGAGGATCTCCATGAGTTCAAGGCCACCCTGACACTACAGAGTTAATTCCAGGTCAGCCTGGACCAGAGTGAGACCCTACCTCAAAAAAAACAAAAAAATAAATTAATTAAAAAAAATAAATAAAATATATTATTTTAGGTCTGTAGTGTGTGTCTCAGTGGTAGAATTTTTTTTTATTGCCAACTTCCATGAGTATAAACAATATTCCATGGTAATTCCCTCTCTCCCCCCACTTTCCTCTTTGAAACTCCACTCTCCATCATATCCCCTCCACCTCTCAATCAGTCTCTCTTTTATTTGGATGTCATCATCTTTTTCTCCTGTTATAATGGTCTTGTGTAGGTAGCGTCAGGCACTGTGAGCTCATGGATATCCAGGCCATTTTGTGTCTGGAGGAGAACATTGTAAGCAGTCCTACCCTTCCTTTGGCCCTTACATTCTTTCTGCCACCTCTTCTGCAATGGACCCTGAGCCTTGGAAGGCATGCTAGAGATATTTCAGTGCTGAGCACTCCTCTGTCACTTCTTCTCAGCATCGTGGTGCCTTCTGAGTTATCCCAAGGTCAATGCCATCTGAAAAGAGAAGGTTCTCTAACCAAAAGTGAGAGTTTATCTCCTCAGGTCTCACTACCTTCTTAGAAAGAAAAACAGGTTCTCCAATAGAGTCCAGCATAGGTTAAATTGGATAAGTGTTATTAATTTAGGAATTAATGTAGGGGAAGGAGAGGGGGAACTTTATAGGATGGTGTTGTATATATGTAAGTAGAAGAACAGATTAATGGGGGTGAAAAGGTCTAAGTGAGGTCAGGGGAAGAGATTGAGTAAAGGAAAGGTGGAGGGAGGGCTAATCAAAATCTAAGAGAATATAACTAGGTCATATGGAAAGCTACTTTTTTGGTCAATAGAACACATAGGAGCCATAGATTGTTACTAGAAAATTTTCAGTGCCAGCGACAGGATACCTTCCAGTGAGTTGTTGGCCAGGGAGGTCCCTGATGCTCCCAAAATATTACAGGCCATTGCTGAGGCCCTTGGTTTCCCACCAGTAATAGATGGTAAGACCTTATTGCTGAAGACTCCACATACTTGGGCTGCAAGGTCACTGAGAAATCCTGCTGGAACTGAGCTGATAACCTCCTCCATGTAGACCAGCAGACAGAAAGCTAGAAAAAGCCATGCTGCATGAAGTTGAATGGGAGAGAGAGAGAGAAATCACCAGTGAAGATAGCCAACAATGGACACTGCAAGGCTTATATTTGGCCAGCTAGGCCAAATGAACCAATGGGTGCAATCGTGGCATGTCTGTTATAGGGGAAACCAACTGCCCTCTAACTGGACTGGAGGCCCACTCCATGGGAGGAAATACATCCCTGATACTGAAAACCCACAACAGGGGTAGTCATGAGCCTTAGGGATGTAACATCTGCTGTTGTCTGGCTAAAAATATATGCTATGCTCACCAAACTGCCCAGTAAGCACATCTCTGAACGTTCATACCCATATATTAATGCTACTCTCACTTTTGGTTAGAGAACCTTCTTTTTTCAGATGGCAGTGACCTTGGGATGTCTCAGAAGGCATCATGGTGCTGGGAAGAAGTGACAGAGGAGTGCTCAGCACTGAAATATCTCTAGTACACCTTCCAAGGTTCAGGGTCTATTGCAGAAGAGGTGGCAGAAAGAATGTAAGAGCCAAAGAAAGGGTAGGACTCCTTACAGCATGCCCCTCCAGACACAAAATGGCCTGGATATCCAAGAGCTCACAGGGCCTGACACTACCTACACATAATAGGAGGAAAAGATGACATCCAAATAAAAGAGAGACTGATTGAGAGGTGGAGGGGATATGATGGAGAGTGGAGTTTCAAAGAGGAAAGTGGGAAGAGGGTGGGAATTACCATGGGATGTTGTTTACAATTATGGAAATTGTCAATAAAAATATTTTAAAAAGTTTAGGGAGAGTTCGATGGATGCAGCCCCTCTTTTAGCCAAAGACTAGTGGGAGCTTGACATTGGAGATCATAATCTTTGTCTCCACAGGATTCTGACCCCTTCCTAGTTCCAGATATGGCTTCCTTTCCACTGAGTGCATCTCTCAGCCAATCAGAAAGCCACTGGTTACCCACCAAGGCTGTGTGCCACCACTGCACTGGTGTGTGCTTCTTGTCAGGCTGGTTGCTTCTGAGTAGCTTAGACCCCTGCTTGCTCACAGTGCTGTTGGCCATTTTCCCCCAGTAGCTCATGTAGCACTTTCCAGCACTAGATGGGCGAACTGTCTGGGCAGGGGCTCTCTTAGGATTCCAGCCAGGTCTCTGTGTTCTGTGTCAGCAGCATATGGCGTCTTCACCAATAGGGTCTTGCCTTTTACCTCAGGCGGGTAATCAAGTGCTTTGACAGAGACTGACTTATTTTGAGGACCTCACAGGTATCTGATCAACAGCTCAATGTGGGTAGCACCTATTTATGGTACTATGAGTTACAGGTCAGAGCCAAAGATTTTTCAGGCTGACCTGGAATTCACTCTATATTCTCAGGGTGCCCTAGAACTCATGGCGATCCTCCTACTTCTGCCTCCCGAGTGCTGAGATTAAAGGTGTGTGCAACCATGGCTGGCTTACATGCACAGCTTTATAAAATATATTTTTAAGGCTGGAGAGATGACTTAGCGGTTAAGCGCTTGCCTGTGAAGCATAAGGACCCCAGTTCAAGGCTCGATTCCTCAGGACCCACATTAGCCAGATGTACAGGGGGTGCATGCGTCTGGAGTTCATTCGCAGTGGCTGGAATAAGCCCTGGCCTATTTATTTATTTGAGAGAGAGAGAGAGAAAGAGGCAAAGAGAGTGAGAGAGACAAATAATGGAAATTCCCGATGCATATGCCACCTTGTGCATCTGGCTTACATGGGTTCTGGGGAATTAAACCTAGGTCCTTTGGCTTTGCAGGCAAATGCCTTAACTGCTGAGCCATCTCTCCAGCCTAGAGCCAAAGTTTTTTTTTTTTCTTCAAATTTTTATTAACAACTTCCATGATTATAAAAAATATCCCATGGTAATACCCCCCCCACTTGACCCTTTGAAACTCCATTCTCCATTATATCTCCTCCCCCTCTCAGTCTGTCTTTTATTTTGATGTCATGATCTTTTCCTCCTCTTATGATGGTCTTGTGTAGGTAGTGTCAGGCACTGTGAGGTCATGGATATCCAGGCCATTTTGTGTCTGGGGGAATCATGTTGTAAGGAGTCCTACTCTTCCTTAGAGCCAAAGTTTTTTTAAATTATTTATTTATTTATTTATTTGAGAGTGACAGAGAGAGAAAGAAGCAGATGGAGAGAGAGAATGGGTACACCAGGGCCTCCAGCCACTGCAAACGAACTCCAGATGCATGTGCCCCCTTGTGCAACTGGCTAATGTGGGTCCTGGGGAATCGAGCCTTGAACCAGGGTCCTTAGGCTTCACAGGCAAGTGCTTAACCGCTAAGCCATCTCTCCAGCTCAAGCCAAAGTTTGTTTTTTTTTTTAAAGTATTTATTTATTTATTTATTTGAGAGTGACAGACACAGAGAGAAAGACAGATAGAGGGAGAGAGAGAGAATGGGCGCGCCAGGGCTTCCAGCCTCTGCAAACAAACTCCAGACGCGTGCACCCCCTTGTGCATCTGGCTAACATGGGACCTGGGGAACCGAGCCTCCAACCGGGGTCCTTAGGCTTCACAGGCAAGCGCTTAACCGCTAAGCCATCTCTCCAGCCCAAGCCAAAGTTTTTTAAGGTCAGGTTTCATCCCACTCTCTCCAGGACCCTTCTTTTTAGACATTCCTCTATTGAGGGTTATATCTTTTAGACTACCTTCATGGAGAAAGGTTTCTATGGTACCAAGTCATTTTGAGTTTAGTTTTGTATTTATTCCCCCCACCATCCCATTCCCCTCCCCGCCCCAAACCTTTCCATCCCTATTGTCTGGGCCTCAAGTTGCCTATCTGATATGCCAGCAACTCAAGCTGATCCAGGTTAGGAACCACAGATGAGTGAGGATATATAGCACTTGCCTTTCTGTGATTGTGTGTTTGCTGAGTATGATCTGTTCTAAGTTCATCCATTTCTCTACAAATTTCACCATATTGTTTTTTCTTACTAAGTAGAATTCCATTGTGTAAATGTACCACAACTTCGTTATCCATTTATCCAGTGATGGGCAACTGAGTTGATTCCAGTTCTTAACTATTATGAATTCAGCAGCCGGGCTGGAGGGATGTCTTAGCAGTTAAGGCATTTGCCTACAAAGCCAAAGGACCAGGTTCGATTCCCCAGGACCCATGTTAGCCAGATGCACAAGGGGGTGCACACATCTGGAGTTCATTTGCAGTGGCTTGAGGCCCTGGTTCACCTATTCTCTTTCGTTCTCCCCCTCTTTCTATGGCAAATACATAATAAAATATTTTTAAAAAAGGAAGGGAGCAGCCATAAACATGATGAGCAAATATCCTATAGTGAAGCATGGAGCATTTAGGGCAAATGCCCATTGAGTGAATAACTGGGTCTGTTGGTAGTTGTATATTCTTCTATTTCAGAAATCTCCATATTGAGTCGAGCGTGGTGGTTGGGCACAGCTTTAATCCCAGCGCTCAGGAGGCAGAAGTAGGAAGATCGCCATGAGTTCAAGGCCACCCTGAGATTACAGAGTGAATTCCAGGTCAGCCTGAGCTAGAGTGAGACCCTACCTTGAAAAAAATTGAAAAAAAATAAAGAAATCTCCATATTGATTTCCATAGTGGTTGTACAAATTTTCATTCCCACCAACAGTGAAAGAGGGTTCCTCTTTCCCCACATCCTCACCAATATTTGTTATAATTCAATTTTTTTGGGGGGGGTTCGAGGTAGGGTCTCACTCTGATCCAGGCTTTCTTGGAATTAACTATGTAGTCTCAGGGTGGCCTCAAACTCACGGCGATCCTGATCCTCCTACCTCTGCCTCCCTAGTGCTGAGATTAAAGGCGTGCGCCACCATGTGCGGCTGTAATTTGATTTTTTAATGACTGCCATCCCAACAGGAGTAAAGTGGAATCTCATAGTTATTTTAGTTTGCATTTCCCTGATGGTTAGGAATGTTGAACATTCTCTTAAGTGTGTGATAGCCATCTGTATTTCTTCCTTTGAGAACTCCCTATTCAGTTCTCTACTTCATTTTTTCAGTGGGTTGTTTGATTTTTTTTTTTTAATTGTTTAGTTTTTGAGTTCTTTGTAGATTTGTAGTGGTATAGCTGGCAAAAAATTTCTCCCATTCTGTGGGTTATATATTGGCTCTATTTATGCTATGTTTGTGTGTGCAAAAGTTTTTAGCTTCATGAGATCCCACTGGTTGAGAGATTATTTAATTTCCTGGGTTACTGGGGTATTATTCAGGAAGTCCTTTCCCACTCCTATATCTATCATGGAGATTTCCTTCTATTTTTTCTTCTAGAAGTTGAAGACTTTCAGGTCTTTATTGTTGTTGTTTGTTTTTCAAGGTAAGGTCTTGTTCTAGTTCAGGCTGATCTGGAACTCACTATCTGGTATTAGGGTGGCCCTGAACTCATGGCCATCATCCTACCTCTGCCTCCCAAGTGCTGGGATTAAAAGTGTGTGCCACCATACCTAGCTGAGTTTCAGGTCTTATATTAAGATTTTTAATCCATTTCGAGTTGATTTTTTGTGTATGGTGAGATAAATGAGTATAGTTTCATTTTTGTATATGTGGTTATCCAATTTGTTAAGCACCATTTGCTGAAGATACTTTTTCTCTAGTTTATGTTATTGGCACCTTTGTCAAAGATCTATAACCTAAGGGCCAGGTCTTCAATTCTGTTCCATTGGTCTATATTTCTGTGTTTATGCCAGTACCGTGCTGATTTTTTTAATATTTATTTTTATTTTTACTTATTTATTTGAGAGCAACAAATAAAGAGAGAAAGAGGAAGAGAGAGAGAGAATGGGAGCATCAGGGCCTCCAGCAGCTGCAAAGGAACTCCAGACGCGTGTGCCCCCTTTTGCATCTGGCTAACATGGATCCTGAGGAATTGAGCCTTGAACTGTGGTCCTTAGGCTTCCCAGGCAAGCACTTAACAACTAAGCCATCTCTCCAGCCCCCATGCTGTTGTTATTACCATGACTTTGTAGTACAGCTTTAAATTGTGAATGGTGATACCACCAGAGGGGCTTCTTTTGCTGTGGATATGCTTGGATATCTGAGGCTTCCTGCCATTTCTTAGGAATTTGAGATTTTTTTCTATCTCTGTGAAGAATGATGCTGGAAATTTCATTAGTGTTGCATTAAATCTGTATATTGCTTTTTGTAGAATTGCCATTTTCACAATATTAATTCTACCTATCCAGGAGCATGAGAGGTCTTTCCATCTTCTGAAGTCCTCCTTAATTTCTTTCTCTAGTGTTTTTGTGGTCTTTTTTTATTTTATTTTATTTTAATTTTTTAAATTTATTTATTTATTTATTTGAGAGTGACAGACAGAGAGAAAAAGACAGATAGAGGGAGAGAGAGAGAATGGGCGCTCCAGGGCTTCCAGCCTCTGCAAACGAACTCCAGACACATGCGCCCCCTTGTGCATCTGGCTAACGTGGGACCTGGGGAACCAAGCCTCGAACCGGGGTCCTTAGACTTCACAGGCTAGCGCTTAACCGCTAAGCCATCTCTCCAGCCCATATTTTTTTATTTTTTTAAGGTAGGGTCTCACTCTAGCTCAGGCTGACCTGGAATTGACTATGTAGTCTCAGTGTGGTCTTGAACTCCTGGCGATCCTCCTACTTCTACCTCCCAAGTGCTGGGATTAAAGGTGTGTGCCACCATGCCAGACTGTTTTTATTATATAGGTCTTTTACATCCTTGGTTAGTGTTATTTGACTTTTTTGTGTGTGGCTATTTAAAATGAAACAGCTTCTCTGATTTCTTTCTCTGTATATTTGTCCTTTGCATATAGGAAGGCTGCTGTTTTTGTTTTGTTTTGTTTTTGAGGCTGGGCTTCACTCCAGCCCAGGCTGGCCTGGAATTCACTATGCAGTCTTGGCGATCCTCCTACCTCTGCCTCTTCCCGAGTGCTGGGACTAAAGGTGTGCGCCACCACGCCTGGCTAGTTTTTGTTTTTTTGAGGTAGAGTTTCACTCTAACCCAGGCTGACCTGGAACTCATTATGTAGTCTCATGGTAACCTCAAACTCCTGGTGATCCTCCTACTTCTGCCTCCCAAGGACTGGGATTAAGGGCATGTGTCACCATGCCTGGCTCAGTTGCTTTTTTGAGACAGGTACAGTGTCTCACTGTAGCTTAGTCTGACCTAGAACTCACTCTGCTCTCCCATGCTGGCCTTGAACTCACAGAGATCCTCCTACTTCTACCTCTCCTGTACTGGGATTAAAGCATACATAACCATGCCCCCCCCCTTTTTTTTTGAGGCATGGTCTCACTCTAGCCCAAGCTGACTTGGAAATCACTTTATAGCCCAACCTTGCCTTGAGCTCATGGCAGTCCTGCCTCAGTCTCCTAAGTATTGGTAGCCCATGCTTAGCAAAAATAAAATAAAATAAATTGGAGGGCTGGAGAGATTGCCCATTGGTTAAAGGCACTTGCTTGTAAAGCCTGCTAGCCCAGGTTTAATTCCCCAGTACCCACACAAAGCCAGATGTACAAAATGGTTCATGCCCCCATCTAGTACATTCCCATTAAAAAGCCACAGTCAGAGCTGGGCACACTTGTGCATAGCTGTAATTGCAGCACTTGGAAGGCAGAAGTAGGGGAGGATCATTGTGCACACATGCACATATATACATATCCATAGGAGGAGATCAGTGAGTTTGTGACCACCCTGAGTCTACATAGTGAATTCCAGGTCAGCACGGGCTAGAGCAAGACCCTACCTCAAAAAAAAAAAAAAAAAAAAAAAAAAAAGGGGGATTGCTGGAAGAGGGTTGTGCAGTTAAGGCACTTGACTGCAAAGCCTAAGGACTCAGGTTTGACTTTCCAGGTCCCAAGTAATCCAGACACACAAATGATGTGCGTGTGCAAGGTCATTGCACAAGGGGCACATGCATCTGGGGTTCAATTGCAGTGGCTGTCTTCCAGTTCAGGTGAGCCAGAAGGCCAGCTGTTTTTTTAGGGATAGGGGCTGTCTCAGGAAGAGGCTAGCCCTAACACCAAACGCCAATTTCCAGGGGCTGAACTTGACTACCCCAATGTTTAAATCCTGTGAAATACCTCCCTCCCAGGAGGGGTCCTGATTATTTGTGGAAAAACAAATCTAGGGAAGTAGGCAAGAGATAAGAAGTCAGATCATCTTTGATTTCCATCAAGTGCAGACTTTCCTGCCTTTTTTACTTCCAGGGTTCCAGTCACCCTAACTGTACCCCCCCCCCACTTATTTCCCTTCTCATGAGATGACACCTTTTTTTTTTTTTTCCAAGGTAGGATCTTACTCTAGCCCAGGCTGACCTGGAATTTACTATGAAACTCAGGGTGGCCTCGAATTCACTGTGATCCTCCTACCTCTGCCTCCCGAGTGCTGGGATTAAAGGCGTGTGCCACCATGCCCAGCTCTTAAATTTTTTAAAAAACATTGTTTTATTATTATTATTTTACTTACTTATTTGACAGTGACAGAGAGAAAGAATGGGTATACTAGGGCCTCCAGCCACTGCAAACAAACTCCAAATGCATGTGCCACCTGTGCATCTGGCTTAGGTGGGTACTGGGGAATCAAGCCTTGAACTAGGGCCCTTAGGCTTCAAAGGCAAACGCTTACCCACTAAACCATCTCTCCAGCCCTCAAGAGATGACACTTTAGCTGCAGTTAGTGGATGGCTGGCAAATGAGGTCCGATCATGAACTACTTCCAGCTGAACGGGTGTGTAGATGTACGGCAGTTAGAGAGTCTCTCACGGAGAGGGGAGTTATTTTAAGGAACCCCAAAAGTATATTGATGGAGTACAGAAAGATAGTCTTGGAAGAAAATGTTGGGAAGAAAGAATAAAAGTAAGGAGTTAATGAGAAGTGAGCCACGGCAAACTGGTCAACTTTGGGGCTGTTCTTGTGGACTTCTAGGCCCTGGGGAGCATTTGCGGGAACCCATTTGGGAGGCAGAGGTAGGAGGATCATGGTGAGTTCGAGACCAGCGTGGAACTACAGAGTTCCAGGTTAACCTGGGCTACAGACCCTTTGTCAAAAAAAAACTAGCTGGGTGTGGCGGGACATGCCTTTAATCCCAGTGCTCAGGAGGCAGAGGTAGGAGGATCACAGTGAGTTCGAGGCCACCCTGAGACTACATACTGAATTCCAGGTCAGCCTGGGCTAGAGTGAGGCCCTACCTCAAAAAATCAAAATAAATAGATAAATAAATAATAAAATAAAATATATATATAAAAAAAAACCCAGGGTAGCAAGATGGCTCAGTGGCTAAAGCATTACTGTACAAATCTCATGACTCAAATTTGGGTCCCCAGACCCTACTTAAAGACAGATGTATTGGAACATGTCTGGAGAATACTAGAGTTTCTAGACTAGCCAGTCTGTCTTTCAGAGCTATGAACAAGAAGAAACCCATCTAGCCAGGTGTGGTGGCGCATGCCTTTAACCCCAGCACTTGGGAGGCACAGGTAGTTCAAGGCCACCCTGAGACTACATAGTGAAGTCCAGGTCAGCCTGAGGCTAGCGGGAGACCCTGCCTCAGAAAACCAAAAAAAAAAAGTTACTCCAAAATGTAAAGCAGAGGCAAGAAGAAAAATTACTCAGACCAAGAAATAGGATTCTGCTCTCTCAGCTAGGCTGGGTGTGGGGGGTGACCAGACCCAAGTGAATCCAAGCAGAGGAGAGAACACAGCTGAGTGAAGGGATATAGGGAGGAAAATAAAAATAAAAAAAATAGTCTTTACAGTTGATTGAATATGTATTTTTTCCTCAAATTCAGGTATGCAAAAAGAAGACCTGGTTGGTTTGTAGATTTGAAGGGCAGACTCCAGAGGGCAGCCCACCTAGGTAGTATTCTAGACTGCGGGCAACAGAGCACTCTAGCTGTTCTAGATGAGTCTCCATCAGACACAAGATCCATTCCTGCCATGGGGAGGTGGCATTGGTTCTCTCTGGGCCTCAGTTCCTAATTGAAACTGTTTTAGAAGAAGATAGCTTCCTCCCCTTTCTCCTTCGGTATCACTGGGATGTGGGACACTCAGTCACTCACAAAGCTTTGGAATTAGTGGCTTCTGGACTCTTATCTTTGTTATGCCCAGTTCTTGGCACCCCCAGTGACCACCAAGGAGAACCAAACATGTATGCAAGGGCAAGGAGCTTTATTTCATGCTTAAGCTCGGTCTCTTGACTTCACCAATGCAGTGGAGCCCTGCAAGAGCCCCGAGTAGTGGGAGGGTAAGGTTTTTATAGGGATTTGACCATAGAAGAAGGGGATGAGTAAATGATTGGTTGATTTAAACAGTAACTGCCCTTGTACTCTTCTGGTTGGTTTAGGATATTGGTGGGCAAAGTTGGCGGGCTGGGTCTAGGGGAATTGAACTTATCTGTGAGTACAGGAATGTATGGTGTAGTCAGTTTCCAGTACCTGTTAAACCCACCCTTACCAGAAGATTAAAAAAAAACTAAGATCTTGCCGAGAAACAGAAACTTAGGCCTACTGAGGACTTTGAAGCCTGTCATAGCATCCATCTGGTTCCTGAGTCCTTCAGTCTACGAAAAAGTTTAGATCTGAGGATAAAGTTTAGAATGATTTATTATAGAGATTATAGATTTCAAGGGAAGAGAAGAAACTAGGCATCATGGCCCACACCTTTAATCCCAGCACTCAGGAAGCAGAGGTAGGAAGATCACTGTGAATTCAAGGCCAGCCTGGAACTACAGAGTGAATTCCAGGTCAGTCTAAGCTAGAGTGAGACCCTAATTCAGAGAGGGGGGGGGGAGAGAGGGAGGGAGGGAGGGAGGGAGGGAGGGAGGGAGGGAGGGAGGGAGGGAGGGAGAGAGGGAGAGAAGGAAGGAGGAAGATGGAGGTTCTGCTCAAAAGAATGCAACAGTGGGGTTCCTGGCAATGGGAAAGCCCTTCTACAAAGCAGGTTGGGGTCTTCTTTTATGGAGGGAGGTTACTGGATGGGGTTACTGGTTAGTTCAGCCTCAGGCCAGGTGTCTAGGTGCCACCAGGTTTTAAAGATGGGGAGTGATCACATCTCTTGATTTTTCTCTTCTATGAAAAACCAGATTCTCCCCTTCAGTTTGTGGCCTCTAGCAAAGTAGAGCCTGCAGGGACTCCTTTAGACAGATAGAAATAAGGAAGAAGAAGAAAAAAAACCCAGATTCAGACTGGAGAAATGGCTTTGTGGTTAAGGCACTTGCCTATGAAGCCTATGGACTCAGGTTCAATTCTCCAGATCTCACATCAGCCAGATGCACAAAGTGGCACATGCATCTGGAGTTCGTTTACAGTTTACTTTGGTGTACCCATTCATTCTTTCTCTTTCTCTCTCTCTCTAATAAATAAATAAAAATAAATATTTAAAAAAAAACAGATTCTCCCTTACAGGTTCAAAAATATTCCTTGCCAGACATGGTGGTCCACATCTTTAATCCCAGCATTATGGAGGCAGATGTAGGAGGATTCTGTGAGTTCAAGGCCAGCCTGAGATTACGCTGTGAATTCCAGATCAGCCTGGGTTAGAGCGAGATCCTACCTTGAAATCTCCCTACCCAACCCGCCAAAAAAGAACATTCCTTGCTTTTACTTTCATGGGCTCTATTACCCATAAACTGCCTCATACTTACTCAACTGGCAGCCGCAATACTGATGTAATCCTGTGTTCACTTAAAGAGAATTTACTGGCCTGACGTGGTGCTGCACACCTTTAATCCCAGCATTTGGGAGGCTAAGGAAGTAGGATGGTTGTGAGTTCGAGGCCAGTGAGGCTAATTCCAGATCAGCCTGGGCTAGAGCAAGACCCTTGGGGAAAAAAGAGAGAGAGAGAGAGAGAGTTTATTGAACAATATACATACATGCATTTCTTAATTTATTCCTTACAGGGACTCCCATGTTTCCAATGACAAAACTGAGTTTCAGAAGGTGTGGTTTGCCCAAGGTCCATTTTTTTTACGCCTTCAGCATCCCTGCCCCTCCTCATTCCCTAAGTCTCAACCAAATAGCCTTCCCCTGGAATGCCCGCTGAACAGGGGCTAGGGCCCCATCCCTGTCCCCTCGCAGGCTGGCCGGCCAGGCAGGGCATAGGCCTCGGTCCTCTCTGAAGCTCCGAGAGAGACAATGGCGGGGTCGGCGGGGGGAGGCCAGGGCGCGGGTGCCCCCTGCCCGCTGCCCCTTTGTCTTCCCTCCTGCGCCCCAGGAGTCTGGGGGGCGCCTCTCACAGGCTTCCTCCTCCCATTCTTGTGCTAATTGGGTGTCAAGCTGAGATCAGTGAGAAAGAAATCTGCCTTGGCTGGGGTTAAACTGCCGCCAAAGATGAGGGCTGATCCCAGAATATCATTAGGCCTGGAGGAAGCAGGGCCCCCCTCCTGGGAGTGAGGGGGAGACTGGCAGTGCTTTCAGGTCCCTTTGAAAGTCACTCAGCCACCCCCTCCCTTGCTGCTGCCGCTCAATGGGTCCTTCGGAGGTATTTAACCTTCTTGCTAGGAATTGAAAGTGATAGCCTAGAACTGGCCTGGCCAGCCACTTGCCTGCCCCGAGGGCGCTGGACCGCCGGGAGACTGGAGGTTGGTCCCGTCCAGCCTGGGGGACTGGGAGGGGCTGGGGGGAAGGGGCCTTCTCTCCTAGCTCTTCCACCCTCAGACTCCATATTGGCAAGACTACCAATCAGAGCCTCAGCTTCCTTATTTGTAGAACAGGGATAAAATCATCGTGTGTACGCCAGGTGTAGTAGTGCACCCCTTCAATCCCAGCACTGGGGAGGCCCAGGTAGGAGTTCAAGGCCAGCCTGGGACTACAGAGTGAATTCCAGGTCAACCTACTCTACCTGGAAAAACAAAACAAAATTAAAAAAAAAAAATGTGTGTGCTTTGCATTAGGATTTAATGAACCAGGCATAGAAAGCCCATTGCCCAGGGCCTGGGATGGAGGAATTGCTGCGTTCCTGGTGGTGTTAGCAAGACTTAAGGAAGATGTTGACTGTGGTGCCATGAAGGGGTTCACTTTTCACAACACTTAACATTGACTCCCCTCTGTAGTCCCTGCAACCTAACTGCCCTAATTAAAATAAATAAATAAATCTCCATTGGAAAATCTGCTTCTTTTTCAGATGGACACAGAACCTGAGGAGAGAATCAGGCCATCACACTTCACCAGGGCCATAGCTGAAACCATAGAGTACTTGGGGAAATGAGCAAGAGTGCTGCTTTCTTGGTGAACCTGGTACCAGCACAAGGTGAAGGAGGCAGACACAGAGATCACTCAACTCCTACCAAACCAGAGATCCAGAGACACAGGTTCCCAAGACCTCATCACTGAACTAGACCTACAACAAACCCATCATGGCTCAAAGGAATTTGAGGAAGAGGGGGTGGAAAGATTGTCAGAGCCACAAGTTGGGACATTACACACAGAGACATTGCCTCTTCCCCATAACTGATGGCTACCCCCACAATGCATGACCCACAATCCCCAACAAGGAGGGTCTCTTCAGAGGGAGGGAGGACAGGGAGGAGGCTAATAATGGTACCAACATGGCTGTTTACACACACACATATATGGGCCGGGTGTGGTGGTGCACACTTTTAGTCCCAGCACTTGGGAGGCTGAGATAGGAGGATCACTCTGAGTTTGAGGCCACCCTGAGAATACACAATGAGTTCCAGGTCAGCCTGAGATACAGCGAGACCCTACCTCCAGAAACCAAAAATCAAACAAACAAACAAACAAGAAGGGCTGGAGAGGCTAAGGTGCAGATGCAAAAGTGCAAAAGGTGGTGCATGTGTCTGGAGTTCATTTGCAGTGGCTGGAGGCCCTGGCACACCCTTTCTCTCTCTCTCCAATAAATAAACACATAAAATATTTTCTTAAAAAAAAACCACACAGTGCATTCAAAGCCACCCTGAGAATAAAGAGTGATTTCCAGGTCAGACTGGACTACAGTGAAACCCTACCTCAGAAAAAAAAATTCCTGCTAGGCATGGTGGCGCATACGCACTTTTAATCCCAGCACTAGGGAGGCAGAGGTAGGTATATCACTGTGAGTTCAAGGCCTCCCTGAGACCACATAGTGAGTTCCAAGTCATCCTGGGCTAGAGAGCAAACCCTACCTTGAAAAACCAAAACAAACAAACAAAAAGAACCTGCTCAGGGGCTGGAGATATGGCTTAGTGGTTTAAGGCATTTGCCTGTGAAGCTTAAGGACCCAGGTTCAGTTCCCCAGTACCCACACAGAGCCAGATGCACATGGTGGTGCTTGCGTGTGGGGCAATAAAAAAAGTAAAAAAGAAAAAAAAAAGGTAAAGAAAAAAGAACCTGTTAAGTAGATGAACTGATGTGGTGCTCTATAAACTGTGTAACACTTAATAAATGTCAGGAACTGCCCAATAAACCTCATTAATGAACATTACAAGCAGGGGCTGAACAGCCACTGCATGCCTGGACTGCACAGCCTTGCTTGGAGCCTGACAGATACATACTCAGGAACTAGAAGGCCCACAGACGCATGCAGACAGGGAAAGTCCCCAGTGGGATGTGGGAAACAGCCTGGTTTGGAATTTCATCTGAAAATGTATCCTTTTTTCTTCACCATGCCTACTAGACCTTTGGAAGCCTGACAAAACTCCTCAAAGGCCAGCCACAGAATCCGTATTCTGGTACCAATTTAAGAATGAGGCATTAATAGGCCCAGGCTTGGCTGGAATCCTCGAGCGTCTTCCGCCCTCTGCTGGTCATATTTGACACAGCAGCTGTGTCTTACATTTTCTACACCCCCCCCCCACACACACACCCGCAGTATATTAAGATTCCCAGGAAACCTTTAGTTTTCTTTGCTTTCAGGATAGGGTCTCACTCGAGTTCGGGTGATATGGCACTCACTATGTAGTCCCAGGCTGGCCTGGAGCTTACAGGGATGGGATCCTCGTATTTATGTCTCCCAAATTCTGGGATTAAAGGTGTGTGCCACCTCACCTCACCAGGGTCTTTTTTCCTTTTTTTTTTTTTCGAGGTAGGCTCTCTCTCTAGCTCAGGCTTCACTATGTAGTCTCAGGGTGGCTTTAAACTCTCAGCGATCCTCCCACCTCTGCCTCCCAAGTGCTGGAATTAAAGGCGTGTGGCACCACACCTGGACTTTCTTTTCTTGAGACGGGTCTGTGAGCTATGTAGCCAGGCTGGCCTTGAACTCACGTTACCTCAGCCTCCAGAGTGCTGGGATTCCACCACACCCAGCTAGATTTCTTTCTTAGCCTATTCATTGAGGCTCTGAACTGTCAACGGCCAGGGGCGTGGCCCACAGGCATGCAGGCGTGTGAGGAATGACAACTTCTGGCTGTCTGCTGCCTTCTGCACCATGTGGTAGTGTCCTGTGCTGGGAAGGGCACAATCTCATTCCTGCCCCCACCACTTGCCTTGAGTGACCTTGGCCAAGTGACTTAAAACCCCCACGCCCTGGGTCTTTTCTCTTGAATAGTTTATTCACACAATCTGCCTTAAACCAGGCATAGTGGCACTTTGTGTAATGTAATGTCAACTCTTGGGAGGTAGAGGCAAGAGGAACAGGAGTCCAAGGTTATCCTCAGCTAACAGCAAGTTCAAGGCCAACCTGAGCTACCTGAAACTCTGTCTCAGAGAAAAACCTCAGATTCACAGATTCAGGGTGAAGGCTCATCAGTGGAAATACAGCCCCTGGGACACATGCTGCACATCACCCTGGTGTGTAGACCCCTCCTATGGCCGATTTTCAGCCTGGTACTCTCCCAGCTGGCTCCTCCAGAGTTGCCCAGGCCGGTCAAACTGCTTCCCTCTGGTTTTCTGCCATCACCCTGGAAGATTTCTCCTGAACAATCAGGGAAATGCCCTGCAGATAGGACCAAAGCCTGGAGATGGTTCTGCCCTGGGTGAGGGCTCCCCGCTTCCTCACAACAGCTTCCTTCAGTGGAATGTCCCATTACACAGGAGATGGAGTCACTTGCCCAAAACCACAAGTTTCACTTCAAAATGACAGCTGGTTTGGATTTTTTTTTTTGGCTGAAGCTCATTGTTTTAACAGCTTGCCAGATTCCGTGGGACAGTGGGAACTTCCGATAGGAGACAGAAATTGGCTAGTCAGGGTAACAGAACCCCAGAGATTTTTTTTTTGGGGGGGTGGTAGGGTCTTACTCTAGTCCAGGCTGAGCTAGAATTCACTATGTAGTCTCAGGCTGGTCTTGAACTCATGTCGATCCTACCTCTGCCTCCTGAGTGCTGGGGTTAAAGGCGTGTGACACTAAGGCAGGCTGTGAATGCTTTTTTTTTTCTTGACTAAAAAGCAGAAAACAGTCACTGAACTTGCAGAAACCTGGATGTTACAGGCCCCAGGAAAGATCTCTAGATTAAACTTGTACCCTTCGGAGCACAGAAACTCTGATCCTTACGTAAGATTACTGGCAAGATTACTGGCGAAGTTGTAAAATCTGGTCTTTGTCTGAGTAACCTGCTGACCCAGTCTTCCTCATTTAGCCACTCCCCGTAAAAACTTAGATCTTTATGTAAGTTGTCAATAAAAAAAAAGTTTAAAAAAGGGACGGGTGTGGCAGCGCTCATGCGTTTAATCCCAACACTTGGGAGGCAGAGGTAGAAGGATTGCTGTGAGTTCGAGGCCACCCTGAATTCCAGGTCAGCCTGGACCAACCAGAGGGAGACCCTACCTCAAAAAACTGGAACCAACCAACCAACCCAGATCTGAGTCTCCAGGTGGGTTTCTCAAGCCCCTCTTGCCTCCCTGGGCAAGAGATCCACTTGGCTCCCTTCTCTTCCTAAAGCTTTAAGCTGTAATCAACTCTTTGTGGACCTCATTATGTGGTCTGTGGATTTCATTCTTCAAATTCATAGGACAAGGGTCTGGGAATGCCCCAAATTACTGCTGTGCTGGCATATAAGGAACCCCAAATTCCTGTATCACTTCCACAACCCAGCCAGTGGGGAGAAAGGTGGTGGTGGGAGCATGGCGGCTACCACCCTATTCTAAGTCCAAGCCGGCTAGTGAATGGACCAGAGGAGCAAGAGGTTGGGCCCGAGTGGGATGGGGACAGGCCACAGGCATACACACAGGCTAAGAGGAGTCAAGGCAGAGTTTATTGACCCCTGAGCCTTTTCCCCTTGCCTCCTCCTCTCAGGCCAAGACTGAGGTGGAGGAAACATAGACCCATGACCAGGCATCCACTGCCGAGATGAGGGTGCAGGGGGCCTGGAAAGATGCTCTCCCAACTTCCTGAAGCGGGGGGGGGGGGGGGCATGCATGCCACAAGGAGTCCTCCTGCTCTGCTCCTCCAGGAGTGGATAGGGCTCAATGACACTTGGGCAGCTCTGGGGCCAGGATGTGCTGCAGCCACCTGACTAATGACCACTACTGTCCCTGTCCACTTGGCTTCCTGAGTCTGGGAGCTTCTCCCTTGATCCCGTTTACAAGCTCCCTGCCCTTCAGAGAGAGCTCGGTGACTTCTATACCTCTCCCTGCCCAGTGTGACTGAAGACATCATCCGGAAGGGGCCAGTCAGTCTCAGCCTGGGGCCTAGAGGCCCTACCTGGCCCAAAAGACACAACATGGACACAAGGCTTTCACAGAAAGCCTCCTCAAGGGTGAAGAGGTGGCAGTGAGTCACTTGGCAGTTTTAGAAGGATGGGATCAGCACCTTGGGATGGAGGTGCGGGTCCTGTTTGCTTTGGTCTGGCATTGCCCAGGACCCCTCTGGGGTGGAAGCTGGGGCTCTGGATCCAGCATCCGCTGGCCCTCAGAGGGACATGAGGGGTAATCACAGCTTCTCTTCTCCTGCCTGGATGCGGGTATAGGCCTCTTGGTCCAGCGGAAGGTAGTGGCCCTTCCGGGCGTCCAGGTAGAAGAGTGGATCTTTCACAGCAGCTGGGTCAAAACCCTCTTTCCGCAGCTCTGTCTTCTGGAACTTGTAGGTCCCTAGTGGGTGGGGAAGAGAACTCAGAAAGTGCAAGCAGGGGCCTGAACCCGTGGAAATCTGTTGGCCACTGTTGTGAGAGGGAGGGCTAGAGAGAAAAAAGAGCAGTGTGGGAGGAAGTGGCGCCACCCTGTATAGTCTGAAAAGGGTTCATTATATTCTTCTCAGATCAGGCCAGGCACAGTGTGAGTGTGTGTGTGTGTCAAACTTAGGGACAGGCATGCTACCCCTGGCCCTACACTATCTAACCAACATTTCCCACTGGGCGACAGCAGAGTGAGTGCCAGAATTGGGGTTCTTCTGACTGTGGGGTTTCCCATTATTTAAGTGCTGAGTAATTACAGATGCTTCCGTGTCTTGAAGCAGGTGCTTAGTCATCTAAGATGCACGTTTTTTTTTTTTTGTAGTTGTTGTTCGAGGTAGGGCCTCACTCTAGCCCAGGCTGATCTGGAATTTACTATGTAGTCCCATGCTGGCCTCAAAATCAGGGTGATCCTCCTGCCTCCACACCTCCCCCAACCCTGACCGATTACAGATGCATGTGTTTTCAGATTTTAACATCTCTGACACAGTTTACTTCCTTTGTTAAATATTTATTTTTAAATCTTATTTGTTAGAGAGAGAGAGAGATAAAGGCAAAGGAATAATGGGGGCATCAGGACCTTCAGCCACTGCAAATGAACTCCAGACGCATGCTCTATCTTATGTGGCTTATGTGGATCATGGGGAATTGAACCTGGATCCGCTGGCTTTGCAGACAAGTACCTTAACCACTAACCTATCTCTCCAGTCCTTCTTTTTTTCTTTTTCTGTTTTTCCAACCCTTATTTTATATTTAAATAATACTTTATTTTTATCCATTTGACAAAAAAAAAAGGGGGAGAGAATGAGAGAATGGGCACGACAGGGCCTCCAGCCACTGCAGACAAAATTCAGATGCGTGTGCCCCCTTGTGCATCTGGCTAATGTGGGTCCTGGGGAATCAAACCTGGGTCCTTTGGCTTTGCAGGCAAACTCCTTAACTGCTAAGCTGTCCCTCCAGCCCTAGTTTTTAAAAATACTTTAAAGCCGGGTGTGGTGGCACACGCCTTTAATCTCCATCTTTAATGCCAGTACTTGGGAGGCAGAGATAGGAGGATCACCATCAGTCAAGTATACCCTGAGAGGACATAGTGAATTCCAGGTCAGCCTGGACTAAAGTGAAACCCTGCCTTGAAAAACAAAAACAAAACAACAACAACAAAAATATTTATTTATTTATTTGAGAAAGAAAGAGGCTGAGAGACAGAAAGAATGGGCATGCCAGGGCTTCCAGGCACTGCAAATGAACTCCAGATGTTTGTGACACCTTATGCATCTGGCTTACATGCGTGCTGGGGAATTGAACCTGGGTCCTTTTGGCTTTGTAGGCACACAACTTAATCACTAAGCTATCTCTTCAGCTCTGCTTTTTTTTTTTTTTTTTTTTTTTTTTGGTGGTGGTTGTTTTTTCAAGGTAGGGTCTTACTCTAGCCTAAACTGACCTGGAATTTACTATGTAGTCTCATAGTGGCCTTGAACTCATGGCAATCCTACTAATTCTGCCTCCCGAGTGCTGGGATTAAAGGTATGTGCCACCATGCCTAGCTGCTTACTTTTTTGTAAAATAAACAGTGTATTTTTTTTTTTTTTTTGAGGCAGGCTCTCACTGTAGCCCAGGCTCACCTGGAATTCACTCTGTAGTTTAGGGTGGCTTCTAATCAGCTATGTAGCTGAGGATGACCTTAAACTTCTGATCCCCCTGTTTCCACTAAGCCACTGCTGGAATTACAGGTATGCAGCACCACACCAGGAATACGTGGAGCGGGGAATGGAACCCAGGGCTTCATGCAGGATAGGCAAGCCTTCTACCAACTGAGCTACATCATCAGCCCCAACATTTCTCATCCACTGGTGTGAGCCTCATTACAGAGGGAAGATTGTTACTCACAGGGGCACATTTGTGCTCCATGTCACAGTTAATAAAGTGGTAGAGCTGGAATTTGACCGTGGGTATGACAAATACCAAGGGCTACGGAGCCCTCCCCTCCCTATGCCCACCAGCTTCTGTGATGTGGCTGGCAAATGCTCCAAGAAGGAACTTCAGTCTTCCTCAAACCCTGTGAATCTGAACTAGCCTTAGCACTTGTTTTGAACAGAGAACATGTGGCAGAAGCAATGCTGTGGGAGTTCTGAATAAGCCTAAGACACGCTCTTGGGGGAATGTGTTTGGACCAGTCCAGACTTGGGAAGGACGAGAAGCCATGTGGAGCAGAGGCTGACCGTCCTGGGCAAGGGCCCTAGACTGACAGTCCATGAAAGCACTTAAGATTTCGGCTCTTTGGTCACCCTGGCCCTTTCCCAAGTGCTCAGTAGCTATGCAGGGCTAACTGCAATCATAGTGGGTAATGAAGATACCAAACATTCCCATCATCACTGAAAGTTCTGCCTGACAGGGCTGCAGGGGGAATCAGCCAAGAGCCAGAAGTGACGAAGGCTATTTCAACTTCTCCTACCCCAACTTATAATTGAGCTTAACTCCCAAACTGCTGACCCACAGAACTGTGAAGAAATAAAGTGGCATCTAGGGCTGGAGTGATTGCTCAGTAGTTAAAGGTGCTTGCTTGCAAAGACTGCCAGCCTGGGTTCTATTCCCCAGTACCCATGCAAAGTCAGATACACAATGGGGTCCATGTATGTGGACCATGTTTGCAATGGCAAGAGGCCCTGGCATACCCACACTCTATGTTTCTATCTTTCAAATGACAAATAAAGTGGCATCTAAAGCCCTTTACGTGCAGTTTGTTCTGTAGCAAGGCTATTTAAAAGCCTCCCTGCCTCTCTTGGACAGAAGTCACATATGTTCAACTCTCTAGGCATGCACAGTTTCAGTCAATGAGCCGGACACCAATGTCACCTCCTGTACCACACTGAAGCTACACTGGCCCTTCTTACTGTATTAGCTAGTCCGTGAGGTCCAGGCATCTACTGCCTGACAGAGACCGTGTCAGTGGACTGCAATCAAAGGCAGGGGCTGATGTGACGACATATGGGAAGTGGCCATGCACCCCAGGATGAGCAGTCAATGAGAGAAAGCAGTGGGGAGAGCCAAAAAGGGGCAGTGAGGAGAACAAGAGTCTGGGCACCAGCCTCTGCACTTCATGTCCCAAGGAACTACCAAGAACCATCAGTGGGCCAATAATAGGTAGATGGATGGCACTGCCCGCCATGTGACTGTGGGCTTACTGCTCTCATAGATACCTACAACAGCCACTCTCATCTTTCCACTCCTTCTGGGCCATCTGGGATCCTCTGCCACATTCCACCCAGCAGGGAGAGATTTCTAGAGGGTGGATCTGACCAGGTTACTACCTTCCATAGCTCCCTTCTGTTCATAGAGAGTTCCTGTTCAGAGACTTCACAAGGGTGACTCCCACAGCCTGGATGTTTCCCATTCTGGTTCATGAGATCCTAGGCTTCTGGCCCCTGTTGGCCTCTCCCATTTCATCACACTGTTTGTTACTCTTGAAGTATGCAGATTTGGGGGCCTCTTTTTAATTTAATAGCATGCTATTTGTGTATAACCTATATCTACCCAATGTACTATATTATTTATTTGCTTATTATTTCTCTTCTCTGGTACTGGGGATAGAACCTAGGGCCTTGTGCCTGCTCGGCCAGTGTTCTACTACTGAGCTACATACCCAGTGGGGAGTCCTTTCAGTTCCTATCTCTGAGACTTCACAGTGGCAACTCCCACAGCCTGGAATGTTTCCCTCACTCATCCGAGTCTCAGTTGAAATGTCATCATTTGAGATAAAAGCTCCCACAAAGCGAGGGTTGTGTTGCGTCTGTGTCCCTAAGCCCTATCATGGTGCAAGGCACTAGTGCAGTATTCATCCCACTAGTGGACAATGAATATACTTCCTCCTCACTTCAGAGACCTGGAAACCTCCACACTGGAGGGTAATTCCCCAGCATTTGAGCAAGGCTGTGTGCCAAGGTCAAACAGCAATCAGGAGCCAGGCATGGTGGTGCACACCTATAATCCCAGAATTTAGGAGGCTGAGGTAAGAGGCCTGATGTGAGTTTGAGGCCAGCCTAGGGTTACAAAGTGAGTTCCAGGTCAGTCTGGGTTAGAGTGAGACCCAGCCACAAAGAAACAAAACATGGGTGGGGCGTGGTGGCGCATGCCTTTAATCCCAGCACTTGGGAGGCAGAGGAAGGAGGATCGCCATGAGCTTGAGGCCATCCTGAGACCACATAGTAAAGTCCAGGTCAGCCAGGGCTAGAGTGAGACCCTACCTCGAAAAAATAAAAAGAAACAGAACATGGGCTGGAAAGATATTTCAGTAGTTCAGGCACTTACCTGTGAAGCCTGGGGACCCAAGTTCAATTCCCCAGTACCCATGTAAGCCATATGCACAAGGTGGCACATGCATCTGGAGTTCCTTTGCAGTGGCTCTAGGCCCTAGCATGCCTAGATAATAGAGATTATATCTGCCTCTTTTTCTCTCTCTCAAAAAAATAAATAAAATGCTAAAAAACAAACAAAACAAAAATAAGTAACAACCAGGGGACATTCTCTCCAGAGTCCAGGAAGGACTGAGGCCTAGAACCCAGGAGTTAGAACAGAGGAGAGACAGACCTGTTTTGTGTAGCTCAGGCAGGAAGCGCAGGAAGATGGGCCGTGCATACAAGGGCAGCTCCTTCTCCAAGGCCTGTGC
Source organism: Jaculus jaculus (assembly GCF_020740685.1). NCBI lineage: Eukaryota > Metazoa > Chordata > Mammalia > Rodentia > Dipodidae > Jaculus > Jaculus jaculus. Next base: position 124,732,878 of record NC_059102.1, read on the forward strand.
AAAGCGCTCTAGGTCACAGCTCTTGGCGGTGCTGGCCACAGCAGCCATTCCAGCCCGGCCTTCAGTTCCTGGGGGCAGGAGAGAGCATAACGAATGGCAGGCAGTGCTCTGACACACTTCTCTCTCCCTCCCCACACATACCTGGCACTTCAACACCATATACTGCCACGTCAGCCATGTCTAGCAGTCGGCTGAGCGTGCCCTCCACTTCGGTGGTAGACACGTTTTCCCCTTTCCATCGGAATGTGTCCCCAGTACGGTCTCGGAAGTATAGATAGCCCAGTTCATCCATCACCAGCACATCACCTAGGAAGGGATTAAGTGAACCAGGACCTGGCCAGCCTGGCTGTTGACCCAGGCAGTTCTCACTGAACCCAAAGATGTGTTTGACCACAGGGGCAGGGCTGGGGAAGTCCTGGGCAGGTGTTCTTTGAAAGTGGCAGAAATGTTCCTCATCCCTCCCTGCCTCTTCCAAGAGGTGTGGCTTTAAAGGCCTGGGGACCCACCAGTGAGGTAGGCTTGGTCCCCCTTCCTGAAGACATCATTAGCGATCTTCTTGTTGGCACTCTGGTTGAGGTACCCGTCGAAGCGGCGCAGAGGGTCTTGCTGGATGATGCGGCCCACCAGCTGGCCTGGCTGGCCTAGGGATGGGGAACGTGGTCAGACTTGTGGCCTGGGTGGCCTTTTCTACCTTTCCTCCCCAGTTAATGCACCCTGAAATCTTAAACTGATTCCATTCATTCTGCCCACCACAGACACACCCCAGTTCTGGGGCTGAGAATGTAGCTCAGAACTAGGGTGACACAGCATGCATAAGGCCACAGGTTCAAGAAACAAAACTGCTGGGCGTAAAGCCAGGCGTGGTGGTGCACACCTTTAATCCCAGCACTCGGGAGGCAGAGGTAGGAGGATTGCTGTGAGTTTGAGGTAACCTTGAGACTACATAGTGAATTCCCGGTCAGCCTGGGCTAGAGCGAGGCCTTAACGGTAAAGAAAACAAAAAACAAACAAACAAAAAAAAAACCAGAAATGTTCTGTTTCCTCCCCAGTCAGGAGCTAGCCAAGGGCAGGGAGTTCAGCTTGGCAGGTCTGGTGCCCTGGCCCTCAGTGATTTGGGTTCAATGAAGTGATGCAGGGAAAAGCAAACAGTGGAAGGCTGCAGGCTCTACCAAACAAGCCGGCCGCACTGAGTCCCTGCTCCAGCCCTGGCTGTACTCAAAGTGTTTCATGATCTGTATCACAGATAATCCTTAGGTCAACCCATGAGCCAGGTGCTGCCCTAAGCCCTGGGTGCAGGCGGAGACTCAGGCACATTAGTTGACTCACTTGCAGCACAGGCTAAGCCAGAGTCAATCCCATGCGGTCAGATGGCAGGGCCCTCTTGGGTCACCATGAAAAGAACATGGATGGAGGGCTGGAGAGATGGGTTAGTGGTTGCCTGAGAAGACTAAGAAGCCAGGTTCAATTCCCCAGTACCCATGTATGCCAGATGCGCAAAGTGCCTCATGTGTCTGGAGTTTGTTTGCAGTGGCTGGAGGTCCTGGTGTGCCCATTCTCTCTCAAATGAATAAATAAACTATTAAAAAGACAAGAACATGGACTGATGCATGGGTGGTTAATGCAAACACATAATTGGCAGCTCTAAGAGCAGAGCTTGACTGACAGCCACTGGTCCCAACAGGCTCTCTGCCCAACCATCCTCCAGGGCCAAGAGCTCTTCTACTGACCCCCAACTCCCTCCTGGGACAGACCTGGTTGACAGGGAATGCAGACGCCATCAGGTCCCCGGATCAGCTCCATGGTGTCCTCATTGACCCGTACCAGCCGGATGGGGTACACAAAGGACAGGATGCGGCTGTTGAAACCGCAGGCTCCCACCTGTGAAAGCCAACACCTGAGCCAGGGCTCCAAGGGTTCTCTGACTAGACAATGGGGGAGAGGAGGGGCTCTGGAACCACTCTCCTGCTAGAACTCCGCCCACCCCTCTTGCTGCTCAGAGCCATTCCACGGTCCCTCCCCACCACCCCCAATCTGAACCGTACCTGGCTGTCAAAGTTGCCCAGGCTACAGTTGCACTCGGTGGCCCCGTAAAACTCGGCCACCTGGGGGATGTGGAATCGGTTGGAGAAGTCGGTCCAGATGGACTGCCGAAGGCCATTGCCCAGTGCCATGCGCACCTTGTGCCGAGACTCCGCCTCACGGGGCGGCTGGTTCAGGAGGTAGCGGCAAAGTTCACCAATATACTGCACAATCTGAGGTGGGTGTGATGTGAGTCTAGGCTCCTGGGGGTGCCCTACTTCACCACCTCTCCATTCTCCCAACCCCTCCACTTTTAGGGCCTGTCTGTGTAGTCCTCTCCCTCTCTGTGTCTCAGTCTCCCCAAGTGAACAATGGAAATGTTAACCAAGGAACCCTTTTGAACCATACCAACTGTACAACAGATGCCCCAAAGTACGGGTGACAGTGGGACCGGGGCTGCTCATCCCCTTCCCTTCTCACTCACAGTGCAGTTGTACTTGATACAATCATCCCAGAATCGGGAGGCTGAGAACTTCTTCCGGATCACCACTGTCAAGCCATGGATCAGGCACTGGCCCACCCCTACGATGTTTCCTGAAAGAGAGGGACTAGAGATGAAGGAAACAGGAACCTCACCCCTACAGCCTCATCTTGCTCAGGATATTCGTGAAAAGAGAGAGAGAACAAACTACAACAAACTCAAAACACATGCACCGTTTTGTACATCTGGCTTTACATGGGTACTGGGGAATTGAACTGGGCCTTCAGGTTTTGCAAGCAAGCACCTTTAACCCACTGAGCAATCTCGCTAGCCATGTTTTTCTTTCTTATTTTTTCTCCAAGGTAGGGTCTCACTCTAGCCCTGGCTGACCTAGAATTCACTTTGTAGTCATAAGGTGGCCTTGATCTCACAGTGATCCTCTTACCTCGGCCTCCTGAATGCTGGGGTTAAAGACATGTAACACCACACCTGGCCTGTTTTTTTGTTTTTAATTTTTTTGGTTGTCCGAGGTAGAGTCTCACTCTAGCCCTGGCTGACCTGGAGTTCACTATGTAGTCTCAGAATAGCCTCAAACTCATAGTGATCTCTCTACCTCTGCCTCCCAAGTGCTGGGGTTAAAGCATGCGCTACCATGCCTGGCTTTTAAAAATATTATTTATTTATTTATTTGTAAGCAGAGAGACATACAGAGAAGAGAGACAGACAGAATGGATGTGCCAGGGCAAATGAACTCCAAATGCATGTGCCACTTTGTATATCTGGCTTTACATGGAAACCAGGGAATTGAACTTGGGTCGTTAGGCTTTGCAGACAAGTTCCTTAACCTCTAAGGCATTTCTCCAGCCCCAGCCCCAGTGAACACCTCACTTTTGTTTGAGACAGGGGCCCATGCAGTGCAGGCTCAGGCTCACTATGCAGCTGAAGATAACCTTGAGCTTCTGATCTTCCTGCCTCTACCTCCTACATGTTGCTGGTATTCTAAGCATCTACCACTGCACCTGGCTTCCAGGCTGACCTCGTAGGCTCTTTCCTCTGGTCTCCCTCTGCCCTGTCCTGCTTATACCAACTGGTCATACCTTTCCCCTATTCAGATACCTTCTATGCCTCCCCAGCACCTATGGACTCAAGCCCACACTCCTTACACTGCCCCAGGAGACTGGCACTGGCCATTCAGCCAGGTAAGACTGAGCACCCCCCCCCGCACCTCATTCCTGCCTCCTCCTGGCCCCCGCCATGCTCTCCCTGTATGTGGTATTGGTGCTCCCCATTCCTCCTCCATCCTCATCAAGCCATCTGCTATCTTTCCCCTCATGTTGGCTAGGTTCCCGTCATCGCCCACTGCTCAATACACACACTGCCCAGAAGCATCTGGAGGGTTGGAACAATACACTCAAGCCCTGTCTTCCTCTGTACTGAGCACATCTGTGGAAACCAATCCCAACACAGAGCAGCCTGAGTGTCCCCTACCAGGAGTCTCATGTCACCATCAATGGACAAGGAGACTGAGGTGAAGTCAATGGCCAGGCTTGGGTTTGCACATGGACTTAAGCTCATGTGTTTCTACTGCATGATGCTACCCTGGCCAGAAGGGTGGGGCTCTTAGGAACATGCACATACTCAAAGCTGGGGGGCAGGCCCAGGTCACCTACCTGCTGAGTGGTAGAGGGGGAGGCAGTCATAGACAATGTCGTCAGGCTGCATGCGGAATCCGTAGTACACCAGGGCAGCCATGCGGTAATACCTGCAGTGCAGGGCAAAGGCTTTGGTGGGCCCCTCAAAGAGGCTCCCAGACCCACTCAAGCCCACCTCTGCCCTGGGGTACCTGCTATGCACCACGATGGCAGCTTTGGGTAGCCCTGTGGTTCCAGACGTGTAGACGTAGAAGAGCTTATCTGCAGAAAACACACACAAGCGGTTACGAGTGGCGCACAGGCTCATCCCACGTGTGCTGCAGACCGCTCTTCCAGGAAGCCTACTCGACAGCCGCCAAACCCTTTCCGCATCCACGCCTCCTGGGCGTCACACTGAAGCAGGTTAGGGAGAGTCACTGGTGGCTAAGATGGGTACAGGGCCAGCCCTCCTGGAGGTACTAGCTGTGTGGGCCAATCAGGTAAGGGCAAGGTCTTCTGACACTGAGCCAACTGCAGGAGCACAGAACCTGATATGAGCTGGCAGCATTACTAAAACGGGCCTTGATGAACCAGGTGGGCTTCTGAAAGGAAAGGATACCTACCCACGTTTCAGCTGCAAGACATGGGGTACTGAGGAAACTTCTTCTGTACCACTGACCTCTATTTACCCCAAAACAGGGACTGTCATATAATAGTGCCTATCCAAGGCTCAGCTACAGGTGACATTTGCAGCAGTTACCTCAGGTTGGCTGGCATCTTCTGTGTGTCAGCCCTGAGCAGCAGGAGGGCACAGGGTAAGCCAGCCATAGGGCCTTCCCTCAAGAAGCTTCCCAAAGAACCCAGGAGATAAGATAAGGGAGGCAGTGACAAGGAAATGACAAGTTAGTGAGCCCAGTCTGCCATGCCTTTGCCTAGGGGCTTGACCCAGTCTATATTTTTCAAACCTTAAAATTGACCCATGAAGCAGATTGTTAGTGCTGGGCATGGTGACGCACGCCTTTAATTCCAGCACTGAGGAGGCAGAGGTAGGAGGATCACAGTGAGTTCAAGGCCACCCTGAGACTACACAGTGAATTCCAGGTCAGCCTCAGCTAGTAGTGTAAGACTCTACCTCAACAAACAAACAAACAAACAAAAAAAAAAAAAAAAGAGAAAAAAATAGTAGATTGAGAGTTTCCCCAACTATATGGCTCAGAGGGCAGGTGCATGCCAGTGGTCACACAAAGGAAGTGGCATGGTCAGGCAATGTGAGGCTAAGTGACTTCCCAGGTAAAGGAGATAAAGGCCAAGCTAAAGGAGGGTAGATCTAATATAGGAAGAAGTGATGAGAGTCAGGGAGGCTGCCTGGAGGAGGGGGCAAAGGCATTCCAGTACAAGGAGGACCATAGCTGGGGACCTGGCAGATCCTATACTGGACAGGGGATTGATGAACATGCTGAGGGTCTTGCCCCTCACCCACCTCTCCACCTCAACTCCAGCTAAGACACAGACAAAGCTGAAGCAGGCTCCTAGGGTACATTTGGTTCGGCACCCTAGGCATCAAGTTAGGCTGTTCCGCAAATCAGCTTCAACCTGGTACTTTCACACACATCAGCCTATTTCACCTTACATTTCACCCAGACTGTCTCTGGCTTTCCATCTCCATTGTCCAGATGGAAAATGGGAGTTGATGTGACCTGTTCAAAGAACACGGCAAGTTTGCAGAATACCCGAGCCTTCTGGTCCCGAGGCCGCTGCTGTACTGGGCCCATTTCAGCCCGCTCCAGGGCCGAGGGACCCACCTGTGAAGTCCTTGGCAGGCTGACTGGGCAGGTGCTTGGGAGCGTCTTCCAGCAGTGGATCCAGGTGCTCTGTGTTGGAGGGTACTGCACTGGGTTCCCAGGGGCCTGAGCAGAAGAGGCTGAGCAAGGGGTCCAGGCTGGCATGGACTTCACAGACAGCTGTGGGGGAGACAGCACAGGTCAGCAGGCAAGCCAGGAAGCATGGTGCTCCTAGGACCTTTGCTCATACTCGCATTAGCCACGCTGTCAGGAGAGACTTACTGGTGTGTGGAGGAGGCGAGTGAAACCCTTTCACCATTGCTAGGAGCTATAGCTGCCTTGAGGTGCTTGCTTAACTACAGTGGGCTTCTCAGGCACAGCCTCCTCATCACACTGCTCTGGGAAGTGGGACCAGTATCAGCCCTCCTTCTCTTTGTATTTTTGGGAGAATCTTGTTTATGTAGACCTGGCTATGGATATGTTATCCAAGCTTGCATTTATTTATTTATTTATTTAAGTTTTTTGAAGTAGGACCTCACTCAGGTCCAGACTGACCTGGAATTCACTATGTAGTCTTAGAGTGGCCTTGAACTCACGGTGATCCTCCTACCTCTGCCTCCTGAGTGCTGGAACTAAAGGCGTGAGTCACCATGCTCGCTTTTTTAAAAAATATTTTATTTTTATTTATTTGTTTAGTTTTGATTTTTCAAGGTAGGATCTCACTCTAGCCCAGGCTGACCTGGAGTTCACTATGGAGTCTCAGGCTGGCCTCCAACTCACGGCAATCCTCCTACCTCTGCCCCAAGTGCTGGGACTAAAGGCGTGTGCCACCACGCTTGCTTTTTTTAAAAAAAAAAAAAAAATTATTTTTATTTATTTATTTATTTTTGATTTTTCGAGGTAGGGTCTCACTCTAGCCCAGGCTGACCTGGAATTCACTATGGAGTCTCAGGCTGGCCTCCAACTCACGGCAATCCTCCTACCTCTGCCTCCCAAGTGCTGGGATTAAAGGCGTGCGCCACCATGCCCGGCTAATATTTTATTTTTATCTATTTATTTATTTGACAGAGAAAGAGGGAGAGAGAATAGGCGCGCCAGGGCCTCCAGCCAGTGCAAACGAACTCCAGATGTATGCGCCCCCTTGTGCATCTGGTAACGTAGGTCCTGGGAATCACCTGGGTCCTTTGGCTTTGCAGGCAAACACCTTAACAGCTAAGCCATCCCTCCAGCCCCCAAGCTTGCTTTTAATTTGTAGCAATCCTCTTGCCTCAGCCTGGCAAATACTGGCATTACAGATGTGAAACACCATGCTCAGCTGCCATGAGCCCATTTTACAAATGAGGAAATCAAGCGCTGAGGATGAAATGGTTCTGTATCACATGAAACTCTGGGCTCTTACCCCACATTGTAGTATGGGCCTGATGGGAGACTGGGTAGTGGGACTCAGAGGCTTCCCTTCTCAAAGGTTTTTTGGGACTGCACAGATTCCACATACTCAGCCTGGGCATGGGACAGTCTTGGCCTGTTGCTCCTATTTCTTCTGGCTTTTTATTTATTTTGCTTGTGTATGTGTATAGATTACGTGTGGCGAGGCATGCCAAGTGTGATGTGTGTGTGTAAAGATGTGTGCAGGTAATGCACATGCATGCAGAGGACAGAGGCCTTCAGAGGCCTTCTCTGTTGCTCATCCATGTAGTTCCTTGAGATGAGGTCTGTCCGTCAACCTCAAGCTGCAGTCTTTAGGCAGTGAGCCCCAGGGACTGTCCGGTCTACTTCCTGAAGACTGGGGTTTTTGGTTTTGGTTTTTCAAGGAAGGGTCTTGCTCTGATGCAGGCTGACCTGGAATTCACTATGTAGTCTCAGGGTGGCCTCAAACTCACTGCGATCTTCCTACCTCTGACTCCCCAGTGCTGGGATTAAAGGAGTGCGCCACCACGCCCGGCTCCCCCAGCTTTTGAGCAGTCTCAGGCCTTTCCTGCCTTCATGCTTAAGCAGGACATGCTCTTAACTGATGAGCCATTTCCCCAGCATTTTTTAAAATAAAATATTTTATTTTTATTTATTTATTTAACAGGGAAAGAAGAGGAAAAAGAGAGAGAGAGAGAAAAAGAGAGAGGGAGAGAGAGAGATAGATAATGGGCACGCCAGGGCCACCAGCCACTGCAAACGAACTCCAGATGCATGTACGCCCTTGTACATCTGGCTAATGTGGGTCCTGGGGAGTCAAACCTGGGTCATTTGGCTTTGCGGGCAAATGCCTTAACAGCCAAGCCATACCTCCAGCCCTCCCCAGCATTTTCTTTTCTTCAGTGTTGGAGGTGGAACCTAGGTTTTCCACATGCTAGGCATGTGTTGCACCACAGAGCTACATCTCCAGCCTCTCTTGGCTTCCCCTCTTCTACCTCCCTGCAGTATCTCTCTTTCTCCTTTTGCAGTATTTTAATACCTTCCCTATTACCCCATGAGCATAGTAGCATGGGAATAAAGAACAGGGACCCAATATCAAATCCCAGTGTTGCTACGTAGAACCACGTGTTCTTGGGTGAACTCCTCACACCTCTCTAAACCTGTACCATCAACCATAAAACCAGACAACAATCCTTCCCACCCCAGTCCTAGTGAAGACCACAGCTGCTCACAGAAAGCACCATGCTCAGTGCTTTCAGTGTGTGATGCAGCAACAAATTAAATGCAGGCTCTGTTGGAGGGTAGGGAGTAAATTATGTTCCTCTTGTGGAAATAATACAAAATGAAGTTGAGCCAGTCATGGGATCAGCAGCCATCACATCTTAGGATCAGCTAGCACTGGCCACTATGCTACTCCTTCAGGGCCTGCATTTTTTAAAAAATATTTTATATATGCCATGTATGGTGATGCATGCCTTTAGTCCCAGCACTTGGGAGGCAAAGATAGGAGGATCACTGTGAGTTTGAGGCCACTGAGACTATACAGTGAATTCTGGATCAGCCTGGGCTAGGATACTACCTTGAAAAACCAACCAAACAAACAAAAAATTTAATTTTAATTTATGAGAGAGAACGACACACCAGCACCTCTAGCCACTGCAAATGAACTCCAGATGCATGTGCCACCATGTGCACCTGGCTTACCTAGGTACTGGAGAATTGAACCTGAGTCTTTAAGCTTAGCAGGCAAGCGCGTTAACTCCTAAGCCATCTCTCCATCCCAGCAAGCACCTTCTTGACATTTGTGGCACAACAGATGGGGAAACTAAGGCTCAGAATCTGTCACTCAGGATCTCCAACATCCCTGGCAGGGACCAGAAACTTTGACTCTGAGGGATCCTTATTATAATTATGGATCTACACAGCCTCCCAAAAGGCTGGAAGGGGGATGTCATCTGTGCCAAGGACCTTCCCACCTATCCCTCACCCCTTAAAGCTCACCTGGGGCCATTTCACTGCCAAAGATGAGGACTCGTGCCTTTGAAGTGTCGATACAGTGGCGTAGGGCATCGCGTCTAAGGTTGGTGTTGATGAGGGCCGCTTCCACACCCAGCTTGGCCATGCCCAGCCACAGACCCACAAACTCGTTTCGGTTTTCCATGAAGAGGGCAACCACGTTGCCTGAGGCCAGGCCCCGGGCCTGCAGGAAATTGGCCACACTGCTTGAATAGTCATCCAGTTGGCGGAAGGTCCAGTGGGTGTCTGTGCCCTCAAAAATCAGGGCCGTTTTGTCGGGGTGGCGCTGCACCGTTGAGGCAAACAACATGGGCACTGTCCTTCGCTCCCGCAGGTACTTCCGGACTTTGGCTTTCACCTTCAAGAGCACCATGCCGCCACTGTGTGCAAGCCAGCAAGACAGCCATGACTGCTATGCCTAGAAGGCTGGGGACCTGTGCCTCAGATGCAAGCTCTCTCACAATACTTCCAAACGGCAGATCAAGAGTGCTTGGTACTGTCACACATACCCTTGCACCAAGGTCTCACAGCACTAAAAGATTCTGTGATTACTCTCCCTTGGTGGAGTAGGAGGAAACCTGGCTCCCATGGTGCCATGGGATGCCTAGGGCTTCAGAAGTGGAGTGTGGCTGAGCTGAGAACAGAACCCCAGGCCTCAGTGGCTCCAGAGTTTAACTCCTACCCCACTCTAAGCTCTGCCAAAAGTCTTCCAGGACCCCTGCCCAGTCTAGACTGCTAGTCTCTTTTACATTCACCACCTTGTCTCTCCGATCTACTCCATGCCAGGAACAGGTAAAATGTCCAGTGTTCCTGGCACCTGACAAGTCCTCCTTTGTACCTCAACCTGTCACCCTCCAGCTGCTAAGCCTCTGTCAGTGCCGGGCCTTCTGGTTATGCTCCCCTTCTTCCCCTCCTTCCCAGCACCTCTGAAGTACAACTCCTTTCTTCCCTCCAAGCAACCTCTGGGATTACTGCCCTGGGTCCCGCTCGGAAGCTGTCTCTCCCTGCTTTATGCTCCAACATGCTAGCACCCTTTCTGTAGGACCACCAGATGCCTTCCTTTAAAGTCAGCCCAGAATGACAAATGCTAGGCCACCTGTTGTGGGAGTGGCTCGCTATGCTGGAAGTTGCTGGAACACAGGAGTGAGGAAGATTGCCAGGGTCTCTGGCTGCATGGCACTGCCAGTTTAGGGAGTTACTTCATCCCTTTCTTATCCTCCAGCTGGTCTGAGTTTGTCAGATGGGATCTGCCTTGTTCCTCTCTGGGCCTCAGAGCCAGCCTGGTACCTAACATACAGTAACTGGCAACAGGTTCTCCCAGACATCTGGGAGTGCCCTCTTGTGACCTCACAGGCTAGTGCCAACCTGAGGACAGATCCTTTCACATTGGGTTCTTTTTCACCTTGTTATAAACTTGAGTGTCTTCAGGACTACTTAAAGATGTCTCCTCAGCATATCTGGTTTGATAGATGTCCCAACTCCTGAAGTCTGCCCCAGGCCAAAGAGCCTCAATTAGGGAGACTCCCAGGGAGAAGACTTTGACCTTGGAGATGGAGGTACCAAGTACTACTGTCAGGGGAAAGGTGTGGGCCAGAAGCTGTGCCTTTGGGACCCAGATGTTCTATGCTGTTAGGGACAATGGGGTCTGGTTTAGGAAGCCCAGTGTAGTTGAGAACCCCCAAGAAATGCTAGATCAGGTACTCACAAGACATCGCGTCTGATGGTCTTAAAGAAGATCCGGACGAAGCGCCAGCCACCAGAGCCCAAGTACAGAAGGACCAGAGAGAACCCCACCTGGGTCCAGGGCAGTTTCAGCACCAGCTTGGAGAATAGTAGCGCCCCCACCAGAGATGCACCAAGCAGCATCATGACCTGCACATACAAAGCAGTCAGGGGACTCAAACATCTATTTTCCCACTTCCTGACCCAGCAACCACTTCAGTATGATCCCAAAGGGTTAAGTCGAGGTGAGGTTTAGCCACCCTTAAAGGGACAGGATGGGGCTCTGTCCAGGCCTTGGTTCCATGACTGGCTGGAACCTGAAGGGCTCTAGGGGTAAGTAGAGGGAAGAAGTTCTAACCACCTCTAACTACCACTTACCAAGTGCCTGTGGGCCAATCCCTTCCTTACTTCAGGCTACATGCAATGGGGTTCTGCCCTATGCAACGGGGTAGTCAGACTTGTTCTCAGGGACTTTGCAGACCAAATAGGGCAATCTACTCCCCTCGATCCAAGGACCCTAACCAAGATGGAGGGTACTGATTTAAGCAGCTTCTGGCTTGACTACCCTTCCAGAGCTCTAGGGCAGCTTCCTGACAAGGAAGCCCTTTACAGTCCCTGCCCACGGACTCTGACAGCATTGTGCCTGTACTGGTCCACAGAGGGCAACGCAGCAAATGGGATACAAGCAGGAGATACCTGAGAGGTGACAGCCCAGGGAAGGGTGGGGCAAGATGAGAGAGAGGAAGAGGGTCTTTAAACACCCCACCCACACACTGGGACGAATTGTTGTGGGACTAGGGCCTACAGGAATGGGAAAGGCTAATTGTGCTGAAGGGGTGGGCTGAGATTAAGACTCAGGCTTTATTCCGGTCTGCTTGTGGATTGTCCAAGGGGTCAAGTAATGGAATTCAGGTTTTCTTGGGATTTCCCTGTTCTTGAGAGGGGCAGAAGGTCCTCAGTGGATGTGGAGTCGCTAGAGAACCTTCAAGCTAGCTTGACGACACCACCTGGATCACAGGGAGTCCCTTTCTCCTGAAGAAAAGCATAAACCAGGAGTGGGAGGCCTAATCCGGCTTGCCCAATGTCAATGTCAGGATCTCCCCAAGGTTCTCTTACCTCTTGCCTCTCAACGCCCGCCAGAGCGAAGGCTGGGAACGAGTCCATGGAGGGCTGAGAGGGGCAAGGGCAAGGAAGGGATAGTGCAGACCGATCTTGCCCCTAGACAGGCAGGACACTAGAGCAGCGCCCGGTAGAGGAGACAGAGGGACAGGGCGCGCCCATCACCCCACTACTCGGCCAGACACGGTTCCCCTTCTCGGGAACCTGCCGTCCCCACCTGAGCTCACCCGGCTTCGGCTCCGCGGCGCGGCGCCCCGTCCAAATGCGGCCCGGCTGCGGCAGCAGAATGCGGAGTGCTGGGGGCATCGGCCGCCCCTGCGCGCACACAGCCGAGACTCGGAGGCGCTTGGCCGGCTCCGCGCCCGTGTGGGATCCCCACGGCGGTCGTATTCCACTCCGCCCACCTCCCGCACCCAGACGGAGGCCCCGCAGGCCCCGCAGCACAGCCTCCCGCGCCGTCTCCGCCACCGACGAGCCTCGGAGCCCCAAGGCTCAGCGAAATCCCAACCCAGCCCAAGCCCAGTGCGCTCTGCACCGCCCCGCCCAGCCAGTCCTGCGCGCGCCACTGCCCCCGCTGCCGCGCAGCACCACTAGAGTCGTAACTCGAGTCCCGGGGCATGTTGGGAGTTGTGGTCCAAGAAGCGATTCCTCCGTGCAGTTCCTGGGGAGCGCATCCCCACCTGAGTGGTCATTTGACAGTCCTTAACCCGCTCCCAGGTCAAGGCAGAATTCATTTATTAACATTATTTTTATTTATTTTCAAGAGAGATAGAAAATGGGCACGCCAGGGCCTCCAGCCACCACAAATGAACTCCAGATGCATGTGCCCCTTGTGCATTTGGCTTAAGTGTGTTCTGAAGAATCGAACCTGGGTCCTTTGGCTTCACAGGCAAACGCCTTAATGGCTAAGCCATCTCTCCAGCCCCTCATTTTTATTATTTTTGATTTTTTGGATTTTTCGAGGCTGGGTCTCACTATCCCAGACTGACCTGGAAAACACTCTAGCTCCATGAACTCACAGCAGTCCTCTTACCTCAGCCTCCCAAGTGTTGGGATTAAAGACGTGCGCCACCAAACTCGGCTTTAAATTATTTATTTATTTATTTATTTATTTATTTATTTATTTATACAGACACTCCACAGCATCTTGTCACTGTAAATGAACACCACTTGCACTTTTTTGTGTCTGACTTTTATGACTAGTTTGGGGAATTGAACTCGGATTGGCAGGCTTTACAAGCAAACACCTTTGACCACTGAGCCATTTTCCCAGCCTTTGTTTGTTTGTTTTTGTTTTTTCGAAGTAGGGTTTCACTCTAGTCCAGGCTGACCTGGAATTCACTATGTAGCCTCACGGTGCCCTAGAACTCACGGTGATCTTCCTTCCTCTGCCTCCGAGTCCTGGGAGTAAAGGCGTGCACCACCATGGCCAGTCATCCCATCGGGACTGGAGGGATGGCTTAGCGGTTAAGGCGCTTGCCTGCGAAGTCAGAGGACCCTGGTTTAATTCCCCAGGATCCATACTAGCCAGATGCAAACGGGGCGCACACGCCTGGAGTTCGTTTGCCGTGGCTGGAAGCCCTACTGCGCCCATTTTCACTCGTTCTCTCTGGCTCTAATAAAACAATCTTTAAAAACTATTTTAGGACTGGAGAGATGGCTTAGCGGTTGTAGTTAAGGCATTTTCCTGTAAAGTCAAAGGACCTAGGTTCGATTCTCCAGGACCCACATAAGCCAGATGCACAAGGGGCATATGTATCTGGAGTTCGTTTGCAGTGGCTAGAGGCCCTGGCGTGCCCATTCTTTCTCTGTCTTTCTTCTCTGTCTCTGCTTGCAAAGAAATAAATAAAACTTAAAAAAATAGCTGAGGTGGTGGCTCACGCCTTTAATCCCAGCACTCAGGAGGCAGAGGTAGGAAGATCACCATGACTTCAAGGTCACCCTGAGACTACAGAGTGAATTCCATTTCAGCCTGGGCTATAGTGAGATCCTACCTGGGAAAAAAAAAGGAAAGCAAAAAATACTCAGTCTCCCGAGTGCTCGGTTGAAGATTGAAGGTATGTGCCGCCATGACTGACCAAAATATTTTATTTAATTTTATTTTAATTTATTTATTTGAGAGAGAGACAGAATGGGCAGGACAGGGCCTCCAGCTGCTGCAAATGAACTCCAAATGCATGCACTACTTTGTGCATCTGGTTTATGTGGGTCCTGGGGAATCGAACTTGGGTCCTTTGGTTTTGCAGGCAAGCACCTTAACCACTAAACAATCTCTCCAGCCCAGGCTTCTTTCTTTCTTTATCATTATTATTATTTTTTTTTTTTTTTGAGGCAGGGTCTCACTCTAGCTCAGGCTGACCTGGAATTCACTATATAGTCTCAGGGTGGCTCAAACTCACAGCAATCCTCCTATCTCTGCCTCCCAAGTGCTGAGATTAAAGGCATGCGCCACCACGCCCGGCTTCCAGGCTTCACTGACCTGGAAACCACTATGTAGCTCAGGCTGGCTTTGAACTTGCTGTAATTCATCTACCTAAACTTTCAGAGTGCTGGGATTACAGGCATAAACTATTACCCCCAGTTTGGGGCAGAATTTAACAGAGGGCTAACACTACTTGATAATGCTAGGACAGTTTCATGCAGAGGAGAGACAAGGCAAACCCTATTTTGCTCTGTGGCAAAATGGATAGATAGCAAGCACATTGACCTGGAATGGTGAGTCATTCACTACAGTGGAGGTTCCCTGTCCCTTTTTTTACTTTTTTTATTTTTTGAGGGTCTTGATCTAGCACAAGCTGATTGGAATTCACTATGTAATCTCAGACTTGCCTCAAAATCAGTCATCTACCTATCTCTGCTTCCCAAGTGTTGGGATTAAAAGCTTGTGTCATCACACCCATTTCTTTACTTTTTTTTTTTTTTTTTGAGGTAGGGTCTCACTCTAGCCCAGAGTAACATGGAATTCACTATGTAGTCTCAGGCTGGCCTTAAACTCATGGCAATCCTGCTACCTCTGTCTAGATCCAAATTCTGGAATTAAAGACATGTGCCACCATGCCCTGCACTTTATTCTTTTCTGTTATTTCTTTTTTATTTTTTCAAGGTAGGGTCTCACTCTAGCCCAAATTGATCTGAAATTCACTACGTAGTAAGCCTCAGGTTGGCTTTGAACTCATGGCAATCCTACTACTTCTGCTTCCCAAGTGCTGGGATTAAAGGTGTGTGCCACCACGCCTGACCCTTTTACTCTTATAAAATAATATTTATTTTTATTTATTTATGTGAGAGAAAGAGGCAGAGAAAGAGAGGGAGGGAGGGAGGGATAGAATGCGTGCACTAGGGACTCTAGCCACTGCAAACAAATTCCAGATGCATATGCCACCTTGTGCAACTGGTTTTATGTGTGTGGGTCCTGGGGTCAAATTTGGATCCTTTGGCTTTGTAGGCAAATGCCTTAACCACTAAGCAATCTCTCCAGCCCTTTGCTCTTTCTCTCTCTCTTTAGGCAGGGTCTCACTCTTGATCAGGCTGATGTGAAATTCTGGCTTCAAACTCACAGGGATTCTCCATCCTCCTACCTCAGCCTGCAGAGTACTGCATTAAAGGTATGAACCACCGCTGAATTTCAGTACCCCTCTCTCAGCTTTTTTATAATCTTAAGTACTTTTGTAAGGTTCAGAAAGAACTTCCCAGGGGCTGGATTCTGAGCCCTGAGGGACTCAGGGCCTCTGAAAACCAAGCTTTTGGATGACCAAACATGTGCTCATCCACAGCTGTCACTTGTCCTTAAATAGATCTTGGTGCTTTAGACCAATAAAGATCTTTAAAGGGTAGCAAAACAGTTTTCAAGGTCTATTTATAGGAATTAAAGATAAAATGTTGGGGCTGGAGAGATGGCTTACCGGTTAAGCACTTGCCTGTGAAGCCTAAGGACCCCACTCCAGTTCAAGGCTTGATTCCCCAGGACCCACATTGTTAACCAGATGCACAAGGGGTGCACATGCATCTGGAGTTCGTTTGTAGTGGCTGGAGGCCCTGGCATGCCCATTCTTGCTCTCTCTATCTGCCTTTCTCTTTGTGTCTGTCACTCTCAAATATATAAATAAAAACTGAACAAAAACCATTTTTTAAAAAAGATAAAATGTTGGTTCAATTTTAGGATTTGAAACTACCTCCTCTAGAGTATCACACTCAGGAGGGAGTGTTGTTGCCTGGTGTTTACGGCCATGCCCATTACACCCAACAGATTAGATTCAAGTTCTCAGAAAGTTTAAAATCTCTTTCTTTTATGTTAAAAGTGGGGAGGGAGAATTGGGGAGATGGCTAAGAAGTAAAAGGCATTTCCTGGCAAAGCCTGTTGGGCCAGATTCAGGTCCCCAGTACCCATGTAAAATCACATGCACAAAGAGGCACATGTGTCTGGAGTTCATTTGTAGCAGCAGGAGGCTCTGGTGCATCCATACGCTCTCTCATAGTTCTGCTTGGTACACTCTGAGCACATTAGAAAAGTTATCATTAGCCAGGCATGGTGGCGCATGCCTTTAATCCCAGCACTCGGGAGGCAGAGGTAGGAGGATTGCCATGAGTTTGAGGCCACCCTGAGACCACAAAGTGAATCCCAGGTCAGCCTGAGCCAGAGTGAGACCCTATCTCAAAAAAAAAAAAAAGAACAAAAACAAATAAAAGTTATCATTGGCCAGGAAAGCCTATGCAGAGAGCTGTGAGGTCATCTCAAGGTATTATTTTACATACACCCTGAGTAGGATTTCTACAGCTCAGTAGCTCAAGGCCAAAGAGATCAGAATATGCATGGTATAAACACCTACTGTGTGCTGATGGTCAAGCCCCCTTGGGGTAAACACTATGTGCCAAACCATCTGGGATCTAGAGTTCCATGTGTCCAGAGGCTTGTTCCTAGTAAGGTTCCTCGTTTCAGCACTTATATGAGCTCCTTAAAATGGTACAAATAGGGTCTCATCAGCGATAAGACCACTGTGAGATCAGCCTAAGCTTTGCCTGTTCTAGGAGTGATAAACCCTAGTCTGCCCTTTCTAGAAACCCTCAAGGGCTCTTGATTGCCCCTGGGCTCAAGTCCTCAGTCCTGGGCTCAGTTCCTCAGTCCGACACACAACCTATCCAGACACATTCTTCCTACACAAGGCCTTTCCTCCAGCATGTCCTGATGCCAGAGCACACCAGACTCCAGTCACTTCTTAGACATCTTTAAGGCATGTAGAAGGCAGATGTTGAGAGTTCAGCAAGGTGTGAAGGCTGAGGCACGAGGACCCTTAGGTTGCTACATAGTGAGACTGTTCCAAAACAAGAGCAGGGGCTGCAGAGATGGCCTAGTGGTCATGGCGCTTGCCTGCAAAGCCAAAGTACCCCAGTTCCATTCACCAGGACCCACATAAACCAGATGCACAAAGCGGCACATGTGTCTGGAGTTTGGTTGCAGTGGCTAGAGGCCCTGGCATACCCATTCTCTCTCTCTCTTAAATAAATAAAATACATTAAAAAAAAAAAGCAGGGCTGGAGAGATGGCTTAGCAGTTAAGGCACTTGTCTGCAAAGCCTAAGGAGCCAGGTTCCATTCACCAGGACCCATGTAAGCCAGATGCACAGGTGGTCCATGCATCTGGAGCTCATTTGCAATGGCTGGTGGCCCTGGTGCGTCCATTCTTTTCTTTTCTTTCTTTTTTTTTTTTTTTTTTGGCTTTTCGAGTTAGGGTCTCACTCTAGCCCAGGCTGACCTGGAATTCACTGTGGAGTCTCAGGGTGGCCTCGAACTCATGGCGATCCTCCTACCTCTGCCTCCCGAGTGCTCAGATTAAAGATGTGCGCCACCACACCCGGCTTGCATCCACTCTTTTCTATCTGCATCTCTCTCAAATAAATTATATATACATATATATATATATAATTTTTAAAAGCAGGACAAAGCAAGCAAGTGCCTGATAGCAGGGAGTAAGATGAAGGCAAGCATGAGTAGGTTGAGATGAGTTTCCAGCCAGAAACTGCCAGGACTCCCACAGACTGTGTTTGTAGTTTAGTGGTAGGAATATTTGCTTAACATATAGAAGAAAGAGTGTGAGAATGGGCACTCCAGGCCCTCTAGCCACTGCAAATGAACTCCAGAGGTATGCACCACCTTGTGCATCTGGCTTACTGGAGAAGCTAACCTGGGTCCTTAGGCTTTGCAGGCAAGTCCTTAGGCTTTGCTTGCCTGCAAAGCCAAAGGATCCCAGTTCTATTCTCCAGGACCCATTTAAGACAGATGCACAAGGGGGCGCGTGCATCTGGAGTTCCTTTGCAGTGTTTGGAGGCCCTGGCATGTCCATTCTCTCTCTCTCAAATTAATTAATTAATTAAAAAATATATAATATTTTTTGGTTTTGGTGCAATAGTTCGCTTTGGCAGAAAAAAAATATTTAAAAAGGAATCTCTTAAAAAATTTAAAAAAATTTATTTGCAAGCAGAGGTAGTGAGCAGAGAGACAGAGAGAATGAATGAATAGGGCATGGCAGGGCCTCTAGCAGCTGCAAACTAACTCTAGATACATGTGCCACTTTGTGTCTCTGGCTTTATATGGGTATACTGGGAAACTGAACCCAGGTCATTGACTAGAGTTGTTATTCTTGAAGCTACAGGTTCATGCTTGCCCTGACTGTTTTAAATCTTATATTGGTTGAATATTTCTTTGCTATTCTCAGTGTCATCTTTTGCAGCGTGAATGTTTATTCTGTGCCATTTTGGGTTTTCTTTAATGGTTATTTTTTGGTATTATGGCTCAGTTAAAAGACCTTGGATTATGGGGATGTATGAACATCACTGGAATTGATAAAAACTATGGGGACTTTTAAAGTTGGATGAATGTATTGCATTTTATATCACATATGGTTATCAGTTTATGGGGCCCAGGGGTGGAATGTGGTTTGCTTCAGGTGTCCCCCATAAACTTAGGTATTCTGAATGCTAGCTTCCCAGCTGATACAGACTTGGGAATTAACGCCCCCTGGAGGGAGTGCATTGTTGGGGGTGGGCTTATAAGTGTTATAGCCAGTTTCCCCATGTAACTGTTTGGCACACTCTCCCGTTCCTGTTGTCCACCTTATGTTGGCCAGGGGGTGATGTCTAACCACTGTTTGTTGTTTCATCATGGAGCTTCCCCCTCAAACCCTGTAATACAAAATAAACCTCTTTTTTTCCCAGAAGCTGCTCTTGGTTGGGTGACTTCTACCAGCAATGTGAACCTGACTGCAACAGGGGGTTTTTGAGGTAGAACCTCACTCTATCCCAGGCTGACCTGGAATTCCTGTGTAGTCTCAGGGTAGCCTCAAACTCTCAGTAATCCTCCTACCTCGGCCTCCCAAGTGCTGGGATTAAAGGTGTGCACTACCACGCCCAGCTCTTGCAAGTCTTTTTTTTTTAATTTTATTTTTTATTTTATTTATTCGAGAGAGACAGACACAGAGAGAAAGACAGGTAGAGGGAGAGAGAGAGAACGGGCGCGCCAGGGCTTCCAGCCTCTGCAAACGAACTCCAGACGCGTGCGCCCCCTTGTGCATCAGGCTAACGTGGGACCTGGGGAACCGAGCCTCGAACCGGGGTCCTTAGGCTTCACAGGCAAGCGCTTAACCGCTAAGCCATCTCTCCAGCCCTCTTGCAAGTATTTTATTTATTTATTTTTTTGTTTTTTCAGGGTAGGGTCTCACACTGGTCCAGGCAGACCTGGAATTCACTCTGTAGTCTCAGGGTGGCCTCGAACTCACGGTGATCCTTCTACCTCTGCCTCTCGAGTGCTGGGATTAAAGGTGTGTGCCACTATGCCCGGCTAAGTATTTTAAATGGCTCTTGTCCCTTGGTCCTTCTCTGTGGCATTTTTGTGCTTCACTGCAGGAAGCCTCCAACACAGCCCTAGGAGGCAGACACTCTAGTTTTTCCCTTAACTGATGACAAAAGTCAGAAGTGAGACTTGCTTCAGTTTTCTGCTAGCTGGGGACTTGATTGTTGGTCTGCTTGACCGAACCTAAGGACAAGCAACTCAAGTTCAAGTGCCTTAGCACTGGGAAGGTCCAAGGCTGCCAGAGCACTGGGCCATGGAAGATAAGCAGAGACTTGGCCTCATGGGAGCCTTTATTTATCCAGGCACTAGATGCCTCCCACTCTGCCCCCCTTTGCTCAAGTTTTTGGAACTGGATGCAGCTCTCAAATCCATGGGTCACAACCAGCCTGGCCCCCAGAAATCCCTGACTAGAAGGTGTCCGCAAGAGGGGCTTCCCACTGAACATCAGCATGATCCTGGGTGGTGAACCTTCGTGTTTATATGCCTTTCATTGGGCGGCTTCCAGCAGCCTGAGGGCCCCACTGCCCTGCGTGCTCTCTCCCCAGCTCTCAAGGCCATAGAGAAGTGGATGTGACAATTATGATAAATGATGTCCTACAGTCATGGTTCAAAGAGAAGGAACACAGGCACTGGCAAAGGCCCCCTGCCCATAGGGAGGCAGAGCATAGGAAATAAGGCCAGGCCCTTCTTGTGCCAGAGTCCAGGCTAGGCCAGGCCCCTGATGTGCAGAGGAGGCGGCGTGATACCCAGCTCCTCCCGCAGAGCCGTCAGGGGCTGCTCCCAGCGTTGCTCATAGTAGAGGTTGAGGACACAAGGGGCCCTGCGCCCATTCTGAACTGCCCATGGGATGAGCTCCGAGACCAGTGCTTGCAGGCTCCTATGGGGTAGCAGAGGGAAGAAAAGATGTAAGGTCCCTAAGAGGCAGGTAGCTCTGTGTTCAGCAGTTGGTATCATTTTCCCAGGCAACCCTCCCTCAGACCTGAGCAGAAGGAAAGCTCAGGGAGGTAAAATCGCATACCCCAAATCACCATCTTGGATATACCAAAGCTCAGTTTAAATAAAAACCTGTTCAGTTCTACAAACTCCCTATACCTCACATTCCCATTGATTCTGGTCATTCTGACCCAGCCCTGAGGCCTGAGCCAAGAGACCACGGGGTCCAGGTTATTCATTACTCCATACAATTTCCCTTTCCCTCATCCTTCCCAGGGAACCATGGAGGGACCTGCATACCCTTCCTTCTTGCTGGAGCCCTAGCCCCACTTCTGCCCACCTACAGAAAACTTACTGAGCACGGAGGCGGATGGGTCCAAAGAGTGCACCCAGGACGCACATGGGCAGGCCTGTCTGCACAGCCTCAAACCACTTCACCACAATCTCCCCTGGGGGCAAAGCATGGGTGAAAGGTAAGTAGCTGCCTAGATGGTGGCTAGTGGTGACAGCCCCCAAAGAGGAATTTGCTCCTCTCAAGCCTCTTCTAGGGGTAGGGGAGTGGCCAGAGTGAGGCTTGGGGGTCAGCATGTAGATGGTCTCAAAAGCCATCTTTCTTTCTTTTATTATTATTATTATTATTGGTTTTCTGAGGTAGGGTCTCGCTCTAGCCCAGGCTGACGTGGAATTCACTCTGTAGTCTCAGAGTGGCCTTGAACTCACAGTGATGCTCCTACCTCTGCCTCCACAGTGCTGTGATTAAAGGCATGTGCCACCACGCCCAGCAAAAGCCGTGGTTTTAGTTCCAGTCCACCTGGAACTAGAGTGAGTTCTAGTCCAGCCTGGGCTAGAGTGAGACCCTCCCTCAACATCCTCTCCAAAAAAAGGCATACTAAACTGGGCATGGTGGATTAACCCCTATGTTCCCAGCACTTGGGAGGCAGAGGTAGGAGGATTGCTGTGAGTTTGACTCCAGCCTGGGACTAAAGTGATTCCAGGTTAGTTTAGGCCAGAGTGAGACCCTACCTTGAAAACAACACCAACCACAAAAATATAAACAAATGGGCTGGAGAGATGACTTAGCAGTTAAGCACTTGCTTGTGAAGCCTAAGGACCCCGGTTCAAGGCTCAATTCTCCAGGACCCATGTTAGCCAGATGCACAGGGGGGTGCACGTGTTTGGAGTTCATTAGCAGTGGCTGGAAGCTCTGGCGTGCCCCTTCTCTCTCTCTCTCTCTCTCTCTCTCTCTCTCTCAGTGCCTCTTAGTCTGTCACACTCAAATAAATAAAACTGAACAAAACAAACAAACAAACAAACAAGAGGTTGGGGAGATTGCTCAGTGGTTAAAGGTATTTGCCTGCAAAGTCTGCAGGCCTGGGTTCAATTTCCCAGACACCCACACAAAGCCAGATGAAAAAAAAAAAAATGGTACAGGGCTGGAGAGATGATTCAGTGGTTAAAGGTGCTTGCTCATAAGGCAAGTTCCCACATACAGCCATAGACACAAAGTGGTATATGCATCTGCAGTTTGTTTGCAGTGGTAGGAGGCTCTGGCATACCCATGCTTTCTCTCTCTCTGTTTCTCTCAAATAAATAAATAATAAAAAAAGTTAGCCAGGCGTGGTGGCACACGCCTTTAATCCCAGCACTCCAGAGGCTTAGGTAGGAGGATTGGCATGAGTTCAAGGCCAGCCTGAGACTACATAGTGAATTCCAGGTCAGCCTGGACTAGGGCAAGACACTAGTTTTTTTTTTTTTTTTTTGGGGGGGGGGAGGAATAAAAAAAGTTGTGCTGGCATGGTGACACACGCCTTTAATACCAGCACTTGGGAGGCAAAGGTATGAGGATCTCCATGAGTTCTAGACCAGGCTGGGCTACAGAGTGAGTTCCAGGTCAGCCTGCACTAGAGTGAGACCCTACTTCAAAAACAACAACAACAACAAACAAGTTAAGTAAAGACAGGCTGATAATGGTTTCTACAGGCCTCAGGGAGTTGCTGAGGCTTTCAGAAACAGGGAGCTCTGGAGGAGTGGGATATGTGACATTACATAAAGCAGGAGGGAAGGCAGACACTGAATTGGCTGATGGGTGGAAAGAGGTGAGGAACCCACCCCCAACAGATAGACGTGGTGGGGTCTGCTGCCATCACTCACCGAGGATGTTGGTGGGCATCCCCAACAGGGTGTGCAGCATGTCATGCACCTCGCGATACCGCTGAATCACATAGGCGAGCTCCTCATCATCCACAAAGCGTGTGGGTGCTCGGGTGTCTGGGGAGACCCTCTGGCAAACAAGATTATTTCCTTAGACACCTTCTAGGGCTCAACTAGCTAGCTTTTTGTTGACTTTCAACCCTTCCTACCAAACTCAAAACCCATCTCAGGACTGGAGAGATGGCTTAGTGGTTAAGGTGCTTGCCTGCAAAGCCAAAGGACTCAGATTTGATTCCCTGGGGACCCACATTAGCCACATGCACAAGGTGGCATATGTGTCTGGAGTTTGTTTACTAAAGGTCCTGGTTATGCCCATGTGCCCATACTCTCTCTTAATCTGCCTCTTTCTATCTCTTTTTTTTGAGGTAGGGTCTCACTCTAGATCAGGCTGACCTGAAACTCACTATGTAGTCTCAGGATAGCCTCAAACTCACTGTGATCCTCCTACCTCTGCCTCCCGAGTGCTGGGATTAAAGGCGTGAGCCACCATGCCTGGCTTCTATCTCTTTTAAATAAACAAACAAAAATTTAGCCAGGTGTAGTGCTGCATGCCTTAATCCCAGCGCTCGGGAGGCAGAGGTAGGAGGATCACCATGAGTTGGAAGCCACCCTGAGACTACATAGTGAATTCCAGGTCAGCCTGGGCTAGAGTGAGACTCTACCTCAAAATAAATAAATACAAACACATTAAAAAAAAAAAAACCCAACACACAACACCTGTAAACCCTGCTGTTTTGTCTACAGATGCCATAAGGGGAGGCCTCAGGCAGGGAGCATAGAGGGATTAACACCTGTGGGTCTACCCACTCAACTCACTCATGTTTGTAATCTGTTGGCCTCTAAAGTCCTTATTGGGGAAGAGGCACCAGGGAGTAGGCTTGTGGGTATGGACTTGCAGTTTTCCAAGACAAAAAAAGTTCTGAGATTTGCTGCACAAAAAAATATATACTAGGACTGGAGGGATGGCTTAGCAGTTAAGGTGTTTACCTGCAAAGCCAAAGGACCCAGGTTTGGCTCCCCAGGAGCCACAGCCAGATGTACAAGGGGGCACACTTGTCTGGAACTCGTTTGCAGTGGCTGGAGGCCCTGGCCAGCCCATTCTCTCTCTCCCCCTCTTTCTCTGTCAAATAAATAAATAAATAAAGATAGATAGATAGATAGATAGATAGATAGATAGATAGATAGCCAGGCATGGTGGCACACACCTTAAATCCCAGCACTCAGGAGGCAGAGGTAGGAGGATTGCCATGAATTCAAAGCCACCCTGAGACTATAGAGTGAATTCCAGTTCAGCCTGGGCTAGAGTAAGACCCCACCTTGAGAGAGAAAATACAAACAAACAAATAAACAAGGAAAGTAATGTTTTACATGTTAGGCCAAATAAAATGTATTATTAAAATTAACTGGGCTGGAGAGATGGCTTAGTAGTTAAGGCACTTGCCTGCAAAGCCAAAGGACCTTGGTTCAATGCCCTACTACCCATGTAAGTCAGATGCACAAAGTGGGCACATGCATTTGGAGTATGTTTGCAGTGGCTGGAAGCCCTGGCACACCCATTCCATCTCTCTCACTCTCTCTCTCCTTCACTCTGCCTCCTTCAAATAAATAAATAAATAAAATATTAAAATAAAGTTAATTAAAATGTGTATAAAACTGTCCAAAAAAACGTAATTAGGTAATTAATTTTACCTATTTACCCATGTGGTTTGAGTTCTATTTTTATGGGGTGCTGTGGCATGAGGCAAGGCTGGCCATTTTACTCACTATTGTAACTCTGGTGCCTGATCTAAAGCCTGGATGAATAACATCTTTTTGTTTAGAAAGTACTACTATGTAGCCTGTAACTCATGGAATTCCTCCTGCCTCTGTTTCCTAAGTGTTGGGATTACAGGTGTGTGCCACCATGTTTGATTTCTTTTCTTTTCTGAGACATGGTCTTGATATATAACCCAGTCTAAACAATCTCTTTAATTCGTGATGGTCAGCTCTGAGCATTTCTGTGGCCCCAGGCAGGGAGGGCAACTGTCCTCACTAGCCTGCCTCTGCCTGAGTCCTCAGCAGTGCCTGCACATAGTGGGGTTGCATGGTCTGCTTGTTCCCAAGGCATGATTCAGTTTTTCCAGAAGCCGAAGGATCTGAAAGTCCTCACTAAATTGGGGCTGCTGGCTCAGTGAAATGTTTGGTATGAATCTGTCGCTCTGCTAGGCCTCAAGATCTCCTTTCTAGTCAGGGGTGGTGGCTCATGCATGCTATCTCAGCAACTTGGGATAGAACGGAAGACTGCCATGAATTCAAGGTTAGCCTGAGCTAGAGTGAGACCTTGCCTCACAACACCCAGCCAATGGGACTGGAGAGACAGCTTAGCAGATAAGGACTTTGCCTGCAAAGCCAAAGGATCTGGTTCCATTCCCCAGGACCCATGTAAGCCAGATGCACAAGGGGGAACATGCATCTAGAGTTCGTTTGCAGTGGCTGGAGGCTCTCCCTCTCTCCCTCTCAAATGAATAAATAAAACATATATTTAAAAAAAATCAGCCAACCAAAATACCCACACAAACACATCTGTATTTCCTCCTGCCTGTGAAGCAGAAGTGATCACAGCAACAGCAGCTGAAAAGTCTGCTTCATGTCAGCTGCATATCACATCCTTTTTACAGTGCCATACTTTGTGCCCACAGTGAATATGAAGTAGATGCTATCAGACACAAGTAAGAAAGATAACCAAGTTGCTCAAGAAAACAAAGGAAATACAGTTGCTGAGTCAGAGGTTGGAACAAAGTCTGGATTCCAAAGCCAGTAGATTTATTTAAAGTCCACAACCAATGAGCATTTTTAAATGTTCTAGAGACAAAGGCTGTGTCCACATACTTCAGGTGAGCATTTGCCCAGGGTTGTAAAATGGGGAAAAAAGATGGAATATGATCTCTGCTCCTCTTAACTCCACAGCCCACACCTGCTTTCAGCCATGTCAACCTCAGCTCCTGTAGCCTCACCTTGAACCTTTACCTAAATCCCATCAGGTAAAGGAGTTCCCTCTAACACCGATTTCCTTAATCCAGAAATGCCCTATCTCCAGGATGTCACCCTAATAGAACAGCTGCTGGGTAAGGCAGACATGATAGTCCTGGCACATCCCTGTCTGTGAGCCCTGCCCCTCCAGAGCCACAAGGCTGAAGGCTGCAGGACCTGCAGAAGCTGTCCCTCCTGGGCACCACTTGGGGTGGGTAGCTGCAGCAGGGTTCCCACTGATGAAATAACGCACAATCTGGGGAAATCGGAGAGATGGCATAAATTAGGGCAGATGATTACTCTGCCAGGCCAAGTGTCAGGTGAGGGTAAGGGACAGGTTACTAAGGCACAGTAGTTCTCAACTGCTTATCAGGGGACCTTTGTGAAGTCTATTTGTTGTCACCACTGGGGGAGGTGAGCTTCTACTGATACTTGGTGGACAGGGGCCAGAGTTGCTGGGAGACAGCCCAGGCCCAGGACAGCTCTCAACCAAGACCCATCAAGCTGTCCTACAGTGACCTCTGCTCACCATTTTCCTTCAGTCTGACTAGCTTTCTGGCTCTTTGACTCCAGGGTGTGTATGTATAAATAAAAGATCCCGGGAGGAGACAGATAGGCAGGCAGCTGTATCTTAAGGTTCTTTATAAATCGGGTTGTGGGGATGAGGAGAAAGCTCAGTGGGTAATATACTGGCTTGCCTTCCAAAAACTGAGAACCTAAGGGCTTGGAGGGATGGCTTAGCGGTTATGGCACTTGCCTGCAAAATTAAAGGACCCAGGTTTGACTCCCAGGACCCATGTAAGCTAGATGCACAAGGTAGCACATGCTTTTGGAGTTCATTTGCAGCAGCTGAAGGCCTTGGCACACCCATTCTCTCTCTCTATCAGCATTTCTCTCTCTCTCTCTCTCTCTTTTTTTTTTCTTTTTGGTTTTTCGAGGTAGGGTCTCACTCTGGTTCAGGCTGACCTGGAATTCACTATGTAGTCTCAGGGTGGCCTCGAACTCTTAGCAATCTTCCTACCTTTGCCTCCCGAGTGCTGGGATTAAAGGCATTCGCCACCACACTTGGCTACTCTCTCTCTTTCAAATAAATAAAATAAAATACAATCTGAATCTGATCTCTAGACCTCACTTAAAAAGCTAGCACAGCAGCAATGATTTGTAATCCCACTGCAGGAGGTGGAGGCAGGAGAATCCCTAGTTTGTGAGGTTCAGGCCATTGTGATCCTGTCTCAAAGAGGTGGATGGTATTCCCGAGAGCACCAAAGGTTGTCCCCTGACCTCCGTGTGCACATGTACACACATAAACTCAAAGAGCAATCAATCAGAACATGTTACTATTTGTTTTTTCAAGGTAGGGTCTTACTCTAGCTGGAATTCACAATGTAGTCTCAGGGTGGCCTCGAACTCATGGCAATCCTCCTACATCTGCCTCCCAAGTGCTGGGATTAAAGGCATGCACCACCATGTCCGGCTTCATGTTACTATTTTGTTCAAAACCTTCCAGTGATTTCTTGCTCCATGTGGTGGCACACGCCTTTAATGCCAGCACTTGGGAGGCAGAGGTAGGAGGATTGAATGAATGAATTCCAGGTCAGCCTGGACCAGAGTGAAACCCTACCTAAAAAAATAAAAAATAATATATATATATATATATATATATATATATATATATATGCACATACATGTATGTATGTATGTATGTATGTATGTATGTATGTATGTATCTATCTATCTATCTATCTATCTATCTATCTATCTATCTTCCAGTAATTCAGTGATTTCCAATGACTATTATAAAACACAGATTCCTTCCTAAGGCCCCAGCTGATCTCTCAGCTTAACTCTGTAGTGTAGGTCTCTCTCATTCACTCCTCTTGGTATTTATTTTTTTGTTTTTTTGGTCTTTCGAGGTAAAGTTTCACTCTAGTCAGGCTGACCTGGAATTCACTGTTCTGTTTTTGTTCACTGTAATAATGATAGAAGCCTGGGCCTTGTGAATATTGGGCAAATACTCTATCACTGAGTTATAACCCTGTTCTCCAGGTTTTTTTTTTTTTTTTTTTTTTTTTTTAGTTTTTTCGAGGTAGGGTCTCACTCTGGTCCAGGCTGATCTGAAATTAACTATGTAGTCTCAGGGTGGCCTCGAACTCTCGGTGATCCTCCTACCTCTGCCTCCCAAGTGCTAGGATTAAAGGCGTGCGCCACAACGCCCAGTTATCAGTTTTTTGTTTTTCTAGGTAGGGTCTCACTCTAGCCCAGGCTGACCTGGAATTCATTATGTAGTCTCAGGGTGGCCTTGAACTCACAATAATCCTCTGCCTCCTGAGTGCTGGGATTAAAGGTATGTGCCATCATGCCTGCCTTTCTTTCAATTTTTTTTTTAAACACAAAGTCCTTGAACTTGCTGCTTTATCTGCTCAGTGTTCTTCCCCAGTGCTCCACAGGACCAGCTCCTCATTTTCCAAGTGTTCTCAGAAGGGCCTCTCCTGACCATCCTATCAGAAGTGCAGAGTAACCTCTGTCCTTTTATCTTGTTTCCCTCAGAGCACCTATCTCCTGGGCTGTAAGCTCCCCAAGGGCAGGATTTCTGTTGCTTTTGTTCATGTCCCCATGACTAGGAACAGTGTCTGTTAGTTACATTCTTTTATACATACACATACACACACACACACACACACACACACACACACACGTTTTTTGTTTGTGTTTTTCGAGGTAGGGTCTCACCAGCATGCCTGGTTTTTCTTACTACTTTCTAATATCTTTTCCAAGTAGAACACAAGCTGCCCAAGGACAGGGACCTTGCCTGCCATACTCAAGCTCATCGAACATTGGACAGCACATGGCACATGCTGAATAAATGAGATCTGCAGTATTTGAGAACCTTCTTTCCACCATCCTCCCCGCCTGGGGCTGGACTGCCACACCCTAGGAGGGCAATGTCCCTGGAACAGGCCATCCACAGTACAGGAGTTCAGACCACAACTGGCGTTGAACCCTGGCTGAATGACATTAGCAAGCTGTTTCACTGCTGATTCTGTTTCCTCATGTGTTGCAAGAGGATGACAACAGAACACACCTGACTGGGTTGTTAGGAGGATTCAGAGCTCATGGATGAGCCTGATGTCTGGCCAACAGTTGGAGGTCAAGAACCACCACACAGTGCCATCATTTGCAGTAATGTTCCCAGCCCACTTGCCTTTTCCACACAAGATGGCATAGCCTGGACACAAGCCTGAAAAGCACTTCTGCCATGACAGCAGCTCAGGCATCTCCTGCCTCAGGTTATCATTCCGTTCCCACTCCCAGGGTGACTGCCAGATGCACAGAAGCTGTAAACTCACATTCACATCTAGGAACTGGAGATACTCGCGGCCAAGGGAGCCTTCAGGCAGGCTCTGCAGCTTACCCAGGTCAAGGGTAGACAGTGAAATACGAGGACGCTCCCTGAAAGGCAGAATGCAGGATTTGGATACTGGAAGGGTGTCAACAACGGCTAGTGAAAGGCCCACCTGGAGGAAGCTTTGGGTGGGAGTATGGACAGAGCAGCAGTGAAGCTACTACTGGCCAGGCCAATATCAAGGACTGAGGAGACATGCTGAACCAACCACCTGGTTGCTATGTCCCAGGGGCACCATCGCGTTAGGGAGAGAGGCTTCAGATGTGATCAGGGCACTCTCAAAGATTAAGAGGCAGGGCACGGGTCCAGCCAGTGTGTGAAGAGGGGTACAACTAGCACGTTAGGGAGCCTGATGAAGGTCAGTCCTATGGCTAGTACTGGGCTGGGCCGCCCACTGCACAACCCAGAGGTCATCGTTGTGCACACATGTATGTGTGCTCCCAGCGTTGAGCCAAATCTGTGCTGTAAGCCCCACCACTCTGAAGAGCCCCCTGGGCGAAGAAGACTGATGTGTGACTCTATGTAGAGATCAGGACCCCTAAGGAATGCTCCCAAAACTCTAGGCAGAGTTGGAACTTACTGTAGGATCTGGGCACCTTCTGGATCCTTTTTCATCTGGTCCCTGAGGGCCTTCAAGGTACAGTGTCCAGTGGTCTCCCCTAGAACTGCAACCATGTCTGAAATGACAGAAGTGGGTAGAGATGGGTAATCTTAGGTCTGTATTACCTGACTTGGATTAAGCATTGCTTTATTATTTATTTGAGGCAAACCTAACACACTGGCCTTTTTTTTTTATGCACAAGAATGAGAGAGAGAGGGAGGGAGGGGAGAAGGGAGGGAGAGAAAACTGGCTCACCAGGGCCTCAACCACTGAAATCAAACTCCAGATGCTTGAGCTACCTAATGGGTACGTGTAACCTTGCACTTGCCTCACCTTTTTGTGTCTGGCTTACATGAGATCTTGAGAGTCAAACATGGGACCTTAGGCTTTGCAGAAAAGCACCTTAATTGCTAAGCCATCTCTCCAGTGCCCCCATTTTTATTTATTTGGGCAAGAGAGAAAAAGGAATGGGGTAGATAGAGAATGGGTATGCCAGGGCCTCTAGCCACTACAAACAAACTCCAGACAGACGTGCCACCTTGTGCAGCTGGTTTATGTGGGTACTGGGAATCAAACCTGAGCCCTAAGGCTTCACAGACAAGCACCTTAAATACTAAGCCATCTCCAGCCCTTTCCAGCCTTTTTTTGTTTTGTTTTGTTTTGTTTTGAGGTAGGATCTTGCTCTAGCTCAGGCTGGTCTGGAACTCACAGCAATCCTTCCTCTGCCTCCTGAGTGCTGCGAATAAAAGCCTGCACCACCACACCAGGTGCTATCATTCTTTTTCTTAATTTTAAAAGATATTTATTTGTGCTGGGCATGGTGGCATATGCCTTTAATTCCAGCACCCAGGAGGCAGAAGTAGGTGGATCACTGTGAGTTCCGGGCCAGCCTGAGATTAGAGTGAGTTCCAGGCCAGCCTAGGCTAGAATGAGGCCCTACCTCATAAAAAAGGTGAGCACATGTGTCTAATACATTTTGTTTATGGTGGCAAGAGGCAGTGGTGTGCTCATACACATATACATAATAAGTTAAAAAACATAACGGTGCTGGGGATGTAGCTCAGTTGGTACAGTCCTCGACTGGCATACGTAAGGCCCTGGATCCCACCTCTAGTACTGCATGAAAGGTGGTGCACACCTCTAATCTGAGCTCTTGGGAGGTGGAAGCAGGAAAATCAGATGTTTAAGGTCATCCTTGGCTACATAGATTTTAAGGCCATGGGGTTGCAGAGATGGGTCAGCTGTTAAAGCACTCACCTGCAAAGTCTAATAATGTGGGTTTGATTCCCCAGTACCCATATAAAGCCAAATGCACAAAGTGGCACATGCAGGGACTAGAGAACATGGCACACCCATTCTCTCTCTCTCTGCTTGCAAATAAATACATTTAAAACACATTTTAGAAAATATTTTAATTTTTATTTGAGAAAGATAGTGAAAGGGAAGAGACAGCCACTGCAAACGAACTCCAGATGCATGCACCACCCTGTGCATCTGGCCTGTGTGGGTCCTGGAGAATTGAACCTGGGTCCTTTGGCTTTACAGGCAAGCACCTTAACCACTAAGCCATCTCTGCAGTCCTAAAATAAACATTTTAAAGAGTTTAAGGCCAGGCTGAGGTACATGAGACCAAGACTCAACAAACAAACAACACCTTAACGGGGGACTGGGGAGATGGCTCACCGATTAGTAGCTTTTCTTTTATTGTTTTTTTTTTTTTTTGGTTTATTTTTATTTATTTATTTGAGAGCGACAGACAGCGAAAGAGGCAGAGAGAGAGAGAATGGGCGCACCAGGGCCTCCAGCCACTGCAGACGAATTCCAGATGTGTGCGCCCCCTTGTACATCTGGCTAACGTGGGTCCTGGGGAATTGAGCCTCGAACCAGGGTCCTTAGGCTTCACAGGCAAGCGCTTAACCGCTAAGCCATCTCTCCAGCCCCCCCCCTTTTTTTTGAGGTAGGGTCTCACTCTAGCCCAGGCTGACCTGGAATTCACTATGGAGTCTCAGGGTGGCCTCGAACTCACAGCAATCTTCCTACCTCTGCCTCCCGAGTGCTGGGATTAAAGGCGTGCGCCACCACGCCCGGCATTGTTTTGTTTTTTAAGGTAGGGTCTCACTATAGCTCTAGCTGACCTGGAATTTACTCTGTAGTCTCAGGGTGGCCTCAAACTCACTGCAATCCTCCTACCTCTGCCTCCCAAGTGATGGGATTAAAGATGTGCACAACCAAGCCCAGCGATTAAAGGCTTTTGCTTGTAAAATTTGCCTGCCCCCATTCCATTCCCTAGTACCCACATAAAAGCCAGATACACAAAGTGGTGCAAGCATCTGAGTTCTTTTGTAGTGTCAAGAGGCCCTGGCACGCCCATACATACACTCTCCCTCTCAAATAAATAAATAAATATCCTGCAGAAATATTAGAACGGTGCAGTCAATTCCTTGCGGGAAAGTTATAACATTATGGGGGTACTTATATGTCTTTTAGTCCAGAAATTCTCAGTATGGCTGAGTGAGAATTAAAATTGGCTGATGTGGGGCTTAGCGGTTAAGGCATTTGCCTGCAAAGCCAGAGGATACCGGTTCGATTCTCCAGGACCCACGTAAGCCAGATGCACAAGGGGGCACATATATCTGGAGTTCGTTTACAGTGGCTGAAGGCCCTGGCGTGCCCATTCTCTACCTATCAAGTAAAAAAATATATATATTAAAAAAAAAAATAAAGTTGGCTGACGTGCAGAATCCACTCCCCTTTCCTCCTCCTCTCCCGAGGCCTAGCCCATTCAGTGATTCTGGCGCGACTGAAGCAAGCGTCCTAAGGTGTAGCCCAGGTTTGGACGCCAGGGGCGGATCTACTCCCCTGTCGTCACCAGGAAACGGAAGCTTTGACAGAGGTCGTGACCTATCCAAGGTCAGGACTGACTGCCGGGACGCAAGCGCGGAGCCCTGGCTTACCGTGGCGATAGGGGTTGTAGAGCGCCATCCCCGCCGAGCCGGCGGCCAGCAGCGCCTTCTGCAGCGGGGAGGTGGGGATGTGGTCTGGGTACAGCCGGCGGGCACCGTGGCTCCGGGTCCTGAGGAGCACATCTGCGGGGAGGCAAAGGGCCGAGGTGAGGGGGGCCGGCCGACCTCTGGCTTCTCCCGTTTACGCTCGGGGACACCGTGCCGCTTACCTGTGGCAGGCCAGGGGCCGCCGGGAGACCAGCGAAGGGGGCGGCGGGCCCGGCGCAGGAGCGTCGCCATGGCAGCGGATGCGGGCGGGCGGTGGGCGGGGCCTGATGGCGCGTCGAGGTCGGCTGGATGGAGCGCCAGAAAAGTCAAAAGACTGCATCGCGACTGCGTTGTCCGTAGCTTTCTGAAGGTAAACGCCCGCCTGTGCCCCGCAGAGAATCCTATGGCTAAATGCACGTGTTCTGTACACCACTTGACTGCCGCAGAGATCAGACTTAACCCGCACGCCTGGTGGAGGTGAAGGCATTAGGGTCAGGAACTGAAAAGGCTACAGCGAGTTCGAGGCCATCCCGTGATCCACCTACTTCTGCCTCCTGGGTGCTGGAATTAAAGACCCAATTTAACCCAATAATAGAAGACTATTTGGAAAGAAGGGATTCAGTGGACGGAATTATGATTTATTGTCTAAACTTATGGAACCTGTCCATAAACAGTTTTTAAAAAGCCAGGCATGGTAGTGCACGCCTTTAATCCCAGCACTCGGGAGGCAGAGGTAGGAGGATCTTTGTGAGTTTGAGGCCACCCTGAGACTTCATAGTGAATTCCAGGTCAGCCTGACCTAAAGTGAAACCCTATATCGAAAAACTAAATAAAATAAACAAGACAACCGTGGTGGCTCACGCCTTTAATGCCCCACTCGGCTGACAGAAGAATCATGATGAGTTCAAGGCCAGCCTTGAATTACATAGTCCCAGGTCAGCCCTACCTCAAACAAACGGGCTGGAGAGATCGCTTAATGGTTAAGGAGCTTGCCAAAGAACCCAACTTCAATTCCCCAGTACCCACGTAAGCCAGATGCACAAAGTGACGCGTGCATCTGGAGCATATTTGTAGCAGCTGGACGACCTGGCGCGCCCATTCTCAATAAATAAATAAAAATATTTAACAACGATTTAGGCCTTGAAAAGGTTTCCAACACCTCTGGGAAGAAGTGACAAAGGAGTGCCTAGTGCTGCAATATCTCTATCACACCTTCCAAGGCTCGGGGACCATTGTGGAAGAGGTGGCGGAAAGAATGTAAGAGCCAAAGGTAGGGTAGGACTCCGTACAACGTGCTCCCTCCAGACATAAAATGGCCTGGATATCCATGACCTCATAGTGCCTGACACTACCTCCACAAGACCATCATAAAATAGGAGGAAAAGGGCTGGAGAGATGGCTGAGGGGTTAAGCGTTGGACACCGGTTGGAAGCTCGATTCCCCAGGACCCACATTAGCCAGAGGCACAAGGGAGCGCACGCATCTGGAATTCCTGTGCAGTGGCTGGAGGCCATTCTCTCTCTGCTTCTTTGTCTGTCGTTCTCAAATAAATAAATAAAAATAAAAATAATAGGAGGAAAAGATGATCAAAATAAAAGAGAGAGTGGGAGGGGATATGATGGAGAGGGGAGTTTCAAAAGGGAAAGTGGAGAGAGGGAGGGCATTAAAATGGGATTGTTTACAATCATGGACGTTGTCAATAAAAAATAAATTAATTTTAAAAAGAAAGAATAGGTTTCCAACACCCGGCTCAACTCCGGACCCTATTTCCTTGTCCTCCTCACCTTTCCCTCGGAGGATAATAAGATAGGAACCACTTCCGGCTTGGGAACCCGGAGGCGCTATGATAAGGTAGGACCACACGACACTT
This sequence comes from Jaculus jaculus, assembly GCF_020740685.1. Lineage (NCBI taxonomy): Eukaryota > Metazoa > Chordata > Mammalia > Rodentia > Dipodidae > Jaculus > Jaculus jaculus. Next base: position 124,767,913 of record NC_059102.1, read on the forward strand.
CCGTTTGCATCCTTGCTTTGCCATGGCTTGAGCCCGCCCCTGGGGATGGGGTCCGCTGGGTTGGCACGTCTGCAGGGCCTCTTTGCGGTCTACAAACCGCCAGGGCTCAAGTGGCTGCACCTGCGCGATACTGTGGAGCGGCAGCTGCTTAACGGTGAGTGCTTCGAACCAGACTCAAGATCTGCTGGAGAAGTCCTTAGCTGCTTCGGATTCTTCCTGCAAAATAAGGTCACGTGACTCATTTGCCTGGGTAGAGGGCTTCATTTTTCTGATAATCATCACTTCGTGGTGTTTTCAGGTAGAAAAACTGACACAATCTGGTTGATTTTTTTGCACGATTGGTGTAGTAGTATCAGAACGTTGTTATTTTATTTGTAGAGAGAAAGAGGCAGAAGCCCATCATGTGGCGCTCTCGGGAGACAGAGGTAGGAAGATCGTCGTGAGTTCGAGACCACCTTGAGACTACATAATGAATTCCAGGTCAGTCTGAGCTAGGTCGAGGTCCTTGAAAAATCCAAAGAGAGAAAGAAGAGAGGAAGGAGGAAAGGAGGCAGAGAAAGAAAATGGCCAGAGCCTCTAGCCACTGCACATGAATTCCAGACTCATGCACCACCCTGTGCATCTGGCTTACATGGGTACTGGGGAATCAAACCTAGGTCCTAAGCTGGCCGTTGTATCCCAGCACAGGGGTGGTAGAGGTAGAAGGATTGCTTTGAGTTCTAGTCCACCCTGAGACTACATAGTTCATTCCAGGTCAGCCTGGGCCAGAGTGAGACCCTAACTCAAAAAAAACAAAAACAAAAAAACAAGAAACAGGGCTGGAGAGATGGCTTACTCGATAAGGCGCTTGCCTGCAAAGCCAAAGGACTTAGGCTCAATTCTCCAGGACCCACTTAAGCCAGATGGACGACGTGGCACATGCATCTGGAGTTTGTTGCAGTGGTTAGAAGCCCTGGCATGCCCATTTTCTCTCTCTCACACACACTGTCAAATAATAAATTAATAAAAATAAATTTAAAAAAACGTAGGTCCTTAGGTGTTGCAGACAATGCCTTAACCACTAAGCCGTCTCTCCAGCCCTTGTTTTGTTTATTTATTTGTTTTTCAAGGTAGGGTCTCCTTTAGCGCAATCTGGCCTGGAATTCACTATGTAGTCTTAGGCTGTCCTCAACTCATGACTTCCATCCTTTTACCTCTGCCTCTGCTGGGACTAAAGGTATGAGCCACTACCACCACCTCTTTTGTCTAAAGGGCCAATTTAGCCTTGGACTCAATATGCAGGCCTAGCCTTGAAGGTGGCCTTTAAAAAAAATTTTTTTTTGTTTATTTTAATTTATTTGAGAGTGACAGAGAGAGAAAGAGGCAGATAGAGAGAGAGAGTGAGTGAGAATGGGCGTGCCAGGGCTTCCAGCCACTGCAAATGAACTCCAGTTGTCTGCGCCCCCTTGTGCATCTGGCTAATGTGGGTCTTGGAGCATCAAGCCTCAAACCTGAGTCCTTAGGCTTCACAGGCAAGCGCTTAACCACTAAGCCATCTCTCCAGCCCCCTGTTTTTTTTTTTTTTTTCAAGGTAGGGTCTCACTCTAGCCCAGGTTGAGCTGGAATTCATGAATTCATTATGTAATCTCAGGGTGGCCTTGAACTCTCCGTGATCCTCCTACCTCTGCCTCCCGAGTGCTGGGATTAAAGGCATGCACCACCATGCTCGGCAAAGGTGGCCTTTTAATTCTTTCTTTCTTTCTTTTTTTTTTTTTTGAATTAGCATCTCTCTTGAATTCACTATATAGTCTGAAGGTGGCCTAGTACGCACAAGTGATCCTCCTGCCTACCTCCCAAGAGCTGAAATCACAGGCATGCCTGTCTTTATCTCTCTCTCTCTCATTTTGAGGCAGTGTCTCATGTAGCCCAAGCTTTCCTTAAACTTGCTATGTGCTAAGAATAACCTTGAACTTCTGATCCTTCTGCCTCCACCTCTCAAGTGCCAAGTGCTGGGATTACAGCCAACATGCCTGGTTTATGCCAAGCTTGGGATGGAACCCAAGTCTTTATGCATACTAGGCAATCTAACAACTGAAGTACATCCCTAGCTTGCCAGTATTTCTTTTCTTTTTCTAAAATATTTTTATTTTTTTATTTTTATTTTTTTTTAATTTTTATTAACATTTTCCATGATTATAAAATATATCCCATGGTAATTCCCTCCCTCCCCACCCCCACACTTTCCCGTTTGAAATTCCATTCTCAATCATATTACCTCCCCATTACAAACATTGTAATTACATATATACAATATCAACCTATTAAGTATCCTCCTCCCTTCCTTTCTCCACCCTTTATGTCTCCTTTTCAATTTACTGGCCTCTGCTACTAAGTATTTTCATTCTAAAATATTTTTATTTTTTAAAAAATATTTTTGCCGGGCGTGGTGGCGCACGCCTTTAATCCCAGCACTCCATGAGTTCAAGGCCACCCTGAGACTACAGAGTTAATTCCAGGTCAGCCTGGACCAGAGTGGGACCCTACCTTGAAAAACAAAAAAACAAAAAAAAAAAATTTTTTTTTGTTTATCCAGGTGTGGTGGAGCTTGCCTTTAATCCCAACATTTGGGAGGCATGGGTAGGAGGACTGCTGAGTTCACGGCCATCCTGAGACTACATAGTGAATTCCAGGTTAGCCTGGGCTAGAGTGAGACCCTACCTCAAAAAACTAACACTAACACACACACACACACACACACACACACACACACACACACACACAGTTTATAATTTATTTATTTGAGAGAGAGAGAGACAGAGAAAGGAAGAAGCAGGTATATAGAGAGAATGGATGCGCCAGAGCCTCCAGCTACTGCAAACAAACTCCAGATGTATACATCACCTTGTATATCTGGCTTACATGGGTACTGGAGAATAGAACCTGGGTCCTTCATTTTCACAGGAAAGCACCTTAACTTGTAAGCCATCTCTGCTGCCTAAAATATTTACTTTATTTTATTTCTTTGTTTGAGAGAGAGACATATACACAGATAGAGAGAGAGAATGGATCCTCCAGGGCCTCCAGCTGCTGCAGATGGACTCCAGATGCATGTGTTCCCTTGTGCATCAAGCTTACGTGGGTCCTGGGGAATCAAACCTGGGTCTTTTTGGCTTTGCAGGCAAGCATCTTAACCATGAAGCCATCTCTCCAGCCTCAGGTATTTCTTTTCTTAAAAAAGTTTTAGGACTGCAGAGATGGGGCTTTATGGTTAAGGTGCATTCCTGCGAAGTCTAAGGACCTGGGTTTGACTCCCTAGAACTCATGTAAGAGATGCACATGGTGGCACATGTATCTGGAGTGTGTTTGCAGTGGCTAGAGGCCCTGGTGTATCCGTTCTGTCTCTGTCTCTCTCTAATAAATAAAGAAAGATACTTGTAAAAAGTTTTAGGACTGAAGAGATAGCTTAGCAATTAAGGTGCTTGCCTGTAATACCTAAGGATCAAGGTTTGATTCTCCAGGACCCATGTAAACCAGATGCACATGGTGGCGCATACATTTACACTTTTCATTGCAGTGGTTAGAGGCCCTGGCATGCCTATTACCTTCCTCTCAAATAAAATAAAATAAAATGTTATAAAAATTACTTTTCTTTTTTTCAAGGAAGGGTTTCTCTCTAGCATAGGCGGACCTGGAATTCACTTGGTGGTCTCAGGGTAGCCTTGAGCTCATGGAGATCCTCCTACCTCTGCCTTCCAAGTGCTGGGATTAAAGGCCTGCACCACCATACCCGGCTCTATTTATTTATTTCTATAAATGTGTGTATGTGTAAGGGTGTAGGGTATGTCGGGGTCTCCTGCCACTACAGATGAATGCTAGAAGCATGAATCTATTTTTGTCTTACTTTATGTGGGTCCCGGGGAATTGAATCCAGGCCAGCAGGCTTTGCAAGCAAGTACCTTTAATCACTGGGTCATATTTTCATTCCCACTAAGCCATTATTATTAATTAATTAATTAATTTATTTATTTATTTTGGTTTTTCGAGGTAGGGTCTCACTCTAGCCCAGGCTGACCTGGAATTCACTATGTAGTCTCAGGGCAGCCTCGAACTCACAGTGATTCCTCCTACCTCTGACTCCCTAGTGCTGGGATTAAAGGCGTGTGCCACCATTCCCGGCTTTTTAAAAATATTTTTATTATCTGAGAGACTGTATGAGCACATCGGGTCCTCTTGCTGCTGTAAACAAACTGCAGATACGTTTGCCACTTTGTGTGTTTGGCTTTATATGGCAAGAGACATCAAGTCCTGGCTGGCAGGCTTTGCAAGTAAGTCCCTTTAACTGCAGATCTCCCCAGCCCCTCCTCCCAGTCTTTCTTAAGGACTGCTACTCTGTGCTGTGTGCCATTAACTTCTGTCTTCTGTGGTATCATACTTCTCAGATCCTTCTCTTCAGGTATTGAGATACTGTTGACAATATATTCTTTTTAAAAATATTTTGTTTATTTATTTATTTGAGAGAGAGCAATAGGCAGGGAGAGAGAGAGAATAGGTGCATCAGGGCAAATGAACTCCAGATGTGTGCGCCCCTTGTGTATCTGGCTTACATGGTTCCTGGGGAATTGAATCTGGGTGCTTTGGCTTGTCAGGCAAGCACTTGAACCTCTAAGCCACCTCTACAGCCCAACAATATATTCTTATCTGTATTTAGGTCTCAATGCTGGAAAGCCTCCTGCCCCTGAACAGCGTGTTCGATTCCTGTTGGGCCCTGTGGAAGGCAGTGAAAAGAAGGAGTTGATGCTCACAGCCATGAGTGTGCCCAGCCTTACCACTCACAGGCTCGGTAAGGCATGTTCAAGCAGCATCTTGGGTGTCACTTCACAGGAAGTCCTGCTCCAGGAAGCCAGGAAACTTCTAGAAAGGGGCATATTTTAAAACACTTGAAGCCTTGCAGGCTGTATCACCCTGATGCTTGCTTTCTCAGGTATGCCCATGCTTTTTGAGACAAGGTCTCGCCCTGGCCTGAAACTTGCTAAGGAGGGTAGACTGGTTAGCCACTGAGCCCCAGGTAATTTGCCTATTTCTGCCTTGCATTGGGATTGCAAACACTTGCTACCATGCCTGTTTATTTTTTGTTGTTTTTTGTATGTTTTGAGGCAGGGTCTCACTGTAAGCCTGGCTGACCTGAATTCACTCTGTACTCAGTGACACTCCCACATGCAGGGACTAAAGACTTGGACCATCACACCCAGCCTGTATTTTTATTTAATTTATTTTATTTAATTATTAGTGAGGTTGAACTCACTAATATTGATTGAGATCATAAGTGTATACCTCCATGCCTAGTCCTTGGGCAATATTTTGTTTGTTTGCTTTTCCCCCCCCCCATACCTGTGTGTGTCTGTGGTGCATACACACATGTGTACAGATGGGTGTGCCCCATGCAGGTGCAACTGCAGAGGATAGAGGAGAATATCAGGCATTCTCTTTTTCCTCATCTGCATGTTTCCTGAGACAGAGTCTCTCTCACCGAACCCAGAGCTGCTGGTTTTTGATCAGCCCCATTGACGATTTGCATGGAGAGAGAGAAAACGGGCATGTCACGGCCTCCTGCCACTGTAAATGAACTCTAGACACATGCATCACTTTGTGCATCTGGCTTTACATGGGTACTAAGGAACTGAACCTGGGTTGTTAGGCTTTGCAGACAAGTACCTTTACTGCTTAACCATCTCTCTAGCCCTGATTTTTTACTTTTTTTTTTTTTTTTTTTTTTTGGTTTTACGAGGTAGGGTCTCACTCTAGCCCAGGCTGACCTGGAATTCACTATGTAGTCTCAGGGTGGCCCTCGAACTCACAGTGATCCTCCTACCTCAGCCTCCTGAGTGTTGGGATTAAAGGCGTGTGCCACCACACCTGGATTTTTTTTTTTTCTTTTGAGGTGGAGTTTCACTGTAGCCCAAGCTGACTTGAACTTCTCTCTATAGCCCCAGGCTGTCCTCACACTCATTTCAGTATTCCTAATTCAGCCTCCTGAGTACTTGGATTAAAGGAGTGTATATCTGCCCACACAGGCACATGCACACCACACATATACATCAAAGAAAAGAAAAAACACAGAACAGTAATGACAACTATAACATATTTAGTACCTACTGTGTGCTAGACACTGTGTTACCCCTTTTCTAATTGTGATGTCAGTGAATCTTCAGCACAGTGCTGTGAGATAGGTCCATTTCCAAATGGGCAATCTGAGCTGAGTTGACACAGGGTGATGGGGTAGCCTTGAATCAGTAGGCTCCTAACCACCACCTATGGCTAATTCTGTCTCATTCCTATATCCACTCTTGTTTATTTATTTTGGTTTTGGAGTTTTGAGGTAGGATCTCACTGTTTAGTTTAAGCTGGCCTAGAAAACTTGCTACATGAATTGCTTGTACTCCTAAGTGTAGGAATTACTGGTGTGGTCCTGTGCCCAGTTTATATTAATTCTTTTTTTTTTTTTAATCCAAGTCAAAGATTTTATTGAAAGCAAAAAGTTACAAATAAGGACAATTCATGGTTGAGAAAAAGAAAACCAGAAGGGGTCTGTTGTCTTCAGTAAAATTTTGTATATTAATTCTTTTAGTAGTTTTCTGAGTAATTGTGTCTGGACACACCTGGTAGGTCTTGGACAGAGCCGGGTCCCTTAGGATGCTCAGTCTCTGCTTTCATCCTAGGACAGTGGCCTCCATTAGGGTCTCTGTCAGCAAGAGTGTGGCAGGGAAGCCTGTGATGCTGAACCCCAGTCTGGTCATCTTGAAGCCTCTAACAGGGACGATAGTGACAGGCACACTAAAAGGCCTCTTGGGTTGCCCTTTCTGGGCCCAGGAGTCTGAGGAAATATTTCTGGACCCCCAGCTTCCATGGTGGGGAAGGCCAAGAATTTAGCCTGATCCTTGTTTGGGGTTCCTGAGCTGCTACTGTTCCCTATCCCTGATTTGTTTGTTTGTTTCAGCTTGGCCTCAGACTCTACTACCTCTGTTGGGATTAAAGGTGATTAAGGTTTAATGCTTGGCTCTGAGGTTCTAGACTATAGGAATGAGGTCATTATGCCCAAAGTCATCCTTGAGGCTGGATTAGTTGAAGAAGTGGTCTTTTTCTTTCTTTCCAGTCCGTGGACCAGCATTCACCAGCCTGAAGATTGGCGTAGGACACCGTCTGGATGTCCAGGCTTCTGGAGTGCTAGGTAGGTGATATAGGCACCTTAGAAATGCTGTGTGTTGGGCTTGGGAAGAATTAAGGATGTACAAGGAGCCCAGACCACTTCTTGCCTGAGAGCCCCATCTTATCTTTGCCCTCCTCCTGGGATCCCTGGCCTATACCTCTCATCACCTGGGGAGACTATCAGTGGGAAGAAAGGGATCACAGGATAGTAATCACCTATTTCCATCATTATGTAACTTCTGCAGGTAATATGTGGTTTGAAGCATTTTGTGAACATTCACCACCATATCCTTTAGAGGAGATACTGTGTGATATACCATGAAGAGAGTAAGGCTTTAGGAGTCTAGGTGACCCGACGTGGTCTGCAGTGCCTGTGAGTGCCCTGGTCATGAGGGAACACCACCATCACATTTTGAAGCAGCCAGTGTATGACTCCTTCCTCTGGCCAGCATCTGGATCTTGCCAGAGCGGGACACACAAAGCCCTGAGTCATGAGCCATCTGTGTCCCGCGGTCATGTGGTGGCTTCATTGTCCAACCCCGACAGTCTTGGTCCCTTTATGTTGCTTCCTAGGGCGTGGGCAGGAAGACATGACCTCATGCTGCTTCTCTGTGCCCCTCTCTAACAGTGAATGGATGCTTATTCTCTCGTTTAGCCAGAGGAACAGGCAGATCAGGAAACAGACAGGAAGTCGCCCCAGTGGCCATCGTTTGTTGGATCCTTTGTGTCTGCTTTCTCTGCATTGTTTCCTTCCATCTGTGCGACAGCCACAGGCTTCAGACAGAATTTTCCCCTGCTTTACTGGTGCAGAGTTAAAGGTTATAGTTAGAAAAGCTCCGAGTCAGCAGTTTCTCACTTGTGACTGTATCCATACCCCCTACCAGCTTGCTAGGATGGGAATGGTTCAGATTCAGTACACATGGGTGAGGCCTAGAAATCTTCCTGTCAACATATACCCAGAAGTGCTTCCTTGATCCCTGTGGATTTTTCCTTTCCTATACTGGCTCCAGCAGCATCAGGAGAGGAAGGATTGTGAGGGCTAGTTCTCCAGGGAATGGGAAAGAGACTGCAGGGGTAAGGTGAGGCTGGCTCTCTTTCAGTGCTCGGCGTGGGACATGGATGCAGACTCCTCACTGACATGTACGATGCTCACTTTACCAAGGTACAGGATTCTGGGGACAACCTGCTTATCCTTTGGTCCTTTACTAGGGGGTTCACCAACGGGATTCTAATGCTGGTAATTCCACAAAGAACACACAGGCCAGCACCAGAAGTTTTTTTTATTTTTATTTTTTGTCAGCTCATGCTGGCTACTCTGTGAACGCTGTCCATGAATTAATTTCCTTGGGGAAGCTTCACCAATTCCTTTTTTTGTTATTGTTGTTTTCTGTTTTTCTAGGTAGGGTCTCCTGTAGCCCAGGCTGACCTGAAATTCATTATGTAGTCTCAGGGTGGCCTCGAACTCATGGCAATCCGCCTACCTCTGCCTTCTAGGATTAAAACTATATGCTACCATCTCCATTCTCACTTCCCTTTGTCCTTCCACTGTACATATGGGAAGACTGAGGCTCAGAGAGAGGATGCATGGCCAGGGTCACAGTCCCTAAGGCTTTCTTGAGTTGGAATTTGAGCTTTGATCTCTCCCATACCCGATTCTAGCACTGCCCCTTTGTCTCTCCAAGATTGAAAATGTGGTTATCATTGTTCAGTCCTTGGTGCCAGGAAGCCTGTGCTATGATAGGGAGCCATATCTTCAGTGCTGAAAAGCACAGATTCTGAGTGGGCCCAGGTAGCTCTAATTAAAAACAGAAGTTTGGGCTGGAGAGATGCTTAGCAGCTAAGCGCTTGCCTGTGAAGCCTAAGGACCCCGGTTCGAGGGTCAGTTCTCCAGGACCCACGTTAGTCAGATGCACAAGGGGGTGCACGTGTTTGGAGTTCGTATGCGTCTGGCCCTGGCATGCCCATTCTTTCTCTCTGTCACTCTCAAATAAAAATAAACAACAACAAAAAATAAGTTCAGGCTTGGAGAGATGGCTTAATGGGTAAGGTGCTTGCCTGCAAAGCCAAAGGACCCAGGTTCGATTCCCCAGGACCCACATAAGCCAGATGCACTAATTAAAGCTCTAATTAAAAACAGAAGTTCGGGCTGGAGAGATGGCTTAGCAGTTAAACGCTTGCCTGTGAAGCCTAAGGACCCTGGTTCGAGGGTTGATTCTCCAGGACCCATGTTAGCCAGATGCACAAGGGGGTACACGCATCTGGAGTTTGTTTGCAGTGGCTGGAGGCCCTGGCACTCCATTCTCTCTTTTAAATAAATAAGTTTTAAAACAAAAGCAGGGCTGGAGAGATGGCAGCAGTTAAGCACTTGCCTGTGAAGCCTAAGGACCCCGGTTCGAGGCTCGATTCCCCAGGACCCGCGTTAGCCAAATGCACAAGGGGGTGCACGGCGTCTGGAGTTTGCAGTGGCTGGAGGCCCTGGCGTGCCCATTCTCTCGCTCTCTCTCTGTGTCTCTCTCCCTCCCTCTTTCTCTGTCACTCTCACATAAATAAATAATAAACAAACAAAAAATAAATAAAAAAAAACAAAAGCAAAGCACAAGTTCAAAGACAAGAGAGAGAAAGGGGGAAAAAAAAGAGACAAAACTAGGCATGGTGGTGCATACCTTTAATCCCAGCACTCCTAGAGGAGGATTGCCTTGAGTGAGTTTGAGACTACTCTGAGACTACATAGTGAATTCCAGATCAGCCTAGGCTAGAGAGAAACCTACCTTGAAAAGCAAACAAACAAACAAACAAAAAACACAAGTTCAATACTGGCGCAAAGTGTTAGCACCGTTTCTGATACATAGCACATGCTCTGTCACTATCACTGGTCACTGCTATCACTTGAGGGTAGAAGAGCCAGTTGGCTGCATAGCATTCAAGGAAGGTGAGTTCCTGTGAGCAGTGAGGCAGGAGGCCTTTACATGGACACTGAGACCCTGTCCCTCCTGAAGAGGCTGGAGAGAAGCCATCAGCACCCTTTGCAGGTGGATGGTGAGATAGCCCTGTAAGACCAGCTCTACTATTGAGCCCAGGTCACAGAGTGTAGCTGAGTATAAAAACAGCCCAGGGCTGGAGAGATGGCTCAGTGGTTAAGGTGCTTGTCTGTGAAACCAAAGGACTCATGTTTGACTTTTCAGGTCCCACATAAGCCAGATACACAGGGTAACAGAAGGGCACAAGGTGGCACCCATGTCTGGAGTCCCTGGCTTTCCTATTCTCCCTTCCTCTTCTCTCTCATAAAAAATTAATTATTAATTAATTTAAAAATAAATAAAATGGGCATGGTGGCATACATCTTTAATCCCAGCACTCAGGAGGCAGAGGTAGGAGGATAGCCTGAAGTTCAAGATCACCCTGAATCTACATAGTAAATTCCAAGTCAAGCCTGGGTTAGAGCAAGACCCTACCTCAAAAAACAAAAACAAACAAACAAACAAAACCGGCCCCAGTGCAGGAGAACATCAGGCAGGGCTGTGCTTGGAGTTTTGGAGGTCCCTGGGGAACTCCTCAGCACTTACTGTGTGAGTCTTCCCTGCCCTCTCCTCACAGGATTACATGGTGCGTGGTCTCCTGGGTAAAGCCACAGACAACTTCTGTGAAGATGGGCGGCTGGTGGAGAAGACAACATATGGTGAGAGCCGGAGGTGTGCAGGGGTGGCTGCGGCTCCTCCCTCTGCATTCCTGGCTAGACTCCTGACCCTACCTTGGCTATACTATTGCCTGGTCAGATATATTTTATTTATTTATTTATTCATTTGTAACCAGAGAGAGAATATGGGCACAGCCTCTGCAAACAAACTACAGATGCAGGTACATGCACTGCTCTGTGCATCTGGCTTACTTTTCTTTTTTCTTCGAAGGTAGAAAGGATTCCAGACTGACCTGGAATCCTCTATGTAGTCTCAGGGTGGCCTTGAACTCACAGCGATCTTCCTACCTCTGCCTCCCAAGTGCTAACATTAAAGGGGTGCACCACCACGCCAGGCTTACTTTTTTCCTTTTTTCCGGAGGCAGGGTCTCACTCTAGCCCAAGCTGGCCTGGTACTCATTCTGCTGGTCTTGAGCTCACAGTGATCATCTTACCTCAGCCTCCTGAGTGCTAGGATTAAAAACATGCACCACCATGCTCATGTTGCTAATCTAAGAAATAATTTTTTTGTTGTTTGTTTTTTTGAGGTAAGGTCTCGCTATAGCCCAGGCTGACCTGGAATTCACTATGTAATCTCAGGGTGGCCTTGAACTCATGGTGATCCTCCTGTCTCTGCCTCCCAAGTGATTAAAGGAGGCATGCACCACCACACATGGGTTCAAAAAAATAATTTTTTTGAGGTAAGGTAGGGTCTCACTTTAGCCCAGGCTGACCTGGAATTCACTATATAGTCTCAGGCTGGCCTCAAACTTACAAGCAATTCTCCTACCTCTGCCTTCAAAGTGCTGGGATTAAAGGCATGTGCCATCATGTCTGGCTAAAAAAAAAAAAAAAAAAATCTTATGTTATCCAGGCATGGTGGTGCAGGTCTTTAATCACAGCACTCAGGAGGCATAGGTAGGAGGATCACCCTAAGTTTGAGGCTACCCTGAGACTACATAGTGAGTTCCAGATCAACTTGGGCTAGAATGAGACCCTACCTTGAAAAACAACAACAAAAAAATTTATATATTTTTTTCAACACTAAGGAAAAAAACCCAGGACTTCTTACTTGTCAAGTAAATCCCCAGCTCCTTGTGTGTCAGCTATATAACTGGAAAATAAAGTGGCAATCAAAGAATATTAGGTTAGGAAAAACCTAATGGTCTTCTGCACCAGTGGTGCAGAGTGCCAGAGATGGGAGGAAGAAGCTACTGGATCCAAGAGGCAACAGTGAGCTGTTTGTCAGGGGAGGGGGTGGAGCAGAGGCAGCTACCTTTTAGATAGGGTGATAGCTCAGTGCGGCCAGGTGGGAAGGTGGAGATGGCCTCAGCAGGCAAGCCTTTATCCCCACACTGTTCTCTGAACTCTGGCCCTTGCAACTAGAAGTTGGCATCTGCCCCTCTTGGCCTCAAGATCTTAGCTTCCTGGCAATTTGTGAGGGTCCCCAGGCTGAGGTGCTGCAGTCTCAATTCGTCCTGGGGGCAGAGCCACTCCTACCTGTTGCTGGTGCCTGTTTCTGTACCTGTCTAGGTGGTGCTCTCCTTCCACCCTCGGATCAGAGTTTGAGAGATCTGGTTCAGAATTGGGCAAGTTAGGGGCTGGGAAGACAGCCCAGTGCTAAAGGCACTTAGTTGTAAAGCCTTTGGGTTCAAGTCCAAAGCCACACATGTAAGCCCATTGCAGAAAGCGGCACAAGCATCTACTATTTGTCTACAGTGGCAAGAGGCCCTGGGCATGTGCATGAATACATACATACATACATAGAAAAGAACTGGGTGTGGCTTATGTCTTTAATCCCAGCACTCTGGAGACCAAGGTAGGAGGATCACTGTAAGTTCAAGGCTAGCCTCAGACTAAATAGTGAATTCCAGGTCAGTCTGGGGTAGAGTGAGAACCTATCCCCCAAAACCAGAGAATACTGGGCAAGTCATATTACGTCTTCACCCATAATTTCTAGAAGACAATGTTCTTTACCTGGAGTCTGATGGCTTCTATGAATATGTGATTCAGGGCTAGAAAGATGGCTTAGCAGCTAAGGTGCATGCCTGCAAAGCTTTAGGACCCAAGTTTGATTCTCTAGGTCCCATGTAAGCTAGATGCACATAGTGGTGCATGTGTCTGGAGTTCTGTATCTCTCTCTTCCCCTCTCTTTTTCTTTTCTTTTCTTTTAATTTTTTTGTGTTTTTATTTATTTGTTTGAGAGCAACAGACAGACATGGAGAGAAAGAGGCAGAGAGAGAGAGAATGGGTGCGCCAGGGCCTCTAGCCACTGCAAACGAACTCCAGACACGTGCACCACCTTGTGCATCTGGCTAACGTGTGTCCTGGGGAATTGAGCCTCGAACCGGGGTCCTTAGGCTTCACAGGCAAGTGCTTAATTGCTAAGCCATCTCTCTAGCCCTCCTCTCTCTGTTTCTAATACATACATAAATAAAAATAAATCTTGGCCAGGCATGGTGGCGCACGCCTTTAATCCCAGCAATTGGGAGGCAGAGGTAGGAGGATCACTATGAGTTCAAGGCCACCCAGGGACTACATAGAGAATTCCAGGTCAGCCTGAGCTAAAGTGAGACCCTACCTCGAAAAACCAAAAAAATAAAATAATAAAATAAATCTTAAGGGCTGGAGAGATCGCTTAATGGTTAAGCACTTGCCTGTGAAGCCTAAGGACCCCAGTTCAAGGCTCGATTCCCCAGGACCCACGTTAGCCAGATGCACAAGGAGGCGCATGTGTCTGGAGTTCATTTGCAGTGGCTAAAGGTCCTGGCATGCCTATTCTCTTTCTTTCTCTTTCTGCCTGCCTCTTTCTTTCTCTGTCACTCTCAAATAAATAAATAAGTAAAAATAAACAAATGTGTTAAAATAAATCTTTAAAAAATACATTTTTTCAAAAAAGTTTCTGGGATTAAGGAGATGTCTTAGTTGTTAAGGTGCTTGCCTGCAAAACCTAAGGTTCCAGATTTGAATCCCCAATACCTACCTAAGCCAGATGCCCAAAGTGGTGCATGTGTCTGGAGTTCATTTGCAGTGGCTGGAGAAAGTTTCTGGAAGCTGGGCATGATGGTGCACACCTTTAATCCCAGCACTTGGGAGGCAGAGGTAGGAGGATTGCCATGAGTTTGAGGCCAGCCTGAGACTACATAGTGAATTCCAGGTCAGCCTGGGCTGGAGTGAGACCCTACTCCCGGAAAAGAAAAAGGTTTTTGGAACTGGGTGTGGTGGTGCACGCTTTGAGTCCCAGCACTTGGGAGGTAAAAATAGGATTGTGGTGAGTTCAAGGCCATCCTGAGACTACATAGTGAATTCCGGGTCAGCCTGGGCTAGAGTAAGACCCTGCCTTGAAAAAAACCAAAGTTTCTGGAGGACTATGAACACATACCCTCTCATGTGGTTGTTCTGGCCAATTCCAGGAGAAGGGCTGCTTTGGGGAAAGGAGCTTGTTAGTGTTCTGTGGCCTGTCCTCAGGGAGCCCCTGCACATTGACCCCTACTGTGGCTTTTCCAGACCATGTGAGCAGAGAGAAGCTGGACAGGATCCTGGCTGTGATCCAAGGCTCCCATCAGAAGGCACTGGTGATGTAAGTGGAGCTTTGGGCGGTGGGGGAGGGGAGGAGGTTTTGACAGCAGGAAGTGCCCTTGGTGTTCTGTGGGCCCCAGGCACCCTGGGGTGGAATATAAGGAACCTGTTTACAAAATCCCAAGCCAGGTGAAACTGCCCATTCCTCCCAGGGTGGGCTGGCCTCAGCAAACTGAGGGAACAAGAGATCCCATTGAGCCAGACATGGTGGCACACGCCTTTAATCCTAGCACTTGGGATGCAGAGGCAGGAGGGTCACTGTGAGTTGGAGGCCACCCTGAGACCATGTCAGCCTGGATCCTACCTCGAAAAACCGAGAAAAAAGAAAGATTTCCATTGCACTCCTAGTACACATGTGATGTAATGGATGGGAAACCAACATCGTTGAGGCACAGGGCTGGAATGAGGATAGGCCAGCCCCTGTGGTGTGCACCTGTAAAGGGTGTGTCAGAACAGAAACAGCCGGATGTGTTTAGAAGTGCAAAGGAGGAAGGCAGAAGTAGGAGTAGAAGGAAGCAGGGTAAGGCTGACTGGGGTCAAGCTGACCTGACCTGAAGCAGTAGTGGTCTGAGCTTCTCTTTCTGGGCACTCAGATGAAGTTGGAGGCAGGCTACGAGGATGGTGCTCGGTGCGCACTGAGCAAGGCCTGAATGCAGCAAGGGAACGGGGAGGTAGGGAGCAGACTGGAGGCAAGGTAAACAGGATGACATGAACACAGGGAGACAAGAGGCTGGGAGGACACTCAGGGCTGTGCAAGCATGTGTGTGTCCGTCTGTCCCACTTGGGGAGGGGCCTGAGTTGGGAGTAGCATTAACAACTGTTGGGTTGAGTTGAAGGGACGTGCCTGTACGAAGTCCAGGCTGCGTCACTGGAGTACTAGGCACGGGGAGAGGCTTAGCAGCCCTCAGCTGTGTGACCAGTGAAGCCAAGGGCATGAGCAGAGGTTGCCTTCAGTGACTAGAGGGGAAGTAGAAAAGATAGCTTCAGAGGTGGCTGGAGGAGTCAGGGGCTCCAGGGACTGGAGAGTGAGTGAGGGTAATCACTTTCATGTTGGGCCAGAGTATCACTCACACTCCCTCTTGCTCCCCAGGTACTCCAACCTGGACCTGCAGTCCCAGGAGGCCTATGAGATGGCCGTGGGAGGCATGCTCCGGCCCATGAATAAGTCCCCAATGCTCATCACTGGCATCCGGTGCCTACACTTTGAACCTCCAGAATTCCTCCTAGGTAGGTAGGTTGCCCAGGAGTTGGAGTGACATGATGGGTGCCATGAGGCCTGGGGTTAGAGTCACCATGAAATGAATGCTCTGGCTCAGCCAGAGCCAACACACACACCAGCCCTGGTTTAGCAGCTTCTTCCCGCCCTGCTAGGCTTGGCATAACCCAGAGCAAGAGAACAAAGGCTGCTCCCTGTCTTCTATCTCCTGTTGAGTCACCCTTTATTATTATTATTTTTTTAATTAATTAATTTTTTGGTTTGTCGAGGTAGGGTCTCACTCTGGTCCAGGCTGACCTGGAATTCACTATGTAGTCTCAGGGTGGCCTCGAACTCACAGTGATCCTCCTACCTCTGCCTCCCAATTGCTGGGATTAAAGGCATGCAGCACCACGCCAGGCTATTTTTTTTAATTTTTTTTTGTTTATTTTTATTTATTTATTTGAGAGCAACAGACAGAGAGAAAGAGGCAGAGAGACAGATAAAGAATGGATGCACCAGGGCCTCCAGCCTCTGCAAACGAACTCCAGATGCATACGCCCGCTTGTGCATCTGGCTAATGTGGGTCCTGGGGAATCGAGCCTTGAACTGGGGTTCCTTAGGCTTCACAGGCAAGTGCTTAACCGCTAAGCCATCTCTCCAACCCTATTTTTTTTTTTTTTTTTTTTTGAGGTAGGGTCTCACTCGGGTCCAGGCTGACCTGGAATTAACTCTGTAGTCTCAGGGTGGCCTTGAACTCACTGCGATCCTCCTACCTCTGCCTCCCGAGTGCTGGGATTAAAGGCGTGCGCCACCACGCCCGGCCTATTTTTTTTTTTTAATGTATTTATTTATTTGAGAGAGAAACAGGCAGATAGAGAGAGAATGGGCATACCAGGCCCTCTAGCCACTGTAAATGAACTCCAGACTCATGTGCCATCTTGGGCATCTGGCTTACATGGGTACTGGGAAGTTGAACCTGGGTCATTAGGCTTTGCACTCAAATACCTTAACTGCTAAGCCATCTTGCCTGCTCCCCCTCTTTTTCTTTTTCTTTTTCTTTTTTTTTTTTTTTTTTTTGAGGTACCCCTAGCTGACCTGGCACTTTTCTGTAGTCCCAGCTTGGCCTTGAACTCACAGTGTTCCTCCTACCTCTACCTCTGGATTACTGGGATTAAACGTGTGTGCCACCATACCTGGCCTAAGTCACCCTTTAAAGCCAGACTTTACAAAGTAAATATCATCTAGTAGCTCATTTCCAGAGCTGTTTCATGTTAAGGGACCATTGGGCATCACAGACACCTCCCTAGTCTCACCCAGCTCATCTCCCCTAGCATCTTTTTTCAGAGGCTCCATTCTTGAGTTCTGACCAAGCCTTCAAATGCTAAGCACCATACAAATGTCATCCCTTTGCTCTTTATAACTCCCATGTTTATTTATTTATGAGAGAAAAAGAGGCAGAGAGAGAGAAAATGGGCATGCCAGTGCCTTCAGCCTCTGCAGACAAACTCCAGATGGGTTCACCCCCTTGTACAGATGTGCAATGTTGCACACTTGTATCAGTGTAGATTTGAACATGAGCTCTTAGGCTTTGCAGGCAAGCACCTTAACCACTAATCCATCTCTCCAGCCTAACTCCTTTTTTTTTGGTTAGTTTTTCGAGGTAGGGTCTCTCTCTGGGCCAGGCTGACCTAGAAATAACTGTACTCTCAGGGTGGCCTTTAACTCATGGAGATCCTCCTACCTCTACCTCCCAAGTGCTGGGATTAAAGACATGTGCCACCATGCCCGGCACTCCTCCCATGTTTTTAAATATATTTTAATTTTTTTATTTATTTGAGAGAAAGAGAATAGGTGTCCCAGGGTCTCTTGACACTGCAGAAAAACTCCAGATGTATGTGCCACTTTGTTATCCAGCTTCATAGGCCAATAGACTTTGCAAGCAAGTGCCTTTAACTGCTAAACCATCTCCCCAGCCCACAATGCCCATTTTGTAGATGAACAAATAAAATTTAAGAGCAGGTCTTCTGGAATTCCAGATTCCCATAGCTTAGCTGGGGCCTTAAGAGGCAGATTCTGACCAAGTAAGTAGGGATCAGCCTGGTATCTACATTTGATATGTTCTGGGATTCACAGCTCTGACCCTTGGTCCACATTCTGCACAGCAATGGTAAAGCAGAAGTGTCTCTTAAAGATAGTTATACAGGGCTGGAGATATGGCTTAGATGTTAAGGTGTTTGCCTGCGAAGCCATAGGACCTTGGTTCAGTTCCCCAGGACCCATGTAAGCCAGCTGCACAAGGTGGCACATGCATCTGGAGTTCATTTGCAGTGGCTGGCAGCCCTGGCGCACACATTCTCTGTATCTGTCTGTCTGTCGCTGTCTCTCAAATAAATGAACAAACATATATATGTGTGGATGGATGGATGGATGGATGGATGGATGGATGGATGGATGGATGGATAGATAGATAGATAGATAGATAGATAGATAGATAGATAGATAGATAGATAGATAGGGTGCCCATTCTCTCTGTCTGTCTGCCTCTGTCTCTCTCTTAAATAAATGAAAAAAATATATGTGGATGGATGGATGGATAGATAGAAAGGCAGACAGACAGACAGACAGACACATGGAGGTGTCCAAGGAAGCTGGGTTCAGATCAGCAGGATCCCAGGGGCATGTGTCTGACAGCTTATGTGCACTGTTGTGTTCCTGGCAGAGGTGCAGTGTATGCATGAGACACAGCAGCAGCTGCGGAAGTTGGTACATGAAATTGGCCTGGAGCTGAAGTCCAGTGCTATCTGCAGACAAGTGCGGCGTACCCGCGATGGCTTCTTCACGCTGGACGATGCTCTCCTGAGGACTCAGTGGGACCTACATAGCATCCAGGATGCCATCCAGGATGCTGCCCCACGGGTGGTGGCAGAGCTGAGAAAGAACCTGAGGTCAGGGGTAGACAGCCAGCAGCTTCCTAGTGCTGAGCAACCCCAGCACTCAAAAGGCCCCAGCTCCACTGTGCAAGGAGGGAGCTGTGCAAAGCATTGAAAGGCCAGGCAGCTGGTGCGTGCATAGTCGTTGAGTAAGGAAAAAGGCTCTGTGTTCAAGAGCCAGAGCTGGGTACTACACAAAAATAAGCGTGAGGGCTGGGCATGGTGGCACATGCCTGCAATCTCAGTACTTGGGAGGTGGAGGCAGGAGGATTAAAAAAAAAAAAAAAAAAAAAGCCCAGTATGATAGTGCGTAAGATCCCCAGCACTCAGGAGGTTGAGGTAGGAGGATCTCAGTTCAAGGCCAGACTAGGGCTGCAGAGTGAGTTCTAGGTAGTCAACTTGGGTTAGAATGAGACCCTGTCTCAAATCCAAAATCAGGCTGGAGAGATTGCTCAGTGAATAAGGCACTTGGCCGAGAAGCCTAAGGAACATGATTCAGTTCCCCAATACCCATGTAAAGCCAGATGCAAAAGGTGGTGCACGCATCTGGAATTGGTTTGCAGTGACTAGAGGCCCTGGTGTGTCCATTCTCTCTGCCACTTTTTCTCTCAAATAAATAAAATATTTTTTTAAAAATAAAAACTGTTTATCCTTGAAAAGTTTCCATTTTAGTACACAACCTTTCAAACCCATGTGCACATGCACATGCTCCCCATCTCAATCAGTCTCTCTTTTATTTTGATGTCATCATCTTTTCCTCCTGTTATGATGGTCTTGTGTAGGTAGTGTCAGGCACTGTGAGGTCATGGATATCCAGGCCATTTTGTGTCTGGAGGGAGCACATTGTAAGGAGTCCTGTCCTTCCTTTGGCTCTTACGTTCTTTCCGCCACCTCTTCTGCAATAGACCCTGAGCCTTGTAAGGTGTGATAGAGATATTGCAGTACTGAGCACTGCAGTCATTTCTTCCCAGCACCATGATACCTTCTGAGTCGTCCCAAGGTCACTGCCATCTGAAAAAAGAAGATTCTCTACCAAAAGTGAGAATAGCATTAATGTAAGGGTATGAACATTAAGAGAAGTGCTTACTGGACAGTTTGGTAAGCATAGTATATACATTTAGCCAGACAGCAGCAGATGTTACACCCCTAGGGCTCATGACTACCTGTTTTACATTTTCAGTATCAGGAATGTATTCCCTTCCCATGGAGTGGGCCTCCAGTCCAATTAGAGGGCAGTTGGTTTCCCCCATAACAGATGTGCCAGTATTGCACCCATAGGATATTTTTTATAATTGTGAAAGTTGTTAACAAAAATTGGAAAAAAGAAAAAGATTAATTGGCTGGAGATGAGTTATGCTGGCTTGGGTTCTATTCACCAGCACCTATGTAAAACCTGATGCAAAAAGTGATGCATGTACTGCCGGGCGTGATGGTACATGCCTTTAATCCCAGCACTGGGGAGGCAGAGATAGGAGGATCACCATGATTTCGAGGCCACCCTGAAACATTGCAGGTAAGCCTGAGCTGCAGTGAGACCCTACCTCGGAAAACAAAAAAATTAATGCATGTGTCTGTATTTTGTTTTTAGCAGCACACCCATATACATGTATTACATGTACACACACTTGCAAAGAAATAACTAAAAACTTTGGAAAAAAATGAATACCCATATATATTAAAAAGCTCTGCTGGGCATGGTGATGCACAGCTTTATAATTTCAGTACTTGAGAGGCAGAGGTGGTAGGATTGCCGTGAGTTTGAGGCCACCCTGAGACTTCATAGTGAATTCCAGGTCAGCCTGGGCTACAGTTAGACCCTACCTCAAAAAAAAAAAAAGGAGGCTGAGGAGATGGCATAGTGGTTAAGGTCTTGCCTGTAAAGCCAAAGGACCCAGGTTCAATTCCCCAGGACCCACGTCAGCTAGATCCACAAGGTGGAGCATGAGTCTGAAGTTTGTTTGTAGCAGCTGGAAGCCCTGGCACAATGATACTCTCTTTGCCTCTTTTTCCTCTCTCTAAAATAAGTAATTAAAAAAAAAAAAAAAAAAGGAAGCCAGACACCCTGTTCTCTTGTCCTCTTTTTGAGAGTTTTTTTTTTGGGGGGGTGGTATTGAGGTAGTCTCATTCATTCTAGCCCAGGCTGACCTGGAATTCACTATGTAGTCTCAGGGTGGCCTCAAACTCATGGCGATCCTCCTACCTCTGCCTCCTGAGTGGTAGGATTGAAGGCGTGCCACACCACACCTGGCTTTCTCCAGCCCAATTTTTTTCTTTTCAAATTATTATTATTTTTTTAATTTTTGGTTTATTTTTATTTATTTATTAGAGAGCGACAGACAAAGGCAGAGAGAAAGAGAGAATGGGCGTGCCAGGGCTTCCAGCCACTGCAGGCGAATTCCAGACCCATGCGCCCCCTTGTACCTCTGACTAATGTGGGTCCTGGGGAATCAAGCCTCGAACCAGGGTCTTTGGGCTTTACATGCAAGCGCGTAACCTCTAAGCCATCTTTCCAGCCCTCAAATTATTTTTTATTAACAACTTCCATGATTATAAAAAAGATCCCATGGTAATACCCTCCCTTCCCTCACTTTCCCCTTCACAACTCCGCTCTCCATCATATACCATCCCCATCTCAATCAGTCTCTTATTTTGATGTCATGATCTTTTCCTCCTATTATGATGGTCTTGTGTAGGTAGTGTCAGGCACTCTGAGGTCATGGGATATCCAGGCCATTTTGTGTCGGGAGGGAGCACTAGGTTGCTTTTTGGGTCATTCCAGCGGTCACTGCCATTTCAAAAGAGAAGCTTCTCTAACAAAAAGTGAGAGCAGCATTAATATATGAATATGAGCATTAAGTGTAGTGCTTTCAGGACAGTTTGATGATAATAATATATTCATTTATCCAGACAAGAGCAGGCTTTATACTTCTAAGGCTCATTACATCTCCTGCCATAGGCTTTTGATTAGGTTTTCAGTAACAGGCACATATTCCCTCCCACAGAGTGGGCCTTCAGTCCAATTAGAGAGCAGTTGGTCTCCTCCAGAGCAGACATGCCACTATTGTACTTGTTCAGTTATTTAGCCTGTCTGGCCAAACTTGAGGCTTCTAGTGTCCACTGTTTTTACCACTGATGACTTCTGTCTCCCATAGGGCTGCATACAGTGCAGCTTTTTTCAGCTTTCAGTTGGCTGGTCTACAGGGAGAAGGTTTTCAGCTTAGCAGCAGCTTGATTTCTCAGTGGTCTTGCTGCCCAGGCATGTGAAGTCTTCAGCAATAGAGGCTTACCATCTGTTACTTGTGGGATTAAAGGCGTGTGCCACCACGCATGGCTTGTTTTGTTTGTTTGTTTGTTTGTTTGTTTATTTTTGGGTTTTCGAGGTAGGGTCTCATACTAGTCCAGGCTGACCTGGAATTCACTCTGTAATCTCAGGGTGGCCTTGAACTCATGGGAATCCTCCTACCTCTGCCTCCCAAATGCTGGGATTAAAGGCGTGTGTCACCACGCCTGGCTTATGGCTTGTTTTCTTTTTCTTTTCTTTTCTTTTTTTTTTTAAATTGCTGGGCGTGGTGACACACGCCTTTAATATATATATTTTTAAATTATTTATTTATTTATTTGAGAGCGCCAGACACAGAGAGAAAGACAGAGGAAGAGAGAGAATGGGCGCGCCAGGGCTTCCAGCCTCTGCAAACGACTCCAGACGCGTGCGCCCCCTTGTGCATCTGGCTAACGTGGGACCTGGGAAACCGAGCCTCGAACCGGAGTCCTTAGGCTTCACAGGCAAGTGCTTAACCGCTAAGCCATCTCTCCAGCCCTGGCTTGTTTTCTTTATGGTAGCCATTCTGACAGGAGTGAGATGGACTCACAAAGTAGTTATTTTTAATAGTTTAATTTTTTTTTACATTTCCTTAATTTTTTCCTCAATTTTTATTAACATTTTCCATGATTATAAAAAATATCCCTTGGTAATACCCTCCCTCCCCCCACTTTCCCCTTTGAAACTCCATTCTCCATCATATCCCCTCCCCATCTCAATGAGTCTCTCTTTTATTTTGATGTCATTATCTTTTCCTCCTCTTATGATGGTTTTGTGTAGGTAGTGTCAGGCACTATGAGGTCATGGATATCCAGGCATTTTATGTCTGGAGGGAGCACATTGTAAGGAGTCCTACCCTTCCTTTGGCTCTTACATTCTTTCCACCACCTCTTCCGCATTAGACCTTGAGCCTTGGAAGGTGTTCGAGATGTTACTCAGTACTCCAATCACTTCTTTCCAACACAGTGATACCTTCTGAGTCGTCCCAAGGTCACTGCCATCTGAAAAGAGAAGATTCTCTACCCAAAGTGAGAGTAGCATTAATATAAGGATATGAATATTAAGAGAAGTGCTTACTGGGCAGTTTGATAAGCATAGTATATACATTTATCCAGACATCAGCAGATGTTGCGCCCCCATGGCTCATGACTAACCCTGTTTTAAATTTTCAGTATCAGGGATGTATTCCCTCCCATGGAGTGGGCCTCCAGTCCAATTGGAGGGCAGTTGGTTTCCACTGTGATAGATGTGCCACTATTGCACCCATTGGCTCATTTGGCCTAGCTGGCCAATTATAAGGCTTGCAGTGTCCACTGTTGAATATCTTCACTGGTGGTATCTCTTTCTCCCACTGAACTGCATGTAGAATGGCTTCTTACAGCTTTCTGTCAGCTGGTCTATATGGAGGAGGTTATCAGTTCAGTTCCAGCAGGATTTCTCAGTGGCTTTGCAGCCCAAGTATGTGGAGTCTTTAGCAATAGGGTCTTACCATCTATTCCTGGTGGGAAACCAAGGGCCTTGGCAATGGCCTATAATGTTTTGGGGTCATCAGGGACCTCCCTGGCCAACAACTCACTGGAAGATATCCCATCCCTGGCACTGAAAATTTTTTAGCAATGATCTACAGCTACTGAGTGTTCCACTGTCCAAAACCGGAGGATTCCACATGATTTATTTATATCCTCTTAGATTTTGATTAGCCCTCCCTCACCTTTCCTTTACTCAATCTCTTCCCCTGACCTCACTTTGGGCCTTGTCACCCCCTCCACCCCATTAATCTATTCTTCCACTTCAAGTAGTTTCAATTTGCATTTCCCTGATGGCTAAGGAACACTTTTTTAAACATATATATATTTTTTAATTTTTAATTTATTTATTTGACAGTGACAGACACAGAGAGAAAGACAGATAGAGGGAGAGAGAGAGAATGGGCGCGCCAAGGCTTCCAGCCTCTGCAAACGAACTCCAGACGCGTGTGCCCCCTTGTGCATCTGGCTAACGTGGGATCTGGGGAACCGAGCCTCGAACCAGGGTCCTTAGGCTTCACAGGCAAGCACTTAACCGCTAAGCCATCTCTCCAGCCCAGGAACACTTTTTTAGATGTTAATGTGCCATCTGTGTTTCTTCCTTTTTAGTTCCATAGCATTTTTTTTAAAGTTTCTGATTTTTTTATTTTATTTTATTTTTATTTTTATTATTTTTTTCTTTTCACAATTTTTATTAACATTTTCCATTATTATAAAAAATATCCCATGGTAATACCCTCCCTCTCCCCCCCTCCCCACTTTCCCCTTTGAAATTCCATTCTCCATCATATTAGCTGACCCTGAATTCACTATGTAGTCTCAGGGTGGCCTTGAACTCACGGTGATCCTCCTATCTCTGCCTCTGGAGTGCTGGGATCAAAGGTGTGCGCCACCACGCTTGGCCCCATAACCCATTTTTTAATTAGGATGTTGGATTTCTTATTGTTTTGTTTTTAGAGTTCTTTGTATATCCTGGATATTAATCTTCTGTCAGATGTAGAAGCTGACAAAGATTTTCCTCCCATTCTGTAGGTTGCCTCTTTGCTCTATTCACACTGTCCTTTGCTGTGCAAAAGCTTATAATTTCATGAGATCCCAGTGGTTGATTAGTAGTTTTATTTCCTGAGCAATTAGGGTTATATTCAGAAAGTCATTGCCTATGCCAATATGTTGAAGGGTTTCCCCTTACCTTTTCCTCTAGCAGTTTCAGAGTTTCAGGTCTGATGTAAGGTCCCTCATCCATTTGGACTTGATTCTTGTGCATGAAGAAAGACAAGGATTTATTTTCATCCTTCTACATACAGATATCCAATTATCCCAGCACCACTTATTGAAGAGGCTGTCTTTTCTCCAGTGAATGTTTTTGGCATTTTTGTCAAAAATCAGATGGCTGTAGCTGCCTATATTAACATCTGGGTCCTCTATTCTGTTCAGTTGATCTTTATGTCTGTCTTTGTGCCAGTACCATGCTGTTTTTGTTACTATGGCTTTGTAATATAGCTTAAAATCAGGTATGGGGATACTGCGAGCCTTATTTTTGTTGCTGAAAATTGTTTTGGCTATTCAAGGATTTTTGTGCTTCCAAATGAATTTTAGGATTAGGATTGTTTTTTTCTATTTCTGTGAAGAATGCCATTGGATTTTTTTTTTTTTTTTCCTAAGGTAGGGTCTCACTCTTGCTCAGGCTGACCTGGAATTCACTATGTATTCTCAGGGTGGCCTTGAACTCTCGGTGATCCTCCTACCTCTGCCTCTCAAGTGCTGGGATTAAAGGCAGGCGTGTACCACCTGTCTGTCATTGGAATTTTAATGGGGATTGCATTAAATGTGTAGATTGCTTTTGGTAAGATTGACATTTTCACAATATTGGTTCTTCCAATCCAAGAACATGGGGTGTCTTTCCATTTCTTAGTGTCTTCTGCAATTTCTCCCTTGAGTGTTTTAAAGTTCTCATTGTAGAGATCCTTCACTTCCTTGGTTAAGTTTATCCCAAGGTACTTTTTTTTTTTTTTTTTTTTTTTTTTTGAGGCAATTGTGAATGGGAGAGATTTCCTGATTTCATCCTCCACATGTTTGTTGTTAGTATATAGGGAAGCTACTGATTTCTGTGTGTTTATTTTGTGTCCTGCTATATTGCTGAAAGTGTTTATCAGCTCTAACAGTTTGCTAGTAGAGTCTCTAGGGTCCTTTATGTATAGAATCATATCATCTGAAAATAATGATAATTTGATCTCTTCCTTTCCGATTTGTATGCCTTTTATGAGTGTCTTTTGCTTTATTGCTATAGCTAGGACTGCCAATACTATATTAAATAAAAGTGGGGACAGTGGACATCCTTGTCTTATTCCTGAATTTAGTGGAAAAGCTTCAAATTTCCCCCATTTAGTATTATGTTGGCTATAGGTTTGTCATAAATAGCCTTTATTATGTTCAGTTATGTTGCTTCTTTTCCCAGTTTCTGTAGGACTTTTACCATGAAGGGATGATGGATTTTGTCAAATTCCTTTTCTACATCTATTGAGATGATCATGTGATTTTTGTCCTCCAGTCCATTTATACAGTATATTATATTTACTAATTTCCATATATTTAACCATCCCTACATCTCTGGGATAAAGCCTACTTGGTCAATAATCTTTCTAATATATTCTTGGATTCTGTTTGCCAATGTTTTGTTGAGAATTTTTGCATCTATGTTCATGAAGGAGGTTGGTGTGTATTTTGTTCTACCTTTGTTTAGTTTTGTTATCAGGGAGATGCTGGCTTCATAGAAGGAATTTGGTAGAATTCCTTCCTCTTCTACTTTACGGAAAAGTTTGAGAAGCAAACCTATATAGTTTCATTTAAATAAAAAGTATTACCATGAGATATCTATTGATACAGCAATGGAAATATATAAAAATGCAATAATCAGAGGTATCCAAAATCAATGCCCAATTTTTTTTTCTTTTCAAAAAAAATTTTTTATTAACAACTTCCATGATTAAAAAAAAAAAACATGGTAATACCCTCTCTCCCCCTACTTTGCCCTTTGAAACTCCTTTCTCCATCATAGCCCCTCCCCATCTCAATCAGTCTCTCTTTTATTTTGATGTCATGATCTTTCCCTCCTACTATGATGGTCTTGTATAGTGTCAGGCACTATGAAGTCATGGATATCTAGGCCATTTGTGTCTGGAAGAGCACGTTGTAAGGAGTCCTACCCTTCCTTTGGCTCTTACATTCTTTCTGCCACCTCGTCCACAATGGACCCTGAGCCTTGTATGGTGTGATAGAGATATTGTAGTACTGAGCACTCCTGTCACTTCTTCCCAGCACCATGATGCCTCTGAGTCATCCCAAGGTCACTGCTATCTGAAAAGAGAAGATTCTCTACCAAAAGTGAAAGCAGCATTAATATAAGGGTATGAACATTAATAGAAGTGCTTACTGGGCAGTTTGATAAGCATGGTATATATATTTAGCTAGACAGCAACAGACATTACACCCCTATGGCTCATGACTATCCCTCTTTTAACTTTTCAGTATGAGGGATGTATTCTCTCCTATGGAGCGGGAACCCAGTCCAATTAGAGGGCAGTTGTTTTCCACCATGACAGATGTACCACTGTTGCATTGGTTGGCTCATTTGGCCTGGCTGGCCAAATATAAGGCTTGCAGTGTCCACTGTTGAATATTTTCATTGGTGTTTTCTCTGTCTCCCTTGAACTGCATGCAGAATGTCTTTTTCCAGCTTTCTGTCAGCTGGTCTACATGGAGGAGGTTATCAGCTCAGTTCCAGCAGGATTTCTCAGTGGCCTTGCAGCTCAAGTATGTGGAGTCTTCAACAATAGGGTCTTACCATCTATTCCTGGTGGGAAAGCAAGGGCC
Organism: Jaculus jaculus; assembly: GCF_020740685.1. Classification (NCBI taxonomy): domain Eukaryota; kingdom Metazoa; phylum Chordata; class Mammalia; order Rodentia; family Dipodidae; genus Jaculus; species Jaculus jaculus. Next base: position 124,795,190 of record NC_059102.1, read on the forward strand.
ACAGCAATGACCTATAATGTTTTGGGGGCATCAGGGACCTCCCTGGCCAACAACTCACTGGAAGGTATCCCATCTTGGCACTGAAAATTTTCTAGTAACAATCTATGGCTCCTGAGTGTTCCATTGTCCAAACAAGTAGGTTTCCATATCATTTATTTATATCCTCTTAGATTTTGATTAGCCCTCCATCCACCTGATACCAAATTATATCAGTTCCCACAATAACCTCACAAAACGGGCATGGTCATGATTCCTTTTCAATAGATGAGGAAGCTGAGCTTCAGGGCTAGAATGAGACCCTACCTCAAACCAGCCAAGTATGGTGGTGCACACCTTTAATCCCAGCATTTGGGAAGAAGATGTAGGAGGATTGTCATGAGTTCAAGGCCACCCTGAGACTACATAGTAAATTCCAGGTCAGCCTGGGCTAGAGGGAAAAAATCATGTATTTTACTGCGGTCCAATTTTACTTAAATCAGGAAAGTCCAACAAAAAATTATTATTATTTTGGTTTATTTTTATTTATTTATTTGAGAGCGATAGACAGAGAAAGAGGCAGAGAGAGAGAGAGAATGGGCGCGCCAGGGCCTCCAGCCACTGCAGACAAATTCCAGATGCATGTGCCCCATTGTGCATCTGGCTAACGTGGGTCCTGGGGAATCGAGCCTCGAACCAGGGTCCTTAGGCTTCACAGGTGAGCACTTAACTACTAAGCCATCTCTCCAGCCCCCCAAAATATTATTAGTTAGATAGGTGTGGTGGCACATGCCATTAATTCCAGCACTCAGGAGGCTGAGGTAGGAGAATGGTCATGAGTTCAAGGCCAGCCTGGAGGTACAGAGTGAGGTCACCTCGGAGTGAGACCTTGCCTCAAGGGGAAAAAAAAATAATTGGAAGCCACAGTGGGGCGTAGTGGCATACACTTCAATCCCAGCAATCAGGAGGCAGAGTCAGGATGATCACTGTGAGTTCCAGGCCAGCCTGAGACTACAGAGTGCTACAGAGTGAATTCAAGGTCAGCCTGGGCTAGAGTGAGACCCTACCTTGAAAAACCAAGTGTGGAGGGAGCATAACTGTAATTCTAGAACTTGAACTCTGAATGTAGAGGCAGGAAGATAGGGAAGCTCAATGTCATTCTTGGCTACATACTGAGTTTGAGGCCAGCCTGGGCTACATAAGAGCTTGTCTCAAAAAGAAAGAGCCAGGCCGTGTGTGGTAGCACATGCCTTTAATCCCAGTACCAGGGAGGCATAGGTAAGAGGATTGTAGTGAGTTCAAGGACATTCTGAGACTACATAGTAAATTTCAGGTCAGCCCTGGCTGCAGTGAGACCCCTTACCATGAAAAACAAACAAACAAACAAAAAAAAAATAAATAAAGAGGGCAGGAGAGATAACTGAGTTGTTAAAGTTCAATTTCTCAGTACCCACGTAAAGCCAGATGCACAAAATGGCACATGTGTCTGGAGTTTGTTTCCAGTGGCAAGAGGCCCTGGAGCGCCCACACTCACTCTCACTCTGTCTTTCTCTGTCCAAATAATATTAAAAAAAATAAAATAAAGTTGGTCATGGTGGCTCACCTTCAATCCTAGCACGTGGGAGGCAGAGGTAAGAGGATTACTGTGAGTTCAAGGGTAGCCTGAGACTACCTAGTGAATTGCAGGTCAGCCTGGGCTAGGGTAAAACCCTACCTTGAAAAAAAAAAGGTGGGGGAGGAAGGAATTAATTCCTGGGCCTATCCGGTGACATATTACTATAATCCCAGCATTAGGAACCATGAAGCAGAAGGATCATTTACTTTAGGTCATTCTATGCTACAAACAAGATCTTGTTTTAAAAGCAAAACAACCATGATACCTGCTATTTCTCAGGGATAGCCAGAGGTCTTTATTAAAATTCTCATGTTCTACAAACCAACAGAAATGATGGGATCTTCATGATAAGTTATTGCTAAACCCAAGAACCAGCGTGGAAATGTGTTGGCCATATATCCTGGGAACATCTGTTGGCACATGGCAGTGCTTTGGGTCACTGCCCTGAAGGTATAAGAGCAGAAAGACCGAGTATCAGGTGAGAGAGATGACAACTCATTCAGGACAATTATGTTGTCATTCTATCCAATGGGATTCTCTGAAGATTGCGGTGAATGAGGAAACCAAGAGCCAGGACAGTGATGAAATAGGACCTGGGTGCTCCCGAGGTTCTTGGCAGAGTCTGAAGAGCCTAACCTCTATCTCTGGTTCCTGGATTTTCGACCAAGAGCTGTATCATCAGTAAAGTGGCCCTCATCTATGGTCAGTCGCCTACCTTTGGGAAAAAAACTTCAGAAACAGGGCTGGGGAGATGACCTAGCGGTGAAGGCGTTTGCCTGTGAAGCCTAAGGACCCGGGTTCAACTCCCCAGGACCCACATAATCCAGATACACAGAGGGGACATGTGTCTGGAGTTTGTTTTCAGTGCTGGAGGCCCTGGTGTGCCCATTCTCTCTCTCTCTCAAATAAATAAAATATTTTTTAAAAAAATAAAAAGAAAGCAGGCAAAAGGACAGCTTTGTCAGTAGAAATGTTCAGTTAATGGTGTATCTGATTTATACCTTCAACTATCTATTGAGAGACCAATAAAGACTTTGGCAATGCCTTCTTCAAAAAAGAAAAAAAAAATGATGCCAGGTGTGGTGGTGCACGCCTTTAATCCCATCACTCTTTTTTTTTTTTTAATTTTTATTTATTTATTTGAGAGTGACAGACACAGAGAGAAAGACAGATAGAGGGAGAGAGAGAGAATGGGCACGCCAGGGCTTCCAGCCTCTGCAAACGAACTCCAGACGCGTGCGCCCCCTTGTGCATCTGACTAACGTGGGACCTGGGGAACTGAGCCTCGAACCGGGGTCCTTAGGCTTCACAGGCAAGTGCTTAACCGCTAAACCATCTCTCCAGCCCATCCCATCACTCTTTAAGCTGAAGTAGGATGATTGCCCTGAGACTACATATTGAATTCCAGGTCAGCCTGGGTTTAGAAGAAGGCACATGTGTGTGGAGTTGTTGAAAAACCAAAATAACAATGGAATACTCAGAAGCCATAGACTGTTACTAGAAAATTTTCAGTGCCAGGAATGGGATACCTTCCAGTGAGTTGTTGGCCAGGGAGGTCCCTGATACCCCCAAAACATTACAGGCCATAATGAAGGCTCTTGGTTTCCCAGCAGGAATGGATAGATAGTAAGACCCTATTGCTGAAGACTCCACATACATGGGCTGCAAGGTCACTGAGAAACACTGCTAGAGCTGAGCTGAAAACCTCCTCCAAGGAGAACAGCTGACAGAAATCTGGAAAAAGCCATTCTTCATGCAGTTCAATGTGGGAAAGAGATAGAGAAATCACGGTGAAGATACTCAATAATGGACACTGCAAGCCTTATATTTGGCCAGCCAGGCCAAATGAGCCAACTGGTGCAATAGTGGCATGTCTGTGTTATGGGGGAAACCAACTGCTTTCTAATTGGACTGGAGGCCTACTCCATGGGAGGGAATACATCCCTGATACTGAAAACCTACAACAGAGGTAGGACCATGAGTCCTAGGGGTGTAACATTTGTTGCTGTCTGGCTAAATGTATAACTATGCTCACCAAACTGCCCAGTAAGCACTTCTCTTAATGTTCATACCCATATATTAATGCTACTCTCACTTTTGGTTAGGAAGCTTCTCTTTTTAGATGGCAGTGACCTTGGGATGACTCAGAAGGCACCATGGTGCTGAGAAGAAGTGACAAAGGAGTGCTCAGCACTGCAATATCTCTATCACACCTTCCAAGGTTCAGGGTCCATTGTGGAAGAGGTGGCGGAAAGAATGTAAGAGCCAAAGGAAGGGTAGGATTCTACAACTGCTCCTCCAGACACAAAATGGCCTGGATATCCATGACCTCAGAGTGCCTGACTCTGCCTACACAAGACCATCATAATAGAAGGAAAAGATCATGACATCAAAATAAAAGAGAGACTGAGAGGGGGAGGGGATATGATGGAGAGTGGAGTGTCAAAGGGGGAAGTGGGGGGAAGGGAGGGAATTACTAAAGGTTATTGTCTATAATTATGGAAGTTGTCGATAAAAAAATAAATTGGCCAGGTGTGGTGGTGCACGCCCTTAATTCCAGCACTTGGGAGGCAGAAGTAGGAGGATTGCCATGAGTTCAAGGCCACTCTAAGACTACATAGTGAATTTCAGGTCAGCCTGGACTAGAGTGAGACCCTACCTTGGGAAAATAAATAAATAAATAAAATTAAAAATAAAATAAGTTTTAAAAAAGAAAATAAACAAAAAAACATAATGAGTTGGGCATGGTAGTGCATGCCTTTGATACCAGTACTCCAGAGGCAGAGGTAGGAGGATTACTGTGAGTTCAAGGCTAGCCTAGGACTTGAGTGAGATCCAGGTCAGCCAGGGCTAACGTGAGACCAGACCTTGAAAAAAACTAAAAACAAAAAGAAAACAACAACAACAACTACAAAATAATGCTTGGGGGCCAGATGGCTTAATGGTTTAGGTGCTTGCCTGTAAAGCCAAAGGACCCAGGTTCGATTCCCCAAGTCCCACATAAGCCAGATGCACATGCATGCATCTAGAGTTCGTTTGCAGCAGCAGGAGGCCATAGCGCACCCATTCTCTCTTTCTCTCTCTCTGCCTCTTTTTCTCAAATAAATAAATAAGGGCTGGAGAGATGGCTTAGCAGTTATGGTACTTGCCTACAAAGCCAAAGGACCCTGGTTCAATTCTTCAGTACCCACGTATAGCCAGATGCACAAGATGGCGGCATGCATCTGGAGTTCATTTGCAGTGGCTAGAGGCCCTGGTGTGCCCATTTTCTCTCTGTTGCCCATTCTCTTTCTATCTGCCTCTACTCTCTCAAGTAAATAAATAAAAATAAATAAATAAGATAAAATATTAAAAAACAATGCTTGGTATATGTGTGTGTGTGTGTGTGTGTGTGTGTGTGTGTGTGTGTGTGTGTGTTAGGTCAGGACAAAATGGAGATAAGGAATTGGGTCATCCACTTCCTTAAGAAATTGCCCAGCCATTAATGATGCCCCAGGTCTAGATTTACTGCCTCCCTATCTCTTACTGGGTCACTTCTGGTCTCACCTATGGCTAATATAAAGAACAGAGATTTACTGCCCTAACAAAGAAATTCCTTCCCTTCCTCACCTTCCTCCAACTGAAGAGCCTAGACAGCCCACTATCTGTGACGCCAAACTGACTGCTCTGCTCTTGAGAGCCAGTGCTGGCAGCTCGTGGTTTTTGTCCCCCAAATGAAAACTTCCATCTTTGCCTGAGAGCAGTCTCCGTGGTCATGGTCACTCCTGAACCTTACAATATGCATGTGAATATATATGTCGTGTCAGTTGAATTAGTAAGATCCTTCCTCCTCCTCGTCTGCTACTGCTGGAGGTCAAACCTAAGGCACTGTAGATGCCAGCTAGAACATGCTTTGTCACTGAGATACCGCTGGAGGCCCAGTGCCCAGCCCAGTAGCAACGTGGAATCACACACACAGCACATTGCCACTTTGATTAACAATAAGGCACGAGTACTTCTCCAAGACTGCCCAAAGACCTGCACATCCCTTCCTTGGGGGTGGTCAGGGAGATGGGCTGCCTTGCAAAACAGCCTAGCTCTCCTTGGCTTCTGACCTCTTCCCTTCCTGGGTTGTGCCTTTCTATTGAGAAACTGTCCAGCTAGGATGAGTGACTTTATCAAAGGCCTGGATTTTAGCCAGTTCATTCCCTGAACAAATATTTATTTAGCACCTACTATTATTGTAAGCCCAAGAATAACTGTGTAAGACAGTCCAAACCCTAAGTAGGAGAGAAGGAAGGAAGCACTGTTCAATAAAGCCACAGAAATGGGTTCCTTATTAGCACTTGGGAGGCAGAGGATCGCCAAGAGTTCAAGGCCACCCTGAGACTACATAGTGAATTCCAGGTCAGCCTGAGGTAGAGTGAGACTCTACCTTGAGAAAACAAAACAAAACAAAACAAAAATTAATTAATTAATTACTTAAAAAAGGACTCATTGAATAAAGGCCCGAAGGCAATGAGGGACACAGATAAGAAATAACTATCTATCATGCTGAGAGGAGAGAGAGGGTGGGTAAACAGAAACTGTATGGGATGTGGGTTTAGGCCTGGGACAGGCAGCCTCCCTAAAAACAGCATAGCTAGCTGTCCTTAGTTTAAATTTTAAAACTGACTTTTTCTTTCTTTCTTTCTTTTTTTTCTCTGCTAGCCATTAGCCGCAGACAAGGACCTCCCTAGGTGCCAGTGTTTGTTTATCTAGTTGTGAGGCAGTTGCTGGTTTGTTGTGATTGTCCCATCTCCCCTGCAGGTTTTTCTCCTGGGGGGAAAGCAAGCAGAGAGAAATTAGGTATCTGCATGCAAAAAGGTTAAGGAAGTCCAGTGAAGACAGGAGATTTTTTTAGAAGACCAAGTTTGTATTTGATGTATTGAGATGATTTGAATTTGGTATGAAAGGGACAGACCCTGGTAAATCATGGCTGGGTGACAGAACTATGTGAGAGATAGAGTTTTAGGAAGGGCAGAAGCAGGGCAGAGAACCTCCATCAGAGAAAGTTATCAAGACCAATGAACATGTTGAAATCCAAAATACTACATTTATGGCATCATTGGCCTTTGTTTAGAGAATATTGTGGCCTAATTTGGATAGGGAGTTGGAATCATTTGGCAGGCAGGAGCTCAGGAAGTTTGAGTTCCTTTAAATTAGCCTGAGACATGCCAATGGGGTGTCTTCTGGAACAGATAATTTAGAGCCTGTTTTGGAGGACAAGGACTAGAGTGGCCATCCCACCACCAGGGACGTCTCCCAGGGTTAGGGAGGGCAAACAAAACCCAAGGATTAGGAGGGAGTGTCCATCCCTGCACTCATAATGCTTACGGTGTCCACTAGTGACATGTGGGAGGCTCCTGGAGTCTCTGATCGTCCAAGGACCGAAAAGTGAGAAAGTCCCAGATTCTAAGGACTGAGACAGGGAACCTCCACCGCAGATAGAGAGTGAATATCTTGTCCTGAAGCTGTAACCTGATGAGGGTGTGGATGCAGTGGATCACAGGGCGAGAGGCCTCTTATCTGGAGTTCAAAAGTTGGGTGGGAAAGGGGAGAGAGAGAGATGGCCTGTGGATTACCCAAAGAGCTGTGGGAGATGTGGCTGGGCTCAGAGAGGGATTTTGGACATTCACCAGGGAGCAGCCCTGACCAGACTTCCCAGTCTCCACAGACAAGCCGCCGAGCTCACACAAGCTCAGGGTCGAAGTGAGAGGGAAAAGAGAAGTTTCTCCTTTCTCGTTGCCAGGTGTCAAAATGGGTTCACACAGAGCACCAATAAAGCTCTCTGAGCCGAACAGAACTCACACCAGTGATGTAGACAAAAGCCACAAAAGACCAGAGCTCTCAGGTCAGGCTGGTGATCGTTTAGTCCAAATAGTGAGCTCAGCAAGTGTCCGTGTTCCCAAAAGCATGAGACTCTGACAGGGAGGCAGGGAAGAGGAGAGGGAAAGAAAAGAGGCAGGCATGTGGCCAAAAGTCCTACAGGGATCCAAGTCATGGCACCAAAATGTAAGGGAAGTGAAGGAGAAAAGCAAGAAAGAACACCAGACGTGATCTCTACAGACAGACTGTTTATTGAGAGGTACAGCCAGGGGCAGCAGTCTTCCTGTGGGATGAAGGCTGAAGCACTGGGTCAGGTTGGGGTTCAAACTTATAAGGAGGACCCTAAGGCAACAGACTGAATCAGCTGCAGGTCCAAGGGAAGCAGATAAGGCACCAAAGTTATTTGTTCAGAATAGGCTCTTTATCAGAGTTGTCTAGGGAGGACTGTATCTCTCCATCCTTCTAATCTTAAAGTGAGCTGTTAACCCTTTAGTTCCCTCTAGTTTTCTTTTTTTCTTTTTTTGGTTTTTCGAGGTAGGGTCTCACGATAGCTGAGGCTGACCTGGAATTAACTATGTACTCTCAGGGTGGTCTCGAACTCACAGCGCTCCTCCTACCTCTGCCTCAGTGCTGGGATTAAAGGCATGCGCCACCACGCCCGGCTTTCCCTCTAGTTTCCAAGGAAGGCTATTAACCCTTCAGTTGTCCCCAGCTCTAATAGTTCTAATTCTATAATAAGGAAAAACAACCATAGATGTCAAAAAGGTTACTTAAAATTTTTTTTAAGTTAATTAATTTATTTGAGAGAGTGATAGAGGGAAAGAGGAAGACACATAGAGAGTGAGCAAGAGAGAGAGAGAGAGACAGAGAGAGCAAGCCAGGGCCTCCAGCCACTGCAAACGAACTCAACGCATGCACCACCTTGTGCATATGGCTTATGTGGGTCCTGGGGAATCGAACCAAGGTCCTTTGGCTTTGCAAGCAAGCACCTTAACTACTAAGCCATTTCTCCAGCTCTCAAAAAGGTTATTTTCAAATCTGGAACACACACACACATACATACACACACATATAGATGACTCTGACCAAAGGTCACTTAATTCAAAAAATTTCCTTACACTGGGAACAACAGTGAATCTCTTCTAACTTGAGTTGTATATCATGTTGGTTATTTATACTATCATCTAGAGCAGAAAAGAAGGTAACCTTGGCTTAAGCTCCACGCCCCCTACATAAGTGCCCCAGAAAATTGCATATCACTATCATAGGGCCAACCAGACCCTGGCCAGTCTGAGCCATGAGCAAGTGCCCTGGGTGTGGCCTTAGCCAGAATTTGCCTGGAAGCCAGGTGGGATAGAGAAGAGTTTTGTCCTTTGTTTTTTGAGACTATATCTCATTAGCTTGACCAAGCTAGCCTTGAACTTGCCATGTCATCCTCTGGAACTACAGGGTTGTACCGCCAGACCCAGTGCCACCATGCTTGTCTTATGGGGTGCTAATGGGGTGCCATGGCTGGAACTCAGGGCTTCATGGATGTTACACAAGCACTCTACCAATTTGGCTGCATCCCCAGCAGTTAGTTTATGATCATTATTTTCTATTCATTTTATTATTATTATTTTGTTTTGTTTTGTCTTGCTTTTTGTTTTTCAAGGTAGGGTCTCAGTCTAGACCAGGCTGACCTAGAATTCACTATGTAGTCTCAGGGTGGCCTTGAACTCATGGTGATCCTCCTACCTCTGCATGCATCACCAAGCCCTGCTTCACAGGCAAGCACCTTAACTGCTAAGCCATCTCTCCAGTGACCTGGAACTCATTCTGTAGCCCAGATTTGCCTTAAACTCATGATGATCTTACTGCAACCAATCGAGTGCTGAGATTAAAGGTGTGCAAAACCACACAGACTTTTCTTTTTCTGAGATGAAGTCTCATGTAACCTGAGAAAACCTCAAACTTACTCTATAGCCTCAAACTTCTGAAGTTCCTGCCTTCCTCTCCAGGATGCTGGGGTTATTGATATTCACCACCACACCAGTTTTATGTGGTACTGGGAATTGAACCCAGGGCTTCATGTATGCTAGAAAAGCACTTTACCAGCCGGGCGTGGTGGCACACGCCTTTAATCCCAGCACTCGGGAGGCAGAGGTAGGAGGATCGCCATGAGTTCGAGGCCACCCTGAGACTACATAGTGAATTCCAGGTCAGCCTGGGCTAGAGTGAGACCCTACCTCAAAAAAACAAAACAAACAAACAAACAAAAAAAGCACTTTACCAACTGAGCTATATCCTGTGCCCTCACACTGTTCTTCACTGTCCCCATATGCCTGCCTCCAGACCTTCATCACTTGCTCTTATTCTCTCTTCCCTCCTCCCGGAACACCTCCCTTGCCTCCTATAGGTCTCTACTTCACGGATGGCTTCCCTTCCATGATGGACCACTTTCTAAGCCACCATCCTAATTGTTTTTGCTTTGTGCAGTGCTAGGATGGACCAGAAGGCCTCATACACCATAAGAATCATTGAACCAGCCGGGCGTGGTGGCGCACGCCTTTAATCCCAGCACTCGGGAGGCAGAGGTAGGAGGATCGCCATGAGTTCAAGGCCACCCTGAGATGACAGAGTTAATTCCAGGTCAGCCTGGACCAGAGTGAGACCTTACCTTGAAAAACCAAAAACCAAAAAAAAAAAAAAAAAAAGAATCATTGAACCACACACCCAGCTCTGGATGTAGAATCCATTTGTGGTAGCTGGAGAGAATGTAAGTTTCGGTCTCATCCCTCCCTAATTTATTTTCTCTCTGGCACTTATCCCTGGTTTGAAAAAGTTTTTTAAATTATTCATTTGCAGCCGGGTGTAGTGGCACATGCCTTTAATCCCAGCACTTGGGAGGATCACCATGTGTTCGAGGCCACCTTGGCCTCTACCAGCTGAGCTCCATGCCAAGTCCTCACACTGGCTTCTTCACTGTCCCCATACACCTGCCTCCAGGCCTTCAGACCTGAGACTCCATAGTGAATTCCAGGTCAGCCTGGACTAGACTGAAACCCTACCTCGAAAAACCAAACAAAAAAATTATTCATTTGCAAATGTGTATGTGTTTAAGCCAGAGTCTTTTACTACTTCAAGTGGATACCAGATGCATGCACCACTTTTTATGTCCGGCTTTATGTGGATTATAGGCAATTGAACCCAAGTGAGCAGACTTTGTAGGCAAGTACCTTTAACTGCTAAGACATCTCCCCAGACCTCAGGATTTATTTATTTTAGCGTTTAAAAATATTTTATTTATTATTTATTTATTTGTGTTTGGTTTTCCGAGGTAGGGTTTCACTCTAGCCCAGGCTGACCTGGAATTCTCTTTTTATTTATTAGAGAAGCAGAGAGGAGGGGGGGCAGATAGAAAGAAAGTGGGTATACCAGGGCCTCCATTCACTGCAAATGAACTCCAGTTGCATGAACCACTTTGGGCATTTGGCTTATGTGAGTCCTGGGGAATTGAACCCAGGTATTTTGGCTTTGCAGGCAAGTGCCTTAACCACTAAGCCATTTCTCCAACCCTGACCTAGAATTCTCTATGTAGTCTCAGGGTGGTCTTAAACTCTCAGCGACTCCACCTGAGTGCTGAGGCTAAAGATGTGCACCACCAAGCCTGGCTATTTATTTGAGAGAGAGAGGGAAAGAAAGAGGCAAATAGAGAGAAAATGTGCATTCCAGGACCTCTAGCCTCTGCAAACGAACTCCAGATGAACGAGCAACCTTGTGCATCTGGCATTATATGGGTCCTGGTGAATTGAAGTCAGGTCCTTGGGCTTTGCAGGCAAGTGCCTTAATCGCTGAGCCATCCCTCCAGCCCATATTTTATTATATTTTTTTAGAGCCACTTTTGTTTGTTTTTTTGAGGTAGGGTCTCACTCTAGCCCAAGCTGACCTGGAATTAAGTAGTCTCAGGATGCTTTGGAACTCACAGTGATCCTCCTACCTCTGCTTCTCAAGTGCTGGGATTAAAGGCGTGCACCACCAGGCCTGGCTTGGATAGAGGCACATTGTTTTCTTTAGATATTTTATTTATTTGAAGGAGACAGAGAGAGACGGAGGGGGAGAGAGAGGGATGTATGGGTATGGTGGGGCCTCTGCCACTGCAAAGGAACTCTAGATGCATGTGCCACTTTATGCATCTGCCTTTACATGGTGTGGTAGTTTGAATAGACAGCTCGCAATCTATTCAGTGTTTCATTAATTTGTAGTTTGCATCTGCAGCCACCTGGCTGGAGGCAGTGTCACTGGGTGAATCTTACAGTCCAGCCCTAAGGTGTGGAGGTGTGTTTGAGATTCCAGTCTAAAGATAGGCAAAGTTCCTGAGTTCCTCCTGGAGTTCTTGAAGTGTGCTGTGTGGCTTTTGGCTTGTGGCTGCTCTCTCTCTGCTTGGGCCTGTGAAGGCAGGCCAGCTTTTTCTGCCATTATGGAATGTCCCCTGAATCTGTAAGCTTCAATAAATATCCCTTCCTCCATAACTGTGCCTGGTTTGGAAGTTCATCTCAGCTGTCTGCTACACATGGGAACTGGGGAATTGAACCCAGGCCCTGAGGCTTTGCAAGCATGTGCCTTTAAACAGCTGAGCCATCACTCCAGCCCTTATTTATTATTTATTTATTTATTTTTAGAGGTAGGGACTCACTCTATCCTGGGCTAAACTGGAACTCATGTTATTGTTGCAGACCAGTTTCAAACTCACAGCGATCCTCCTGCTTCTTTGGCCAATTTATTTTTGTTATTATTATTAATATCTTTATTTATTTGATTGTTTGAGAAAGAGAGAGAGAAAGGGTGTGTCAGGGCCTTTACACTGAAAACAAACTCCAGACTCGTGCTCCACCTTGTACATCTGGCTTGGAATCAAACCTGGGTCATTTGGCTATGCAGACAAGTGCCTTCCCACTGAGCCATCTCTCCAACCTTTTTTTTTTTTTTTTTTTTTTTTTGGTTCTTCAAGATAGGGTTTCACTCTAGCCCAGGATGACCTGAAATTCACTATTCTCAAGGTGGCCTTAAACTCAAGGCAATCCTCCTACCACTGCCCCCTGAGTGCTGGACTTAAAGGCATGCACCACCATACCCAACCTTTTAAATTTTTTTTTATTTTTTAAATTTTTTAATTTTTATTAACATTTTCCATGATTACAAAAAAAAAATCCCATGGTAATTCCCTCCCTCCCCCCACCGACACTTTCCCCTTTGAAATTCCATTCTCCATCATATTACCTCCCCATCTCAATCATTGTACTTACATACATACAATATCAACCTATTAAGTACCCTCCTCCCTTCCTTTCTCTTCCCTTTATGTCTCCTTTTTAACTTACTGGCCTCTGCTACTAAGTATTTTCCTTCTCACGCAGAAGCCCAATCATCTGTAGCTAGGATCCACATATGAGAGAGAACATGTGGTGCTTGGCTTTCTGGGCCTGGGTTACCTCACTTAGTATAATCCTTTCCAGATCCATCTATTTTTCTGCAATTTTTTTTTTTAATTTTTACTAACATTTTCCATGATTATAAAATATATCCCATGGTAATTCCCTCCCTCCCCACCCCCACACTTTCCCATTTGAAATTCCATTCTCCATCATATTACCTCCCCATTACAATCATTGTAATTACATATATACAATATCAACCTATTAAGTATCCTGCTCCCTTCCTTTCTCTACCCTTTATGTCTCCTTTTTAACTTACTGGCCTCTGCTACTAAGTATTTTCATTCTCATGCAGAAGCCCAGTCATCTGTAGCTAGGATCCACATATGAGAGAGAACATGTGGCGCTTGGCTTTCTGGGCCTGGGTTACCTCACTTAGTATAATCCTTTCCAGGTCCATCCATTTTTCTGTAAATTTCATAACTTCATTTTTCTTAACCGCTGAGTAGAACTCCATTGTATAAATGTGCCACATCTTCATTATCCACTCATCTGTTGAGGGACATCTAGGCTGGTTCCATTTCCCAGCTATTATAAATTGAGCAGCAATAAACATGGTTGAGCACGTACTTCTAAGGAAATGAGATGAGTCCTTTGGATATATGCCTAGGAGTGCTATAGCTGGGTCATATGGTAGATCAATCTTTAGCTGTTTTAGGAACCTCCACACTGATTTCCACAATGAATGGACCAGATTGCATTCCCACCAGCAGTGTAGAAGGGTTCCTTTTTTTCCACATCCCTGCCAACATTTATGATCACTTGTTTTCATGATGGTGGCCAATCTGACAGAAGTGAGATGGAATCTCAATGTAGTTTTAATCTGCATTTCCCTGATGAATAGTGACGTAGAACATTTTTTAGATGCTTATATGCCATTCGTATTTCTTCCTTTGAGAATGCTCTATTTAGCTCCATAGCCCATTTTTTGATTGGCTTGTTTGATTCCTTATTATTTAACTTTTTGAGTTCTTTGTATATCCTAGATATTAATCCTCTATCAGATATATAGCTGGTGAAGATTTTTTCCCATTCTGTAGGTTGCCTCTTTGCTTTTTTCACTGTGTCCTTTGCAGAGCAAAATCTTTGTAATTTCATGAGGTCCCAGTGATTAATCTGTGGTTTTATTGCCTGAACAATTGGGGTTGTATTCAGAAAGTCTTTGCCAAGACCAATGTGTTGAAGGGTTTCCCCTACTTTTTCCTCTAGCAGTTTCAGAGTTTCAGGTCTGATGTTAAGGTCTTTAATCCATTTGCACTTAATTCTTGTGCATGGAGAGAGAGAAGAATCTATTTTCCTCCTTCTACAGATACATATCCAGTTTTCCCAGCACCATTTGCTGAAGAGGCTGTCTTTTCTCCATTGAGTATTTTTGGCATTTTTATCGAATATCAGGTGGCTATAGCTACTTGGGCTTACATCTGGGTCCTCTATTCTGTTCCATTGATCTACATGTCTGTTTTTGTGCCAGTACCACACTGTTTTTGTTACTATGGCTCTGAAGTAGGGTCTCACTCTATCCTAGGCTGACCTGAAATACACTCTGTAGTCCCAGGCTGGCTTCAAAACTCACAATGGTCCTCCTACCTCTGCCTCCTAAGTGCTGGGGTTAAAGGCATGTGCCATTATGCCTGGCTAATTTTTTATACTTTATTTATTTTGGGAGGGCAGATAAAGTAGAAAGAGAATGGATGTCCCAGGACCTTTAGCCACTGCAGACAAACTCCAGATGCATGTGCTGCCTTGTACATCTGGCTTTATGTGGGAACTAGGGAATCGAACCTGGGTCCTTAGGCTTTGCAGGCAAGCACTTTACTTGCTGAGCCATCTCTCCAGCCCATGCCTGACTATTTTTGAGCTGGAATCTCTTTACTGATTCTAGAGGCTTTGGAGCTCCAGTAATTCTCAATTTTCTACTTCTCTGAGCTTTATGTGGGTACCAGGTAATCCAACCCTGGTCCTTAGGCTTTGCAGACATGTACCTTAACCACTGCGCCATCTCCCCAGCCCCTCCCTGGAGTTCAGATCACAAAACACTTGGTGAATGGAGGTCTGAATAAATGAACCAACAACTAGATGAATATGAACACCACTATATCGCTGTAACTTTGGCCTCTCCACAGTCCAGTGCATATCTCCCTCAGTCCTTCCCGGCCCTTCCAGCTGTAGGCTCATTAAGGTTCTATGGCAATTGCCTCAGGGCCTGGAATATGCTTGGAACACAGAGTGTCACTCACCATCATGACACTGAGATCGTAGTGGCTAGCATCTGTACAATCATTAACCCAAGCTTTATAAAGGAGAGGTGGTGCCAGGTTTGGTGGCGTATATCTTTAATCCCAGCCCCAGTACTTGGGAGGCAGAGGTAGGAGGATCATCATGGGTTCGAAGCTACCCTGAGACTACATGGTGAATTCCATGTCAGCCTGGGCTAGAGTGAGACCCTACCTCAAAAAAAAAAAAAAAAAAAAAAAAAAAAAGATGTATTGGTTAACTTTTCTCACTGCTGTGACAAAACACCTGACCAAAGCAAGTTAAGAAAGAAGGGTTTGGGCTGGAGAGATGGCTTAGCGGTTAAGCGCTTGCCTGTGAAGCCTAAGGACCCCGGTTCGAGGCTCAGTTCCCCAGGTCCCACGTTAGCCAGATGCACAAGGGGGCGCACGCATCTGGAGTTCGTTTGCAGAGGCTGGAAGCCCTGGCGCGCCCATTCTCTCTCTCTCCCTCTATCTGTCTTTCTCTCTGTGTCTGTTGCTCTCAAATAAATAAATTAAAAAAAAAAAAAAAGAAAAAAAGAAAGAAGGGTTTGAGGCTATAATTTATCAGTGCCAAGGGAAGGCATGGCAGGAGTCTGAGATAGGTGGTCACTTGGCATTCACAGTGAGAAAGCAGAGAGTGACAAATACTGGTGCTCAGTTTGCTTTCTCTGTTTAATTCAGTTTGAGATCACAAACCATGGGTTGGTGCCACCACATTCGGAGGCTGGGAGTGGGCTGGGTCTTCCCTCGTCAGTGAAACCTTTCTGGAAACACCTTAATAGACAACCCAATAGGTATGTTTCCAAGATGATTCTAATTTCAGTCACGTTGACAATAAAGATCACACTAGGTATGGAGTTGCACTTGGTAGGGTGAGGCTGAGGCAAGAGAACTGCAAGTTCAAGTCCAGCCTGGAGATTTTTTTTTTTTTAGGTAGGGTCTTGCTGTAGCTCAGGCTGACCTGGAATTCATTAGGGTGTCCTCAAACTCACCATGCTCCTCCTACCTCTGCATCCCAATTGCTGGGATAGGGCTAGGCTAGGGAGACTCTCTTGAAAAACAGAAGAACAACCCATATCTGTTTTATTATCAGCACCTTCATTTCCTCTTAATCTCATTAGTCCCTGAACAGTGCCATCCTTTGAGCACCTCAGCAAGAGCACTGGGCCTTCTTCCAGAGATGGGCTGGATAACTGGAGGTGGACTTAGTCACAAAAGGAGCCTCTACCTGGTGGATGAGAATGCTGTGGGGGTGGTGGACGCTGATTAAGAGACAAGCATCGGAGGCGGGTGGGGTGGTCAGAGTGTGATTAGTAGGCTGGGACTGCCCTGGGCCCTTCAAGCCATCTTGGGATCTACAAAACAAGTTGAAGTCAAAAAAGGGACCTGCTTCCCCAATTTCTCAACTTAGTCCACCTCTGTTGTCTTTATTTTACTATTATTTCTATCTTAAGAGAGATTGAAGCCGGGCGTGGTGGTGCACGCCTTTAATCCCAGCACTCGGGAGGCAGAGGTAGGAGGATTGCCGTGAGTTGGAGGCCACCCTGAGACTCCATAGTGAATTCCTGGTCAGCCTGGGCTGGAGTAAGACCCTACCTCGGAAAAAAAAAAAAAAAGAGAGAGATTGAATTGATGCACCAGGGCTTCAGCCACTGCAATCCAACTCCAGATGCTTGCGCCATCTAGTGGGCAGGTGCAACCTGGCACTTGCCTCACCTTTGTGCATCGGGCTTATGTGGGATTAGGAGATGAAACTCAGGTCCTTAGGCTTCACAGGCAAGTGCTAAGCCATCTCTCTACCCCCTTGTTGTCTTGTTAGTGTGTGTGTGTGTTTGTTTTTGAGGTCGGGGCTCACTCTGGCCCAGGCCAACCTGGAACTCATTCTGTAATCCCAGGCTGGCCTTGAACTCACACTGATCCTCCTACCTCTGCCATCTGAGTGCTGAGATTAAAGGTGTGCATCATCACACAGGGCTTCAGTCCCATCTCTGACCCTTCCATGTACTTCTTGAGTTTTTAGTAAGTCAGAAGAATCATGGGATGGCAAAACAAGTCCAGTTCCTCCCTAGCAAACCAGCTGAGCGGGTTTGCTGTTGCCAGGAAGGAGGGTGGTGGAGCAAGTCAGCTGCAAGGGATGATGAGAGTCAAGGAACAACAGAGCATTCCAGAGAGCCCTGGGGAAGAGCCAGATCCAGTCTCACCCACGTGACAGAGCTGCCCATGCTGCTGTGAGGGTCAGGTGTTCTTGTGGCTGCGTTTGAAGGCAAGTTGGTTTGAGGCGGGATTTGTCAGGACATTATTACTGGTGATTGGATGCAATTTCATCAGTTACCATGGGACATGGGAACCAGAAGTAAATTTGAACTGGTGGTGTTTGCCTGTAGTCAATATTACCAACACTTAGGGAAGCCAAGCCTGGAAGTGCAGGCCTTGTAGATGCCTGTTGCTTGCGAAGCTAAGGTCAGAGGATCACATGTTCAATACTAACCTGGGCTATAGAGTGAGCTCAAAGCTAGCCTATTGATTTAGTGAGACCCAATCTCAAAATAAAAATAAATCCAGGTGTGGTGGTGCATGGCTTTAATACCAGCACTGAGAGGCAGAGGTAGGAGGATCACCATGAGTTTGAGGCCACCCTGAGACTACAGAGTGAATTCCAGGTAGCCTGGGCTAGAGTGAGACACTACCTCAAAAAAACAAAAATAAATAAACAAAGATAGACACAAGAAGTCTGGTGTTTGTTTGCAGTGACACACACATATAAATAAATAAATTAGAGGAGAGTGGCTGAGAAGGATACCTGATATCAATCTTTAGCTCTTACATGCAACATGCATGTGCATGTTTATCCACATGTGTGCTCACAATGAGCACACACACCCACATCACATACCAAATCCCATACACATCAAAACTTAAAAAATTGCCAAGCACAGTGGTGCATGCCTTTAATCCCAGCACTCGGGAGGCAGAGGTAGGAGGATCTCCGAGAGTTCGAGGTCACCCTGAGACTACATAGTGAATTCCAGGTCAGCCTGAGCCAGAGTGAGACACTACTTCGAAAACAAAACAAAACAAAACAAAAACCTTAAAAATTTAAGAAAAACTTGGCCTGTAAAATTAGAAGTTGCTGACCAAAAGATAAAATTTGTGTGTTTTTGTTTTTGTACTCTAACACTAAGCTATGTACCTGGTAACCACCCACCTCCTTTTATGTGTGGGTGTGGGTACATGCCATCATATTTGTGGAGGTCAAAGCACTACTTTCAGGCCAGTCCTCACCTTTCCACCCCAGCTGAGACAGTTTCTTTCTTGGAACCTCGCGTCGATGCTCTTTCTAGGAAATTCTGCCTTGACTGCTTCAGCTCACTGTTACAGAGAATTGGGGTTATCGAAGTCCACCATGGCTTCTGGCTCTTTTGTGAGGATCAAACTCCCATGCTTAGGCTTGAAGGGCAAGTGCTTAATCCACTGAGCCATCTTCTCATCTGCTTTATTACTATTTATTTTATTTTTCCATTGGTCATTTCATTTCATTTAATTAATGAATTAATTAATTTTGCTTTTATTTTCAAGGTAGGGTCTTGCTGTAGCTCAGGCTGACCTGGAATTAGTCTCAGGGTGGCCTTGAACTCTCGCCAATTCTACCTCTGGCTTCCAAGTGCTAGGATTAAAGGCGTGTACCACCATGCTCGGCTCTTTTTATTTTATTTTATTACTTATTTATTTTTTTATTGACAACTTCCATAATTGTAAACAATATCCCATGGTGATTCCCTCCCTCCCCCCACTTTCCCCTTTGACACTCCACTCTCCATCATATCCCCTCCCCCTCTCAATCAGTCTCTCTTTTATTTTTATTTTTTGGTTTTTCGAGGTAGGGTCTTACTCTGGTCCAGGCTGACCTGAAATTAACTGTCATCTCAGGGCCTTGAACTCATGGCAATCCTCTTGCCTCTGCCTCCCGAGTGCTGGGATTAAAGGCGTGCGCCACCATGCCCAGCTTCTCTTTTATTTTGATGTCATAATCTTTTCCTCCAATATATTATGATGGTCTTGTGTAGGTAGTGTCAGGCAAAGTGAGGTCATGGATATCCAGGCCATTTTGTGTCTGGAGGAGCACATTGTAAGGAGTCCTGCCCTTCCTTTGGCTCTTACATTCTTTCCACCACCTCTTCGGCAATGGACCCTGTCGGCTCTTTTTTTTTTTTTTCTTTTTTTTTTATTAACATTTTCCATGATTATAAAATATATCCCATGGTAATTCCCTCCCTCCTTTTTTTTTTTTTTTAACAATGCTGGATGTGATGGTTGTTGCAGTCAGGTTTGCATTGCTGGTAGAAATCACCCAACCAAGAGCAGCTTGTGGGAAAAAAAGAGGTTTATTTTGGCTTACAGGCTTGAGGGGAAGCTCCACGATGGCAGGGGGAAACGATGGCATGAGCAGAGGGTGGACATCACTCCCTGGCCAACATAATGTGGACCATAGCAACAGGAGAGCATGCCAAACACTGGCATGGGGAAACTGGCTATAATACCCATAAGCCCTCCCCGAACAACACACCACCTCCAGGAGGCTTTAATTTCCAATTGCCATCAGCTGGGGAACCTAGCATCCAGACACCTAAGTTTATGAAGGACACCTGAATCAGACCACCACAGTGGTGCACACCTTTTATTTTTTATTTTTATTTATTTATTTGACAGAAAAAGAAGGAGCAAGGAAGAGAGAGGAAGAGAGGGAGAGAATAGGCATGCCAGGGCCTCTAGCCATTGCAAACAAATTCCATTCACCTGTGCCCCCTTGTACATCTGGCTAACTTGGGTGCTGGGGAATTGAACCTAGGTCCTTTGGCTTTGCAGGCAAATGCCATAACTGCTAAGCCATCCCTCCAGCCCCCTCAGCTCTTTATTCATTTATTTATTTATTTATTTATTTATTTTTTTTGAGGTAGGGTTTTACTCTAACCCAGGCTGGCCTGGAATTCACTACATAGCCTCAGGGCAGCCTCAAACTCATGGTGATCCTCCTACCTCTGCCTTCCGAGTGCTGGGATTAAAGGCATGCGCCACCATGTCTGTCTGGTTTAATATTTATTTTTTAAATTTATTTATTCATTTATTTGAGAGAGAGGGAGGGAGAGGGAAAGAATAGGCATGCCAGGGCCTTTAGTCGCTGCAAACAAAGTCCAGATCCATGTGCCACCTTGTGCATCTTGCCTGCATGGGTCCTGGAGAATAGAACTGGGTCCTTTGGCTTAGCAGGCATGTGCCTTAACCGCTAAGCCATCTCTCCAGGCCTATTTTGTTTTTTCAAAGTAGAACCTCACTCTATCTCAGGTTGCTCTGGGGCTGGCCTCCAGTCTCCCGAGAGGGAGAGGGAGAGGGAGAGGGAGAGGCAGAGGGAGAGGGAGAGGGAGAGGGAGAAGGAGAGGGAGAAAGGAAGAAGGGAGAAGGGAGAAGGGAGAAGGGAGAGGGAGAGGGAGAGGAAGGCGGGGGAGGGAGAGGAAGGCGGGGGGGGGGATGGAGGGAGAATTGGCATGGCAGGGCCTCAGACAGTGCAATAGAATTCCAGATGTTTGTGCCATCTAGTGGGCATGTGCAACCTTGCACTTGCTTCACCTTTGTGTGTGGCTTACGTAGGATTTGGAGAGTCAAACTTGGGCCCTTAGGCTTTGCAGGCAAGCACCTTAACTGCCAAACCATCTCTCTAGCCCCCTTTTATTGTTTTGTTTTTTTGAGGTTGAGTCTCACTCTAGCCCAGGCTAACTTGGAATTCACTATATAGTCTCAGGGTGTCCTCGAACTCACCCAGATCCTCCTACCTCTGCCTCTGGAATGCTAGGGCATGTGCCACTATGCCCAGTTTATTTATCTATTTATTTGTGAGGATACAGAGGGAGGGAGGGAGAAAGAGAATGTGTGTGTGCGTGTGTGTACGCATGCACGCACACCAGGGCCTCCTGTCAATGCAAACATAATCCAGATACATGTACCTAGTTCCTAGGGAATTAAACTTGAGACCGCAGGCTTTGCAATAGAGGACCTTTAACTGCTGAGCTACCTCCCCACCCCCTAATTTAATTCCCCTCACCCTGAGGTAGGGTCTCGCTCTAGCACAGGCTGACCTGGAATTTACTATGTAGTCTCAGGGTGGCCTCAAACTCACAGTGATCCACATACCTATGCCTCCCTAGTGTTGGGACCACCATGCTTGGCTATCCTTTTCTTTTTATTTATTTATTTATTTGAGAGCGACAGACACAGAGAGAAAGACAGAATGGGCGCGCCAGGGCTTCCAGCCTCTGCAAACGAACTCCAGACACGTGCGCCCCCTTGTGCATCTAGCTAACGTGGGACCTGGGGAACCGAGCCTCGAACCGGGGTCCTTAGGCTTCACAGGCAAGCGCTTAACCTCTAAGCCATCTCTCCAGCCCAGCTATCCTTTTCTTAATGCTTGACCACGAATAGAGGCTGACTTCCACTGTGGAAGGGAACAGTACCCACGGTTACTTAGCCAGCCCTGCAATTAAGCAGTGTGCTACTCAATAGATACGTTCGTCACTCATTGAGGGCAGCTGGCTCGGTTTGGAAATGAGGCACTCCAGTGTCAGGGGTTCAGTGAGATGTTCCTGAGCAGAGTTGTGCAAGGCAGGTTATTACAGTCATCAACCCTGGTCTGTTGAAACCTTTGGCTTATGAGTGGTTTGGGTGTGTGGTTGTCACCTTTGACCTCATTGTCTATACCTGTCCATATGACCTGGAACTTTCCTCACCAGGCCTCCACAGATCAGGTTCAGGACTCCCAACCTGCCCCGCCCTCACTACAGAGGAACACTGAACTCTTGGGTTGGGCTTCATCCCTACTTCTCTTACTGATATGTAACCCTTTTATGACATTTAAGGCACTACCAGTGTGTCGTCCAGAAATGACCTCTTTTGAATCCCAGGGATGAACGTACAGGTTATATTCTGTCATGTTTTAAAGTCCATTAAAAATATATTCAAAGCTGGGTGTGCTAGTGCATGCCTTTAATCCCAGGCAGAGGTAGGAGGATTGCTATGAGTTCAAGGCCAGCTTGAGACTACATAGTGAATTCCACGTCAGCCTGGGCCAGAGTGAGACCCTACCTTGAAACACCCTCCCCCCCCAAAAAAAAGAAGCAAGTTCAGCATTCTCAGAAATACAAAGAAGTGTTACAGGGGACTAGACCTTACCAACTGTTCCCAGGCCAGCCAGGTCCTACATCACAGCCTGAATGTTCCTTAGCGAGTACCTTCTCCTTCTCCCCTGTAAGCCCTCCAAGAAGCTACTCTGAGGCCAGAGAAGCACAGACAGGAAGGTGTTGAGACCTCAGCCAAGCCCCTTCCCCTCTCCAGGCTTTGGTTTCCCTCCTCAGAAACAGAGATTTACAGAAACAGAGCAGGTATGGAGGGACCTAAGGGGCCTGTTCACCACTCTGAACCCAAAGCCAGCCCATGACCTAGGCACTTAGCAGATACCAGGTGGATAAAGGCTTGAGTGAATGAATGAATGAATGAATGGTGGGCAGACAAGTGAGTAGGCTCAGCCCCTGGCAGAGCTGCCCCACTCCTAGTATAATCCAGAGTCAAAGTTCTCTGGCATGTGGCCCTCAGCAGGCCAAGTTCTCACGTCCCTAACCGAGAGCGCAGCTAACAATTAGGGATCAGCAAGGACTTCATAACCGTGCCCCCAGCAAGCATCATATCCTCTCCAAGGAGGGGGCTGGGAAGGCAGGGACATGAACCGCAGGTATTTCCTGGGGGTTTACTGCGGCTAGGTACTGCGCCCAGCACCTCTCAGGCCTTTGGGCATTTGATTCACACATCATCACAGGAAGCATTTTGCTGGCTGCTACTTGAAGTGACTAGGGGAGGAGGGACAGCGCTAAAGCTCGGATACATCTTTCCCAAGGCCCAAGCTCCGAATCACTTTGATAGTTGGAATCCACAAGAGTGGCTAATGGACCTCCCCACTAGAGAAGCTGGCGCTCCCAGAGGTGTGTCTGATGGAAGCTCCCTAAGTCAAGATCCTGAGGCTGCCTCCCGGCCCCCGCGGCGGGTGGCCTTTGCCGCTGCGCCGCTCAGGGCGTGGCACTACCAATAATCCCCAAGCCTGGCCTCTGGGACACTCCCTGCAACAGGGAGCTCTCTTCCATGCAGCCCTCAGCTCTGTAGGAAGCTGGCACTCCCTGCACGGCGGAGAGGGAGGGCGGGGCACAAAAGCCAGGGTCCAGGCCAGGGACCCTTTGTCGCCAGACCCAGACCCCTGCCCCATTACAGCCTCTACGCGCACCGGGACCCCGGGAAGCACCTCGGCCGCGCAGCCGCACAGTGCGCGAGCGAGCAGCTCAGAATTTCGCCCAGCTCATCGCAGCTCCACTGGGACACACCCCAAGAAATCTACATCACAACCAGACGGCTACTTACTGGTATCTTCAGACTTGTGGGGAAAGAGCTACCCAAGGAAACCCCTTGTAAGGGTGGTAAATGAACCCCCCCCCCCAGGGGAGATGTGAACACAGGTGTAGTCACCTCAGAGTAGAGACAAGAGACCCAAGCATTATTGCATCAAAATTAGGTTTGGTGAACCAATGAGTTTATTGGGGTTACTTACAAAAGCAGGGTGAGGGTGTAAAGGGGAAGGCTGAGAGGTAAAGGAAGGTAAAATCAGGAAAAGTACACCACGTGGGGCCCAAAAGCCCAATGTGGACCACATGTAGCTCAGCGTGGAAAGGAAAAAGAAAGTTCAAGGAGCTCCTGCCATGTGGGGAGCTTGATGTGGGGATAAAGAACCCATGTGGAGAGTAAGGGGGCCCACCTGCTGAGTCTGGGTCTAGGCCTAGGCGGAGTCCCTCTTGGCCTTGGCCAGGGCAGAGCCAGCCCAGGCCCAACAGAGGGTAAAACGCACCCACAGCTGGAAGTTTCCAAGTGACAGAGAGCCTGCCCTCCCCTGCCAAATGTACTTATAATTTTGGGGTGGTGGGCTGTCTTTGACCCAGGTGAACCAGAGGGTCTAGAGGCTGTTTCAGGAAAAGATTAGCTGAACTTGACCAAACGCAATGTTTAAATCCTATGAAAAACCTCCCTCCCAGGAGGAGTCCTGATTGTTCATGGAAAAACAGGCCTCTGGTTGGGGAAATGGCTTAGTGGTTAAGGCTTTTGCCTGTGATTCCACGGGATCCATATAAGCCAGCTACACAAGGGTGTGCATGTGTCTGGAGTTCATTTGCAGTGGCTGGAGGCCCTGGGGGGGGGGGTCCAGTCACCCTAACTCTATCCCCCTTCAGTCTCATCCAGCATGGGTGACAACTTCCCAACAGCTTAGATGGAGTTCTCTGTCCCTTAACTTTTCACCCTTCATATACGCAACCTTCCCCTGACACTATGAGACCTTATGCATCATTTCTTTTTCTTTTTGTTTTTTGGAGGTAGGGTTTCACTCTAGCCCAGACTGACCTGGAATTCACTATGTAGTCTCAGGCTGGCCTTGTAGTCACAGCAATCCTACCTCTGCCTCCCAAACTTTAAAGGTTAAACTTTAAAGGTTAAAGATTAAAGGTGAGAGCCACCACGCCTGGCTTTCTCTTGCATCATTTCATACAGCTGGCACAGGGGCATCTGAAGACCTTCCCCATGCCCCTCCTTCTATGGGGGAATGTCTAATGAATTGTCCTAGCTGCTTTTTTTTTTTTTTTTTTAAAGGCAGGATATTTCACTCTAGACTAGGCTGACCTGAAATTCACTATGTAATCTCAGGGTGACCTCAAACTCATGGCGATCCTCCTACCTGTGCTTGTGAAGTGATAGGATTAAAGGTATGTACCGCCATACTCAGCCCTAACGCTTTTGATAAAGCTGGAAATAGTTGTTTACTGCTGCAATTTGGGGGGGGGGTGCTATTCAATGCGGTATCTTGAGGATTTAGTATGTGGCCTGTGGCCTGGCAGGGGTGAATCTTTTTCCCATTCAAGTACTAACCAGGCCTGACTGGGGTTAATCTATCTGGTGAGGCTCTCAAAGTATGGCAGTCCAGCTGTTGGGTACATCTCTTAGTGGACAGTGCCCCCCAGAGGCTCAGATCTGTCACAGCATCTGAAAAGAGCTGTCTCCCACAGGAAAACGACCTGGCCATGCTTTCCTTCTCAGTACTTTGTTGTTGTTTTGTTTTTTTGAGGTAGGGTCTTACTCTGCCCAGGCTGACCTGGGATTCACTATGTACTCTCAGGTGGCCTCAAACTCATAGAGATCCTCCTATCTCTGCCTCCTGAGTGCTGAGATTAGAGGTGTGTGGCACCATGCCTGGCTCCCCAGTACTGTTTTTATGTAATTCAGATTGATACGGGGCTAGGAAGATAATTCTTACACCTTTTGCTTAAAAGTGCTTGCTTGCAAAGCCTGCCAGCTCGGGTTCAATTCCCAAGGCACCATGTAAAATGAATGCAAAAAGTGGCATAGCATCTGGTTTGCAGAAACAATAGCTCCTGTTGTGAGCATACACACATGTGAATAAATAAAAATATTTTTTAAAAAAGGGCTGGAGAGATAGTTTAGTGGTTAAGGTGTTTGCCTGCAAAGCCAAAGGACCACAGTTCGATTCTCCAGGACCCACATAAGCCAGAGGCACAAGGTGGCACATGTGTCCGGAGTTTGCAGTGGCTGGAGGCCCCAGTGTGCACCTTCTTTCTCTCTCTGCTTCTTTCTCTCTTTCAAATAAATAAATAAAAATAAACTTTGAACTGGGCATGGTAGTGCACTTGGGAGGAAGAGGCAGGCAGATCACTGTGAGTTCAAGGCCGCCCTAAAACTACATAATGAATTCCAGGTCAGCCTGAAATTCAATAAATAAATAAAAATTTAAAAATAGTAATAATAATCTTTAAGCTGGGTGTGGTGGCACACATCTTTTACCCCAACATTTGGGAGGCAGAGGTAGGAGGACTGCTGTGAGTTCCAGGTCAACAAAAACAAAACAAAACAAAAGATCGACCTAAATACAGAGCTAAGTAAGGATGTGCTTAGTTAAGGCTCTCTTCTCACATCAAGGGTCCAAGTGGACATGGCCTGCCTGTCACCAGTCCTAATCACTTTTTATTGTTGTTGTTGTTTTTTCGAGGTAAGGTCTCACTCTAGCCCAGGCTGACCTGGAATTCACTGTGTAGTCTCAGGGTGGCCCCAAACTCATGGCGATCCTCCTACCTCTGCCTCTTGGTAGATGGGCACTGTGTAGCAGACATCCAGAAAGCATGGCTTACCAGCACCCAGTACCTGGTGACTTGGATGTGAGCAGGGGCTATCTGGAGAAAGGATAGGGGGCTGGAGAGATGGCTTAATGGTAAAGGCGCATACCTGCAAAGCCAAAGGACCCAGATTCGATTCCCCAGGACCCATGTAAACCAGCTGCACAAGGTGTCCCAAGCATCTAGAGGTCGTTTGCAGTGGCTGGAGGCTGTGATGCACCCATTCTCTGTCGCAAATAAATAAATAAATATTAGGGAAAGGAAAGGGGCCGGGCATGGTGGTGCACGCCATTAATCCCAGCACTTGGGAGGCGGAGGTAGGAGGATCGCAGTGAGTTTGAGGCCACCCTGAGACTACATAGTTAATTCTAGGTCAGCCTGGGCCAGAGTGAGACCCTACCTCAAGAAAAAACTAAAAAAAGAAAAAGAAAAAGAAAGGGACATGCCTCTCCTGGGGTGCCTGCTGGAGGTGTGTCACTGGGAGGTGGGCAGGCCTTCGGATTTTATAGTTTAGCTCCACTTGCCAGTTCTAGCACTGAAGAAATACCATATATCTAATGTTTCTAGCTTGTATTAGTTTAGAGGAAGTACAATCAATGTATCTATAAGAAATGTAAATGTGCCTGGGACTTTCAGTGAAACAATAGATGTTGCACTTCCCTCCTCAGTGGGGGACATTCCTTTGATGGTAGCTAACAAAAACTCTTTGACTCTGAGCTTGACCCCTGTGGACAATATGTAACTATTGTATCTCAGGAGACAGCTGCCTGTACTTAATCTTATTTGACAGAGTGCTACACTCATGGATGTAAATCTCTTCCCTCTCCAAGCACAGGAGAATTCAGAGGATTGTAAAAAGTCTCTAACTCCAGTACAATCTGAGTTCAAGGCCTCTGTCTTTCTGGCCTTAGCTAGCAGAAGTCTGCACATGAATAAAGGCTCTCTCTGAAATGGATTTTTGCCTGATTTCATTCACTGACTCTATTTCCTACAACACTAGCTTGCTTTTTCTTTCCTCCTCCTTCTTTTTCTTCTTCTTCTTCTTCTTTTTTTTTTTTTGTTTTCTGAGGTACGTTTTTTTGCTCTAGCCCAGACTCACTATGGAACCCATTATGTAGTCTCAGGGTGGCCTTGAACTCATGGCGAACTCCTACCTCTGTCTCCCTCCCAAGTGCTGGGATTAAAGCCTTGCTTGCTTTTTCTACTTCTCTGATGTGATGATGTGATTCAGCTTCCTGGTCCTGACATGATGAGCCTTCCCCTCAAAACTAAGCTGAAAATAAACCCTTTTCTTCCACAAGCTACTTCTAGAAGGTCAGGTATTTTGCCCCAACAATGAGTAAGTAATTCCTCCAGATCTAAGGAGCCTGAGTCTCTGAAGCCATACCTATCCTGATTCCCTCTCCAGTTAGGTCACTGGCTCTCCACCCAGACCAAACAAAAGCCGCACAATTAGGTGAATGCTGAGCACATGTGGGATACAGGCAGTGTTGTAGATGAACTGCTGGGATGAACATCAAAACCAGACGGGTTATGGGGGGAGAGGGTTTATTCTAAGCTTACAGACCCAGGGGGAAGTTCTATCAGTGGTGGAAAAACCGCAGCAAGCAAGACAGCAGCAGCAGCAGCACACACACTAAAAAGCAGCACGCAAGAATCTACAGCTCTCTGCATAACCTTGGGCTGGAAAGCAGATCCCCTCCCAACATACCTTATGGCTGGATCCCAGAATCCATCCACCCCCAGTGACTCCTCCCTCAGCCAGGTGGCTGGAGATCCAAGTTATAAGCTTTAAAACACCTGAGTCTATGGGGGACACACATTCAAACCACCACAGGCAAGAAGGTGTCATATGGGCAGGAGAGATGGCATACTGGTTAAGCACTTGCCTGTGAAGCCTAAGGACCCCAGTTTGAGGCTTGATTCCCCAGGACCCACGTTAGCCAGATGCACAAGGGGGCATATGCGTCTGGAGTTTGCAGTGGCTAGAGGCCCTGGTGTGTGCCCATTCTCTCTCTCACTTTCTCTGTGCCTCTTTCTCTGTCTGTTACTTTCAAATAAATAAACATAAAACAGAAAAATTTAAAAAAAAGGTGTCATATGACACAAATTGGTCAAAGTCTTGGTCTCTAGTGCCCAATGTGGTAGGGTCTGGTGAAAGGCCTCTGTGTGGTATCCAGGTCAGGAATCTGGGAACAGGAGCCAGATGGACAGGGCTCTGGTTATGGCTCAGACAATAATTCGCTGTGACACTGACAGGCTGCTTCTCCCGAGTCTGCTTCTTCGTCCACAGAACGGGACTGTAACGGACCCTATCTCATAAGGAGTTTGTGACAATGCTATGAAGAAATAGTGAGAAAGCTGGGCATGATGGCACATGCCTTTAATCCCAGCACTAGGGAGGCAGAGGTAGGAGGATCACCATGAGTTCAAAGCCACCCTGAAACTATGTGGTGAATTCCAGGTAAGCCTGGGCTAGAGCAAGACCCTACCTCAAAAAAAAAAAAAAAAAAACCCTAAACAAACAAACAAAAAATGACAATAAATGCTGGGGAGGATATGGAAAAAGAGGACCCCTTATACTGTTGGTGGGAATGTAAATTGGTACAGCCATTGTGGAAATCAATGTGGAGGTTCCTGAGACAGCTAAAAATAGATTTACCATATGACTCAGCTATATATAACACTCCCAGGGATATATTCTAAGGACTTTGTTCACTACCTTAGAGATACTTGCACATCCATGTTTGTTGCCGCTCTATTCACAATAGCTAGGAAATGGAACCAGCCTAGATGTCCCTCTACTGAGGAATAGATAATGAAGATGTGGTACATTTATATAATTGAGTTCTATTCAGCAGTAAAGAAAAATGAAATTTAGAAATTTACAGGGAAATGGATGGATCTGGAAAATATAGTAAGTAAGGTAACCCAGGTCCAGAGAGCCAAACACTGCATGTTTTCTCTCATATGTGGATCCTAACTGCACATGTTTAGACTTGTATGTAAGCTGGCGTAAAAATTGGTAGCAGAGGCCAGTAAGCTAGAAAGGGGCTATAATACAGAAAGGAGAGGGGAGGACTTAAGGGAATGCTATTGTATATATGTAAGTGGACAAGTAGGTTACTGGGGTGGAATGGCCTAAGTGAGGTCAGGGGAAGAGTCTGAGAAAGCGTGTGGGGGAGGGTTAATCAAAATTTAAGAGGGTTTGGACTGAAGGAGAGTGGAATTGTGAAGGCAAAAGTGGGGGAGGAGCAAAGGAGTTATCATGGCTTATTGTCTCTAATTATGAATATTGTCAATAAAAAAAGCAGCATGCCAAGAGGTTCTCTTTCTGAGGCAAAAATCATAAGCCACTCACTTATTCTAATGTCATGATTCCCACACTGTTTATCTGCATGATAATTAAGAAAATCAGAAGTGGGGCTGGAGAAATGGCTTAGCAGTTAAAGCGCTTGTGTAAAAAGCCAAAGGACCCAGGTTTGATTTCCCAGGACCCACAAATAAAAGGTGGTGCATGTGTCTGGAGTTTGTTTGCAGCCACTGGAGGCCCTGGGACACCCCATTCATTCATTCTTTCTCTTTCTCGCAAATAATTAAATAAAATTAAAAAAAGAAAGAAAATCAGAAGTGAGCCATACTTGGTGGCACATACCGTTAGTCCCATATATTCATCCTGAAATTTTTTTCCAAGGTAGGGTCTCACTCTATCCCACTGACTTGGGACTTACTATAGTCCCAAAGCTGGCCTCAAACTCACAGCCATCCTCCTACCTCTGCTTCCCAAGTGCTGCAATGAAATGTGTGCTACATGGGTACTGGGGAATCAAACTTGGGATGTCGGGCTTTGCAAGCAAGTACTTTAACCACTGAGCAATCTCTCCAGCCCTCCCTCCCTTCTTCCTTCTTTCTTTTTTTCCGAGGTAGGGTCTCACTCTAGACTAGGCTGACCTGGAATTCACTATGTAGTCTCAGGCTAACCTCAAATTCACAGCGATCCTCCCACCTCTCCCTCCCAAGTGCTGGGATTAAAGGTGTGCATTTTTATTTATTTGAGAGTGACAGACAGAAAGAAGCAGATAGAGAATAGGTGTGCCAGGGCCTCCAGCTACTGAAAACGAACTCCAGATGCGTGCACCCCCTTGTGCATCTGGCTAATGTGAGTCCTGGGGAATTGAGCCTCGAATTGGGGTCCTTAGGCTTCACAGGAAAGCACTTAACTGCTAAGCCATCTCTCCAGCCCCGTTTTTTTTTTTTTTTTTTTTTTTTTTTGAGGTAGGGTCTTGCTCTATCCCAGGCTGACCTGGAATTCACTATGTAGTCTCAGGGTAGCCTTGAACTCATGGTGATCCTCCTACCTCTGCTGGGATTAAAGGCGTGTGCCACCATGCCCAGCTTCACCTTTTTTAAAAAATTATATTTTATTTAGTTATTTATTTGAGATAGAGAGAGAGTGGGTGTGCCAGGGCCTCCAGGCAGTGGAAATGAACTCCAGGCACATGCACCCTTGCGTGTCTGGCTTATGTGGGAACTGGGGAATCAAACCTGTGTCCTTAGGCCTCATAGGCAAATGCCAAAACTGCTAAGCCATCTCTTCAGCCCCAACTTTTAAAAAAAATTTTATTTCTATTTGAGAGAGAGAGAGAGAGAAAGAAGGAGAGAGGGAGAGAGAGAGAGAGAGAGGAAGAGATTGAGCACACAGGGCCTCCAGCCATTGCAAATCAACTCCAGATGCATGAGCCCCCTTGTGCATTTGGCTTACGTGGGTCCTGGGGAATTGAACTGAGGTCTTTTGACTTTGCAAGCAAACACCTTACCCACTAAGCCATCTCTCCAGCCTTAAATTTCCTTTTTATATGAAAATGTTTGGGAAAATGAAAATTTTCTCCTAAATGTAGACTAACTGGATTATCCAGAATGTGAAGGCAGCAATACAGGACAAAACTGAAGGTTCAACCATCATATAAGCTTTGAGCAAGTTGTAAAGAGTTTAATGAACTGCCAAAAGGTTTATAAAAGATTAACCTTAGGTTGAAAAGAGAGCTCAGGAGTTGAAGGGGCTTGCTTTGTAATGCCTGATAGCCTGGGTTCAATTACCCAGTACCCACAAAAGCCAGATACACAAAGTGGCATGTGTCTGGAGTTCATTTGATATAGCAGGAGGACCTGGCGCACCCATCCTCTCTCTAGTAAATAAATACTTAAAAAATTAAGCTCAAACTGAGAGCAGTGGCTCAAGCCTATAATCTCAGAATGTGGGATACTAAAGTAGGTGGATTGCTCAGTTTGAGGCCAGCCTGGGCTATGCAGTGAGTTCCAGATCAGTTGGGACTAGAGCGAGACCTTATTTCAAACAAGCAAAGATTAACTTCATGAAAGGAATTCTGAATTTAACCATGGGGAAAATATTGAAGACAGCTACATGCAGAGGAATGAACAGAGATTCGTATGTGTCACCCTGCACAAAAATCAACTCAATGGACAAAGACTTGATTTTTTTTTTTAAATGCACATTTTGCAGCTAGTTTTATATGGGTGCTGGTAAATTGAACCCTGGCTGACAGGCTTTGCAAACAAGTACCTTCAATGACTGAACCATCTTCCCAGATTAACATGTGCACCACCATGCCTGGCTAGACAAAGACTTTAACATGAGACTTAAAACTCAAACTGATAGAGGAAAAAAATAGGAAAACTTCAAGATATAGGAATGGAGGGCTGGGGAGATGGCTCCGTGGAGAAAGTGGTTGCTGCTCAAATCTGAATTCCAGAGTTTGATCCTGCTCAGATCTCTCATAATAAACTGGAAGCTGTGGTGGGCGTCTGTAATCCCAGCACATTGGCAGGAAGGTGGGATGCAGTCAGGAAAATTTCCAGAAAGCTGACAGTGAGCACAGCAAAAGGAAACAGCAGAGTGAGATCCAGAGAGAAACCCTGACTCAAAATGAGGCAGAATGGGACCTCATAAAATTAAAAAACGGTGTGGTTGCACATGCCTGTAATCCAGCACTCAGAAGCAAAGGTAGGAGGACTGCTGTGAGTTCAAGGCCACCCTGAGACTACATAGTGAATTCCAGGTCAGCCTGGGCTACAGCAAGATCCTATCTTGAAAAACAAAACAAAACAACAACAAAAAACCCAGAAAGAAAACTGATGACAGCCAGGCATTGTGGCACAAATCTTTAAGCCCAGCACACAAGTGAATCACTGTTGAGTTCAGGGCCAGCCTGGGGCTATATAGCAAGTTCAAGGTCAGCCTGGGCTAGAGCATAAAACTACCTTGAACCCCCCCCCCCAAAAAAAAACAAACCAAAAACAAAAACACCACCACCACCAATAACAAAGCAAGCAAGCAAACTGACAACAAATGGTGGTGAGGGTGAGGAAACAGGAGGAACCCTTAATTCACTGTTGGTCAAGTGTGAACTAGTACAGCCACTATGGAAATTAGTGTGGAAGTTTCTTTAAAAGCTAAAAATAGAACCACTGTATGACCCAGCTAGACCAGTACTGGGCATCTGAACAACTCATAGCTTACACAGAAACATTAGTTCGTTTAGTTCGTTACTGTTTCTGGCTGCACTCTTCACAACAGCTAGGAAGTGCAGTCAGCGGATATGTCCATCAGGTGAGGAACGGAGAATGAAAATGTGGGGCTTGCACATAATGGAATTCCATTCAGCCATGAAAAACAATGAAATTGGCTGGAAAATGAATGGCACTGGAAAATATTATATCGAGGTAACCCAGGCTCAGAAAGACAAACACTGCATGTTAGGGAAGGAAGCAGATCTTAAGTGACATGAAAGCGGGGAGCCACTGGGGGTGCGAGAGTGAAAGCAGAGTAGGGACAGGTAAAGAGATGGGATAGAGGCGGGGAGGGGAGAGGCTTAGCCAAACTAAGTACATGATTTAATAAATTAAATTTTATTTTCTGCCTCTGGGATGCTGGGATTAAAGGTGTGGGATCACCATGCCTGGCCAAAACAAAAAAATTAAAAAACAGTTTTTTGTTTTTTTTTTGCTGCAAAAGCATGAGGTTTTATTCGGGAAACCAGAGCTCTGGGGTTGACACGTATCTCATGCAGGAGACAGAGGAGTCGACCCTGAGCCCTATTGGGTATTTCTTTTTTTTTTTTTTAATTTATTTTTATTTTATTTCTTTTAAAATTTTTATTAACATTTTCCATGATTATAAAATATATCCCATGGTAATTCCCTCCCTCCCCACCCCCACACTTTCCCATTTGAAATTCCATTCTCCATCATATTACCTCCCCATTACAATCATTGTAATTACATATATACAATATCAACCTATTAAGTATCCTCCTCTCTTCCTTTCTCTACCCTTTATGTCTCCTTTTTAACTTACTGGCCTCTGCTACTAAGTATTTTCATTCTCATGCAGAAGCCCAGTCATCTGTAGCTAGGATCCACATATGAGAGAGAACATGTGGCGCTTGGCTTTCTGGGCCTGGGTTACCTCACTTAGTATAATCCTTTCCAGGTCCATCCATTTTTCTGCAAATTTCATAACTTCATTTTTTTTTACCGCTGAGTAGAACTCCATTGTATAAATGTGCCACATCTTCATTATCCACTCATCTGTTGAGGGACATCTAGGCTGGTTCCATTTCCCAGCTATTATAAATTGAGCAGCAATAAACATGGTTGAGCACGTACTTCTAAGGAAATGAGATGAGTCCTTTGGATATATGCCTAGGAGTGCTATAGCTGGGTCATATGGTAGATCAATCTCTAGCTGTTTTAGGAACCTCCACACTGTTTTCCACAATGGCTGGACCAGATTGCATTCCCACCAGCAGTGCAGAAGGGTTCATTTGTAAAAAACAATTAAAAAAAAATTTTTTTTTTAATTTGAGAGTGACAGACACAGAGAGAAAGACAGATAGAGGGAGAGAGAGAGAATGGGCGTGCCAGGGCTTCCAGCCTCTGCAAACGAACTCCAGACGCGTGCGCCCCCTTGTGCATCTGGCTAACGTGGGACCTGGGGAACCGAGCCTCGAACCGGGGTCCTTAGGCTTCACAGGCAAGCGCTTAACCGCTAAGCCATCTCTCCAGCCCTAAAAAACAATTTTTTTTTTTGTTGTTTGGTTTTTCGAGGTAGGGTTTCATTCTATCCCAGGCTGACCTGGAATTTACTATGTAGTCTCAGGGTAGCCTGGAACTCAAGGTGATCATCCTATCTCTGCCTCCAGAGTGCTGGGATTAAAGGCGTATGCCACCACACCTGGCTTAAAAAATTTTTCTTTTAAATATTACTTATTCATTTGTTTGTTTGGATTTTCTCATTATCTGCAGTATTATTAGATGTATCAGTCAATCTTATGTTATATATCTTCAGTGTAGGAGCATAGGGTGCTAGGTGTGCCTCATAAAACTCTCAGAGTAATTACTAAAGTGATCCTAGATGTTGGGTTTGCCTGCTATGAGAGTATTCAAGTAGACTGAGTGGAACAAAATACAGGCAGATTCTAAAATTTAACTGAACAATGTACACATTCAATGAAAAACAGCACAGAGTATATATGCAAGAGTAGGCATTATGACAACCAGCTCCTCTAACAAAGTCACTGTCCCTTAGGATGTGTGGTGTCCCACACCCTTAATCCTGTCAACAAGGAGGCTAAGATTTCTGGTCTGTTAAGGGTTCTAAATCAGCTTATGACCATGTGAGATCCTTCCCAAATGAATGACAGAAGAGGAAACAAAGCCAGTATAAATCATGAAGCAACAAATGACAAGCCCAAAATATAGCTTATTTAAGAATGGCAAATCTGACCACCCATCAGATTTAACATATTCTTTATCTTGACATGGAAAATGCAATTAGCACTTCCGGTTCAGGCCTATATAACAGGCTTATTTGGTGGGTACTGACCCGGTGTAATCCCAGTTACCTTTTGGGATGGTTTTGGTCTCAATTATGCTGCACTCCTGCTTGGGTCCCTCTTTGCTGTGCTGTGGGCTCAGGTAGGCTGGCTGGGTTGCAGCTAGTCACCTGTGCTGGGTGTTATGTAGGTGAGCGCCCCCCTCTGGTGCTTGCGTGCTCTTGCACTGGAGGAGGGGAGGCTGTAGTAGGGTGTCTGAAGTTCTCCTGCTGGTCCTCACAATCCTCTTCCTCACAGGGGGCTCCTCTGTTGTTCCCTGTTGTCCTCCCTTCACGTTTCTTGAGTTTGCGTTCAGGCTGGTGTGAGTGCAGAATCCCCTCCCCTGGCATTTCCTGTGGCTCAGGCTGAGCCTTGTGGCTGTGGCTATACAGAACCTGGTCTTGCCACTGCTGGAGCCGCTTCTGCGGACTCTAGATGCTCTGGATCTCTCCTGCTTCTCTGCTGCAGTTGATAATTTCTTACACTCCTCACTTTTTTGTAGAATGTTTTTTGCTGGGTTTATTTTTGGCTTTTTCTCCCCTAGGCTGCTTTGGAGTGGTTCCTACATGGCCTTCTTAACTAGAAGTCTCCAGACCATTTCTTTGCTTTTTTTTTTCTTTCTTTCTTTTTTGGTTTTTCGAGGTAGGGTCTCACTCTGGCCCAGACTGACCTGGAATTCACTATGGAGTCTCAGGGTGGCCTTGAACTCACGGCAGTCCTGATACCTCTGCCTCCGGAGTGCTGGGATTAAAGGCGTGCACCACCATGCCCAACTAGACCATTTTCTATCCATTTATTTATGAGCACAGACAGACATAAGAGAAAGAGCATGCCACTTCTAACCACTGCAAGCGAACTCTAGACACCTGCACCACATTGTGCATTTGGTTTACGTAGGTACTGGGGAATCGAAGCTGGGTCCTTAGGCTTCACAGGCAATGGCCTTAACCATTAAGCCATCTCTCCCTTAAAATTTTTTTTGGCTGGAGATAGCTTAGCGGTTAAGGCCCATGCCTGTGAAGCCTAAGGACCCAGGTTCGATTCTCTAGGTCTCACGTAAGTTAGATGCACAAGGTGGTACATGTATTTGGAGTTGGTTTGCAGTGGCTAAAGGCCCTGGCATGCCCATTCTCACACTCTCTCTCCCTCTAATAAATAAATAAATAATCTTAAACTAGGCGTGGTGGCGCATGCCTTTAATCTCAGCACTCGGGAGGCAGAGGTAGGATTGCCATGAGTTTGAGCCACCCTGAGACTACATAGTGAATTCTAGGGCTGGAGAGATGGCTTAGTAGTTAAGCACTTGCTTGTGAAGCCTAAAGACCCTGGTTTGAGGCTCAATTCTCCAGGACCCATGTTAGCCAGATGCACAAGGGGGTGCATGCATCTGGAGTTCGTTTGCAGTGGCTAGAGGCCCTGGTGCACCCATTCTCTCTGTCTGCCTCTTTCTCTCTATTTGTGTGCTCTCAAATTAATAAATGAGCAAAAAATTAAAAAAAAAAAACAAAACAAAACCAAAAACATAGTGAATTCTAGGTCAGCCTGGGCCAGACTGAGACCCTACCTAGAAAAACCAAACCAAACCAAACCAAAACAAAACAAAACCCTTAACAAAGGGATTCCTGGAAGGGATTCGGTAGGTGGAAGAGGATGGAGGGAGGGGATTGTTTGTATTTATGGAAGTTGTTAAGAAAAAAGTTTTAGGTGGCACATGTGTTTGGAGTTTGTTTGCAGTGGCTGGAGGCCATGGTATACCCATTCTCTCTTTCTCTCTGCCTCTTTTTGTCACTCAGATAAATAAATAAGCCAGGCATGGTAGTGCATACCTTTAATCCCAACACCCTGGAGACAGAGTTAAGAGGATTGCTGTGGGTTCAAGACCAGCCTGAGACTACATAGTGAATTCCAGGTCAGCCTGGGCTAGAGTGAGATCCTACCTCAAAAACCAAAACACAAAGAAAACTTACACATTTTTCCAAAAAGCGAAGAACACAAAGCTGTGGGAGCCACACTGGCATGTCTCACTCCTGATTTCACCTGCTTCTCCTCCACGCAGAGCACAATCTTGGGCTCAAACCCATGCTCTGCCACTTACCATTGTGTGAGCCTAAGCAAGTCATTTGTCTGACTCAGTTTCCCCATCTGCAAGAAGTGGTAGTAACACTAGCTCCTCACAGACTGCATAGAAATGATGGCCATAAGGCCCAGCATGAGTAAGCCTGATCTAATCCAAGGCCAGCTGCCTCTCTCCCAGGCAGGACTGGGGGGAGGGGACATTAGAAGACAGGGATCAGAATCACACCCAGAGATTCTCATGTTTATTAAGCAAGGGGACACATACATCCATACAGAAGCACCTCTGAGACACCTAGGAACCTGGGAGCTGGAAATACCAGTTCCACTTGTCCTCTTCTCTAAGATCCATTCTGAACTTAATTTGGCTCTTCAGAAAAGGGTTTCTCAGAAAACCAAGCAGGTGCACTGACTGGGCTGTCTGCTTCTCAATGTCCCCATCAGTCTGTCCCTGTGGGCCTTAGACAAGTCTATAAGCTTCTGCTCAGTCATTCATGTCCAGTCCAAATTCTGGATACAACTCCTTGGTGGTGACACCTCGGATCACAGCTGAAAGGAAGGAAATAAAGAAGGATTACTATGTAGTGGAGAGGAGTGGCAGAACAGTGAAAACCTGGGACTAGGGACACTGCCTTGACTCTCCCAGGACACTACCTCTGGCTTGCAGCCAGTGTGCAGACTCACACCTTGCCCAATTGGCCAAGGCCCCGTTTTCCTCAAGTGTCATCCCTGTGAGCATGGCCTGGCCACCACATACCAACCAAATGTTCAAGGGTTGGTCTGCAGTACTTGACTCTCCTCGAAGTCACCTCATTTTTCAGAGTGAAACGAAGCTCTCCTAGACTCCTTTACCACACAGAGCAGCAAGTCATCTGCTTAGAATGTCAATCATCTCCCATGCCTGAACACCTGAGCTATTGAGGGCTTCCAGCCAACCCTTCAAGTTTGCAGCCCAGGGATCCAGTTCCTCCTGCTGCTCTCCCTAACAGACCTGTCATTTCTCTGCTGGGAAAAGTCTCTTTACAGGCCTCCGCCCAGAACCTTATCTTGCTTCCTCCTACCACATCATCTTATTTAGACTACTACTCCTTCTTTTTCTTGGTTTTCTTACTCTAGCACAGGCTGACCCAGAATTCACTTTGTAGACTTCAGCTGGCCTCACACTCATAGCCATCCTTCTACCTCTGCTTCCCCAGTGCTGAGACTAAAGGCATGTACCACTATGCTCAGCTCCCTCTTTTCTGATAGGGTCTTGGTGCATCTCAGGCCTCCAACTCATTATGTAGCTGAGGATGAGCTTGAACTTCTGATGCTCCAGTCAACACCTTTCTAGTACTAGGATTCCACCATTGTTTTCCCTTGCTGTTTCTTTCATAGTACTTAACATAGTATATCACTTTGTGTTATCTACGGACTGATCACTCTGCCCACTCTAAACACTAAAACCCAGACAATATGAGGATAAGCTTTCCAGTGTCCCTTTTATAGTGTCACATCTTATAGAGTATCTAGCATAGAGAAAGTGCCCAATAAATACTTACTGAGGGCTGGAGAGATGGTTCGGTGATTAAAGTGCTTGCCTGGAAAGCCTAACAACCTGGGTTTGATTCCCCAGTACCTACATAAAGCCAGATGCACAAAATAGTGCATTAGTCTGGAGTTCATTTGCAGTAGCTTTGGAGGCCCTGGTGTGCCTGTTCTGTCTGTCTCCCCCTGCACCCCCACCTCTCTCTCTCTGCTTGCAAATAAATATATAAAACATATTAAAAAAAATACTAGCCAGGCTGGGCATGGTGGCACATGCCATTAATCCTATCACTCAGGAAGCAGAGGTAGGAGGGTTGCTGAGAGTTCGAGGCTACCCTGAGACGACATAATGAATTCCGGGTCAGCCTGGACAAGAGTGAGACCCTACCTTGAAAAACCAACCAACCAACCAACCAAACAACAACAAACTAGCCAGGCATGATGGCACACCTTTAAGCCAAACATTTGGTAGGCAGTGGTAGAAGGATTGCTGTTGAGTTCGAGACCAGCCTGAGACTAATTCCTGGGCTAGAGCAAGACCTTACCTCAAAGAGCCAAAACAAAAACAAAAACAAAAACAAAAACAAAAATGAAAAAGGGGCTGGAGAGATGGCCTAGCAGTTAAGGTGCTTGCCTGCGAAGCCTAAGAACCCAGGTTTGATTCTCCAGTATCCACATATAACAGATGCACAAGGTGGCACATGCATCTGGAGTTCGTTTACAGTGGCTGGAGGCCCTGATGCACCCATTCTCTCTGTCTCTCTGTAATAAATAAGTTTCTAAAATCAAAGAAACAAACTCTGAGTACACAGAAAAGGGTTATGTCTCAGGCTCTAACATCTGGAAATGACAGAACTCCAGATGATTCTAACAAGAATGTTCTCAGTTTTGTTTAGGAGACAAGGTCTCTTTGTGTAGCCAAGGCTGCCCTCTAACTCTCCATCCTCTTGCTTCAGCCTCTAGAAAGCTAGGATTACAGGCATGCATGTGCCTCTATGCCTGATTTTTTAAAATATATTTCTTTTTAGGGATGGAGGGATGGCTTCAAGTTAAGGCACCAGCCTGTAAAGCAAAATAACCCATGTTTGATTCCCCAGGACCCGCATAAGCCAGATGCACAAGGTAGCACATACTTTTGGAGTTCATTTGCAACAGCCAAAGGCCCTGGTGTGCCCATTCTCCATCTGCCTCTTTCTCTCTTAAATATAAGTAAAAAATAAAATATAAACACTTTTAAAAATTTATTTGTGGGGCTGGAGAGATGGCTTAGCGGTTAAGCGCTTGCCTGTGAAGCCTAAGGACCCCGGTTCGAGGCTCGGTTCCCCAGGTCCCACGTTAGCCAGATGCACAAGGGGGCGCACGCGTCTGGAGTTCGTTTGCAGAGGCTGGAAGCCCTGGCGGGCCCATTTTCTCGCTCTCCCTCTGTCATTCTCTCTGTGTCTGTCGCTCTCAAATAAATAAATAAATAAAATTAAAAAAAAATTTATTTGTGGTGGGAGCGAAACCAACGCCTGGCTTGGAGCAGCAGCCGCTGAGTGGCAACAGGGTTTGGCAGCCTTTCTACAACCAACAGACAAAGAAGAGTGACACTTCCCGAAATCTCTGACAATGAAGAGAGTTTAAATGATAGAGAGACCAAAAATGGCCAGAAAGGCAGGTGGTTGTGGTGGTGAGACAGGGTCTCAGTGCATTACAGGTTGGCCTCAAACATGAGGTCCTCTTGCCTTAACAGCCTGCCAGGATTACAGGTCTCTGGCTGGTGTTGCTTCCACCTGTCCACAATCATGGGGAATAATCTTTGCGAACCTCTTCAAGGGCCTTTTTGGCAAAAAAGAAATGTGCACCCTCAGGGTAGGCCTGGATGCTTCAGGGAAGTCAAGAATTCTGTACAAATTGAAGCTGGGTGAATGGTGACCACCATTCCCACTATAGGTTTCAGCGTGGAGACTGTTGAGTACAAGAACATCAGCTTTACTGTGTGGAACTTGGGTGGCCAGGACAAAACCAGGCCACTGTGGTGCCACTACTTCCAGAACACTCAAGGCTTGATCTTCATAGTGGGCAGCAATGACACAGAGCCCCCATGCTTGATTTAAAAAAGAGATTATTTATTTGGGAGAGAGAGAAACAAAGAGGCAGGTAGAGCTAGAGCATGGGCATGCCAGGGCCTCTAGCCACCAGTTTGCATAGAGTCACGTGTGGTCTTGTGCATTCAGCTTTGTGTGAGTACTGGGAAATCTAGGTCCTTTGGCTTTGCCTGCAAGCACCTTAACTGCTAAGCCATTTCTCTAGCCCCTCACCCCCCCTTTTTTTCTTCAAGGTAGGGTCTCACTTTAGGCCAGGCTGATCTGGAATTCACTTTGTAATCTCAAACAGCAATCCTCTTACCTCTGCCTCCCCAGTGCTGGGATTAAAGGTATGTGCCACCATGCCTAG
Source organism: Jaculus jaculus (assembly GCF_020740685.1). Classification (NCBI taxonomy): domain Eukaryota; kingdom Metazoa; phylum Chordata; class Mammalia; order Rodentia; family Dipodidae; genus Jaculus; species Jaculus jaculus. The sequence goes on from NC_059102.1 coordinate 124,836,548, forward strand.
CCTCTTCCTTCCTTTCTTTTTTTGAGGCAAGCCAAGAAACTAGCCTTTTTTTAATGAGAGAGAGGGTGGGGGGGGGGAGAGTAAGAATTGGTGTACCAGGGCCTCTAGCCACTGTAGTTGAATTCCAGACACGTGCACCCCCCACTTATGAGCATATGCAACCTTGTGCATGAATCACCTTGTGCGTCTGGCTTATGGGGGATCCTGGGGAGTTGTACATGGATCCTTAAGCTTTACAGGCAAGTGCCTTAACCGCAAAGCCATATCTCTAGCACCCCCCCATTTTTTTTGTTGTTGTTTGTTTTTTTCTGAGGTAGGGTCCCACTCTAGCTCAGGCTGACCTGGAATTCACTATGTAGTCTCAGGGTGGCTTTGAACTCACAGCGATCCTACCTCCTGAGTGCTGGGATTAAAGGCATGTGCTACCACATTTGGCTTCCCCCCACCTTTTTTTGAGACAAGGTCTACCTACACAGCCCATGCTTGGCTGGAACCCGGGGTGGCCTTGAACTTGTAATCCTTCTGCCTCAGCCTCGAGAGTGCTGGGATTCACAGGTATGTACCATATTTGGCTATACATCCTTTTTTTGTTGTTGTTCACGTTTATTTATTTATTTGAGAGTGACAGAGAAAGAGGCAGAGAGAGAGAGAAAATGGGCATGCCAGGACTTCCAGCCACTGCAAACGAACTCCAGACGTGTGTGCCCCCTTGTGCATCTTGCTAACATGGGTCCTGGAGAATTGAGCCTCAAACCAGAGTCCTTAGGCTTCACAGGCAAGTGCTTAAATGTTAAGCCATCTCTCCAGCCCTGCACATCCTTTCTTCTCGGGCCCTGGTCACTCTTCAGTCATCCACATTTCCCTCCTGCTTTCTTCTTCCCTTCCTCTGGCATACATACTCCAGTGAAACACAGAGAAACACTTTGTGCTATGGAATGGGATGCTTGCTGATGGAGGTTTCTGCAACAAGCGCTGAAACTCATGTAGCAACTGGGTAGACACCCCTCTCTCTGAAGACCACCATCCCATTGGCGCTGAGCACAGAGCCTATCTGGGCCAGTTGAAGGGACTACTGAGTTTGTATGAGGTCACCTATATATTTCCTTACCTCCAAGCCAGCCCTACCTCCAAAGCAGGCTACCCTAGCCAGCCCAGATATACAGGTATTTGCTTTGGTTCAAAGTCTCTCGATAGCAAGATTTGGTAGGAGGTGGAACAAAATCCCACATTAAATCACAAGGGATCACCCTGGACCTTCTATCTGTTTATCAAACCAGCACTGGAGGCAGATGGTATCTCAATAGGACCCCTCGGTCCACAGGCTTGCGGCTCTGTTCAAGGCGGCTCCAAAGCAGGCCTGGTGTTTGAGAAATCCCCAGGATTTGAGTAAGGGCTGCAATGCTGCATTGCTGAGCAGTGCGGGGGGTGGGTGGCGGTGGATAGAGGCTGATGATAAGAGGGGCTGGGGCAGAGAAGTAGAACAGTTGAGAACATGAAACAGTTGGCAAGTCAGGGAGCCCAGGAACAAAATCCAATACCCTTAGGCAGGAGGAAGCCACCTTCTAATCCCTTGAGGCCCCTCAGGAGCCTGCTGCTCACCTAGCTTGCCCAGCAGCATCTGCCCTATATCCTTGATGTCATTGTACTCATGGAGCTGGGAGATGTGGTCCTCTAGTTCATCCACATTGTAGCCTCTGGGGAGGGATGGAGAAAAATACAGGAAGGATGCTGTTAGGTATGCTGATGAGGACCCCGACAGACAGTGACAGTGAAGCATCTGTTTAGCCAAAGTTCACTACAGATCTACTAGATGCTAGACCCAGGAGATAGTGATGGCAAGACAGACCCTGCCTTCCTGAAACTTACAGCAGGGCAGGAGATCTGCCTAGCCCTTCACTCCTAGTAAGCCTGTATTATGCCCTAAGGGAGGATCCCAAGCCATGTTGGTACTACATGACCTGGCCACAACTGAGGGATTCACAAATGGGTACATGATCCTGGTAACCTGTACCACTCAGTCTCTGTCACTCTGTTTGAAGTGATGGGCATGGGGAAAAACCCCATTGCAGGAGAGAGTCCAGGTACAGCCAGGGGTAGAACCCAGAATATAGCTCTAGAGAGAGACCAGGAGCCATGGTGGCCGTTCCTGACAGCTTTCTAGATCCCAGTCTTGGCTTTCCCCAGCCTAATTACCACCCTTTCAGAGAGGCTGCTGAGAACTGAATCCAGTGGTAGGGATTTTATGCCAAATTCATGCACCTGGGTTGCAGTTATTGGGCATTAATTAAAAGTTAAATTTTGTGGGCTGGAGGGATTGCTTAGTGGTTAAGGTGCTCACCTGCAGAGCAAAAGGACCCAGGGTCCGATTCCCCAGGACCCATGTAAGTCAGATGCACAAGGTGGCACATGCATGCCCATTCTCTCTCTATCTTTCTCTTTCTCTCAAAAGAAAAAAAAAAAAAAAACAAAAAACAGTTAAAATTTGCCAGGTGTGGTAGCACATGCCTTTAGTCCCAGCACTTGGGAGGTAGAGGCAGAAGGATTGTTGTGAGTTTGAGGCCACCCTAAGACCATATAGTAAATTCCAGGTCAGCCAGGGCTAAAGCAGGACCCTACCTTGAAAAATTAAAAAAAAAAAAAAAAAAAAGTTAAATTTTAAGCTAAGTGTGGTAGCACACATCTTTAACCTTAGACCAGCCTGAGCTATAGGGTGAGTTCCTGGGTAATACCCTATCTTGAAAAGCAAAAACTAACAAGAATAAAATCAAAATTGAAATAAAAGTTAAATTTTTGGTTGCTGTTAGCATACTGCTTGGGATCTATCTCAAGGCCTTAAGTATGCTAGGTACTCACTCTATCACAGAGAAACACTTAAGAGCTGAAAAGTTTTTTTTTTTCCTTTTTTTTTTAAGGTAGGATCTCACTCTAGTCCCGGCTGACCTGGAATTCACTATGTAATGTCAAGGTGGCCTCAAACTCATGGAAATCCTACCTCTGCCTCCCAAGTGCTGGGATTAAAGGCATGCACCACCACGCCAGGGTGGTTTTTTTTTTTTTTTTGCTTTTCGGTTTTTTGAGGTAGGGTCTCAATCTAGCCCAGGCTAACCTGGAATTCACTATGGAGTCTCAGGGTGGCCTCGAACTCATGGCAATTCTCCTACCTCTGCCTTCCGAGTGCTAGGATTAAAGGCGTGCGCCACCATGCCTGGCCCGCCTGGCTTATTTAAAAAAAAATTATTTTTATTTGCTTATTTGCAAGCAGAGAGAGATAGAAGAAACAGAGAGACAGAATAGGCACACCTGGGACTTCAGCAGCTACAGACAAACTTCAGATATATGTGCCATTTTGTGCATCTGGCTATATGTGGGTATTGGAGAACTAAGCCTTGGTTGTTAGGTTTTGCAGGTAGGCGCTTTAACTGCTGAGCCATTCCTCCAGCCCCCAAATATTTTATTTTATTATTACCACTTTTTAAAATATTTTTATGTATTGGTTTGAGAGCCAAATACAGAGACAGAGAGAAAGTGTTTAGACAGCCTCTTGCCACTACAAACAAACTCCAGAAGCATACGTCACACTGTGGATATGACTAAATGAGTACTTGGGAATTGAAACCGGGCCAGCAGGCTTTGCAAGCAAGAGCCCTTAACTGCTGTACCATCTCTTCAGCTCCCCTAAAGTTATCTTGTTCGTTTTTTTCGAGGTAGGGCCTCACTCCAGTTCAGGCTGACCTGGAATTCACTATGTAGTCTCAGGGTGGCCTCGAACTGATGGCGGTCCTCCTACCTACCTCCTTAGTGCTGGGATTAAATGTGTATGCCACCATGCCCAGCCCTAAAGTTATCTTAATCACACTCTATCAAAAGATTTACTCAGGGAGCTGGAGGGGATGGTCTAGTAGTTAAGGCGGTTGACTGCAAAGCCAAAGGACCCAGTTTCAATTCCCAGGGACCCACGTTAGCCAGATGCACAAGGGGACACATGTGTCTGCAGTTCATTTGCAGTGGCTGGAGGCCCTGGCATGCCCATTCTCTCTCTCTCTTTCTCTGTCTGTCACTTTCAAATAAATAAATAAACATAAAACAATTTTTTTTTTAAAAAAGACTTTCTCAGAAAGCTAGGCATAGTTGTCCATACCTGTATTCCCAACTTTTGGGAGGTACAGGCAGGGAGGATCAGGAGTTCAAGGGGTCATCCTTGGCTATATAGTAAGTACGAGACTAGTTTGGATTACATGAGGTATCTTAAAACACTCAACACAAACCAAACAAAAAAGACTTACCCAAATATTAGCCAGGTGTGGTGGTGCACACCTTTAATCCCAGCACTCTGAAGGCAGAGGTAGGAGGATCACTGTGAGTTCGAGGCCACATATGAGACTACATCGTGAATTCCAGGTAAGCCTGAGCTAGAGTGAGACCCTGTCTTGAAAAACAAAAACAAAAAAGACTTACTCAGATATCAATTGGGAGATTTCCTTGTCCAGCATGTCCCTCTTCTCCTGCAGTTTCTGAATGTCAAGGAGCAAGGATTCTCCGTTGATCCCATCAGCCTGTCCAGATTTGGGAGATGGTCGCTGAGTGGCAGAAAAAGTTGGCTTTACTTGGACAGGATTACTAGGAGTGAGGGGCTAGGCAGATCGCCTGCCTTGCTATAAGTTTCAAGAAGGCAGGGTCTACCCTGCCGTTACTATTCTCTGGGTCTAGCACCTACTAGGCCTATAGTGAACTCTGCCCAAAACAGACTTACTAGTTATCCATAATTCAGAGCCTATATGATATTCTCCAAAAGCCACTCCCCACTTTCTACTTGGTCATAGGTCCACTGATTCTCAGAATTAGGAATTAGGTATGGCTTTTAAACTAAGTTATGACAAGAAAAACTTTACCAGAACCAGGTGTGGTGTTGCACACTTTTAATACCAGCATTTGCACTTAGGAGGCAGAGATAGGAGGATCACTGTGAGTTTGAGGACACCCTAAGACTACATAGTGAATTCCAGGTCAGCCTGGGCTAGAGTGAGACCCTACCCTGAAAATAAAAAAAAAAAAGAAAGAAAGAAAATAAAAAAGGAGGGAGCTATGTGTGTTGGTGCATGCCTTTAATCCCAGCACTTGGGAGGCAGAGGTAGGAGGATCTCCATGAGTTTAAGGCCACCCTGAGCTACAGTGACAAATAGAGAGACAGAGAGAAAGCATATAGACAGCCTTTTGCCACTACAAACAAACTCCAGAAGCATGCATCACACTGTGGATATGATTAAATGAGTACAAAACAAAACAAAACAAATAAAAGAAGAAGGCACTTGCCTATGAAGGCAAAGGACCCAAGTTAGATTCCCCAGTACCCACATAAGCTAGATGTATAAGGTGGCACATGTCTGCAGTTTGTTTGCAGTTGCTATAGACACTGGCATGCCCATTCTCTTTTTCTCTTAAATAAATAAATAACAAGGTATTAGAGGTAGTATAGCAATGTCTGGAAAATGTCCTTCCAGAGAGAGTGCATGCCTTCCTCTGCCTGGAATGTGGATGTAATGCTAGAGCTGACCAGCAATCTTGGATGATGAAGCAACAGCCTCAAAGGCTGGAGCAAAACACAGGCCTGAATCCCTAATGGCTGTTTAGGCCACTGTTAACTTGGAATTCTCTTCCCAGCTAAACCCAATCCTAACCAAGTGGCCCCTTAGGCCTCCAGTCTGAGCCCAAAGAAAATGCTCCAGATGTGCAGTGACACTGGGTTTATATTCTTACTGGCTAACAAAACCTTTCTTGAGGCTGTGCTTCATCTTCGACCTTTCTGCCTCTCAACTTGTGAAGGCCAGTTCCTAGTACTCAGCTCATCTTCAGGAAGAGTATGTTGGGTGACTTGTCTACACATGATGCAAGAAAACAGAGATGGCTCGGTGTGAAAGAAACTTGCTGGCAAAACCTGCCAGTTGGGGTTCAATTTCCCAATACCTATGTCAAGCCAGATGCAGAACATGGTGCAGGCATCTGGAGTTGGTTTGCACTGGCAAGAGGCCCTGGTATGCCCGTACTCTCTCTTTCTCTCATGAAAATAAATTAATTGAGAAAAAGGTGTGCGTGGGGGAACCTGGAGAGCTGGCTTAGCAGTTAAGGCGTTTGCCTGCAAAGCCAAAGGATCCAGGTCTGACTCTCCAGGACCCACATAAGCCAGATGCACAAGGGGTGCATGCATCTGGAGTTCATTTGCAGTGGCTTGAGGCCCTGGCGCACCTATGCTCTCTCTCTCTCTCAAATAAATAAATAAATAAATAAATTTTAAAAAGGGCAGGGCATGGTGTCACATGCCTGTAATCACAGCACTTGGGAGGCAGAGGTAGGAGGATCACCATGAATTTGGGGCCAGCCTAAGACCACATAATGAATTCCAGGTCAGCCAGGGCTAGAGTGAGACCCTACCTCAAAAAATCAAAATAAGGGTTGGAGAGATGGCTTAGCGGTTAAGGCACTTGCCTGCAAAGCCAAAGGACCCAGATTCGATTTCCCAGGACCCACATAAGCCAGATGCACAAGGGAGTGCATGCATCTGAAGTTCATTTGCAGTGGCTGGAGGCCCTGGGACGCCCATTCTCTCTGTCTGTCTGTCTGTCTGTCTCTCTCTCTCAAATAAATAAATAAACAAAACAAACAAACAAAAAAACAAGAACAAGACCAAGCAGAGGAGCAACAGAGCAGGACACCTGATGTTCCACTCTGGCCACCACTGACAAAAGGATGGAGGCACTGCAAGGACACATACAGATGCATATACAAACACCACACACCCATAAACAAAAATAAAATTAAAAAAAAGTGGAAGCTGGGTGTGGTGGCACACACCATTTATGCCAGCACTTGGGAGGCTGAGGTAGGAGGGGTACTATGAATCTCAGGCCAGTCTGGGCTAAAGAGAGTTCCAGATCAGCAGCCAGATGCACAAAGTGGGGCATGCTTCTGGAGTTCGTTTGCAGCAGGAAGTGGCCCTGATGTGCCCATTTTCTCTCTCTGTTTGCTAATAAATAAAAATATTAAAACAAGCCGGGCGTGGTGGCACACACCTTTAATCCCAGCATTTGGGAGGCAGAGGTAGGAGAATTCCAGGTCAGCCTGGGCTAGAGTGAGACCCTATCTCGAAAAAACAACAAAAAAAGTTAAAATATTAAAACAAACAAACAAACAAACAACAAACAAACAGGGTTGGAGGGATGGCTTAGAGCTTAAGGTGCTTGCCTGCAAAGTGCAAGTAATAGAGTTCAATTCCCCAGTACCCAGGTAAAGCCAAATGCACAAAGTGACGCATGCATCTGGAGTGCATTTGCAGCGGCTGGAAGCCCTGCCTTTCTTCTCTCTACTTGCAAATAAGTAAAAATATTTAAAGAAAAAACAATGGATACTAAGTCTTCCATGATCTGTGTAACTGTGGAAAACTCGTGTTTGGGGATAAGAAATGGAAGAGTCTACGTCTGTGGGGTGGCCAGGGAAAAGAGATAACTAGTAGCTAAAAATGTCTTGACTGGGGAACAGTGGGCAGGATTAAAGGCAGGCCTGGGTGCCAGAAGAAACCAGTGGGGAGGAGGTGGCTGAGGGACACGTGTGTGTGTGTGGGGGGGGCAGGAGCAGGACAACACTTTTGACGGTGAGGAGGGGTGGGGCGGGATTAAAAGATAGGAGGATCGCCGTGAGATCGAGGCCACCCTGAGACTACAGAGTGAATCCCAGGTCTGCCTGGCCTAGAGGGAGACCCTACCTCGAGATTCCCCCGCTCCCCTACCAAATAAAGAAATGGTCCGGAGTCACTCACCACAGCTCGGGGTGGACGCTGCGGAGGGCTGAGGTAGGGGGGCTGGCGCAGGGATGGAGGAGGAGGGCAGGGGAGGGGCGCCGAGCCGACGCACTCACCGGAGATCGGAAGGCCCCACGGCAGCTTCGGTTCAGTCCTGACTCCGGCCTGGGGAGGAACCCGAGGGAAAAGAAGGCTGATAGCACCGGGAGGGACGCGCTCCGGTGGGGACGCGGGACGAGCGGCGGCTGGGGAGGGCGGGCCCGGCGGCTAGGGGGGTCAGATGTGCCTTCGGCACGGGCAGGGAGCCTCGAGGAGGCAGGGGGCGCCCATTTGTGAAGGAAAGGGGGAGACGCCGGGGAGCTGGCCGTGGGGGCATCCTAACGGGGACTTCGGAGTCTGGGGTAGGGCTGATGACCAGCCAGGAAAGACCCGTGAAGGGACGCACTGTCCTCTCCGGCCGCCCGTTCCTCGCCCACCTCCTGAGCCCTGGGGTCCGAGGGCCCCGGGATGGAGGCGTCTGCAGCGCAGGAGGCTCCAGGGCTGGGGCTAGGATGGCCGCGTCCCTCAGGCGCCTCAGGCAAATCTCAACTCCACTGGAGGAGGCCGTCCGCCGGGGCGCACGCCGAGCTGCGCGCGCACCCAGCTACAGCCCCGCCCCGCCCCGCCCCGCCCTCGGAGCGGGCGGCCGCGGGGGTCAGGGCTGCGTGCGCAGCTTTCCCGCGGCCCCGCCCTCTTTCTCCCCTTGGTTGGAGCCGGCGTGGCCACGCCGCCTGGTCCTTTCATCATTCTCCTCAACCAATGGGCTGGCTGACTCTAGGTCACGCCCACATTCTGTAGCGCCCCGGAGCCGCCTTTTCTGGCCGACACGGTGGCGCTGTAGCTGCCGGAAGCAGTTCCGCAGTGGCTGCCGGGATCGTGGTGATGTGGCCCCCCCGCTTCCCCCCTCCCCGCCCCGGGATGTCGGAAGAAACCAGGCAGAGCAAATTGGCTGCGGCCAAGAAAAAGGTAAAGCGCTCGGGGTCGCGGCCCCTGACCCCAGCCCGAGCTCCTCCTACGGGAGGACCGTACCCCATAGAGACGGGGTCACTGGGAATGGGGAGGGGGCGAGCCCCTCGACTCCCCGCACCCCAGTCTTCTCGGCCAGCCCCGCCCCCTCGGCCACCCAGCCCCCGCCCTCCCCGGTCGCCCCTGGTGACTTTGGCCTGTGACTCTCGGGACTCCGAGCACCTGCCGCCCCCAGCCGGACCTCCCCTGGCTCCTGTCTCCAAGGACCTCTGTTGGCCCTGCGCTCTCCTCCCCCAACCGCGGAGCGGCCACTCGGGCGTCGGTCCCGAGCAGTGGAATGTAGTTAACGTCGTAAACCCCTCCGAACTGTCAGAAACTGTCATTACTACCTACAGCTCGGTCTTTGATCTTCCCACCTGGTCTCCTAAATGTTTTCTCCCCTTCTCCAATTTCTGTGGTGGGGCACACATTTCCACCTGGAAGGAGAACTCGAGTATGGAACCTTGTGTCAGGCTTCCCATACACCCTTAACTTAGCCATTGACATGAGCTCAAAACATTGGCAGTGTCCCTTGATGGCCATAGGAGGACAGATTTGGTTTGGTTTAGTTTCCCCCAGACCCCCAGGTAGCTACTTTCCAGAGAGACTCCAAGATCTTCTGAATTTCCCATGGTTCTGAGACCAGAGTGTCCCCTGAAGTTGTGCGCTTTGTGCCCCCTAGATCTTTAAGGCTGTACCTCCACTGTCTTGGCCTTTGGGATATGTTGTAAAAGTTTGGGAAGTAGCTCTAACAGATGTGCTAAGAAATGATCCCGATGGAGCTGGAGACGCAGCTCAGTTGACAGAACTCTTGCCTGGCATGCAAGAGAGCCCGAGTTAGGTCGTCAGCACCTCATAAAGTGAGCTTGCTGATACCAGAACTCAGGAGGTGGAGCTGCAGGATCAGGCATTCAAGATCATCCTCAACTACATAGTGAGTCTTGTCTAAAAAACAAACAACAACAAAAAAGCCTGATGTCTGGTTTCTTTCTTTCTTTCTTTTTGGTTTTCTGAGGTAGCTTAGGCTGACCTGAAATTCACTATGCAGTCTCAGGGTGTCCTTGAACTCATGGCAATCCTCCTACCTCTGCCTCCAGAGTTCTGCGATTAAAGGCATGTGCCACCACGCCCAGCTCTGATGTCTATGTGTGGTTTCTAAGCTAACTATTATACAGTTCCTACCTACTTTTTTTTTTTTTTTTTTTTTTCGAGGTAGGGTCTCACTCTGTTCCAGGCTGACCTGGAATTAACTCTATAGTCTCAGGGTAGCCTTGAACTCATGGCGATCCTCCTACCTCTGCCTCCCGAGTGCTGGGATTAAAGGCATGCGCCACCACGCCCGGCTCTACTTTTTGTTTTTGCTTCCATCTGCGATAGGGTATCACTGTGTAGCCCAGGTTGCCTTTGAGCACCAATTCCTCTGCCTCTTACTCTTGCAAGTGCTGGGATTATTGGTCTATGCTACCACAATGTATACATTTTCTTTCTTTTTTTTTTTTTCTTGGTTTTTCGAGGTAGGGTCTCACTCTGGCCCAGGCTGACCTGAAATTCACTATGGAGTCTCAGGGTGGCCTCGAACTCATGGCAATCATCCTACCTCTGCCTCCCGAGTGCTGGGATTAAAGGCGTGTGCCACCACACCCGGCTACATTTTCATTTTTACCTCTAGATATTTTATTTAATGAGAGAATTGGTGGACCACAGCCTCCAGCCACTGTAGTTGAACTCCAGCCTGTGCACCACTTCATGTGCATGTGTGACCTTGCATGCATCACCTTTTGTGTCTGGCTTAGAGAGTCAAACATGGGTCTTTAGGCTTTGCAGGCAAGTGCCTTAACTGCTAAGCCATCTCTTCAGCCCTACCTCTAGTTTTGCTTCCTGGGAGCTGCAGTTCTCAGAGCTGTGGGCTTCAGAAGATTGCATTTTACATTGCATTTTTGCCTCTGAGTATGAGTGTGTGTATGTCTGTGTGTTGCTGAGGATGGAACCCAGGGTCTTTCATAAGGCAGGTGTGCCACCACTGAGCTATGCTTCTCACACCCAACTATTGCCTTTTTAGCTATGATATTCCTTTAGTTCTTAAGGGATCATTATAACACTTTGTAGGGTTGGTTGTTGGTGGCATAACATGAGGTGATGTATGTATTAGTATTTTATAAAAACTAGTGGAGGGGCTGGAGAGATGGCTTAGTGGTTAAAGTGCTTTCCTGAAAAGCCTCAGGACCCAGGTTCAATTCTCCAGGTCTCACGTAAGCCAGATGTACAAAGTGGGCATGGGTCTGGAGCTTGTTTCAGTGGCAAGAAGCCCTGGTGCACCCATCCCCTTCCCCCCTCCTTCCCCCCCTGCCTCTTTCTCTCTCTCTTAAATAAAGAAAGAAGGAAAGAAAAAATAGGAGGGAGGATGTGTATACAGGGCTGTATCAATGTCCTTTTCTTTCTTTTCCACAGTTAAGAGAATATCAGCAAAAGAACAGTCCTGGCATTCCTGCAGGAGGGAAGAAGAAGAAAAAGATTAGAACTGGTGATAGCCCCGGGAGAACCACTGCAGATGATTGTCAGGCACCTGAGGATGTGAGTCGTGGCTAACTGGCTCCCTGGGGTAGGGACTCAAAGAGCCAGAGAGGGCAATGGTTAAGATGGAAGAAGTGAGATGTTGGTGAAGAATTCTGACTTTTGAGGGCATAGCTCAGTGATAGAGGACTTGCCTAGCATATAAAAGGGTCTGGGTTCCATCCTAGCACAGGGAAAAAAAAAAAAAAATTATGAGGCCCAGCATGGGAGTACATGCCTTTAATCCCAGCACTTGGGAGGGTGAAGAAGTAGCATCACCTTGAGTTCAAGGCCAACCTGGGGCTACAGAGTATATTCCAGGTGATAGTGAGAGAGACCCTGCTTCAAAAAACAAAGACAGCCAGGCATGGTGGCACAAGCCTTTAATCCTAGCACAAGGTTGAGGTAGAAGGATCGCTGTGAGTTCAAGGCCAGACTTAAGTACAGAGTGAATTCCAGGTCAGCCTAGGCTAGAGCAAGTCTCGACCTCAAATTTAAAAAAAAAAAAGGGTTTGAATCCTACCTCTTCCCTTTGCTAGGAATATGATTGATCCATATCGATAAAATAGGGGTAATGTTTCAGGTATATTTACAAAGTCTAAATGAGGTTTTTTTGTTGTTTTCATGTTGGCTCTATTAGAGGACCTGGTGTGGAGTTAACATGACTAAATAACAGTTGCTGTTGATTTTCCTCAGCTTGTGGGATAGGGAGGGCAGGCCAGTGGGAACAGTACTTACTTACCTTGGATTCCCTTTAGGAAGAGCCTCAAACACAAACTAATGTTTTGGTCTAAGATCTAAGTTTTGAATCCATCTTTGCCATCAGCTTGCTGGGTGACCTCAGAAAGATCACTTTCTTCACTAGGCCTCAGTCTCTTTGTCTTCCAAGATACTGGGTTAGATCAGTACAAGCTTGAAATTGTTGTAGCCCCTGTGTACAAGTGAACCTTACTTGGGAATTTTTTTATTTTAATTTTAATTAATTTATTTATTTGACAGAGGTAGAGAGAGAGAAAATGAATGGGTATGCCAGGGCCTCCAGCCACTGCAAATGAACTCTAGATGTGTGCACCCCTTGTGTATCTAGTTAACATGGGTCCTCGGAAATCGAACCTGTGTCCTTTGGCTTTTCAGGCAAATGCCTTAACTGCTAGGCCATCCCTCCAGCCCCCCCCCCTTTTTTTTTATGAGGTAGGGTCTTGCTCTAGCCCAGGCTGACCTGGAATTCACTATGGAGTCTCAGGATGGCCTGGAACTCTGTGGCCTTGAACTCACTCACAGCAGTCCTCCCAAGTGCTGGGATTAAAGGTGTGTGCCATCACTACCGGCCTGGGAATCTGTTTTCTTAAGATGGAGATGGGAAGCTGAGGCATTGTGGTGCACACTTGTAGGCCGAGGTGGGAGAATCCTCATGACTTGGGGCTACAGAGTGAGATCCGGTTAGCCTGGGCTAGGGTGAGACCTTGCTTTAAAACAAAAATGGTGGAGAAAGAGTCGGAGGCCTTTCCACATCGCTCCCCAGGTTCTGGGCCTGAAGAGTGGGACTCGTGCCTGTAAGAGCTGCTGCCTGGTTAAGTGATTGTGCCACTCAGAGAATATTTCTGTTTACCTTGGTTGCCGCTTTTGGCAGGCAGCAAGCAGCCTTGTGGAAGGACAACACAGGCCCTGGTATTGGTCTCTCTTCAGTGTTTCATTTCCCTGAACCTACCTCTTCTTCCTTGACTTTCTTGCCTCTCTTAAGCCACTTCTCTGTTTCCCCCTGCCCTTGTTTTTCCCTTTTCGCCTCCTGTAGATTCAGGACATCCTGAAGGTGCTGGTGTCCGACCTTAACCATTCCAATGGGGTAGCGCTCCCCCCATTGGACAAGAGGAAGGTGAGGCAGTGCTGAGACTCCTTCTAGCTTTCTCTCTCCCAGCTCTGCATGTCCTCAGGGGTTCTCTTCTGTGGGGAATCCTCTGCCTCTGGCTTATTTTATGTTGCTGCCACTAACCCTTAGTCCCCTTATGCCTGCTTTTTTATCTGCTTGGTTGATTGAGCTTTCTGTTCTTCCGCTACATCATTTATCATCTTGGTGAAGTTGAGACACACCTTGAAGGTTAAAGCTAATTTGGAAATAACTTTTAGAGAGATGTGTGGTACTTGGACTTTTGATCACCCAGTGTGGGCTGGTTGTCTGGGACTGGAAGAGATTAAAACAATAAAAACATCTTTGGTCATCTGTCTCCAAAAGACCAATAGACCACAGTTTGTGATTTTTTTTTTTCCATTAATTCACACTACTTCCCCCCCGCCCCTCCTATGGGACTAACTGTAGACGAGGTAAGGTTAACCAAAAGGATGAGTGACCAGGACACTCTTCTCTTAACCAATTTTAACAGTTAGGAGAGGACACTTCGTCATACTTATTGGCCCTTGATAGCAAAGGCACTTTGCTAAATAGTGGCAAAAACAGATGAACAAGCTGGTATGGTGGTACATGCTTGTAATCCTAGCACTCAGGAGACTGGGGCAGGAGGCTGGCAAGTTTGAGGCCAGCCTGGAGTACTTAGTGAGGCCTTGTCTCCAACAGACACCAAAGTAGATGAACAAGGTAAGATGTGAGCTAAGGGAGGCAGCATTCCAAATGCTCAGCTGGGGAAGTTTAGTTCACAGTAGACTGAGGCCGGAAAAGGTGGCATGTGTGCTTGCTTTGAAGATTAAAGGTAGAAAATATGAAGAGTTGGGGAGCAGAGAAACAATGAGGTCACCATCAGTATAGCATTACGAGCTCATGGGTACCTTCCAGGGATGTCAGGCGTCCAAACGTGACAGGACCTGCATTCACAGGGCTCAGAGATGGCCTCTCCTCTGTGGATATGATGTTGACACTTCTTTCATAGTCAACATGTCCTGAGGGACATCTGCCAACCAAAAGGAACTGGCTGAGCCAGGGCTACATCCTGTTTGAGTTCTGTATGGGGAAAAGAAAAGAACTTGGAGCCTCAGCTATAGATATTTTTGCAGCCATCACAGCTGAACCTGCCCAGGCATTATAGTCTGCTCAGGTGCTATGACTCACCTTGACAGCTCAGAGGTGGCGCATGCTGGGGGTAGGGTAGGCCTAGGGGAATCTTGCAGAAATATATCTATATATATGGATTTTACTAAGGGGCCAGCCATAGGAGGCCTGAGGCCTCAGTTTCCTCACTGGAAAAATACTAGCCTGTTCTATTGCTCTTAAGAGTGTATGCTTACCCCCGACTCCTCTGCTCTGGAAATGAAGATATGGATTTTTTAAACCAGCTCTACATCCCATAACTGCTATCCATGTAAACACTATGCTCCAGGAGTGAAGGCTTGTGATTGTCATCTCTTAAATAGAGCTGGTGGGATTTCCAGAAATGCGGAGTAATGGAGAGAGCAAAACAATTTTTAATGAGATTGGACAGGACGTTTTAAGGAGAATGAGCATTTTTTTAAACTTCATACTTAGCTAAGACTACAATAAAAATTATGTATATTTAGCCAGGTGTGGTGGTGCATGCCTTTCCTCCTGCACTTGGGAGGCAGAGGTAGGAGGATCATTGTGAGGCCAGCCTGAGACTACATAGTGAATTCCAGGCCAAACTGACCTGCAGTGAAACCCTAGCTCAAGAAAAAAAAAAAAAAAAAAAAAGTATACTTAAAAGTCAGCTGGCTGGGTGTCTTAGCCCATCACTGAAATCTTTGTGTTTGGGAGGCTGAGGCAGAAGGATCTTGAGTTTGAGGCTAACCTGGGCTACATAGAAAGTTTGAAGTCAGCCTGGGCTTCAGAAAGAGATCCTGTCTCAAAAAGCTAAAAACAGCCAGATGTGGTGGCGCATGCTTTTAATCCTAGCCCTCAGGAGGCAGAGGTAGGAGGATTGTTGTGAGTTCAAGGCCACCCTGAGACTACGTAGTGAATTCCAGGTCAACCTGGGCTAGAGTGAGACTCTACCTGGAAGAAGAAAAAGAAAAAAAACCAAACCTCAAAACATTCAAAAGCTAAAAACAGCTGGGTGAGGTGGCACATGCCTTGAGTTCCAGGCCAGCCAGGGACAACATAGTAAATTCCTGGTCTGCCTGGGCTAGAGCGAAACCCTACCTTAAAAAAAAAAAAAAAAAAAAGCTAAAAACATAAAGATAAAGGTGCCTAAAAAAATATGCCTGTTTGCCTCTGATTGTTTCTGCATCCAATCCTAGAGTTCAGGGGAAACTATGATGCCATAAATGATCCAGAGCCTGGGAGGGTCTGTGGCTGGGAGTGCCAAACTCTCCCTTATTGGATACTCTTACTTATTGGATTCAACTATAGATGTTGTCAAGGCAACACTGTGGGTGATTCAGGCCTAATAGTCACAGGGACTTCCAGGCCATGGTGCCAGTAACCTGCAGAGAGTGAGGCTCATCCCTCCTTGGCCAGACTCATTAGCACTTGCTCAGTGGAGGGAAGTGGAAGGAGTTTCAGGAGGCTGAGGCTGAAGGTCCAGAAAGTAGGCTACCTTGTCTTTGGTGAAAGGCCTGGCTGCTTCCTTCCCAGGAGTTGCCCCTGGGCAGGTCTGGGCTCCCTAGTATGCTTCCCTTATCTTTTTCATTTCCTGACCATCAGGCCATTTGGAGGTGAGATCTCAAAGCCAGAGAGTTACTCTTTTTATGAAAGAAAAAAAAACTTAATTACTTGGGAGAGAGAGATGGAGAGAATGGGCATGCCAGGGCCTCCAGCCACTGTAAACAAACTCCAGATGCTTGAGCCACCTTGTGCATCTGGCTTTGAGTACTGGGGAATCTAACCTGAATCCTTTGGCTTTGTAGGCAATGCCTTAACTGCTAAACCATCTCTCCAGCTCCGAGAATTAGTTTCAAGATTTAGGCCTAAGGCTGAGGAGTGACTTTCCTTGATGATGGGGCAAAATACCTGACAAGAAGTGACTAAGGAGAAAAGGTTTATCTCAGCTAACAGTTTGAGGGACTACAGTCTGTCTTGGCAGGGAAGACATGGTAATAGGAGCAAAGAGCAGCTGGCCACATTGCATCTGCACTTAGGAAGCAAAGAGCAATGAATGTTGCTTGGTGTGGCTCGCCCAGGCTGACCTGGAACTTACTCTGTAGCCCCAGGCTGGCCTTAAACTCTTTTTTTTTTTTTTTAAATATTTTTTTTGTCATTTTTATTTCTTTATTTGAGAGTGACAGAGAGGGAGAGAAAGAGACAGAGAGGGAATGGGCACGCCAGGGCTTCCAGCCACTGCAAATGAACTCCAGATGCGTGCACCCCCTTGTGCATCTGGCTAATGTGGGTCCTGGGGAATCGAGCCTTGAACTGGGGTCCTTTAGGCTTCACAGGCAAGCGCTTAACCACTAAGCCATCTCTCCAGCCCCCCCCCCCTTTTTTTTAAGATAGGGTTTCACTCCAGCCCAGGCTGACCTGGAATTCACTATGTAGTCTCAGGGTGGCCTGGAACTCATGGTGATCTTCCTCTCGCTGCCTCCCTAGGTCTGGGTTAAAGGCATGTGCCACCACACCCAGCTTTTTCATTTTATATTTTTGGCTGGGTGTGGTGGCACATGTCTTTATGAGAGAGAGAATTGGCATGCCAGGGCCTCAGCCAGTAGAGTCAGACTCCAGTCATGTGTACCACCTTGTGTGCATTTGCAACCTTGCGTCCCCTTGTGCATCTGGCTTAAGTGGGACCTGGAGAGTGGAACATAGTTTCTTAGGCTTCACACTTCAACTGCTAAGCCATCTCTCTGGCCCTCAGTTTATTTTTGGTGGGGGGAGGAGAGGCAGGACCTCATTCTATCCCAGGCTGATTTGGAACTCACTCTGTAGTCATAGCTGGCCTGAACTCAATGCAGTCCTCCTACCTCAGCCTCATGAGTGTTGGGACTAAAGGCATGTGCTGCCATGTCAGGTTAACTTAAATCGTATATCTGTCTATCTATATATGAAACTTTGTTTTCTGGACAAATCATGTGTTGGTTCCCTTCTCCTCCCTACCCTCATTCTACTGAGGCCCCTCCTCAGTAGGGTTATTCATCATGGGACTATGGGTTATGAGTTATGAGAGCAGCAGCCTCTGGATACTCCTTCACACCCTGTGGCTCTTATAATGTCTGCCCCCTTAATCCATGTTATTCTGTGCACTCCAGCCCATGGAATGGTACCACCCACAGTGGCAGGTAATCTCACCTCAGTCTAGAAATTTTCTCACAGACATCTCCAGAGATTTTTCCTAGGTGATTCTAGGTCCAGTCAAGTTGACAACCAGATGAACCATCACTGGGTGTGGCTGGTCAAGCAAGTAGGTCCAGTTGGGGAAGTGGGAAAGATCCCTGTCTGCAGTTCCTAGGAAAGAGGCCATATGACCTCCAGGATGTCTAGAGCCAAAGAGCAGACATTGTTCTCTGCTCTCTTGGCTTGGTTCTGAATTAAACAGTTTTGGGGAGACAGGGAGGAAGGAAGGCAGGAAAACAAAGGCAGAGGATGAGTACTTATATTGGCCATGTCCAGTAGTCATTACACCAGCAGAGGCCCATGATCAGGGTTACTTGGTGGCATAGACTGGCTCTCTGGTTCCCTTGGGCAGACTTGGGCATTTCCTTCTACCTGCTGTGACTGCCGTAGGTCACAGCTCCAGGAAGAACAAGATCCTTGTTTATTCAGGAAGGAACCCTGAAGCCCCTGCTTTGAGCTTTGACCATCCAAACTACTGCCAAATTAGCTCAATGCCTGGGCTGTGACCGTATCTCCAGTGTCTCCCAGCATGTGTAACTATCTTGCAACCCCAGCTACACCATCCTGCCTGTCCACTCTCCCTCCTCCCATGTCCATGGCGTGAGGCACCTCTCTTGCTAATCCCCTGCTCTGTTCTGTGACAGGCACCCCAAAACTGTGCTGCTCCCACATCACCAACTGCAGATGATACTATGTTTCTTGGTGTTGTCCCTCCCCCTGATGCTGATCTCCCTGGCAAGGCATCACCTCAGGTTTGTGCCTTTCACTCCCCTGCTGGTTAACTTGCTTGCCTCATCCTTCTTCTCAAAGGACTTTATCTTCTCTGGATTCTCTCCATGTAGTGTGGCCCTCAGAGCCAGGTATTCCTTCTAGGGCCTGGTGTGGAGAGGCCAAGATAAGGGAGATTCAGGGAGATGGAAGGGTACCGGGTGGACTTGGCTCACCTCATCCCATCTCTGGGCGATAAGCAGAAGTTGAGTGCTCTTGTGTGTTTTTCCTAAACAGAACCATGATGCTGATAGTTGCTCTAATCTCATGGAAGAGACCAAGTAAGTGTTCCCTGCTGAGGGAGTCAGAGCAGGCCACTCACTACCTGTGAGCCCCTTTCCCATTAAGCCACCTGCACCCCTGACCAAATTTTTTCTTCCATAGGACTTTCTCATCAACTGAGAGCCTGCGACAACTCTCTCAACAGCTCAATGGTCTTGTGTCTGAGGTACCCCAGGATTGGGACCCAGAAGTGGGCAGGGGGGGAAGGAGAACGTTGTTGCTGGCACAAAGCACCCAAACAAAAGCAGCTGATGGGAGGAAGGTTGTTTATTTTGGCTTACAGTCTTAAGGGGAAGCTCCATTGATGGTGGGAGAAAGGCTGTCATGAGCAGAGGGTGGACATCGCCTCTGCTACAGCAGGTGGAAAACAGTAGCAGGAGAGTGTGCTAAGCTCTGGTGAAGGGGTTATGGCTATAACACCCCAAAGACCACCTCCAACAACACACCTCCTTCAGCAAAGCTGCAGTTCTCAAATTGCTATCAGCTGGGAATGAAGCAGTTAAAACATGAGTTTGCCCAGTGTGGTGGCACATGCCTTTAATCCCAGCACTTGGGAGGCAGAGTTAGGAGGAGCATTGTGAGTTCAAGTCCACCCTGAGACTACATAGTGAATTCCAGGTCAGCCTGGGCTAGAGCGAGACCCTACCTCGAAAAACCCAAAACAACAGCAACAACAAAATGAGTTTATGGAGGACATCTAAATCAAACTACCACAAAAGCATAATGGAAACTGAGGCAGGGATTCACAAGAACAACAAATTTACAAGAGGCTTACACTTGGAGAAAATATGGTCTTGGACCAAGATGGGTGATAGAATTTTATTTATTTATTTATTTATTTTTGTTTCTTGAGGTAGGATCTCACTTTAGCTCAGGCTGACCTGGAATTCACTATGTAGTCTCAGGCTGGCCTCGAACTCACAGCAATTCTCCTACCTCTCCTCCTGAGTGCTGGGATTAAAAGAGTGTGCCACCACACCCAGATTTTCTATTACTCTTTTTTTGTGGGCATGGGGGATAGACTTTTATTCTGGTGCAGAGAGCTCAGGATGAGACCTGCTTGGGAGAGGAGCAATGATGGGATGATATGAACCATGAGAATTAGGTACAGATGGATATGTGAGAGAGGAGTTCAAGGTAGGCAGGAAAGCAGATTTTGTTAGTTGAGGAAGACAGGAAGTCAGACATTGAGAGCAACAGAGCATCTCCATGTGAGGTCTCATCTCTTCTAGTCTACATCCTACATCAACGGGGAGGGCCTCACATCTTCTAACATGAAGGATCTTGAGGTGAGTGGCCCTGGACTATGTGGTCCAGTGACCTGCAAGTCAGCCCCTCATCTCCTCTCACAGTGGGACCTGGGTGCCTGCTGCCAGCTGAGACAGACCACCCCCAGCCCTAATGATGCTCTCTTTACCTCTTCCCCATCCTTCCAACTCCTCCTCTCTGCATGCGCCTCAGAGCCGGTACCAAGAGCTAGCAGTAGCCCTGGACTCCAGCTATGTAACAAACAAACAACTCAGTAACACGATAGAGGAATTGGTAAGAGTCCAGTGGGGTCCCCGATTCTTGCTTCCAGTCCTGGGCTCTAATTTCCCCCTGGGGCTCTGAAGAAAAGGACTGGGGCTCCCTGGGACCAAGAGGGATTGGGGGATTGGGGACCTAGCTCTCAGCAGAAGGAATGCAGAGCATAGAGCTTGCAGCATGGCTCTTCCCCTCACTGCTCTCTCTGCCTTTTCTCTGTCCTCCAGACACCCTGCTTGAGTCCTCGCCCCATATGTCCTGGGCTGGTGCCTCCAGTGGGAGCACAAGCTGAGTTGGCTGATGAGAGCCCTGTGTCCTGCCCTGGCTCAGACCCCAATTTGCTCTTTTTTTGGCCAAGCCACCTCTCCTTGGGCTTGAGCTTTCTGCGGAAGGAGAGTTACAGTGTCAGAGTCACTTTCTACCCCAAGAGGCAAGGGTTTGAAGGCTCCCTGGATTATCAGAGCCAGGGAGAAGGGAACTTGTCCTCATGATTCCATGTTCACTGTGCTTGCCTGATGTGCTCAGCTGTGGTCACAATGCACCCTTCCAAGTCCTAGGCAGGCAGAGGGCAGCCTGTTTTCCTCAACTCGGTTTCTAGAGGTTCATGGTGATCTTTAAGGAGGACCCAGATTCAGACCTCCAGTTACATGGTTGTAAGCAGAAGGCAGCCAAGACCTCCAGGCTGTCTTTCCTTGGGAGCTTGAGGACTGTTGGTTCATGGCCCTTTGGATTTGATCACTTCTTTCAAATGCATCCTGGGCCTCTGCCTGTCCTGTCTTGGGCTGGGGAGTGGCATGAAAGGGGCCAGCCCCAGTTACCTTCCTTTGACTTTCCCCTACAGAAACAACAGAACCAAGAGGCTCTGGATCAACTGGAAAAAGTAACGTGGTTTCTGTCTTTGCTCATTTCATAGCTACTGGGTTGCAGCTGGGGGAGGCCTCAGAGGTAAAGGCCCTAGTTTTTTGTTTATTTTTCGAGGTAGGGTCTCACTGTAGCCCAGGCTGACCTGGAATTCACTATATAGTCTCAGGCTGGCCTAGAACTCACTGCAATCCTCCTACCTCAGCCTCCCGAGTGCTGGGAATAAAAGAGTGTGCCACCATGCCCTGCAAGGCCCTAGTTTTGCTTTGCTTACTTCCAGCTTGGAGAAGGCCCTGTCCTTTGAGGGTTTCTGTTAATTTGGTCTCTTTGATGGGCCTTTTCTAGACCACTGGTAGCTTTTCTGTGGGTATGTCCTTTGCTGCCCCATCTCTGCCTCCCCAGGTAAGAGCATCCTTCTCTCAATAGGAAAAGAAGGAATATGAGCAGAAGTTGGCAAAGGAGCAAGGAGCTCTGAGGGAACAACTGCAGGTGGGTGGATGTGTGGTTCCCTTATACCCTGGAGAGCCTTTCTTTTCTATTCTCTCAGTACCTGTGTGGCTTTTCTCCAAAGGTTCATATTCAGACCATAGGCATTCTGGTGTCTGAGAAGGCAGAATTACAGACAGCCCTGGGCCACACTCAGCAAGCAGCGAAGCAGAAAGCAGGTAGGACTTGGGCACTCCTTCAGCTTTCTGCTGACACATTGACAGGCCTGAGGGGTGTCTTGAGAGCTCGTATCAACCTCTGTCATTCCAGGAGAATCTGAAGATCTGGCCAGCCGCCTGCAGTCTTCCCGGCAGCGAGTGGGAGAGCTGGAGAGAACTCTGTCTGCTGTCTCCACACAGCAGAAACAGGCGGACAGGGTGAGGCCAGTCCCCTCTCTGGCCACCAGCAACCCTGCTTCTAGTGGGGAAGTGAATCTGAAGGGCTTTTCTGCAGAGCAAGGGTTTCATTGCTCAGAATGAAGCACAGCCATTCCTTGTTTCTTTAGCTGTGTGGTTGGTGGAAGCAACCTGTGGATGTCATTTGTGGTGGGTACTTTGGGATGCTGCTCAGGGCAAGCACTGGACACAGAAGCTGAGGGCGGGTGCCTGCCATGCCTTTAATTGGCTGTGGCCTTGGCCAAGTGCTAGGAGGAGGGATATGGTGCTTATCATGTTACCATTTGTGGGGAGACGTTTATGTGCAGTATATGTAAAGTGTCTGAGCCAGGCATAGTGATGCACACCTTTAATCCCAGGAGGCAGAGGTAGAAGGATTGAGTTGAGTTTGAGGCCAATCTGAGGCTACATAAATTCCAGGTCAGCCTGGGCTAGACTGAGACCCTACCTCGAAAAAACAAAACAAAAAAGTGTTATCTGAGGGGATTCGTAAACTCAGGGCTGGGACCAGGGTACTGGGAGAGCTTTTCCTTCTGTCCCTTCTGAGTTTCAGCCAGTATATCATCCACTGAGAAGGCAGGACATAGCCTCTTACACAGTTTTACCTACCCAGTGGAGATACAGAAACCCATAGGGCATTGTGAGTATTTAAAGGGATTGTTAGCATGGGGCCTTGTGACACACTCAATAAAGTGTGATGAGTAATAGCAATAATACCACTAGTATCTGATAGTTTGGGGCCAGTGTTATCCAGGTGAAAATAGGATTTTTTTTTCTTGTTTTTTCAAGGTAGGGTCTCATTCTAGCCCAGGCTGACCAGAAATTCCCTTGGTAGTCTCAGGGCAGCCTTGAACTCATGGTGATCCTCTGACCTCTGCCTCCTGAGTGTTGGGATTAAAGGCATACAGCACCATGCCCGGCTTTGAAAAATTTGATTTTTTTTTAATTTTTAAATTTTTTTTTAAAATTTTTATTAGCATTTTCCATGATTATAAAAAAAATCCCATGGTAATTCCTCCCCCACCCCCACTTTCCCCTTTGAAATTCCATTCTCCATCATATTACCTCCCCATCTCAATCATTGTAATTACATATATACAATATCAACCTATTAAGTACCCTCCTCCCTTCCTTTCTCTTCCCTTTATATCTCATTTTTAATTTACTGGCCTCTGCTACTAAGTATTTTCCTTCTCATGCAAAAATTTGATTTTTTTTAAAGGATTTATTTATTCATTTGAGGGCGAGGGAGAAAGCAAATAGAGCCAGGCGTTGTGGCGCACACCTTTAATCCCAACACTCGGGAGCCAGAGGTAGGAGGATTGCCATGGGTTCAAGGCCATCCTGAGAATACACAGTGAATTCCAGGTCAGTGAGACCCTGCCTTGAGAAAACAAAACAACAACAAAAAAAGGCAGATAGAGAGAGAATGGACATGCCAGGGCCTTCAGTCACTGCAAATGAACACTAGACATACATGCCACCTAGTGCATTTGGCTTACCTGGATCTAGGAAATTGAACCAGAGTCCTTTGGCTTTGTAGGCAGGCTCCTTAGCTGCTATGCCATCTCTCCAGCCTTGAAAATGTGATTTTTAAAAGAATATTTTATTTGGGCTGGGCATGGTGGTGCATGCCTTTAATCCCAGCACTAGGGAGGCAGAGGTAGGAGGATTGCTGTGAGTTTGAGGCCACCCTGAGACTCCATAGTGAGTTCCAGGTCAGCCTGGGCTAGAGTGAGACCCTACCTTGAAAAACAAAAAAACAAAACAAACAAACAAAAAATATATATGTATATATAATATTTGGGTTGGAGAGATGGTTTAGCGATTAAGGTGCTTTCCTGTGAGGCCTAAGGACCCATGTTCAACTTCCCAGATTCCTCATAAGTCATGCACAAGGTGATGGTCACATATGTGCACAAGTGGTGCATGCATCTGGAGTTCAAAAAGTACAATGGCTAGAGGTCTTGGTGTGCCAATTCTCTTTCTTGCTATCTCATTTAAGAAAAAAAAAGTTGGGCGTGATGGCACATACCTTTAATCCCAGCACTTGGGAGGCAGTAGTAGGAGGATCACCATGAGTTTGAGGCCATCCTGAGACTATATAGTGAATTCCAGGTTAGCGTGGACTACAGTGAGACCCTACCTCAACACTGCCCCCCCCCCAAAAAAAAATAAAAATATTTCATGTATTTGCAAGGAGAGAGAGAATGAATAAATGGGCATACCAGAGCCTTTAGCCTCTGCAAACAAACTCCAGATGAATGTGCCACTTGGTGCATCTGGCTTTACCAGGGTACTAGAGAATCAAATCTGGGTCGTTAGGCTTTGCAGGCAAGTGCTTTAACTGTTGAGTCATCTTTCCAGCCCAAATGTGATTTTATTTATTTTGTTTTTCCAGGTAGGGTCTCACTTGAGCCCAGGCTGACCTGGATGGAATTCACTATGTAGTCTCAGGGTGGCCCTGAACTCACAGTGATCCTCCTACCTCTGCTTCCTGAGATTAAAGGCATGTGCCACCAAACTGGCTTGATCTTTTATTTTTAAACTTAATCCTCCTGCCTCGGCATACAAATGCTGAGATGATAGCATTATGCCAATACACCCAAATTTTCGGTGTTTTTCTCTGCCTCTTCTATTCTGAGCTCTTTTAAAAGTATTTATCTAGGGCTAGAGAGATGGCTTAGTGGTTAAGGTGCTTGCCTGTGAAGCCAAAGGCCCTCCGTTCGATTCCCCAGGCCCCACCCACATAAGCCAGATATACAAGGTGACACATGCATCTGGAGTTTGTTTGCAGTGGCTGGAAGCCCTCTCTCTCTTTTTCTTTCTCTGCTTCTTTCCCTACCTCAAGTAAATAAATAACAATTATCTATTTGCAAGGAGAGAAAGAGAAAAAATGAATATGGACACACCCAGGGCCTCTAGCCACTGCAAATGAACTCCAGATGCATGTGCCATTTTGTGCATCTGGCTTTACATGGGTATTGGGGAATTGAATTCAGGCCATTGGGATTTGTAGGCAAGCACCGTAACAGCTGAGCCATCTCCAGTTCTATTCTGAGTTCTTATAAAAAAACAGGCACATGTATCTGGAGTTCATTTGCAGTGGCTAAAGGCCTTGGCATGCCCGTTCTCTCTCTCTGTCTCTGTCTCTTTTGTCTTGCAAATAAATGAATGAAACTTTTAAAAAAGAGGGCTGATGGGCTGGAGAGATGGCTTAGCGGTTAAGCGCTTGCCTGTGAAGCCTAAGGACCCCGGTTCGAGGCTCGGTTCCCCAGTTCCCACGTTAGCCAGATGCACAAGGGGGCGCACGCGTCTGGAGTTTGTTTGCAGAGGCTGGAAGCCCTGGCGTGCCCATTCTCTCTCTCTCCCTCTATCTGTCTTTCTGTGTCTGTCGCTCTCAAATAAATAAATTAAAAAAAAAAAAAAAGAGGGCTGAAAAGATGGCTTAATGGTTAAGCAACTTGCCTGCGAAGCCTAAGGACCTAGGTTCAATTCTCCAGTACCCATGTAAGCAGGTGCAAAAGGTGGTGCATGTGTTTGGAGTTTGTTAGCAGTGGTAGAGGACCTGCTGTTCTCTCAATTAAGTAAATAAATTATAGGCAAGGCCTATAATTCCAGCATTGGGAAGGCAGAGGCAAGTAGAAGGGTTGTGGGTTGAAAGCCAGTTGGGCTTCATCATGAATTCCAAGTCAGCCTGGGACATAGAATGACACCTTGGTCTTAGTGGCAAAGCAACTGACACGTGCAACCCTGAAGGCTTGGCATGGTGGTACAGGCCTTTTGTCTTAGCTACTGTGGAAGCTGAGGCAGGAGGATCTGTTGAGACCAGTCTGGGTGGTGTAATGAGACCTCATCTTAAACACAAATGAGACCCTGGGCTTGAAAATGCCTTGGAGAAACATAAGTGTGCTTGAGGGGGGAGAAGTGTCACTGTGAAGTAGTTACTGGGGCTGCTGGTGGTGTGCTAGCTGCCCCTTCATCCTGCCCGATCCTGACTCAACTTTATTTGCAGTATAACAAGGACCTTACCAAAGAGCGAGATGCCCTCAAGCTGGAGCTGTATAAGAACAAGTAAGGAAGGGAGGGGGAATGCATGGTGGGGGGGCCTCGTGTGGGTGATCAGTGAGGGCAGGTCAGAAGGTACAGGTTTGCTTGTGTTACAGAGCTGAAGCGTAGTCCCAGTTGTGCTCCTGACTCATGAGGTGGCCTTGGTAACCTCTGGCCTCTCTGTGGCTTGTCACTTGTGACTCAGTTCCTCTTGTTCCTTCTGATGCCATTGTTCTGTGGCTAGGTGGCAAGGTTTAAGGGTTAGTCTCCAGAGTGGTTCTTTCTGTTCTCTCTCCATTCCTTTCTTCATTTCCTCTGGCCACAGCAAAAATACTGAGGACCTGAAGCAGCAGAACTCAGAACTGGAAGAGAAACTTCGAGTCCTAGTAGCAGAGAAGGCAGCTGCACAGTGTGGAGTGGAGGAGCTGCAGAAGAAGTTGGAGATGTCTGAGCTGCTGCTGCAACAGGTGAGGTGCAGCCCATGCTGCTGAGCCGTAGCCATCCAGTCTCTGGCATCACCTAGCCAAGGGCTGAGAGATTTGGATCCTGCCATAGAGATCTCTGGAAATGGTTAAAAATTGGGGCCCTAACCACACCGGTGGAATCAGAATCTCACCTTTTTTGTTTGTTTTTTGGTTTTTTGTTTCTTGTTTTTTTGAGGTAGGGTCTTGCTCTAGCCCAGGCTGACCTGGAATTCACTTATGTAGTCGCAGGGTGGCCTTGAACTCACAGTGATCCTCCTACCTCTGCCTCCCGAGTGCTGGGATTAAAGGCATGCACCACCACGCCTGGCTAATTTTTTTTTAAAGAAAAAATTTTTTAAATATTCTGATTGAAAAGTCATCTGCAGCCCAGGCTGATGTGAAATTCACTGGGTAGCTGAAGCTGGCCTTAACCTCAGGGCAGTCCCAAGTGCTGTGTTTAGAGGTATAAGCTGCCATGCATAGCTAAAAAGTCACTTTGTAGATTTCATTTATATGGCCAGCTCAAGTATCTGCTTACCTCCTTCCGGCCCTTTTCTTATATGGTAGTAACCCTGAATTGTACAGTGGCCCTAGCTTACACCCTTTCTGGGAGCATGGGATGGAATAGCCTGGATTCCCCAGATTGAAACTCCTCATTTTCCTCATACAGTTTTCTAGCCAGGCTGAGGCCCCTGATAGTAACCAGCAGTTACAGCAGGCCATGGAGGAGCGGGCACAGCTGGAGGTACATGTGAACCAGGTGAGGCTTTGCAGAGAGGAATGGGGGAGGAACACGACCCCAGGTGGCCAGGAGCAGGGGACCAGCAACAGCCCTTCCTAACTTGTGTACTCACTGGTCCAGCTGATGGAGTCACTGAAACAGCTACAGATGGAAAGAGACCAGTATGCGGAGAACCTGAGAGGAGAGAGCACCATGTGGCAGCAGAAAATGCAGCAAATGGCAGAGCAGGTCCTTGGGGCTCCCTCGGTCTTTTCAGGCATCTCTGGAGCATAGCCAAAGAGGGGTTTATGTGTTTCGGTTTGTGGAGGTGGTGGCCGAGTGGGAGATGGTGCCTGGTAGCCTCCAGCTCTTGTCCTGTGCCCTGGGCAGGTGCGTACACTGAGGGAGGAGAAGGAGCATAGCCAGAATCAGGTGCAGGAGCTGGAGACCAGCTTGGCTGAATTGAGGAGCCAGATGGGTGAGTGGGTAAGGGTGATCTGGGAGCACGAGTGGGTCCAAGGGCTGGGAGGGTGGATTTGACTGATCCAGGGAGATAGGTGGATGTCTGGGCAATGTGACAGAGGAAAGGGGGTCTATACCAGGAGGTAGCAAGTCTTGTCATATCTCTAAGCCTTTGTGGTCCCTTGTGCAAAGTGGTCTGATTGACCATTGACATCTCCTGCAGTTGGCTTGACAATAACAGAATTGTACTGGGAAGTGACTTGAATATAAGACACCATCCTCTCCCACACCGAAAAAAACAAAAAAACAAAAAAATAAAAAACACATCAAGTCGGGCATGGTGGTGCACACCTTTAATCCCAGCACTTGGAAGGCAGAGGTAGGAAGATTGTGTGAGTTCAAGGCCACCCTGAGACTACAGAGTGAGTTCCAGGTCAGCCTGAGCTAGAATGAGACCCTACCTCGATTAAAAAAAAATAATAATAAATATATAAATAAATAAATAAAAACAAGCCCTCAGCCAAGGCTTGGGACAAAGCTTGGCTTAAGAGCTGATTTACTATGGTGGACAACCATTTAGACACTGTCTCGAGACTTAAGAATTTGAGCCAGGTCGGGCATGGTGGCGCACGCCTTTAATCCCAGTGCTCAGGAAGCAGAGGTAGGAGAATTGAGGAGTTCTAGGCCACCCTGAGACTATATAGCAAATTCCAGGTCAGCCTGAGCTGGTGAGACCCTACCTCGAAAAACCAAAAATAAATAAATAAATAAATAAAATAAAATTGAGCCAGTTGTGGTGGTACACACTTAGTCCCAGCACTCTGAGGCTGAGTTAGGAGGATCACTAAGTTTGAGGCCAGTTGGGTTAGAGAGTGAGTTCTAGGTCATCTTTGGTTAGAGTGAGACCCTACCTGAAAAAAAATTTTTTTTTAGAAGCTGAGAAGATGTCTTAGAAAGTACTTAACCAGGCTGGAGAGATGGCTTAGCGGTTAAGCGCTTGCCTGTGAAGCCTAAGGGCCCCGGTTCAAGGCTTGATTCCCCAGGACCCACATTAGCCATATGCACAAGAGGGCGCACGCGTCTGGAGTTTGTTTGCAGTGGCTGGAGGCCCTGGCGCGCCCACTCTCCTCTCTGTCTCTCTGCCTCTTTCTCTGTCTGTCACTCTCAAATAAATAAGTAAAAATAAACAAAAAAGTTAAAAAAAAAAGAAAGTACTTACCATGTAAGCCTGAGGACCTGAGTTTGGATCCTTGGGCTTGCTGACCTGCTAGTCTAGCTGATCAGTGAGCTCCAGGTTCAGTGAGAAGCCCTGCCTCAAAAAATAAAATCTTGGGCTACAGAGTGAGTTCAGCCTGGACTAGAGGAATACCCTGCCTCAAGCAAACAAATGAGCTGACATTTGAAGTCTGAGAAGCCGGACTGCACCCCTGACTGGGGTGTGCTTCCCTTTTCAGAGGAGCCATCGTCTGCAGAACCCCCGGCAGGGCCTTCTGAGGCAGAGCAGCGGCTGCAGGCAGAAGCAGAGGGGTTGCAAAGGGAGCTGGAGCTTGTGGCAGGACAGCTGCACGCCCAGGTGCGGGACAACGAGAGCCTGAGCCGCCTGAACCGGGAGCAGGAGGAGCGGCTGCTGGAGCTGGAGCGGGCAGCAGAGCGCTGGAGTGAGCAGGACGAGGAACGCAAGCAGATCCTGGAGAGCATGCAGAGTGACCGCACCACCATCAGCCGTGCCCTGTCGCAGAACCGCGAGCTCAAAGAACAGCTGGCAGAGCTGCAGAATGGCTTCGTTAGGCTGGTGCGTAGCCCACAAGCCTTCCTCCCTGGCAGGGCAACATACTTACCCCATCTCGTCCACTCCCTCCCTAAAATGGTATGCTGTCAACCAACCTTCCATGAAGTGGTGTTGGTGAAAGCCCCTTGTGAGCCCGAGCCCTGGGATGTGTTGGGGTGATTCTGCAGCCTTTCCTGCTGGGTGGGAAGAGGCAGACACCCAGCCCCATTGGGTGGTGCTTTCGCTGCTTTCTCTTCAGACCAACGAGAACATGGAGATGACCAGTGCATTGCAGTCAGAGCAGCATGTCAAGAAGGAACTAGCCAAGAAGCTAGGCCAGCTGCAGGAGAAGTTGGGAGAGCTGAAGGAGACGGTAACCCCTGGCCCATGTGACAGGCTATGAGAGGCACAAGCTCTACTATAGGTTGGGGAGTCAGGTGACCTCAGATCTGGTCTTGCAGACCAGCTTCCTATGTCTCTGATTAGTAGAGGTGGGTAGCTCTGGGCACCCCTTCATTCATGCCACATGCTTGGTGTCATCTCCTTGAACATTGAGTGGAGATGAAATGCCCTGGGTTCAGGCTGGATTCTCGGCTCCACTGGTCACTGTTAAAAGTGTTTCACATTGCTAAACTTGTTCAGGATCTTGACATAGCAGATTCGGTGGGCATGAGTAGTAGTCACTGAACACTTGTAGGTTGGCTCTCTCTGCTTTTCCACATTTAGGGCTTAAAGTGATGAGAAAGGGGTTGAGGGGTAAGGCTGGGTGCAGCGGGCATAGGCTCTGTAGACCCTCAGTGATGGGCTCAGGATCTAGAAGCCAGCTACCACCTACCCTCATGCCCAGGCCTTCCTACAGGTAGAGCTCAAGAGCCAAGAGGCCCAGAGTCTGCAGGAGCAGCGAGACCAGTACCTGGCCCACCTGCAGCAGTACGCGGCAGCCTATCAGCAGTGCACGGCCACCTGTGAGCAGCTGACCTCTGAGAAGGAGGCTCTGCACAAGCAGTTTCTGCAGCAGACCCAGCTCATGGACCAGCTGCAGCATGAGGAGGTGCAGGGAAAGATGGCGGCTGAGATAGCCCGCCAGGAGCTTAAGGAGGCCCAGGTGAGGCAGCAACTGAGGCCAGATCCCAGTGGGAAGACTTGGTCACCTCTGTGCCTTCTCACTCTTTCCTGGCCCCTTAGGAGCGCCTGAAAGCCACTAGCCAAGAGAACCAGCAGCTACAGGCTCAGCTGAGCCTTCTGGCTCTCCCTGGAGAAGGTAAGATCCACACTGAAGAAGAAGAGAGCCTGAGGACTCTTGACAGACTAGAATTGACAAGTTTGAAGAGCTTTTGAGAATTTTCCAGGCAGTGGCTGGCCAACGGGTATGCTGTGTAGACAGAGGGAGTTCCCTGAGCTCTGTTTCCCAGGCCCACTCTGCCTGCGCAGTGTGTTGTCAGAGATAGACAGCCTAGTGTCTGCCCCAGTAGGAGAAGAAGTGGACAAGGAGGAACAGGAAGAGGAGTCACCCCAGCCCCATCTGACCATCCCACAAGACCTGGACAGCCAAGAGGCCATGGTAAACTGGGTTCTGCCCTGCCCCTTTTCTATCCTGCCTTCCCTGCCTCCCTCTATGGCCACCCTCTTCATCCACACACCTTTTCTGGGAGCCAAGGTCAGACATCATTCCACTTGGGAAGAACAGATATACCACAGAGGTCGAGAAGGGATGGGCTCCCTGCACTCTTTGTTGTGAGCATTCCTGTAACGAGCATACCCCACTGTTGTCCGCAGGTGGCATTCTTGAAGACCGCTTTAGCCAGTGCCCAGGAAGCACAGGCTCAGTTACGAGGGCAGCTGAGGGAACAGAAGGCACGCTGCCGGCACCTGGCTCACTTAGCAGCCCCAGCCCATCGCGAGCCTGAAAAGGAGGCCTTGGTCTCTGAGAGTGTGAGCAGTGGTGTGTCTGGGGAGAGTCACCAGGCCCTCCAGGCTGCCATGGAGAAGCTGCAGGTATGTCTTTCCTGACGAATGGCCAGGAATGGGGGTACAGAGCAGCTCTCTACTGAGACCTGAGATGGCTATCTTTGCTGCAGAGCCGCTTCCTAGAGGTCATGCAGGAGAAAGTGGAGCTCAAGGAGCGGGTAGAGGAACTGGAACATCGCTGTATCCAGCTCTCTGGAGAGACAGACACCATAGGTGAGCTAGGGCCAAGCCCAAGGCAGCAGGGGTGCACATGGACTGGGTTGTCAGAGCCGCAGTGTCTGAGCCCTGTCCTCCTGCCTGCCTGTCTGCATAGGAGAGTACATTGCCCTTTACCAAAACCAGAGGGCAGTGCTGAAGGCACGGCACCTGGAAAAGGAGGAGTATATCAGCCGGCTGGCCCAGGACAAGGAGGAGATGAAGGTAGGTCCTGATATCTCTGTGGGCTGCTCTGCGTGGGGCTGGTCCAGGGCTGTGCCACTGAACACTTCTTCCAACAGATAAAGCTGCTGGAACTTCAGGAGCTGGTGTTGAGGCTTGTAAGTGAGCGGAATGAGTGGCAGGGCAAGTTCCTGGCAGCAGCCCAGAGCCCTGCTGATGTTCCTACCCCAGGGTCCTCCGGCCCCCAGGAACTTGGAGTTGCTGACCAGCAGGGTGGTGAGTAGAGCTTTGGTCACTGGCATGTGGGGGATGGGGGTATAGATGTGCCCAGTGATGCTTGCACACCACTCAGCCTTTCTCCCTCCCTTCCCCAAAGATTTTGGCGAGGTGAGCCTTGCTGACAATGCAGAGCCTGCACAAGGAGAGGCTGCAGCGGCCTCTCTCCCCGAGAATCCCACTGCCCAGCAGATCATGCAGCTGTTGCGTGAGATCCAGAACCCCCAGGAGTGCCCAGGCTTGGGCAGCAACCCCTGCATCCCTTTCTTCTACCGTGCCGACGAGAATGATGAAGTGAAGATTATGGTTGTCTGAAAGACGCAGCCAAAGGCTGTGTGTTACCCAGTCCCCCCCCATTCCTGCCCAGTCTTCCTTTTATCCTTACAGCAGTAAGATCAGATCCCTAAGGGGCTGGGGATTTGGCTCAGTTGGTAGAGTGTCTGCCTAGCATGCACAAAAGCCTGGACTTGATCTCCAGTACCTCTTAAACCAGGCATGGTTGGACACCCTGGCACTTGAGGGCTGAACATGGAAGAGTCAGAAGCTAGCCATCATTGGCTATAAAGTGAGTTGGAGGCCATCCTGGACTACATGAGACCTTGTTTTCAAAAAAAAAAAAAAAATCCACTTTCCCTAATAGATCAGGCACCCCTGTCTTAATGGAGATAGAAACAGGTGCAGATCTTTTCCTCTTTTGGCCAGGACTGAGTCTTCCTTTCTAGACTTATGTTGGAGAAAGAGTGGATGGCCTCTCTGGAGGGCCAGGGGCTCCTAGGTGGCTCCTTCACCAGGCAGCCCTTCCTGTCAAGGGTCTTGGTCCTTACTCAGGGCACTCTGGGGCAAAGCAACTAGGCAGCATTTTCATGGTTGTAGGGGAGGTACAACAGACTGACTAGTAATCCTGCACTCAGCCAGGCTCTCCTTTTTTTCCTGTTCTCCTTGAGACAGTCTCATGTACCCCAAGCTGGCTTTGAAGTCACTTCATCTTGAACATCTGATTCTTCTGCCACCATGCCTGGTTTTAAACGGTGCTAGCGACCACTTTGCCAACTAAGCTACTTCTGCGGCACCAGCTACTTTTTAAAAAACAACAACAAAAAAAAAATTTTTTTTTTTTTTAAATTTTGGTAATGCTGGGTGTGGAACTCAGAGCCCCGCACATCTCCAAACCAACTCCCATCTTCTTAGAGGCACTTTAGGCCAGGGGGCTGGGCAGCATTCTTGGGGGTCTCCAGGCACTTGGGGCTTACTGTGAGCCAGGGCAGTCGAAGTAGGCAGCCCACTTGGGGTCTCCCATCTTAGAGGCACTTTGGGGCAGGGCAAGTGGGTGTCATTTTCTCAGGCCTTATGACAGTTGGGGAAGCTAGGCAAGGCAGAGGCTGCTGGGGGAGGGGTTCTCCTCCCCTGGTGTACATATTGTACCTGTGTACTATTTTGTATATTCTGGGGTCGGGATGCCCCCTGTATCATAGTGGAGGTTGGAACTGGCAGGTGGGAAGGAGGTTCTAATAATTATTTGGGACTGGGAAACTTATTTATTTGGTAGCATAGGACAGAGGAAAGGAGGCAGAGACAGGGTTGTGGCACCCTGCTGATGCAGCTCCTGTTTATTTTGCTTTTTACTTCAGAATAAATGGATTTAGCCATACTGCTGGCCTTGGGTGAGCCTGTTTTGTCTCTGAGTCCTGGGTCAGCCTCCCTCTACTGAGCAGAGGTTGTGTCTTGCCAGCAGAGGGCAGGCTTTTGGTGTGTGGAGCCCAAGTGCCTGAGCTGTCCAGCATGGCTGTTTGGCACCTGTCACTTGTATGCTGCTTGGTGACACCTGGGATTCCAGGGGGAATGCTGGCCTTGTCTCATTTAGGGCAGTGGACTCAAGCCTGGTCTATGGAGTTCAAGTGTAGCACCTGAGGGTGCTGCTTACAAGTCAGGCTATTCTTCCCCCTGTTCCCCTTGGCCTCTCCATACTTGAGCCAGGTCCTTCTGTCATCCCCCAGAGCCCTACAGGTTTCAGCCTTCATTAGGCCCTCTAGTGGTGGGAGCAGGGCTTGCAGGATGAGGATCTGCCAACTTCCAGGCGCCTCCCCCCCCAACTTGTTTTACTGCACCCTAGCAAGGGGCCTTTCCTTACCCAGTGCTCATACCTCCCCATTCCCCAAGTTCCACAGAGAACACAAGCCAGCAGAGAACACTTGGTTCCCCATTGTCCAGAACTGGGTTTTATTCTCAGTCAAGAGACACTGGTGGGGTCAGAGAACAGCGCAGCCGCCAGTGCAGCACCCCCCTGTTGTGGGGTGGGAGGATGGCCAAGGGGCTGGCTGTCCACAGGCTGAGAGGACAGGGAGGTTGACTGGAGGTGGCACACTGGAGAGATGTCAGGGTGACAGTGATCCCTTGTAGTTGGACCACATGGCTCCACAAGGACTACATGGTGGCTGATTTTCAACACTACAGGTGAGGCCATGTCAGCCATATATATGTATATATATATATATATGAATATTTATAGATATTTATAGAATGGGGCAGGAGCAGTATCACAGAGGGGCACAGATTTTCACCAACATCACATCTGGATGTGTCAGCTCACCACTACAACAGACTAGTCACAGATGAAGGGGATGCTTTGGGGCCAAGGTGGGGGGCACTGTCAAGTCACAGAACAGCTGTCCAGGCAGGCTTGATAAGGGAGGTCTCCGAGAAGTAGGAGGGATCTGGTTAGAGGTCGAAGGGGGGCCTGGGACTCTCAGGACGGGACGGACTTGCCTGACCCGATCGGCTGGCAGTTGGAGAGAAAGCCAAGAGAGAATGGGGGAGAGAAAAGGAAGGAGAGCTGGTAAGGCAAGAGCAGTCACCCCCAGCAGAGGCAGAGGGCATGATGCTGGTGTGGGGGAGGGCAAGGTTTCTGGAAAAGAGGAAGCAGAAAGCCAATGAATGGTAAAGGGAAGACAGAAGGGCGGTGCCAGAGGCAGCCAGGCCATAGGTAGCAGGTAGTCTAGGCAGAGCCAGGGTGGCCCTCTCCCATCACGCACACGAACCTCTCACACACCACCCAGGCAGTGCACCCACAGTTCCAGACACATGCCCAGCCCACTAGGGCCTCCCTCTCTGGTCACTCTTGTCTCCCATCCCACTGGCCCAGGGCCACCCTTAGCCTCAGGAAGCCCCATGTAACAGCCACAAGGCCGGAGGAAGAAGAGTGCTTGAACCAGGAGGGTGATGCTAAAATGGATGGCTGGAGGGAGCACTGGAGGCCCCTCGGGTGGTCAGAAAGCCCAGGAGTCCTCTGAGGGGACCCTAGGGAGGCTGGGAGGCAGGCAGCTGATGCCAGTGGCCACAGACTCATAAGTCTAAGAGGGGAGCCTCCGCTGGTCGGGGGGCTGCAGGTCGCGTAGGCGAGGCTGGGCCCTTCCTGCTGGGGAAAAGCAGAAGAGTGAGTCAGTGGCCGGGGAAGAGTGGCAGCAGTGGGATCACTGGGCGAATTCCATACCCAGCTAGGCAGTACTCATAGAAACCGACTTGCCCAGGTCAACAGACACTGGTGTCGCTGGATGAAAAGCACAGATCACTCCTGTGATCACCGGGTTAAGATGCAGGAGCCTGCAGACTGGCTGTGGTACTCAATGTGGGACTGTGGACACAGCCTTTAAACCACCTGATACCAAGGAGGTAGCAAGAGGAGGGCCCTGTATCCTTGCCTCACCTGGGATAGGTCGGGCTGACCGTGTCTAAAGCTCTTAAACTGCCAGAAAACAAAACAACTGTAGCTTCGGCTCAACTGATGTCCAATTGTCATGCCTGCTCCATGGCAGACTCTGTTCCTGGTGTCCCAGGTGGGGAGCTGGGGGCTCTGCCTCAGCAGCACTGCTCAGATTGGCAGATGGCTGTGGCACTCCCAAGTTGAAGTTCTAAGGTCCCTAGCCCCCTCAGTGGCCAGCCAACATACCCCTCCAAGCTGCCAGGCCCCACACCATGAACCATGAGCCTGGCTTCTCTGTTGGCTCCAGAGAACACCCACATCCACCAACTAGGGCAGAAAACCTGTCCCCCAAGCCCTCAGCT
Source organism: Jaculus jaculus (assembly GCF_020740685.1). NCBI lineage: Eukaryota > Metazoa > Chordata > Mammalia > Rodentia > Dipodidae > Jaculus > Jaculus jaculus. The sequence continues at coordinate 124,872,622 of NC_059102.1, forward strand.
CAGCCAGGGAAGGCCTTGGGCAGTGGCGCTGAGTCCCGAGGCTCACTGAGATGGGAGGTGAGAGAGTCAGCTGGCAGAGGGCAGAGAGGAAAGAGGGAGTCTGAAGCTGTTGAAGGGAGAAGGAAGGGCCTGGCTCAGAGGTCCCAGGTTTGCCCTTGGTGGAGCTGGTGCAGCGAGGGGGCAGACACACCCTTCATGCAGCAGGCTCAGAGTGTATACCTACCGTGTCTGACACTCCTCAGGGGTCACTGATAGTGATTCTGAAAGACAGCACGAAATCAACAGGGCAGTTCACACTCACAGATGGGGGCCAGGCCTTGGGGCAAGGGACACACACACGCACACGTCCGGGCGTGCACACACATGCTGTGAGGCTGCAAGGCCCTGCATGCCCACGCTAACACACATGCTCACAAACACGCATCCGCCTCCCCTCCCCCACCTTCCAGTGCCCAGCACCCTCACTGGCTGGCGCGTGCAGCATGTATCTGGGGCATGCAGCCACTCGGCACACTGAAGCACACGCGTGGGCTGTCACAACACAAAAGCTTGCCTGCACATAGAAGGCCTTTGCACCAGCTCCCTGCACACACGTGCCTGGTGTGCTCAGAGGGTTACCACACTGCTCCTTTGGGGACAGAGCTTGCTTTCTAAGGATTCAGATGTCATTTCTCTGCCCCAGAGCCTTCCATGGCTCCTTACTACAGCATTGAGTCCCAACAAGCTGACAGTCACCCGTGGACTTTGTTTTTGTTTTGTTTTGTTTTGTTTTTCAAGGTAGGGTCTCACTCTAGCCCAGGCTGACCTGGAATTCACTATGGAGTCTCAGGGTGGCCTCGAACTCACGGCGATCCTCCTACCTCTGCCTCCCAAGTGCTGGGATTAAAGGCGTGCGCCACCACGTCCAGCAACCTGTGGACTTTGAAGATCCTCCAAACCTGCCTGATTTTGCAGCTACATTAGCTATTACTGCGCCATCCCTATGACCACCGTCTCCCCTGAGCTCACACTACTCTCAGAGAAATGAAAGTTATTTTGCAGAAGGGAAACTGAGGTCCTGGGAGGGAAGATGAATTGCCTTAAGGGCCAGGGTGAACGCTCTGGACTCCCAATCCTCCCAGTCTAGTGAGTGTTCTTCCACCATACTGTGCTACTTCATCACCGTCCCTTAGAGCAGGCTCATCCATACCTCATTTTGTTTATGGAACTTAGAGACTCCATCCCTACCCTCCAGCCATCTGGCAACCTAAGCGGATGCTACTGCTGATGGGTCCTTCCTCCAGAGATCATGGCCAGTGGAACCCAGGCAGACTGAGTGAGCTTTGAGAGAGGGTCAAAGATCAAGAAGGCAAAGCGGAGGGATGAAGTGGAATCCCTTTCCCTGGAAATCCATGGGAATGGGGTAGCCTTCACCTCCCTGTCCCACACCCACCCACCATGTGGGATCAGACCACCAGATAGACCATGGCTCCCAGATCCCTTCCCCAGTTGTTTGCAGTCCTATCCCCCATGCCTGAACCAAACTCTCACATTCACATCCGTGTGCACGCCCACACGCACATCACACACCTTGCTGGTCACACTATTATAGTCTGGCCTCTGATCCTGTGGGCCAGAGGCTGGACACCACCCTGGGACAGCTCAAGAGTCAGGCCTGGGACGTGGAAATGGGGCATCAAGATAGACTTGAACGTAATTGAAGAGACCCAAACGTTTCAGAGGATGTGGGGTCGGAGCCCTAGACATGAGGTAAGCTCACCAGGAGCTGGAAGGGGAGAGTTGAGAATGGAATGGAGGAGGGAGAGCCAGAAGGATTTAAGAATGCAATGTGTGGGAGGCCAGGAGAGAAAGTGGGTGGAAAAAAGAGGGAAGCGCCATGCAAGTGCTGGAAAGGGCATCTGAGATGAGCCCCACAAACCCCTCCCCAGAAACGACCACCTCCGGGACTCAGCGCCCCCTGAGGGGCAGGGCTGCCAGCTCTAGGCCGCAAATCCCAATCCCGTGGACCCCGCACCACCATCCCAGTGCCTGGGATGCAGAGAGGCAGCTCTGCCGCCAGGGCCGAGGCTCTAGAATCCGACCCCACCTGCCTCCCGATCACGCCCGCCCAGTCGGCCGGCGGCCTTTCCCGCCTCTCTTTCAGCCCCTACTCACCTGGGGACCCCAGGCGGAGCGCGGTTGGGGCGCGAGGGCACCTGGGGGGGTGGGCCAAAGGGGTCAGGGGAAGCCCCCGGCCTGGAGGGCACGGGGGGTGCTCCCCCCAGGGCGGACCCAGCAGGCGGAGGCCCAGGAGCAGGGCCCCGCGACCCGGGCCGGGCTGGGGGCACGGCGGGGGCTCGACGCTGCGGCGTGGGGCTGGACGTGGGCGATCTGCTGGCGACAAGGGGAAAGGAACAAGTCCACGGAGATGAGCCGTTCCGCCCCAGGCTGAGGCCCGCCTCTAGCCCCATGCCGGCCCCGCCCATGCACGCAAAGCCCCGCCCCCACCACGCCCGGAGGCGAGCGCCGGAGCCTAAGCCCCGCCCCCAGAGGCGTACGAGTCCGCGGTCCACCCGCCCCGCAGCCAGCGCTCCACGGCAAGCCCCGCCCCGCGTCAAGCCCCGCCCTTTCCTAAGCTCCACCCCTCGCTCCAGGTGGGAGCCCCGGGGACCCGGGCGCGCCACTGCCCGGTCCCGGCCCTCTTCCCGCGGGCCCCGGGCTGGGGGGCTTTGGGGCCGTGGGGGCCGGCCCTGGTACCTGCGTCCGGTTGGTACGCTCTGCACCTGCAGCCAGGAGTCGTCCACGGGCGGGGGCATGGGCGTGCTGACGGTGGTCGTGTTGATGTCGCCGATGATGCTGAGGGCCTCCTTGAGCGCGTGGTACATGCGCAGCATCTCGTCGCGCCGCTGAGCCTGCTCTGCCGATTCCTCCATCAGGGTGTTCTGGTCCCCGCACGAGTACAGGTTGGCCAGCAGTTCCGAGAAGATGAACTCCTTGGTCTGTGAGCGGGAAAAGAGGGCAGCGAGCTGGGACCCGACGCTCGGGCCAGCCTGACTCCGTGCGCAGAACTGGGAGCCAGTGCTGGTGTGTGTGTGTGTGTGTGTGTGTTGTGTGTGTGTGTGTGTGTGTGTGTGTGTGTGTGTGTGTGTGTACGGGGGTGGGGGGATTCCGACCTCGCGGCCATGTCCCCATGCCCTCAACTAATGCCCCTTTCTCAGATGGGGGACACCGATCCAGGATGGAAAATCACCTGGGATTTTTCTCCCATGATCTGGGAGTAGGCTGAGAGCCCTGCGCATCGCTAAGACAACTGCCTACTCAGCTTTCTGAGTCTTTTCGGGAACTTGTATGATTCAGTGGGCCGTTTCAAATGTTCTGAGCCCTTGAGAGAGGGAAATGAGACTGTGTAAGCAGTACTCTAACCAGGCTCTGAGACATTCATGGCTGCTGAAAAGTTTACAGCCTACATACACCCACTGCATGTGCGTATTATCCAAATATATATTGAGCGCCTGCCATTATGTTGCTACACTTAACAAACCTTCAATGTTATGGTTATCGTCCCCGTATTTTACACTTAAGGAAACAAAAAGGACAGTTAATCTGCTCAGAGCATACAGTGAACTTTTGGCAAAGTCAGGACTCATTTCTCTACCGGGCATGAAAAATAGTATGTAAAAAAAACCCAAATCTTGGGCTGGAGAGATGGCTTAGTGGTTAAGCGCTTGCCTGTGAAGGCTAAGGACTCCGGTTTGAGGCTTGATTTCCCCAGGTCCCACGTTAGCCAGATGCACAAGGGGGCGCACGCGTCTGGAGTTCATTTGCAGTGGCTGGAAGCCCTGGCGCGTCCATTCTGTATCTATCTGCTGCTTTCTCTTTCTCTCTCTCTCTCTCAAATAAATAAATAAAAATGTACCAAAAAAAATCAAATCTTAATATTTTTTAGATTGAGGGCTGGGGAGATAACTCAATGAATAAAGTGGTTGCCTTGTAAACATGAGGACCTAAATTCAATCCCCACAACTCAAGTAAAAAATCATGTGTGGTGGCACTCCTTTGTAATCCAATGCTGGAAAGGAAGAGACAGGTTGATCCTTGGGGCTCACTGGCCAGCCAGAGGTGCCTGCTTGGAGAATTGGCCAATAAAAGTTTTCTCAAAAGGGACTAGGGAGATGGTTTATTGGTTAAAGACATTTGCTTGGAAAGTCTACTGGCTTGGGGTTCAATTCCCCACCACCCACATAAACCAGATGCAAAAAAAGTGTTTATTTGCAGCAGCAAGAGGCCTTGGTATGTCGTCGCTCCTCCCCCCCCCCCCCCCCCCGCAACACAGATAAATAAAACCAAATTCGGACTGGAGAGATGGCTTAGTGATTAAGGCGCTTACCTGCAAAGCCAAAAGACCCAGGTTTAAGTCCCCAGTACCCATGTAAAGCCAGATGCACAAGGTGGCACATTTATCTGAAGTTCATTTACAGTGGCTGGAGGCCATGGCATGTCCATCCCCCCCCAATAAATAAAACAAAATAAAAGGTGGAAGGTGCCTGAGAGAGACGAACACAGTTCTTTTTCTATATTGGAGCTGGTTATGATTATGCACACCTATAATCTCAGCATTTAGGAAGCTGAGATGGAAGGTTCAGGAGTTCAAGCCCAGCCTGGGAAACAAAAACTGTCTCAATTTTTTTTTCTAGATTGATAACATGTTGAAAAATAATATTTTGGAACCTGCACACAATGTTTATGGTGGCATTATTTATAATCAGTGGAAACTGAGAGCTATCTAAATGTTCTTCAATAGTGGATAGAAAAGAGTAACATTATTTTGGGAGCCAGATATGGTAATGCAGACCTGTAATCCCAGTACTCAGACAGCTACTCAGAGACCAAGCAGATCAACTATAAATTGGAGGCCAGCCTGGTCTACACTGTATGTTCCAGGCTAACAAGACTCCATTCATAGCAAGATTTTTGTCTCAAAAAGTAATTAAAGTTGGGTGGTAGTGCACACCTTTAATCCCAGCACTCAGGAGACTGAGGTAGGATGATCACTGTGAGTTTGAAGCTATCCTGACTCTACATAGTGAATTCCAGGTCAGCCTGGGCTAGAGCAAGACCCTACCTGGAAAAAACAAACAAACAAACAAACAAAACCCCAAAATTAAATCACAATTATTAGTTTAGATTTCTTGGACTTCAAATAAAAGCTATTGCCAGGCATGGTGGCACACACCTTTAATCCCAGCACTTGTGAGGTAGAGGTAGGAGGACCACAGTGAGTTCAAGGCCACCCTGAGACTACAGAGTGAGTCCAGATCAGCCTGAGCTAGAGTGAGACCCTACCTCGAAAAATCAAAAACAATTAATGGGGGTGAAAAGGCCCAAGGTGAGGTCAGGGGAAGAGATTAAGCAAAGGAAAGGTGGAGAGAGAGCTAATCAAAATCTAAGAGGATATAAATAAATCATATGGAATCCTCCAGTTTTGGACAATGGAACACTCAGGAGCCATAGATTGTTGCTAGAAAATTTTCAGTGCCAGGATGGGATACCTTCCAGTGAGTTGTTGGCCAGGGAGGTCCCTGATGTCCCCAAAACATTATAGGCCATTGCCAAGGCCCTTGGTTTCCCACCAGGAATAGATGGTAAGACCATATTGCTAAAAACTCCACATACTTGGGCTGCAAGGCCACTGAGAAATCCTGCTGGAACTGAGCTGATAACCCATCCATGTAGACCAGCTGACAGAAAGCTGGAAGAAGCCATTCTGCAGTATGCAGTTCAATGGAAGAAAGAGACACTGCAAGCCTTATAATTGGCCAGCCAGGCCAAATGAGCCAATGGGTGCAATAGTGGCACATCTGTCATGGTGGAAACCAACTGCCCTCTAATTGGACTTGAGGCCTGCTCCATGGGAGGGAATATATCTCTGATACTGAAAACTTAAAACAGGGGTAGTTATGAGCCCTAGGGGTATAAAATCTGCTGATGTCTGGATAAATGTATATACTATGCTTATCAAACTGCCCAGTAAGCACTTCTCTTAATATTCATACCCTTATATTAATGCTACTCTCACTTTGGGTAGAGAATCTTCTCTTTTCAGGTGGCAGTGACCTTAGGACGACTCAGAAGGTATCATAGTGCTGGAAAGAAGTGACTGGAGTACTGAGTAACATCTCGATCGCACCTCCCAAGGCTCAGGGTCTAACGTGGAAGAGGTGGTGGAAAGAATGTAAGAGCCAAAGGAAGGGTAGGACTCCTTACAACGTGCTCCCTCCAGACATAAAATGCCCTGGATATCCATGATCTCACAGTGCCTGACACTACCTACACAAGACCGTCATAATGAGGAAAAGATCATGACATCAAAATAAAAGAGAGACTGACTGAGATGGGGAGGGGATATGATGGAGAATGGAATTTCAAAGGGGAAAGTGGGGGAGGGGAAGGGAGGGAATTACCATGGGATATATTTTATAATCATGGAAAATGTTAATAAAAATTTAAAAAAAAATTGAGAAAAAAAGAAAAACCAAAACCAAACAACAACAAGAAGAAAAACTAACAGATTTTTTTTTTTTTAATTTGTGGAGCTAGAGGCCAAATCCAGTGCCTTAAGCATGAGATTTACTACTAAACTCTGCCCCAGCCATCTTTTTGTTAACATGTGTATTCTGATGCATGTGTGTGGGAGGCGCATGTGCACATGTACATGTGGGCATGTGGAGGCCAGAAGTTGATACTGGATTTTGTGCCCAGTAGCTCTCCCCTTACTCTTTGAAACAGGGTCTCTCCCTAAACTTACATTTTACTAATTTGGCTTAGACTAGTTAGCCAGTAAGCCTCAGGGATTCCTTGTCTTGGCCTCCCCAGCACTGGGATTATAGGCCCACGACCCCACAATTGAAATTTGATGTGGGTGCCAGGTATTGGAACACATGTAGGTCCATCTTTTAACGTGATTACTAGAAAGGATAAAATTACAGGCTATTTCTGTTGGATAGCTCTGTTCTAGACCTGGCCCCCTCTGGACCTGTTGCGTTGGGGCCAGCCAATGTCTCTCCCTGGCCCTGCAGGACCATCTGCTCCCCCCCAATCCCAAGGCACATACATTGTTGATCATAAGGTGCATGATGGTCTTGGGCATGAGGTCCCGTACAGTCTTGTTGACAATGGCCATGTACGAGTCTACCAGGTTCCGGATAGTCTCCACTTGTCGCTCCAGCTGTGGGTCCATGGAGTGCATGAAACTGTCTGAGCCATTCTCTTCAGTCTCACTGGCCTGTCATTGGGAAAAGGAGGGTATCAATGTGGCCAGGCCTGGGCATCCAGACTCCAGGCACTGCCAGGGAGTTAGCCTCTGCAAGAATGCCACATGGAGCTCAGGGCTTGCTCTTTGCAGTGCCTCTCAGGCCCCCAGACCCCCTTAATTCAGCCTGGATTGGTCTCTGATGCTAGTACCTAGAATCTGCCCATTTCCGCATGCAGACATTAGAAAAGGACACCTCCACGTTCCCACTCCCTTGCTTGAACACCTAACCAGATCTGATGCCTGGCTGGAGGTGCCTGGCAGGAAGCAGGGCTGGGGCACACTTACTTTCTCCTTGTCCTGGACGCCCAAAGCCACGGAATCCACCACATCAGCACCGCCGCCATGGCATTGGGGAGCAGAGCCAAAGACACACAGAGAGGAAAAAGCAGGGACCGGGTGAATCTAGAGCACTGTGTCCCAGCCCTGGCACATAAAGACACCGCCACAGCAAAAGAGGGACCCAGGAGGCAGCAGCCACAAGAGCCTCCTGTATAGGAAGCTGTAAGAAATGACTGCCGTGACAGGGAAAGGGACACATAAAACTGGCACAGGAGAAGAATGGGAGAACCAGAGGGCTTAATTCTGGTCCCATCTGGGTCAGGTGGCAGGGGGTGTTTGTTTGCTCTTCATGAGTCAAATAAGGGCTTAGTACTGTGGCATGACTTGGCATCTCAAAGCATGGTGCCCCCAGACCCACTGGAACAAGTGGCTCACCCTCCCTGATCTGCCCCACTGCTCACCCCAACACGCTCAGGGTATACACCAGCTCTCAGAAAGGAGGCCTTCCAGCTGTCCACCTCCTCCTGGGTCTCACAGGCCAGTTCCAGCTGCCGATAATCCTTGTAGACATTCCTGCAAGATGGGGCAGGTAGGAGGAATGATAAGGCAAAGACTTGCTTTCCTCAGGGTTAAGGACATGAGTGGATTTGCAGGGTCATCATGCCTGGGGTCCAGCTCTGGCATTCTTGCCGACCCTAGACAAGTCCCTCCTTTTTTTGTTCTTTTCTTTTCCTTCCTTCCTCCCTCCATCCCTCCCTTCCTTCTTTCTTTTTCAAGGTGGGGTCTCACTCCAGCCCAGGCTGACCTGGAATTCACTATGCAGTCTCAGGGTGGCCTCGAACTCACAGCGAACTCGAACTCACTACCTATGCCTCCCTGCTGGGACTGAAGGCTTGCGCCACCATGCCCAGCAAGTCCTTCCTTTTCTAAGCCTCATTTTCTCCTTCAGGAGATAGGTTAGCAATGATTCCTGTCCCCTGTGGTTATTGGCAGGTTTCAGGCAGTGAGCAGTCCGGTGCTTAGAAAGGGACAGAAGCCATACATGGCAGCACATGCCTAGGACCCCAGAACTCGGAAAGCTGAGGCAGGAGACTTTCAAGTTTGAGACCATCCTGGGCTAGAGGGACAAAGGGAGGGGGAGGACACCTATAAGTCCATGAAAAAGCGTGGCAGCCCAACTACAGGCACCCTCCCTGGCTTTCTGAAGACTTCTCCAGTGACAGCTGTATGTAACCCATTTCTGAGTGGGACAGTGCCTCCAAGAACCAGCTTGGGACTGGATGGTGAGTGCTGGCACCCGCCCCAGTGGGGGAAACGGGCAACATAAGAAGGGGACTAGGTCTGACCATGACACTTTTCTTGTCCCCAGTGCCTGGCAGAGCATCCCACCCACAGCAGAGACTAGGTAAATGTCTGCGAAAAGGAGAAAAGGAGAGGAGGGATCTAGACATGTGCCTAACCCACAGTAGCAACTCTAAATAGCCAATGACTGGCTGGCTGTGAGCCTTGGGCAGGTCCTTCTCCTTCCTGGGTCTGTGTCATCAGTTTCTACACGGTAGGAGTTGTCTAGGGCTTTCGGGGTCTGGAATCCCAGCAAGGGCACACAGGCACCTTTGCTCTGTGTTGAAAAGGGCAAAAATATGCTTGCTCGACATGAAGCCCTTCTCCACATCCCGCAGCTTCAGGTTGTCCACCGACAGCATGTATTTCTTTTCTTTCTCCTGTGGGTAGGGGGAAGAGTGAGGGGTGAGGTCAGTACTGCCGCATCTGGATCCCCATAAGTGCTGCACGCTGGTGACCACTCAGGGCTGTGGACTCCCCGAGTAGCCCTGGCCTCTGGCCTCTCCCACTCTGCAGGTACCACCTGATAAAGCCCGGCCATGGAATCCCGGCCTGGCTGGGAAGCCTCAGCCTCGATAACCTTCGAGCCAATTCCAGCTTCCCTGCACAGATCCTAGAGCCCAGGAGGCTGGCAAGGAGGTGAGGCAAAGGGTGGTTCCTACATCCCACCCTAAGCAAGTCTTGGAGGAGAGCCAGGCCTGGCCCCAGGCAGGGATAGCTCATATGAGCCTCTCTCGTCCTGGCCTGGCCGCCTCTGACTTCATTTCCTGACTACACAGACAGGGAAGGGGGGCCACCAGCCCCCGAGGCTTCAAAGGGCCAGCTCTGCCCACCCCACCCCACCCCCAGCCACCCATGTGTTAGCAATCAGACACAACAGCACAAGCCTGGAGTCGGTGTGTGTGTGTGCAAACATACATGTGGTTGTGCGAGCCCAAGCGAACTTATCACCAGTTACTTATGTCTACTATAGAACATAGGTGTGTGTGCACGCATATATGGAGGTATCCAACAGGATCATGCATGTGTGTGTGTTTGTGTTTGTGTGTGTGATGGTGAATGTCTGTACATACTGTGGATATGTACTGAAGCTGTAATGCCTCCCCATGTGCACAACTGTGCCTGTGGGACCTGGACTGTGGGGACACATGCTTACCTACATACAGTTAAGCAGTGGGTAAGACATGTTGGTGTGTAGTTGTGTGGAAGGAATTATGTATATCTGTGGACAGACATGTTTCTATAGGCTCCGTGCCCCAGGGGACTGGTTCATAGAGTCTTGGGAGGCGAAGCCCAGATGGGGCTCTGGGAAGGAGGGAGGGGTTTCTGCTGCCTGTAACCCACTGGCCCACCTAACAGTGCACTGCAGGATCTGTGTGGGAAGGGTGGTCTGTGTGGGATTCAGGGCTGGGTCTGAACTTCCTTGAGGAGCTCAGGTGGGGGCTTGGGTTTAGGGGGATCTTGTTCCCCCACCCTGGCGTCGCCTCCACCTCCTCTGCACCCCACACTAGCCTGGCCCATGCAGCCACATAAAGCCCTCTTTATGCCAGGCGGGTGGCCGGGAGCCCCAGAGGGCGGCTGGGGGAGGAGAGGAGGAAGTTGCACACACGGCCAGGGAACATCTGGAACCGTTCGAGGGAGGCCCCGCCACCACCCGCCCTGCGCTTGGGGTTGGACACTAGGTAGGAGCGGCCTCCTCCCCCAGCCCTCCCTTCCTGCTGGCCGGCCCCCTCCCCAGGCCCCTCCTTCCCAACCCAGCTCCCGCTCACCCCTGCCACGTCAAAGGAGGCAGAAGGGGAGCAGGGAGCAGAGAGGGACGGCGGCTGGCCCGCTGGGGCTGGGGGACATAGGGGCTGGGGCCGGGGGACCTTGGATCTCCAGGGACGGGACTGAAGCGCTCACTGGATGGACAGACCGTGCTGCCTGGATGGACTAGAGGATACCTCCACTCCGTCTACCCAGTGTTTAGACTATCTGTTCAGGACTCCCAAATTGTACAGTAGTCTGCACATTGGTTAGGCTGGGCTGGGTTAGACCCTCGGCACCACCGCTGGAGAGCTACACCGACCCTGCTGCCGTTCCTGAACTGGAGCCTGGAGCTGGGGTGGGGGACTTGGGGGGTACAGGGTGGGCTGGGAGGTAGTGTAAAGTAATGGGGCTGCCACCCTGATGTGGGGTGTGTGTTGGGGGGGCATGATGGAGGAGGGCGGGGGGAAGGCAGAGGAGGAAGACTAAGAAGCTGGGGATCACTGGAGCTGAGGATGTGTGGACAGCTGCTGGTCTTTCCAGAGGGCCTTCCTCACCCCAGAGACCGGGGGGACAGGCAGCTGGGAGGAGGGGGCCGGATCCCTGCCTGAGTCCAGAGCACCCCCATGTCCCCTGCGATCCTAGTGCAAAAATCCACTCACATGCCTCACCACGCACCTCAATGCTCACATGGCCATGGCTCACATTTAGCACTCTGCACAAAGCAGCTCCAATGCTCACATCCATGTTCCAGGCACACACGTACATCACAAGCGCACATATGAGTGCACGCTCGCACACACACCCAGCACAGCCTCACAATGGGAAGCTCCCTTCCCCCACCTTACATCCCAAGCACACACATATTCTCAAATATCCCACACACCCTCCCTTCCGCAACCCACCCCCACAGTGATCCCCCAAGCACAGGCCGACAGACTGGGGTCCCCATGAGAACACATGCATTCACACCCAGCTGCTTGCACGACTCCCCACACATCTACCAGCTTTACACACGCGCGCAGGCACTCGCACATTGCACACACAGGTCCCTCCTCCCCACACACAGCAAAACTCGGATATGCATACAGATCTTGAAAAAGACCTCTTCCCAAGGATGAGGCTGGGGACCCCTCTCTGTTTTGCTCAACCCCTTCCCAGGGCCGCCAGGTGTGAGTCCTCAACCCCATCGTACTGTCCCACTGGCCCCATATAAGGACTCAGCTGTGGGAGCACCCATAGGCTCCCCAGGCCCATGAGGAGCACTAGGGGGCCTACCAGAGTGACAGGAGAGGAAGCCACCCCCCCCCAAGCCAAGCCCCACGCCACCTCACACTCCATCCTTTCCAGGGGCCCCTGGGCTCGGGGAGAGGCTAGGGTTGGGGTAATGAAATCCAGATGGCTTGGCACCCCCACTGGTGACGACAGAGGATCCCGCCCAAGGTGGGGAGGTGGGGCCCCTGCCCAAGGCAGACTTGGAGGAGTCAGGGACTGAAGAAGGGGCACGGAGACCCAAATTACAGTCCCCCACCCTAAGCCCTGCTCCCCTGTGGAGAGCACCCTGTCCTCCAGCAGCCCCCTCAGAAACAAGAGGGTCCCTTCCCCCACTCCTTAGCCAGCTGGAGTTCATTACCGCAACCCCCCCCCCCCCCGTTCTCTCTGGTCACCTCTGGAATCCAGATGTGGAAGCCAAATAGACTCGTTCTTAAAGGAGACCAGCAACAGGGGAAGGAAGTGGCAGGGGCCTCTGAGTGCCCTAGTGGGCAGGGTGGTGTCCTGGGGGTGGCCCTACAAGGCATTGTCACTCTTGATCCCTTGACCTAGAGGTACCCTGGGCAGCTGCCTCGGGTGGTGGAGGCTGAGGGGCCTGGGGTGTAGGGGTTAATCGGGTCTGGCAGCTGGACCTGTATGTGTCATGGGTCTGTGGGGGCCACAGAGGAGGCGGCACGCCCTGGAGTGAGAAAACAGGAAGGCCACTGGGCCGGCGTCAGCAGGGGTGCTGAGCACCCCTCCCTACCCACTCCAGGGTGCTTATCCCTGAGCCCCCAGGCCTTCCGAGGCACCTTCTCCTTCTAGCCTGGATGACTGGGTAGCTCCCTGATCCCTCATCTCACCTCCCATCAGGAATCTTTTCAAGCCCCTGTGGTGTGGTCAAGTTCTGCTCCAAGCCTGTGGCATGCTCTGCGCCTGCCTCCGGCCCCCAGCCCACCCCTCTGATGCCCAGTGTTGCTTTACTTACCTCGTCATCCTTGTACCAGGACAGGTTCTCAGCAGTCAGCACAAACCAGTACTCCTTGGAGCCTCCCTTCATGATGCCAATGTTGTTGATGGTCAGCCAGCCCTTCCGGATGACCTGAGGGGTGAGGGGACAGATTGGTGGGTATGGGCCAGGCTTCCTTGGGATGGATGTGATGGGCAAAGAGGCATTCAAAAGCCTACCCCCTCCCAATTCTCTGAGGCCTGACTGGCGAGGGAGGGTGGGGGCCAGACCTGCCCTGGTTTGAACCACAAGTAAAGAGTAGAAGTCAGACAAAGGCAGAGGTTGGTTCAGGATTAAAGGGCTTTCTCACAGCCATAGCTATCTGAGCAAAGGACTAGAGGCTCTGGTAGGGAGTGAGATTCCAATTGCTAAAAGTGTGCAAGCAGAATTTTGTAGCTCTTTGTGTATGACAGCACTGAGGCAGGATCTCACTCTAGCCCAAGGCTGACCTGGAATTCACTCTGTAGTCCTAGGCTGGCCTCAACTCACAGCAATCTTCCCACCTCTGCCTCCTGAGTGCTGAAATTCAAGGTGTGCTCCACCACGCCAGGCATAACAAGTGTCTTATAAGTGTTAGGACTAATCTATCCTGAAACTTATTTCTGTATTTTTTTAATTTTTAAACCTATTTATTTATTTATTTATTTGAGAGAGAGAGAGAGAGAGAGAGAGAGAGACAGAGAGAGACAGAGAGAGAGAGAGAGAGAGAAAGAGGCAGATAGAGAGAATGGGCATGCCTGGGGCCTCTAGCCAGTTGCAAACGAACTCCAGACACATGTGCCACCTTTTGCATCTGGCTTATGTGGGTACTGGGGAATTGAACCTGGGTCCTTAGGCTTCACATGCAAATACCTTAACTGCTAAGCCATCTCTCCAGCCCCTGAAACTTATTTCTAACCTCAAGTGTTTTGTAAATGCTTCTCTCCCCTTTTCCCCAATAAACATACCCTTCAGTATCAGCTCAAATTTACACTGTCCACTGTCCTCCCTGGCCCAAGGTAAATCAAAAACGCAGTAATGGGCTGGAGAGATGGCTTAGTGGTTAAGGTGTTTGCCTGCAAAACCAAAGGACCTTGGTTCGATCCCCCAGGACCCACGTAAGCCAGATGCACAAGGTGGTGCATGCATTTGGAGTTTGTTTGCAATGCCTGGAGGCCCTGATGCACCCATTCTCTCTCTCTCTCTCTGCCTCTTTCTGTCTCTCAAATAAACAAATAAAAGTTAAAAATTTTTTTTAAAAGCACGGTAATAATCTTTGGTGTTCCCCCCCCCCCCAAGGTAGGGTCTCACTCTAGCTCAGGCTGAACTGGAATTCACTATGGAGTCTCAGGATGGCCTTGAACTCACAGCGATCCTCCTACCTCTACCTCCCGAGTGCTGGAATTAAAGGCGTGTGCCACCATGCCTGGTTTTTCAGTAATGATCTTTGATCATTCTCTTACATTTTCTTCTGATGGAGACTGAAATTTATTTTTATTTTTTATTTGAGACAGAGAAAGAGAGAGAGAATGGGCGCACCAGGGTCTCTAGCCACTGCAAACAAACTCCAGGTGTATGTGCCACTTTGTGCATCTGGCTTACGTGGGACCTGGAGAATCAAACCTGGGTCCTTAGGTGTCGCAGACAAGTACCTTAACCACTAAACCATCTCTCCAGCCCCGAGGCTATAATTTTAAACAAATTCCAGATGCATGTACCACTTTGTGTGTCTGGCTTTTATGTTGGTAGGGAGGAATCAAACCAGGGCTGGGAAGCATTGCAAACAAGCACCTTTTAACTGCTGAACCATCTCCCTAACCAGAGACAGCAATTCTAATATACTTGTGTGTGTGTGTGTGTGTTGTGAGAGAGAGAGAGAGAGAGAGAGAGAGAGAGAGAGAGAGAGAGATACAGATAGAGGGAGAATAATCCACTGATGCAACTTTCCCTGCTGATGCATGGACTCTCCTGTGCCCCAGCACCTTGTGGCTTCATGACATGCTTGGCTATCAGAAAGTTGTCAGTAAGTACTTGTGGTGGCATGAATATTTTATGGTTCTAAGTCTCTGGAGTAGGAGGAAGGGGAAGAAATTGTCCAGGCCTCCTATTTCCTACAGAAAGTTAGAGTAACAAGCAAGAGTCCCTTTTCATAGTCTGTTTCAAGCCATTGCCACAGACCAGAGTCTGGACTGTCCCTAATCATCACCACAGATCAGAGCCTGTGGACACCACTCCAAGGGCAGGTCCTGCAATGTCCAGGTCCTGCAATGGTTCAGACTGAGGAGGACGGAGTGGTTCCTGTTACTACTCCCCCAGGCCCTGACCTCCCTGGCTACTTCTCTAAGTATGCAGAGAGACCCAAGGGGACATCAGGCTGGCAGCAAAGGCCTCAGTGTCCAGAGTTGCTTCTGAGGCTCTAGGAGTCTTTCTAGAGCTCTCTGACCTGCTCAGCCTTCTGGGAGCCTCAGTGAGAGCTCAAGCCATGCAGCCCACCAGCAGATGGGCTGAGCAGAGAGTAACACTGCCTGGCCCAGTTCACAGGGACAAAGGGGTCAGGCCCTGGGACTCCTGCCCTGCTGGTAGGATTCCTTTCAGTGTCTTGTCACCAACTTTGGATTTGAGTCCACTCTAGTCTTGGGATCTAGCTAGCAGATCTTGCTGTCCCGCCCCCTAGCTGATTTATGGCCTTTGTCCTATCCTTGGCTGCTTCCAGCTCTGAATTCTTGAATTCTTCCCAGCTCATCCAGAACCCCCTGTGGAGTCCCTGCCATGGAGACTCCCATCCTGCCTGGATCTCTCAGAGGCAAGGTGAGACCCTGCGTACAGGCTCAGGTCTCTAAGAGACAAGGGCAGTGGCAGGGTCCAGACTCCTCTCCAGGGGCCATCACAGCGTAGACACCTGGGAGCACTGGACGAATTGGGTCTTCCTTGGACATTGCATTTGCTTATGCCTCGATTCTCCTAAGCACCTACTATAGTTCTTTTTTTTTTTTTTTAGCAGAGAGTGAGCATGCCCACGTGAGAGGGAGAAACAGAGAGAGAATTGGCATGTTAGGGCCTCAGACACTGAAATAGAACTCCATAAGCTTGCGCCACCTAGTGGGCATGTGCGACCTTGCACTTGCCTCACCTTCGTGCATCTGGCTTATGTGGGATCTAGAGAGTCAAACAGGCAAGCGCCTTAACCACTAAGCCATCTCTCCAGCCTGCACCTACTACACATCTGTGGCTGAGGATTTAGTGAGAACCAAGACGGTCTCATCCCTCCCCTTATGAAGCCTCATCAACCATAGCCTCTGGAAACTATGAAAACAACCACAACAGAAACAGGATTGGAGAGACTGCTCAGTGGTTAAGGTTTTACTCATGTAAAATCAGATGCACAAAGTGAGCATGTGTCTGGGCTCTCTCTGTCTAATAAACAAATTTATTAAAAAAAAACACAAAGAAACTTCTGAGAGCCGGGCATGGTGGTGCATGCCTTTAATCCCAGCACTAGGAAGGCAGAGGGAGGAGGATCGCTGTGAGTTAGAGGCCACCCTGAGAATACAGAGTGAATTCCAGGTCAGCCTGGGCTAGAGTGAGACCCTACCTCAAAAAAAGAAAACAAAACACTAAGAGGCTGGAGAGATGGCTAAGCGGTTAAGGCGCTTGCCTGCAAAGCCTAAAGATCCAAGTTCAACTCCCTAGAACCCACGTAAGCCAGATGCGCAGAAGATGGCACACACATCTGGAGTTCATTTGCAGTGGCTAAGGTCCCAACGTGCCAATTCTCTCTCTCTCATAAATTAAAAATCAAAACAAAACACTGAGGACCCCAGTGTTCATGTGTACAACTGAGACTGAGGTAGTACATGGGCTACTGAGGACCGCCATTTCTGAAGATGACATCTGAAGGACGGAGTGGGACGTGAGGTGAGGAGGGACTTGTCTCTTTCTGGGCTTTTCATTCATCTCCCAGCTCTCCAGAGGAAGTGGTTGTCAGCTTATCCAAAAACACGTCTGTCTTATATCCACTCATTCAAACAGTTAACCCAAACATCTACCTGTCCATCCAATAGATGCTTACGGAACACCTACCTGGTGCCAGGCCTACCCACACCCACATGGCCCAGGTTTGCCTGAAGCAGGTGTTTGGCTCATGCACAGTAATGGCTGGTTTGATGGGACTGTGTGTGGCCAGGCCTTGTTCTGGCCTGTGAGCGGGTGTGGGACACTCGTGTGCTGGTATGCACGAGCAGCTCAAGCCAAAGAGCACCCTGAAGACTCCCCATCACCAATGGGCCCCTCCTCCCCTCACTGCACAAGTCAGGAGCCCCAGAACTGGTACTCACCAGAATCTCATCCTGCAAAGAGGTAACCATAGCAACCACGAGAAGCATCGAGGAGAGAGGAGAGAGTGTTACTGAGGCAGAGTGGAAGGCTTGTGGCTGGCAGAAGACAGGCTTTCTGGCCCCCGTGGGACCCTTCCCCTTGGGAAAGGGGGTTCTTAGAGCTGCGTGTCCATCCGGCACCCTCCATCCCTCGGGCTGGGGCACTGGGGCCCACTCACCTGGTTCCCTGAAGTCTTCTTCTTGTTCATCTGGTTGCTTCTCTGCTGAGCACTAGTAGGAGAGGGGAGGAATCTTAGAACTCCTCTCAAGTGATCCCACTCCACTGCCCACTGCTTGGGGGGCACAGTCCCCAGAAGGTTAACCTGGCAGGACTGGACTCTACATACACACATGTATGCACAAGTGTGCATGTGTACGTGCACGTGCACGTGTGCAGACACACATGTGGGGTCACTTCACTGAGCTGGGGGCACTCACTTGGCAAAGCCTATGAAGTCTTCATGGTTGGTGTTCATGTAAGCCAGCTCAATGTCGATGAGGAGCATGACCTTCGCGGGTACACAGGTCCGTGAGCCAATGGAAAAGACACCACAAAGTTTAAAAATGTAGGACAAGCAGTGAAAAGGACAGGCCACTGTTACAGGAACATGACTGAAACTCATAAACACCATGTTGAGAGAAAGACAGTGAACTCCCCTAAGAGTCTGGCATAAAATATTGCATGATTCCATTGATAATGGTCAAACGAAGCAGTCGCATTAGAGTATTGAGATTGGAGCTGCAAAAGATTATGGGGGTATGGGCTGGAGAGAGGGCTCACTCAGTGAAGTTCTTGCCACACAAACGTGAGGATCCCCAGCACCCATGTAAATGCTGGGTGGGTGGGACAGCCTACCTGCATTTCCACTGTTCAAGGGTACAGAGACTGTGGCTCTTTAGGGCAAGCTGGCTAGCACTCGTAGCTAGGTGAGGAAGCTCTGGGTTCACGTGAGAAATCCTGCCTCGGTAAATAACGTGGAGAGTGATGGAGGAAGACACCCAATGTAAACTTCTGCTCTCCACGTGCACACACATGTGCATGTGCACCTGCGATACGCGCAAATGCATACTATACATACACATGGCTTTGAAAAGCGAGGGGTTTGGGGTGAGGAACCTTCCTTTTGTTTGCCGAACTGGTGGGTGCATAGGTGCATATGTTTGTTTCAAACTGTGTATTTAAAAGGAGTTTATTTTATTGTGTGTAAATTATATCTGAATAAAATGACTTAAAAAAGAATAAAGAGAAGATGCTGCACAGCAAAAAAAAAAAAAAAAGTAGGACAAGGGCAAAAATACTTGCGGCACCTATAGAAAGTTTGTATCCTTAATAACTTAAAATGTAAGGACTGGAGAGATGGCTGAGTGGTTGAAGGTGCTTCTTTGCAAAGCCTGACAGCTATGGTTCAAATCTCCAGCACCCACATAAAGCCAGACATGCTAAGTGGTACATGTGTCTGCAGTTTTCTTACAGTGGCAGAAGGCTCTGGCATGCTCATATGTTCTCTTTCTCAAATAAATTCTCTCTCTCTCTCTCTCTCGCTCTCTTTTTTTTTTTTTTTTTTTTTTTTTTAGTTTTTCAAGGTAGGGTCTCACTCTGGTCCAGGCTGGCCTGGAATTCACTATGTAGTCTCAGTGTGGCCTTGAACTCACGGCAATCCTTCTACCTCTGCCTCCCAAGTGCTGGGATTAAAGGTGTTCAACACCACACCTAGCTTTATTTATCTTTTTAAAATAGTTTTTTATATTTTTATTTATTTATTTGCAAGCAAAGAGACACAGAGCGATTAGGTACGTCAGGGCCTTTTGCCACTGCAAATGAACTCCAGACACATCCGCCACTTTACGCATCTGGCTTAATGGGGGTCCTGGAGAATTAAACCCAGGCTGTCAGGCTTTGCAAGCAAGTGGCTTTAACCATTGACCCATCTCTCTAGGCACTAAATAAATTTTATATATAAAAAAATTTTCCCTACAAACTGGGTGTGATGGTGCATGTCTTTAACCCCAGCACTTGGGAGGCAGAGGGTAGGAGGATCACCGTGAGTTTGTGGGCTAGAGTGAGACCCTATCTCAAAAAAACAAACAAAGGGCTGGACAGATGGCTTAGCGATTAAGGCACTTGCCTGCGAAGTCAAAGGACCCAGGCTCAATTCCCCAGGACCCACATAAACCAGATACACAAAGTGGTACATGCATCTGGAATTTTTTTTATAGCAGCTGAAGGCCCTGGTGCACCCATTCTCTCTCTCTCTCTCTTTCTCTGTGTCTCTCTCTCTCCCCATTTCTCCCTCTCTCTCTGTCAAATAAATAAAATTTTTTTAAAAAGAAATGAAAATTAATTAAAAAACAAAACCAAAAAATTCTTACATTAGTAAGTGAAAGACCAAACAGACACAAATCAATGGAAGAAATATAATAAAAACATGTTAAAAATGATCACCTTCAGGCTACAGAGAACTTGACACTAAACCAGACTGCCAACAAGCCTGCCACGGCTTAGGGAACATTGTGGGAGAGGGGACACAAAGACTGTAAGAGCCACTGAGTGGGCAGGAATACCCTGAGAAACAGTCCCCTTGCCACTCCACAGGAACTGACTGAAGGCCTTCATGACCCACAGTGAACAGCATAATCCCACTGAGGAGGTCCCTCACAGGAACTGGGGCAAGGTAATAAAAGGGTATAACCTGTTATAATTTGTATAAAACAAAATGAAAATGAAAATTAAATTTAAAAAAGAGAAAAAACCTCAAACATTGCTTACTTTCTTTTTTTAAATTTTTCTCAATTTTTATTAACATTTTCCACGATTATAAAAAATATCCCATGATAATACCGTTCCCCCCCCCACTTTCCCCTTTGAAATCCCATTCTCCACCATATCCCCTCCCATCTCAATCATTCTACTTACATATATACAATACCAACCTATTAAGTACCCTCATTGATAAAGAAATCTAAATTAGAGCCAGGTGTGGTGGCACATGCCTTTAATCACAGCACTTGGGAGGCAGAGGTAGGAGGACCGCCTTGAATTCAAGGCCACCCTAAGACTACCTAGTTTATTTCAGGTTAGCCTGAGGTACAGTGAAACCCTACCTCAAAAAAAGGTGGGGGGGGGGGCTGGAGAGATGGTTTAGCAGTTAAGCAATTGCCTGTGAATCCTAAGGACCCTGGTTTGAGGCTTGATTCCCCAGGACCCACGTTAGCCAGATGCACAAGGGTGCGCACGTGTCTGGAATCGTTTGCAGTGGCTGGAGGCCCTGGCGCCCATTCTCTCTTTCTCTCTATCTGCCTCTTTCTCTCTCTGTCTGTTGTTCTCAAATAAATAAAAATAAACAAAAAAAATCTAAGTTATCACAATGTGTTCCTTTTTGAATCATCAAAAATATTGCCTCACCGACCAGGGTGGGCCCAACTATAGGGACCCGAGGTAGGGTCTCACTCTAGCCCAGGCTGATCTGGAATTCACTATGTAGTTTCAGGGTACCCTCGAACTCAAGGCCATCCTCCTACTTCTGCCTTCTGAGTGCTGGTATTAAAGGCATGCACCACCATGTCTGGCTTTTTTTTCTCTCTCTCTTTTTTTTTTTTTTTTTGGTTAATGTGACAGAGGGAGAGAGAATTGGCACACTAGGGCCTCCAGCCACTGTAATCAAACTCCAGATATGTGCGCCATCCTGTGCGCATGTGCACCCTTGCATCACCTCGTGTGTCTGGCTTACATGGGTCCTGGACAGTGGAATATGGGTCCTTAGGCTTAGCAGACAAGCGTCTTAACTGCTGAGCCATCTCTCTAGCCCTCATACACTCTTGGTTAAAGCATATTTTTTCTTTTTTTTGGAGAGTGCTGATGATGGAGCCCAGTTACTCAACATAGGCAAGTGCTCTATCACTGATCCACAACCTCAAGTTGAGGAGAATAAATTAGTATAACTTTCTACAGACAATTAAAAAAAACTTTTAAAAAATTTATTTGCAAGCACTGTAGGGGAGGAGGGGGGGGCAGGAGGGGAATTGGGAAGGCCCTAGGGCTTCCTGCCACTACAAACAAACTCCAGAAGCATACTCCACTTTGTGCATGTGGCTTTACATGGGCACTGGTGAATTGAATCTGAGCCTTTAGCTTTGCAAACAAGCGTCTAAACCACTGAGCCATCTCTCCAGCCCTTCTAGAGGCAATCTGATGATAGGAAGCGACATGGAGAGGAACACGCTCCCTTCTAGAATTCTGTTTCACAGATAAACTCATGAAATAATCAAAGATTTAGGAATAAGAATGTCCACAGTAGTATAGGCTTTTTTAGTCTGTTTTGCTTTAAGTATTTTTATTTATTTATTTGCAAGGGTGGGGAGAGAGAAAGAGAATATGTGCCATGCAAATGAACTCCAGATGCATGTGCCATTTTGTGCATCTGGCTTTGCAACTGGGTGCTGGGGAATTGAACCCAGGGCTAATAGGCTTTACAAGTAAGCTTTAGCTGCTGAGCCATATCTACAGCCCTATTTTATTTATTTATTTGGTTTTTCGAGGTAGGGTCTCACTCTAGCTCAGGCTGACCTGGAATTCACTATGCAGTCTCAGGGTGGCCTCGAACTCATGGCAATCCTCCTACTTCTGCCTCCCGAGTGCTGGGATTAAAGGCATGCACCACCATGCCTGGCTATTTATTTTTGAGATAGGGTATTAATGTTTGTTGTCCAGGCTGGCCTTGACCTTCTGGGCTGAAGCAATCCTCCTGCCTCAGTCTCTCCAGTAGCTGGGATAATAGTCTCATGTAACCCAGCTTGGCTGCAGGATAATTTGTAATGAAAAAGTTTGGAAACAAGTCAATTGCCATCAAAAAGTGAATTAGGAAGCTGGCCATGGTGGCGCACACCTTTAATCCCAGCACTTGGGAGGCAGAAGTAGGAGGACGGTCTTGAGCTCAAGGCCACCCTGAGACTACATAGTGAATTCCAGGTCAGCCTGGGCTAGAGTGGGACCCTACAGAAAAAAAAAAAAAAAAAAAAAAAGTGAATTAAGGAGCTCAGATTAAAGGCACTTGCTTGAGTTTGATTCACCAGTACCCTTGTAAAGTCAGATGTACAAAGTGTCACGTGTGTCTGGAGTTCATTTAAAGTGGCAAGAGGCCCTGGCACATTCATTCTCTCTTCTCAAATATTTTAAAATATATTTTAAAATAATATTTTAAAAAACATAAACTACTCCAGAGGCAGAGGTCAGAGAACCACTGTGAGTTCAAGGCCAGCCTGAGACTACACAGTAAATTGCAGATCAGCCTGGTCCAGAGTGAGACCACTACCTTGAAAAACCAAAAAAGAAAAAATAAAAGCCAGGTGTGGTGGTGCATGCCTTTAATCCCAGCACTTGGGAGGCAGAGGTAGGAGGATCACCATGAGTTCGAGGCCACCCTGAGACTCCATAATGAATTGCAGGTCAGCCTGGGCCATAGTGAGATCCTACCTCAAAAAACCAAAATAAAAATAAAAATAAAAAAAGTGTTAACTAGATTATGGTGATGCCTCCACAATAAAACCTTCTGTAGGTGTTCAAAAGAGTAATGAAGCCGGGCGTGGTGGCGCACGCCTTTAATCCCAGCACTCGGGAGGCAGAGGTAGGAGGATCGCCGTGAGTTCAAGGCCACCCTGAGACTACAGAGTTAATTCCAGGTCAGCCTGGACCAGAGTGAGACCCTACCTCGAAAAACAAAAAAAAAAAAAACACAAAAAAACAAAAGAGTAATGAAAGTGTCTAGGTTGTAAAAGGGGAGACTCCTACCCTAAAAATGATGAAGTGGGAAGGGGATATGTACTTGAATCTTTTGTTCTGTGTATGTGTATGTGTGCATTTATTGTGAGTGCAGGGTGTGTGAGTGTGTGTGTTGGTTTGAAAGCAAACACTCCCATAGTCTCAAGTGCTTTTAAAAAACATTTTATTTATTTATTTATGAGAGAGAAGAGAGAGAATAGGTGCACCAGGGCATCCAGCCACTGCAAACCCCAGATACATGAGCCATCTTGTGCATCTGGCTTTATGTGGGTACTGGAGAAATGAACTAGGGTCCTTTGGTGCTTTACCAGCAAGCACCTTAACCATTAAGCCATCTCTCCAGCCCTCAGGTGTTTTTTGTTTTGTTTTTGTCTTTGGAAGTAAGGTGAACTGGAATTCACTATGTAGTCTCAGGGTAGCCTTGAACTCAGCAATCCTCCTACCTCTGCCTCCCAAGTGCTGGGATTAAAGGCATGCACTGCCATGCCAGGGCCTCAGGTGTTTTTTTTTTTAATATTTATTTTTATTTACTTATTAGTGACAGAGAGAGAGAGAATGGGCACTGTAGCGCTTCCAGCCACTGCAAACGAACTCCAGACACAGGCAGCACCATGTGCATCGGGCTTACGTGGGACCTGGAGAATAGAACCTAGATCCTTAGGCTCCGCAGGCATGCGCCTTAACCACTAACCCAGCCCCCTCAGGTGTTTTTGATTAAGCTTTCTCCTCAGAGTGTTTGAGAAGGGAAGCCTTGCTATATGTGTGTTCCTGGAGGCTGACCTTGGAATTGATTAGTCCAACCCTACTCTGTGTTTAGAGCCACTTTGTGCTTATTCTATTCTCTTGTTCTTTCTCTACTGGGGATGTGTGAGGAAGTGAGACAGTCGCCTCCGCCATAATGAAACTCCGCTTTGAAACTGTAAGCTCAAAGAAACCCCTTTCCTTCTATGAACAGATTCTGGTTAGGTGTTTTGTCCCAACGATGAGCAGGTAACTGCAACAGTGTGTGCGTGTGCGTAGGTGGGAGGCCACCTAAGGTGTCATTCCTCATGCACCAATCACTTTTTTTTTCCTGAGGCAGGGTCTCACTCTAGCTCAGGCTGACCTGGAATTCACAATGTAGTCTCAGGGTGGCCTCGAACTCATGGCAATCCTCCTACCTCTGCCTCCCAAATGCTGGGATTAAAGGCATGTACTACCATGCCTGGCTTTCTGTCCACTTTTTAAAAATTGTTAGTTAGTTTCTTTCTTTTTTTTTGAGGTAGAGTCTCCCTCTAGCCCAGGCTGACCTGGAATTTACTATGTAGTCTCAGGCTGGCTTTGAACTCACAGTGATCCTCCTACCTCTGTATCTCAAGTGCTGGGATTAAAGGTGTGAGCCACCACACTTGGCTCTTAGAATTTTTAAAAAATATTTATTTACTTATTTAAGGGGGAGCAGATACAAAAAGAAAGGGCATGCGGGGTCTTTAGCCACTGCAAACAAATTCCAGATGCATGTGCTACCTTGTGCATCTGGCTTATGTGGGTACTGGGGAACCAAACCTGGGTCCTTAGGCTTCACAGCAAATGTCTTAACCACTAAGCCATCTCTCCAGCCCTTTGTCCAGTTTTCTCTAAAAAAGGTGATTTATTTGTAAGCAGATAGAGAAAAGATAGACAGGCACAGAGAATGGATGAGTCAAGGCCTATAACCACTGCAAATGACCTCCGTGCAGTACATGGGTACTGGGGAATTGAACTGGAGTTGTTAGGCTCTGTAGGCAAGGGCCTTAACTGCTGAGCTATCTCTCCAGCCCCTCCACTTTTTTGTTGTTGTTTATTTTTTCAACATAAAGTCTCACTCTAGCTCAGGCTAGACTCACAGCATCCTTCTACCTCTGCCTCCCAAGGTCTGGGATTAAAGGCATGTGCCACCATGCCTGGCTTTTCCATCCACTTTTTAAAATTTTTTTTTAAATTTATTAGTTTTCTTTTCAGCAAATACAGGCAGTTTGGTACCATTGTTTAGGCTCATCCATGACCTACCCCTTCCCAATGGCCCCTCCTTGTTGATGTAAATGGTTCGTGCATTGTGGAGTTAGTCCACAGTTATTGCTACGATAAATGTCTCTGCATACCATGACCCAACATGTGACTCTGACATTCTTTCCTCCCCCTCTTCCGCAAAATTTCCCTGAGTCATGTTGGGCTCATTTTTGGTCTGCTTCAGTGATGAGGTGACTTTTTTTTATCTTTTTGAGGTAGGGTATCACTCTGGGTCAGGCTGGCCTGAAACTAACTATGTAGTCTCATGCTGGCCTCGAACTCATGGCGATCCTCCTAACCTCTGCCTCCTGAATGCTGGGATTAAAGGCGGGCGTCACCACGCCTGGCTTCCACTTTTATTTTGATTTTTTTTGACACAGTCACTGGTTTGGTTGGGAGAGGGTGTGAGTAGGAGCTGGGAGGAGGGCTGGGCAGTGGCACAGTCCTGCTGATCGTGTGGGAGGGTATGGGTAAGGGTGAACAGCAGGAAGCTGACTTGTAATTTGACCACTTCTATACCGACTGAATGTTCTTAGTTTGGTTTTTTGAGACAGGGTCTCTCTGTGTGGCCCAGTCTGGCCTCAACCTTGTGATCCTCCCACCTTACCTCTTAGGCAGCTACAATTATAGGTGTAGGTGATGGCATCTGACACAGGATTTTACAATATGGTAATGTCAGGCTGGAGAGATGGCTTAGCAGTTAAGGCACTCGCCTGTGAAGCCTAACGACTCATGTTCCACTCTCCAGGCCCCACATAAGCCAGACATACAGGCAGTGCCAGTGTGCAAGATTGCACGTGCACACAAGATGGCACGCACATCTGAAGTTCAATTGTAGTTACTGAAGGCCCTGGCAAAACAATTTTCTCTCTGATAATTTTTTTTTTTTTTTTAAGGTAGGGTCTCACTCTGGCTCAGGCTGACCTGGAATTCACTTTGTAGTCTCAGGGTGGCCTTGAACTCACAGCAATCCTCCTATCTCTGCCTCTCGAGTGCTGGGATTAAAGGCATGCCCCATGATGCCCGGCAAAAAAAAAAAAAAAAAAAATTAAGATTAAAATTTGGTATTGTCAACAAAAATGCCAACAAATGGAGATGCCACCGTGGAGAAGTACAGGGATAGGAGCAGGAGCCCAGCAGAGAGTACAAGCAGAGGGGACGACACAGCCAAGCAAGAAGAGCATCCTTTCAGCTTCCAGAGGTCCAGGCTAGGCCCTGCACATTTCTGCTCTTCTAGGCCCAGAAACAGCATTTGGTGAGTTTGTGAACAGATATGTAGTTGATGAATGGTAAGGTTAATAGGGATGGGTCAGGCGTGGTGGCGCACTCCTTTAATCCCAGCACTTGGGAGGCAGAGGTAGGAGGATCGCCATGAGTTCGAGGCCACCCTGAGACTACATAGTGAATATAGTGAATTCCAGGTCAGCCTATGCTAGAGGAAGACCCTATCTTGGAAAAAGAAAAGAAGAAGAAGAAGAAAAAACAAGAGGGGTGGTTAATGGGTGGTGTAAAGTTAGCCAGAGAAACAGTAATAAAGGCCCCAAGAGAGATGAACACGATAGACTAGGAAATTTTGAAAAATCCAGACTAACAAAGAGGAACACAGGGCTGGCCATACAGCTTAGGTGACAGAGTGCTTGCCTAGCCTGCATGTTTGATCCTCAGTATCACCTTAAAAACAACAACAACAAAAAAAAAAAAACCCAAAAACAAACAAACAAAATGGCTGGAGAGATGGCTTAGCAGTTAAGGCACTTGCCTACAATCCCAAACGACTTTGATTCAATTCCCAAATACCCAGGTAAGCCAGAAGCACAAGGGGGACATGCATCTGGAGTTTGTTTGCAATAGCTAGAGGCCCCGGCATGCCCATTCTCTCTCTCTCTTTCTCTCCCTGCTTGCAAATAAATAAACAAATAAAAGAATAAATGGGGCTGGGCATGGTGGCGCACACCTTTCATCCCAGCACTCGGGAGGCAGAGGTAGGTGGATCGCTGTGAGTTCGAGGTCACCCTGAGACTATATAGTGAATTCCAGGTCAGCCTGGGCTAGAGTGAGACCCTACCTCAGAAAAACAAAAAGACAAAAAAAAGTGGTACCCTTTATGTCATGTGTGTTTTACCACAATAAGAAAAGCAAGAATAGAAAGTTAGTATCAGAAGAAAAGGAAGTTGGAGATCACGGACTCACCTGTTCCTTGGTTCGACCCTCTCGCTCCCGGATGTGAGTGGTCACGATGCGCTCCATCTCCTCCCGAAGCCGTGGGTACTGCTGGAGCTGGGAAGGGCGGGAGGGGAGAGAGCCAAGTACACACAGGGCCTACCCAGAGGGCACCCAAACCCCACCCAAGTCCAGAGACCCAGGGGCGTGGGGTGGGAGGAATGCGTGGGAAGCCTGCAAGGTGGGGGAGAGCGCCCTGGGGCCCCAGGAAGCTGATGGCACCAAGCCATGGCCACCCCTTTTCCCCAAGTGTGGCTTCCAAATGGCAATTCAAGGGTCTTCCTGGTTCCAGACCCTCTTACTGGCCCACTTGGGCAACTTCAGTGCCGAAGAGGCCAGAGGGAGAAATAATGAGGAAACCAGGATGCTGGGGACTGATGTCTTGGAGACTGACCTGGCAGATGGTGGCCTTTGGGGGAGCCCTTAGCTCCCAGGTATTCACTGACTCTGAGCGCTGCCCCTTGCCTTCCTAAAGGCTTGGAGTGACAGCCAGGGGACAGACAACCTTTAGAATCCTGTCCAGAAGGAACTGGGGTAGGGCAGGGCCCATGGTGCCAGTTGGCCTCCTGAGTCAGGCTGGGGACAGGCAATGCTCCTTGTCAGAGCCAGGGGGAGGAGGAGCGGCAGGGGACAAACCAGCAGTCACAACAATGGACATGCAGAAGTCGCAGGCACAGGCATGCAAGGGAGAAGGTAGCATGCGGATTGGTGGGTGCTAGCAGCATGAGCAGTACCCCGCGGGGGGCCTGGCTGGGCCCTGGGCCCTCTTTAGAATCCACCCAGTTCTGCCTCCCTTTGCATGCCTCTGCCGTCATCATCCCCAGCCATCCGAGCTGGCTGGCCAGGTTGCTGCTACAGAGGTCTCTTGGGGCAGGAGTTCAACAGCACCCATTTTACTCCTTATGTAACTAAGGATGACCTCGAACTCCTGGGAACCCTTGCTTTCTGCTCAGCCATGTTTTGGACAAGCTTCTGTCAGATTACACCTCTTCCAGAAAGTCTGTCCAGACTGACCTCTGAGAGCTGAGTTAGAAGCCTGCCTTTTCTAGCCCTCAGCGTCCCTCATTCATCTGGGCAGTCATTGTCTCCAGGGAGTATGGTGGGGCTGGGCACCACCAGAGCTCAGAGGACATGTTGAAAGAATGAGGGAATGAATGAAGGATGAAAGTCTTTGTTCTCTTTGCCCAGGGCGAGCAGGCACAGAGTCCTTAACCTGCTGGCATGTGATTGGCTCTTCCTCAGGGATGGGGGCCTCACTGAGCTTCTGACAGTGGAGCCCACACTCACACACTGGGTACTCCAGTCTCCACTGACTACCTTCCCGGTGCTGGGCCAGGACCCTCAGGAGGGTCCTAGGCAAACAGATCCAAATGGCACAGCTAGGGGCAAGGCCGTGGGGAGTGGCAGGAGGATGGGGAAGAAAGCAGAGCTCTGGACCCAATCCCAGGCAAGGCTGACTTGAGACACGCCTACATCCCACCATCCTGTGGCTATGCCAAGGGTGTGGCCGAGGCAGCAGAGCGCAAAGGGACCTGGGAGGACCAGCCGGAGACCAGGGCATTTCTAAGTTGAAGAGATCTCTGAGTCTAGGCCTGAGTCACAGCCACCAACCAGGCCTTTGAGGTGGTCCCAAGGCCCCCTCCCAGGGCAGGGGTGGGGGCAGGGGGCAACAAGGAGGGGAGGAGGGAGCAATTTGCCAAAGAGCATGACCAGTTCCCGCACTAAGAGCCTGGATGTTACGCTTCTCAAGACTTCCACATGTCACGCACGGACAGGGCAGCCTCAGCCCCTTGGAGAGCTTCTGTTCCTTTGAGCATCTTTTTCCGTTCTGGCTGCCTCTGAGCATTTCCAGGACTTTTAGCCAGTTTTTGAAATGGAAAATTTCTCTTAGTCAGTGGCTGTGTGTGGTAGCAAGCCTGGAGCCCACGGGTTTAGTGGTTGGGGATGCAACCGCTGGAGGGACAAGGCGCTGGATCCAAAGCCAATTCTCTGCTTTTTTAGTTTTGTTTTTCAAGGTAGGGTCTCACTCTAGCCCAGGCTGACCTAGAATTCACTATGTAGTCTCAGGGTGGTCTTGAACTCACGGTCATTCTCCTACCTCTGTCTCCTGAGTGAGTGCTGGGATTAGAGGCGTGTGCCACCATGCCCGGCAAAGCAGATTCTCTTTATTTATTTATTTATTTAGGTAGGGTCTCACTCTAGCTCAGGCTAATCTGGAATTCACTATGTAGTCTCAGGGTGGCCTCAAACTCATGGTGATCTTCCTACCTCTGCCTCTCGAGTACAGGGATTAAAGGCATGTGCCACCATGCCCAGCAAAGCAGATTATTATTTTTTTTGACATGAGTCAACCTGAGTTTGATTCCCAGTACCCACATAAAGCCAGATGCACAAAGTAGCACATGCATCTGGAATTCATTTGCAGTGGCTAGAAGCTCTGGCACACTCATTCTCTCTGTCTACCTCTCTTCTGTCTTATCTGCTTACAAGTAAATAAATAAACTTTGTAAAGGAAAACTTTGATATTAAACAAGAATAGATTTGCCTTTTAATGGACAATAGTTATTTTTCTTTATATGGCAAAATTCACCTAATGCAGTCTTTTTGCTTTTCTCCCCAAGTTTTCCAAGCTTAGTAAGACCCTCCTGCTAGACTTTTTTTCCATATCTACACAAAATTCAGAATTTAATGCTGGGCACAGGATCTTCTTAATAACCCTAAAGTGCAAAGCACTTTCTGCTCGTCTGATACACAGAGGGAGGGATGCCCAGAGTGAGGCCTAGTGGCTTTTTAAAGAGAATCTGCTTTGCTCAGCATGGTGGCACATGCCTTTAATCCCAGCATTTAGGAGGCAGAGGTAGGAGAATTGCCATGAGTTCGAGGCCAGCCTGAGACTATACAGTGAATTCCAGGTCAGCCTAGACTAGAGCAAGATCTACCTCAAAAAGAAAAATAAAATTCTTATTTATTTATTTGAAAGAGAGAAAGAGATAGATAGATAGACTGAGAGAGAGGAGACAGAGAGAGAGAGAGAGAGAGAAAGAATGAGCACACCAGGGCCTCTAGCCACTGCAAAGGAGCTCCAGACACATGTGCCACCTTGTGAATCTGGCTTTACGTGGGTCCTGGGGATTCAATGTAGGTCCCTTGGCTTTGTAGGCAAGTGCCTTAACCATTAAGCCATCTCTCCAACCCTTGACCAATTTTTCTATTCACAAAAATCATCCAGATAAAAGTAAAAGGCTTAAATGACTAAATTTTATGAAATAGAAATAAAGACATTCCTATATTTCTTTCCCTCATTCAAACATTGAAGGTGCTTATAAAGTCTACCAGCCTGGGTTGATCCCTTAGCAGTCACATAAACCCCAACAAGCATTTATTTGCAGCAGCAAGATGATCCTGGCATGCACACACGCGCGTGCGCGCGCACACACACACACCTACATACACACATACACACACAAAGTCAGGCGTGGTGGCGCACACCTTTAATCCCAGCTCTCGGGAGGCAGAGGTAGGAGGATCGCCGTGAGTTTAAGGCCACCCTGAGACTGCATAGTGAATTCCAGGTCAGTCTGAGCTAGAGTGAGACCCTAACTCGAAAAAACAAGACAAAACAAAAAAAAATTAGGAAAAATGGCTGGAGAGATGGCTCAATTAGATTAAAGGCACTTTCTGGCAAAGCCTGATGGCCTGGATTCAATTCCTCAGTACCCACACAAAGTGGTGCATGTATCTGGAGTTCATTTGCGGTGGCAGGAGGTCCTAGCATGCTCATTCTCTCAAGCAAATAAATATATTTTTAATATTTTATTTTTTATTTATTTATTAGAGAGAGAGAGAATAGGCACTCTGCAGCCTCTTGCCACCGCAAATGAACTCCAGATGCATGTGCCATCATGTGCATATGGCTTATGTGGGATCTGGAGAATCAACCCTGGATCCTTAGGCATCACAGGCAAGTGCCTTAGCCACTAAGCAATCTCTCCAGCCCTAAATATATTTTAAATATATTAAAAGACAGCAGGCATGGAGGTGCATGCCTCTAATCCCAGCACTTAGGAGGCAGAGATAGGAGGAATGATGTGAGTTCGAAGCCACTCTGAGACTACATAGTGAATTCCAGGTCAGCCTGGGTTAGAGTGAGGCCCTACCTTGAAAAACAAAAAAACAAAATAATAATAATAAATAAAATAAAACAATAGTTAAAGGTATAAAGGGAATAGAAAGAAGAGAAGGGGGACCTAATAGGATGGTATTATTGTATGTATGTAAGTAGAAGAACGGATTAATGGGGGTGAAAAGGCCTAAATGATGTCAGGGGAAGAGACTGAGTAAAGGAAAGGTGGAGGGAGGGCTAATCAAAATCTAAGAAGATATAAATAAATGATATGGAAACCTACTTTTTAAGACAATGGAACACTCAGGAGCCATAGATTGTTACTAGAAAATTTTCAGTGCCAGGGATGGGATACCTTCCAGTGAGTTGTTGGCCAGGGAGGCTCCTGATGCCCCCAAAACATTACAGGCCATTGCCGAGGCCCTTGGTTTCCCACCAAGAATAGATGGTAAGACCCTATTGACCCTATTGCTGAAGACTCCACATACTTGGGCTGCAAGGTCACTGAGAAATCCTGCTGGAACTGAGCTGAAAACCTCCTCCATGTAGACCAGCAGGCAGAAAGCTGGAAAAAGCCACACTGCATGAAGTTCAGTGGGAGAGAGAGAAATCACCAGTGAAGATAATCAACAGTGGACAATGCAAGCCTTATATTTGGCCAACCAGGCCAAATGAGCCAACAGGTGAAAAAGTGGCATGTCTGCTATGGGGGAAACCAACTGTCCTCTAATTGGACTGGAGGCCCGCTCCATGGGGAAACACATCCCTGATACTGAAAACCTACAACAGGGTCATGAGCCCTAGGGGTGTAACATCTGCTGATGTCTGGCTAAATGTATATACTATTCTCATCAAACTGCACAGTAAGCACTTCTCTTAATGTTCATACCCATATATTAATGCTACTCTCACTTTTTCACTAGAGAACTTCCTCCTTTCAGATGACAGTGACCTTGGGATGACTCAGAGGCATTATGGAGCTGAGAAGAAGTAACAGAGGAGTGCTCAGCACTGTAATATCTCTAACACACCTTCCAAGGCTCAGGGTCCATTGTGGAAGAGGTGGAGGAAAGAATGTAAGAGCCAAAGGAAGGGTAGGACTCCTTACAACGTGCTACCCCCAGACACAAGATAGCCTGGATATTCGTGACCTCACAGTGCCTGACACTCCCTGCAAAAGACTATCATAATAGGAGGAAAAGATGATGACATCAAAATAAAAGAGAGACTGAGAGGAGAAGGGGATATGATAGAGAGTGGAGTTTCAAAGGGGAAAGTGGGGGAAGGGAGGGAATTACCATGGGATATTGTTCATGGAAGTTGTTAATTATTAAAAAAAATAAGAAAAACAGAAAAAAAATAAAAATAAATAGGTAGAGCCGGATGTGGTGATGCATACCTTTAACTCCAGCACTCAGGAGGCTGAAGTAGGAGGATTGCTGTGAGTTCAAGGCCACCGTGAGACTACAGAGTGAATTCTAGGTCAGCCTGGACTAGAGTGAAACACTACCTCAAAAATAAATAAATAAAATACTTAAAAAACAAACAAACTATAGCCAGATGTGGTGGTACACACCTTTAATCCCAGCATTCGGGAGGCAGAGGCAGGAGGATCACCATGAATTTGAGGCCACCTTGAGACTACATAGTCCAGATCAGCCTGGGCTAGAGAGAGACCCTAACTCAAAACAAACAAACAAAAAAGTTAGAGATGTGGTAAATATGACTTTGGAATTTTATCATCCAATTTATATTAATTTTTCCCCCCAAATGCTGTATACATTGTTTTCTGAAGCCTCCCCCACCCCGCCATTATATTATGAAGGAACATGTGACTAGAAATAAATATGCTTTGTTTCTTGGGAAGAGTTGTTATTTTGAGCTAGGGTCTCCTGTAGTGCAGGCTGGCCTTGAATTCACTATGTAGCCAAAGATGACCTTGAACTGATCCTCCTGCCTCCACCTCCCAAGGGCTGCGACTAGAGGTGTGAGCCACCATGCTTAGCTAGCTCCTGGCTCGCAGCAGCTGCCCTCTTCCTCTTCCCTGTCTCTCTACTACTCTGCCTATTATTGATTGTCCTCCTGATGGGCAGCTGGATTGCTCTCAAAGTTTCACCATTTACAATGACCACTTTCCTTTTGGAATGCAATTCAGCAAAGTGTTCTAAGGCTTTTAAATGGTCATGTCTAAGTAGTCAAATCTTCTAGGAATCTATCCTAAGAAAAATATCCTAGAGGAAGAAAAATAATGCATCTTTATGTAAGTATTGAAAACTCAGAAATGATCTAAATGTTTGGCAGCAGGAAAACAGTCAGGTGAATCGCTGTAGTGCAAGCAAATGCCACTATAAAAATGCTTATGTGGGGGCTGGAGAGATGGCTTAGTGGTTAAGCGCTTGCCTGTGAAGCCTAAGGACCTCAGTTTGAGGCTCAGATTCCACACAACCCATGTTAGCCAGATGCACAAGGGAGCACACACGTCTGGAGTTCATTTGCAGCAGCTGGAGGCCCTGGTGTGCCCAATCTCTGTCTCTATCTGCCTCTTTCTCTGTCTGTTGCTCTCAAATAAATAAATAAATAAATAAATTTAGGGCTGGAGAGATAGCTTAGTGGTTAGGCACTTGCCTGTCAAGCCTAAGGATCCTGGTTTGAGGCTTGATTCCCCAGGACCCACATTAGCCAGATGCACAAGGGGCGCACGTGTCTGGAGGTCCTTTGCAGTGGCTGGAGGCCCTGGCGTGCCCATTCCCTATCTATCTATCTATCTATCTATCTATCTATCTATCTATCTATCTGCCTCTTTCTGTCTGTTGCTCTCAAATAAGTAACTAAAAATAAAAAATAAATTTAAAAAAATGCTTATATAATGCTTCCACCCAAAAATGTGTGTCATTAAGAGAAAAAGCAATATATATTCACAGTGTAAACATGGTCAATATAAGCAAAGCAATGCACAGAATGAAAGGTTGGTAGAGCTGGGGAGACGGCTCAGTGGATAAAACACTGGCCATTATTTCAGAGTGGGGACCTGACCTCAGATCCTCATCGCCCGTGTGAAAGCAGGGTGAGCCTGTAATCCCAGCACTCAGGAGGCAGAGACAGAGATGCCCTAGGCAAGCTGGCTAGCAAGACAGGCGGAATCCGTAAGCCGAGTTCAAGTGCCAGACCTCGCCTCAAGGAAATAAAGTGGTGTGCAATTGAGGAAGACACCTTCTATCAACCTCTGGCTTCCCCTCACACACAAATACATGTGCACCTACACACACGTGCCCACATGTACATACCCACACATGACTGCCCGCTATACACATCCACCCACAGATCTGTAGAGTTTGTAAGCTGAGTGGAGTGGCTCACATCTGTGACCTCAGCACTCAGGAGGCTGAGTCAGGAGGACTGCCATAAGTTCCACCCTAGCCTGGGCTATAGAATGAGACTGTCTGAAAAAAAAGGGGGGTTGCTGGAGAGATGGCTTAGTGGTTAAGGCAGTTGTCTGCAAAGCCAAAGGACTCAAAGGACCCAGGTTTGATTCCCCAGTACCCAAATAAAGCCAGATGTACAAGATGGCACATGTGTCTGGAGTTCATTTGTAATGGCTGGAGCACCCATTTTTTTTTCTCTCTCAAATAAATATATAAAAATTTAAAAAAACATATATTTTAAGAAGAACTGGAGCCAGCCATGGTTGTGCACGCTTTTAATCCCAGCACTGGGGAGTCAGAGGTAGGAGGATTGCCATGAGTTAGAGGCCACTCTGAGACTACATAGTGAATTCCCAGCAATACCCTACCTCAAAAAACTGGAAAGAAAGAAAGAAGGAAGGAAGGAAGGAGAGAGAGAGAGAGAGAGAGAGAGAGAGAGAGAGAGAGAGAGAGAGAGGGAAAGAAAGAAAGAAAGAAAGAAAGAAAGAAAAGAAAAGAAAAGAAAAGAAAAGAAAAGAAAAGAAAAGAAAAGAAAAGAAAAGAGGGAGAAAGAATGAGGCGTGGTGGCACACGCCTTTGATCCCAGCACTTGGGAGGCAGAGGTAGGATTGCTGAGGCCAGCCTGGGACTACACAGTGAGTTCCAGATCAGCCTCGGCTACAGTGAGTCCCTATCTTGAAAAGACAAACAAAAAAAGAGTTGGAGCACCCTAAGCACCTATCAACAGATTCCCGAGCACATGATCTTGCCCCCTCTTTGCAGTGGGATGCAGCCCAATGGGCTCTGCACCCACATACAAGGGGAACCCCAGAAAAGACCACCTAAGGAAGACATTGCACCTCCCACTGCCCAAGGGATCTTTTCAGACTCAGGTGAGGCCGGCTTCATCCCAGAACTTGGCTCAGCTTGTGAATTCTGTCAGAGCTCCTATAGCTAATGGGCTCCCTTGTGCACCCCTGAACCAGGCTAAAAAAAAAAATCCTTGAAATGCCCAAAAGTGAACAAATAGGAAAAAGGCATTGAAAGTTCACAGACAACTCCAAAGAGGCTGACCACATCTAACATGCATGGATTACTGCACAGTGAGCAATCCAATATGCTTTTAGGCAAATTGGTCTTGAGGTACTGGGATGGCTCCCGCACTCCAGGAAGCTCCAACCCTGGAACCCCTTCCTAAATCTGAATTCTATTCTGCTGTTCCCAAGACTGGTTACCTGTAAAATGGGAAAGGTAGTGCTCCTCACATCTTAGGAGGGGTGACAGGATTAAGTCAGCAAGTAGGGACACTTAACACCAGACACTGCCCATAGTAGCTGTTCGCTAAACAGCCATCGCCTGTCATCACCACGGTGGTCACCAGCAGCCTCACCCATGGAAAATGGGGTGCTGAGGAAGCCTGGAGTGAAGCACAGCCCTCTGGCAGGGACGAGGGTCTGGAGGGTCCACAAGCGAAGGTAGCCCCAGAGTTACAAGATGCCAGAAAATGTCAGGCCAGGGATCACCTGGCCATGCATGGGAGCTTGAGTCCCAGTGGGGAGCCAAGAGGCCATCACGTCCCGTAGGAGGAGGGTGTGGCCATAGGAGAGGGACAGCTGGGGCCCAGTCCCACCCAGGCAGCTGCCATACCTTTTCGCTACACTTTCTGATGGTGGACGTGAGCTCACTCACTACCATGTCCACACACTTGATACTGGGCTCTTTGAGCTTCTGCACCTGCTTTTTCACTGTGGCTTCAAAAGCGAGGTCAGGTGTGAAGAGGCCTGTCCTGCACCCAGGGAGGAGGAAGGGGCATAAGGAGGGGTGGCCGGGTGGACAAAAGGAGGAGGAGGAGAGGGAGTGAAAATCAAGCAGCCAGGCTCAGGGGGGTGGGTGAGGATGGCACAGGCATGGGGTGAGGGAAGACAGATTGAGAGAGAGAGAGAGAGAGAGAGAAACACCAACACAGAGAAAGAGAGAGAACAGAAGACAACATGAGCGTGGGACCTAGCCCTCCGCCACCTTTGGAGTCGCACCTGCCTGGTGCTGCCAAACATCCCCCCCAGCCCCCCAGGGCTCTGGGGGTATGGCCAGAGGTCAGGAACCAAGCCTTTGCTCTGAGAGAGCCCTTCTCAGTTTGGGGATACCCCTATGAGGCATACATTCTTCAGCGACACTAAGCTTGCCTGGTCTCTTCTGATGGCACTCTTGTCTATAACCTTGGTTTCTATATACCCCTAAGGATCTGACCCAGGCCGGGACCAGCCCACCCCATCTTGTTTAACTTTAGGCTTTCCAGAACCCCTGCATTAGCTTCACCCTGACTTGGCAGCCCAGGCTCACTCGCTACCTCCGCCAGGATGGGTTGGGCTTTGCTGCCTTCGGAGGGCTGCACTTGTGATGCAGGATGAGGCCTCCCAGAGCTTCTCCTGCCCCCCTTCCTTTCCCTTTGAGGGCTATCCCCTTGCCTCTCCTCCAAATGGGTCTGAGGGGAGCTCAAATCCAAAAGACAGAAAGAGCGAGAAGAGAGGAAAGACAGAAAGAGTAGGGGTGGCGACTGAGAGGGGCCCAGAGCAGCAGCGCGAGAGGAGGGGAAGGGAGGCTGGGGCGGAACCAATGAGCACTGGACTTGGAGCCCACAGCCTCGGCTTCCAGCCACAGCTCTGCCACTTCTCAGTGAACCTGGAGCTTCGGTTTTCCTGCTGTGAAATGGGTACCACCCTCCCTGCCCTGCCCTCCTTGTGGGGGTGGCGGGTGTTCTGTGAGACTTAATGAATGACTGGCAAGAGACAGCTGTGTCCCTGGAAGGCTGAATGTGGATGGAAGGGGAGTGGAGGCTTGAATGAGTCCTGAGGCAGAGTCAAGGGAGGATGGGGAGGATGGAGGACAGCAGGGAGACATGGTGCCTGCCAGTCCTAGGCCCCCTGCACCCCTCTGGCTGCCCTAGCTCCCACACAGCAATCCCAGGAGGTCCTGTACCTCACCTGTCCTCTGGCCAAGGCTTCCCCAAGACTCCTTCTAGAGTCCTAGAAGATGACCCCCGCCTCTGTGGGCAAAGAGGGGGCTCGGGGTCCCCTCTAACATCATCCTCTCCAAACTCTTGGTGGCTCTTAGGGTCTTGCCATCACGTATGTCTCCCTAGTGTCCACCCAGAGCTGGGGATCAGGGGATGTATAAGGTCCCTTCAGAGGACCCCCTCCCCGCCCGTCTTTGTGGTCTCCTGCCTTCCCCACCCCGCTGAGGCCTGTACATGCTACCAAGGAGGTGGTGGGGGACGTGGGGAAGGAGTGCCTGGCAGCGGTGCAGGGTGGGACGGAGGCGGGGCTGGCCAGGGCTACTGGTTACCTTCTTGGTGCACTGTCTAACGGTGCTGATTAGCTCCGAGATAACCATGTCCACACACTTGAGACACGGTTCTCGGATCTTCTTCACCTGCTTTTTCACAATGGTCTCAAAGGCCATGTCTGGGGTAAACAGCCCTGTTCTGAATGCCCGGAGTGGGAGAAGGGCACAGTGTCACAGGCCGGCACCTGCCAGGAGTGTCAGGCCAGGGTCCCTCCCCAGCCCCTGGATTACGCTGGTGGGGATTCCTCCTACTAACCTCTCTGGGCCTTAGCTGTCTCCATCTGTATAGTCAGTGGGAGATTCTTTTGTTTATTTGTTTTTTCTTTCTTTTCTTTTTTCTTTTTCTTTTCTTTTCTTTTCTTTTTTTTTGGTTTGTTTTTCAAGATAGGGTCTCACTGTAGCTCAAGCTGGCCTGGAATTCACTCTGTAGTCTCAGGGTGGCCTTGAACTCATGGTGATCCTCCTACCTCTACCTCCTGAGTGCTGATATTAAAGGTGTGTGCCACTACGCCCGAGTAGGTTTGGTTTTTCTCTGAAGCAGGGTCTCACCCTAGCCTAGGCTGACCTGGAACTCACTCTGCAGCCAAGGCTGGCATTCTGCCTCAGCTTTCTAAGTGCTGGGATTAAAGGCGTGAGTGAGCCATCATTCCCAGCAAGATGTGTGTGTGTGTGTGTGATGTGTATGTATGCACGTATGTAAGCACAGGTGCTCATTAACATGTATGGAAGCGTGTGCAGAGGCCAGAGGTTGACACTGGAAGTGCTCTTCATTCTACCATGTTTTGGGACACAAGATCTCTCAGGGAACCAAGATTCTGCTAGGATTCTCCTGGCTCTGACTCACCAGTGCTGGGACTGAAGGTGCCTATCAATTACCACACCTCACACTTTACATGGGTGATGGATATGAATTCAGGTCCTTATGAGCCAGCACTTTACCCCCTGTGCCACCCCGGCCCGGGGTGGGAGATCCTAATGAGTGGCTTTCCACTGATCCTGAGGGCCTGCACAAGGCCTGCTTGAGCCTCGGTTCTGTCCATTCTGCCTCCTCTTAGGGGCTCCTACAAAAGTTCTGTGGTCCAGACCTGGTTGGAAATTGTCATACTGGGTCCTCCTTAAGAGCCCTTTTGGGAATTGAGCTTTTCAGCTTTCAAATAATAATTAAGAGACAGGGAGACAGAGAGAGAGAATGGGCACGCAATAGCCTCCTGCTGCTACAAACTCCACATGCATGGGCCACTTTGTACATCTGGTTTTGTGTGGGTACTGGGGAACTGAACTTGGGCCAGGAGGCTTTGCAAGCAAGTGCCTTTAACTGCTGACCATCTCTCCAGCCTAACCTTTTCAATGTTAAGACTAGGAGAGAGGGAGAGAGGTCCTCTTGTTTCGGTCAATGAAATTCTCAGTATATGAATTCCTAGCCACGCCTCAGCATGGAGCCTGCATATGAACACAGGCATCTCTGTCTTGTTCACTGCCAGGCACCAAGTAGGTGCTTTAAGCTGTTCTGCTGAAGTGGTTGAATGAGTAAGTGTAGGTCTGAGTCCTCAAAGGGTCTAAGTAGCAGTCTACTCCACAATCCTCCTTTCTGTACCATGTGCTTTGGGGTAGTCTAGGAAGAAGTTGGGTAGAATGGGTGATGTCAGGCTAATCAGCAGTTGGGAGCATCATGTGGTTTGAGAAGTCTCACTCCATCATAAAGGGACTTGAACCTCTACCAGAGTGCTCTGCCCAGGCTCTACCCGGTGGTGTGGGCCTTTGCTCTGCCACCTAGGTGGCATTGAACAAAGCTATCTCACTCTGGGGAAGGATGAGAACCTAGCCCCACAGGGTGCTTCCCTAGCCACCTGTGTCCTGTGCCTCTAGGCCATGCTACTGGGATAGTAAAGGAGGCCAGCAGGTGGCAGGGTCCTGGTGGCCCAGGTGGCCCATACATCTCCTCTAGTTGGGGCCTGCTGAGCTGGCTGGAAGAAAGTTGGGTTGGAGAGGATTGGGGGGTCCCACAGGTCCTTCCTGAGGAACCTCTCCATTAAGCCCTGTGTCCCTGATTTCTGGGGTATAGCCCCCACCCCTGTCCCAGTACGTGCCTGATGCCATGGATATTCTTGATGGCATAGCTGATCTCTCTCCGGAGTTCCTTCTCATCAAACTCCATCTGCAGAGGATAAGCAACAGAAAGGTAGTCAGGGCCCATCCCTGACATTGGGAGGTCAAGGCAGGGCCCACCCCTGCTCCCAGGGCTGGGCACCAGGGCTCAGCAGCCTCCTGCCTGCGGGCTTCCATACCTACCTTGACCAGCTCAAAAGGGAAGCGCTCGTGGAAGATCCGGTTAATGCGGGCTCCCCCTGACAATTCATAGGTGTCGATCTGGTCTCCAGAGCCCTCTATGCGCTTCTCAAAGTCCACTGCAAACTGCTGGACCATCCTGTGGGGGAGAGAGGCATGGTCATGAAGAGGGTAGAGGTAGCAACCCTGAACCCAGGAGGTTGGAGTGGAGGCTGCTCTTCCTGGGGACTCATGGGGGCTCAGGAGTCTCACTGTAGCAGCGCCTTGGTCTTGCGGGATGGATCGTCAGGACGGAAGTTCTTATACTCCTCCACCTCCTTCTCAATGGACAGCAGCTGGCTCTGCAGCTTGTTCCGCAGCCCTGGCAGTGTGTCCCGGATGTGGTTGGTCAGTTGCTAGGGGTGGGGTGAGGAAAGGGTTAAAGCCATAGTCACAACCCCAGATGCTCACAGAACCCAGACAGGGCAAGAGATGCCATGAGGCTGTGTGGATGTGCTGAGACACAGAGCTATGGGAAGGCAGCCACACGTGCCACCTCATGTTGCCCCATTATCAGCACAAAAGCTGCAGAGGGCAGGCGTGGCACTCAGCTGGCATTCACAGAGGTGTACTATTTGAATTAGTAAACCACAATTCAATTTTCAACAGAAGCCACAAGTCTGATTTGTATTTGAAGCTACCCAATTTTGGCTAAGTTAAATATACATGTAATTTTTTTGTTGTTGTTTGTTTTCGAGGTAAGGTCTCGCTATTGCCCAGGCTGACCTGGAATTTACTATGTAGTCTCAGGGTGGCCTTGAACTCAGTGTAATCATCCTATCTCTGCATCTCTCTGCTGGGATTAAGGCATGCACCACCATACCCAGCTAAGTTAATGTTTTGATGCATATGTGATGCATGCGTGTGCATGTGTGTGGAGACTAGAGAACAACCTCAGGTATCTACCCTCAGACATGCAGCCCTTCTTTTTTTGAGACAGGGTTTCTCATTGGTC
Source organism: Jaculus jaculus (assembly GCF_020740685.1). NCBI lineage: Eukaryota > Metazoa > Chordata > Mammalia > Rodentia > Dipodidae > Jaculus > Jaculus jaculus. The sequence goes on from NC_059102.1 coordinate 124,914,061, forward strand.
TTGAGCTCATTAACTGGGCAAGACTGGCTGGCCAGTAAGCTTCAGGGATCCTCCTGTCTCAGCTTCCCCAGTGCGCAGCACCTTGTACATGAATGCCTGGGATGAACTCAGGTCTTTTTTGTTGTTGTTGTTTTTTGAGGTAGGGTTTCACTCCAGCCTAGGTTGACCTGGAATTCACTATGTACTCTCAGGCTGGCCTCGAACTCACGGCGATCCTCCTACCTCTGCCTCCCAAGTGCTGGGATTAAAGTGTGTGCCACCATGCCTGGCCTGGAACTCAGGTCTTTGGGCTTGCAAGGCAAGCACTTTACTGAGCTATTTCACCAGCCCCTAATCTGATATTTTTATTATTTTAGGTTTTTCGAGGTTTGGTCTCACTCTGGTTCAGGCTGACCTGGAATTAACTATGTAGTCTCAGGGTGGCCTTGAACTCACGGCAATCCTCCTACCTCTGCCTCCTGAGTGCTGGGAGTAAAGGTGTGCACCACCATGCCCAGCCAAATCTAATATTTTTAGATATCAGAACCCAAATGCATTTGGGCAGCAGAGGCTGGAGGACACCCCCTTGCACCCTCTGTGTTCAGACCTCCCTTAAGATAGTTCTCAAAAAAAGCCGGGCGTGGTGGCGCACGCCTTTAATCCCAGCACTCGGGAAGCAGAGGTAGGAGGATCATAGTGAGTTCAAGGCCACCCTGAGACTCCATAGTGAATTCCAGGTCAGTCTGGGCAAGAGTGAGACCCTACCTCAAAAAAATAAATAAATAAATAAAAATAAAGATAGTTCTCAAGTTCAGATGCTCAAGGTGGTTAGGTCTCCCAAGCTGGAGGGGAAGGGCTCTGAGCCTTCATGGTGACCCTACGAGACAGAGTCTAGTCACCTTCTTAGAGGTAGCAGTGGGGACTCAGAGAGCTAGACAATGTCTCAGTGGGTGAGTGATGAAACTGGAATTGGAACCCAGGTCTGCGGTATTCTCAGTTGCCTCCCTCTCACCTCCCTCTCTCCCTCCCTTGCTCTCTCTCTCTCTCTCTCTCTCTCCAGATGGAGAAACATTTAGGGAAGCTTCTAGTGGTTTTGTGGTCAGCCTCTCTCGTGTCAGAGGGACTAAAGTCAGCTGAGTACACACTAGTCTGGCCCCCACTGAAACCCTGGCCAGAGCCACCATCCATACAAGGCCCTGGCTTTCTTTCTATCTGGGTGTCTTGGGGCTCTCCTTGCAGGTCGCAGAGAGGGAAATGTCAAGAAAGCTGCCTGTCACTATCTCCCTATGGGGACTGAGGACAAGCTGTAGCACTTTTCTGGATCTTGGTTTGTGCTCAGCATGAGAGGGATGCTAGCCCCTCCTAGTCGCCCTTAATATGCACTAAAACCATTCTCATCGCCCCAGGCCCCAGCCTGGCCTGTTCCATTCCCCTACCTGATTGAGGACCTTCTGCAGATAGGGTGTGCCCATGCGGTCAGCTAAGTGGCGGTAAGACGGGTGGGAAAGGAAGAACTTGCGTTCCGCAGCCAAGGCGGCTGTGATGTCCTTCTTGCCATCTATGTCCTTCTGGCTCCGGTTCACCACCCCTATGTAGCCTGTGGACAGGGGCAAGGTCAGAGGCAGCCAGCCTTCCAGGGAGGCAGGGGAGGGGAAGGGCAAGGAAGTGGGGCGGAAGGTGGCCGTCCTACCTCTGCGAAGGGGGAGCAGCTTGTTCTCCAGTACATCCCGAGCGTCTGTACCCTCGTCCATCAGGTCCAACTTGGTGATGACCCCAATGGTGCGCTGACCTGGAGGGTGACAGCAAGAGGGCAGTCAGCCACATCTACACCCACCCTCACACAGGAGGCCTCATGCATCCTCACTCTTACCACCCTGTTCTCATTCCTTGCCCACTCACTCAGGTCTCTTCTCTCATGCTCCACAGTGACTGAAATGATATTTTTGTGTGGTTTTTTTTTTAAATTTATTTGCAAGGAGAGAGGAAGAGAGAGAAAAAAAATGGGCATGTCACAGCCTCTAGCTTCTGCAAATGAACTCCAGATGCATGGGCCACTTTGTGCATCTGGCTTTATGTGGGTACTGAGGAATCAAACCTGGGTCATTAGGCTTTGCAGGCAAATATCTTAACTGCTGAGCCATCTCTCCAGGCCCTAGTTTTTGTGTTTTTTTGAGGTAGAGTCTCACTCTAACCCAGCCTGACCTGGAATTCACTCCTCCTACCTCAGCCTCCTGAGTGCTAGAATTAAAAGAGTATAATACCATGCCTGGCAATTAAAAAAAAAAAAAAACTAACGATACACCTAAGTGTTGGAAAAACAAGAATCCAACCCTAAGAGCTCCAGAAGCAAAGAAATAATCAAGATCAGAGCAGAAATTAATGATTTAGAAACTAAGAAAACAATTAAGAAAATCGATAAAGCTGGGCAAAGTGGCACGGGCCTTTAATTCCAGCCCTCAGGAAATAGAGGTAGGATCACTGTGAGTTCGAGGCCACCCTGAAAAATGACATAGTGAATTCCAGGTTCACTGGGCTACAGTGAAACCCTACCTTAAAAAACAAAAAGAAAAGAAAAAAAAGGAAGGAAGGAAGAAAATTGATGAAACGAGCTGGTCTTTTGAAAAAAATAAACACTGATAAACCCCTGGCCAATTTCATCAAGGAAAAAAAAGAGATGTGAAATTAGAAGAATCATCAGGACATACTTCCAAAACCTCTATGCCCCCAAATCGAATAATCTGGAAGAAATGGATGAATTCCTAGACACATGCCACCTACCAAAACTAAACCCAGGGCAGATTAATCTCCTTAACAAACCTATCAGGGAATGCTTCCCAACTACTTTTAAGAAGCTAGCATCACTCTAATACCAAAACCAGAGAGAGATACAACAAGAAAAAAAAAACGATAGGCCTATATCCCTAGTTAACACAGATGCAAAGATTCTGAACAAAATCTTCACAAACTGAATTCAACAACACATCAAAAGCATTATTATACCCCTCGATCAGGTAGGCTTCATTCCAGGGACACAGATGGCCTAGTGACATTTTTTGTTTGCTTTATTTGAGAGATGGGAGAGTGATAGACATGATGATGATGATGATGATTGTTTTGGTTTGGTTTGGTTTTTTGAGGTAGGGTCTTACTCTGGCCCAGGCTGACCTGGAATTCACTATGTAGTCTCAAGGTGGCCTCGAACTCATGGAGGTCCTCCTACCCCTGCTTCCCGAGTACTGGGATTAAAGGTGTGCGCCACCATGCCCAGCTTCAGATCTTGTCTTTAAAAAAATAATAGCTGGGCCAGAGTGAGACCCTACCTCGAAAAAACAAAACAAAAATAAATAAATAAATAAAAATGAAAATCATGATTTTTTTCTTAAATTTTATGGGGGGGTCTTATGTATGAGCACACAAGGGGCTCTCGCCACACTGCAAATGAATGTTAGATGCGTGCACCACTTTGTGTCTGGTTTTACATGGGCGCTGGGACTTAAACTCAGGCCATCAGGTTTGCAAGCAAGTGCCAGTCTCACTCTAGCCTAGGCTGACCCAGACTTCACTCTATAGCCCAGCCTGGCTTTGAACTAACATTGATCTTCCTACCCCAGCCTCCCCAGTGCTGGGATGAAAGGTGTGTGCCATCACACCAGGCTAAAATCATCTTCCACCTCCCTAGTGATGGGATCCCAGGGTATGCCACCACACTGAATACCAAAATTACTTTTTTTTGGTTTTACAAGGTTTTGCCCTAGCTGAGGTTGACCAAGAATTCACTATGTAGTCTCAGATTGGCCTCAAACTCATGTGGGTCCTTCTACCTCTGCCTCTGAGTACTGGAATTAAAGGCATGCACCACCATGGCTGGCTCCATAATGACCTTTTATGTGTGTGTGGTACTAGAACCTCTCCGTGCTAGGCAAATACTGTACCATTGGGCTATATCCCCAGTCCTACCAAAATGATTCCCCACCCCCCTCATTCATCTTTTTTTTTTTTTTCCTGGTTTTTCGAGGTAGGGTCTCACTCTAGCTCAAGCTGACCTGGAATTTACTATGTAGTCTCAGGATGGCCTCAAACTCATGGTGATCCTCTTAGTTCTGCCTCCCAAGTGCTAGGATTAAAGGGGTTAGCCACCACGTCTGGTTCCTTTTTTAAAAAGGTATTTTTAAAATTTATTTTAATTTTATTTATTTATTTGAGAGAGAGGCAGATAGAGAATGGGTGTGCCAGGGCCTCTAGCCACTGCAAACAAACTCCAGATGCATGTGCCACCTTGTGCAGCTGGCTTACATGGGTACTGGGGAATCGAACCTGGGTCTTTAGGTTTCACAGGCAAGCACCTTAACCACTAAGCCATCTCTCCAGCTTTCCTCTTTTTGTTGTTGTTGTTTGTTTTTCTCGTGGTAAGGTCTCACTCCAGCTCAGACTGACCTAGAATTCAGTATGTAGTCTCAGGGTGGCTTGAATGCATGGTGATCCTCCTACCTCTGCCACCTGAGTGCTGGGATTAAAGGTGTGTGCCACCACACACTCGGCTCTCCCTTCTTTCTCTCTCTCTCTCTCTTTTTTTTTTTGAGGCAAATCCAACAGACTAGCCTTTGGTTTTAGAGAAAGATAATTGGCACATCAGGGCCTCCAGCCACTGAAAGAACTCCAATGTGTGCGCCCCATGTGCACATGTGCAACCTTGTGCATCTGGCTTATGTGGGGCCTGGAGAGTTGAACACGGGTCCTTAGGATTCGCAGGCAGGTTCTTTTTTTTTTTTTTTTTTGGACACTGTTAGTAATTTTTATTAAGTGGACTTCTTCATGGGGACCTTACAAAGTTGTGGTAGATACTTTAGTGAGTGGGGGACATTGGGGGTGCAGCGGTGGCTCCGTGGCTAAGGGTGTGTGCTGCACAAGCAGGAGGAGCTGTGCTCAGTCCTCAGCTCTGCGTTAAAGGGAAAGCTCCCTGGGACTTCTTGGTCAGCCAGTCTAGCCTAGCCCAAGAACTGCAGGTTCGGCGAGAGACTTTGTCTCAGGGAAATAAAGGGGAAGGGAATGGAGTAGGCCCAGCGTCTTCCTCTGGCCTCTGCACATGTGCACACGGGGTGTGCTCATTTGCACATGTATCAGATGCTTCTTTTTTTTGAAGACAGGATCACTTGAGGTCCAGACTTTCCTGAACACCCCATGTGGCTAAGGATGACCTTAAACTCCTGATCCTCCTACTCCCCCCCCCCCCCCGCCATGCTGATATTACATCCTGTGTGTGCTGGGCTGGGGACAGAACTCAGGGCCTCACACACGCTAGTCGGGCACTCTTCCAGCTGAGCTACATCCCAGCCCTGCTTCCTTGCAACAGGATTTCACGTAGTCTAGACTCGCCTAGAACTCATTGTGTAGCTGGCACTGGCCTTGAACTGATCCTGCCTCTATCTTCTAGCTGCTTGGATTTCAAGGCTTGGTCAGAAACATCATCAGAGTTTTCCAATGATTCTTTTCTTTTTTCTTCAAGGTACGGTCCAACTCTAGCCCAGGTTGACCTGGAATTCATTCTGTAATCCCAGCCTGGCCTCAAACTCACAGCAATCCTCCTACCTCTACCCTCTAAATTCTGGGATCAAAGGCATGCACCACGCCCCGCCAAGCTTCAAATCATTATTAAAGGCATAAATCTGATCCCATTACTATTGTACTTCGACCCCCCCCCCCTCGGGCTTTCCCCTAAAGTAACACTAGAGCATTGCAGAGTATTGTAAATCGACCACCCGCTGGGAACCTACCCTGGGGGTCCACTTCCTTGGCGATTTTGAGGGCATCGGAGTTGGCCAGGTCGGAGTTGGCAGGGGACACAGCCAGAATGAGGCAGTTCTCCTTAGTGACGAACTGCATAAGCATGTCCCGGATCTGGAACTCGATGTCGGGAGGTTGGTCCCCCACTGGGACCTTGGTCATTCCAGGTAGGTCCACCAGGGTCAGGTTCAGCACTGGACAGGGCGGCGAGAGGGCGGGCTCAAGGCTGGGGGCGTGGCCGTGGGCGGGCCGAGTTAAGGAGCAGGCCGGGCTTACAGCGAGGGTGGTCGCAGGGGGCGGGGGTTAGGGAAACCGGGGCTGACAGCTAGTGAGAGGCACGGCCTAAAGTGGGTGGAGTCGCGGCAGGGTGCAGCTAGGGAGAAGAGGTCTCTGCGGGGCGGAGAACGGAGGAGGAGGGGGCGCGCAAAGCGAAGGCCAGAAAGGGGCGGGGCCCAGAAATTTCCTCGGGGGCGGGGCTAGGTGGAGAAGACAAAATCTCAGGGGCGTGGCCAGGTCTCACCATGGGGCGAGTAGACTCGCAGGTTGATGGGCACCGGTGAAATACCCTTGTTGGTGCCAGTGACCCGGTCGGTCTCAGCTTCGATCTCCAGGCGCACCTCCTCGAAGTCGGTGAATTTCTTCCCCTTGCAGTGCAGAAACTCGGCATACTCTGCTCCAGAAGCAGGTAGGGGTAGGGGAGAGGTGCCGTAGCCAGAAACCCACACATGGGTGCCATTGCGCACTAGCAATAGACACTCCCCACCTCCAAACATAATCCAGGTCTCCATTACACAGTTGAACACCCACTGTCCAGATAGACAATAGAGGTCCTAGCGATGGGACCATGCCCTTGTGTAAAGTCAAGCAATTTCACAGACTGGGCTGAACTTCATTTTGGGGAGAAGGATGTGGAATGGGACAGGTTTCATACCTGTGGTAGAGTTAACCAACTGCAGGACCAGGGGACGTCGGGTGACAATTCCAGATCCTCGGGGCAAGAAGTCCCTGAAATGAGTTGGGAAGTAGAAGAGGATCAAGATCTTCAAGAGCTGGGGCTGGAGAGATGGCTTAGTAGTTAAGGCACTTGCCTACAAAGCCCAAGAATCCAGGTTCAATTCCCCTGTACCCACTTAATGTGGTACTTGCTTCTGGAGTTTTTTGCAGTGGCTGGAGTCCCTGGTGTGCCCATGCTCTCTATCTGTCCCTTTCACTTTCGGTCTCTCTTACATAAAAAGTTTTAAAAAATATTTTATTTATTTATTTATGATAAAGAAAGAGGGAGAGAGAGAATGGGCATGCCAGGGCCTCCAGCCACTGCAAACAAACTCTAGATGCATGCGCCCCCCTCATGCATCTGGCTAATGTGGGTCCTGGGGAATCAAACCTGGGTCCTTAGGCTTCACAGGCATATGCCTTAAACCGCTAAGCCATCTCTCCAGCCCAAGTTTTTTTTTAAGACCCTCAGGAGCTCCCCCCTATCCTGGGAGCACTGGATACCCACTATTCCCACAAGAACAGGCAACATGGCACCTTATTGAGAGTGTCTATGTTTTATTTTTATTTACTTATTTAAGATACACAGGAAGGGGCACATCAGAGCCTTTGTACATCTCACTTTACCAAGTGAGTACTGGAGACTCAAACCCAGGCTTTGCAAGCAAGTGCCTTTAACTGCTAAGCCATTTCTCTATCCCCTTGTGGAGAGTTTTAAGTCACTAAGTATACAGGGGTCCCCCAAATCCTCTGCATCTAAGTTGCTGAGAGGCTAGGAAAGCAGTCCCCTCCCAGGTGGTTATGCCTTGGTGTTGGTTCTGAGCCAACACGAAGTCCTAGTCCCAACCCAGCCACTGCCATTCTGCCCAGGAGAATGGGCATGGTGCAGCCCAAGTGACCAGAATGGATGCCAGGCATGGGCACTGTACTTCCTCCCTTCTGCTGTGAGGAAGGCAGCCTCTCAATTTCCCTTCCCCAGGCCCCATCTGGCTGGGGTTGAGGATGAGGCAGATGCAGGAGGAGGAAGAGGAGGCAAGGAACAGAACTTGGACTTCTTCAGTGCCCACTATATGCCAGCCACATTGTGGGCAGTATCCCATGGGGTCCAGACAGCAGCAATCCCAGAAGGAAGGCGCATTACTGTCCTCACTTTACAGATGGGGAAACGGGCTTGGAGATGTTCAGATTGCATGGATTATATCTAACAGAGCAGATCCTGGACTCAGACTGTGGAAGTCCCCATCGTCCCAATCCCCTGGGAGTCCTTTGAAAGACTGAAGTCCCAAAATCACCTCTAGCCCCAGACTTCGCAGTGTGCACCCAAAATCTGTTCATGTTGATGCCAACTGAGCTGTCCTTTTGCCTGACTCTGTTGTCAGCTCTTCTGGTTACCACCACTCGCCTCCTCCCAAGCTGTCTGGAGGGTGGAGACCTCTCCAGGAATCAAGCTGTCAGAATCAGCAGTCATGGGATTCCCCACCACCCAGGAAATGGGGAAGCAGGCCCGAGCCTGAGGGACAGTACTGATCTAGCCACCTTCTGAAAGAGGCAGCCAGGAACGGAGGAGACTGATCCACACCAAACTTGCTGCATCCTAGACGCAGGGCCAAAGCATCCAGGGACAACAGATAGGCCCAGGGCCTTCAAGTTCAAGGCCTCCTCTTGGGGCCCTCACCTGTGCCATCTCTGTGCTGGGGAGCAGTGGGGAAGGAGAGGGTGGTAACTTGACACGCATTACTACTTTCAAGGTGCCGGCAAGTGAGCAGCAGGACGACAGGGCCAACATGTTCTCTCCTCCAGTGTATACTGGGCCCAGTCCCAGGGCTTAGGCCTCCCAGAGTGCTCAATAAATGCTTAAGGAACCCTCAAGTCCCCAAACAAGGCTCTCATATAGAGATTCTCATTTCCAGTGAAGCAACTGAGGCTCCAAGTGAGGATGTGACTCATTCAAGGATACACATCAAATCTAGGATTCACCCAGGGAATTTGCTTTTCTATTTATTTACTGTTTTTTTTTTTTTTTTTCCAAGGCTGGGGTCTGAACTCAGGCCCCTTGTGCATCTAGGCAAGCCTCTACCACCGAGCAATATCTCCAGCGCAGCCCCAGATCTGGGATTCAAACCTGATGGTCGGATAGATTCCAGAGGCTAGAAACTTCCCCATCCACCAATGCCACCCCCAACACCCAAGGAGCCAGACTTGGCTTTTTATGTAATTCAATTAAATCCGGTTTGTGCCAGGCCCTGTGCTGGGCTGTGGGGATGGGGGATGAGTCAGCCGGCTCCCCACCCGAGGCGCTGGAAGTACGGTGGAAGGACAGACAAGTAAACAGATCGTGCAGTGCAGTGTAGTGTGGTCTGTCATAGCACACAGCTGCCCAAGCAGCCCGGGGGGTGGGGGGGACCGTCGCTGCCGGTGGGACTTCTTGCCTCAACTCCTCATCCTTTGCTCAGTGATTCTTTGGTGGGGAACCCTTGTTTGGGGGTTCCCAGGGCTGGAGATAAGACATCTGTTCTTGCAAAGCGTGTGGGGGCCTGGCGTCCACCCTCTTCCCCACCAGCTTCTCACCAAGTAATACCATGGAAACAGCAGTTGCCATGGAAATTGCAGGAGGGGCTGCAAAGGAAGGGACTCCCCACAGAGAGCCCTCCCCACACAGACAAGGACCCTCCCTAGAATCATTCAGAGAGGCCTCCCCATGAGTAGATTGGCTTAATCAGCCCTGTGGACTGAGGGTGGAGGTCAATGAGGTGTTACAAAAAGGGTGAGGATCCCTGGGCCCACCTGGGGAGGCTGTCGGAGGCTCAAAGTCACTGTCACTCCAGGACTCCTTCAAGGACAAGCAGTTTACAGGCAGCAGAGGTTAGAGGGCAGAGTCTATTCTCAAACCAAGTTCTCTTAGAGCCATGGGAGGCCTAAGGGTGCTCCACCGTGGCTAGGACCCAGGTTCTTAAAATGAGCTCCCCTCACCCACAGCCTGCATCAGAATCCCTGGGGCCACTTGTGACTCAAATGTGCTCTCCAGAGGGAGGGGCATATATCTTCCTGACTGTCATGTTGTCTTGTATTACAGCTTAGGGGTTGAGTGGCTAACAGCCAGTGCCAGGCAGAAGCCCTGGGTTCAAATCTCACATCTGCGCCTCCACTTACCTGGTGCAGGCTCCTTCACTCGCCGGGCCTCGCAGTGCTCAGTTCTATCGTATTAACTGGGTACAAGGTGAATCAGATGTCACGTATGCTGCCACATGTGATTGCAAGAGGGTTCATTGGGTCTCTCCAGAGAGGAGAGTGGAGCATGGGATACAATACCTAGAGAGGGCTCTGGAGTGTCCCCCATCTCACCCTATTCTAAGAAGATCCCCAAATAGCAGCAAGGAATATGAAGCCCTAGAGAACCCTCTGCCTCACTTCCTCTGGGCACTGAAAACACGTCAGAATTCTGACCATGCAACCATGAAAGGCAAGATGGACACGCAGAGCAGAGACTATTGCATTCCCTGTCACTGTCCCAAAGGTGAGACTAAGGCCCAGAGAAGTCAGGCATGAAGTGACGGAAGAAGAGGTGGAAGTGACACCAGGACCCCTGAGGCTGAATAACTCACTAGTCCCACTGCGCACAGGCAGCAGACAGGACCGACAGACAGCAGAAAGGATGGCTCGGACCCCATGTGCAGACACAGAGCCCAACAGACACTCAGTGCTCAAGGGAAGGTGGAAGAAATAAACATGGTGAGCCAGGCGTGGTGGGGCACGCCTAATTAATCACAGCCCTGGGGAGGCAGAAGTAGGAGGATCGCTGTGAGTTCAGAGTCAGCCTGAGACTACAGAGTGAATTCCAGGCCAGCCTGGGCTAGAATAAGACTCTACCACGAAAAACAAAAACAAACAAACAAACAAAAATATATATGTAAAAACATGATTTTGATATTACATATATATATATATATATATATATATATATGTGTGTGTGTGTGACATGATTTTGGGGGTTTTTTTGTTTGTTTTTCGAGGTATGGTCTCGCTCTAGCCCAGGCTGACCTGGAATTCACTATAGTCTCAGGGTGGCCTCGAACTCATGGCGATCCTCCTACCTCTGCCTCCCAAGTGCTGGGATTAAAGGCGTGCGCCACCATGCCTGGCTTGATTTTTTTTTAATTTTTTTAAATTTATTTATTTGAGAGCGACAGACACAGAGAGAAAGACAGATAGAGGGAGAGAGAGAGAATGGGCGCGCCAGGGCTTCCAGCCTCTGCAAACGAACTCCAGACGCGTGCGCCCCCTTGTGCATCTGGCTAACGTGGGACCTGGGGAACTGAGCCTCGAGCCAGGGTCCTTAGGCTTCACAGGCAAGCACTTAGCCGCTAAGCCATCTCTCCAGCCCCTTGATTTTGTTTTTTGAGGTAGGGTCTTGCTCAAGCCCAGGCTGACCTGGAATTCACTCTGTAGTCTCAGGGTGGCCTCGAACTCACAGTGATCCTCCTACCTCTGCCTCCCAGGTGATGGGATTAAAGGAGTATACCACTACATCCAGTGAACTGCTAATATTTTCTATCTCGCTTTCCACCAGGGTCACCTCTGCACCTCCTGCTTAGGCTAAGGGAAGGCAGAACAGGTGCCTAGACAAAGACTGCCGGCCCATCAGCCTCGGTGGCTAGTGCTGTGCCCAGCATCAGAAGAAGGCTGGTAACCTGCCAGCTCACCCCCTCATATTGAACAGATGGTGGTTTCCCAGAGAGATCTTGCCTTGCCATCTGCAGAGACACCTTCAAACCTGAAGCACAGAGGGGACAAAACAGACTCCTCTCAGGACCTCAGCGCCACCCACTGCCTGACTGAAGTAGCACTGTCATCCCTGGAGGAGTCTGGAGAAGCCGCACCAAAGGGCTGAACTGAGCCCCCAATTCTACTCCAGGACGGAGATTTGGGGCCAGAGCTCAGGAACCCCAGCTGTCAGACCTCGCTGGGTCGAAATGACAGGAAGTAGCATGCCCGTGTGTGCCCAGCCATGGCCATCCTTCTTGGGCTGTAGTGTCAGGCAAGCCGAGCGCGATCAGAACTACCACTTGGGGGACAGTATGGCTGTGGACAACCATAGCTCTCCAAGCCTCAGTGTCCACATCAGGGAAATAGGTAGCCATGAAGCTTATAGAAGTTTATGCCTGGCCAGGTGTGGTGGCACACGCCTTTAATCCCAGCACTCGGAAGGCAGAGGTAGGAGGATCTCTGTGAGTTCAAGACCAGCCTGATGCTATATAGGGAATTCTAGGTCAGCCTGGGCTGGAGTGAGACCCCCTACCTTGAAAAGCAGAAAAGATGTTCATGCCTGAACAAGCTGCATGGAATGAGGAGCAGGGAGGGAGCTGGATGCCTGGTTGGATGAGTAAGGATGGGCTGTGGTGTTTCAGGACCAAATGCAACTCCTGAACGTGAAAGGCAGGACTGGACAGGCTCCAAGGTGGCCTCCTAAGCAGCAAGCTGGAATGACAGACCAGGAATGGGTAGGCCAAGAAACACATGAGGAATAGGTAAGGCTGCCACAGGCAACAAGTCCCTCTCTGTTCTTGCTGCCCCAGGAGGCCCTAAAAGGACTGAGGCATCCCACGTCCCAGCTTGTGAATTTTCAGCTGACTTTTGAACATTTCAGGGCAGTTTTGGCCTTGCCTTCCTTTATGTGCTGATGGTCTTGGAGCAGGGACTGGGTGGAACTTGCCACCAAGTCTCAGCACCCAAGTAGAGCCAGCAAGGGTGGACACCCTGCTGACGGAGGAGCAGGTGGGAGGGGACTCTCGTAGTCCTCACTTTCAGCTGACTGGACAGCAGTGGATACTGAGGCACAAAAACCAGGAGGAGTGTTGCCCAAGGTCATGTGTAAGTTGATAACAGGGTAGGATTGGCTTCAGGGTTCTGGACTCCAAGTCCAGTGCTCCCTCCAGAGCAACTGTTTGCTCTACAGAGAACTGACTGCTTTTCCTCCTCCATATTTTTCTTCCTCCTTTCCCTTCATCCTTTCATCCATGCTCCCCTTCCTTCCACCCTTCCTTCCTTGTGTTGATGATTTGATATTTTCACAATGAATGTTTGACTCCTCAGATCCCATGTAAGCCAGACACACATGTCTGGAGTTAGATTACAGTGGCTAGAGGCCCTGGTGTGCCAATTTTCTCTCTCTCTCACTCATTTAAAAAAAAAAAAAAAGCCTGTTAGGCTTGCCTCAAAAAAATTATATTTTCTCCATTTGAAAAAAAATTCAGAAGATACATAAAATATTCTAAAAAGCAAAATCCAATCACTGCCCCACACCCTGGGGCCAGCAATTGTAAACAGCTCATTATCAGTAACAGTAAGCATAGCTAACACTGATGGGTGACTGATGGCTGGCTAGACTCTCCAGAGCCTAGAAAATATGTAGCATTCTGAGATTTCTTTTGGGGGTGATGGGAATGTTCTAAAATTAGATTATGATGATGTTTGCAGAGCTCTGTAAATACACTAAAAAATCACTGAATTGTGCACTTAAAATGGGTGGATTTTATGGCACATAAATCATGCCGCAAGAAAGCTGTTTAAGGATCTGTATTGCATGGACTGAAGCTGTCAGGGCTGAGTGAGGTCAGTGTGATCTGTTCTCTTGCCTCACAGGAGAAGAAACTGAGGCTCAAAGCAAAGAAGTCACGTGTCCTTATGTATGCTCCTACTCAACAGCCTCACCAAACAGTAAATCAGGGACATTTCCCAAGCAATCCAGTGTGACGCTGATTCAATCATTTCTTTCTTTCTTTTCCTTTCTTCCTTCCTTCCTTTCTTCCTTTCTTCCTTTTCTCGTTTTTTTTTTTTTTTTTTCAGTGGTGGAAGGGTCTTTATTTCTTTTTAACTTTACTTATGAGAGAGAATGAGAATGGGCATGCCAGGGCCTCTGGCCATTGCAATTGAACTTCAGACACCTACATCCTGTGTGTGCATGCGTCACCTTGTGCATCTGGCTTATGTGGGTTCTAGGAAACTGAACCTGGGTCCTTAGACTTCGTAGGCAAGTTCCTTAACCATTAAGCCATCTCTCCAGCCCGGGCTCTTTATTTCTTATCAGTTTGATGAGAAAATGCACCAGCTCCCTCACACCTCTAATCCCAGCACTCTGGAAGCAGAGGTAGGAGGATCACTATGAGTTTGAGGCCAGCCTGAGACTACATAGTAAATTCCAGGTTAGCCTGGGCTAGAGTGAGATCCTACCTCGAAAAACCAAAACAAGAAAAAGAAAAAAAAAAAAAAGGAATAATGGGGAAGGGGTTTAGTGAAAGGGGAATGGGAAGTAGGGATGAGAAGGTAATGGGGGATTAGGATCAAACATTATACACATGTATAAAAAATTGTCAATAAATAAAGAAAGAAAGCAAATGAATGGGACTCTGTGCAGCAGCTCTGTCCTAGGGGTCCTTGAGAGGATGCCCCAAGATCCTAGCTGTGGAAAACCTAACCAAGGGTGCCCACTGGGGGCGCCCATTCCTGAGCTCTTGCCTTGCTCTGGGTGCTCTGTAATCATCAGGGACAGAAGGTGAACAGGCACTCACCTGCTGAGATTTCTCTCCTCATCCTGGCTACTGGCCTCCTTTCCCTCACTAAGACCAGGTGCCTCAGAGTCGGAGTCGGAGGGATAAAAGAATAGCACGGTAATAAATAGACTGACGTGAATAGTAATGTGGTGGGAGCTGCTATCTGCCAGGAGCTTGAAGCCCAAAGCCATGGGACCTCTTTCTTTTTCACCAGGGGGGAGGACGGAGCCCTGCCTTGCAAACAGAGGAGAGCCGGGGCAGGAAGGTGGGGGAGGGGAGGGGAAGGCATCCAGAGGATGTGCTGGATGCTGACACTTGGAGGAAGCAGCCAGTGAAGGGGGAAGACGAGGGCAGAGGGGCCAGGAGGGCAGAGGGGCCAGCATGTGCAGTGGCCACAGGACAGAGAGGCCTCAACCCATTTCCTCCGTGAACTGCAAGCTAGGCAGGGAAAGCTGGAGGCAGTGACGGGAAGGGAAGCAGGCCTGGGCAGTTGGGCTCAGAGACCCAACTCAGAAGCCAGGGGATCGGTTTTGAAGTCATAGAGTCCAAGTAGGGCTTCAGGCAGGACAAAGCAGATTTTGGGAGCAGGTAAAAAGTTGACTGTGGCTGGGCAAGGAATGGACTGGGGGACTCAGAGAGGTGACTGAACTGGATGCAGAGAATGGAGGAGATTGGTCTCCAGGCCTCTGACCAAGACATTGGGAAGTTGGAATTAAGAGGCTGTCCTAGAGCCAGGCTTGGTGGCTCACAGCTATAATCCCAGCACTTGGTAGGCTGAAGTAGGATAGGCATGAGTTCAAGGCCAGCCTGGGTTACCGAATGAGTTTCAGGTCAGCCTGGGCTAGAGTGAGACCCTGGAGAGAGAGAAATAGCCAGGCGTGGTGGTGCGCACACCTTTAATCCCAGCACTTGGGAGGCAGAGGTAGGAGGTTCACCGTGAGTTCAAGGCCACCCTGAGAGTACATAGTGAATTTCAGGTCAGCCTGGGCTAAAGTGAAACCCTACTTTGAAACGAGAGAGAAAGAAAGAGAGAGACTGTCCTGAACACCTTCTCTTTTCTCTTTTGCTGGTAGCAATTCAAAGTTGCCAGAGCCCATGTCTCCAAACCATGCTTGGCCCTCAGCCAGACTTCTGTCCCAGGATGGGTAAGAGTGCCAGAGACGCCCAGAAGGAGCAGGGAAGAACTGACATAGGAGGGGGTGGGGTGAGGTATGGACAGACATGTGGGAAGATCTGGCACGGAAGCAGAAGCCCTATCCTGCCTGTCCTCAATTGCTATGTGACTTCAGTCAGGTCCCCTACCTCCTCTGTGCCATTTTGCCATCTGAAAGCTTGAACTGATAGTCCACTGTCCTTGGCAGTAGGTTGCTGGCTCCACAAAAATAACAACAATTAGTGCAGTCCTTAGGTGTAGGGAATCAGGTCCTGACCCTGAGTCTCATCCACCCAACGGGCAAATGGGCAGAAAGGCACTGGCCTTCATTTCTGAGACACTTCATCTTGGGGCTGTGAATGGAGCTGGGATCTGGGAAGTGAAATGTCTACATGTGAGGGTGGAGGTTGGGAGGGCCTTGTGATGCAAAATGGAGTGAGGAGGGACAGGCAGCCTGGAAGAGAGAGAGGGGGTGGGGTCTACCAGTTTCCATGGTCTTCATGTGAGGAAGCAGTAAGTCTAAATCCAAACCAGCCCCCCAGGTTGCTAGGAAGGGGGGCTTGTCAAGGTGGGAGGGCAGAACGCATTGCATTCAGCAACTCGGAGCCTTGATTTATAGCTGGAATATTTAGACATATGGCATGTGGGCCTCCAGTTCTGCTCCTGCCCACGCCTAACAACACGGTGCCCAAGTCTGGCTTCCTGTACCCCTGCCTTGCCTGGCTCTCTGTGCCCCTCATCCTCAACCAGAGTTCCTACCCTCTGACCCCAGCCAAGCCTGGGAAACTCGACTCTCTTGGCGCCAGGGATCAGATGCTGTCTGCCAGGGTCACCTTTCATCCCCAGCTCCTCTGGGCCCCCAGAAGGGCAGGGCTGGGAGGATGTCCTCCAGCTGGGATGGAGCATTCTAGCTTTGAGCTCCATAAGGAGCCACCAGGAACTTGCACTTGGGAGCCAAGAGGCCATAGCTTACAGTGTCTTGGGAGACAGGGGTGGCTGGGAGCCCCAAAAGGTCCATTAAGCCCTAGCTTCCTGACTTTTCTAATCTCACCTGCGGCTCATTGTGCTTATTAGGGATTCTATTTTTTTTAGTATTTTATTTATTTATTTGAGAGAGAGAGAAAGAGGCATATATATAGAGAGAGAATGGGTAAGACAGGACCTCTGGCCATTGCAAACAAAGTCCAGACCAGACCCATGTGCCACCTTGTGCATCTGGCTTATGTGGGTCCTGGGGAATTGAACCTGGGTCCTTTGGCTTTGCAGGGAAGTGCCTTAACCGCTAAGCTATATCTCCAGCCTTTGCTAGGGATTCTTAAACAGTGGGCTCCTCCCCACCAAGGCCGACACCCAACACCTGGAGTGCTTTGAACACTGGTTTGTCCAAGTCCTGGTCTTCATTCAACCTTAACACTGCCTCCTTAGGGCAAGCCAAGAACAAGTCAGTTCCCTCTGTTCTCTGCAGACCAGAAACCTCCAGCTAAGGATGCCTGTTATCCTCTAACCCCCTTGGGCCTCAGTGTCCCATACTGAGAAATGGGGCTACTAGGGTGTGTCCCGAAGTGATCAAGGGATTGATGGACTCAGAGCTTAGCAGTGAGGAATGGGCAGTTTCCCCTGACACAGGGAAGGGCTCTCAAGGCTCTCACCAGAACATGAAGACGTGAGGATGAAGCTGACGGGAGTGTGGGGAATAGCTACTTAAGGCCTGCTTCAAGGCTGGCCTTTCAACTCCCAGGAGAGGCTCACACATTGTCCCTACCCCACCCTGCATGCAGAAGACTCCTGCCCCACAACCCTGCACCTACCTGCCTAACTACCAGGCTGCCTGAGTGCTCCATGGGCGCTTCCTCACCCCTCACTGCTGTCTCCCCGGAGAGGTGCTGTTACTGCCCCATTTTACAGATCCAGGAATAGCAGCTGGCCAAGGCTGGGGAAAAGTGCTCCAGGCTGCTGCCCTTGACATGGCAGAGCTGGGCTTCCACGCCACAGAATCCAAGCGCTAGTCTCCTGCCGTCTTCCCACTGGTTTGGCCCCAGGGGCTGGGGGCAGGAGGTGACTGCTCACCTGCCAGGCTGCCCAGGAGGCATGCTGGGGGAGGGGCATGTAGGAAAGCCAACAGAGAAGGACAAGGCTCTTTGGCCTGGGCACCAGGCATCTGTTCAGGAAGTGCTGAAGAGTTGTGGGGCACACAGCCACTCCTCTATCTACACTTACCAAAGATGCTCTCATCAACTCTCACCTCACCTCCCTGACACCTCCAGATGCTTGGGCTCCTGGGGTTCAAAACCTTCAAGATGGAATCCTCTTCACTCCATCACAACCCCAACTGTCCCTCAGGTTGTTCTTCCTGGACACTTCCTGATCCCACTAATGCCAACAACCCAGGAGTCTGGGTCAAAGACTCTGAAGTCACCGTTCACTCCTCCCCAACCTCTGATGTCCCCTCTTCCAGTCACTGACCAGTGAGATCTGCCTCCAGACAGATCCTGAGCCTACCATTCTTGGTGACCCCAACCCTCTCTCTTGACCCTGTCCCAAGTCACACATTTGCTACAATCAGCTCAAGACATTCCACTACTAAATAGCCTCCAAGAATAATGAAAGTAAAACTCAGCGCTGGAGAGATGGTTCAGTGGTTAAAGGCATTTGCTTGCAAACCCTGATGGCCTAGGTTCTATTCCCTAGTATCGTGTAAAGCCAGATGCACAAAGTGGCTCATACAGCTGGAGTTCATTTTCAGCAACCCGGAAGCACCTGTTCTCATTCTCCCTCTCTTCCCTTCCCTCCCTTCCTCCCTCCTCTCTCTGCTGCGTATACACACACACACACACACACACACACGTGTAGTATTTTTGAGGTAGGGTCTCACTGTAGCTCAAGCTGACCTGGAATTCACCGTGTAGTCTCAGGGTGGCCTTGAACTCATGGCGATCCTCCTACCTCTGCCTCCCAAGTGCTGGGATCAAAGTCGTACGCCACCACGCGTGCCTCCTAAGTCTTTTCTGCAAAAAGCAGGCCTACCCGCTCCCTGACATTGGCCACATCCTCAGTTGTCTTAGTCTCTCTAGTCTCTCCCTTGGGGATGAAGGGCTCTAGTGTGACTCACTGTGGACTCTCCGCAAATGCCTGCTACATGATTGACTGAATGAGCTGGCCTCAGTTTCCCCTTCTTAAAATGGAGAGTGAAGAAATAACATAGACCCAGTCAAGTATTATCAGGGTCCTCCTGGGTGACTGGGAGCCAGGCTAGCCTGGATGAGCCTGCTTCCTCTGGTGAATTTTCCACTTCCTCTCCTTGAGGGGTTGGCTCCTGGGAAGTCCCCTCGGGAGGCAGAGCTGCTGTTACCATGCTCACAGGTCTGGGGGGAGACCAAGTTGAAAAGGTCGGGTGCCCATGAGGGAACAAGCAAGGTTGACTGAGAGTGTGTCTCTCTGATCATGGTCCTGCCAGGGCTTCCCCACAAGCTTCCAAGGGATCAACAGTGCCCCCTACCCACTCCTACACATTGGGAGGGACCCTCCTCCTCTGACTGGGACCTGCATCTTGGACAGTCTCCGTATTCTTCTGTAGAGACAGACCATAGCCAAGGGCATCAGGGTGCAGAGGGCAGAGTTCACACCTTGTTGTGCCCACTCAACAAAACAAATAGCTGTGGGTTCTGCCATGGACTGGGCTGGCTTGCTGCACTCCAAGTGGGCAGGAGGGCCATGAGCAGACCTCCGGCTTTATGGACTCTCAACACTTCCCTTCCATGGGTTTACTGGAGAGCTTTGGAACCTTCGCAGGAGGGCCAGATGTGCTATCAGAATCCCCATCCCACAGACGGGGAAAACAGAGGTCCACATACCAGCCTTTCTCCAGAGCCAACACACGCTCAGGTCCAGGAACTGAAACTATGGAGTGTGACAAGTCCCCTCCTTTCACCATGCATGACCCTTGGGCAAGGCATCTAAGGAATGCCTGGGGCCTCAGTTTCCTTATCTGCATAGTGGGCTCATTGTGTCTGTCTCACAGACTGCAACAAGGCATGGGGCACATAACTCCATGGAGATCCCCAGTCTCTGGCCACGGAACATAGCCTGGCTCAGTGCAGTTTAGGAAACACTCAGGAGATAAAAGGTAGAAATTTGGTTTTCACAATGTAGAGTGCTGGGCATCCTTGCATAGCACTGTCTCCAGGGTCCCCTCACCCCCTAGCAAGGACTGCTGGGCTTTGGGGAAGGGGCCCATCTGTGCATCTCTTGCCCATGTCTGTGCAGCTCTGTGGTCATGTGATCCAGAGACAGCCACCTCTCTCTCTCTCTCTCTCTCTCTCTCTCTGTGCTGATCAGATGGGCATAGCCGCCCCCATGGTGACTTTCCTACATCCCACAGAAACATGGTTTCACTCAGGTCCACCCCTCTTCTTCCCTGTAGGGTGGTCGTCACTGGGCTTCCCAAGACATTGGAGGGACAGGAACAACCATCCAGTCCAAATCTCCCTACTAGAGGTAGGGAAACTGAGGTTCAGCAAAGGCTAGGGGACTTGCCTCAGGTTTTCCAGCCGAACCCGGCTTGGACCCAGGATGTCACCTTACAAAACTGCTGTCCCTTTAGGAGGAGGGGCTACTGTGTCCCTCTCTCAGGCTAGTCATTTCCTTAGCCATGAAGGTCATTGCTAGAAAGTGAAGATTTCTAGAGAGGTGAGGGAGGGAAATCATGCAGGTCAGAGGTCAGTATCAATTCTCTGGCCTCCTCCCTGGGTCTGCTCAGCACCACCCTATCCCCATTCTGTTCCTATTCCTTTTTCAGCGCCAAGATAAGCCTCCAAGGTCTCCCCTTGTTCATGGGGGGGGGGGGCTAGAGGTCACGACCCTGTTTGCCCACCCCACAAGACCCTTTGTCTCTACGCCTGTCCCCTACTCTGCCACCTGGTCCTCTCAGCGCCTTGTGGGATCAGAGGCGGGAGGGGGATTAGGTTCTGCAAATGGCTCCCCCCTCCCCGCCATCCTGCCTCCCCGTCTTAGTCATCTCTGCCCTCCGCCTGCCTTCTCCCTTCCATTACAATCCCTCAGCCAGGCCAAGGGGGAGGGGGTGGACGGTGACAGTGACAGGCGCCCCCACCCCCATCCAGGGGGGCGATGAAGCCAGGGGCCGGCTGCTGCTCCAAAGGATCAGAACGCGGCTTCTCTTCCCCCTTCCCTTCCTCACCCCGCAGCCCGCGCCTCCCCCTCCGCCGCGCTGCGCACGGATGGCGGCGGGAGCCGCAGAGGTGTGTGCGCTCGCGCGTGTGTGTGCGCGCGAGGGGGGGGAGGCTGTGCCCGGTCCCCGATACCCATGGGCTATGTCCTTTTCTAGGGACTTGGTGGTGGTGGGGCAAGAGTCTGTCCCTTGTCACGACCAGGAATTCCCACGGGGGCTGGGACTGCGTTCCATAGGGTGGGAAGGGGACGCTGTCCCCCGGGGTGCTGCCCGTTCCGAGGGACTCGCCGAGCCGAAGGGTGGCGCTGAGTAATGCGGGCGCCCTCGGTGCCTACATTGGGGAGAGGGGCAGCCCTTTGCCAGGTCTCTCTCCTCCCGCTTTTGCAGAGCGCTGTCTTCCCTGAAGGACGCGGTGGAGGAGGGGGACATGAGTCCGTGGTGGGTGGCTTGACGCCGTCCGCAGACCGGCCGAGGGCGCCGCCGCCCGCAGGGGCTCCCGCGGGGGAGGAGACGGGCTGGGGGCGCGCCGTCCGCCGGGGTAGCGCCTGAGGGTGGCAGGCGCCGTCGGAGCCCGGGGCGGGGACCCGGGGTCTGTTTGGAGGTGTCTGAGCTCGGGGGAGGGGACATGGGGGCGCGCGCTGCTCCTACCTGCCTACGAAATTCTCGAGCACCGAGCTCTTGCCGGCGCTCTGGCCGCCCACCACGGCTATCTGCGGCAGGTCGAGGTCCGCGTTCTGGCCGATGGCGGAGAAGGCGTCCTGCAGCCGGTTGACCAGCGGGATGAGATCTTCCATACCGCGGTTGCCCATGGCTGCGGCGGGCCCGGAGGGCTGCGATCCGGCCGCCGCTCCCGCTCCGGCTCTGGCTCAGCCGCTGCAGCCGCGCGCCCCGACTGCGTGCGCCGTGGGTTCCCCCCCGCCCCTCGGGGATCCGAGCGGAGCGCTGCGCCTGACTGCCTGTAGGGGGCGCCCGCGGACAAGCGGGCTGAACGCCGTGCGCAGGCGCCTCGCGGGGTGCTATGGGGGTTGTAGTTTTCTACTTCTGCGGCTTTCGGGGGGGCGGTGCTTTACCAATGCCTTTGGGCTCGGATCCTGTAACAAAGATGTAATTTCTGGAAATGGGAGGAGTGTCAGCCCCTAACTATGAGTTCTTGTATAATGGTTCTAGTTGCCTCACTCCAGTTTGCAGGTGGGGAAACTGAGGCCCAGAGGAATTAGCAGGCACCCCGAAGGGCTCAGTCGGCTGACCCAGATGACACAGAGTTCCACTTGACCTCGCTTCCCTCTGTTCTAGATTCTAACACTAACTTCCAAAATGTTCCTTCCTGCCTTGGGCCTCAGTTGCTCTGTTTCTAGGAGAGAGATGGAACATTGACTCTGCAAATACTGAGCACTTGTGATAAACCAGGGCCCATCCTAGGCCTCCACATACAGTACTGATCAAGACAGACGGGGTTTTCACGATCAGAGGTCTTACATACAGGTGGTAGGAAAGACAGTAAATGAGTAATCAGAAGAATGAAATACTGAAAGCAAAAGTCATCTGTAACAGCAGCACTGGAGGAAATAAACAGGCAATGTGAAGAGAGATATCTGTAGATGGGGAAAGTCCACGGTAGCCCGGGAGAAGTCAGAGGTTTTCTGAGGCAGTGACCTTTGAAAAGATAACTAAATGATAAGAAAGGAACGAGCCACAGGCAGATCAGGGAAACAGCATGCTGGATAGGATGAAAAACGAGTGCAAAGTCCCTGACGCTTGGAAAGCCTGTCTTAAAAGAGTGGGAAGTTCTTGTCCTAGAGAGTGCCAGTCTGTACACACATCAGGATGGTGGAAAATTAAAGGATTCAAATCCAAGACTTTTCCAACCCTACTCTTCTTATCCCTTTCACACAGGAAGACTGTGGGACCTGGTGCCCGGACATCTGCCTTTGTACTTACAGAACCTAGTTAGGAATCCCCACAAGGAGGCCAAAACAGGAGATCAGCCTATTCTGTAATATTTAGGGGGTCAAAGGATCATTTTCTTGTGTCTCGAACTCGAGGGTCCTCCTACCTCTTCCTCCCAGTGGTGGGATTTAAAGGCATGAGCCACCATGCTCAGCTTATCCTTACTTAAAAAAAAAAAAAAAAAAAAAAAGTACTGGGCTTGGTGCATGCCTTCAGTCCCAGTACTTGGTAGGCAGAGGTAAGAGGATTGCCATGAATTCGAGGCCAACCTGAGAGTGAATTCCAGGTCAGCCTGGACTAGAGCAAGATCCTACCTCGAAAAACAAAACAAAACAACAACAACAAAAAAGTGAGCCAAGCATGGAGGCATATGCCTTTAATCCCAGCATTTGGGAGGCAGAGGTAAAAGGATCACCATGAGTTCAAGGCCACCCTGAGACTACATAATGAATTCTAGATCAGCCTGAGCTAGAGCAAGACCCTACCTCCAAAAGCAACAACAACAAAAGTATTGATTTGTATTGGGGTGTGAGAGGGGGAAAGGGATGGGTGTTCCAGGGCCTCTTGTGGCTGCAAATGAACTCCAGATGCATGTGTCACTTGGCACATCTTGCTTTTCGTGGGTGCTGGAGAATCAAACCTGGGACATAGGCTTTGCAAACAAGTGTCTCTTGTGTCGCCACTGAGCCATCTTCCTACCCAAAGCCCTTACTTTTTAAAAAAATGTTTATTTTTTAATTTATTTCTTAGAGATAGATATATAGAGACAGACAGAGAGAGAGGGAGGAAGGGAGAGACTGGGCATGCCAGGGCCTCCAGCCACTGCAAACAAACTCTAGATTCATGTGCCACCTTGTGCATCTGGCTTACATGGGTCCTGGAGAATCGAACCTGTTCCTTTAGCTATGCAGACAAGTGCTTTAACCGCTAAGCCATCTCTCCAGCACCAAAGTCCTTACTTTTGAGTAGCTTATAGTCTAGTAGAAAATTGTATTTGCAAATAAGCCAATAAATAAGATTCTATCATGATGAGCAGAGAGGCAGGGTGGGGGACAGAGGTAGTACTGCTACTGTGTATGGAGTTGTGTGGTGAGGTGATATTAGAGCGGTGACTCGAAAAAAGTGAAGCAATAGTTGATGTGCAGAGGAATTTTCTAGGCTGTCAGAGGGGAACCAGCAAATCCTGGTAGTCCTAGGGCATAGGATAGGGCTCTGGTTTGGGTCTTATATAATTGAATGAGATGTCTCTGAGTTATCTCAGTCATCTAATCTGGATAATGGGTATCATGATAGATCAGAATGCCTGTTTGGGGTCTGGCCCAGATTTAGTGCTCAGAGGCCCTCTTTAACAAGAATGCCAGCAATTAAGGCAGTTGGAGCATCGGTTCCCCGTGTCTCGCAAGTGGAGAAGCTGTTCCTGGCTAGCCTATTAAGACACTCTGAGGACCAGAGAGAGCAAAGATGTGAACCACAATAAGTAGCACCATCACAATTGGGCAGGAAGGTACAGTGTGCAAATGTCTGCCTGGAGGGGTACTATGGTGACTGCAACTAGTCTTTTAGTATTTTTCTCTTTGTATCTTATTGTTTAAATATTTTTGTTTATTAAAGAGAGAGGGGGGGAAGAGCGAATAGGCACACCAGGGCCTCTTGTTACTGAAAATAAATTCTAGACACATGTGCCACTTTGTGCATCTGGCTTTAAGTGGATGTGGGTACTGGAGAATCCAACCCTGGCTGTCAGGTTTTATAAGCAGTCACCTGTAGCCACAAAGCCATCTCCCCAGGCTCTGTTTTTCTTCTTTTTATTATTTATTTATTTTCAAGGTAGTGTCTTATGCTAGCCCAGATGGATCTGGAACTCCCTCTTTATTCCCAGGCTGTCCTCGAACTCAGAGCCATCATCTAACCTCAGCTTACCTCAGCCTCCTAAGTGTGGGATTAAATGTGTGTGCCACCATGCCCAACTTCCTGCTTCCTCTTTTTAATACAATAATTACAATGATGTAAGTATTATAAATATCAAACAGGCTGGAGAGACGGCTTGGTTGTTAAGGCACTTGTCTACAAAGCCAAAGGACCTAGGTTGGATTCCTCAGGACCCACATAAGCCAAATGCACAAGGTGGTACATGTATCTGGAGTTCATTTGCAGTGGATGGGGGCCCTGGCGCAATCATTCTCTCTCTATCTGCCTCTCTCTCTCTCCCTGTCTTTCAAATGAATGAATAAAAATAAAATACTTAAAATAATCAAACTTGGGCTGAGGAAATGGCTTAGCAGTTAAGGCATTTGCCTGCAAAGCCTAAGGACCCCTGTTCCATTCCCCAGGACCCACATAAGCCAGATGCATAAGGGCGTGCATGCATCTGGAGTTCATTTGCAGTGGCTATAAGTCCTGTTGCATCCATTTTCTCTCTCTGCCTGCCTCCGTTTTTTCTCTCTCAAATAAATAAAATAATACACACACACACATTTTGTTTTTTCAAGGTAGGTTCTCACTCTAGCCCAGGCTGACCTGGAATTCACTATGGAGTCTTAGGTTGACTTCCAACTCATGGTGATCCTCCTACCTCTTCCTCCCAAGTGCTGGGATTAAAGGCATGTGCCACCATGCCCGACTTTTTTATTTTTATATATATATATATATATATATATATATATATATATATATATATATATATATATTTTAAATTTTATTTGCAAGGAGAGAGAGAGGAGATAGAAGGAGAATGGGTGCACTGGGGCCTCTAGCCACTGCAAGAGAACTCCAGATGCCCCTTATGCATCTGGCTTACATGGGTACTGGGGAATTGAACCTAAATACTTTGGCTTCAGAGGTAAGTGCCTTAACCATTAAGCCATCTCTTCAGCCCTAATATATAAATATTTTTAAATTAACAACTTCTATACTTATAGATAACAAACCATGGTATTTCCCTCCTTTCCCCTTCATAACTCTGCTGTCCATCATATCCCCTCCCTCTCTCCATTAGTCTCTCTCTCCCTCTCTCTCTCTCTCTCTCTCTCTCTTATTTTTGTTTTTTCGAGGTAGGGTCTCACTCTAGCCCAGGCTGACCTGGAATTCACTATGTAGTCTCAGGGTGGCCTCGAACTCATGGTGATCCTCCTACCTCTGCCTCTCGAGTGCTGGGATTAAAGGTGTGCACCACCACGCCCGGCTCATAGTCTTTCTTTTAATTTGATGTCATCATCCTTTTCTCCTATTATGAGAGTCTTGTGTGGGTATTGCTAGGCACTCTGAGGTCTTGGATGTCGAGGCCAAATTCTGTCCAGACAGTTGTATGTAAGAAGTGGTACCCTTCCTTTGGCTCTTACATTCTTTCTGCTACCTCTTTCACAATGGACCCTGAGCCTTGAAGGGTGTGAGATGTTTCAGTGCTGGACACTCCTCTGTCCCTTGTTCTCAGCACTATGTTGCCTTTGGGTCATCCCTTGGTCATCACCATCTGAAAAGAGAAGCTTCTCTAACCAGAACTGAGAGTAGCATTAACATATGAGTATGAACATTAAGTGTAGTATTTTCAGGGCAATTTGGTGAGAGTAATATATGCATTTATCTAGACAAGAGCAGGCTTTATACCACTAAGGTTCATGACCTCCCCTGCCATAGGCTTTTGATTAGATTTTCAGTACCAGGCATGTATTCCCTCCCATAGAGCAGGCCTTCAGTCCAATTTGAGAGCAGTTGGTTTCCCCCAGAGCAGACATCCCACTATTGCACTCATTCCATCATTTGGCTTGTCTGGCCAAACTTGAGGCTGCCAGTGTCCATTCTCTTTCTCTCTGCCTGCCTTCTTTTTTTCTCTCTCAAATAAATAATTAAATAAAATATTTTTAAAAAATTTTAAAAAATCAAACTTTTCAGAAGGACTTGTCTATATCCCTACCATCCTGAACATGCCCAATTTCATCAGAAGTACTTGAGGGGACTGGGTGATTGTTCAGCATTTAAGGCACTTGCTGGCAAAGCCTAAGGACCCAGGTTGGATTCCCCAATAACTTCGTAAAGCCAGATGCACAGAGTGGCACATGGATCTAGAGTTCATTTGCAGTGGCTAGAGGCCCTGGCATGACCATTCTTTTTCTTCCCTCCTTGCAAATACATAAATTAAAGAATTGTGGCTCTATGTTAGCAGTTAAGGTGCATGCCTGCAAAGCCTAAGGACCCAGGTTCAATTCCCCAGAACACATGAAAGCCAGATGTAAATGGTGGCACATGTGTCTGGAGTTCGTTAACAGTGGCTAGAAGCCCTGGTGCACCCATTCTCTCTCTCTCTTTTTCTGTCTGCCTCTCTCTATCTCTCAAAGAATATATAAATAAATAATTAAAAAATGTAGGGCTTTAGAGATGGCTTAGCAACTAAGATGCATGCTTGTGAAGTCTAAGGACCCAGGTTCAATTCTCTAGGTCCCACATAAGCCAGATGTACATAGTAGCACATGTGTCTGGAGTTCATTTGCAGTGGCCAGAAGCCCTGGCGCACCCATTCTCACTCTCTCTCTCACTGTAATAAATAAATAAAAATAAAATATTAAAAATTGTAAAAAAATTATACACACACATATAAAGGAAATACTTGAAAGTCTCAGATAACATCATCTACAACTTAGAGTTTATTCTATCCTTATATGTTGGTCTTTTTCTATTTTATCTTTACAGAAATGGGATCGTGCTACATTTCCTATAATGTATTCATGACCCAGACCTGCAGCTGGGAACTGAGAGAACATATGATTGGAAATGTAGATTTCCAGGGCTCACCCAAGATCTGCTGTATCAAATTTGAATTTATTTTAATTTGGGGGGGTTGAAGTAGGGTTTCACTCTAGCCTGGGCTGACCTGGAATTTACTATGTAGATTCAGAGTGGCCTTCAACTCATGGTGATCCTCCTACCTTTGCCTCCCAAGTGCTGGGATTACAGGCATATACCACCCCAAAAATATTGGACAGATGGGGCTGGAGAAATGGCTTAGCAGTTAAGCGCTTGCCTGTGAAGCCTAAGGACCCCAGTTTGAGGCTCAATTCTCCAGGACCCACGCTAGCCAGATGCACAAGGGGGCGCACGCATCTGGAATTCGTTTGCAGTGGCCGGAGGCCCTGGCGCACCCATTCTTTCTCTGTCTGTTGCTCTCAAATAAATAAATAAAAATAAAATATTAAAAAAAATATTGGACAGATGGCTTAGCAGTCAAGACACTTTCCTGTGAAGCCTAAGGACCCAAGTTTCAATTCCCCAGTACCCACAATCCAGAAACACAAGGTGGCACATACATCTAGAGGTCATTTGCAGTGGCTGGAGGCCCTGGCATGCCCATTCTCTATCTGCCACTTTCTCTCTCTCTCAAATAAATAAATAAAAATTAAAATATTAAAAATATTTTTTTCATCTTTTTTGCTTATTTTTATTTTAATTTATTTGAGAGAGAGAGAGAGAAAGAGGTAGAGAGCAAGAGAGAGAGAATGGGCTTGCCAGGGCTTCCAGCCACTGCAAACGAACTCCAGACACATGTGCCCCCTTGTGCATCTGGCTAACGTGGGTCTTGGGAAATTGAGCCTCGAACTGGGGTCTTTAGGCTTCACAGGCAAGCGCTTAACTGCTAAGCCATCTCTCCAGCCCTAAAATATTAAAAATATTTTTGGGCTGGAAAGATGGTTTAGTGGATAAGGTGTTTGCCTCTGAAGCCTAAGGACCTGGGTTCGATTCCCCAGGGCCCATGTAAGCCTGATGCATAAGGTGGTACATGCCTCTAGTGTTTGTTTGCAGTGGCTACAGACCCTAGTGTGTCCATTTTCTCTCCCCACCCCCACCACTTTCTCTGTCTTTTAAACAAATAAATAGCCAGGTATGGTGGAGCATGCCTTTAATCCCAGCAGAGGAAAAAGACTTGCAGTGAGTTAAAGGCCACCCTGAGACTACATATTGAATTCCAGGTCAGCCTAGGCTAGAGAGAAACCCTACCTCAAAAACAAAACAACAACAACAAAAAAAAACCTAAATAAAAAAAATATTTTTATTTACTTATTTGCAAACAGAGAGATAGAAGAGCGAATGAGAGAAGGGCATGCTAGGGTCTCCAGCAGCTGCAAATGAACTCTAGATGTATATGACACTTTGTGCATCTGGCTTTATGTGGGTACTGGGGAATCCAATCCAAGTCATTAGGCTTTTGCTGGCAAGTGCCTTAACCACTGAGCTATCTCTCCAACCTAAATTTGAATTTAAAAAGGACCCAAACTCCCAGGAGATTGCCATGCACACAGAAATTGAAGAGGTGCAGGGGTTGATAGGGACTGAAGGAAAGCCATGACCAAGGCCCCCCTGCCCTGAGTCAGAGAAGCTAAGTACCCTGCTAGCCAATGAATTAAACAACAGTCCTCCACGTGGCTTTGGCCCTCTCTTCTGAGCACTGAGGAGGGAGGATTCTATTCCAGAAGTTTAACTACCAAGTGGGCAAATTAGTATCAGGACCACTCTCTGAGAGCCTCCTCCCTGCCTGGTTACTGTCTCCTGCCGTCTGCCCTGCCACCCCACCAGCCACCAGAACTTTTAGTAGCAGACGAGGAAGCAGAGACAGACAAGGAGCGGCTA
The DNA here is from genome assembly GCF_020740685.1 of Jaculus jaculus. Taxonomy (NCBI): domain Eukaryota; kingdom Metazoa; phylum Chordata; class Mammalia; order Rodentia; family Dipodidae; genus Jaculus; species Jaculus jaculus. The sequence continues at coordinate 124,943,261 of NC_059102.1, forward strand.
ATGAGGAACACGTTCAAGGTCACACAGACAAGAGGTGAAGGAAGCAAGTTATATACAGGGTCAGTATGACTCAGAGCACTATTTTTTAAAGATTTTATTTTTATTTATTTATTAGAGTCAGAGAGAGGGAGGGAGAGAGAGAGAATAAGAATGGGCACGCCAGGGCTTCCAGCCACTGCAAATGAACTCCAGATGCATGAGCCACCTATGTGCATCTGGCTTATGTGGGACCTAGAGAATCAAACCTGGGTCCTTAGGCTTCGCAGGCAAGCACCCTAACCACTAAGCAATCTCTCCAGCCCAATCTATGTAATTCTTAAAATTTTATTTTATTTTAAGAGAGAGTGAGAGAGAAAAACTGGCATGCCAGGGCCTATAGCCACTGTGATCAAACTCCAGACACATGTGCCACCTTGTGCACATGTGTGATGTTGTATGCATCAGTCACCTTGTGCGTCTGGCTTATGTGGGTTCTGAGGAGTCAAACCTGAGTCCTTAGGCTTTTCAGGCAAGTGCTTTAACCTCTAAACCATCTCTCCAGCCCAAATCTATGTGCTTTTAAAAAATTTTTTAAATATTTTATTCAGCTGGGTGTGGTGGTGCATGCCTTTAATCCCAGCACTTGGGAGGCAGAGGTAGGAGGATCACTGTGAGTTGTAGGCCACCCTGAGAATACAGATTGAATTCCAGGTCAGCCTGGACTAGAGTGAAGCCCTACCTCAAAAAAACCAAAAACAGGGCTGGAGAGATGGCTTAGCAGTTAAGCGCTTGCCTGTGAAGCCCAAGGACCCCAGTTCGAGGCTCAGTTCCCCAGGTCCCATGTTAGCCAGATGCACAAGGGGGCGCACACGTCTGGAGTTCGTTTGCAGAGGCTGGAAGCCCTGGCGCGCCCATTCTCTCTCTCTCCCTCTATCTGTCTTTCTCTCTGTGTCTGTCGCTCTCAAATAAATAAATAAATAATGAACAAATATTAAAAAAAAATGTCATTCATTTGAGAGAGAGAGAGAATAGATGTGCTAGGGCTTCCAGCCACTACAAATGAACTCCAGACGCATGTGCCCCCTTGTGCATCTGGCTTATGTGGGTACTGCAGAATTGAACCTGGGTCCTCAGGTTTCTCAGGCAAGCACCTTAGCTGTTAAGCCATCTTTCCAGCCCAAATCCATGTATTTTTATTACCTAACACACACACACACACACACACACACACACACACACGCACTAATATATATTTTTAACCTTATTTTATTTTTTCTCAATTTTTAAAAACATTTTCCATGATTATAAAAGATATCCCATGGTAGTACCCTCCCTCCCCCCACTTTCCCCTTTGGAATTCCATTCTCCATCATATCCCCTCCCCATCTCAATAAGTCTCTCTTTTATTTTGATGTCGTGACCTTTCCCTCCTCTTATGATGGTCTTCACACTAACATCTTATGATGGTGTTTCTAAGATGGACATAGCAAATGCCCAAAAAATGCCAGTTAGGGCTGGAGAGAAGGCGCAGCAGTTAAGCAGGCTTCCTGATGGGGTCTGAGACTACCAGAGTTTTAATCTGCAGATCCCCTGTAAACAGCTGGGTGTGGCTATATGCACACCTGTAACCCTAATCCCAAAGGGGAGCAAAGACCTGAGAATTGTCAGAGCCCCGCGAGCTCTGGGATCAGTAAAGAGACTCCAGCCTGAAACAAGACCCGGCAGAGGAACGAGCAATACAGCGGGACACCCGGTGTTCCGTGCAGGCCCCTGTAGGTGAACGCTCCCCTGCTGCAGGCAAGGGTACAGTGTCACAAGGGCACATGCATGCATGCAGCACATACCACACCCTATCATGCACACACACACACACACACACACACACACAAGCAAAAATAAAAAGTGCCAGCTATGCTGGACGTGGTAACATACGCCTTTAATCCTAGCTCCCAGCTCTTGGGAGGCAGAGGTAGGAGGATCACCATGAGTTCAAGGACACCTTGAGACTACATATTGAATTCCAGGTCAGCCTGGGCTAGAGTGAGATATCTTGAAAAGCCAAACAATAAAAAAAAAAAAATGTGTCAGCTGATCAGAACTGTGGGCCCTCTCATAGATGTCTAGGGCTGGCCTTCGAATTTAGCCACTCAATCATTCACCCTCTTTTCTTTAACAGGTAGGGATCAGTGGCTACTTGGTGCCGGTATCAACAGGAGATATAGGGGAATGACGAGTTTAATAACACCCAAGTCTCCTCCTGCCAGACAATAGGGATTCACAGGGGTGAGAGACAAGCTTGGCAGACCAGGCAAGAGGAAGAAGGGCCCTGGGGCGGTGTCTCTGCTGAGGAAGGCCTTGGCCTAGGCTTGAATATGTTCTGTGCTCTTCTTTACAAGCTGCAGTCTGGGCACCAAGGTTTCCCAGGGGTCTAGGGGACCTGGTGATCTAGGTGTCTGTGCTCACCCTGCTTCAATCCTGCAGATAAGTGCTGTCCATGAGCCTGGGAGGGGACAGTGACTCATGGTATTAATTGTGCCCTGGTGAGGGGTGAAGCCCAAGCTCTGCTGTTCACACCCCACTTTTATATATATATTTGAGAGAGAGAAAGAGACAGAGGAAGAGAGAGAGAGAAAGAGATATAGAAAGAGAATGGGCGCGCCAGGACCTCCAGCCACTGCAAAAGAACTCCAGATGCATGCGCCACCTTGTGCATCTGGCTTACGTGGGTCCTGGGGAATTGAGCTGAGGTCCTTTGGCTTTTCAGGCAAGTGCCTTAACCACTAAGCCATCTGTCCAGCCCACACCCCACTATTTTCTGACTTTGTGCTCTGGAGCTTTTACATCCTTTCCTTTTCTTTCTTTCTTTCTTTCTTTCTTTCTTTCTTTCTTTCTTTTTTTTTTTTAATATCTTTATTTATTTACAAAGCAGAGAGATAGAAGACAGAGAGAATGGGCACACCAGGGCCTCAAGCCGTTGCAAACAAACTCCAGATGAACTTGCCACTTTGTGAACCTGGCTTTATGTGGGTACTGGGGAACCGAACCCAAGTTGTTAGGCTTTGCTGGTGAGTGCCTTAATGGATGAGTCCTCTCTCCAGCCCCAGCTCTTACATTCTTGCTACCACCTCTTCCTCAGTGGTTCCTGAGCCTTGGAAGGTGTGGTAGAGATGTCTCATTTAGGGCTGGATACTCTTGTCACTTCTCCACATTTTGGTGAGTTTTGAGTCACCCCAGTGGTCATCACTGCAATATCCAAAGGGACTTCTTGAATCTTCTGAAGGTAGCAGAGGGTGTGGGTGGAGATGCAGGAGGGGCATTGTTACTCATAAGTCACTTCTGTCCAACAAAGATGATCAAATAAGTCCCCAAGTCAGAAGAGGACCTGTCCCACAGATAGAGATGGCAACCAGGCTGTGCCCATTCTGGTCCCAATCCCTCTCCTCTGTCTGTCTCACCCCGTTTATTTATGGGAAGAGGCACAGGTGGGCGACAGCCAGTGGGAAGGCCACGTGATAAGCATATGGTCTACATTTTTCTCTGCCTCTTCCTTGATTTGGAGCTGCTGCTGAGCACTGCTTGTTCCCGGAATTCTGAGCTGGGGTATCTGGTGGTGGGGCCCACCTTGAGGTCTGTGTTGGTGTGCTGTGCTGGGTGGGTGGCTGGGACCCTCCTCGGTAGTGGATGGATGCAGATGTAAAGGAGGGAAACTCATTCATTCATTTAAGGGAGCTTCACTGTGCCACTCTGATATGTAGGGATGAGCCAGCTCCCAAGGACATGGAGGCAATTCTTTTTTTTTTTTTCATCAAGGGGCACATGGTATCATTGAGGAGAGAAATAATGTGAAGTGAGGAGGAAGCAGGCTACAAAACAAAGATGCCATAATCAATAGCCACTTAGAAAGTATATGGGAAAATAGTGACAAAAGCCACTATAGAAAATGCAGAAGTCACTCAGGAGGCAGAGGTTGGGGGATGGCTGTGAGTTCAAGACCACCCTGAGATTCCATAGTGAATTCCAGGTCAGCCTGAACTAAAAGTGAGACCCTACCTCAAAAAAGAAAAGAAAAAAAAAAAAACCAAGAAAAGAAAAGAAAAAGAAAATGCAGAAGTGGGCCAGGGGTGGTAGCGCACGCATTTGATCTCAGCACTTGGGAGGCAGAGATAGGAGGATTGCCATGCATTTGAGGCTAACATGGGCCTACAGAGTATGTTCCAGACCCTACCTCAAAACACATCAACAACTACAACAACAACAACAAAAAAGGGCTGGAGGGATGGCTTAGTGGTTAAGGCATTTGCTTGCAAAGCCAAAGGACCCAGGTTCAGTTCCCCAGGACCCACGTTAGCCAGATGCATAAGGGGCACACACATCTGGAATTCGTTTGCAGTGGCTGGAGGCCTTGGAGTGCCCATTCTCTTTCTCTTTCTCTCTCTCTCTCTCTCTTCCCCCTCCCTCTTTCTCTGTCAAATGAATAAAAAACAAACAAACAAACAAACAAACCAAAGCAGGAAACTGCATAGGTGCTTGGGAAGAAATTAAAAAAAAAAACAACTGTAAGATATTGCAAGGCTTCAGTAATCATCTCATTGTTATTTTGTTTTTCTTTTTAAATATTTTTTAAAATATTTATTTATGAGGGTGCACCAAGGCCTCCTGCCACTGCAAACAGACCCCAGATGCATGCATGCCCCGCCTTGTGCATCTGGCTTTACGTGGGTCCTGGTAAACTGAACTGAGGCTGTCAGGTTTTGCAATAAGTGCCTTTAACCCCTGAGCAATCTCTCCAACCCCATCTTTTTAAATATTTTTATTAGCTTACAAAGAATTGGGTTTCACTTACATTTTTTTTTTTTTTTTCTTGAGACAGGGTCTTACATGACAAGGAGCAAACAACTGCTCCTTCTCCTCCTCTCCCCCCACCCCATCTCTGTTTTAGATAGGATCTCATGTAGCCCAAGCTGGCTTCAAACTCAATTTGTAGCCAGGGATGACCTTGAACTCCTGATCTTCTTGCCCCCACCAACACAGTATGGAGAATGCAGGTATGCAGCACCATGCCTGGTTTGTGTGGTGCTGGGAAGTGCACCAGAGCTTTGTGCCTGTAGGGCAAGCGCTCCACAACCTGAGCTGACTCAAGCCCCCTGGCCTGGATCTCTCTCTGCAGACCAAGCTGGCCTTTAACTTAGTTATCTGCCTGCTTCTGCCTCCTGGGATTATAGTCATACACCATCATACCTAGTTTGACTTCATTATTAAGTTGAAAACAATGAGGGCATAAAGCTGGGCGTGATGACGCACACCTTTAATCCCAGCAGTCGGGAGGCAGAGGTGGGAGGATCACCATGAGTTCGAGACCAGCCTGAGACTACAGAGTGAATTCCACGTCAACCTGGGCTAAAGCGAGACCCTACCTCGAAAAATTAAAATAAGAAAATAATTTGTTTTTGAGGGCTGGAGAGAAGTGTTAGTGGTTAAAACACTTGCCTACGAAGCCTAAGGACCCTTCAATTACCCAGTAAACCAGATGCATAAGGTGGCACATGTCTCTGCAGTTCGTTTGCTGTGGCTACAGGACCTGGCACTCTCATTCTTTCTCTCTCTATCTGCCTCTTTCTCTCTCTCAAATAAGTAAAATTAAAAAAAAAACAAAAACAAAAAAAAACACCTTTTTTTGAACCGGGCATTGTGGTGCACACCTTTAATCCTAGCACTAGGAACACAGAGGTAGGAGGATCACTGTGAGGTCAAGGCCACTCTGAGACTACATAGTGAATTCCAGTTCAGCCTGGGCTAGAGTAAAACCTTACCTTGAAAAACCAAAACAAAAATTTTTAAAAATATTTTTTAAAAGTTATTTGAGAGTGAGCGAGAGAAAGAAGCAGATAGACAGAGAAAATGGATGCACCAGGGCCTTTAGCCACTGCAAATGAACTCCAGACACATGTGCCACTTTGTGCATCTGACTTTATGTGGGTACTAGGGAATCAAACTGAGGTCCTTAAGCTTTTGCAGCAAGTGCCTTAACCATTGAACCATCTCTCCAGCCCACATTATTTTTTCTTTTTCTTTCTTTTTTTTTCTTATTTATTTATTTGGTATAGGTTCTCACTCTAGCCCAGGCTGACCAGGAATTCACTATGTAGTCTCAGGGTGGCCTTGAATTCATGGTGATCCTCCTGCCTCTGCCTCCCAAGTGCTAGGATTAAAGGTGTGTGCCACCATACCTGGCTCAGAAAAAAAACTAATTTGTACTTGCTATTCCTTAAAGGGCAGACACTATGAATTATGTAGCCATTCCCTGAAGTTGACTGTTTTCTAGACAGCTATGATAAATAATGTTTCCAGGAACAAATCTGCTGGCTTTTTGTCTCATTTCTGATCATTTTCTTTGGCTATATTCCTGCTCAGACTTATCTGGTCAAATGACTGAAGGTGTTCTAAAAGGAACTTAAAGACCATTTTCAAATTGCTTTCCAGAAAGGTGCACACGCGCAGTGAGCTGGCGCTGGCTTCCCCATCTTCACCAGCACCAGCATTATTTTTAGTGTTTTCACTTTAGCAATTTGCTAAATTCACTGTGTGGCAGTGCCAGGGCTAAGCATTATGTAATATCATCCTTACCCTCACCCCTGTAGGGAACACTCATTTTCCTGACCAAAAAAAAGGGAGGGTTGAGAAGACTCTTCCCTCCCTCAGGGTCATGTTGCTGGGAGTCAAGGAGTCATGATTCAAACCCAGGACTTCTCCAATGCAGGCGCCCCAATCAGGCTGAGCCAGGCTTCCAACTCCCTCCCTGCTCCATGCACCACCATACAACTTGTTCAGGCGTTGACATTTTTTTCCTTTCTTTCTTTCTTTTTTCTTTTTTTTATCTTTTCACAATTTTTATTAACATTTTCCATGATTATAAAAATTATCCCATGGTAATACCCTCCCCGCGCCCGCACTTTCCCCTTTGAAATTCCATTTCTTTCTTTTTTCAAGGTGGGGTCTCACTCTAGCCCAGGCTGACCTGGAATTCACTATGTAGTCTCAGGCTGGCCTCGAACTCACAGTGATCCTCCTACCTCTGCCTCTGCTGGGATTAAAGGCATAAAATAAATAAATAAATAAAGGCATGCGCCATCACACCCGGCCCCCTTTCTTTTTGACATGGGATCGTAGTGTATACCCCTATATGGCCCGCAACTTGCTCTGTACGACAAGCTGGCCTTGAACGCTTGATAGTCCTACCTCTGCCTCCCATGTGCAGGGATTACAGGAGTACACTACCATGTTCGGCCCAAGTGCGTCTACTAATCCAAGGATTCGATCGATTTTACCACTATGGGGCTTCATACCTTTCCCTAAAGCCCCCTACCCTTCAGGGATGCAACCCTTCTTCAGCCCGGAGCTCCCCAGCTGCCTTTTCATATGCATCATCGCCAACGTTCCACCGGCCTCCGCCCGCACCCTGTGCTCGGACCAGGTGGAGCCACCTCTATGCTTTAAGTCTCAGCTCCTGCGCAACACGCCCAGGTAGAGCTGGACGCCGCCGCCGCCGCGGGCCTGGACAGAGACGGTCGGGAGTCTGGGGCTGGCGCTTGTCACCTGACTGCGGGGATCGGCGGACGCTACTGGACTGCATGGACTGCGGCATCCAGAGGCTGCGGTCCCAGCGCCACCGTGCGGCCCGTCCTCACTCCGTGCGAAGTGAGCCGATGGCTCAGGCGGGGGACGGTTTCACGCAAGAGAGTCAAGACTTGTTTGGGCGCCAGGGTAAGGGACAGAGCGATGATTAGGGAGCCCTACTCTATATGGCTGGGCGTGATGATGCACGCGTTTACTTAATCCCAGCACTCGGGAGGCTAAGGTAGGGGCATCGTTGCGAGTTCCAAGCCAGCCTGGACTGCAGAGTGAGTTTCACGTCAGTCCTACCTCGAGAAATACATACGGGGCTGGAGAGATGGCTTAGCTGTTAAAGCACTTGCCTGCAAAGCCTTAAGGACCCAGGTTCGATTCTCCAGGTCCCACCGTAAGCCAGCTGCACAGGGTGGTGCATGCGTCTGGAGTTCATTTACGGTGGCTAGAGACCCTGACGTGCCCATTCTCTCTATATATCTGCCTCTTTATCTCTCAAATAAATAATAGAAAAATTACAAAAAATAATTTTTTTTTCCAAACCGGCTCGCTCCCATTAGTCCCTTAGAGGGCAAACTCCCGCGGGGCTGTGCGAGCTCGGCGACCCTCCCGAGGGCCTCGGTCACAGAATGCGCACCCGCCGGCTGCACGCTCTGTCCCGCCTCAGTCCGCGCGGGCTCTGGATCGCGGGACAGCGCGGCCTCGGGGAGGTCGGTTGGAGACAGATCTTCCTAGAAGTGTCCCCCCCCCACCCCCCCGCCATGCCTCTGCCGGGCAACAGACGGCCCTGGGGCTCGGGCTCGGGACCGAGACTCCGCGCTGCCCAGTGCCTCGGAGTGCCGGGAAGCCACAGCTGCCCGAAGATAAGCAGGGCGGCGGGGCAGGTCCTCTCGGGTCAGTTCTGGAGCGCGGGGCAGCCGCGCTGGAGCCTCCGCTCCTCTAGATGGCGCTGTGCCGTCCCGGCCCGCAGACGGGCCTTGGGAGCGTCCAGGCCCAGCCGAGCTGCGGGGAGCCCCTGAGCCCGCGAGCCCCAGGCGCCAGGTCCGCGCTAGGCTTTCGCGCCTCCCACCTTGGTGGGGACACAAAATTGTTCGGAGGCGCGGGAGCAGCCTGCGCGGTGCCCGCCGCCAAAGACGCACAGGGAGGTGAGGTGGGGTGGGCCGGGAGAGGGTGGACTGCAAGGGTCAGTGGCGACTTGCATGGAGGCTGCAGGCTTCGTGGGCAGGCGGGGTTGCTGCGGGGGGGAGGGTCTAATGCATAATGTCTGGCCTTTCTGTGGGGGAAAAGAGTGGGAAAACGGAGAGCTTAGTGGAGGGGTGCGGCTGGGGGTGTGTGTGTAGGTGTATAACAGTGAGGGAAGTTTTCCCCTCCAGGGTTCATGGAAGAAAGTGAAAGGCTAGGGGTGGGTGCAGATGTTATTGACACAACTTGGGGAAAAGGTGGCAGAACCAAAAGAGAGCGAGCGAGCGAGCGAGAGGTGTGAGTGGGGAGGGGCTTGGTGTCAGGAAGTTATTAGTAGCGAGAACGGCAGAAGGTGGAGGTGGGGAGGTGTATTTGGGTTGGAAGGATGAAGCCGTCAGCACTAAAGAGAGGGGTCCTAGGCTGGGAATCTGAAAGGCCAGGGCTTGGTTGGATCCTCTTGCAGGATTGGCAGCTGGCCTGCAAGGACTGGAAGCACCTGGGCGAATGCAGCATGCTCTGGGCCAGGGCTGGGGCTGTTCTTGTGCAGTTCGGCTGCAGTGTTTGTAGCTGTAGACTGGGGTAGGTGGCCTTGGAGGGGAGGGGTGTTGGACCGTTACCTTGGCCTTACCCCCTTTCTTCCCTCAGCCACCATGTTCAACCAGCAACAGCAGCAGCAATTACAGCAGCTGCAGCAGCAATTGCAGCTCCAGCAGCTGCTCCAGCAATCCCCCCCACAGGCCTCATTGCCCATGCCTGTCAGTCGGTGAGTTTTCCAGGTGCTCGAATCTGACAGTTCCATGTCTTGGAATGGCAACCTCAGTCCTTTCTCCCACTGGCATCCTTGTTTGAGTTCCTCCCCCTAGGCGACCCTCTAGCTGTCCTACAGGGGCCACACAAAGCAGGTGAGGGATCTCATGGAGGATGGAGGCTCTGGCTTTCCCAATAACCTTCTCACACCTCCTCCCATCACACAGAGGCTTCCCCCAGCAGTCACCCCAGCAGCAGCTTCTGAATCTCCAGGGCACCCCCTCGGTCTCCCTGCTCAATGGCTCCATGCTGCAAAGGGCTTTGCTTCTTCAGCAGTTGCAAGGTATGACGAATTTGCATCCTACGTTCTTGCCAGCTCCTAGCAGCCCCATTGCATTCAATCTCACCAGACCCACACCGAAACCCTGAGAACAACCTGGCTTACAGATAGGGACACTGGGGCTCCAGGAAGTCAGAGTCCCTAAGCTCCTCAGCTGAATGCAGAGCTCAGTTTACTTAATTCAGCACACCTCACTTGAGTGTAGATTAGATGATATTGAGGGCTGGGGAGATGGCTCCGCAGTTAAAGGCACTTGCTTGCAAAGTCCGCTGGTCTGGGTTTGATGCCCATTTAAAGCCAGATACACAAAGTGGTGCATGCATCTGGAATTCATTTGCAGTGGCAAGAGGACCTGGTATACCTAATACTCTCTCTCTAATAAATATAATAAAAATAGCTGGGTGTGTTGGTGCACATCTTTAATCCCAGCACTTGGGAGGCAGAAGTAGGGTAATTGCTGTGAGTTCAAGGCTAGCCTGGAACTACATAGTGAATTCCAGGTCAGTCTGGGATAGAGCAAGACCCCTACCTCAAAAAAAAAAAAAGAAAAAAGAAAAAAAAGAAAGAAAGAAAAGAAGCCAGGCATGGTGGCACAAACCTTTAATTCCAGCACTCAGTAGGAGGATCACAGTGAGTTTGAGGCCACCCTGAGACTACATAGTGAATTCCAGGTCAGCCTGGGCTAGAGTGAGATCCTACCTCAAAAAAACAAAAATAGCTGGGCGTGGTGGCGCATGCCTTTAATCCCAGCACTTGGGAGCAGGAGAATCACCATGAGTTCAAGGCCACCCTGAGGCTATAGAGTTAATTCCAGGTCAGCCTGGACCAGAGTGAGACCCTACCCGAAAAAACAAACAAACACAAAAAAATAGAGCTGGGCGTGGTGGCACCCACCTTTAATCCCAGCACTTGGGAGGCATAGGTAGGAGGATCACCATGAGTTCGAGGCCACCCTGAGACTACATAGTGAATTCCTGGTCAGCCTGGGCCAGAGTGAGACCTTACCTCAAAAAAAAAAAAAAAAAAAAAAAAGAGTGATAGGAAAACACCTCCCAACGAAAGTAATTGATATTTTGGTGTTTTTCCTCCATTTTTCCCCCTAGGCACAAGCTTGGGGAGCTGTTTATAATTATTGTGATTAATATAAACAAGAGGTATTTTCTAAAAAATTAGAAAAAATTGTGTGTGTGTGTGTGTGTGTGTGTACACGCATGTGCATTCCTGGGCAGAGAAAGGCCAGGCACTTTTGGTGTCTGGCTTTATGTAGGCACTGGGAAATAGAACCCTGGCCAGCCATCTTTGTAGGCATGTGCCTTTAACTGCTGAGCCATCTCCTCTGTCCTGTTTCTTTTCACTGACTTGACCATCAGGGTCACTTTCATTAGGATTTCAAGTCTCTGTTAGGAGTTAAGGGTTGTTTTTTTGTTTTTTTTTTTTTCCCCTCCAGTGCAAGTTTTGTGTGTGTATATGTGTGTGTGTGTGTGTGTGTGTGTGTGTGTGTGTTTAGCTGTTTTTGTTTGTTTGTTTGCTTGCTTGCTTGCTTTGGTTTGCTTGAGACAGGGTCTCATTCTTAAACCCAGGGGATCCTAGAAGTCACTGTGTAGCCCAGGCTGGTCTTGAACTTGTGGCAATACTCCTTCCTCAGCTCCTGAGTTCTGGGATTACAGTTGTGAGCCACCATGCCTGACGAGTACTAGGGTTTTTTCTTTCTTTTTTTTTTTTTTTAAAAATATTTATTTATTTAAAAAAGTGTGTGTGAGAGAGACAGAGACAGAGATAGAGACAGAGAGAATGGGCATGCCAGGGCCTCCAGCCACAGCAAACCAACTCCAGACACATGTGCCACCTTGTGCATCTGGCTTATGTGGGTCCTGGAGAATCAAACTAAGGTCCTTTGGCTTTGCAAGCAAATGCTAAGCCATCTGTCCAGCCTGGATTTTTTTCTTTTTCTTTTACTTTCTTTTTAAAATATATTTTCTTAAGATTTATTTTTTATTTACTTATTTATTAGAGACAGGGAGAGAGAGAGCACAGGTGCACCAGGGCCTCAAGCCACCGCAAGCAAACTCCAGACACATGCACCACCATGTGCATCTGGCTTGTGAGGGACCTGGAGAATCGAACCTGGGTCCTTAGGCTTTGCAGGCATGCTCCTTAACTGCTAAGCCATCTCTAGCCCTCTTTTTTTTTTTTTTTTGGAGACAAGGTCTTATGTAGCAGACTATCCTCAAACTCAAACTTACTACGAAGTGGAGGCTGGCCTTAAACTCTGATCCTCCTGCCTCTACCTTGTAAATGCTGGAATTCCAGGCTTGCCTCACAGTGTCCTCACCTTATTGCTCAGATTATTCTTAATAGTTTCTAACATTTTACTGGATGGATGTGCCCTTGTTTAGCTAAACCTTTTAAATAGTGTAGCTATTTTTTTTCCTTTTCCCCTTTTTCTTTGCTGTTTTAAATAATATTAGGATGAACATAAAATTTGAGATTATTTTCTTGAATTCCTAAAGTAGAATGAGTGGATCTAGGGATGGGCGATGGATGGTCTACAGCTCTTGATAAGTGTTACCAAATTGCTTTCCTAAAGGACTGGACCAGTTTGCAATGCCACCAGCCATGTATGACGGTGCCGGCCTCACCATGCCTACGGCAATGTTGGGTATTATATGATTTTTTATATATATATAAATAAAATGTATATGTACATATAACTTACTAAGTTGGTTGGCAAAAAGTGATGTCATTAATGTTCTAAGTCACATTTCTAAGTGCAGTTGAACATATTTTTATTCATCTGTTAAACATTTGTATTTATTTTTGTGACTTGCCCATGTCCTGTGTCCATTTCTTTTTCTTTCTTTTTTTTTTTTTTGTTTCCATTTTTCTTTGAGGGTGTTCCATCTTCTGTCGTGTTTTGGGGAGCTAGTTGGCTCTGTGCACTTATGTACATCTGTATTGGTTGTGCATTAATGTTGATCCACAATGTTATCAGGCATATTAATAAATCTCATTGAAGCCTCATGAGACAAGCACGATGTTATCCCCATTTTACAGATGAGGCTAAGAAAGGGGAACTGACTTGTTCAAGGTCACAGAGATAGTGCTGTAGAATCTGGGTTGGAACCCAGTGCTCATGGCACAGCTGACCCATTCCTTTAATCCCTCTGCTTCCTGCCTTAGCATCAGGGCAAGAGTTCCAATTGTTTCCAGGCCTAAAACTTTTTTTCAGGCTCTGTGCCTCCCCTGGGGGCAGATCTGAGCCAGAAGAGATGCCATCTGGAATCAGACGAGGACATGATGTGGCTGGCTCTGGCATAGAAACCTGTAGGGACATAGAGGGTCTGGGAATGTCTCCTAGAGAAGGGAGGGAAAACCCCTAAGGGGAGATCAGCAGGGTGTGCGGGTGTGGACAAACAAAACTGCATCTCCAGAAGCCCAGGGGCAGGGTGCTTGAAGGACTGCGCAGGGCCTGGGGCCTGGCGTGTGATGAGGCATGGGAAGGGAGACTGTCAGGAAAGGAAGTTGGGGAGGTGGGAAGGGCCAGAACTTGGACTAGAAGGAATGGACCTCATTGCCGAGCTGTTGGGAGGTATGAAAGCGTCTGGGCATGGGGCAGGATGAGGTCAGAACGTGGTTTTTGAAAGATCCTGGTTGCTGGACTGAAATACAGGCAGAGGCTGAAGTGGCTTTGAAGGAGGGAGATGCAGAGGGGAAGCCAGTCTGGGAAGGGGCATAGGGAGTAGAGTTAGGATTTGGTGGATGGGGATACGGCAAGGAAGAACAAGCAGGAAGATCCCCAGAACACTGGCTGTGGTCAGTGGGTGGGTGGCAATGTCCTACAGAGACACCTCCATGCCCCTGCCCCTGACAATCTACGTCCCTGTTTCGTGTCTCCATTTTGTCATTGGTAAAGGCATGGTCACATCTACCCTGATGCCTGGGCCTGGCAGCCAGGGCGCTGGTGCGGTGATGAGAGTACCTGGGACTTAGTAGGTCTTTGATGGAGAGAAGCTGGTGGAGAGCAAAGTGCCTTGTGACTCCAGGAACCGGAATCTGTCTGTCTGTCCAGTGGGTGGCGGGCTGGGTCTCTCCTGTACCTAAGGGATAGTCTACCTAGGGCATGCCTGAGGGTGAGCACGGCTGCTGGGTGCTCGTGGGAAGAAAGGCAGCCTCCACCACTAGCTGGAAGCAGAAGGGCAGTGATAAGTCCTTTCCTGCCCTTTCCCACCCTGGGCCTCAGTCTTGCCTTCCCTTCTTTCCTCTGGCGACCCTGGGTGGGAAGGGTCCTTGGTGTTCCCATGATGCTTAGGAGAGCTGACCCCTGACCCTGGCCCCAACGACCCAATCGTAGCGTGACCCTTCTCTTCCTCTTGCGTGCAGGTGGCCTCCGCACCTACAACATGGCAACCCCGAGCCTAGCAGCTCCCAGCCTTACACCACCGCAGTTGACCCCTCCAAATCTGCAACAGTTCTTCCCCCAGGCCACTCGCCAGTCCTTGCTGGGCCCCCCACCTGTTGGAGTCCCTATGAACCCTTCCCAACTTAACCACTCAGGGAGGAACCCGCAGAAGCAAGCCCGAGCCTTTCCCACCATCCCCAGTCGCAAGGTGAGTAGGGCTAGAGGAATGGAAGAGGGGACACCCACCTGCTTGTAATCACCCCGGGCCTTTGTACCTCCCTGTGCTTATCTGTAAAATGAAGGTAGGCGTTGCGCTTGTCTAACATTGCCGGCCAGTTCAATCTGACTTCCAGTCTTGTAGGGTAAAAACCAGGTAGAGATGTGAGTCATCGACTGAGTCCCTCACTCAGTGTTAGTGTCTGGGGGTCTGGCAAGAGCTGGAGTGATGCTGCAAGCGGCCCCTGGGGGCTTTTCAAGGTGTCTACGAACTGTATGGAGCCTTGTGCCCCTTGAGCAAACATCTGTAAGCTCTTGGTCAGTAGCACAGATGGCTCATCTGGCCTGGCTGTCCTGTGAGTCTTAGGAGAGCTATTAATACAAAAACACTCAAGCGGGCTGGAAGGATGGATGGCTTAGCGGTTAAGGCGTTTGTCTGCAGAGCCAAAGGACCCAGGTTCGATGCCCCAGGACCCACGTCAGCCAGATGCACAAGGGGGAGCATGTCTGGAGTTCGTTTGCAGTGTCTGGAGGCCCTGGCACACTCATTCTTTCTTTGTGTCAAATAAATAAATAAATAAATATTTAGAAAACACTCAAGAAACTAAGGCTAGAAAGTTGGGGGTGGGACGACGGCTCAATAGTTAAAGGAGCTTTGTTACAAAGCCTGCCAGCCTGGGTTTAATTCCTGAGCCACTTACACAGCTGGAAGCAAAAAGTGAGGCAAGTGTTTGGTGTTCATTTGCAATGACAAGAGGTCCTGACATGCCCTTCCCCCATAAACAAATAACTAAATAATTTTTTTTTTTAGAGAGAGCCTCACTCTAGCCCAGGCTGACCTGGAATTCACTATGTAGTCTCAGGGTGGCCTTGAACTCTCGGCAGTCCTCTTATCTCTGCCTCCTGAGTGCTGGGATCAAAGGTGTGCTCCACCATGCCCAGAGAACAATTTATTATTCTTTTTTTTAGGCAAGCCCAACAGACAGACTGGCTTTTTTTTTTTTTTTGGAGAGAGAGCAGGGTGGGAGGGGGCACAGAGAGAATTGGCACACCAGGGCCTTCAGCCACTGTAATCAAACTCCAGACATGTGCGCCACCTTGTGTGTGGCTTTGTGTCCTTGTGTCACTTTGTGCATCTGGCTTACATGAGACCTACAGAGTTGAACATGAGTCCTTAGGCTTCATCATAACTGCTAAGCCATCTCTCCAGACCCTGGCAAATAATTTTTAAAAACAATTTATTTGAAAGAGGGAGAGACTGTGTGTGTCTAAGAGGCAACTAGAAGCTGGGCGTGGTGGTGCACGCCTTTCATCCCAGCAGAGGTGGGAGGATCACTGTGAGTTCGAGGCCACCCTGAGACTACATAGTGAATTCCAGGTCAGCCTGGGCTAGAGTGAGGCCCTACCTTGAAAAAAAAAAAAAAAAAAAAACCAAAAAAAAAAAACAACAACAAAGCAGCTGGAGAGAGAATGGGCATACCAGGGTCTCTAGCCACTGCAAATGAACTCTGACTCATGCGTCACCTTGTGCATCTGGCCTTACATGGGTCCTGAGAAATCATACCTGGGTCCTTAGGCTTTGCAGACAAATGCCTTAACTGAGCCATCTCTCCAGCTCCATAAATAAATTTTTAAAAATTATTTTTATTTATTTATTTGAGAGAAGCAGAGAGAGAGAGAAAATGGGCACACCAGGGCCTCCACCCACTGCAAATGAACTCCAGATACACATGCCACCTTGTGTATCTGGCTTACGTGGGTGCTAGGGAATTGAACTTATGTCCTCTGGCTTTGCAGGCAAGGGCTTTAGCTGCTAATCCATCTCTCTAGCCTCCAGTAGTAATTGTAATTTATTTATTTATATGTTTTTCAAGGTAGGACCTCACTGTAGCCCAGGCTGACCTGGAACTTTCTGTAGTCCCTGGCTGGCCTTAACACACAGTGATCCTACTACCTCTGCCTCCCAAGTGCTAGGATTAAAGATGTGTAACACCATGCTTGGTGCCAATAATAATTTATATTTATTTATTTAATTTGTTTAAGAGACAGAAAGAGGCAGACAGAGAGAGAGATAGAGAAAATGAATGGGTGCACCAGGGCCTCTAGCCATTGCAAATGAACTCCAGATGCACACATCACTTTGCGTATCTGTCTTTATGTGGGTACTGGGAAATTGAACTCAAGTTGTTAGGCATTGTAGGCAAGAGCCTTAACAAGTGCCGTAACTGAGCCATCTCTCCAGTCCCCCAGTAGTAATTTGTAAAAGTGCCTTTTGGGTTCTGGGTGTAGTTTGGGGGACTTGACCAGAGAGGGAGCCAGTGAGGGTGCCCAGAGAGAAGCAGATGCTTGAGGGCAGAGCTGTAACCGGGTCATCAGGAAAGGCTGAGGTGGGCAGAGGCCTGGGGTAGGCAAGGTAGGAGGGGAGGGAAATTCCATGGAGGTTCTACAGGAGGCTGACGGCGGGTTTAAGCCTGAAAGAGACCAGACACATGGTCAAATGTGCACTTTGGAAGGCTATGGAGAAGGAGGTGGAGAGTCCGGATGACCAGTGGGCCCAGGATAAAGTTTTGTGTCTTTCCAGCTTAGGTTTGTGTAGCAGTCAGCTAGGTGGGGCCCCAGACATGACTTTTGGGGTGTCTCAGATCATCTGCTTCCCAGCTTTGCAGTCAGGCCCACCAGGGGTCCTCTCAACCTCTTCATTTCCTGGGGACAGTGGTGGCTATATTGTATATGTGGGTGGCCTATGTCCTGAGTGGTTTCTGAAAGGAAGCAGGACTCTTCTTCCCAGACGGTGCCTGAGGAAGACGGCACAGACCCCTCAGGGGGGTCTGAGGACATTGCAGAGCCCCGAATGGACACACGTGATGGTGAGGGAACTGAGGTCTGCTGCCCTTCATGGGGGACATGGGCTGTGGTAGTGATGCAAGCTGATATGGGAGCCGGGAATTTGGTGACAGGTGATCCAGGGCTGTCTCCTGGGGCCCTGTGTTCCCTCACCTTCCTCCACTGTAGACCAGAATTTACCTATCTGCCCAGATGGCATCGTGAGCAAGACGTATACCTCAGTGCCTAATCCCGAACCTTGTGAGGAGTCCGAACCACCAGCCAAGAGATGGAAGAGGTGAGTGATGCTGGCTCAGGGGCTGTGGACTCACTTCTGAAAGGGCGTTGGTGTCTAATTTAACTCCTGTGTCTGCCTAGTGAGGCTCTAGGCAGACCTTGGGGTCTTTGCTGAGGTTAAGCCACCAGGAGTCCAGGCTGGGTAGCCAGGATGGAGGGTGAAATTGCAAGCCTGGACCTTGCAGAGTGGGTAGAAGACGGCGTCATTACAGGACTAAATTGGAACATTGGGGGCGGGTACTCTGTTGTTCCCATTCTGTTTTTGTGAAACTGAAGCTCAGACAGCCAGATTTTGCCCATATCCCTCATTGTAAGTGGGAGAGAGAGGATTGGAAACTGGGTCCAGGCCCCTCTTTTTCTCTCCCCTCCCCTCCTCCTTTCCTTCCTCCCTCCCTCCCTTCCTTCTCTCTCTCTCTCTCTCTTTCTCTCTCTTTTTTTGCTTGTTTGGTTTTTCAGGGTAGGGTCTCACTCTGGTCCAGGCTGACCTGGAATTCACTCTATAGTCTCAGGGTGGCTTCGAACTCACTGTGATCCTCCTACCTCTGCCTCCAGAGGGCTGGGATTAAAGGTGTGTGCTACCACGCCCATCTTCTTTCTCTCTTTTTCTTTTTTCTTTTCTTTTTTTTTTTTCTTTTTTTGTGGGACTGAGGATTTGCTAGGCATATGTTGTACTGCTAAGCTATATCCC
This sequence comes from Jaculus jaculus, assembly GCF_020740685.1. Lineage (NCBI taxonomy): Eukaryota > Metazoa > Chordata > Mammalia > Rodentia > Dipodidae > Jaculus > Jaculus jaculus. Next base: position 124,961,555 of record NC_059102.1, read on the forward strand.
CAACTCTTTTTACTTTTTAATAAACATTCACTTTTGGGCTGGAGGGATGCTTAGCAGTTAAGGTGTTTGCCTGCAAAGCCAAAGGACCCAGGTTTGATTCCCCAGGACCCATGTTAGCCAGATGCACAAGGGACACACATGTCTGGAGTTTGTTTGCAGTGGCTGGAGGCTCTGGTGTGCCCATTCTGTCTCTCTCTCCTTCTTTCTCTGTTAAATAAATAAAAATAAAACCTAAAAAAATTCATTTTTTTAGAAGTGGATTCTCACTCTCGTCCAGGCTGACTCTTCCCTTTCCTTCTCCCTCCCTCCTTCTTTCTCCCTTTTCTTTTCCTTTTCCCTCCTTTCTCCCTTCTCACCCTTCTTCTTCCTCCTTCCTTCTTTCTTTCTTTCCCTTTCTTTTTTTTCTGAGACTGGAGATTGAACTCATGCTAAACAAGTGTACTACTGCTAAACTATATCCCCAACCCTTTTTTTCTTTGTTTTAAAATTTTATTTTATTTTAATGTTTAATTTTTTTGTTTTGTTTTTGTTTTTGAGGGTCTCACTGTAGCCCAGGCTGACCTGGAATTCACTCTGTATTCTCAGGGTGGTCTTGAACTCATGGCAATCCCTCCTACCTCTGCCTCCCAAGGCTGGGATTAAAGGTGTGCATCACCATGCCTGGCTATTTTTAAATTTTTTTAAGATTGATTTTTACTTATTTGAGACACACACAGAGACAGAGGGAGAGGAAGGAAGGAGGGAGAATGAGCACACCAGGACCTCTAGCCACTGCAAGTGAACTCCAGATACATGTGCCACCATGTGCATCTGGCTTACATGGGACCTGGAGAATTGAACCTTGGGCCGTTAGACTTCACAGGCATGTGCCTTAACTGCTAAGCTATCTCTCCAGCCTAATTTTATTTTTTTATTTTAATTTTAGAAAGCTAGAGAGAGACAGACAGAGAGGTAGAGAGAGCCAGGATACAGAATTGGCATGCCAGGGCCTCAGCCACTGAAATTGAACACCAGAAGCTTGCACCACTTAGTGGGAATATGTGACCTGGCACTTGCCTCACCTTTGTGCATCTGGCTTATGTGGGATCTGGAGAGTTGAACATGGGTCCTTAGGCTTCGCAGACAAGCACCTTAGCCACTAAGCCATCTCTCCATCCCTCTTTTTACTTTTAAAAAAAAAAATATTTTATTTATTTGAGAGAGAGAGGCAGACAGAGATAGAGAATGGACATGCCAGGGCCTCCTAGCCACTGCAAACAAACTCCAGATACATGTGCCGTCTTGTGCACCTAGCTTTCCATGGGTACTGAGGAATCAAACCTGGGTCATTTGGCTTTGCAGGAAAGAGCCTTAACCACTAAACCATTTCTCCAACCTCCTCTTTTTACTTTTTAATAAATATTTGTTTCTTTCAAGGTAGGTTCTCACTCTAACCCAGGCTGACTTTGTAACTCGCTCTGTAGTCCCAGGCTGGCCTGAACTTCACAACAGTGTTCCTACCTCTGCCTTCCAAGTGCCAGGGTCAAATGTGTGCAGTAGCACACCCAGCTTTTCAATATTTCTATTTATTTGTGTGTGTGTGTGTACGCAGACATACATGTGTATGGACCCGCCTGGATCTCTTGCCACTGCAAATAAATGCCAGATGCTTGCCCCACATTTTGTATCTGGCTTTATGTGGGTGTTGGGGAATTGAAACCCGTGGCCAGCAAACTTTGTAAGGAAGTGCCTTTAACTGCTGAGTCATTATCTAGCCCCTTCTTTTTTCTTTCCTTCCTTCTTTCTTTCTTTATTTATTTAAATTTATTTGAGAGCGACAGAGAAAGAGGCAGATAGAGAGAGAGAATCGGCATGCCAGGGCCCCCAGCCACTGCATATGAACTCCAGACACGTGCACTCCCTTGTGCATCTGGCTAATGTGGGTCCTGGGGAATCGAGCCTCGAACTGGGGTCCTTAGGCTTCACAGGCAAGCACTTAACCACTAAGTCATCTCACCCGTCCCTTTCTTTATTTTTCAAGGCATGGTCTTATTCTGTCTAGGCTGACCTCACTCTATAGATCCAGGCTGGCCTCGAACTCTTGGTGTCCTCCACTCTCAGCCTCCCAAATGCTGGGATTAAAGGCATGTGCTGCCAAACCCAGTTCTTGCTTTTTATTTGGAGGCAGGGTCTCACCAAGTTGCCCAGAGTGACCTTGAACTCACTGTAGTCCAGGCAGGCTTTGAACTTGTGCTCCTCTTGCCTCGCCCTCCCCAGTAGCTGGGATGACAGGCCTGGACCATGGGTCTGGCTTGTCTTGGCATTTCTTGGGATTCTTTCTTAGCTCAGAGGAGTCCACACAAAAGGGGCTTCCAGGGCAGCCGCAGGCCAAGGCCCAGCCACAGACCCGGATGACAGTACCGAAGCAGACACAGACGCCGGAGATGCTGCCAGAGCCGCCCAGAGCCCAAGCACTGCCGTGTGTCCAGCCCCAGGTGCAGCCACAGATGCCTACGGCGGACACTCAGGTGCAAAACAAGCTGCAGAAGCAGGTCCAGACACAGACTTATCCACAGGTATACACCCAAGCACAGCCACAGGAACAGCCCTCGGGACAGGTGCCAGAGCAGCCACTGGGGCAGACCCAGCCCCAGGGCCAGTTGCAGGAATCAGTGCCCACACCAGAGCAAGAGCCCGTTGCAGCTCAGGCCACAGAACTGGAGACACCACCTCACATTGCAGAAGCTGGGGAAGGTAAGTGTGGGCTCGCAAGCTAGTGTGGTGATGGGCCAGCTCTGTCTGGACTTTCTTTCCTCTCCTTTGGCATTGTCCAGGCTTGCCTGGCTACTACTGGGGACCAAGAGCTGGGCCCAGAGCCCAGGTCTGTAGCTGTCTCTGCCTGAGACATCAGGTCCTGGCTGTGGGCAAAGAAGGGCAGCTCTTGGGGCCCCGGAGACAGACACGTGCTGGGAAAAGAGCACACTTGTTGTTTCAGGCCTGGAAGAGGCCTCACTGGAGCCAGTGAGTGACCAGGTCAGCGAGGACACGAGCCAGGAGGAGTCATCTGGTGGCCTGGATGTGGGAGAATGTGAAAAAAGAGCAAGAGAGATGCTTGGGGTACGTAGAAGGTTGTAAACAGGGCCTGGTGACATGGTGGACTCTCTGCCCCAGGGCACATTGGGACATCTTGTACTTTCTCATCTTGTGGAAGGGACAGCAGCCCTGTGCTAGGCGGAGTGGGAAGGTCGTGCAGTCTTTCCTGTGTATGAAACTTCCTTTCTGGCTTGGTCATCCCCAAACTAGAAATTCTTCTTAGCTCTGTGATGTCACTTTAGTAGACAAAGCCATGTAGAAGCCTCCCTGTGGGACTTGGGTTCCACCTCTGCCTTTAGTATAACTGTAGGCAGGCCCCTCCCCTTCTCAGGTGTCACTTTATGCATCTGTCTGTCATGTGAGGGGTGGCATGGGTTAGACTTAATTATGCAGATCTGCTGGGCATGGTGGCGCACGCCTTTAATCTCAGCACTCAGGAGACAGAGGTAGGAGGATCACTGTGAGTTTGAGGCTAGCCTGAGACTTACATAGTGAATTCCAAGTCAGCCTGGGCTAGAGCGAGATCCTACATCAAAAAAAAAAAAAAAAAAAAGTAAAAATAAAAGATTTATGCAGATCTGAATTCAAGTCTCGGCTACAGCACATTCTAACTGTGTGTGAGAGCTTGGGCAGTCACCTACAGACCACAGCCCAATTGTCCCTACCAGGTGGTTCTGATATGGGACAGTGTTCACAGATGTTTCCTGCTGAGGCTAGCCTACCATATGTATTCAGATGGTAGAAGCTGTGCCCTTGCTTCTGCTGCAGATGTGGGGTGCTGGGGGCTCCCTGAAGGTCACCATCTTGCAGAGCAGCAACAGCCGGGCTTTTAACACTGCAACCCCCCTCACGCCTGGACCGCGACCTGGTGACTCTGCGCCTGCCACCCCTGCCGCCGCCAGCATGCTCTCCAAGCAGCCCCTGCAGTTCTTCTGTTATATCTGCAAAGCCAGCTGCAGCAGCCAGCAGGTACTCGGGGCCGACCGGGGGAGAGGCCGAAGGTCTGCAGGGAGGCTGGGCCTGCCTTCGTCATGCTGTCCACGGGCTGTGCAGGCCCGAGGCCCCAAGCAGCTGTCCATCTGCTTAGAAACATTTCTTTCTTCCTTCCCTCCCCTCCCTCCTTCCCTTCCTTTCTTTTTAGAGTGTGTGTTACAGTGTGTATACATCTGTGTGCCCTGTGGAGCCCCATGTGTTTGTCTGTGACATAGGGCACTCCCTGCTATGGCCCGAACCAAATACTGGGTGTCCTGCTTCATCAACCCATTCTTTTCTTTTTAATATTTCTTTTAATTTTTTTGTTTATTCTTATTTATTTGGGAGTGACAGAGAGAAAGAGGCAAAGAGAGAAAGAGAGAGGATGGGCACGCCAGGGCCTCCAGCTATTATTGCAAACGAACTCTAGACGTGCGCGCCCCCTTGTGCATCTGGCTAACATGGGTCCTGGGGAGTCGAGCCTCGAACAGGGGGTCCTTAGGCTTCACAGGCAAGCGCTTAACCGCTAAGCTATCTCTCCAGCCCAATCAGTTTGGGCCAGAGTCTCTTTGGGTGGTTCCCTGGTCTCTTTGCGCCCTTCTGTGGGACTGGGGTTACAGATGCGTGCGGCCATGCCCAGCTCTCACGTGGGATCTGGAGATTAGAATTTGGGTGATCTCAGCCCCCTCATGTTCTCATGCTTGCACAGGAAGTGCACTTAACCATTGAACCATCTCTCCAATGAAACCCCACTTCTTTTTAAAAATTTACTTATTTATGTGTGTGTGTGAGAGAGAGAATAGACACATCAGGGCCTCTAGCCGGTGCATATGAACTCCAGATGCATGTACTACCATGTGCATCTGGCTTCTGTGGGTTCCGAGGAATTGAAACTGGGTCCTTAGTCTTCACAAACAAATGCCTTAACAGCAAAGCCATCTCCTTAGCCCTATTTTAATATATTATTTATTTAGTTATTATTTGACAGAGAACAAGGGAGAGAGAGTGAGAAAATGGGCACACCAGGGCCTCCAGCCACTACAAATGAACTCCAGACACCTTTGTGCATCTGGCTAATGTAGGTCCTAGGGAATTGGACCTGAGTCCTTTGGCTTTGCAGGCAAACTACTGAGCCAGCCTTCCAGCCCTATTTAACTTTTTTTAAACTTATTCATTTAATTTAAAAATGTAATTTGTTTATTTGTTGGGGGAGCATAGAAATGCACTCACACAAGGTCTCTTATCACTGCAAAGGAATGCCTGTTTGGTTTTACATGAGCCACTGGGGAAATAAACCCAGTCTGGCTGGCTTTGCCATCAAGTGACTTTTGTAATTACTGAGTCATCTTGTCCCCAGAAACATTTCTTCTTCTTTCTTCTCCCTTCTTTCCTCCTACTTCTTTTAAAAATATTTTTACTTAATTGCAAACAGAAAGAGGTACAGAGAAGAGAGACAAAGAGAGATTAGGTGCACCAGGGCCTCCAGTCACTGCAAATGAGCTCCAGATGCACGTACCACTTTGCACATCAGCGTGTGGGAACTGAGGGATTGAACCTGGATTGTTAGGCTCTGCAGGCAAATGCTTTAACTGCTGAGCCATCTCTCCAGCCCCTTTCTTTTTTTAAAAAAGATTTTTATTTAGTTATTTGAGAGTTAAGAGAAGGAAAGAGGCAGACAGAGAGGAGGAGTGGGTGTGAGCGCACCAGGGCCTCCTGCCACTGCGAACAAACTGCAGATGCGTGCACTGTTTTATGCATCTGGTTTTATGTGGGTACTGGAGAATTGAACCTTGGCCATCAGGCTTTGCAAGGAAGTTCTTGGGTCTTGCTCTTGCCTGGGCTGGCTTGGAATTCACTATGTAGTCCAGGCTGGTTTCAAACTCACAGTGATCCTCCTACCTCTGCCTCCTGAGTGCTGGGATTAATGGCATGTGCCACCACATGTAGTTTCAGAAACATTTCTTGATCAGCTGAGCTGAGCAGTAGGGTTTTATTATTATTTTTGCTTTTGTTTTTGTTTTTTTGAGGTAGGGTCTCACTCCAGCTCAGGCTGACCTGGAATTCACTATGTAGTCTCAGGATGGCCTGGAACTCACGACAGTTCTACCCCTGCCTCCCAAGTGCTGGGATTAAAGGCGTGCACCACCATGCCTGACTAGCAGTAGGTTTTTAAGTTCAGGCTCTCCTGGTTTCGATTTGCTTGGACCAGCTACAGAGGCCTTAAAAATAAATCCTGGGCTGGAGAGATGGCTTAGTGGTTAAGCGCTTGTCTGTGAAGCCTAAGGACCCTGTTTTAAGGCTGGATTCCCCAGGACCCATGTTAGCCATATGCACAAGGGGGCGCACATGCGTCTGGAGTTTGTTGGCAGCGGCTGGGGGCCCTGGCGTGCCCATTCTCTCTCTCTGCCTCTTTCTTTCTCTCACTCTCAAATAAATCAATAAAAATAAACAACAACAAAAAAATGTAAAAAGTAAATCCTATTCCTGAGCCTGTGTCCTCTTACAATGAAGAAATGCTTAGAAGCCATCTTGCTGTAGGGCTCTGGTAGTTCAACAACTTGGCATTGCAGTCCCGCACCCAGGCCTGATCTAAGTGAGTATATAATTCATTACAGTAGCATCAGTGGCACAAGCCTGCTGCTTCAGCAACTTTGGAGGCTGAGGCAGGAGAATCAAAAGTTCAAGGCCAAACTGGTCAACTTTCCTAGATCCTATTTCAAAAAGTGGAGGAAAAAAAAGTGGGCTGGAGAAATGGCTTAGTGGTTCTTTCTCCTTGTTTTTTCAGCGGCCCCAGCACATGAAATAGCAGCCCCTCACAGACGCCTGCGTCAGGCGCATGCAAGCAGTGCAACATGGTCAAGCACAAACACGGGACACAGAACATGGGATGGGGAACACGCTGGGGTGATGGGACCTTAGAGAGGGGCCAGTCCCTCCCCCCCAACACCCTCAGGGGCAGGACAGGAAAAATAAGATTCGTACTTATTGTAAAATGCCAGTGCCCATTTGCTGGGTACTCCCCCCCTTCCGTGTTCTACTCTCTAGATCTCACTTAAGCCAGGTGTACAAAAGTGAGGCAGGGGCAAGGTCACACATACCCACAAGGTGGCGCAAGTGTCTGGCGTTCAATTGCGGTGCCTGAGGCCCTGGTGTGCCAACTCTTTCTCTCTTTCTCTGTCTCTCTTGCTGTCTCTAAAATAATTTTTAAAAAGTAAAAAAAAAAAAAAAAGGGCTGGAGAAATGGTTGAGTGGTTAAGATGCTTGCCTGCAAAGCATATGGACCCAGGTTCAATTCTCCAGGTCCCATGTAAGCCAGATGCACATGTAGCACATGCATCTGGAGTTCCTTTGCAGTGGCTGGAGGCCCTGGAGTGCCTCTTCTTTCTCTCTCTCTCTCTGTCTCTACTAAAATAAATAAATAAATAAAACTTAAAAAGGGGGGTACAGTTCAGTGGTAGAACTCTCACCTTTCATGGAGCTGTAGGTTGAATTCTCAGTACTAGAAAAAAATGGCAGTTTTGGCCAAGTGCAGTGATGCGTGACTGCAGTAGTTCCCGTTGCTTGGAGTGAGGAGTAGGGACCGGAGGCGGGAGGATCACTTGAGCCAGGAAGTTGAGACCTATCTGAGCACTATAGCAAGAACCCGCGTTAAGGGGTTGGAGAGATGGCTCAGCAGTTAAGGCACATGCCTGCAAAGCCTAACAACCCAGGTTCAATTCCCAGTACCCAGGTAAAGCTAGATACACAAGGTGGTGCATGTGTCTGGAGCTAGTTTGCAGTGGCTTAAAGCCCAGGAGTACCCATTCTTTCTCTCCCTGCTTGCAAATATATATCCATATGTATTATTTATTTATTTATTTATTTAAGGACCCAGAGCGGAGCATGATGGCACACACCTTTCTTAATTCTAGTACTTAGGCAGAGGTAGGAGGATTACCTTAAGTATGAGGCCAGCCTGAGACTACATCGTAAATTCCAGGTCAGCCTGGGCTAGAGAGAGACCCTGCCTTGAAAAACAAAAAACTCATATTTAAAAAACAGTGTCCTGGGAGGCAGAGGTGGGAGGATCACTATGAGTTCAAGGCCAGCCTAAGACTACACAGCAAAATTCAGGTCAGCCTGGGCTAGAGCAAGACCCTACCTCAAAAAACAAACAAAAAAAAAAAAAACCAAAAAAACCAAACCAATAAACAGTGTTCTTATATTACTGCTACCTACATTTTTTTTTTTTTTAAGGTAGTGTCTCAGTCTAGCTCAGGCTGACTTGGAATTTACTATGTAGTCTCAAGGCGTCCTTGCACTCACAGCAGTCCTCCTACCTCTGCCTCCCAAGTGCTGGGATCAAAGGCATGCACCACTATGCCCAGCCCTACTTACTTTTAGCTCTGTGACACTGGGCCTGGCCTGAACCGAGCCATGGGGACCTAAGTTAACCAGAGCTTTCCTTACGTGTGAGACATACACTTGCCAGGAGGGGCAGAAGCTCTGGCTTCTCTGCCTCAGTTTATCATCTCTGCTCTGTCCCACACCTGGTCAGGTAAGAGAACTAGACTTTCAGACATGCAGGGTGGCCTTGAAGCTTAGGCTACAGTTGTCCTTCCCTGGGGCCCATGCCTCATGGCCACTCCTGGCTCCCTCATGCTGCAGGAATTCCAGGACCACCTGTCGGAGGCTCAGCACCAGCAGCGGCTAGGGGAAATGCAGCACTCGAACCAGGCCTGCTTGCTGTCCCTGCTGCCCATGCCCCGGGATGTGCTGGAGAGGGAGGCTGAGTGAGTGGGGGCTGATGGAGGCTGGGGGCTGGGGGTGGTCAGTCACCAAGCCCCATATGTGCCCTCTGCGAGGTCTGCCTGGGGTTGAAGCATTACCCTCTGCCCCATAAACTCTGGACCTCAGTTTCCCCATTCTGTTAAATGGCCTGGTGAGGAGTATGTTGACAGTTTCATAAGGTACCTTTCAGACAGACAGGGTGTGCCCTTACTGTGGAAGGGAGGTGGGTTGTGGCATCGAACGTTGCTCCTTTGGGACATGTGCTGACCCCAACTAAAGGGACTCAAGTGTGAAGATAGGTCATCTTGCGACCCAAGGTTAGAACTTCCCTGAGTCTCCCTTCCACTGCCATGGGTGAAGGAGTGGTCTGAAATGCCTGCCCTCCTGGAGTCTGGGACTAGAACTAGAATGCCTGGTGGGAAAGTAGAGGAGCTGACCGGTCCCAGTGGGCTGTGACAGGCCCACAGGGCTGTGGGTGTCATTGGAAAATGAGGACGTATTGGCTGTAGTGCCAGGACATGCATGTGTTGTGTTCTGGGCCAGCCGCCTCAGCTCCAGAACTCCCAGGCTGACCTGGAATTCACCACGTAGTTTCAGGGTGCCCTCGAACTCACGGCAACCCTTCTACCTTGGTCTCCCGAGTGCTGGGACTAAAGGTGTGCACCACCATGCCCAACTCAACTCCTAGCTTTTTAGGCGAATCCAGAGACCTCGAGGACATGGGAAATGTCATAGTCTCAAAAACATCAACAATGAAGCCAGGTGCGGTGATGCATACCTGTGCTCCTGGTATTTGGGAGGCTGAGGCAGGACCAAGAATTTGAGGTCAGCCTGGGCTACACAGTAAGACCTTGTATAAAGTTTTTTTTTCACAGCAAGGTCTCTAGCCCAGGCTGACCTGGAACTCACTCTGTAGCTCAGGCTGGCCTTGAACTCAGGGTGATCCTCCTACCTCAGCCTCCCAAACTGGGATTAAAAGGATTAAAGGTGTGCACCACTATGCCTACCATAAGATTTTTTATTTATTTGTTTGTTTAAGGCAGAGTTATACTGGGTAGGCCAAGATGACCTTAAACATGTATTTGTGCTTCCCAAGTGTTTTTTTTTTTTTTTTTTTTTTTTAAAAACCAACTTATTTGGGGGCCTGGAGAGATGGCTTAGTGGTTAAGGCATTTGTTTGCAAAGCCAAAGAACTCAGGTTCAACTTGCCAGGACCCACATAAGCCAGATGCACAAGGGGGCACATGTATCTGGAGTTCGTTTGCAGTGGCTGGAGGCCCAGGCATACCCATTCTCTCCCTTCCTACCTGCCTGTTTTTGTATCTCTCTCTCAAAAATAAATAAAAACAAAATTTTGTTTTAATCCCAGCACTTGGGAGGCAGAGGTAGGAGGATCACCTTGAGTCCAAGGCCACACTGAGACTACATAGTGCATTCGAAGTCAGCCTGAGCTACAGTGAGATCCTACCTCAAAAAACCAAAAAAAAAAAAAAAAAATTATTTGTATTTACTTATTAGAGAGAGAGGGAGAGAATGGGTGTGCCAGGGCCCTAGCCACTACAAACAAACTCCAGATGCATGCGCCACCATGTGCATCTGGCTAATATGAGACTTGGAGAATTGAACCTGGGTTTGCAGCCATGTACCTTAACCACTAAACCATCTCTCCAGCCCCCAAGTGTTGGATTTTAAGAGTGTGCTACCATGCCTGATGAAGTGTTTATTATATTATTTATACAACTGCTTCCTTCTGTATTCTTTTATGATTTTTAAATTTTTTTTGTGTGCGTGTGTGCGTGCGTGCGTGCGTGCGTGTCCACACCAGGTTCTCCTGCTACTGAAAACAAATGCCTGGGGCTGGCTTTACATGGCTGGCTGGGGAATTGAACCCGGGCTGGCAGGCTTTGCAAGCAAGCACCTTTAACAACCGAGCCATCTCCTCAGCCCAATCTTTATGATTTCTGACTTTGATGTTCTATAGGCAGAGGTCTTCCCCAACCTGGGGTCATGTAAATTCATGCAAATATTTACCTTCTATTTATTTACTTTTGTGTATCTATATGTGCATGGTGTATGTATGTGTGTTTGTACGCATGCGTGTGCGTGTGGAAGCCAACAGTTGTCATTGGGCGTGTTCCTCTATCACTGTCCTTTTTAGTTCACTCAGGCAGACTGTCTCACATGAGCCCTGAGCTCACTGATGTAGGCAGTCTAGCTAGCCAGCTGTCCAGGGATCCCTGTTCCTGCCTCCTCCCAAGCGCTGGGATTACAAGCAGCCACCACTCCTACATGGCATTTGCATGGTTGCTGTGATCTGAGCTCTAAATCTCACAGTTGTCTGCCAAGTACTTATCCCAGCCCCTATTTTTTTTCCTATTTATTTATTTTCATTTTTTAAATTTTTATTTATTTATTTGAGAGTGACAGAGAAAGAAAGAGGCAGAGAGAGAGAGAAAGAATGGGCGTGCCAGGGCCTCCAGCCACTGCAAACGAACTCCAGATGCATGCACCCCCTTGTGCAAATGGCTAACGTGGGTCCTGGAGAATCGTGCCTCGAACTGGGGTCCTTAGGCTTTACAGGCAAGTGTTTAACCACTAAGCCATCTCTCCAGCCCTATTTATTTTCTTTCTTTCTTTCTTTCTTTTTTTTTTTTACTGTAGTACAGTATTTTATAAGAGAGGGGCTGAAAATACTATATGCTAACACAGACAATATGATACACAAGGGGGAGGGTGTCAGGGAATGGCTAAGGCCACAAGTTTAGACCAAGAGCCTTTCAATAGAATGCTGAATGGACTGGATCTGCTGCTTGAGCTGAGAGCCTTCTTTGATGGTGACAGAACAGGCAATGACAGGCCTGGAGACCCCACAGGCCTGCCCTAGGGCCTGCTTGGAACACGCAAACACATAGGGGACATTCTTGTCTTCACACAGAAGTGGGAGGTGCAGGATGATCTCCAAGGGCTCAGCATCTGCTGCCATCACGCTGAACTCAGAGATGCCCCTGTTCAGTGTTTTGGTGGCCTCTTTGGCTCCTTTCCGAAGCTGTTTGTAGTTACACGATTGCTGAACAAGGTCCAGTAGTTTCTTGGTGAGGTGGGCGTCTGCCAGGGGATAGGCCTTTGGATTAACATCAGCCGCTGTCATGGCTGCGATCGCCGGCCTCGCCACCACACCAGCGCAGACTACCGCCAGGAGAAGCCTAAACGCCGCACTGATGAAAAGGAGCAGAAGTCGCCGAGCGCCTATTTTCATTTTTTTTTTTAATTTTTATTTATTTATTTGAGAGCGACAGACACAGAGAGAAAGACAGATAGAGGGAGAGAGAGAATGGGCGCGCCAGGGCTTCCAGCCTCTGCAAACGAACTCCAGACACGTGCGCCCCCTTGTGCATCTGACTAACGTGGGACCTGGGGAACCGAGCCTCGAACCGGGGTCCTTAGGCTTCACAGGCAAGCGCTTAACCGCTAAGCCATCTCTCCAGCCCGCCTATTTTCATTTTTAATTTAATTTTTTTATTAACAACTTCCATGATTGCAGACAATATCCCATGGTAATGCCCTCCCTCCCCCCACTTTCCCCTTTGAAACTCCATTCTCCATCATGTCCCCTCCCCCTCTCAATCACTTTTATTTTGATGTCATGCTCTTGTCCTCCCATTATGATGGTCTTGTGTAGGTAGTGTCAGCACTGTTAGGTCATGGATATCCAGGCCATTTTGTGTCTGAAGGAGCACAAAATGGCGCATGCATCTGGAGTTCCTTTGCAGTGGTTGGAGACCCTGGTGCACCCATTCTCTCTGTCTGTCTCTTCTCTCACTCGCTCTCTTTCTCTCTCTGCTTGCAAATAAATAAAATTAAATTTAAAAAAGGGAAAAAAAATAAACCAGAAAGCTGGGCATGGTGGCGCACACCTTTAATCCCAGCACTTGGGAGGCAGAGGTAGGAGGATCGCTGTGAGTTTGAGGCCACCCTGAGACTACAGATGAATTCCAGGTCTGAGCTAGAGTGAGACCTTACCTTGAAAAACAAACAAACAAAAAAGGGCTATTCTGTAAGTGGATAGCAAATTGGCTTGATATTCATCGGGTAATCTATGCTTAAAAAATATACTTTCGAGCTGGAGAAATGGCTTCGCAGTTAAAGCATTTCCCTGCAAGGCCAAAGGACCCAGGTTCAATTCCCCAGGACCCATTAAAGTCAGATGCACAAAGTGACACATGCATCTGAAGTTCCTTTGCAATGGCTGGAGGTCCTGGCACACCCATTCTCTCTGTCTGTCTCTCTTTTTCTCTCTCATAAATAAATAAGTAAAATATTTTTAAAAACTTTTATTTATGAGAGAGAAAGAGGCAGAGAGAAAGAGAGAAAGAGAGAGAGGGAGATACACCCATTATGGGCACTCCAGGGCCTCCTGTCATAGCAAATGAACTCCAGTTGCATGTGCCACTTGTGTGTCTGGCTTTACATGGGTACTGGGAACTCCAACCTGGGCCTTAAGACTTTGAAAGCAAGTGCTTTTAACCACTGAGCCATCTCTCCAGCCCCTAGAATTTATTTTGAAACAAGGTGGGAAATAGCTGGACATGGCGATGCATACCTTTAATCGTATAGCACTTAGTAGGCAGAAGTAGGAGGATTGCCCTGAGTTCAAGGCCATCCTGACACTACCAGGTCAGCCTGGGCTAGTGGGAGATCCTACCTCAAAAAAACAAAAAACAAACAAAAGTAATAATAATACGGCGGGGAGTTGAAGCAGAGGCTATTCTTTTTTTTTTCGAGGTAGGGTCTCACTCTGGCTCAGGCTGACCTGGAATTAACTATATAGTCTCAGGGTGGCCTCGAACTCACGGCAATCCTCCTAATTCTGCCTCCCGAGTGCTGGGATTAAAGACGTGCGCCACCACACCCAGCAAGCAGAGGCTATTCTGAGGCTGAGGAGATGGGTAACCTGCTGAGCCATCCCCCAGTCCTAGAATTGCATTCCACATAGGGGGTATTCTAAGGGGGATATAGTGTACATTGCTTTTTGTTGTTTTGTTTTGTTTCAGGTAGAGTCTCACCCTAGCCCAGGCTGACCTGGAATTCACTCTGTAGTCTCAGGGTGGCCTCGAACTCACGACAATCCTCCTACCTCTGTCTCCCGAGCGCTGAGATTCAAAGTGTGCACCACCACACCCTGGCACACTGCTCATTTTGCTTGTCATTATTCAGAGACCCTCCACTGAGGCGCTGGTGCAACACCTGCCAGGTGTACTACATGGGAGACCTGATTCAGCACCGCAGGACACAGGAGCACAAGGTAGGAGGGCCATCACATGCTGTGAAGGTGCCTACCTGTTCTTGCTCCAAGCCTTGTTGGGCGTGGTGGCACACGCCTTTAATCCCAGCACTTGGGAGGCTGAGGTAGGAACATCACTGAGTTTGAGGCTACCAATGCCTGATTGGTCTGGACTATAGTGAGACCCTACCTCCCCCCCCAAAAAAAATCAACTATCTCCAAGTCTGGTGGCAGACAGGGCAGGAATGGGAGGTGAAGGGCTTTGTCTCTGTGTGACCATCACTCACGTGCAGCTTCTGATGGGACAGTCATGCTTCTCTTGGGCTTTACATTTCCAGTCTGTGCAGTGTGGCACTAACTCACCCTGATGCTCAGGCACATATGGGGTGCCATTGATGACTGTCCTCCCTCCTGTCCTGTCTCTGTTGCCCCCCACCCCACTGTCTCATGAAGAGATGTGTTTTCACATGGCTCAGTGTAGCAGCAGAGCCAGGCTGGTTGCCTACAGATAGATTGCTGGGCCTGCAATGAGAAGCAAGGTCCTGCTGGCTGCTGGTCAGGCGGCTTGCCCCTGGAGACACTCCCTGATGCTGAGTAGCCTCCATTCTCTTCCCCAGATGGCCAAACAGTCCCTACGACCCTTCTGCACTATATGCAACCGCTACTTCAAGACCCCCCGCAAGTTTGTGGAGCATGTGAAATCTCAGGGACATAAGGACAAGGCCAAGGAGGTGAGCCCAGCTACCTTAGGGGACATGAGCTGCTTGAGGGATTGGGATCCTCAGAGCTATATGGCCTCCCAGCTGCCCAGAGCATACCTAAGCCCCTCACCCATGTCTTTTGGCAGTTGAAGACGCTCGAGAAGGAGACAGCCAGCCCAGATGAGGACCACTTCATCACAGTGGATGCTGTTGGTTGTTTTGAGGGTGATGAAAATGAGGACGAGGATGAGGATGAAGAAGAGATTGAGGTGGAGGAGGAGTTTTGCAAGCAGGTGTGTTAATTGGAGGATGCCTGGAGCCCAGAGGGGCCCTTACCTTCCTCCTGGGGCCCAGGCCCTGGGCTGGCATTTGTAGGCACTAATGCATGCTTGAGTTTATTATTAATGTAGACTGTGTCACATGTGACCATGGAAATAAGCATCAGATGACTATCCAAAAAGACAGAGAGGGGGCTGGAGAAACGGCGCAGTGGTTAAGGCATTTGCCTGCAAAGCCTAAGGACCTAGGTTCAATTCCTCAGTACCCACATAAAGCCAGACGCACAAAGTGATACAGGCATCTAGAGTTCATTTGCAGTGGCTAGAGACCCTGGCCTATCCATTTTCCTCTTCTCTCTCAGTCTCTCCTCGATCTCTCCTTGCAAATAAAAACAAAATGCTGGAATTTCAAAATGGATAAAATTGGGGGAAAAATTTAAAAAGACATAGCAGAAATGCAAGCAACAAACTCTCTGAAGTCACATGAGACTTTGTGTGCGGTTTCTCGTGCTATGTCTGGACGAAATACAAGAAATGTAGATGAATTGGGGTGGGGGAAGGCATAGAGGACTGGGAATACAGCCTAGTGATAAGACACTTGCCTAATGTGCACAAGGCCCTACCTCCAGTCCCAAGTACTAAAAAGAAAAAAAGAAAGTCGTGGAGGTGACATGGTATAATGTTAGCATGCCTGTAATCCCAGCATTGAAGCAGGAAGAGTATACATTTCAGGCCAGCCTGCATTGCATTACAAGACCCTGTCTCAAAAAGGGGGCAGGGCACACAGTAGGGAGTTGGCCCAGTGGTTAAAGGTGCTTGATTGTACAACCTACCAGTCTGGGTTCAATTCCCCAGTACCCAAGTAAAGTTAGATGCACAAAGTGGCACATGCATCTGAAGTTCATTTGTAGCCCTTTCCCACGCCTCCCACTCCCAGTAAAAAAAAAAAAAAAAATTAAGGCAGTAGCCAGGCAGATGAGGTGGTGCACGCCTTTAACCCCAGCACTCAGGAGGCAGAGATAAGAGGATTGCCATGAGTTCAAGGCCACCCTGAGACTATATAGTAAATTCCAAGTCAGCCTGGGCTATAGCAAGACCCTACCTTGAAACTCTAGCTTATGTGGGTCCTGGAGAATTGAACTGGGATTCCTTGGCTTTGAAGGCAAATGTCTTAACCACTAAGCCATCTCTTCAGCCCTTTTTTTAGTTTTTTTGAGGTAGGGTCTCATTGTAGCTCAGGCTGACCTGGAAGTCACTATGTAGTCTCAGGGTGACCTCGAACTCTCAGTAATCCTGCTACCTCTCTCTCCCAAGTTCTGGGATTAAAGGTATGTGCCACCATTCCTAGCTCTTTTTCCAGTTTTTTTTTTTTTTTTAAAGCTTCTTTTAGGGCTGGAGAGATGGCTTAGTGGTTAGGCACTTGCCTGCGAAGCCTAAGGACTCATGTTCAACTTGCCAAGTCCCATGTAACCCAGATGCACAATGATGCAAGCACACAAGGTCACACATGCAAAGGGGGGAGGGGCACACACACCTGCAGTTCAATTTCAGTGGCTGGAGGCCCTGGCACACAAATTCTCCCTCACATTTAAAAAAAAAAAAAAAAAGCAGTCTGTTGGGCTTGCCTCCAAAAAAAATACTTATTTTAGAAGAAAATACTTTTTAAAATATATTTATTTGAGATGGAGAAAAAAAGAAGCAGAGAGAATGGACACACCAAGGCCTCTGGCCACTGCAAACAAATTCCAGACACATGTGCCACCTTGTGCATCTGGCTCATGTGGGACCTGGGAATCGAACTAGGGTATTTAGGCTTTACAGGTAAACTCCTTAGCTGCTAAGCCATGAGTGGGCTCTCGGTTTAGCCACCCCCTACCTACATCCAGGTGGCAGTTTGGGGCCCATCTGGGCCTGTCCTTCCCTCTACAGATGAGGTCCCATGACTTATCCCGAGAGCAGTGGAAGGGCTCAGAGACTTACAACTCCAACACTGCATATGGTAAGACCTTCCACCCTGGGGCGTCCCTCCAAGAGACCCCAGCCATGACACCTGGGTATGGCCCATCTCCTTGCTCTTTTTTCTCTTCCCCCCCAGAGGGTAGGGGAGTATCTGGTTGCCCAGGGAGCACAGGTGAGGGGGGTTTGTGGGTAACCAGACCCTGCCATCTGCCCGGCAGGTGTGGACTTCCTGGTGCCTGTGATGGGCTATGTCTGCCGGGTCTGTCACAAGTTCTACGATGACAACTCAGGGGCACAGCTCTCCCATTGCAAGTCCTTGGCCCACTTTGAGAACCTGCAGGTGAGTGGACAGCCCACAACCTGTACTGCCCATGGACCCAATTTCTGTACCTTGTTCGGACTCAGCCTCAGTCCCTAGGACACCTTCTCACAGCACAGAGGGAATCGGGCTGCAAGGGGGTTGGGCTCTTCCTGCTGACAGTCGTGAGTTTTCTGGGGACCAAGCCATTGGCCCCCAGCCATGATCCAGAGAGGCTGAGAGCATCATATAGCATGTGGAGGCTGTCTTGGCCAGGGGTGCCCTAGGTAAGCGAGAGGCTCTGACCTTACTTACACCTTGTTTCCAGAAATACAAAGCAGCCAAGAGCTCTGGTCCCACCACCCGGCCCAAGGGTCGCAGGTGTGCCATCAATGCCCGCAACGCCTTGACTGCGCTGTTCACCACCAACAGGGGCAGTGGTTGCCAGCCAGCCAGCCAGTCCAGCCCTCAGGACTCAGCAAAACCCCCCGGCAAGGTGAAGCCCCAGGTCCCCAGCACCCTATGTCCCTGTCCCCCTCGGCGCTCGTCCCGTCTCAAAACCTGATAGAGGGAGCTCCAGGCACCCAAGCCTGGCCAGACTTGCTACAGCTTTCTAGGTGTGTGTGTGTGTGTGTGTGTAAATGTTCTCATGATTGGTGTTTTTACTCAAAATCCAATAAAAGAAGTTCATTTGGCTGTGCAGTTCCCACCAGCAATGTGTTGGGGTGGACCAGGGAGGGGGCAGCTCATGTGCCATCTCTCTGGGCACAGCACAGTAACAGAATGGGGAGGCCAAATGGATGATCCCACAAGAGGCAGGGACTCTGGGATCACAAGGCACTTCACCTCTCTGAGCCTCAGTTTCCCTCATAATGTGTCAGGACTAGAAGAGTAACTTCAAGGCAGAGGTTAATGTTCAGTGCCCCTGTGAGGTGAGCTTGTTGCTATCCCCAAATTACAGATGAGGACACTGAGCCTGGGCAAGGTCAAGTGACTTGCCAGTGGTCACAGTGCTGGCAAATAGGAATTGGCTCTAGCCTCTGTTAAGGTGGACCCTCACAGAAACTGAAATTCAGGGCATGGAGTGAGGATTAGGGGTCCTGACACCCAGGTTGAGCTCTTGGTTCCCAGGGGAAGGGGTGTAGCCCTCCCAATCCTGTGATGGCTGAGCAGTGAAGGCAGCCCAAGTTGAGTGGCTCTCTAGCCACTTGTTTTCTCATGTAAAGAAATGACCCTTAGAGTCCTCGAGTCCCTTATTGGCAGATCATCACAGCAGCCCTGTTATTGGCCAGCAGGGGGGACTAAAGCCAAGTATGGGAGGGTGGCACCAAAGTTGTTCAGCATACCCTGGTGTTAGTTGTCTTGGTACAAGATTCTAGCACTCAGAATGAGTGTCTCCCACCAGGTCACATAGGACATCTGACTTTGTCTCAGACAGGTTAGGAAGCAGCTGCCAGCCAGGAACACACCACGTAGGGAGGAGGCCCTGACCTCACCTGTATCCTCCATATTCAGAAATACAAGGTGGCCAAGCCATGTTCACCCTGTTCATGTCCACTGGCCAGTTCAGTCGTCATCCCAGCACACAGAGAGAGGCATAGTGGTGTGGGAGGCCTGTTTAATATGGAGGCTCAATCTTGGGTGGGATGGGGAGAGCCCAGGAGCTGGGCACACAGCACACAGACAAGTAATATGGGTCACAGGACCACAGCCGGCCCCAGGAAGGATGCTGGGCAGTGAGGAATGGCCCAGGCAAGCAGACCCGCTGGGAGGACTGAAGACCAACCCCTGAGAAGGAGTCTAGGCTGGTTAGTATGTGCCTGTGCCTGAGTCCAGCCCAGGGAGGCAGAGGGAGGGCCTGGCTGGAGGGTCCCAGAGCCTAGGGGCTGGCATCACTGGGGGCCTCCCCAAGCTGCTGCTGGAACTCCAGGCGTGTCTGCCGGTTGGACTCCAGCAGCTCCTGGAGGCGGGCATGGAGGTGGTCATTCTTCTCCTCCAGGTGGTCCAGACAGGAGTTGATCTGGTCCAACATCGAGTTGATGGCAGCATACTCTGGGAGGAGAGGGAAAGACAGAGTCAGGGTCCCGTGTCTCCTCAGGGCTCACAGACACACATACATCCCGATGTAGGGTTAGAGCAGTCCCAGGGCAGCCGGTCAGTGTCCTGCCAGGGAGGTCCTGTTGGTGTCAAGTCTACTCTGCATCTCCTTCAGCAGCTGTTAGAGGTCAGTTCCCCCCAAGTTGGGCAATCAAGGCCTCTGTCCTAAGCAGACCCTAATCTTGCCCTTCTGTGGCTCTCTGCCTTCAGAGCCTCTCCCAGGCTCCGGTGCAGACTCTGCCCCATCCCTTCTCTAGGCCCATCTCCGAGTGCTTTCTTCTCCTCTCGCACCTGCCTTGCCTTCCAGGAAGCTCTCAGTGTTCTACTTGCTCTGTCTGGAAGGCATCAGGTCCCCCTGTCTTTCTTCCCTCCTCTTCTATGTGATTCCCACTGGTCCTTCTAATCTCAGCACAGATGTCACCAGGGGAGCCCCGCCAGTGCCCCCAGATAGATCAAGGTGTCTCCCTGATGCTCTTTCCTCTCCACAGCCCTCCCTTCAGGAATGACAGCTGTGAGTCTTCCCACTTTACTATAAAATTCTGAGTTGAATGGTCTTGTGTTCTCTGATGTCTCCTCAATGACACAAAATAAGCCCTTATGGAATGAATGAATGAATGAATGAATGAATGGATGGATGGATGGAGCTCTGACTTTCCAGCCCCTGCCTTTGCTTTGCTCTATCTACCATCTAGAATTCGTCCATCATAACAATCCTTCAAGGACCAGCTCAGAACGCCTCCTCCAAGAAGTCTTCCCTGATCTCTCCCCTCTACAGCTACTCTTGACCTCCCTCTTGGCAACACAATGTCCCTTAGGACCCAAGATCTGGGCCTGTGCCCACTGCGGGACCCAGTTCTGAGCCAGCCCATGACTCAGATACACTAGGCTGCCAGCATGGGACCAAAGGGGAAGTGACTGGTGACAGAAAAAGCCAGGGCCTGGGAAGGGTATTAAGGATGTGAGTGCAAATGTGCCTGACTTTGGGGCAAGGACACCCATCACCCAAAAAGGGCACCCTTCACAGGGGACAGCGTCCCAGGAAGTCTGTCCCATCATGATAGATGGGGAAACTGAGGCCTAAGGAGGCAGGAACCAGCACAGCTTCCTATATGTAGTTGGTGACAGCTCTGACCTGGGGATCTCAGACCCTTGGAATTGAGTCCCAAATCTATCCCAGCAAGTGACTGCAGCTCCTTCTAGAAGGAGGGAAAGGCTTGAGTGTTTCAATATACCAAGAGGAGCTCAGTTCAGGTCTGGCCATAGCAAGTACTTGATAGATGGTCATGATCAGTATTTCCCATTCTGTTGTCACTCTGGGAGAGAGACTTGGGGAGGCATTGTCTCTAGGCCAGGCTTTATCTGTGCCAAGGGTACCTCCTAGTTCCAAGCCTGGGACACCCTCCTCCCACAATCCTGTGAACCAATGTCCACTCAGTGCAACATTCATCCTTGGAGCCTCTTCTTGATTCTCCCACCATGACTGCCAGAAGTCACTGCACACACCTTGATCACTGTTCACCAGGATTGCCCACCGCAAACTTACTGGCCTACCACTTGCTCCTGTGGTGGCTAACCTTTATGAAGAGCAGACCCCAGGTGATGAAATGTTCTATAGCTGTTGTAGCAATGTATGCACTCACTGTGTGTGCACTGTGACCATAGTAAGAGAGCTGGCTGTCCAGTGTAAATGGGCAAATTGTATAGTGTTAATTATAACTCAATAAAGCTGTAACAATCCCAAAATAAAAAGCACCCCCCCAATCATTACGCTACACTGTCCTGCCCTTTACAGTAATGTACCCAGCATTTGCTACACTAAAGAGAATACGGACAGCATTCACTGACAGAATGAACCAGTGCATGCTGGATCCTGTTAAACATTTTCCATTCAGTTTTCCCCTTTTTTTTTTCCTGACACATCTCAATGCAGGAGACACTACGTGAGCCCTATATTACAGATAGGAAAACTGAGATTCCAGAAGGTGAAGGTGGAGTCTTTGGTTGACGTTCTCCTGCCCTCCCGCAGTGCTGGGCACTCAACAAGCTTCTGTAAG
The DNA here is from genome assembly GCF_020740685.1 of Jaculus jaculus. NCBI lineage: Eukaryota > Metazoa > Chordata > Mammalia > Rodentia > Dipodidae > Jaculus > Jaculus jaculus. Next base: position 124,983,037 of record NC_059102.1, read on the forward strand.
CAGGTCACACTAGCAAGGCCAGGTGGCTGGGGTGCTGACTCAGCAGAGCTGGGGTGCCCACCCGGTCATCCCCTTTCCTGCTAAGCTAAGTCAGCCAACCTGGGCTCCGCACCCCACCTCAGGCGAAGAAAGTGGCTGGAGCAAATCCGACCCGGACAAGGAGGCTCTAAGGCTGCCTCAGTTTCCCCATACGTAAACGGGGCTGGTTATCCACAGTTTCTCCAATGCTGCGGTTTTCAGGGATCCGTTCGCCGGTGCCCATCCTGTATCTCCGGGACGGCTGTGGGGCAACTCCGGATCCACCCAAGAGAGGGTTAGGGAGGGCTCTACGGTCCCTTCCAAGTCCCCCATCCGGCCTCGATTCCCCTTCCCAGGAGGGTACCCAAGAAAAGCAAAGGTCGCCTCAGCAGCCGCCCCCCTTCCCAGGTCACCTGCTTCTCCAAAGCCATCATCCTCGCCTTCCGCGCTCGCCTCCACCGGCATGCCCAGGTCCCCGTTGGGGCCTGACATTGCAGGCTCGGGCGCCACCGGGACCACGACACGACAGAACTCCACGACCGTCGCGCCGAAAGCCGGCGGTGGGCGGAAAGTGCCAGCCGCTGATTGACAGCCGGGCCGGAAGCGTGGGACGCAGGCGCGCGTCGCCGCCTGGCAGCCGGGCCCCGCCCCCGAGGCCGGGCAGCAGGCCAGAGCTCCGCCCCCAGGCTTAGCCCCGCCCCGCCCCTGACTGGCCCCTCCCCGGCCCCTCGCAGTCTCCGCCCTCACCTCCCGCTCTCGCCCGCACCTGCCTCACCGTTTCGCTCCACCAGTTGCCTCCCGGCCCCTTTCCAAGGCCCAGGGTCAGCCTGCCCGCAGCGGAGGCCTGGCCAGCGACAGCCTGGGATCCCCACCAGGCCTCATCCTGCTGCTTCCGCCTCTCCGCATGGTCAGAATCAGATAAGCACTTTCCAAAGCCTTCTATGGTTTCAGGAAGTTTCAGTTCACAGCAACCCCTTCCTTCTTCCCCGAGTCTCCCAGGATCTGCATCCTTATACTAGCCTGGGCCTCCCTGGTCTTTCGTGCTCTTTTAGGGCACTCAAGGGCTAGGGTTCCAATATACCCAGAACTCAGTCCAGGCCTGGCCACAGCGAGCTCTTAATAGACGGTCATGATCAACATTCCCCATTCTGTGTCTGGCTGGGGGACAGTGTCTCCAGGCCAGGCTTTATCTGTGCCAAGGGTACTTCCTAGTTCCAAGCCTTTCCTTTTGTCTGGGACACCCTTCTCTCCAATTTGCCAATATCCACTCAATGTGACGTTCTGGGGCAGATCTCCATGGCACACCCTGTAAGTAAGTATCTGGCCACTATTCTCCAGCGTCACCCAGTGCAAACCTATTGATTGGCCCACCACTTGCCTCTGTGGTGGGCTACTGTGGGTGGGAATCATGGGACTCCAGCACTGGGCAGCAGACACAGGGCCAGTCTATTTCACCCAGGACACCTCAAACAGCATGGGGGGAAGGAGTGTGACGTCCCTCTCAAGTGTCTCTAGGGCTGTGTCATGTTCTCAGTAAGGGAAAGGTTTGCTGCCCTCTCCTGTGGGTGCTGCCTGGCCCCGTGGAGAGCTGTGTGCCCCATGAGTGCTGCGTGTGGCTGTCCACTATAGACACCTTTGTGATGAGGTCACCCAGCTGCTGTCATCCCCCTGCATAGGAAAAGGACACCTGCACAAAGTCACCAAGCCAGCACGAATCTCCTGGACTGGACCCAAAGGCGTGGTCCTTGCTCCAACTGAAGGTCACACCAGTGACCCAGAGACAGCCAGTTACTGGGATTCCTGTAACTGTTACAGCCAGGAGACTTCATGGCAACAGCAGCCTGGTCCAGGTCTCACACTGGATATTCCAGAGTGCAGGCTGTTCTCAACACAGGCCCGGAAGATGATAGTGGATAGACCCTCCTCCTAGACCCTAAAACCACCCCCATTGCTTCACTGGGGGAAAGTAGACGTGAGGTGGAACCCACAGTTTGCTGAAAGCACCACAGCTGAATAGCACTTCGGCAGCCTCCCCTCTCCCCCCCCCCCCCGTGCAGGTTAAGTAGTGATAGGGACCGTTGAATCAATGCCCAAGCAAAGTCTCACCCAGATCAGCTGACTCTCCTTGCCTGTAAATCAGCATTACAGCAGAGGAAAGTGAGGAAGGCAGCTTTAGAAGTTGGAAAGGAGGGCTGGAGAGATGGCTTAGCAGTTAAGGCACTTGCCTGTGAAGCCAAAGGACCTCGGTTTGATTCCCCAGGTCCCATGTAAGCCAGATGCACAAGGTGGCACATGCATCTGGAGTTCGTTTGCAGTGGCTGGGAACCCTGTCACACGCATATTCTCTCTCTCTCCTTTCCCTTTCTCAAATAAATAAATTTAAAAAAATAAAAAATTTTTAAAAGGTTGGAAAGGACAGGAAAGTGGATTTTCCTCCAGAGCCCTGGAAGGAGCACCATCTGTAGACACTGTGAAGCTTTGACTGTAAACTTTGGCCTCTAGAACCAAAGGAGAATAGGTGCATGTGAGTGGTAACTTGTTACAGTGGAAGTAGGAAACTCATACCTCCAACAAGACAGGAAGGAACACAAAATTTGTGTTCTGAGACTCTGATCCTTAGAGGCCCAACAGGAGCAGAGGACTATGGGAAGATAGATTCTTACTATGTAGCCTAGTACGGGAAGCTAGCTGCCTTGCATAGGCCACCATAAGAATCTATATCAGGGTCTGGATATTTGAAACATTCTATATCTGCTGCCCAAAGTGGAGCCCAGGGGCTAGGCTTTTGGGATGCAGGCCCTGTGTTCTTAGCCAGCCAATGGTGTTTTGGCCAGCAGCCCTCAGATGCCCCTCTCAGCCAGGAACCCCTCTTTACTGCCATCCCTGAAGTCTAGAGTCTAGCCCAGACTTTGACATCATCTGGTAAGCCAGGTCTCAGCTCACAGGCCATGGCTGGACTGTCACTGCTCAGGCATCGCCTCTCCAGTCAGGGTGAAGGGAAAAGCGTCTGTGTGTGTGAGGTGGGAAGGCTGGGTCCTGTGGAACTGCACACACTCTGGCCACTGGTCTTTCAAGAGAAGAGGTGGGAGGAAGTCCCTGTGTGGGAAAGGCCACAGCTATGGCCAAGCAGGGGGCTGAGGTTTGTCAGGCCAGACACAGGCCCAACCTTTCTCTGCCTCTCTGTACCCTCCTACCCTGGCCACAGACAGCCAGCAATTATAGAGTCCTGGTGAGTTGAGGTGTACCCCATCCTAGGCCCCTCCAACTCCCTAGTCCTGAAGTGACCGCTGAGTGTGAGCCTGACCTGTGAGCTAACCAGGGCTTCCGTGGGAACAGGCACCCCTCACAGGCAAGGGCACAAGGGAACTCCCACTGCTCTAGAGCTGAGCCTAGGATTAGGTTAGGAGTGTCCAGCCTGGACAGCAGGGAGTGCAACATTGTCTCCTGAGGAGGGACTCGGGGCAGCTGATGGTTAGGAGGCTGGGAGCTGAGAGCAGGCTGGGCTTCTGGAGCCTTCTCCCTGTGCCTTCTCTGATTAGAGACCATAGGCCCAGAGAGTGATGTGCATGCGAGCCCACCCTTTGCTCTTCCTCTCCCCGGGCCCTGGGGTCAAGGAGCACAGACTCAAGGACCTGGTGTGTGTGTTTATTTAGCAGACAAGAGGGTTCCATAAGCGAGGCAGCTTGGGTCCAGGGGATGGCAGCACCACCTCATAGGAAGGATCTTCCAGCTCTTACTGGCATCGTTGCTGGTGGGGGCAGTCAAGTGGCTCCCTAGGCAGAGGCAACAGGCAAAATAAAGGAGGAGAGACAGGAAGCATCTGAGAGAAGACAGCAGGGTAAAGACATCACAGTTTGGGGGAGAAGGGAAGGCAAGGGTGAGATCTCTAACCCACTGGGCCCTGGCCTCCCATCAGCTCCTGCCTGGTTCAGCCAGACTCACCCTTTGTTCTGTTCACTCATCGATGCATTGATCTGTAAGAGAGAAAGATCATCAAAACAGGACCGGGGGCAGAGAGATGGCTCAGTGGTTAAGCCTGTGAAGCCTAAGGACCCAGGTTCGATTCCCCAGATCCCAAATGAGCCAGCTGCACAAGATGGTGCATTCATCTGGGGTTCATTTGCAGTGGCTAGGGGCCCTGGCATGCCCATTCTCTCAATCATAAATAAATAAAAATAAAATATTAAAAAAATAAAACAGGGCTGGAGCGTTGGCTTAGCGGTTAAAGCATTTGACTGCAAAGCCAAAGGAGCCTGGTTCGATGCCCTGGCACACCCATTCTCTCTCCCTCTTTCTCCCTTTCAAATAAATAAATAATAAAAAATTAAAAAACAAAACAAAACAGGACAGGGGCATGTGTGAGATCTCTTACCACCAGGACCTCTGCTCTGCCCTTGGGCTGCCTTGGGCTGAGCTGCAGAAGACCTGGGGCCTCTGCCAGGGCTGGAGCTGCAGACGGGCCCAAGTGGGGCAGAAAGGCCCAGGCGGGTTTCCCTGGGAGGTGAAGACCCCATAGTTTCTCATGCTTCCTGCCTTTCTACCCACTGAGCCCTGGGGGTTGCTCAGCTGGTGGTCCTGAATGGCCTAACTTCCCCTCCCTAGGCCACTAAAAAGCAAGGGACAGGCCCAGGATGGCAAAGCTCAAAGTGTAAAAAGGAAGCCTGGCGTGGTGGCGCATGCCTTTAATCCCAGCACTCGGGAGGCAGAGGTAGGAGGATCGCAGTGAGTTTGAGGCCACCCTGAGACGACAGAGTTAATTCCAGGTCAACCTGGACCACAGTGAGACCTTACCTCAACCCCCCCCCAAAAAAAAGTGTAGAAAGGAAGTAGTCCAAGACAATGGGGTCTAGGAATGTGGGAGGAGGTGGCTAGGGTAACTCGGATGTGGGCCTAAAATCCTCATATGGGAAAGCCCTTTTCCCTGATGGGACAGTGCTAGGCCTAGGAAGTTCCCACATTGCTGTCCCCTCTCCCCATCTGGGTCTTACCGATGGGTTCAGAGAAGATGATATGGTCATCTGTGAGGCCCAGAGACTTGGCGAAACGGACGAAACGCTCCTTCAGTTCACGAGGAAGTTCCTTGGTTCTCCCTGTGGCCAAGATGGTCAGTCAATGGCCACAGGAAGACAGTCCGTAGCTCTTGTTGAGCAGGTGAACAAGGCCTCAGATCCCTTTCCCGTGGAGGGTCTCCCTGAAGGAGCTGGAGAAGTCCGTGGGGTCCCACCCACCCAGCGTGACCGGGATCCGAATCTCCGAGGAGTAGGGCAAGGACTCACCATACAGAGTGGTCTTGAAGTACTCCTTGTTTCCAGAAGTCTTCTTGAAGAACACTATGGCAAACTGGTTGTAGTTAGTAGCTGCCACTTTGACAGTATAGTGCTGGACTTGAGGGTAACCTGCAGGCATGAAGGGCATGGAGTCAGCCCTGTCTCCTTTCTCTTCAACCAGAACATCATCTGGGGATGGACAGTGAGGTTTGTTCCCCAACCCCAGGGCCACCCCGCCCACCCCCGCCACTTCACTCAGGACTCACTGTGAATGTTGCCCAGGCTGAACTGGCCAGAGCTGGAACTTGGGACAAAAGTCCGGATCCAGTGGTCACAATGCTGGTCCCTGTGTGAAAGATGAAGATGAGGAGGGTAGGCTGGAAGAGGATTCTGATTGCCCCCACCCCACGTCATTGTCCAGCTTAACCCTTGACAGCCAGCCTCCCACCATGGCAGAACCCCCCTCCCCCAGTTTAGATGGGTCGGGGCTTCCCCCTCCGAGTCTGACCCTGGCTGTCCCTGTCTGGTAACTATAGGGGCCACCTGACCCTGCTCAGAAGCCCCTGTTGCATCTACTATCCCTCCTCCCACTGCCTCCGGGTGGCCTTCCCCATACCCAGTCCCGCTCCCTGCTCCCCCTCTTTCAGCACACTGGCAAATAACTCTAAGCTGCCAGCCTGCTCTGAGCCAAGGACTCTCCTAGCTCTTGGGCCAAATGTGGCTTCTCTTGAGTTCCGCCCTACCCCCTGGGACCCCAGACTGAGCTCCCCCAAACTGCCTTTCTCCTTAGATGCCAAAATCCCAGTCCACCCCTTCATGATCACTGAAGGAGGGGAGCCCAAGTCTCCAGGTCCTAACTTCCCTGCTGCCATCCCCCCCCCACACCCTGCGAATGGCAGACCTTGCCTTCTCGGTTCTTGCTATCTCCTGGTGTTTCCTCACTGTTTCTCTCTGGCAAACTTGAGTCTATATTCTTGTCCTTGTAGCAGCCCCTGCCCCAGACACCGTTAGTGGCCACACCAATGGCTTGTTGCCTCCTAAAGGCATGGATGTCTGATCCAGAGCCTACCAGCTGTGGCCGTGCACACCCCAGCCTCCTGAGACATGATGGCTTCTTTAAACTCACTTCCCTGGAATCCCTGGATGGAGGCTATAGGTAGGGTCAAGACCTCACTCAGTGTCCCTCCTCCTACCCTTAAACACCTCTCTCTCTCTCTTAATATTTTATTTTTATTTTATTATTCATTTGACAGAAAGAGGCAAACAGAGGGGGAGAGTGGGGAGAGAGAGAGAATGGGTGCGCCAGGGCCTCCAGCCACTTCAAACAAACCCCAGATGCAAGTGCCACCTTGTGCATCTGGCTCATGTGGATCCGAGGGAATCGAACCTTGAGTCCTTTGGCTTTGCAGACCCACACCTTGACCACTAAGCCATCTCTCCAGCCCTTTCTCTCTCTTTTATCTATCTATCTATCTATCATCTATCTATCTATCTATCTATCTATCTATTTTTGCTTTTCGAAGTAGGGTCACGCTCTAGCTCAGGCTGGCCTGGAATTTACCATGGAGTCTCAGGGTGGCCTCAAACTCATGGTGCTCCTCTTACCACTGCCTCCTGAGTGCTGGGATTAAAGGCGTGCACCACCGGCTCATCTTTTATATTTTGATTTATTTATTTGCAAGAAGAGAGAGTGTGTGGCATGACAGGAAATCTCACCACCTCAAACAAACTCCAGATGCATTGGGGAATCAAATCTGGGGCCAGCAGGCTTTACAAGGAATTTTTCACTGTTGAGCCATCTCCCCAGTGCCTCCCTCTTGTTTTCTTTTCTTTTTTTTTGGGGGGGGGGTTTCAAGGTAGGGTCTCACTCTAGCCCAGGCTGACCTGGAATCCACTATGTAGTCTCAGGGTGGTCTTGAACTCACAATGATCCCCTTAACCTCTGCCTCCCAAGTGCTGGGATTAAAGGCGTGCACCACCATGCCTGGCTCCCACTACTGTCTTTTTATCTATGCTGGAGCCATATTTTGATAAAGGGAAGGAAGGCAAGGAAGAAGAAAGCAATAAATGGGTCCAATGCCAAGCCAAGAAAAGAGTAACAGTGTCCCTCAGCTTCTGTCATCCCTTGGCTGTTATACTGGGCTGGCTCTCAGACCCCTGGGCGGTGATGACACACGTACCTGAGTAAGGTGGAGGTGACATTGTAGCTGTGGTCTTTTTTCAGCTCGTAGATGGTGCTGTACATCTTAAAGCGGCCTTGTTCTTCCTTCTGAACTGCGTTGCCTGCCAAGCCCACAACGTACCACTTGCCCTGGAACTGCAAGGGGCTGATGACAGGCAGAGCCCAGCAATGGCCTCCTTGGGCTGCCTCTCCTGCACGGTTCCTGATGGCACCTCTAGGTAGCCTGGCCAGCAACTAGGAATCCCTCCCACTAAACAGCAGGGCCCCAGGCTGAGTGTGCCCAGAAACACTGGCAGGAACCAGGTGCCTCCAGAGCTGGGAGTCCTGACTGGAGTTAGCACTGAGTTGGCAGGATGGGGTGGCCCTGGGCAAGAGGCCTTCCAGATCCTTCTTTGCCTCATCTGTGCAGAGAGAATGAAGGTGTTCTCACCTTTCATGAAGAATGGGGACTATGGGAGAGCAGGTGTAAACTGGGAAGGTCTGTTCGGGTGACTCTGAGATAGGAAGGGAATTGGGGGGGGGGGAATAGGGTGAGGCTGTCATCAGGGATCCAGGCTAGGGTGAACTGAAACTTAGACCATGGACTCCTTGAATCCTGCTCATTCCAGCCAATGCTGCCTCTGAAACTGTGGGCCTCTGCACCCCGTTTCTCCCTGGATCCTCCCTGCAGCTTCCCTTCCAGACTCCTTACCTGGTCAAAGTTGAAGTTAGGCTGCAGGGGAACCCTGAGCAGAGATGGGGCAGGGATCAGGTTGGGAGCAGACCCCTGCGCTTGAGTCTGCAGGGCCCCGAGTAGGGTTAGAGCCAGCCACAGGATGCCCAGGGTCATGCTTTTAGCAGCTTCTCAGCCTGGTGGGTGCTGCAGGAGGAGAAGGAGGGAGTAAGGAATCCTGCCTGGGGGGACTATTTATGGGTCACTCCCTACCAGTCTGCCTATTGGGGGGGCGGCGGGCAGGATCCATTCTTTGCCAAGTCCAGGAAGTGTGAGGCAATTGCCAGCAAGTCCTGCTGAAATACTTGGCAAGATTTCTGTCTCTTTCTCTCCCTGATCAGGATTGTGCAAGGCGGAGAGACAGGAAGGGCTTCAGGAGAGGGGACCGGGAGGGACATTCCCAGAGCTCTGCTATCAGGCAGACAAGGGCACTCTCTGTGCCTTTTGTCTGGTTGGCTCTGTCTGTGGGTCAGCAGCTCATATTTGGACAGACTGTCCCCTCTGAGCCCAGGGTGTAGCATGTGTGGGGAGGGCCCCTCCCTGGACCCACACCTGCTGAAAACCAAGAATGCTCTGCGCCCCCAAAAGAATGTTCTGCTTCCTGGTTCCTGGAAGAGTCTGGCCAGGATGGGGCAGCTGAAAGTGAATGCTCTAGACAGGGAAGGATGGGACATCTGCTCTGAGCCCAGACCTGACCCTGGCACAGGGTGAAGTGCCCAAGAGGCTGGCCTGGGAATGCCCCACTCACCAAGCCCCTCCACTTTCCAATGACCCCACTCTCGTTTTCAGGAGCAGATCACACAGCAGTGGAACATCCAGAAACACCCCCCTTTCTATAGCTGCTTTCAAAGCCAAGGGCTGTTGCGGCTGAAGCCTTGGCTCTCCACGGGGTCCTGGTACGTGGACTTTGTGGGGGAAGCCCGTGCCCTGGGACAGGTGGGCTCCCTTCTGCGGTCTGTACTCCAGTGCTCTGGCCCAGAGGGAATGTAAGGATTTGGCCTTGTAGAAAAGTCTCTGAGACCATCTCTCCTTCTTTGGCCATAGCCTTGGGCCTCGAAGCCCAGTGACTCAAGCCTGGGGGTCCCACAAACTGTCCCTGAGATGCTGACCCCAGCCTCATCCCCAAGGGAAACTGTTTCCTTACTGGGAGCCTAGCTAGCATATCTGGGAGGCTGTGATGGAGCCCAGGTCCTGTATGGTGTCCCCAGAGAGGGCTCACCTAGGAGAGCTGCATCTGCCCTGGACACCTGACCTGAAGCTGCACTGAGGGTCCCTTGGGCATTACACAGGACTAAAAGGGCTCATTGGGGCTGGAGAGATTATTCAGTGGTTAAAGATACTTGTTTGCAAAGCCTGATAGCCTGGGTTTAGTTCCTCAGTACCCAGATGCACAAGGTGGTGCATGCATCTGGAGTTCATTTGAGTGGCAAAAGGCCCTGGTGCTCACATTCTCTCTCTCTTTGCAAATAAATGATAAATATTTAAAATATAAATAAGATAAAAGCATAAAAATGAGCCAGCCAGGCATGGTGGCACACATCTTTAATACCAGCACTGGGAGGCAGAGGTACGAGGATCACCAAGAGTTTGAGGCCAACCTGAGACTATATAGTAAATTCCAGGTTAGCCTGGGCTACAGCAAGACCCTACCTCGAAAAACAAACAAACAAACAAAACAAAAAAAGTAATAAAATGGGCTGGAGAGATGGCTTAGCGGTTAAGCGCTTGCCTGTGAAGCCTAAGGACCCCGGTTCAAGGCTGAATTTCCCAGGACCCACATTAGCACGAGGAGGTGTATGCATCTGGAGTTCGTTTGCAGTGGCTGGAAGCCCTGGTGCGCCCATTCTCTCTCTCTCTCTCTATCTCTGCCTCTTTCACTCTCGATCTCTCTCATATAAATAAATAAATAAACAAACAAAAAAATTTTTAAAAAAGTAATAAAATAATAAGAGGGGGTGGGGAGGTTGTCCAGTGGTCAAGGTGCTTGCCTGAAAGCCTAACAACCCAGGTTTGAATCCTCCGTACCCACATAATAAAGCCAGATGCACAAGGTGGAGCATGCATCTGGAGTTTGTTTGCAATGGCAAAAAGACCCTAGTGTGCCCATTCTCTTGTTCTCTCTGCTTGAAAACAACTAAATAAAAATATTTTAAGCCTACAGAGATGGCTTAGCGGTTAAGGCGCTTACTTGCAAAGCCAAAGGACCCAGGTTCGATTCCGCAGAACCCATGTAAACCAGATGCACAAGGTGATGCATGTGTCTGGAATTTGTTTGCAGTGGCTAGAAGCCCTGGAACACCCATCCTCTCTCTTTCTCTCCCTCTGTCTGTCTGACTTTCTCTCTCTCAAATAAATAAATAAAAATATTTTAACTTAAAAAATAATTAAATAAAGCCAGACATGGTGGTGCACGCTTTTAATCCCAGCACCCAGGAGGCAGAGGTAGGAGGATCGCCATGAGTTTGAGGCCACCCTGAGACTACACAGTGGATTCCAGGTCTGCCTGAGCTAGAATGAGACCCTACCTCAAAAAAAAAAAAAAAAAAAAAATCAAAGTAGAAGAGCTCATTAAGCCGGGCCCTGGGGAGGTGGGCTGGTGGGTTGGGCACAACCACAGCCACCCGTGCTCTGTCCTCTCAGTACCCTTTTGGATGATGAAAGGGCAGGAAGTGAAGCTGAGTCAAGCTGTGGGGACAATGTGGCCATCAGAGCTTGCCCTTCTGGAGGTACCACTATCCCCACCCATCCCCGTACCCCCTCTTGTCCCTGTTCTCTTGGCTGTCCCACCCCTAGGGGCTCCACCCTGTTACTTTCTGTGACCTTAAAAGATATTCTTGCAGGGTTATGGTGGTGCATGCCTTTAATCCTAGCACTGAGGCAGAGGTAGGAGGATCGCTGTGAGTTCGAGGCCAGCCTGAGACTCCATAGTGAATTCCAGGTCAGCCTGGGCCAGAGTGAGACCTTACCTCGAGAAAACAAAAACAAAAGAAAAGGAAAAGAGAGAGAAGAAGAAGGAGGAGGAGTGGGAGGAGGAGGGGAAGAAAAAGGAGGAGGAGGAGGAGAAGGAGAAGGAGAAGAAGAACAAGAGGAAGAAGAAGAAGAAGGAGGAGGAAGAGGAGGAGGAGGAGAAGGAGGAGGAGGAGGAGGAGGAGGAGGAGGAGGAGGAGGAGGAGAAGAAGAAGAAGAAGAAGAAGAAGAAGAAGAAGAGAAGAAGAAGAAGAAGAAGAAGGGCTTTTCCATTTATTAAAGCATTTCAGTTCAAGAGGTAGCCTGCAGTCTTTGGTGACAGTTGGATGTTGAGAGATAAAGAGGCAGAGAGAGGAGAGAGGAAGGGTTGGGGAGTGGGCATGCCAGGGCATCCAGCCACTGCAAACAAACTCCAGATACATGCACCATCTTGTACATCTGGCTTATGTGGGCCTTGGGGAATCAAACCTGGGTCCTTTGGCTTTGCATGCAAGTGCCTTAATTGCTAAGCTCTCTCTTCAGCCCTAAAAATAAAAGTATGTTTAAAATTACATTGCAGGGGGTTGGAGGGATGGCTTAGCAATTAAGGCACTCACCTGTGAAGCCTAAGGATACAGGTTCGATTCTCCAGGTCCCACATAAGCCAGATGCACATGATGGCATGTGCAACTGGAGTTCATTTGCAGTGGCTGGAGGCATGGTGTGCCCATCCTCTCTCTCTAATAAATAAATAAATAATAAAAATAAAATATATCTGGGCATGGTGGCACATGCCTTTAATCCCAGCACTAGGGAGGCAGAGGTAGGAGGATTGCTGTGAGTTTGAGGCCACCCTGAGACTCCATAGTGAATTGCAGGTCAGCCTGAGCTAGAGTGAAACCCTACATTGAAAAACCAAAAAAAAAAAAGGAGACTTCTGGTTAAGATGGCAGCGTAGGTACCACGCCAAAGCAGCCTGGGGGGAAAAAAGACCAAAAAAACTCAGCAAAATACACACTTTTACTAAAAAGTGAGGTATATAGGAAATTGAAGTGGCAGCAGAGAAGTAGAAGAGATCCAGAGCATCCAGAGCCTGCACAGGCGGGAAAAGCGGCTCCAGCAGCTCCGCCAACCGCAGCAGTGGCGGCGCGCCAGAAAGCCGCCAGGCTGGGTTCAAGCTGCAGGAAAAGCCAGGTGCAGGAGCTTCCACTCACACCGTGCTCTCTGCAACTCAGGGAATGTGAGGGGAGAGCGGCAGCGAGCAGCGGAGGAGCAGACCACGAGGTAGAAGATCATGTGGAACAGTGAGACAACCAGAGCAGCCGCGGCTCCCTCCCCTCCCCCACCGCCTGAGCCCAGCTCCAGCGAACAGAGCAGCGTCCCGGGACCTGGCCACGCCAACTTGGGCCAACAGCAGGACCCAAGCAGGAGTAGAGTTCAGCAGCAACATCAGTGGCTCTAGCATCGGTAACAGCGGCCCCAGCAGCAGCGGACCCAATAGTGGCAGCAGCAGCAGAACCCGCAGCAGCAGCTTCAGTGGTAGCAGCAGCAGTGGACAAAACAGCAGCAGCTTCAGCAGCAGTGGTGGCTCCAGAAGTGGCAGCTACAGCAGCAGCAGAGGCAGCAGCAGCGGTGGGCCCAGCAGCAGCAGCTTCAGCTGCTGACAGACCCAGCAGAGGCAGCTTTAGCAGCAGCAGTTCCAGCAGCAGGGGTGCTGATCTGCAGGGCCACAGTTGCCAGGCTCGGTTTGCCCTGCAGGAAAAGCCAGCGCGCAGCTCCAGAAATCAGAACAGCAGCCTGACGACCCAGGCAGCAACTTGACTGAGACCAAAATCATCCAAGGTAACTGGGATTGCACCAGGGAAGGGTCTCACTTGGTCGCAAGCTGACTTGGATCCCTCAACAGACCAGAAATCTTAACCTCTATGTTGATAGAGGATCTGGTTGTTATAATAACTACTCTGGCATACATACTTGGGGCTGTTTTTGATTGAATGTGTACAGTGTTTAGTTAACTTTTAGAATCTACCTGTATTTTATTCCACTCAGCCTACTTGAATACCCCCATAGCAGGGAAACTCAACCCCTAGGAGCACCTTTGTAGATACTCTCAGATTCTTAAGAGCCACATCTAACGCCTAAAGCTCCTACCCTGAAAATATATAACATCAAATCAATTGATACAGTTAAGAATACCCAGCTAGCTAGAAAATCCAAGCATTAACTTAATCCAAGATGCAAAAATATATACATTATAACACAAGAAACACTAAAAAGCAAGACGATATAAATCCACCTAAAAGTATTAATGCATCAGAAATGACCTCCAGTGAGAACGAGTTAGAGGAAATGCCTGAGAAAGATTTCAAAAGAATGATTGTAAATATGTTCAAAGAAGTCAGAGAACAAATCAAAGGAGTCAAAGAGGAACTTAAAGAGGAAATCAAAGAAGATGCAGGACACCAATTTCATGAAATAAAGAAGGCAATGCAAGACATAAATAAGAAAATAGAAATAATAAAGAAAAACCAGTCAGAATTACTAGCAATGAAGAACACAGTTAATGAAATAAAAAACTCTGTAGAAAATCTCACCAGTAGAATGGATGAAGGAGAAGACAGAATATCTAAGCTAGAAGACCAGGTGGCAGATCTAATACAGTCCAACAAAGAAAAAGACAAACTTATAGAAAAGCATGAGTGGGAATTTCAAGATATTCGGGACACTATGAAAAGATCAAATATAAGAATTCAGGGCATAGTAGAAGGAGAAGAATTCCACTCCAAAGGCATAGTAGGCATCTTCAACAAAATCATAGAAGAAAATTTCCCCCAAATTGGGAAAGAGGTGCCAATGCAGATACAGGAAGCCTTTAGAACCCCAGCCAGACAAAACCTGGAAAGAACCTCTCCTCGCCATATTATAATCAAACTTCCAAACACACAAACTAAAGAAAAAATATGAAAGCAGTTAGAGAGAAAAATCAAGTTACCTACAAAAGCAAGCCCATCAGGATTACAGCAGATTATTCAACACAAATTTTTAAAGCCAGAAGGGCTTGGAGTGATATATTCCAAGTTCTGAAAGATAACAGCTGTCAACCAAGGTTACTTTATCCTGCAAAGTTATCCATTCAAATAGACGGAGAAATAAGGACATTCCATGACAAAAGCAGGTTAAAAGAGTATTTGAAGACAAAACCAGCTCTACAGAATATACTTGATACAATCCTCCATGCTGAAGAAAAGGAAAAGCACACATATAAGGAACCTAGAAAAAACAAGCAATACTCAAATACTAGTTAACACAAGAGAGCACAGGTAGAACCAGAACCACAAAAAAAAAAAAAAGGCAAACATAAATACACACCTTTCAATAATATCTCTTAATATCAACGGCCTCAATGCCCCAACGAAAAGACATAGGTTTGCAGACTGGGTTAAAAAGCAGGATCCTACAATTTGTTGTCTCCAAGAAACTCACCTTTCTACAAAGGATAGACATTATCTGAGGGTGAAAGGTTGGAAGATGGTGTTTCAAGTAAATGCGCCTAGAAAACAAGCAGGGGTTGCTATCCTAATATCTGACAAGGTAGACTTTAGCCCAACCTTAGTCAAGAAAGATAAGGAAGGTCACTTTATATTGATTAAGGGCACACTCCAACAGGAGGACATTACAATCCTAAACATATATGCACCTAACATGGGGGCTCCCAAATTAATCAAACAAACACTATTAGAACTAAGGTCACAGATAACACCAAACACAGTGGTGCTAGGTGACTTTAACACCCCACTCTCATCAATTGACAGGTCATCCCAGGAAAAAATAAACAGAGAGGTATCTGGACTAAATGAGGTCATAGAAGGAATGGACCTAACAGATATATACAGGACATTTCATCCAAAGGCTGCAGAATATACATTCTTTTCAGCAGCACATGGAACATTCTCTAAAATAGACCATATATTAGGACACAAAGCAAATCTTAACAAATTCAGGAAAATTGAAATAATTCCTTGCATTCTATCTGACCACAATGAAATTAAACTACAAATCAGTAGCAAGAAAGGCTATAGAGCATACACAAAATCATGGAAACTAAACAATACACTACTAAATGATGAATGGGTCAATGAAGAAATCAAGAAGGAAATCAAAAAGTTTATAGAATCAAATGATAATGAGAACACAACATATCAAAATCTCTGGGACACAATGAAGGCAGTTCTAAGAGGTAAATTTATAGCCTTAAGTGCTTATATTAAGAAATTAGAAAGGTTGCAAGTAAACAACCTAATGCTTTGCCTTAAAGCCTTTGAAAAAGAAGAACATGGCAGACCAAAAATCAATAAATGGGAAGAATAATAAAGATTAGGGCAGAAATTAATGAAATAGAAACAAAAAAATAATCCAAAGAATTAATGAAACAAAGAGTTGGTTCTTTGAAAGGATAAACAAGATTGATAAATCCTTAGCAAATCTGACCAAAAGAAAGAAGAGACACAAATTAATAAAATCAGAGATGAAAAAGGTAACATCACAACAGATTCCAGAGAAATTCAAAAAATCATAGGGACATACTATAAAAGCATATACTCCACAAAGTATAAAAATCTGAAAGAAATCGAGGCTTTCCTTGATTTATATGACCTACCTAAATTAAATCAAAATGAGATTAATCACTTAAATAGACCTATAACAAACATGGAGATCTGAACAGTTATCAATAATCTCCCAACTAAAAAAAGCCCAGACCCAGATGGATTCACTGCTGAATTTTACCAGACCTTTAAGGAAGAGCTAACACCATTGCTTCTTAAGCTTTTCCAGGAAATAGAAAAAGAAGGAATTCTACCAATCTCCTTCTATGAGGCCAGCATCACCCTGATACCAAAACCAGGCAAAGATAGAACAAAAAAAAATTACAGACCAATCTCCCTCATGAACATAGATGCAAAAATTCTCAACAAAATATTGGCAAACAGAATACAAGAGTATATCAAAAAGATCATTCACCCTGACCAAGTAGGCTTTATCCCAGAGATGCAGGGATGGTTCAATATATGCAAATCTATAAATGTAATACATTATATAAATGGGTTGAAGGACAAAAATCACATGATCATCTCATTGGACGCAGAGAAAGCATTTGACAAAATCCAACATCCCTTCATGATAAAAGTCCTACAGAGACTGGGAATAGAAGGAACATATCTCAATATAATAAAAGCTATTTATGACAAGCCTACAGCCAACATATTACTAAATGGGGAAAAACTGGAAGCTTTTCCACTAAAATCAGGAACAAGACAAGGGTGTCCACTGTCCCCACTTCTATTTAATATAGTTTTGGAAGTCTTAGCCATAGCAATAAGGCAAGAGACACATATAAAAGGGATACAAATTGAAAAGAAGAAATCAAGTTATCATTATTTGCAGATGACATGATTCTATACATAAAAGACCCTAAAGACTCTAGTTGCAAACTGTTAGAGCTGATCAAAGCCTACAGCCATGTAGCAGGATACAAAATAAATACACAGAAATCAGTAGCCTTCATATATGCTAACAACAAACACACAGAGGATGAAATCAGAGAATCACTCCCATTCACAATTGCATCAAAAATAAATAAATAAATAAATAAATAAATAAATAAATAAATAAATAAATAAAGTACCTTGGAATAAACCTAACCAAGGAAGTAAAGAATCTCTACAATGAGAACTTTAAAACACTCAAGCGAGAATTTGCAGAAGCCACTAGAAAGTGGAGAAACATCCCTGTTCCTGGATTGGAAGAATCAATATTGTGAAAATGGCAATCTTACCAAAAGCAATCTACACATTTAATGCAATCCCTATCGAAATTCCAAAAGCATTCTTCATGGAAATAGAAAAAAACAATCCAAAAATTCATTTGGAATCACAAAAAACCTTGAATATCTAAAATATTACTGAGCAACAAAAATGAGGCTGGTGGTATCACCATACCTGATTTTAACCTATACTACAGAGCCATAGTAACAAAAACAGCATGGTACTGGCACAAAAACAGATATGTTGATCAGTGGAACAGAATAGGGGACCCAGATATAAGCCCAAGTAGCTATAGCCACCTGATATTCGATAAAAATGCCAAAAACACTCGTTGGAGAAAAGACAGCCTCTTTAGCAAATGGTGTTGGGAAAACTGGATGTATATCTGCAGAAGGATGAAAATAGATTCTTCTCTCTCGCCATGCACAAGAATTAAGTCCAAATGGATTAAAGACCTTAACATCAGACCTGAAACTCTGAAACTGCTAGAGGAAAAAGTAGGGGAAGCCCTCCAACATATTGGTCTTGGCAAAGACTTTCTGAATACAACCCCAATTGCTCAGGTAATAAAACCACAGATTAATCACTGGGACCTCATGAAATTACAAAGATTTTGCACTGCAAAGGACACAGTGAAAAAAGCAAAGAGGCAACCTACAGAATGGGAAAAATCTTTGCCAGCTATATATCTGATAGAGGATTAATATCTAGGATATACAAAGAACTCAAAAACTTAAATAATAAGGAATCAAGCCAATCAAAAAATGGGCTATGGAGCTAAATAGAGCATTCTCAAAGGAAGAAATACGAATGGCATATAAGCATCTAAAAAAATGTTCTACATCACTAGTCATCAGGGAAATGCAGATTAAAACTACATTGAGATTCCATCTCACTCCTGTCAGATTGGCTACCATCATGAAAACAAATGATCATAAATGTTGGCGGGGATGTGGAAAAAGAGGAACCCTTCTACACTGCTGGTGGGAATGTAATCTGGTCCAGTCATTGTGTAAATCAGTGTGGAGGTTCCTAAAACAGCTAAAGATTGATCTTCCATGTGACCCAACTATAGCACTCCTAGGCATATATCGGAAGGAATCATCTCATTTCCTTAGAAGTACGTGCTCAACCATGTTTATTGCTGCTCAATTTATAATAGCTGGGAAATGGAACCAACCTAGATGTCCCTCAACTGATGTGTGGATAATGAAGATGTGGCACATTTATACAATGGAGTTCTACTCAGCGGTAAAGAAAAATGAAGTTATGAAATTTGCAGCAAAATGGATGGATGTGGAAAGGATTATACTAAGTGAGGTAACCCAGGCCCAGAAAGCCAAGCGCCACATGTTCTCTCTCATATGTGGATCCTAGCTACAGATGACTGGGCTTCTGCGTGAGAATGAAAATACTTAGTAGCAGAGGCCAGTAAGTTAAAAAGGAGACATAAAGGGTAGAGAAAGGAAGGGAGGAGGGTACTTAATAGGTTGATATTGTATATATGTAAGTACAATGGTTGTAATGGGGAGGTAATATGATGGAGAATGGAATT
This sequence comes from Jaculus jaculus, assembly GCF_020740685.1. NCBI lineage: Eukaryota > Metazoa > Chordata > Mammalia > Rodentia > Dipodidae > Jaculus > Jaculus jaculus. Next base: position 125,001,539 of record NC_059102.1, read on the forward strand.
TCAAAGGAGAAAGTGTAGGAAGGGAGGGAGGGAATTAACATGGGATTTTTTTTATAATCATGGAAAATGCTAATAAAAATTTAAAAAAAAAACAAAAAAAAGAAAAACCTATATATATATATATATATATATATATATATATATATAATATAGTGCATGTATGTGTGTATTTATATTTATATTTACATTGAAGGGCTGGAGAGATGGCTTAGCAGTTAAGGTGCTTGCCTGCAAAGCCAAAGGACCCAGGTTTTACTCCCCAGGACCCATGTAAGACAGCTGCACAAGGTGGCACATATGATCAGAGTTCATTTGCAATGGCTACAGACCCTGCTGTGCCCAGTATTTTATATTATACACACACACACACACACACACACACACACACACACACACATCTCAAATAAATAAACAAATAAAAAGAATATAAAACAATACATTTCATTTATTATTATTATTACTTTGTTTTTTTAAAATATTTTTTGTTCATTTTTTATTTATTTATTTGAGAGCGACAGACACAGGGAGAAAGACAGATAGAGGGACAGAGAGAGAATGGGTGCGCCAGGGCTTCCAGCCACTGCAAACAAACTCCAGACGCATGCCCCCCCTTGTGCATCTGGCTAACGTGGGACCTGGGAAACCGAGCCTTGAACTGGGGTCCTTAGGCTTCACAGGCAAGCGCTTAACCGCTAAGCCATCTCTCCAGCCCTACTTTGGGTTTTTTTTGAGGTAGGGTTTCACTCTAGCCCAGGCTGTCCTGGAATTCACTATGCAGTCTTAGGGTGACCTTGAACTCACAGTGATCCTCCTACCTCTGCCTCCTGAGTGCTGGGATTAAAGGCGTGCACCACCACACCTGGCTATTTATTTTTATTTATGTTTATGTGTGTGTATGTGTAGAGTATGCATGTCGTATGGTGTATGATATGTGGTGTGTGCACGTGTGTGCAGATGCGTGTGCCCCATGGGTGTGCATGCAGATGCCAGAGAACACCAGGTGCCCTTTACCTTTAGATGGGTCCCTCAACCAGAAGCTGCTGTAAGCAAGCCCCAGTGACTGGATTCTCCTGCCTCCACCCCCAGCACCTCCAGACAATGGGCTTATAGATGTGCCTTGCCATGCCCAGCTTTTACTTTGTTTTTCAAGGTAGGGTCTCACTCTAGCCCAGGCTGACCTAGAACTCACTTTCTAGTCTCAAGCTGGCTTCAAACTTAGTGTGATCCTCCTAACTCTGCCTCCCCAGTGCTGGGATTAAAGACGTGGGCCACCATGCCTGGCTATTTTACCTTTTTTGTTTGAGACAGGATCTCACTACATAACCCATGTTGACCTTGACCTACTTATGTAGCCCAGGCTGGCCTCAAACTTGTGGCCATCCTCCCGCCCCAGCCTGCCACGTGTCCGTATTAGAGGTGTGCACCACCATGGCTGGCTTGCACCTGGGTTTTCTGTGGTCAGAATCTAGGAGAACTTGGACTGCTGCATGCTCCCACCCGGCTCTAATCCACCCCTGAAGGCAGGGAAATGTTCCCTCATGACTGATTCTTGCATCTCAGGAATCCAGTCTGACCACCTGGTCTGGTTTTCAAAAGCTCATGTGGAACCCAGGCATGAGGGGCTGGCGCCCATGCAGTCCCTTCTGGTCTGTTTAAAGGATGGCGCAGTGGAGCAGGCTGAGAAGTCTACAGCTTCCTGGAGAGGGCCTCTCACGCCAGAGGGGGCTGGGGACATGGCTTCGGTAGAGCACTTGCCTAGCATGCCAGGGTCCCGGGCTTCATGCCAGCACTGCTAAGCAAGCAAGCAAGCAAACAGGGACCAGGCCACAGCCCCTTCATGGTGTCCACAGATTGGTCAGTGGTCCTATTCCAATCGCTCCACAATGGGAAGGACTGTCCGGTGTGAAGTGCTGGCTTCCCCAGAGCCTTATCTGGTGTCTCGTGGTTCCAGAAGCATTTTCCAGCAGTGTGCCCATCTCACACCCAAGTGCCTTCAGGGGGCTGGGAAACGGCTCAGTGGGTTTTACCCACACAAATATGACTACCTGAGTTCAAATGTCCAGAGCCCATGGAAAGGCGGATACAGCAGCCATCTGTAATCCCAAGCCTCCTGTGGAGAGAGGGGAGAACCCTGGAAGCTAGATAAGTGCAGTGATGAGCACCAAGGGACCAGGTCTGGAAGAAGACAGGAGGAAAGGAGCAAGGTGGTCCACAACCTGGAGTTGCCCTCTGAGCTCACAGGCACCCTGTGACACATGTGTACCTGCACTCACATATGAACACACACAGAGAGACTTAATTAAAAATAGGGGCAAACGCCTTTAATCCCAGCACTCGGGAGGCAGAGGTAGGAGGATCACCGTGAGTGCAAGGCCACCCTGAGAATACAGAGTGAATTCCAGGTCAGCATGGGCTAGAGTGAGACCCTACCTTGAAAAACAAAACAAAACAAAACAAAAAAAATAGGGGCTGGCATAGGGTTGCCTTTGAGACCCTGTTTCTAACCCTGCACTACTGTTTCTGTTTGGGGCACGGGGTATGGATTGGCCTCCTGGAGCCACTGGGCCAGGCCAAGCACTGAGCCTTCATCATTTGTGGAGAGTCATGCAAATGTTAAAAGTTCTTCCAAGAGACTTCCATGTCCTGGTTATTAACAAAGGGAAAAAACAAAAGGAAAAAATGTAATAATTGATAAGATTTTGTGAAAGTATTTTTCTTGAAATAATCTAACCTTTAAAATATTATATTAAAAAGTGTGGTGGGAATGTGAAAACAGAGAAATAACTTGTTAATGGATAATTTTGTTCTCTGTTCCACCAATTGAAGGGAATAAATTATTGAAATACTGAAAAAAAAGGGGGGCGGGCTTGGTAGGGCACACCTTTAATTCCTGTGTTTGGGGGACAGAGGTAGGAGGATTACTGTGAGTTCAAGGCCAGTTTGAGATTACAGAGTGAATTATAGGTCAGTCTGAGCTGGAATAAGACCCAACTTTGAAACTTACCCCTTACCCCCCCAAAAAAACCAGGTCAGGAGTTTGGAGTGAAGTGTGAGATCCTGGGGACAGGGCTCAGTGGCTCAGATCTAGGGCTGGAGGGACATCACCACGCCGTCAAGGCTCTCAGAATGCCCTCCCAGGAGCAGTACCCACCATATTGGCATGATGGACAGGCAGGCCAGGGGTCAGGAAGCACAAGGCTAGCTGCCCCACTCTGGGCCCATGGTTCCTTGGGTGAGCCCTGGTCTACTGCCCTAGGTGCGCCACCCCCAGGTCCAGCCCCTGGCTTCTTGCTTGCTACCTGCATTTCTGGGTCCCCTCCTGACACTGGTGAGTTCCCCTGTTTGGTTGGACTTCCCCCATACTGCTGGGGGAGGGACTACATTCAGGCCACTTCCACATTTCCTATGGCCCCCTGTCTTGGCCCACCTCTTACCCCATAGATAGGTCCCCTGCCAACCACAGCTTTGGCCTTCTCTTGGGAGCGGAGTGTGCTTTCCTAACTGAACTTCCTGTCAATGGCTTCTGCAATCTGGAGAGGCTGAGAATTTCCCAAATCATCAGATTACTACAAAAAAATTACCACAAGCTATTGGTTTAGAACCGCACATTCCAAAGGCCACAAGTCCAAAGTCAGAAATTCACTGTGTGGCCAATAAGTGTGGTAACATTTGAGAGGCTGAGGCAGGAGGATTGCTTTGAGTGTGAGACCAGTTTGGTCTCCATAGTAAATTCCAAGCCAAGTCTGGGCTAGTGTGAGACCTTGTCTTAAAAACAAAAACAACAAACAAAAACAACAAACAAACCAGCTGTGGTGGTACATACCTTTAATCCAGCATTCAGGAGGCAGAGGTAGGAGGATCAATGTGAGTTTGAGGCCACCCTGCGACTACATAGTGAATTCCAGGTCGGTCTGAGCAACAGTGAAACCCTACCTTGAAAAACAATACAAAATAAAACAAAACAAAATAAAAAACAAAAAAAGGAAAGGGATCATTTTAGTAGGATTGGGACATAGCTTGTTGTGGTGTCACATACTTTAATCCCAGCACTCGGGAGGTAGAGGTAGGAGGACTGCTGTGAGTTCAAGGCCACTCTGAGACTCCGTAGTGAATTCCAGATCAGCTTGGGCTAGCGTGAAACCCTACCTTGAAAAACAACAAAAAAAAAAAAAAAAAAAAAGGACTAGAGAAATGCTCAACAGCTAGACACTTAGGGCTAAAGAGATGGCTCAGTGGTTAAAGGTACTTGCTTGCAAAGCCTGACAACCTGGGTTTGATTCCCCAGTACCCAGGTAAAGCTAGATGCACAAAGTAGTGCATGTGTCTTGAGTTGTTTGCAGTGGCTGGAGGCCCTGGCGTGCCCATTCCCTCTTCATCTCTCTTTCTCTCTCATATAAGTAAAATATTACCAAAAAGGGGGCTGGAGATATGGCTTAGCCGTTAAGGTACTTGCCTGTGAAGCCTAAGGACCCAGGTTCAATTCCCTAGTACCCAGGTAAACTAGATGCACAGGTGGCACATGCATCTGGAGTTCATTTGCAGTGGCTAGAGGCCCTGTTGTACCCATTCTCTCTATCTGCCTCTTTCTCTCTCAAATTAAATATTACAAAAAAAAAAAAAAATAGGGCTGGGAAGATGGCTCAGCAGTTAAAGTTGGTTACTTACAAAGCCTGCCAGCTTGGGTTCAATTCCCAAGCATGTTTATACAGAGATAGGCACATACATGTAAATAAATAACTGATTTTTATTTAGTTATTTTTCTTTTCTTTTTTGTTTTCTGTTTTCTCAAGATAAGGTTTCGCTGTAGTCCAGGCTGACCTGGAATTCACTATGTAGCCTCAGGGTGGCCTTGAACTCATGGTAATCCTCCTACCTCTGCCTCCCAAGTGCTGGGATTAAAGGCGTGTGCCACCACACCCGCCTTATTTAGTTATTTTAAAAATATTTTATTTATTTGAGAGACAGAGATTATGAATATTACTATGAATATGGATGCACCAGGACCTCCAGCCACTGCAAAGGAACTCCAGATACATGCGTTACTTTGTGCATCTGGCTTTACATGGGTACTGGGGAACTGAACCCGGGTCTTTAGGCATTGTAGGCAAGTGCCTTAACTGCTGTGCCATCTCTCCAGCCCTACTTTTTCTTTTCTTTAAAAAAATTTTTTGTTCATTTTTATTTATTTATTTATTTTTGAGTGTGACAGAGAGAGAAAGAGAATGGGAGCACCAGGGCTTCCAGCCACTGCTAACAAACTCCAGACGCACACACCCCATTGTGCATCTGGATAACGTGGGTCCTGGGGAATCGAGCCGCGAACCGGGGTCCTTAGGCTTCACAGGCAGGCACTTAACCGCTAAGCCATCTTTCCGGCCCTTTTCTTTCCTTTTTTAAAATAATATTGTATTTATTTATTTGAAAGAGACAGGGGAAGGAGAGAGTGAAAGAGGCAGAGAGAGGGAGAGAAAGGGAATGGGAGCGCCAGGGCCTTCCAGCCACTGCAAACAAATTCCAGATGCATGCACCACCTTGTGCATCTGGCTTGCATGGGTCCTGGGGAATTGAGCCTGGATCCTTTGGCTTTTCAGGAAAGTGCTTTAACCGCTAAGCCAACACTCCAGCCCAGCCCTCTTAAAAAAATTTCATTTACTAGAGAGACAGTGGCAACCTAACCTAGATCCCTCCCAATGTCTGAGGAAACTTTTCTGTCAATAAGCTCTTTCTTCTGCCTTGTTATACCTATCTTTTTGTTTCCTAATTCATTCTTTGCTCCTCCTTTCCCCCCTTCCCTTCCTTTCTCTCTTCCAAGCAGAGAAAGAGAGACTGGGCATGCCTGGGCCTCTGCAAATGAACTCCAAATACATGGCCACTTTGTGTATCTGAGAACTGGGGAATCAATTCTGGGCTGTTAGGCTTTGTAGGCAAGCACTTTAACCACTAAGCCATCTCTCCAGCCCTTCTAATATTTTTTGGCTTTTTGGGGTAGGGTTTTGCTCTAGCTCAGGCTGACTTGGAATTCACTGTATGACAGTCTAAAGGTGGACTTGAACTCACAGCAATCCTCCTACTTCTGCCCCGAGTGCTAGGATAAAAGGCGTGTGCCACCATGCTCAGCCTAATTCTTTTTTTTTGTTGTTGTTGTTGTTTCTGTTTTTCTAGGCAGAGTCTCACTCTAGCCTAGCTGACCTGGAATTCACTATGTAGTCTCAGGCTGGCCTTGAACTCACAGCGATTCTTGTACCTCTGTCTCCCGAGTGCTAGGATTAAAGGCATGAACTATCATGCCCAACATTTTTAAAAAATTTTTTATTATTTTGAGAGAGAGGAGGGGGAGAGAGAGAGAAAAGAGAAAAAAAAAAGAGTGAATTGGCATGTCAGGGCCTCAGCCACAGCAATTGAACTCTAGATGCTTGCGCACCATCTTGCCTGTGAACTCTTGATTTGTTAATGGCGAAGAAGGGGCTACATTGGTGGTCTCTGCTCACCTGGTCTGTTTACAATTTGAGGTATTCTGGGTTCTAATCCTTGATGATCTTCCAGTCTTTCCCCATAGAATCTCCCTATTTGCTAGAACCAGGAGCAAGATCTGACTCTCAGAGGAATCCTCAAGTACACCAACATCTGTCAACTTGATCTTTTCCTTAGAGAAGAAAGCACAGGGAGGATGGGGGTGTGTAATACCGTGTTTGTGGTTTTCCTTTATTTGTGAAGTCACCCTGACCAGGTACTGGGATGTGAACTTGAGCCTCTGTGCTAGTTGGAATGTGTGACCCCACAGCCTCAGGGGATTTATTAAAGCTTGTCTCCAGCTGCCTGGCTGGAGAGGGTGTCACTGGGGTTGGATCCTGGGGTTCAGCCCTAAGGTGTGTTTTGGGCAGGATCGGATTTCAGGCAAAAGGTAAGCAGAGAGGTGTGAGCTCTGACTGGGTCCCTGCTGCCCCTTTGTTGCTTCTGGTATTTGCTAGCTGGTGATGGTTTCTCTCTGCTTGTATGAATATGAACGTTCATACGTACATCACACACATGTATGCCAAAAACAGAAAGAAGAAAGGAAGGAAAGAAAGAAGAGAAAGGGCCGGAGAAATGGCTTAGCAGTTAAAGCGCTTGCCCGCAAAGCTAAAGAACTCAGGTTCGATTCCTCGGGAACCCCATAAGCCAGATGCAAAGGGTGGTGCATGTGTCTGGAGTTATTTGCAGTGGCTGGAGGTCCTGGTGCGCCCATTCTCTCTCTCTCTCAAATAACTAAATAAAAAGGAAGGAAGGAAGGAAGGAAGGAAAAGAGCAGGGTGTGGTGGCACATGAAGGACTCAGGAACCAGATGGATGCCATGACAGGTTTTGTAGGCCTAAGTTTCTGTTTCCCGGCAAGGCCTAAGTTTTTATTTTCTGGTAAGGGTGGGTTTAACACCTAGTGGAAACTGATTACACCCTACACTCCTGTAGTCATAGATAAATTCAATTCCCCTAGCCCCAGCCTGCCAACTTTGCCCGCCAATATCCTAAGCCAGTCAGAAGAGTACAAGGGTAGTTATTTTTTAAATCAACCAATCATGTACCCATCCCCTTCTTTGTTCAAATCCCTATAAAAACCCTACCCTCCCACTACTTGGGGCTCTTGCAAGGATCCACTGTGTTGGTGAAGTCAAGAGTCCCAGTTTAAGCCCGAAATAAAGCTCCTTGCCTTTGCATACATGTTTGGTTCTCCTTGGTGGTCACTGGGGGTGCCAAGAACTGGGCATAACAGCACACACCTTTAATTCCACCACTGTGAAGGCAGAGGGAGGAGGATCACTGAGTTCCAGGCCACCCTGAGGCTACATAGTGAATTCCAGGTCAGCCTGAGCTAGAGCGAGACCCTATGTGGGGGGAGAGGGGTTACAAAACAAAAGGCAGTTGCTCACAGATCTTCACTGCTAAGCCTGCTTGCTTTTCTGAATTCCAACTCAAAAAGCCTAAATTTTCTTTTCTTTTTTTTTCATTTATTTTATTTTATTTATTTTATTATTTATTATTTATTTTATTTTATTTTTTTTCTTGACAACTTCCATGATTTTAAACAATAATGTTTTCTTTTTAAATTTATTTATTTATTTATTTATTTAAGAGAGAAAGGAAGGCAGATAGAGAGTGGGCATATCGACCTCCAGCAGCTACACACGAACTACAAATGCATGCACCACCTTGTGCATCTGGCTTATGTGGGTCCTGGGGAGTTGAACCTGAGTCATTTGGCTTTGCAGTCAAGTGCCTTAACTGCTAAGCCATCTCTCTAGCCCCAAAGCCTAAATTTTCTGTTTTATTCTTTGGATGACGGTTGAAATCCTAAGCACTGACACTTTGAGGCTTTTCCACCTTTTTCTTTTGGTTTTTCCAGGTAGGGTCTCACTCTAGCTCAAGCTGACCTCCAACACTGTGGCCTCGAACTCACAATGATCCACCTACCTCTGCCTCCCAAGCGCTGGGGTTAAAGGCGGGCGCCACCATGCCCGGCTTCCATTTTTTTCTCAATAAATCTCCTTTGGTGTTGGAGGAAAGGCTTAGCGGTTAAGGCGTTTGTCTGCAAAGCCAAAGGACCCGGTTCGATTCCCCAGGTCCCACGTTAGCCATATGCACAAGGTGGCGCACGCAGCTGGAGTTCGTTTGCAGTGGCTGGAGGCCCTGGCGCGCCCATTCTCTCTCTCCCGCCCTCTTTCTCTCTATCAAATCAATCAACCAATCAATCTGCAAAAGGTGGCTGGTTCTAGGGGATTCCCAGTCCCAGCTGGACATTCACAGGAAAGCAAAGCTAGCTATTAGCAGCAGCCGGGGTCATCCGCGCTAGTCTCCACCCAAACGCTCAGATCTCCAGTTTGAGGCTGAATAAGAGAACAGGCTCCGCCAGGCCCTGGAGGAAGGTGGAAGCCTAAAGGGGGGGTGGGGGTGGTCCGCCGGGAGCCACGCCCCCAATCTACATAACCCCGCCCTCTTCCTCAAGCCCCACTTCTCTCCGGGCCGCGGGGAGGAGCCAGGCGGGGATTGTCCGTGGAGAAGCCCAGGAGGTAAAAAAAGGGCACCGAGGGGCCGGGAAGCTTGGTACCCCCCATTGTGTCCCATCTGGGTCCTGGAGGACTGCATTTGAGCAAGTCGGCCCCTCAACGTACAGCCCCGTCGGAACACGTGGTTTTCAATCCCCCCCCCCGTCCCCGTTTGGTTTGGGAAAGTTTATGGTTCGAGTTGCAGCAGGAGCATAGAGTTAGGCGGGAGGGTGTAGAGAGCGATCCTCGCCTTAGCCCACTTGCAGCTACTCTTTGGGGCTTCTGCCGCAGCCTGCAGGGGCCAGAAGTCAGGGTTAACACCCTGGAGAAAGCAAAAGAGAACACCGGACTTAATCTCTATAGAGACAGACTGTTTATTAAGAGAAACAGCGAGGGGCAGCAGCCTTTGGCGGGATGAAGGCTGAAGCACTGAGCCTGGCTGGGGTTCAGACGTATATGAAGGATCCTAAGAAACAGACTGTACCAGGTGCAGTGGATAAGAAACTTGTAGCTGTGTCCTTGCTCAGAATAGGCTTCTTCAGCCAGGAATGTCCAAGGGAGGATACTCAGATGGTCCCTGATCCTTTCACGGCCACCTAGGGTAAGGGGAGTACATCAATCAGGCAAGGTGTCAAACGCAATGAGGCTGAATATCTCTGTTGCTTCTTTATTGCCAAGCTGTAGGAATAGTTAATAACTTTAATCCCCTTTAGTTTTCAGGGAAGGACATTAACCCTTCAGTTACGGGGTCAGGTGTCGCACAAGTAAGACCCCGACGCAGGGAGTACAAGGCAAAGTTTTTATTGGGCAAGGCTCGTGCATCAAGACCGCACCCTTGAGGTCGGGATTTCTGAGTGCAGCCCCGACTTCTCTCTTAGGCTCGTTTTAAAAGCTGAAAACCGCAAAAAGTGGAGGCGCGGGGTCACTGGGGGGTATTTCTTGGAATCGGGGGGGGGGCATGGTATTGTCTCATGAGAAAGGGCAAACACATTTTCCTCAAGATGGGAGGGTGCTGAGCTGTTTTTCTTTCAAAATGCTTTCCCTGTAGCCAACGTTTCCCATTTCAAGGGCCTTGTCCCTGACATCCGGCAAGCTGCATTTCTTTCGAATAGATGTACGATGTGAGAAAGACTAACCACGATTACTGCTGAGACCTACAGAGGAATCTTTCCGCACCGTGCGCGTAAACCAGAGACACTGAGCTGCCACCAAACACACGCCCCCAGGTGAGTTTCTGCCGCTGTGACAGGTGTGCATGCCTAATCCCAACTGGGTCCCCGTTTAGTGTCACCACCACCCCTAGCAACACGTCAGCCCGGCGTCCTGGCCCTTTAAGGCCCACTCTCCTCCCCCCCCCCACACTTCCCCTCTGCTTTGTTGGTTTCGCGCGCCCGCCCGCGGCGCCGGTAGAGCAGACATGGCCCTGGCGTCTTGGGTTGCGCGGGCTCTGCGGCCCGGTCGGGGCGCCCTGGTGGAAAGGCTGAGCGCGCGACCCCGGCCAGCGCTCCCGGGGCCGAGTCGGGCCGGTTTCGCGGGGGCGGCAGGCGGCCAGGGTGCGGGCCGTGTGATCCGCCGGGGGAGCCCGCGGTGGCTCGGAGCGGCGGCGCTGACCCTGGGGGGCGCGTTGGGGCTGTACCACACCGCGCGGTGGCACCTGCGCGCCCAGCACCTCCGCGCCGAGCCCTCGGCCGTGCAGGTACGCCGTTCGTGGGGGAGCTTGGGATCAGCGACGTACTCGGACTACCTAGAAGTTGCCCGGGGGAGCAGGCGCTTCCTTCGCCCGCTGGTGACCTTGTGCGAGGAACTTGGACTTAGGAATCCAAACCCGCAGCGTTCTTATCTGTGAATGGGACTGTTTGGTGTCCTCTTGAGACGGGGGGGGGGGGGGGGGGGGGCGGAGGGGGGCCGGTGCCTCTCTCGCTGCTCTGGAGCATGCTGGTGGATGCTTGCAGCTTACTACCTGAGCCCTTTGCTTACCTGAAAGCCATTCTCTCTCCCCTTCCCTCGTTCTCATAGTCTTAGGGTTACCTTAGAAGTCTGTGGCGAAAGGTGTGCTTGGGGTTGGGGGTGGGCTCCTGAGACACTAGGCGTCAGAAACCCTCTTCTTCCTCTTCCAGTTGTCCCTGTCCAGTCGCCTGCAGCTGACCCTGTACCAGTACAAGACATGTCCCTTCTGCAGCAAAGTCCGTGCCTTCCTGGACTTCCATGCCCTGCCCTATAAGGTGGTAGAGGTAAATCCCGTCCGAAGGGCTGAGATCAAGTTCTCCTCCTACAGGAAGGTGCCCATCCTGGTGGCCCAGGAAGGTGACAGCTCGGTGAGCCTCTGGAACTCCCTGCCTCCTTTCCACCTTGGGCGGTCTAGGAGTACCCCTGAATTTGCCCCTGGTCTGTACTCCTGAAATTAACCAGGGCCCACTGGGCCTCCGCTGAGAATTAGGGAGGGAGACTAGCTGGGGTACCAAGGATGCTTAGTAAATGTGGGGTGGCGCACCACTATAGTCTCAGCTGCTCTGGAGAATCGCTTGAGCCCAAGAGTGTGATGAGAGACTGTCTCAATAAAAGCCCCCCTCCCCTAATTAGTGTAGGCCCTTTTCTTTCCCTGCCATCGCTCATCACCAACTGAGTCTCAGGGAAGCTAGACAATGGACAAACTTGGCTTGCAATTGTAGTGCTGTGTATCTGAAGTGTGGCTCTGCCATTCACAAGTTGTGTGATGGGGCAAATGACTTTAGTCTCTTTGACTTGGTATATATATTTGGAAGCTGGGTGTGGTGGCGCACGCCTTTAATCTCACTCAGCCCTTGGGAGGTAGAGGTAAGAGGCTTGCATGAGTTTGAGGCCACCCTGAGACCACATAGTGAATTCCAGGTCAGTCAGAGCTAGAGTGAGATCCTACCTTGAAAAAACAAAACAAAACATATATATAAATAAAATTTGGGGCTGGAGAGATGGCTTAGCAGTTAAGCACTTGCCTGTGAAACCGAAGGACCCTGGTTCAAGGCTTGATTCCCCAGTACCCATGTAAGCCAGATGCACAAGGTGACCCATGCATCTGGAGTTTGTTTGCTGTGGCTGGAGGCCCTGGTGTGCCCATTCTCCCTCCCCCCCCCACTGCCTCTTTCTCTCTGTTGCTTTCAAATAAATAAATAAAAAATATGTATATATTTGGCCAGGTGTAGTGGCACACCCCTTTAATCCCATCACTCGGGAAGCAGATGTAGGAGAATGGCTGTGAATTTGAAGCCATCCTCAAATTCCAGGTCAGCCTGGGCTAGAGTGAGAGACTACCTCAAAAAATCAAAACAAGGGCTGGAGAGATGGCTTAGTGGTTAAGTGCTTGCCTGTGAAGCCTAAGGACTCTGGTTCAAGGCCTGATTCCCCAGGACCCACGTTAGCCAGATGTACAAGGGGGCGCACGCATCTGGAGTTCATTGGCAGTGGCTTGGAAGCCCTAGCGTGCCCATTCTCTCTCTCTCTATCTGTCTCTTTCTCTCTCTGTCTGTAGCTCTCAAGTAAACAAATAAAAATAAACAAAAAAATTTAAAAAACAAAACAAGCCAGGTGTGGTGGCGTACACCTTTAATCCCTGTACTGGGGAGGCAGAGGTAGGAGGATCGCTGTGAGTTCAAGGCCACTTTGAGGCTACATAGTGAATTCCAGGTCAGTCTGGGCTAGAGTGAGATCCTACCTCGAAAAACAAAAAGCAAAACAAAACAAAAATCAAAAGAAAATTATTTATTTGCAAGCAGAGAGAGATAGAGAAAAGAGAGAATGGGCATACCAGGGCCTCCAGCCACTGCAAATGAACTCCAGATGCATGCACCACTCTGTACATCTGGCTTTACGTGGGTACTGGGGTATCAAACCTGGGTTGTTAGGCTTTGCAGGCAAGCACCTTAAACGTTGAGCCATCTCCCCAGCCCATAGCACTTTTCCTTTATTTGTTTCTTGTTTATTTTACTTTAAAATATATAATTTATTTATTTATCTGAGAGGGAGAGAGAGAATGGACACACTAGGGTCCCCAGCCATTGCAAAAGAACTCCAGACATATGTGCCACCTTGTGCATTTGGCTTATGTGGGTCCTGGGGAATCAAACCTGGGTCCTTAGGCTTCGCAGGCAAGTGCCTTAACCACTGAGCAACCTTTCCAGCCCAAGACCCTTTTATGAATGCACGTCAGGGGGCTGGAGAGATGGCTTAGTGGTTAAGGCACTATTCATTTATTTGTAAGCAGGGAGGCAGAGAGAGTGGGCATGTCAGGGCCTCTTGCCATTATAAACAAACTCCAAATGCATGCACCATTTTGTGCATCTGGCTTTATGTAGGGAATCAAACCCTTTGCAACAGGCTTTACAAACAAGCACCTTTAACCACTGAGCCATCTCTTCAGCCCCAAGGGCATGAGTTTTAGGACAAGTCCCTGCAATGGATAAATAATGCCCTAGCTTCTTGGGACATGTTACCTTGAGATACCTGGACATTGCTTTGTTTAAGGGCTGTGAGGATCCTACCAACCTCCAGCCAGAGCCTCTGGTCCAAATGTGCCTTTTTGGGCTGGGAGTGTGGCTCAGTGGTAGAGCTTTTGTCCAGCATGCCTGAGGCCTGGGGTTCCACCCCTGGCCCCACAAAAGACAGTTGTCTCTTCTTTTCCAGCAACAACTAAATGACTCCTCCGTCATCATCAGTGCCCTCAAGACCTACCTGGTGTCGGGGTAAGTGCCCATGTGAGGCCCAGGAGGGCATGAGACTTCATCCGAAGATGGGGCTTCAATGGAAATTTCCATAGTGGGGCTAAGGGCATCCTCTCCTCAGTCCGGTCTCCTCAGCTTCTACATCTCATGTTAGAAAAGTGCTCCTGATATCGCACCCAAGTCCCTTTTGCTGCAAGTGAGCCTTTATTGGCTGGTCCTGGCTCCACCTGGGGGCTGGGTCACTGGTGGCTAGGTCAGTCTGGGTTGGTCGGGTAAGAGGGCAGGAGGCAGGAGTTAGGCTGAGACTCTGCTCTCCCCTAAAGGCAACCCTTAGAAGAGATCATCACCTATTACCCATCCATGAAGGCCGTGAATGACCAGGGCAAGGAGGTTACCGAGTTCTGCAACAAGTACTGGCTCATGCTGGACGAGAAGGAGGCCCAGCAGATGTATGGAAGGAAGGAGGCGAGGACGTGAGTGGGGGGCTTGCAGGCGGGGGAACGGCAGTGAGGGCCAAGCTAAGCCAGACGCTGTCTGGGCCTTTGGGAGCGCCTAAGAGCTGGAACAGACAGAGGTAACATGAGCTCCCAGCACACCTCTGGCCCTAGCTCAGGGACATCCTGGCGGGCCACACCCTCCTTTGTCCTTTGCCTGCAGGGAGGAGATGAAGTGGCGGCAGTGGGCGGATGACTGGCTGGTGCATCTCATCTCCCCCAATGTGTACCGCACGCCCACGGAGGCCCTGGCCTCCTTCGACTACATTGTCCGAGAGGGAAAATTTGGGGCTGTGGAGGGTGCCATGGCCAAGTATGTGGGTGCAGCCGCCATGTACCTCATCAGCAAACGCCTCAAAAGCAGGTGATGGCACGTATGTAAGTGTGTATGTATGTGCGGGGAGGGGGTCCAGAGGGGTATGTTGTCCCCTGATCCCCAGCATGACACTCTGTGGTAACCCCTCAAATCCCTCAGGATAACCAGGCGTGCTGGCACACATATGTAAGGAGGTGTAGGCAGGAGGAACAGGTGTTCAGGGTCATCCTTGGGTACATAGCAGGTTTCAGGCCAGCCTGGGCTACTTGACACCCTGTCTCACAAAAAAAATCAAGCCAGGTGTGGCGCAAGCCTTTAATCCCAGCACTTGGGAGGCAGAGGTAGAAGGGTGGCCATGAGTTCGAGGCCACCCTGAGACTACATAGTGAATTTCAGATCATTCTGGGCCAGAGTAAGATCCTATCTCAAACTCTTCCCCCCCCCCCCCACCGGCCACAAAAAAAAAAAAAAAAAAAAATCAAAAGCAGGCTGCGTGTGGTGGTGCATGTCTTTAATCTCATCACTCAGGAGGCAGAGGCAGGAGGATTGCCGTGAATTCTAGGCCAGTTTGGGACTAAAGAGTGAATTCTAAGTCAGCCTGGGCTAAAGTTAGAGACCCTGCCTCAAAGAAAAAAAGCAAAAATCTAGGGGCTAGAGATGTGGCTCAGTGGTTAAAGGTACTTGCTTTCAAACCCTCCAGCACGGGTTCACTTCCCTAGCACCCACATTAATCCCGACACACAAATTGAAGTCACAAGCCTTAGAGTTTGTTTGCAGCCGCAAGGCAAGAATCCCTGACGTGCCCTCGTTCTCTCTCTCTCTCTCTCTCTCTCTTTTTTGGTTTTTCAAGGTAGGCTCTCACTGTAGCTCAGTCTGACCTGGAATTCACTGTGTAGTCTCAGGGTGACCTCAAGCTCACAGCGATCCTCCTACCTCTGCCTCCCACATACTGGGATTAAAGGCGTGCACCACCACGCCCGGCTTAAATAAAAATACTTTTAAAACAAAATCAAATACATATGCCTTGGGTGCTGAGAGTCTGAGGCCCAGAACTTCTCACCCCACGCCTTAGAGTTCCAAGCCATGTCCCTGCCTCGAGTCTTCCTCTGCTCCTTTGCAGGGGTTCCTTGCCTTCACTGAGCCACACACTGTCACCCATCAGGGCAGGTGCTCAGTGACATCTCTATAGGTGCCAGTGCCCATACCTGGGGCCTCCCACTCTCCCCAAAAGGTCATGCTTCCTCCCTGGGCTGGTGGAGGTGTTCCCTGGCTGACCTCCGTGTTCCTCACCCAGGCACCACCTCCAGGACGATGTGCGTGAAGACCTCTATGAGGCTGCCAACAAGTGGGTGGCAGCCGTGGGCAAAGACCGGCCCTTCATGGGGGGCCAGAAGCCAAACCTCGCCGACCTGGTGGGTATGGGTGTGTGGGTGGAGGGGATTCCGGGGGAGGGAAAGCCCAGACAAGGTCTGCCTCTGACGCTCCCTGTTCCTCTGAGGAACCACCTGTGTTTGTTGTCAGGGGAAGAACAAACCAAATCTCCATGGTTTCTGTACTCGAAAAGCTCAAGGAAGGGGTGGGCATTAGGCCCGGCTGCATCTAGGTTCTCCCCGTTGCCAGCTTAACTGACATCCTGGCTCAGGCACGGGCAGGCCTAGTCTGCAGCCTTCTGCCTGGCACCATCTCGCTGGCATGGCTTCAGGTGCCATCCTTGAGCAGTCCTGCGGCTGGGCAGCGTGGGTCTGGGAACGGGGTGCTGGTGTCTTCTTCAGATCTCAGGCTGAGGCATTTTCCCCAAGGACACTTGGGGCGGGCTTGTCGCCTGGGGAGGCGTGTGGACCTGAGCCCCACAGAACCTGCGGCGCCTCATCATAGTGCCTGTGCTCAGTTGCTCCTTCGGTGGGTCACCAGCCCTCAGAAAGGGGAGTCGATAGCCCAGCGCACACAACTGGCAGAGGATGGGCAGGTCTGGATGGTGCCTCTGAGGTCTTGATGCCCCATCTGGGTCCAAGTGACTGTTCTGTGCGACCTGCCCCTAGGCGGTGTATGGCGTACTGCGTGTGATGGAGGGTCTGGAGGCCTTCGACGACCTGATGCAGCACTCGCGCATCCAGCCCTGGTACCTGCGGGTGGAGAAGGCCATCGCCGAGGCCTCCCTCACACACTGAGCACCCCCTCCCCGGGGAGGGGAAGACACAGAAGAAGACAGCAACTGGGGGCCAGGGCCCCTAGTGATGCTGGCAGGGGCACGGGCATTCCTGTCTCATGTCCGCTCTGCTCCCTAGTCCTCTGCTTCTAACACTGGACATTTCTGGGACCCGTAATGCTCGGGGCAAGACCCAGGCATAGCGGGTTCTCTCACAGCTACTCTGAGAGTTGGTCTGGGGTCACAGATGGACTGTTCCCCACTCTTGTCTCAGTGGTCTGATCTCCTATCCTGGGCCTCCTGTCATTCAGCCTTCTGGAGCTTGGTGGCACCCTGGGGACAGGGATAAGAATGCCTCCCTCCCTGGACAAGACAAAGAGTCTGTTAGAGAGCCCAGCTACCAGTTCCCTTGGTTCTGGCTCTTCTCAGGTACCTCTGGGACTGTCTTGTAATAAAGGAGAGGTCTGCTGCTCCCCTCAGGCAGCTACTGTATTGAGGTTTGTGTGGTGAATATCATGGCCGGCTGTGGGTCGTGCAAGGCCAGGGAAGGCTGCACCAGCCCCCCTGTCAATGCTGTGTGACCGGTGCCCGATGTGTCGTGTGGGGTGGAGGCTGAGTAGTTGCCACAGAATCTTGGGGTGGTGGGGAGGGGAGGGCGTGGGAACTAGTCTGGTGGTTTTGAGTAGTGGCATCACTCTTTGAACCTCAGTTTTCTCATCTGTAAACTAGTTAGAGTGATAGTCTCACCTTTGGGAAAGTTCCGGCAAAACCAGGCTGGGTAGTATACAGCCAGTGATCCCAAAGCCACCTAAAAGGCTGAAGCAGGAGGATTGAAGGCCAGCCTGTCTCAAAAATAGAAACAGGACTGGAGAGATGGCTTAGCCATCAAGGTGCTTGCCTGCACAACCTAAAGATCTGAGTTTGATTTCTCAGTGCCCATGTAAAGCCAGATGCACAGGGTAGTGCATGTCTCTGGAGTTGGTTACAGAGGCTGGAGGTCATGGCACACCCATTTTGTCTGTCTATCTTTGCTTTCAAATAAATAAATATTAAAAAAAAAATAAAAACAATGGGCTTGGCATAGTGGCACACGCCTTTAATCCCAGCACTTGGGAGGCAGAGGGAGGAGGAACACCGTGAGTTCAAGGCCACCCTGAGATTACATAGTGAATTCCAGGTTAACCTGAGCTAGAGCAAAAATAGGAGAGATGGCTTAGTGGTTAAGGTGTGAAGCCTAAGAATGCTTGTTCAAATCTCCAGGTCCCACATACAGTCAGAAGCAAAAGTGACGCAAGCGTGCAATGTCAAATGTGCGCACAAGGGGGCGCACGCGTCTGGAGTTCCTTCACAGCAGTTGAAAGGCCCTAGTACACCCATTCACTCTCTGCCTTTTTCTCCCTCTCTCAAAAATAAAATTAAAAAATATTAAATATTAAAAAGAAAAAAAACAATAAAATGTTGCAAGGGTTTGGGGACGAGGTGTAGGTCAGATGCAAAGCAGGACACCCCCTGCAGTGAGGGCCAGCGCACCTCTGCTTTGCGGGTAAGGGGACCTTCTTCACGAACACTGTCCTGAGGACCTCTGGCAGCAGGCGGCCACCTCAGGCTTCAGCCCAGGGTATTTTGTTTGTTTTTGTGTTTGAGACGTGGTTTCACTATGTAGCCTAGGCTGGTTTTGAGTTTGAAGTGGGTCTCTTACCTCCACCCCTGCTGGGATCACAAGCAGGTGTCATCATGCCCAGCCTCCTGCAGGAGCTGTGGAGAAAAGCTCATCCCTTTCAGAACAAGCATGGCTGTGGGGCTGCTGCCCCTCCTTAGTTCCCCAGATTCCATCAAGGGGTGTGGAGCTGGCAAAGGGGCCTCCAGAGGCCTGGCAGGGGGCTAGCCTCTCTCCACCCGGCCCTCCTAATGAGGAGACTAGGCAGCCCCTCCCCTCCGCCCTCTTGCCTTTTTTATTTTCTTCTTCTTGAGGTAGGGTCTCCCTCTAGCCCAGGCTGACCTGGAATTCACTATGCAGTCTCAGAGTGGCCTTGAACTCATGGTGATCCTCCTACCTCTGCCTCCTGAGTGCTGGGATTAAAGGCATGTGCCACCACCCCATTTTTAAGTAAATTATTGTATTTATTTAGGGAAGTACAGAACCAAGGGAAATAAAATGAGTACACCCATGTGTCCCGAGAGCCCACTTGGTGGGCCTGGAAAACTAGCAGGGACAGCAAAGAGAGTACAAAGAGGAGGGGTGAAGAGCGCTTGAGGAAGGTAGGGGTGAGTGGGTTCCCAGCCAGCTGGGCTGAGTGGAGGGGAAGCTCCCCAGAAGTGAAGGACAGGCCGCCAAGAAAAGGGCCTCGAACTCTCGATGACCCTCCTACCTCAGCTGGAATTACAGGTATGAGCTACCAAGCCTGGCTTTTTACTTTTTTTTTTTTTTTTTTTTTTTTGAGGTAGGGTTTCACTCTAGCTCACACTGACTAGATGGCTTTGAGCTCATGGTGACCCTCTTACCTCTGCCTTCTGAGTATTGGGGTTAAAGGCATGTACCACCGTGCCTGGCCACATTGGCTTTTGTTGTTGTTTTTAAAAATATTTATTTATTTGCAAGCAGAGAAAGAGAGAGAATGTGCACGCCAGGGTCTCTAGCCACTGCAAGCAAAGTCCAGACACATGTGTCATGTTGTGTAGGCTTTACGTGGGTACTGGAAAATCAGACCCACGTCCTTAGGCTTTGCAGGCAAGTGCCTTAACTGTTGAGCCATCTCTCTAGCCCCACATTGTTATTTTATTATTTTATTTTTTATTGTCAACTTTCATAATTGTAAACAATATCCCATGGCAATTCCCTCCCTCCCTCCACTTTCCCCTTTGAAACTCCACTCTCCATCTTATCCCCTCCCCTCTCAATCAGTATCTTTTATTTTGATGTCATGATCTTTTCTTCCTGTTATGATGGTCTTGTATAGGTATTGTCAAGCACTCTGAGGTCATGGATATCCAGGCCATTTTGTGTCTGGAGGAACACATTGTAAAGAGTCCTACCCTTCCTTTGGTTCTTACATTCTTTCTGCCACCTCTTCCACAATGGACTATGAGCCTTGGAAGGTGTGGTAGAGATATTGCAGTGCTGAGCATTCCTCTGTCACTTCTTCTCAGCACCATGCTGCCTTATGAGTCATCCCAAGGTCACTGCCATCTGAAAAGAGAAGGTTCTTTAACCAAAGGTGAGAGTAGCATTAATATATGGGTATGAACATTAAGAGATGTGCTTACTGGGCAGTTTGGTGAGCATAGTGTATCCATTTAGCCAGATAGCTGCAGGTGTTACACCCTTGGGCTCATGACTACCCCTGTTGTAGGTTTTTAGTATCAGGGATGTATTCCCTCCCATGGAGCAGGCCTCCAGTCCAGTTAGAGAGTGATTGGTTTTCCCCATAACAAACATGGAACTATTGCATCTGTTGGCTCATTTGGCCTGGTTGGCCAAATATAAGGCTTGCAGTGTCCACTGTTGAGTAACTTCACTGGTGATTTCTCTCTCTCTCCCATTGAACTGCATGCAGCATGGCTTCTTCCAGCTTTCTGTCAGCTGGTCTTCATGGAGGAGTTTATCAGCTAAATTCTGGCAGGATTTTCAGTTACCCAAGTATATGGAGTCTTCAGCAATAGGGTCTTACCATCTAGTCCTGGTGGGAAACCAAGGGCCTTGGCAATAGCCTGTAATGTTTTGGGGGTATCAGGGACCTCTCTGGCCAACAACTCACTGGAAGGTATCCCATCCCTGGTGCTGAAAATTTTCTAGTAACAATCTATGGCTCCTGAGTGTTCCATTGTCCAAAAAAGTAGATTTCTATATGACTTATTTGTATCCTCTTAGATTTTGATTAGCCCTCCCTCCACCTTACCTTTACTCAATCTCTTCCACATTGTTATTTTAAAAACAGAAGCAATTCTACTTCCTGTCACCATGTAAGAGAGTGAGATGTGTGCAAAGCTATAGTGTCAGTGGTCTTAGCTTTTCCCCAGCGCTGTTCAGTCACTTGCAGTGTCTCACTCCCACCCTGGACCTATGCCCTTGTCAGATGCGTCACCCTGGCTCCTTTCAAAGCACCTGCTCAGATGTGGCCCTGTCCGCTCCCCCAGCCCTCACCCTCGGCAGGGTTAAGGTGCCAGCATTCAGGGCTGTGGGAGGAAGGGGAGAATATAGGCTTGAAGCTTCATGTGTGCGCATGAGAAGCTCAAGCGTGCCTTTGAAGGCTTTTTCCCTGGGGCAGCTGTGGGTATGGAGGAGCCTCCACTGAAGGGGCATATGAAGAGAAGTCCAGGGCTGTAGCTGATCCCTGCAACTGTAGTTGGAGAATGGCTGGTCAGGCTGAAGCCACCACAGGGCACGCCTGCTAAGATGTACACCTTCACCCCAGTGACTTTTCCCAGAGGGGAGCACTTCCCTCACTGTGTTGTCCCCTAACCACCAGGGGGCGCAAAAGGTCTGTGAAGGTTCTGGGGATGGACACTGCATGGGCAGTTTCCTAGTGTCCAGTTCCAGGTTGGGGTGGCCTGCATTGTTCAGGACAAGTTGGACATTGTCCAAATAGCCCATCAGAGCGAGGTTGGTAGAGTGGAGGACTGTAGCGGACAAATAGTCCATGTGTAAAAATGGATTTAGGTGCCGGGCGTGCACACCTTTAATCCCAGCACTAAGGAGGCAGAGGTAGGAGGATTGCCATGAGTTCAAGGCCACCCTGAGACTCCATAGTGAAATCCAGGTCAGCCTGAGCTAAAGTGAGAACCTACTTCAAAAAACAAACAACAAAAAAAATGGATTTAGGGCTTTAAGAGCCTGAAAATAAATGAGTAGAAAAACTAATCTCTCCGTGGAATAGGACCCTGTCCTGGCCTGGCCTTTGTCATGCTAGGGTCATATATCTCCTGGGGTCTGTGCTTTATTTATTTATTTATTTATTTATTTTGGGTTTTTGAGGAAGGCTCTCATTTTAGTCCAGGCTGACCTAGGATTCACTATGTACTCTCAGGGTACCCTTGAACTCACAAGATCCTTCTATCTCTGCCTCCCGAGAGCTGGAATTAAAGGTGTGTGCCATCACACCTAGTTGTGTTTGATTTTTAAATTTTATTTATTTATTTGTGTATGTGTTTGAGAGAGAGAGAGAGAGAGAAAAAGAAAGAAATAAAAAGAATATGGACACACCAGGACCTCTTGCCCCTCAGGGTGGCCTTGAACTCATAGCGATACTCCTACCTCAGC
Source organism: Jaculus jaculus (assembly GCF_020740685.1). Lineage (NCBI taxonomy): Eukaryota > Metazoa > Chordata > Mammalia > Rodentia > Dipodidae > Jaculus > Jaculus jaculus. Next base: position 125,023,462 of record NC_059102.1, read on the forward strand.
CTCCCCAGTGCTGGGATTAAAGGTGTGTGCCACCACGCCTGGCCTGTCTTTTTTTAAAAAGTTATTATTTTTTTATGAGAGAAAGAGTGGGGAGGGCATGTTTGGGCCTCCAGCCACTGCAAACAAATTCCGGATACATGTACCACTTTATGCATCTGGCTTACATGGGTGCTGGGGAGTTAGACCTAGGTCCTTTGCAATCAAGTGCCTTAACCACGAAGCCATTTCTCCAGCCCCTGTTTGTCTTTTTTTTTTTTAAAGAATACTTGATTGATTGATTTGAGAGGGGGAGAGAGAGAAAGGAAGAAACCGATAGAACGGGCATGCCAGGGCCTCCAGCCACTGCAGACTAACGCCAGGCACATGCGCCCCCGCCACCTTCTACATCTGGCCTATGTGGGTACTGGGGAATTGAACCTGGGTCCTTTGGCTTTGCAGGCAGTCACCTTAACCACTAAGCAATCTCTCCGGCCCCTGTTTGTCTTTTTTGAGACAGGGCTCTATATCTGTGGCCCAAGCTGGCCCGGAACTTGCTATGTAGCCCAGGCTGGCCTTATGAGCCCTTTGCCTCAGCCCTGTGAGTGTTTGGATTACAGGCATATGCCACAGTGCCCAGGCTTCCCCTGAGGCCTTGATGGAAGCATAGGCCTGAGTTGGGGCCCCTGTCGCTGATGGCTGTGTCTTGTGAATTGGCATCTGGGAACCCACATGGGGGTGGCGAGGTCAGAGGTCGGGAGGCATTTGGGAAATACTACGGTGTTGATATTGGAAGGGTGCTGTCTAAGTGGTCAAGTCAGCTGCCCTTCTTAGAATACCATCCCCACTATGTTCTAGGCCGGTTCCCAAGCCCTAAGGGTCAAGGCCATTAGGAAATAAGAACTGAGAGTCCTGAAGACAGACAGCAAGAGGCCTCCTTGGGAGCCAGAGTGTCTCTGGGGAGGGCAAGCCCACAGGGAGGATTCTGAGTAGCTTTAAAAATATATTTATTTATTTTTTGGGGGGGAGGGAGAAAGGGAGAAAGAAACAGAGAGAGAGAGAGAATGGGCATGCCAGGGCCTCTAGCCACTGCAATCAAGCTTCAGATGCCCCACCATGTGCATCTGGCTTACGTGGGACCTGGAGGATCAAACCTGGGTCCTCAGGATTCACAGGCAAATGCCTTAACCGTTAAGCCATCTCTCCAGCCCCTAAGTGGCTTGTTTTTGTCTCTTAAATTTTCATTTGGATTATGTGGATAATGAATGTTTATTCTACATAGAGATTCTGGGTCAGAACTGTTCTCTCACCAGTTCCAACAATTGCATAGTTTTATACAGTGTGCCACATTCCTCTCGTCATTGTCCCCTGTGTTATTTACTCAGTACAATAGGAAGGATTTTGATAGTGGATGTGTTTGTTGGGAAGCAGTGGTTTTTTTTTTTTTTTTCTCTTTGTTTTGACAGAGTCTATCTGGCCTAGAACTCACTCTATAGCCCAAGCTGGCCACAAACTCTTGGCATTCCTCCTGCCTCAGCTATGCCTGACAGGGAACCATGGTGGGGAGCAGTGTGGCCACCTAACCAGTGGCCTCACATACATACCAGTCCTAATCCCCAGAGCCTTTTTATTTTTCTTCTTGTTTTGGTTTTGGTAGGGCCTCACTCTAGCTCAGGCTGACCTGGAATTCACTGTGTAGTCTTAGGGTAGCCTCAAACTCATGACGATCCACCTACCTCAGTTTCCAAAGGTGTGACCCACTGTCCCAGGCTCCAGTTGATGATTTTGAGATGGATAAATTGTCCACACAGACCCTAAAAGTAACTACAAGTGTCCTTGTAAGAAGCAAGCAGAGGGCTGGAGAGATGGCTTAGCAGTTAAGCACTTGCCTGTGAAGTCTAAGGACCCCGGGTTGAGGCTCAATTCCCCAGGATCCACGTCAGCCAGATGCACAAGGGGGCGCACGCGTCTGGAGATCATTTGCAGTGGCTGGAGGCCCTGGCGCGCCCATTCTCTCTCTCTCTCTCTCTCTCTGCCTCTTTCTCTGTCGCTGTCAACTAACTAAATAAAAATGAACAAAAAAAAATTTTTTTTTTAAAGAAGCGAGCAGAAAGTCAGGTGTGATGTCGTGCCCCTGTAATTTTAGCACTTGGGAAGTGTAGGCAAGAGAATCAGGAGGTCACCAGGCCAACCTCGGCTATGTGAGACTGCCTCAGAAACCTTCCCAAAACAAAGCAAGCAGCAGGAGGTGTAATCAAAAGAGATGGATGTGCCTTTGTGTGGAAGCACAGGGGCTCAAAGAGCCCGGAAGTGACTCAAGCCAAGGAGTGCAGAAGTCTCTAGAAGCTAGATTCTTCCCAGAGCCTATTGAAAGAACTGACTGCTGATACCTTTACACCGGGCTGATTTGGGCTCTGAGTCTCTGTGCTTACTGGTGGGAATCGGCTTGGGACACTCATACAGATGCTACAAGTCAAGGAGACCGGGGAAAAAAAAGGCTCTGGGGACTGGAGCACAGGGAAAAATCTATCTGTAAAGTGAGGGTGGGGCCCAGCACTCCCCTGGCGTGGCAGACCAGCTCTGTCCATAGGTCTCTTCAGAGCTACAGGTGCCATGCTCACTGATGGTAGCAAACAACCAAGAGAGCCCTTTTCACAGCTCTGTTCTCCCGGCCAGCCTTATGTTCTGGAAGCCAAGTACAGCAGGCCCGGGTTGATCTGGCTCCTGCATGACCTGGGCAGGCTCCTGCCTGTCTCTGGCCTCAGTTTATTCCTGTTCCATCTCCTGCATGAACCTCCTCCCCAGCCCAGACCAACCTCTGCAGCTACCAAGACCTGCCACGCTGGGCTGGTCAGTCCCTAGGTACAGGGATCAAGGTCCACTTGGGCAGCTGGGCCCAGCACACTGGTCCCTCCTCTTCCACCTTTCCCCTACTTTTCAACATACTCAGGTCAGTGAAGTCTGGATTAAGGGCAACTCAGTGCCAGCCACTGTGGAGAACAAGGCCATTTCCCCTTTTGTATGAACTGGGACGCATCTTTCCCCCCTCAGAGCTGGAAGGAAGGTACGTCACCCATCTTGTGCTTAGCAATGCAGACAGGCTAGTCCAAGATCACACCATGATGTCTTAATTTACCATGTAATCTAATTTGCGGGTTCTGGTATGGAAGCAGGTATAATCCTGCCAACTACATAAAGACATATTACCTAGATATATACCAGTCAGTAATGAGGCTGTTTAGGTAGGGGTGATGACTCCAAAATGAATAGCTTTCTCCTTAACTAAACATGGGAATTATCCTTGGGCCTGTAGAGGAACATCTAGGTCATTACACTTTACTACAAGGCAGAAATATCAGAAGGCTCTGGTTTTTCCTTACCTCTATCCCCTTAGGGAGTCCTTCCACTCTCTTCTGAGAAAGCCCTACCTACAGAATTAAGATTTCTGGGGAAATTGTCCTTTTGCAGAAATCCTGACCCCAGACACCTGATGTCAAGACTACATTGGCTAAACCATCCACCCATCCATGAGGCTCATAAAAACCCCCAACCTGAGTCATTTTTCATGTTTATTTATTTATTTTTTTGTTTTTCAAGGTAGGATCTACACTCTAGCCCAGGCTGACCTGGAATTCACTATGTAGTCTCAAGGTGGCCTCAAACTCATGGCAATCCTCCTACCTCTGCCTCCCAAGTGCTGGGATTAAAGGTGTGCGCCACCATGCCCAGAATGAGTCTTCTTTTTAACATTATTTTATTTATTTGCAAGGAGAGAGAGAGAGGATATGGGTGGACATGCTAGGGCCTCTATCCATTGCAAATGAATTCCAGACACATGCACCACTTTGTGCATCTGGCTTGTGTGGGTATTGGGGAATTGAACCTGGGTCATTAGGCTCTGGAGGCAAGTGCCTTAACCCTTGAGCCATCTCTCCAGCTCCCAATCTGAGTCTTGAGGTGGGCCTCTCAAACCCCATGTTGGGGGCAAGAGCTATGTCTTCCTTCTCTTAAGCTCCCTGTCTCTTGTCTCTTAAAGCTCTAAGCTTTCATAACAATCATTCTAGCTGTGTATGGTGGCACACACCTTTTTTTGGTTGTTGTTTGTTTGTTTTTGGTTTTGTTGAAGTAGGGTCTCACTCTGGCCCAGGCTGACCTGGAATTCAATATCTAGTCTCTGGGTGGCCTTGAACTTACAGCGATCCTCCTACCTCTGCCTTCTGAGTGCTGCGATTAAAGGTGTGCACCACGATGCCCAGCTTGTGCACACCTTTAATCCCAGCACTCAGGAGGCAGAGGTAGGAGGATCGCTGTGAGTTCAAGGCCACTCAGAGACTAGATAGTAATTCCAGGTCAGCCTGGACTAGAGTGAGACCCTACCTCACAAAACCCCCCCAAAAAGCCGTGGATCTGGTGGTGAACTATGCCGGGGTCAATGGGAGGGAGAAGAGTCTTGAGTGGGAATTGCGCTAACTTGGTGGGCAGTGAAGGGCTCCCAAGGACCATATACAAGTAAGCTGCAGATGGGTAGAGGGTTAGAGAACCAGAGACACGTCCCTTGGAGACTGGCCTGGTGAGCTCTATGCTGTGCCCACCTTCAAATGCCCACAAGGCTGGTGTCAGTGCTAACAAGGGCCCTGGGCTGGCTGGAATGGAGGAGGAGGTCTGGATGAGGTGGGAGAGTAGACTGGGAGCTGGGGATCAATCTGCCAGGTCTCAGTGTTTGGGAAATGATTTATCCATTACATGAGTCACAAATACCTGAAAAAAGTGGTTTGAGTGGGTCAAGGCCAATTCCCATAATGGTGGATGGCGAAACCCGCTTCATTCTGGAATAGCTCCAGGTGCAGGGTGGGATCAGCTTCTCCTGGCTGCCTTCCATGATCTTGTGTTTCTCCTCTTGTAGACCATGTTCCAACCTCTGCCTCCTCGTGCAGGGCTTGTATCTGTCCTTTGAGTTCCAATTTCCATTTGTTCCTTTTTATTATTTATTTTTTACATTTTGTTTATTTGAGAGAGAGGTGCAGGTAGAGAGAGAGGAGAATGGGCACGCCAGGGCCTCTAGCACAGTGAAAATGAACTCGAGAAGCATGTGCTGCCTTCTGTATCTGACTTTATATGGGTAGTAGGTAATTAAACCTGGGTCCTTTGGCTTTGCTGGCAAGCACCTTAACTACTAAGCCATCTCTCCAGCTGAATTATTTATTTTATTTATTTTTTGTTTTTTTCAAGGTAGAGTCTCCCTCTAGCCCAGGCTGACCTGGAATTCCCTATGTAGTCTCAGGGTGCCCTCGCACTCACAGTGATCCAACTACCTCTGCCTCCCTAGTGCTGAGATTAAAGGTGTGGGCTACCATGCCCAGCTATTTATTAAATATTTTTATTTATTTGAGAGATAAAATACTTGGATATGCTTGGGCATTTTGCTCTCAGAGGTGTGGGCTACTTTGTGCCTCTCATTTTACATGGGTACTGGGAAACAGAACATAGGCAGGCAGGCTTTTTTTTAAACTGTTGAGCCATCTCCCTAGACATTATTATTATTATTATTATTATTATTATTATTATTATTATTATTTCATGAGAGAAAGAGAATTGGCCCGCCATGACCTCTAACCACTGCAATAGAACTCCAGGCGCATGCGCCACCTTGTATGCATATGTGACCTTATGTGCTTGCATCACCTTGTGTGTCTGGCTTATATGGGATCTGGAGAGTTGAACATGGGACCTTAGGCTTTGCAGGCCAGTGCCTTAACCACTAAGCAATTTCTCCAGCCTATTATTGTTATTTTGTTGTTGTTGTTTTGAGGTAGTGTCTCACTCTAGCCCAGGCTGACCTGGAAATCACTACGTAGTCTGAGTCTCAGAGTGGCCTTGAACTCACAGTGATCCTCCTACCTCTGCCTCCCAAGTGCTGGGATTAAAGGCGTGTGCCACCATGCACCATGCCCAGCTTCCATTATTATTTATTTATTTGAAAGAGCAAAAGAGAAAGAGGCAGGGAGAGAGAGAGGAAGACAATGGGCGTGCCGGGGCCTCTAGCCACTGCAAACGAACTCTAGACACATGCGCCACCTTGTATATCTGGCTTACGTGGGTCCTGGGGATTTGAACTGAGGTCCTTTGGCTTTGCAGGCAAATGCCTTAACCTCTAAGCCAGTTCTCCAGCCCTCCCATTATTATTATTACTTGGTTTTATGAGGTAAGGTGTCACTCTAGCCCAGGCTAACCTAGAATTTACTTTGTATTCTCAGGGTGGTCTCGAACTCACGGTAATCTTCCTACCTCTGCCTCCCGAGTGCTGGGATTAAAGGCATGCACCACCATGCCTGGCCCATTATTAACAGTATTTTTAATTGATTTATTTACAAGGAGAGAGAATGAGAATGGGTGCACCGGGGCCTCCAGCCACTGCAAATGAACTCCAGATGCCAGATACACAAAGTGGTGCATGCATCTGGAGTTGGACTTGGGGCCCATGTAATCCAGGGGAACCTTCAGATAGCTGGGAACCACCATGAAGGACAGAGAGCAGGTGAACTCTGGGGGCCCTTGGTTTGTTACAGCCATGCACTGAGTACCCAGTATCCTTCAGTTTCTACCCTGTGCCTCGCTTTTGAGCACCTAAGTCCTTCCAGAAAGATGAGGAGATAAGGCCCACTTGTTAACCCACCCTAGCAAAGCAATAAAGGTTGCTCTTCTTCATTCAAAAAAAATTATTGACAACTTCTATAATTACAAATAAAGCATAATAATCCCACCCCACACTTTCCCCTTTGCTCTTCCTCTTGAGAGCTGATTTCTTTTAATGTCTTGTCTGTATTCAGCCACACACTTGACTGTCACTTCTCTTGTTTCCATGGGAAAGACCCCAAGACTCTAGGAACAACCTTGTCCTAGCTTGAGTACATCTACAAAGATCCTATTTTCAAATCAGGTGATATAGTCTGAGGTTCTAGGTGGATACAAATTTAAGGGGGACACTACTCAATCCGGCATTAGTGGAATATGCCCATGCAGGGAGGGCATCACGACTTCTGAAGACCGAGCACTACGCACCAGGTTGTCTCAGGCACGTGCAAGACAACAGCCAACCCTGATGCCAAGGCCTCACCTCTCCTGGGGAGGCCACAGAAGAACGTCAGGGGAAAGTCCAGGCACCTGGAGGGAAGTCTCAGTGCTCGGGAGGCTGAGTGGGTAGAATTGCTAGAGCTCTGGAGTTTGAGGCCAGCTGCGTCCACATCTCAGCTAGACAGAAGAAAGCACAGGAAGCACAAGGGGGTATCTGGGGACAAAGGCTGAGCTGAAGCGAGTTGGGGCCCCAGGGTAGCCAGTGGAGCGGATCCTTGGTGGGGCCGGTGGCAACTGGGGCAATGAAGCTTATTATCACTTCAGAAACTTTGAGGAAAGGGGCTGGGCATGGTAGCACACACCTTTAATCCCAGCACTTTGGAAGCCAGGTAGGAGGACTGCCATGGTTTGAGGCCAGCCTGGGCTACAGAGTGAGAACCTACCTAAACACATGTCTTCAATGGTGACCCACCTGTCCAACTCACTCTGCTTTAGAGACCATCCTGTTGTTGCCTGGACAGTGGTCCGGAGATCCTGCCCTGTGGACGAGCATCTGCACTATTTCCTGCGTAGTGTCTGGGTGCTGGAATGAAGCTGCTAGGAGCCATGTACATTTTTTTTTTTAAGTTTTGTTTTGTGTTTATTTGTTTATTTGAGAGAAACAGAGAGAGAGAGAGAGAGAGAATGGCGATCCAGGGACTCCAGCCACTGCAAACTCCAGATGCATGCACCACCTTATGCATCTGGCATATGTGGGTCCTGGGGTATTGAGCCTCGAACCGGGGTCCTTAGGCTACACAAGCAAACGCTTAACTGCTAAGCCATCTCTCCAGCCCTACATTTTTTTAAAACAATATTTTACTTATTTGAGAGAAAAGCAGATACATAGAGAGAATGGGTGTGCCAGGGCCTCTAGCCACTGCTAAAGAACTCCAGATGCATAGGCCATCTTGCGCAGCTGGTTTTATGTGGGTAATGGGGAATAGAACCTAGGTCTTTTGGCTTTGCAGGCAAGTACTTTAATTGCTTAGCCATCTCTCCAGCCCAGATTTTTATTTTTTGAGACAGACTCACTCACTGGTCATGGAGCCCTGAATGGCCTCAAATTCACTGTGTGCCTGCCTCAGTGCTATAATTAGACTGTACCACATCTAGTCTTTTTTTTTTTTTTAAACAGGTGTTTTCATTTAGAAAGGAGTAAATACTTAGGAGTAGAATTGCTGGTTCATATGGCAACTATCTGCTTAAATATCATTAGAAGAAATATTTTCCAAATGGCTAATGCTTGACCTTTTTTTGCTACCATTTTGTCAGCAAATTTGGGTAGTCACCTACAATTCTAATCATTCTAGTGTGTACATACTGTTATCACCTTAAGAGTTGTTTCCCTGGGGCTGGAGAAATGACCTAGTGTGTAAGGCACTTACCAGTGAAGCCAAAGGACCCACGTAAGCCAGATGCACAAGGAAAACATGCATCTGGAGCGTGTTTCTCTCTGCTTGCAAATAAATCTTTTTTGTTTTTTAATTTATTGAAGTAGTTGTCTCACTTTAGCACAGGCTGACCTGGGATTCACTGTGTAGTCTCAGGGTGGCCACTACGCCCAGCAAATAAAACTTTTTAAAAAGTTGTTTCCCTGATGGTGTATGGCAAAATTCCTTCAGATTGAATTATTCCCTCCTGGAGGGAGTGAGATCAATAAGCCTGGGCGAGGTGAAACTTAAATGACTCCTCGAGGGCAAACCACTGCTTGCGAAAAGCTACCTGCAGGTGGTATAACCACCCAGAGTCATCACCTACGTCAACCTACGTCAGGGGCCTTTTTGGTGATGTAGCTGCCATTGCTCCTGTAAGCAACCCCAACAGACTCATTGGTTCTCCAAAACTGGGACTGGTGCAATTGTGCAGTTTTGGTCTTTCGTTTGAACCCCACCTGGAGTGAACAGGAGGGTGTCCCCCAGGGAAATTTCATGAGACACCACACAACTGATGGTACTGAATCTCTCCCTACCCCCTTTTAAAGGTTTTTGGCAATCCATTCACCCTCCTTTGGGAAGTATCAATTTTGTTGTTTTGTTCTTGAGACAGGGTTTCCCTCTAGCTCAGGCTGGCCTCAAACTCAGGGTGACCCTCCACCATTAAACCTTGGGTGCCCATTAAAGGTGCATGCCGCCCTATCACCCTACCTGGCTGTCAGTATTTCCCGAGTTCCAGGGTTTACGTTCTGGTTCTGCAGCTCTGATACAGGATATATGTAAGGTTTCTTCCCAGCCCTGGTACCTGAAGGGTCACTCAGGCTTAGCACAGGAGAGCAGGCTTGAAAGTCTGGCAGGGTCAAGGTGAGACATGACCTTGCCTCTGGCCAGGCAGCAGGGTGGATGTCCTGAGCAGCAGTCCAGTCATCTGAAGGTAGAGATGACAGGATTTGCTGGTAGGCGGGACTAGAATGAGATGGAAATTGCTGATGAGCCCAACCAAGGTTTCTGGCTTAAGTTACAAGAAGAAAAGAACTGTCCTTTACTGGACAGTAAACCAGATACTGAGCCAGATAACCAGACCAAGGAAGCGGGAGTTTGGCCTTAGACACGTGAACACTTGAGCGCTTGTTAGCTGCTCATGGAGTGGCTGAGTTCCTGGATGGGTGGACAAACCTGGAGGAGCTTCAAGCACAAAGTCAGGGCTGTGTAAAAAGTACTGGGCGGGGGCGGGGGGGCGACCGCTCAGTGTAGGCAGAGGGGCCCCAACTGCCCAGGGCATTCGAGGACATGGATATCACCAAGGATGCGCCTGTGAGAGAAGCCCATGGTGTGTGGAGACTGTGAAAATAGGGCTTCAGCAGGAGGGGAGGCCCCTGAACAGGCTGAATCAGAACAGGGCTAAGCTCGACCACCAGATGGGCAACCTGTCAGAGCAAACCAACACCAGAGAGGGAGCGCCTCCCGGAGCTCACAGGCTCTGGACCAGAAAAATGTAAACCCCAACCACCCAAACCCAGGGCAGGAAAATCCTGACTCAAACACATTTGAAGCAATTTTATTAGAAGGCTGTTCTAAACGACAACTTCCAATTCTTAGTCTGCTCTCTGACAAACTCCAGTTATAACTATGTATGTTTATGCAGAACAATAAATTTTTTGCATTGATCTTTGCATCCTATTTGGATTTTCCTCATCAGGCCATTCTGGGGGGGAGGGGGCACAGAGGCACAACTATCAAGTGGCCAGCTGACGCATTACTGAGTGTGAGGGCAGCAGAGAGCCAGGAGCACTTTGCGGATGGGGGTGGGGGGCTGGGCACTGTCCTCCATCTCCACCCCAAATTCACAGCAAGCAGCACCTCACTGCCTTATTCAGAAAGGGCAAAATAAAGAAATCCTCCCGGCCCAGAAAAGGACTTGCACTTTCACGCTGCCCCACCCTGGCCTGCCAGGGGACATGCTCTCCATGGTCAGGGTCCCCTCCCTTCATGCCCTTTCTTCTGTCTCCAGTCTGGAGAAGAATTTCTTTGGACAGACATGACATCAGTGTGGGCAGAGGCATGGGTCACTCTGTGGCCACCCCTCCATCTCATCTCCCCCCTCCATGAAGTGGTGACGGGAAGGTACAATCAACCATGGAACATAAATATGAATACAAAATGAACTTGAAAATGACAGGCTATTAATTAAACAAATCTATAAAAATAGTTAGGACATAACTCTGTTGAAATAAATACAAAATAAATAGGCTCCAAGCAGTGTGGTATGTCGTGTTGGAATGTGAGGCTGGTCCCGTTTGGCCCCACGGGGCCTGGACATAAACCCCCAGGGGCCCCAGATAAACTTGAATGCAGCCGAACTACTTTCTCCCTCTGTCTTCTGGGGAAATCACAGCACTTGCACATGTGTCCAGCTTGTCCTGAACCAAATCCACTTCCCAGCAAGACATAATTAAGGCCTTCAGCATCTCTTCCTGCTCACCAGGGCAGCAGACACGGGCAGACACCCTGCCCACCCCTCAGGCCACAAAGGACAATGAGTGTGGCTCTGAGATGCTGCCAGTCCAGTCCTGACAGGGTGTGGATACAGCTCAGATGACACAAGGCCCAGGCAGGCAGCACAGGTCCTCTGGGCTCCAGGCCCTAGCACTAGCCTTTGGCAAAGCCATGCACCACGGCAGCAGGTAGCTAGCATTCCCGGTGCCTGCACACATCTCGGTGGCCCTGCTGAAGAGCTCAGAATAAGTGAGCATAAGTGGAACCCACTTGGCTTCCTGCACCACAAGTCTGCATCGATGCTGTGGCTCAGAAACGGGGTGAGGGACAGCCCAACCACCTCTCACCAGCACTGAGGGGTAGAGATAAGGGGGAGTCGGAATGCGCTGGTGGCCCTTCTCCTACCACAGCACACTGGAGGGAAGGACATGAAGTGGGCACAGGAATGCTTAGCAGGCCACAGGGAGGGAGGGTATGGCTGAGGTCTGGCTGCCAGGACAAGATGGGAGAACTAAGCCGGCCTCCAAGCTCACTATCTGGCAAGCACTGCAGGAACACCCTGTCCCTAGGCACAGGAGCCTGAGTCCTGACCACTCTGGACTCTGAGGAATGCCCATGGGTCTTCCCTAGAAGGGACATGAAGGTCTGCTGGGCCAGCAGGACAAGCCCAGGGTCTGCCAGCTCTCCCCACATCTCCCCTGCAGCGTCCCCGGTTTCACAGCTTGGTTAGGTCAGCTTAGTGTTGGCACATTCACAGAATGAGATGGCTGCACACCCTGAGCTGTGGCCCAGGATCAGTGAGTCCGCGGCCCTCCCGTCACCGCGACTGCACACCCAGGGTGATCTTCAGGTTCTCGTATACCACATAGCTGATGCTGACGGCTGGTATCACCTTCATGAAGTTGGGGGCCAGACCCCGGTATAGCCCGAAGGCCCCCTCGGTCCGCAGGATCTGCTTGAAGAGGCTGCTCATGGTCACCTCAGGTGCACCTTCCATTGAGGCTGTGGGAGAGAGGATACCAGTCAGATGCCTCCCCCTTTAGCCCTCCCTACCTGTCCCGGAGATGGGGACCGATCTTACCTTGTGCCTGCATCCGGGTCCTGACTAGGGCCAGGGGGTAGCTGGCTAGCTGGCCACAGGTGCTGGAGATGGTGCCACAGGCCAGGAGCACGAACACCCCAGGGTCTGCACTGTTCACTGCGTAGCGCTGCAGCCAGGCATTTTTGAGTGTCTAGGAGCAAAGAGGAGCAGGGTGCGTGAGCCCTGGCAAGAGCTGGTGTGGCATGGGGAGCAGGGTGGTTACTGGATCCACACTAGAGCCGTTTCCTATCACGTGGGATGTGAGAGGCTGATGTAACCTGATTCACTTGGCCTGGACCTTGCTGAACTCCTGACTGGTCTGCCCTTTGATTCTGCTGCCACTAGAGATTCCTGGCTAGAACAAGGGGCAGGGGTAGAGGAAGCAGCCCAACCCCACACGGAGCACCTGGCTTCTGGGGCATGAAGTCTGAGGGGGCTTGTGAGCACCAAAGGGCCACCATGCTGCTCTGGGGTCTGCCTGCTGAGCCCCCCAAATCTGCAGAACTTGCTACAGGGTGGCAGCAGACCCTTGCAGTAAATAGGCGAGTGCTGTCTCTTGTCCTAAGCATCTCCATTAGGAAGGGAGACAGCCAGGGAGGGAGTAGGTAAGAGGGAGGCGCTGAATCTCCTCCTCTGGTTCTGGGGTCTAAGCCAACTAGAAGCTCACCTCGTAGACAGCTAGGTCAATGCCGGCGTAGGGAATGATGCCCAGCATGTTGGGGACGTAGCCTTTGTAGAAGGCAGCTACTCCCTCTTTGGCCAGGATCCTCCTGGCACAGTCCAGCATGCCTGAGTACTGGCCTGTCTTCCGCAAGGCCATCCGGGTCTTCAGAACCTGCAACAAGGGGGACATGAGCATGCACACTCCTCCCTCTGCCCCATGCACACCGCCCACTCCAGCGCCTGGGTGGCCCCTCACCTCCATCGGATAGATGCTGCTCTGGGCGATGGCCCCAGCCAAGGAGCCTGCTACAAGCCTCTCATGGATCCTCAGTGTTTCCTGGTCACTACCAACAAGCCGCTTCATCTACAACACAAGAAACAAATGGATGCACCCAGGGGCCATGGCGACTCTCCTGCCCTTCTGCACAAAGCCAGTGACTCTGGCCACTTTATGCTGCCCAAGGAAGTGGCCTGAAGTGAGTGGAGTTGGGAGTGGAGCTGGGGTCAGGCCCAGGCCTGCCACTTCCCCTCTGGTCCCTTGGGTATAAGTATTTTGGCTCTAGTTTCAGGGACCTCAGTCCAGCAGACACAGTGTAAGCGGCTGCCAGCTGGGAAATCTCTCCAGGAGCCAAGTCCTCACCTGCTCGTATGCCATGAATTTGATAGCTGATTCAGGGGCGATTTTGAGGACATTGATGCCGTTACCCCGCCACAGCGACTTGGCACCCCCTTCTTTAATCATCTGGGTGAATCCACCTACAATGCACATGTTGTTGCTGCGGGAGGCGTGGACCTGAGGCAGAGAACAAGCGGTCAGGGAAACTCGGTGTTAGGACTGAGGGCTGCCACTGTCTACCTGGAGAGGAGCCTCTTTTCAGGGCCACCAGGAAGACTCTTCCCTCTTAGTAATCCGAGGCATAAGTCAGCATCTTGAGAATCAAGCAGGCATGGCTTTTGTTTCTGAGGCAGGCTCTTACACTATTGGACAGCTGCACAGAATGCTCAATTCCCTGCTTCAGCCTCCCTTTCCAGAAGATATGGGAAGATTCTATCTATTCTTTTACCCCAGGCGTGGGGTGCAGGAGGACACAGGGGAGAGGAAAGGATGCTGCCACTTCTGAGCAGGGCTCTTGGCATCAAAAGTGCTAGACAGCAGCAAAGGACAAGGGGTGACTGTCACTGATCAGACAGACATCAAAGTCCACCAGAGTGTCTACATGTGGGTCATTTCACAATGCTGCCCCTGACATCAGACGAGCTTATCTCTGCCCTGTAGACGTGGAGCTGCATGCCCAGCCAAGGTAAAACACTGCTTTCTGAAGGCATCTAGGTCAGGTAAGGATCTGCTTGCCCTGACCCCTATGGGGTACCCTAGCGCATCCCTGAAATGTGCCTAAGGAAACGCTTCCTGCTACACTTCAAGTATCACTGGCTTATTCAGTGCACATAAGCTGATTGACGTAAAGAGATGGCTGGCTTAAGTGTCTCAGATAAAATTAGATCAGCTCAGTCAAAAGGTCACCTAGGAATGGATCTCCTGGTACCCAGGCAGAGCAGCAATTCCAACAGTATTCATTAAATGGCTGGGAAAGTCTGGGCTTTCAAAGCAGGGCCTCAGCAGCTACTTACAGAAGAAGGGGAGGCCAACCAACCAACAAGCTGAGTGACAGCCAGGCCATTTTCCTGCTCACCTGCATGAGCACCTTCAGTCTGTCAAGGGGGGCAGTGCAGGTTCTTGAAACGGCTCCGGCCCCGCCTCCTGCCACCAGGTGTCTCCACCACATCCCAGTCTGCCTCTCTTCCACTGTGAACTCATCTGGAACGGTCAGATTCTCACCTACATCGAAGATCTGTAAGGAAGAACAGAGACATAGCCAACCTTGTTCAGGATCTATTGGCCAAGCTGCTGGCAGGCTGGCAACGGCCACATCAAGGGACCAACCACATAAATATCAAGTACACCGGGGACTCTGGATAGGACACACAGCAAAGCTCTTGGCCTTGCTTGTGGCCTTGAGGAGCCTTGGGTAGAGAACAGTTAAGGAACTGTGGATGACCCTCTCAAAGGCAGCTGCTTCAGCCTTGCAGCAGCCCTGTGAGGATCAGAGAAGGAGCACAGATCCTGCAACCTGATGCGGAACTGAACTGTGCTGGCAGAACGTTATGCAAGGCCTCAGCAAGCAGAGCCCTGTACTGCCTGCGTAATACACTCTTTCTGGAGCTGGTACGAGCTGATTCCACTCTGACCCAGGGCTGCAGGCCAGAGACAGGCCAGCTGCTTTGAACCCTGGCCTGGCTCTGTGGGTGGAGCGGCTCAGCAGGACCTGCATGAAGGGTCCTGGGAAGGGACGTCAAGAGCAGAGCAGATGGATATTGGCATCCCTGAATGTGGATTGCACTGACAGTGGAAAGGGCAGCATGTGGGCTTTCTGATTTTTTGAGATAGTATCCTTCTGTAGGTTGCCCTTGAATTCATGGAGATCTTTCTGCCTCAGCCTTCTGAGTGCTGGAATTATACATAGGTGTGAGCCCCATGCCTGACGTGGGACATGGCACTTTTTCACAGAGAGGAGTGACACTGCCAGAAAGGGAAGTGGGATGGCATCTGATGGCTCTAAGTGTGTTCTCCAGAGCATGCATCTTCCCTCACTCCACGAGGGAAGGCCTATGCTTTTGGAGAAGCAGAAACATCAGGGAAAGGGACATCTGAAATAAGCTGTGAAGGGTGGCATGTGGGGACAGAAGGGCACTGGAGAACAGTGAGGTTGGTCAGTATGTGGGAGATGGGGGGGGCACAAGGCTGGCTCTGCTGGGCTGGCGAAGGAGTGTACTGCACAGCTGGGCTCCCACCTCAGCCCGGGATGGGGGTGAAACGATATGATGCCAGGCACGAACAGACTTCACTCACCGTGGAGTGCTTCCAATACAGGATGATCTCGGGGATGTTCTCCACAGGATGGAGGAGGTGATAGTCCCTCCATTCGTTCCAGTCAATGGTCATTGTGCCATTTTTATCCATGCTGCAAGACAGAGGCACGGTCACCCTCATATCACCACAGTCCATTCCCTAGCTGTATGTCCCACCTCCTGGACGGACAGATGAGCCAAGCCAAAAGCAGGAGCTATGGTTATTGAGGAAACTACAAAAGGCACCAGTGTGCCCAGGAGAAAGGGCAAAAAATGGCTCCACATTCCACTAAGCAGGGATAGGCTTGGCCCACAAGAATCCCATTCTGACTAGACACAGGAGTCAGGGAGGGAGGGGGTCACTGGGGCAACACGGATACTTACTAGGTGACAGGGCCCCAGAAATGGCCCGTTCGTATTCTGACAGACAGACAAAGGAGGATGCAGAGGAGAGAGGAGAAACAACACGAATAAGTGCTCAGCGCGGAGGTTAGTAAAGCAAGCACACACCCAAGGACGCGGGGGGGGGGGTGCAGAACAGCGTGGATGAGCCCACCCACATTGCGGGCCTACAAGAGGGCACCAGGGGCTCATGTCCCTGTGGCCAGCCAGGTTGTGGGCCTCAGGCGTTTGGAAAGGCTCAGCCAGGAGAGGAAAACACCTAAACTATGTAGTGCTTCCCAGCAGTCCCCTCACACAAGCAAGCTGTTTTTCCAGACAGCATATCTGACTATAGTGGGAAGATCAAGTCACTAGTGGGGGGGGGGGGGGAGAAATCTAGTCTTGCTTTTTCATAGGTCACTGGCAAATGGGCATAATTCCAGATTTGTGACTCTTCAAGTGGAAACAGGGCTACAAACCTGGGGAGAGGCTGGCACTGATATGGGGCTATTTACCTGTCCTTACACACCCCACAAAGGTCAAATTCAGAGAAACAGGTCAACACAGTGAACAACACCACAGGTTAGTCCAAGAGCCTTTAATAAAAAACACGAGGAGCACTCACCTCTTGAGAATCTTCTCCGCCTGCTGTTCGGAGATCTTGACCCCCAGGTCCCGCAGGGACTGCATAATCTCCTGCGCATCAATGCGTCCTGAGACAAAAGGACTGTCAGCAGGGCCCGAGTGTGTAGAAAGCCCAGGCCCAGCCATCCGAGGAGCTACAAGCCAAACTCACCATCATTCTTTTTGTCCAGACTCTTGAACACCAGCCTCAGTTTTTTCTCATGGTCTTGGAGATAATGGACAAACTCTTCAAAGTCCAGTTGCCCATCAAGGTCCTTGTCACCAGCTTGCACAATTTTCTAGAAAACAAAAGCAAGAATTTATGAGTTTGCTCACCAGTCCATTCTTGTCACTGGTGGGACACCCTTTCCCAGGAAGCAAATGTGTTAATCTGTGAACAAAAATTTCCCCAGTGACCCAAAATGTCTCTATTCTATCACCAGGGATATAGTGACCCACATGATCCCCACCATGTCGACCTACCTACATGCTGAAGGCACAACTTGCTAGAAGCCAGGCAGGGGCCTCTCCTGCTTCCCTGACAGGCTAAGACAAAAGTACCTGGGGTGTAGGGGGGCTTTAGACAGAGGCCAGTTGGGCCACTTGGTCCTTGTTTCTCCTAAACATCCCTAAGACCAGCTTGCTGCTTAGTCAGGGTCAGCTGCAGTCCCCAAATTCCCTCCATCCCCTATGGTGAGGCAGCACTGGCCCAAGAACCATCTGATGACCAGGGGGAAGGTACATAGCAATGCCTATTTGGCAGAAATCCTGCCAGGGAACACTCTGAAGGCTTTGAGTGGTAGGGCCAAGGGCGACTATTCTTGGGTCTGTGCTTGATGGTACTGCCAGTCCTGGTTTCAGGGGTCATTTTATGGATTTCTTCCCCCCCCCCACTAGTGACTTGATTTTCCCACTATAGTCAGGCATCTGTCAGGCACTGAACAGCAGGGAAGCTCTACTTTTTGATACCCCAAGAAGGCTTCAGGAGACCCTGTTACTTGGTTACACCTGTCCTTCTGAGGGGAGCTTTGCTCAGCTGCTAAGCAACCAGAGCTTTGGCACCAAGCATGGGGCACAGGTCATGCAGAATGTTCTACTGGATCCTCTCAAACAGCTCTAGGAGGTATGCTCTGCTTCCCCCACGTTACAGAGCAAGGAACAGAAGTTCAGAGACACTCACTGTTCACATGAGGTCACACAGCCAAAGCAGTGGAGGGCAGGACCCACCTGCATCCTGACCCTCTCTCAGGCCCTGCCGCTACCCTAAAAGTTCCTCTCAAGGACATGGGAGACAAAAGTGAGTCACCTCAACTCTCTGGACTAGAACTAAGAGTCTCCATAGGAGAATGGCGATACTCCCTGTGTTCCTGGATTCTCTCTCACTGAGAAATCACTCACTGGTCACTCACTATCTGGGGTGTAAAAATTGATGGGCCACTGGCTAGCCTGTGCTCTCAAAGGTGGCTACTGTGATCTCCCTCTTAGATAACACTCTAGCCACTCCTCCAGACTGAGGCCTGGCCAGATCCTTAGGACTGATTACTGTGCAGGGCAAGGCTGGCATGTGGAATAGATGGGGAACATGTTCTATTTGCTAGCTGGGATTATGTTAACTTCCTGCCGACAAATGTGCTCGTAGCTAAGGGCAACCACCCCAGATTTTAAGTAGGAGGGGAAATAAAGTCTATATGTCACTTAGGGAGGCAGTAAAAATAAGCATGGAGCTGCCTGCCACCAGAAGTGATGCGTGCACTGTCCTGGGGTGGTGCCCTGTGACACAGATCATCCACGACTGCTTTTTTTTTCTTTTCAAATTTTTATTAACAACTTCCATGATTATAAAAAATAGCCCCCCTCCTTCCACTTTCTCCTTTGAAACTACAATCTCTATCATATCCCCTCCCCCATGACTGTTTTAACTGAAGCAAACTTAAAAAAAAAATTCTCGAAGAACTTTATAGCTGGGCATGGTGGTGTATGCCTGTAACCTCAGCCCTAGGGAGGCTGAGGCTGGAATGAATTAGAGGACAGCCGGGACGACATAGCACGATAGGGGAGGGGAAGAGAACGAGGAACAGGCCTGCTTCTATCTCCTTCCTGCGATCTGCAAACCACCCCAAGAGCATGTCACTATTGCCAGCACTGGGGGAACAGCGGGACATCTGATGAACAGGGAAGGGCAGACAGTAAGTGAGCCCCAACGTTCAGCTTCCCATCACTGACAGGTCAGGATCCCTGCTGCCACCCTGTTCCTTGGGACACCTTAAGGTCTAGAAGGAGGGAACGCTGCCCTCTGGTACTTCTTTCTTCCCAGGGTCCAGGACAGCCACCTCCAGCCCTCAGCTACCCTCTGGAGCGACCTTTCCTCATCCCGGGCCTCCAAAGATGAGCATCCCCAGTCTCTCCCCTCCTTTGGGCTCCTGGTCTCTCGCCCATCACCCCCATTCAGAAGCAGCTCACGGCACTCAGACAACCCCAGGTCTTTCCTGGCTCTGGACATCTCACGAGGTTCTGCCTCAGCTAACATGTCCCATGAGCGCCTTCCTGGGATTCCAACCCTCCATGGAAGTCACATGAAAACCAGTCATGCCATGCTGGTGACACAGGCCTGCTGGCTACAGCCACATGTGGGCTGGGCGAGCACCTACATTTCAGACGTCCTTCCCATTTCAGTGGGAAGTCGTGCCTGCCTGCCACTCATCCATTCACTCAAAACCAGTCCCGGCCTGCTGCCCCTCTCCAGCCTGCTCAGCGCACGCACCTGCTTCCACTGGCGGTAGGTGAAGAACTCCTGCGAGGGGATAAAGACGCTGAGTTTGAAGATGGACTTCAGCTCAGCAGGAAGCCCCTTTGACTCAAAGTACTGGAACTCAGTCTGGGCCTCTCCGATGACTGGCACATACAGACACAGGCACAGCATGCTGGCGGGACTGGGTGCTCAGCTACCACTGGGAGCAGGTGCTGGCAGGGCCAAGAATGGGAAATGCCACAGGTCCCAGGGAAGCTCACACAGGATATGCCAGGCCCCGGCTGTCATTGGCTCTGGAAGCCCTGCCCTTTTACTTAATTGAAAAAAATCCCGCCCACTGTAAGTGCGGCCTGCAGCCAATGAGTACAGGCCCCAGCTGCTGGCAGTATCAGGTTGCTCAAGCACAGAGGTGCAAAGATCAGGACTGACGTCACCTCTCCCTGCAGTTAACTCTTGCTGGAGCTGAAGCCACAGGGCTTTGCCCTGGATTGCAGTCCCATGCCCAAACAAACCTTCACTCCCTGGCTGCCAACCCCTCCAAATAAACAAATGGCTTGCATTCTGTTTCATACAAGGTCCCCAAATGCGTCACACTATACAGCAGTTTTCTTCCTTTAGTAAATCATTTCCTACCGAAAGTTTAGCGGATACAGAGACTGAATCAATGCATGTTAAACAGGTCTGGGTCAGCTGTTAGGGGACAGTCTAAGAGCCACATGCCCAGTTGTCTGGAAGACACCATAGCCACAAGCATGGAGTACCTGGAAACTGCTTCCAGGACCATCAGCAACCTGAGCACTGGCCCTCCCTGGCAAAGGCTTCCTCTGGGAGGATTCGCAAAGCAACAGGAGCAGACAAGGACCCTGTACTCTTAAAGGCTTCGCTGAGCAACTCTCCAGAGGGCAGCAAAGGGCTCCCGCTAGACCCACATCTTCAAAGTCCAGGACCATTCAGAACACTAAAAATTTGGCTTGTTCACGGCTCTCTGGCAGAGAACTTTGATGCTCCATCCAGAATCTCTTTAAATTAATTAAAATCAAATGAGCTGGGTGTAGTGGCTCACTTATGATGCCAGCATTCTGGAGGCTGAGGCGGGAGGATCTTGAGTTCAAGGACAGCCTGGGCTACATGTACCCTGTCTTAAACACAGGGTAAGAGAGGGGGCTGGGGATGTCACTCTCTGATAGAACACTTTCATAGCACACTAAAAGTTCTAGGTTTGGGATGGTCACTCTTGACTGTCAACTTGGTTAGATGGAGACACACCAGGGGGATTAACCAAGCACACCCTAGGATATGTCTATGAGTAGGCTTCTGGAGAGGATTCGCTATGGTGAGAAAAGGTATCCCAAACACGGGTGGCATCACCTTGCAGGATGGGGCCTCAGATCAAATCAAAGAGGGAGGAAAAAGGCAGGGGCACAAGTCTTCTCTCCCTGTTTCCTAGCTGCCAAGATGGACTGAGACCTCTGAAATCACAAACCAAACATAAATCCTTCCTAATTTGTTTGCTCAGACATTTTCTCACAGAAACATAAAACTAATTAGAAATTTGCTGGGCATGGTGGCTGACTTGTAATCCTTGCCTACAAGAGGCTGAAGCAAGAGAACTGCTCGTAGTTCAAGACCAGCATGGTACTAATGTAAAATCTGTCTTGAATATAAGCAAACAAGCCAGGTATAGTGGTGCACATCTTTAATCCCAGCACTCAGGAGATGTCTGTGAGTTCGAGGCCAGCCTGAGACTACATAGTGAATTCCATGTCTCAGAAATGTCTTGGCTCTAGAAGGGGGCTTTCAGGAGAGGAGAACCCATCTCAGACCCTAGAAAGACATGACTATTAATCAGGAAGATTGTACTCCCTACCAGCCTGCATTCTCTACCCATTCCTTCCCTACAGACTCATGCTGCGGAGGAAGAGAGCGCGTCATCAAGATGAGAATGGGATCAGGCCCACCCTCCTTCCTTCTACAGTATACCGCTTCCTAATATGGATGAAGACTTCTCACTCCTGGAATGGATAAAAATGTACAGTTGTTAAAAAAAATGTACAGCTGCCATTGGGGATCAAAAGGACTTCCCTACTCACTACGAAATGTTTTGCCAAGATCGTGTGAAGAGGATTCTAGAATAAGATGGTAAGGCTTGTGTACAAGAGGAACAGTCTTACAAATGAGAGGGCATTTTGGCTCTCTCAAGAGACTTGATGTGTGTAAAAGCAAGCCTTATGCACTGGGGCAGATCTGATGAGGAGCTTGGGTTATCTTCAGCTGTCTCTTAGCGATCTAACCCAGAGTGTACTGCTCTGGAGCTATTTTAACACACACCAGAACCTCACTGTGGGGGTCCTAAAGGCAGGCCATGGCTTCACAGTGCTGTGCATCCTGGCACTCACCTCTTGCCTGAATCATAGGAGGAGCTGCATCAGAAGCTGGCTTCTAAGACTCCAAGAAACAGACCCACAACCACGCTGTACAAAGACCTCTTCCCTGGGCATCTAGTCCAGTCCAAAGGAACAAGATGATGTTTGAGGAGTGCTGGGATTAAATGCGTGTGCCATCATGCCCGGTTGCATTTTTAAATGCTGGTTTTCCTTTGTTACATAAATTTAAGAAGATATTTGAAAATAATTTTTAAAAAGTGAAATTTAACTGAGTGTGGTAGTACATACCTTTAAACCCAGCACTTAGGAGGCAGAGGTAGGAGGACTGCCCTGAGTTCAAAGGCCACTCTGAGACTGTATAGTTAATTCAAGGGCTAGAATGAGACCCTATCTCGAAAAACCAAAACAAAAAAAGTGAGAGCTAGACATGGTGGCACACACCTTTAATTCCAACACTAGGGAAGCAGAAGTAGGAGGATCACTGTATGAGGCCACCTTGAGACTACATAGTGATTCCCAGGTCAGCTGGGGTGAGAATCTACCTCAAAAAAAAAAAAAAAAAAAGAGAGAGAGAGAGACTTATGTTCTAGGGTTATGGATATTCTATATCTCTTAGTGGTGAATGCTCATTTAGCATGCATGAGGCCCTGGATTTAATCCCCAGCCCTGCAAAATATATTAATTTATATATTATATTATTACTATCACTATATAAATATATATCATATATTGTAAGGGGAATTTATTAAAGTATTATTGAACTGGGCATAATGGCTCACAACTGTCCTGGCACTCAGGAGGCTAAGGCAGGAGGGCTACTGTAAGTTCCAGGCCAGGCTGGGCTACTGTGTGAGATCCTTTCTCAAAAAACAGACAGCTGGCCATGGAGGCACACACCTTTAGTCTCAGCACTCGGGAAGCAAAGTTAGGGGTATTGCTGTGAGTTCAGAGGCCTGTCTGCCTGTGAGACTACAGAGTGAATTCCAAGTCAGCCTGGGCTAGAATGAGAACCTACCTCGAAAAACCAAAAGCAATTTCAGTGGCTGGAGGCCCTGGCCCATCAATTCTCGCTCTTTCTCAAAATAAATAAAAGAATAAACTTCCGTGGTTAGAACAAAGAGCAACAGTTTTGGGAGGTGTGGGGGGGGGGGAAGTTCTCTGAAATGTTCTTCATGTGCCTGTCAACATGTTGTCTTACAGTGATGATGACATCAGTTCTACTCTATCCCAACGTTAGCTGTCTTGTGTGTGTGTGTGTGTGTGTGTTTTAGTAGTGGGGAATTAAGCCCAGAGCCTTGAATGTTAAGCAAGTGCTCTACCACTGAGTCACACCCCCAGACCCAACAATAGTTTTTGTTTTTTGTTTTTTTTTTTTCCGAGGTAGGGTCTCACTCTAGCTCAGGCTGACCTAGCATTTACTATGTAGTCTCAGGGTGGCCTTGAACTCATGGTGATCCTCCTATCTCTGTCACCCAAGTGCTGGGATTAAAGGCATATGCCACCATGTCCAGCTTTAGTTATTATTATTATTTACTTATTTATTAGTAAGTGAGTGAGAGAGAGAGAGAGAACAAACAGGTATGCCAGGGCCTCTAGCCACTGCAAACGAACTCCAAATGCATGTACCACCTTGTACATCTGGCTTTACATGGGTACTGGGTAATTGAACCTGGGTCCTTTGGCTTTTCCAGTAAGTACCTTAACTGCTAAGACAACTCTCCAGACCTGTTTTTGTTTTTGAGACAGGGTTTCTCTATGTAAGGCCAGGCTGGCTTTGAAGTCAGGATCCTCTCCTGTCTTAGCTTTCCAAGTGTTGAAATTACAGGCATGTTTTGTTGGAGGCAATCTCACTCTGTAGCCCCAGGCTGGCCTTGACCTTACGGAAATCCTCCTACCTCAGCCTCCTGAGTACTGGGACTAAAGGAGTAAGCTACCACACCTGGTTGTTCATTCTTTTTGTTTTTCTCAAGGTAGGGCCTCACTCTAGCCCAGGCTGGTCTTGAACTCAGTCCCAGGCGGGCCTTGAACTCAAGTAGTCCTCCTACCTCTGCCTCCTGAATATTGGGATTAAAGTTGTTCATACCACACCCAGCTCCATTAGTTTTATTAGGAAGCTTTCTTACTTTTTTTTTTTTCCCCCTCCAGGTAAGGTTTCACTCTAGTCCAGGCTGACCCGGAATTCACTATGTAGTCTCAATGTAGCCTCAAACTCATGGTGATCCTCCTACCTCTGCCTTCCAAGTGCTGGGATTAAACGTGTGCACCACCATGCTGGGCTATTTTTATTTTTCCACATGGTTTAGTCTCAAGTTGTCTTCAATGAAGACCAGGAATGGTGAAACTGGTCTCTATAACCAGAAAGCTGAGGCAGGAGGATCCCGAGTTTGAGGCCAGCCTGGACTATATAGGGAGACCCTATGCCCCTAACAAAAACAAGTCTTCCGACATGACAGGAGTGCTCAGCACTGAAATATCTCTATCACACCTTCCAAGGCTCAGGGTCCATTGTGGAAGAGGTGGTGGAGAGAAAGTAAGAGCAAATGAAGGATAGGACTCCTTACAACGTGCTCCTCCAGACACCAAATGGCCTGGATATCCATGACCTTGCAGTGCCTGACACTACCTACACAAGACCATCATAATAGGAGGAAATGATAATGACATCAAAATAAAAGAGACAGACTGAGAGGGGGAGGGGATATGATGGAGAATGGAGTTTAAAAGGGAAAAGTGGGGGGAGGGAATTACCATGGGATATTATTTACAATTATGGAAGTTGTCACTTAAAAAATAAGTAAATAAAAGATCTTCATTGAGTAAACCTAAATTGCTGTTTGTTTACTTAAACAATCCATCTTATTGAGATTCACATGTAATTCAGAAGTATATCTTCACACATAAATGAGTTCTTTGGGATGGAGAGATGATATAATCGTTAAGGTGCTTGTCTGCAAAGCCTAAGGACCCAGGTTTGACTCCCCGGTATCCACATAAGCCAGATGCACAAGGTGGTATACGTGTCTGGAATTTGCTTGCAGTGGCTGGAGGCCCTGGTGTGCTCATTTTTTTTCTCTCAAATAAATAAAAAGATAAAAAATATTAAAAAAAAAAAAAGAAGCTGGTGTGGTGGTGCATGTCTTTTATCCTAGCTCTCAGGAGGCAGAGGTAGTGAGTTTGAGGGCACCCTGAGAATAGAGAGTGAGTTCCAGGTCAGCCGGGGCTAGAGTGAAACCCTACCTCAACAAACAAACAAACAACAAAAACAAACAACAAGAAGAAATGGATGCTTTCAGAATGAGCCTGGTAGTCAAGGCAACAGACAGCTTGGGGTCATTTCAGCAGTGATCTCTAGTTCAAAGAGGCCTGGAGGGACAACCTGGTTTGCCCAAGTTCCCAAGCCTGTGAGTGAGAGGGCTTAGGCTCTGAGCCAGGGCGAGGTTCTTGTTACAAAATCCACTTACAACAGTGCCTTAAGCCAATACTGGGGAAGGAGATTTTAGAGTCCAGTTCCCAAAGAGCTAGAAGCCTGATCCTAAGACCTCCAGTAAGCAACAGCTCATACTGGTAGGTGGGAAAGGTGTAACTCGAGCAAGATCAGCCTTAGCTGAACACAAAAACCAATCATCTCTATGTCCCCGCTGGTGAACGCATGTCAGTGCCACACATCAAGGAAGCAGGAACAGGGGGCTCAGGTTCCATTTCTGAGATTTCCCCCAGATCACGGCTCTCCAAGCCCTGGCCACAGCATGCTGCATTGCACACAATTCTCCTCTGCTCTTATTCTTGTTTTGTGACCCAGGTCTAGGTTTCCTCTCCTCCCATGTCCATTCCCATGACTAGTACGTGGAAACAATGACACACCATGAGACCCTCCAGACTCTAGTGGCATCAGTTTTCATTCAGTAGGTACAGGAGCCGTCCCTCCCATGAGCATCTTTCCACTCTAGATCTGACGTGCCACTATCCGTTTTCTGGGCCTGCCACTCTCTCATGCCTGCGCCCCCCAGCAGGTACATCCGGAAAGGGCTGGAATGAAGTGAGTAAGAGCGGGGCAGGTACAGAGCCTTGGGGAGTGTAGCACTGGGTCAGAAAGCACCACCCCCTGCAATGACTCAGACAAGCCAGAAATACTAAGTGAAGGAGCTTAGCAAGTCCCACCCACCCTCAAGGTTCTCCAATCTCATTGGCTGCTCTGTCATTTTATGATAGGGTTACCATGGCAGCCCAGTATAGCAGATTTCCAATGAAACCTGCCTATACTTGGCAATTACACACATAATGAGCAAAATTCTGAGCTGCTAAGAAGCCAGCCCCTCAGGATTTGAAAGCTCCAGTGCTGCGAGGGAACCGCCCACCCCAGACAAATGGCTTTCTTTGCCAACCGCAGACTGACTGTAAAGCAAAGATAAAGGGGAGATGGGAACAGTTCCTAGAATCAGCTTGAAGGAACCTGCCTCAGAGACAAATTTACTCTGGGGGAGAAGAGAAGGAAACAAAGTAGAGCTGCTGGGCACCGAGGAGCCTCAGAACCAAAGCCTAGGCTTCCCGAGGCTCCACCCTAGGAGAGGCCGGGCCCTCGGCTCTCACACCCTCCCTGCACTGGGACTATCCAGTTCTTAGGTGACTGCTTTCAGAAAGCCTGCATTGCCCAGGTGTGCTTTTTCTCTTGCTTCAAACCACACAGCTGCTCCACCTACATCATGGGGCTCCACATGCAGCTGGTTGATCCATTTCCTTCTTTGAACAGAGCCATTAAGGGTGTGGGTCTCTTGGATTCTGCAGGCCAGGAACTAGGCTATTCAGAACACAAAGTCCTACTCAGGGCAACCCCTGGGAGCAGGGAGCTGGCAAGGGGTATCCGGGAAATGGAGCACTTAATTATTAAAGTCAGAAAAGAGGTGATTTGAAAAGGCAGTCAGCTAATCCAGGCCGTAAGACTGAAAAGCAGGACTATGGGTGAAAGTTCCTCAAAAACTAGCACTGCCGCCATTTCTGATCTTGTCTAGGAGGAGGTAGAGAGTGACACCTCCTGCACAGCGAGCACAACAGACTGGGTGAGTCCCCGACCACCAGAGAGCTCATCACATCCAAGCATTCCTCCGAACATCAATGCGGTACTGCAAAAGGGTGCCACAGTCGAGTCTCTCTCTCTGCTGGCAAAGGTAAAGAAGCGCTTACTTCTTATACCCACTGATTCAACTTGGCAAATGTTCTGGGGGCACCTCAAATGTGCCAGAGAAAAGGCTCCAAAAAACCACAGTTCGGGAGCACAGCAGACAGGAAAGAGCCCAACCAGTCACCAACCTCCCATCATTGTTCTAGTCCTGGGAGTTCCATTAGTCCCTTGGTTGTTTTAAGCCACAGTAAGGTAGCGGAGAGCAGAGTTCTAGAAAGACAAGGTTGAATCTCAGCTCACCTCTCTCACCTGTGTAACTCTGGGCACACAAACTACTTACTTAGCCTTTCTGTACATCACTGACTTTTCCCACCCTTAGCTTGGGGGTGCTGACACTCACCTTGGCTCTTGTGAGGACTGGGTGCAACAACTCAATGCTCAGCGCTCAGAAAGAACAGAAGTTTCTAGCACTCAGCTGACCCTGGATGGCTGTGGTCATTCCAAGAGGGATGGCAGCTTCTGTACCTCCATGCTGTAGGCACTCCTGGGACCCAACCTCGACCCTGTACTTGTGGCCTGAGGGCCAAGCACGGCTCACTGAGACAAGGGGAGTGTGACCTTCAATATGCTGACAAAATCTGCCCCCTCTTCAGGCACTTTCTTTTGTCCTTTTCAACTAGTCCCTTCAGCATTGTTCGGTGCAAACAAGACATTAGTGTGTCCCTTACTTTCAAACGACTTTTTCTAGTGAAGCAGATAAACCCTCAGGCAAATCTACTACGACCTTCCCCTCAATAGCCATGCTGGGTGGTCATAATGGCTAAGAAAGTGAGACCTTCTTCACTAACACTTCTCTGACCCCTAATACCACACTGATGTCTTGGACGCCTCCCCTCCTCCCCAACCAATTTTTTTTTCTTCAGGACCAGCCCCAAACTAGAACGTCCTCTTGACAGAGGGTGTTACCTTAGGAAACTGCTCTGCAGGTCCGACCACCAGCAAAATGGTGGGTCTCCTTTCCGTGGCCTCAGCCCTTCCATCCTGTTTCCCCAAAAAGCTGGACATCTGGTCTCCCCGAGCAGGAGCTTGGGTCCCTCTGACTTCATGATCGATGCCCTCTCTGGAGCCTTGGCACTCAGCTCCAGGGAAGAAGCTGGACAGAAAATGCCACAACAGCTGCAGCATCGTGGCTTCCTCCCAATGCCACTTCGGGTGACTATTCACTTTTGAGGGATGTGACCACAATACCAAGGGTCTCTGACTACCCAGCCGGCTGGAGGACTAGCCTGGGGAGCTCTCGGGCTGGAAGCTCTGCATGCAGGGGCTGTTTCCTGCTTTAGCAAATCTGCTAGCACCGTTGTCGTGCCTAGCCTGAGAAGCAGCTCACTTAGGCTCCTCCCGAGCAGGCAGCTAGGAAGAACAGCTGGGCTTCTTCAGTGAAAACTCACTTCTGCAGGTGGCCCGCAATCAAAGGTTGCGCTTTTTTTTTTTTCTTAATAAGGCAAAAGTGATGTCCAAACAGACCTCTCGTGGAGGCTGAAACAACTTCCAGCTCTCAGTCATTCAGCTGTCCTCGCTCATCAACCCCAGCTGAGGACAGAGCATCCAGCCTGCATTCTCACTGCAGCAGGGCCTGGCCAATCACCTCCGCCGACACTACCAAGTTCATTATCCCGACCAGCACCAGCCCTCCAATCACAGGCAGAGGATTTCCTGCCCGCCTGCCTGCAGCTCCGCAAGTCCAAGTCCGCAGGGAGGTGCAGACTCCAGATAGATTCAGGAATCTAACTAGCATGCGGGCTCTAACTTCCTACTCCTCTCAGGGTGGCTTCCTGGATGGCACTCACCAAGCTTAATATGACCCAGTCCCCAGAAATGCTTCTCAAGACATCTAGCATCACTCCCTTGTTCTATTATTCAAATTTTTCTAACCCACTTGGCAGAAATATGCCACGGCTGCTTGGGAACAAGGACCATCTCACAGATCCTGCCACCACTAGTCACTTGGGCAAATGAGCAGAGCTAAAAAGAGTTACTCTTTAGTTGCTTTTTTTTCTTGTTTTAGTTTACTAGCAGACAAATACAGTAACGTATTACTACTATCCTTCACAAAGGTGGTACCAAGTGTTCATTTTAAAAGACAAGTTGGAGGGCTAGAGAAATAGCTTATCAATTAAGGCACTTCCCTATGAAGTCTAATGACCCAGGTTCAACTCCCCAAAACCCACGTAAGCCAGATGCATAAGGTGGCGCATGTGTCTGGAGTTCCTTTGTACTGGCTACAGGCCCTAACATGTCCATTCTCTGTCTCTCCCTCCCTCCCTTCTTCTCCCTCTCTAATAAATAAGTAAAAATAAAATAAAAAATTATTTAAAAGACAAGTTGGGTGTGGTGGGGTAGGCCTTTAATCCCAGCACTCAAGAGGCAGAGGTAGGCCACCATGAGACTACATAGAGAATTCCAGGTCAGCTTGCACTATAGCCAGACCCTACCTAAAAAAAATAAATAAACAAATAAAAGCCAAAATAAATAAATAAAAGACACAGGCACAGAAAATAGTCAGAAGCTCTCAGAGAAGAGTGCACCTCACCCATGGCTATAATCCACAGAAGAGAATTCAGTTATAGGTACCAACATTTCAAAAGCTCCAACCCTCGTCTACTTTTAGGAATTTCTGCAGAAAATGTACATATATATCACATGTAAACTTGTTTTGCTTTTTTTGAGGTAGGGTCTCACTCTGACCTAGAATTCATTATGTAAACTCAGGCTGATTTCAAACTCACAATGATCCTCCTGCTTCTGCCTACTGAGTTGGGATTAAAAGTATGTGCTACCATGCCTAGCGTACAATATATATAAGATGATGGTTCATATATTTTTTTTTTGTAACTTTGCTTATACATGCTTGTTTGGGCAGCAGTACTGGGGATTGAACCCAATGCCTTACACATGACATGCTAAGCAAGTGACTACCTAACTAAACCACATCACCAACCAACTCTTTAATTATTTTTTACTTTGGATAGTGTCTTGAACTTGCTATGTACCTCAAGCTGGCCTTGAACTTGGATTCCTCTTGCCTTAGCCTTCTGAGTGCTGGGATTATAGGCAAGAGACACCACACCTGGCTATAAATACCACAAGGTTCTATAACAAGTGTTTTAGAAGAATGAGTGAAGGCATTATATTGTATCCATGTGGTGGTTGGATTCAGGTGTCCCCTATAAACTTAGGTGTTCTGAATGCTAGGTTCCAAGCTGATGGAGATTTTAGAATTAACACCTCCTGAAGGCGGTGTATTGTTGGGGGTGGGCTTATGGGTGTTATAGCCAGTCTTCCCTTGTCACTGTGTGGCAAATGCTCCTGTCCCTGTTGTCCACCTGATGTTGGCCAGGGGGTGATGTCCACCCTCTGCTCATGCCATCGTTTTCTCTGTCATTGTGGAGCTTTCCCCTCAACCCTGTAAGCCAAAATAAACCTGCTCTTGGTTACCAGCAATGCAAATCTGACTGCAATAATCCATATGATGGAACCCCTTTGCAAGTATTAAAAATAAGGCAGCAAGGCTCAACAATTAAGGTCCTCACCTGTAAAGCCCAATGCCAGGGTTCAATTCCCCAGAACCCATGTAAAGCCAGAGCACAAAGTGACACGTGTGTCTGGAGTTCGTTGCAGTAGCTGAAGGCCCTAGCATACCTATTATGTCTATATCTTTCTCTCTCTGCTTGCAAATAAATAGTTTAAAAATATTAAAAAAAAAAAAAAGGAAAGCGTGGTGGCGCATACTTTTAATTCCAGCACTTGGGAGGCAGAGGTAGGAGGACTGCCTTGAGTTCGAGGCCACCCTGAGACTATACATAGAAAATTCCAGGTCAGCCTGGGCTAAAGTGAGACCCTACCTTGAAAACACACACACACACACACACACAATAAGTCAGCTCTTAGTATGTGTACTATTATGAGATAAACTGAAGATCACTTGTCAAATAAAAAACAACAACAGTTGTTACTAAGGCTTTACATGTGAAGATTACCTCTGAAAATATACTAAAATTAAGGAGGGTTTGGGGCAAGGAGAGCATTTAGGGACTTGAGAGAATGTAGGCTGGTGGGAGACTGATTTTCACTGAATGTCCTCCTTTACTGTTGAAACTGAACCATGGGGCTAACCTGGCTATATGCACAAACATATAAGCAAAATAATTATCTAAAAGGAAGACTCAAGATAGAAAGCCAACCAGTCAGACAGAATAGAACTTCCTAATTCTTGTAGAAAAATCCTATATGGAGATGGAGAGATGGCTTAGCATACTATTTTTTGGTTTAAATGTTTTTTTAAGATTTATTTTATTATTTTTTAGATTTATTTGTATTTATTTATCAGAGAAAAAGAGAGAGAGAGGGAGAGAGAATGAGAATGTCAGGGCCTCTAGCCACTGCAAATGAACGCCAAACACATGCACCACCATGTGTAGCTGGCTTATGTGGGATCTGGAGAATTGAGCCTGGGTCCTTACGCTTCATAGGCATGCACCATAACTGCTAAGCCATCTCTCCAGCCCTAAGATTTATTTTTATTTATTTATTTGATGGAGGGGGAGAGAAAGAGAGAGAGAGAAAGAATGCCAGGGCCTCCAGCCACTGCAAATAAACTCCAGATGCATGTACCACCTTGTGCACCTGGCTAACATGGGTTCTGAGGAACCGAACCGGGGTCCTTTGGTTTTGTAGGCAAATGCCTTCACTGCTAAGCCATTCCTCCAGCCCTTGTTTAAATATTTTATTTATTTGCACTGTGTGTGTGTATGAGTGTGCTGGGGTCTCTTGCTGCCACATACTGTGTCACTTTTTGCATCTGGCTTTATGTGGGTGTCGAGGAATCGAACACAGTACAGCAGACTTTGCCAGCAAGAGCCTGTAACTGCTAAGCCACTTACCTACCTAGCCCCTAAGTGTGCTTCTTATGAAGGCATGAAAGCCTAAGAGGGCCTGACACTGCCAGAGTTCGAATCTCCAGATCCTAAGGACACTGCCAGAGTTCGAATCTCCAGATCCTAAGTAAACAGCTGGTGTGGCCAAGTGCATACTCGGTCCCACAAAGGGGAACAAAGAGACCAGGCAAAAGCCAGCAAGGTCAGGAACCAGTAACAAGACTCTGGCTCCAATAAAACCCAGCAGAAGACAATGAAGCAGGACACCTGATACTCAGCTCCAGCCACCACACGTGAGCACCCACAGTCACAGGTAAGTGCACGGGGTGGTGCAAGAGCACAGAGACATGCACACACCACACACGTGCAAACAAAAAAAAAGCCTGCCTGTATCAGTTGCCTTTTTAAAAACTTTTTAAAATTTTTTATTTATTTATTTGAGAGTGACAGAGAGAGAGAGAAGGACACACACACACACACACACACACACAGAGAGAGAGAGAGAGAGAGAGAGAGAGAGAGAGAGAGAGAGAGAAAGAAAGAGAGAGAGAGAGAATGGGCACACCAGGGCCTCCAGCCACTACAAACGAACTCTAGACGTGTGCGCCCCCTTGTGCATCTGGCTAACGTGGGTCCTGGGGATTCGAGCCTTGAACCGGGGTCCTTAGGCTTCACAGGCAAGCGCTTAACTGCTAAGCCATCTCTCCAGCCCTCAGTTGCTTTTTTACTGGCTGACAGAACAAATAACCACAAAGTACTTTTGTATGAAAACTAAATGTAAGGTCTTTGAAGCCAGACACAAGGTTCAAATTCTGGCCACCACCCCGCCTGCCAGCTGTGTATAAATCACATTAGCTGTAATTCAGTATTCTCTTTTTTATTCTTATTTTATTTATTTATTTAAGAGAGAAAGAGAATGGGCACACTAGGGCCTTCAGCCAGTGCAAATAAACTCCAGATGCATGTGTCTCCTTGGTATCTGGCTTACGTGGGTCCTGGGGAATAGAACCTGGGTCCTTTGGCTTTATAGGCAAGTGCCTCAACTGCTAAACCATTTTTTCAGCTCTCAATATTCTCTTTTAAAAATCAAAAACATCAGGCCAATAGTCATGGCTCATGCCTTTAGTCCTAGCACCTGAGAGGCTGAGGTAGGAGGATCACTTTGAGTTCAGGGCCAGTCTGGAATAGAGATCCTGCTTCAAAACAATACCAGAAAAAAAAAAAAAATCAGCAATCGTAACTTGTGATTAACTCTCTCCCTACTTTGGTATTGGGGGTAAAACCCCAGGGCCCAAGGGGTACTAGGCATGAACTACATTTCTAGTTTTTAAGCTTTTTTTTTTTAAACTTTGAGGCAGTCTGTCTTTGGACTCACTCTTCAGTCTAGGCAATCCCTAGGCCTTAGCCTCTCCAGCAGGGGCTTACAAACGTGGGCATCAGACCCAACTCCAATCAAAGTTCTTATATGCAAAATGAGGGCAGTAACAGAACTGTTGATTACTTGAATCCGGTCTAAAACGCAAGCCCCTAAGTAAAAAATTAATCCTCTTTATTTATATTTTTACATGGTGGGGAATAGAACTTGGGTTTGCATGTGCTAGGCAAGCACCCTCCCTACAGAGCTACATCTCTAGTCCAAGTTAATGAGTCCTGGGAAGGCCGGAGAAATGAAGGAGAAAGTGATTTCTTTTTCTTTCTTTCCTTCTGTAGTCTCAGGGTGGCCTCGAACTCGATGATCCTACCTCTGCCTCCTAAATGCTGGGATTAAAGGCGTGAGCCACCACACCCGGCCTTTGTGTTGTTTTTTGAAGTAGGATCTTACTCTAGCCCAGGCTGACCTAGAATTCATTATGTAGTCTCAAACTCACAGCAACCCTCTCCTACCCTAGGCTCCTGAGTGCTGGGATTAAAGGTGTGTGCCACCATGCCTGACTTGGTTACCAGCTTTTAACTGAATGGATTTCTCACCAGCACGGACCTGAGTTATGAATCCCGGGCCTTCCAGCAAGGAGGGAGTAGCAGGGACTGATTCACACCTTCCTGCCTGTATCAAGTTAAAGTTACACAAAATATATGAAACAATGTTTTCAGGCCACTGGACAAGAGAAGACAGTGCTTCCTGAGAAATGTGTACAAAGGAGGCCATTTTTAACCATTGCTTCAACTTCCTGCCTGGAGTTTCCTGGCTCGGATGCAAAGGGGGAGCTCCAGCAGAGCTAGACAGTCTCCCTTAGCTAAGGGGACAGAGTTGAAAATATGCAAGGCAGGCTACCGAAGAGGAAGTCAACTGTAGAGTGTGAACTCTGAAGACATGCAGAGTCCACAGCACACCATTAAGACGACTACATAGGGAACTGGAGGGATGGCTTAGTGGTTAAGGCATTTGCCTGTGAAGCCTAAGGACTCCAGTTCACGGCTGGATTCCCCCCTTACCCACGTAAGCCAGATGCATGCATCTGGAGTTTGCCTGTAGTGGCTGGAGGCCCTGGTGCACCCATTCTCTCTCTCTCTATCCCTCTTTCTGTCTCTCTCAAATAAATAAATAAATAGATAAATAAATAAATAAATAGAAGACTACATAGGCACACACCTTTAATACCAGCACTTGGGAGGTAGCAGAGATAGGAGTATCTCCATGAATTCCAGGTCAGCCTGTGTTACAGTAGGACCCTACCTCAAATAAATAAAATAAACAACAAATATATCAATGGAAAAACCTTTTGGGTTGGAGAGATGGCCTTAGGTTAAGGCGCTTGCCTGCACAGCCAAAGAACCCAGTACCCATGTAGGCTAGATACACATGATGGCCCATGCATCTGTAGTTCGTTTGCTGTGGCTGGATACCCTGGCATGCCCATTCTCTCTTTCTCTCTCTCTCTATCTGCCTCTTTTCCTCCATCTCTCAAATGGATAAAAATAATTTCTTTTTCTTTTTGGTTTTTCAAGATAGGGTTTCTAGCCCACGTTGGCCTGGAATTCACGCTGTAGTCTCAGGATGGCCTCGAACTCACGGCGTCCTCCTACCTCTACCTCCCGAGTGCTGGGATTAAAGGCGGGCACCACCACGCCCGGCTAAAAATAAAATACTTTTTTAAAAAAAGATCATATAGTGGGCTGGTGAAATGGCTCTCTCTCTCCCACACACACACAGTCATGCAAATAATTTTTTAAAAATATATTTACTGCTGGGCATGGTGATACACACTTTAAATCCCAGTACTTGGAGGCAGAGGTAGGAGGATTGCCCTGAGTTTGAGGCCACCCTGAGATTACATAGTGAATTCCAGGTCAGCCTGGACTACAGTGAAACCCTACCTTGAAAAAAAAAATATATATATATATATATATTTACTTATTTGAGGGAATGAGTGTGGATGCCCCAGGGCTCCTGTCACTGCAGATAAACTCCTGATACATGTACCACTTTGTGCATGTGGCTTTACGTGGGTACTAGGGAACTGAATCCAGGCCATCAGGTTTTGCAAATGAGTGCCTTTAACCACCAAACCATCTCTCTGGCCTCCAATTATTATTACTTTTTGGTTTTTCAAGGTAGGGTCTTGCTGTAGCCCAGGCTGACCTTGAATTCTGGAATTCACTATGTTGTCTCAGGCTGGCCTCAAATTCACGGTGATACTCCTACCTCTGCCTCCCGAGTGCTAGGATTAAAAGTGTGCGCCACCACACCCAGCTATTGCCAATATTTTTAATATTAAACTCTTGTAACTTTAAAAAAAATTATTTAATTAATTTATTTGACAGAGAAAGAGGGAGGAAGGAAGAGAGAGAATGGGTATGCACCAGGGCCTCCAGTTACTGCAAATTAACTCCAGACGCCTGAGCCCCCTTGTACATCTGGCTTACACTGGGTCCTGGGTAATCGAACCTGGGTCCTTTGGCTTTGATGCAAACGCCTTAAGCACTAAGCCATCCCTCCAGCCCTAAACTCTTGTAACTTTTGTTTTTATTATATACCTTTGATATTCCTAGGTGTTAGTATAATAAATTTCTTATACCACAGCATCACCTAAATCATCCACTCTTAGATTAGTTCCTTTTGAGTTACATGTCATTTACTTAATTAACTTCTAGGGTATGAGAAACCCACCCATATCCTGGGCAGGGCTGGCATGTGGAAGCCTCCTATACCTGTCCCTTATACATTGCAATAGAAACTGGTTTAGACGAGACTAGTGACTCATGTTTCTAAGAACCTACCTAGAAAATAGACTTAATGGATGACAGCATGTAATAGGATCTAATACTGTTCAGAAAAAAAAAAGTTCTAATGGAATGGACCAATGGCAAGTAGTCAAATGACTTGTCCCACACCACCCTGATGAATTGTCCGAGGTATAGATTCTCCTGGAACATTACACACGCCAACAGCAGAGTCCTGAGGGAGTCTTGTAACAAGTGCAGGGTGTGTGCTTGCTCTCAGTGGACTTAATTCCAACAACAGTCTCCAAGTCTCATCTACCTGTTTACTGACTACCCATCTTTGAAATACATAACATTCAGTGCAGGTGCAGTCAGAGAAAAAAACTTAACGCCTTAATATTTTTTGTTTGTTTCTCCAAGGTAGAATCTCACTCTAG
This sequence comes from Jaculus jaculus, assembly GCF_020740685.1. Lineage (NCBI taxonomy): Eukaryota > Metazoa > Chordata > Mammalia > Rodentia > Dipodidae > Jaculus > Jaculus jaculus. The sequence continues at coordinate 125,059,917 of NC_059102.1, forward strand.
ACCAGGCTAACCTGGAACTCATTCAGTAGACCCAGGCTGGTCTCCAACTCATCGCAATCCTCTTACCTCTGCGTCCCAGTGCTGGGATTAAAGGTATGCACTACCACACCTGGATTATCAATGTTTTTTTAGAATCTTTGTGTGTAGGTGTGCACATATGTGAAGGTCAGAGCACAACTTTTCCACCTTGTTTGAGGTGGGATCTCTGATGTTCACTGTTGCATACACCAAGCTAGTTCTACCTCTCATGTCCGATCTCACCACAGGTCTAACTTTTATGTGGGTGCTGGGGATCTGAACTGTGGTCCTTGTGCTTGTGTGGCTAGTGCTTTATCCACTGAGCCATCTTTCCAGCCCTCTCCTGCACTGGAATTCACTATGGAGTCTCAGGGTAGCTTCAAACTCATGGCAATCCTCCTACCTCTGCCTCCCGAGTGCTGGGATTAAAGGTGTACACCACCACACTCAGCTTTTTGCATTTTAAAAAAATATTTTATTTAGCCGGACATGGTGGCACACACCCTGTCTCTCTCTCTCTCTGCCTCTTTATCTGTCTGTCATTCTCAAATAAATAAAAATGAACAAAATTTTTTTTTTAAAGTTTTATAATTAAGTAGGATGTGGTGACACACGCCTTTAATCCCAGCACTCAGGAGGCAGAAGTAGGAAGATCACCACAAGTTTGAGGCCACTCTGAGATTATATTGTGAATTCCAGGTCAGCCTAAGCTAGAGTGAGACCCTACCTTGAAAAAAAAAATTATTTACTTACTTGTAAGGAGAAAGTGTGTGTGAATATAGGTGTGCCAGGTCCCCTTGCCACTATAAATGAATTCCAGATGCATGTGCCACTTTGTGCATCTGGCTTCACATGAGTACTAAAGAATCAAATCTGGGCCATGCAGGCTTTTCAAGCAAGTGCCTTTGACCACTAAGCCATCTCCCCAACTGCCTGCACTTAAAAAAAAAAAAATTATTTGAGAGCAACAGACAGAGAAAGAGAGAGACAGAGAGAGAGAATGGGTGTGCAGGGCCTCCAGCCACTGCAAATGAACTCCAGATACGTGCACCCCCTTGTGCATCTGGCTTATGTGAGTCCTGGGGAATTGAGCCTCAAACCGGGGTCCTTAGGCTTCACAAGCAAGCGCTTAACTGCTAAGCCATCTCTCCAGCCTGATAGCACTTTTTAACTGAAAAATGAAGCAAGATTTTATTTGACAGAAAACCTGGATGATTTGATGATGCAGACCAATTCTACCAATAAGGTTATAGGGAGGGCTTTGCCCAACAACCGCATAGGTCAAACCTAAAGCAGTAAGATTTTGGGCATCTGGCCCTATGTGGGCACTGAAGAAGTTGAGCCAAGGCCATCAGGCTTTGTAAGCAAGCACCTTTAATCACTGAGCCATTTTCCCAGCCCTAATGCTAAGTTCATTATTATTATGATTATTATTATTAAAACTGAAACCAAAACATTTAAGGCAGATGGACAAAATGTGAAAATATCGACTTTATAACAATTCTTTTAGGGTAGCAGATACAGAAGTGTTTAAAGAAGCTCCTTTACATGGTAATATGTGGTCATAATTTATTATTTCTTCTTTTATTATTTGAGAAAGAGAAAGAAAGAGAAAGAGAGAGAATGGGTGTGCCAGGGCCTCTAGCCACTGCAAAAGCACTCCAGAGGCATGTGCCACCTTGTACATCTAGCTTATGTGGGTACTGGGGTATTGTGGGTACTGGGCAGGCAAGTGCCTGAACCGCTAAGCCATCTCCTCCAGCCCTATGTCTTTATTAAACTAATTTATTTGCATGTGTGTTCGATCTCTTGCTGCTACAAATGAATGCCAACCCAGCTTTCTGCGGGAGGCTGGGGAACTGAACCCAGACCAACAGGCTTTGGATGCAAATGCCTTTAAGGGGCTGAGCCATTTCCCCAGACCTGTGATTTATTATTTCTGAGACACAACTGCAGCAGGTGAGTATGCATCAGTATCTGCTGAAATTAATCAACCAGCTAATTTAAATGCAAGGCTCTTTTTTGGGAGCTGGGGTTTCAGGATGTAAAGCAGGGCTATTAAACCCTTCCTGCCAGTGACTGAGCCCTCAATTAGAGAATGAGGAGCCAGTGTTTGCCCCATTGGCACACATGAAGCCAAGGTATCAATGATGGCAGTGATGAAAAAGATGAACTCTTCCAACCTATTTCCATTTTAGAAGTAAAACTGGAAAAGCTAGCATTGGGGGAAGATCCCATGACTGGTAAGAACAAGAAGTCTAGAAAACAGACTCTTGAGTAGCTTGTTTATGCCAGTTTTCATAGAGGTCCCAAGTTCAAGGTGAATGCCTTTTAACAAAGATGTCTTTTTCTTTTCTCTTAAAGAAAATTAAAGGTGTACAAAATTTACCCAATTTTTTTGTTGTTGTTTTCGAGGTAGGTCTCATTCTAGCCATGGCTGACCTGGAGCTCACTATGTAGTCTCAGGCTGGCCTCAAACCCACAGTGAGCCACCTACCTCTGTCTCTTGAGTGCTAGGATTAAAGGTGTGTGCCACCATGCACAGCTAAGTTACCCAATTTTAAGCTCAGGACTCTCGAGTTATAAGACACTGAGAGGCAAGAGTCTGTATAGAAAGATACAGACACACAGATCTCGTGATAAGCCTTGCAGTCATGGTATCCTTACTTTTGCCTTTCCTTCTCTTATGGGAAAGGTAGGTCTATAGGTTCATTGCTAAAGCTACACTAAGGCCCTGGGTTTGATCCCAGCACCACCCAAACAAATATTAATGTTTTTAGCTTCTAAAAACTAACAAGGCTTGAGAAGAGAGATCAGGTTGGGTGAGGTGGTACCCACTTGCAGTCCTAGTACTTGGGAGGGTAAGGCAGGAAGATGGCGAACCCAGAAGGTCCCAGCAAATCAGGAAGACCCTGCAGGGTCAAATGAAACTGGTCAGCTGAATCAGCTTTGCTCTGTACTCTTTGAGGACTGCAGGGTCAAGAGCAGGAGGCAGACTAAGATCCCAGCAGCTGCTTGCTGCAGAAGAAGGCACGGCTGTTCAAGGCATGAGGGCAGCTGGGAGGATTCTGAGTAAGAATAACTAGTTAAACCAGGCCACTTCTTCAAAATGGTTCAGAAAAGAAATTTCAACTATGGAACTATTTTTCCCTGATCCTATTTTTTCTTTATTATAGGTTAGAAAGGAAAAAAAAAAAAATCAGTAAATAAACCCAAGATGTGAAAGTGGAAAAAAATGAGCTGTGTCCCAGTGCATGACTATGGGTGTTTATAAGAGCCTTATCTTTCTCTTTTCTCTAAAGTTCTCCTACAATGCCTCTGTAGGACCCTAGACAAGTTGCTTATCCTCTCTACAAAATAAGAGGACGGGAGGGCTAGAGAGATGGTCCAGCAGTTAATGCACTTACCTGCAAAGCCAATTGACCTGAGTTCAATTCCCCAGTACCCATGTAAAAAGAGATGCACAAAGTGGCACATGGAGTCTGTTTTCAGCGGCTGGAGGCCCCAGTGTGCCTATTCATATTCTCTCTCTTTCTCTCAAATAAAATAAAATAAAAACTTTAAAAGGGGGGAGCTAGAGAGATGGTTTAGTGGTTAAAGGTACTTGCCTGCAAAGCCAAAGGACTCAGGTTTGATTCCCCAGGATCCACATAAGCCAGAGGCACAAGGTGGCACAGTCATCTGGAGTTTGTTTGCAGTGGCTAGAGGCCCTAGTGCATCCATTCTCTCTGTCTCAAATTAAATTAAAATTTTAAAACTAAGAGGGCTGGGGAGATGGCTCAGCAGATAAAGCACTTGTCACGTAACTCTGAGTACCTGAGTTTGGATCCCCAGGCCTTACATAGAAGACAGAAGCTATGTCAGGCTTCTGTGTCCCAGTGCAACTGCAGTGAGACGGGAGGTGAAGACAGGAGAATTTCCCAGGAACTTGTAAACAAAGCAATGAATGAGAGAGCCTGCCTCAAAAAGGCAGGTGAGGAATGACCCTGAAGTTGCCCTCTGACCTCCACATGCACACCATGGTGCATGTGTGCCCACATTCACACACATTCACACACATACACAAACACTAAATAAATGAAACAATCTACTAAGTTAGGAGACTGACTAAATGCTACACCTTGAAAATGTCCTAACATCCTATAGGTTCAAACCATCTCTGAAGGTATTAACTGGTAGGCATGACTATGCACATTTATAATCCCAGCACAAGCTACATAGTGACGCCTTGTCACTCTTACATACATACATATATACATATATGGCAACAGCAGGGTTTAGGTATTTGGGGATGGGCAAAGGGTCAACAGGATTGGTTAAGGTGACCACTGTTGCTAGTTTTAATCAATGGGATGATTCATCTGTGTTACACACTGGAACAGGTTTAGTAGACAATTTGTTCTAGAGTGCAGCTCAGGGGTAGAGCACTTGTCTGGCATGAGCAAGGTCCAGGGTTTGACCCCCCAGTACGGCACAAAACAAAAAGTAAACCTGGGGGCTGGAGAGATGGCTTAATGGTTATGGCACTTGCCTGCGAATGATCCAGGTTTCCCAGTACCCAGGCAAAGCCAGATGCACAAGGTGGCACATGTGTCTGGAGTTCTTTGCAGTAGTTGGAGACCCTGGCATGCCCATTCTATGCCCATTCTGTTTCTTTTTCTCTTTCTCTAAAAAAAATAAATGAATGTATAAAAATTTTATGGGCTGGAGAGATGGCTTAGGGGTTTAAGATACATGCCTGCAAAGCCTAAGGACCCAGGTTTGAATCTCCAGGTCCCACGTAAGCCAGATGCACACGGTGGCACATGCACCTGGAGTTCGTTTGCAGTGGCTAGAGGTCCTGGCATGCCCACTCTCTCTCTTTCTCCTTCTCTCTGTCTCTAATAAATAAATAAATCTTAAAAAAATTTTTTTTATTTGGTTTTTCGAGGTAGGGTTTCATTCTAGTCCAGGCTGACCTGGAATTCACTATGTAGTCTCAGCGTGGCCTCAAACTCACAGTGATCCTCTTACCTCTGCCTCCCCAGGGCTGGGATTAAAGGCGTGCACCCCAGTTCAAAAAAAATTTTTTAAAGCAAACCCCCTCCCCACTTTTTTCCCTCACCACTGACATTTCAATGGTTTCTGAATTTTCTCAAGCACACAGGTAGTTTTTGTTGTTTTTTTAAGAGCCCCACCTCTAGTGGGGATGGGGAGCTGGAGTGAAACAGCAGGCCAAGGAGTGGACAGCACAATGTGGAAGGCTTCAGGCACCCGCAGAACAAGGACAGAGGCCATCTGACTTCCTCACTGCCCCTGTGAAGAAGGAGCCATGATTCACCTACTTCCTGGAAACCCAGCCAAGAATGTGAAGCTGAGGGAGCACCTGTATAATTCATGTATTTATTTACATTAAAGGAAAAGACATCTTCTCATTGAAAACTTTAACATGCAAACGTATTATTTGGTTGTGTTCCCTTCACATTATAATCTTTTGTCCCTTCTCACCCTGCCCTCATTCCACAAAGGATTCTCCTGTTTCAAGGCAGTCCTTCCTGTTTTGTGGTCTTTTCCTTTTGTCTGACTCCATCCTCCATGTAAAATGTTGATGGGCTCAGAACTGTGCAGGTCTTGTGGGGTACTGGCAATCGCTGTGGGTTCATGAATACGCCAGTTGGTTGTATCAGGAGGACGATATCTTTGTTTGTTTGTTTTGTTTTTTGAGGTAGGGTCTCACACTAGCCAAGGCTGACATGCAATTTACTATGTAGTTTCAGAGTGGCCTCGAACTCATGGAAATCCTTCTGCCTGTGCCTCCCAAATGCTGGGACTAAAGGCATGCCATCACACCCTGCATACGACAATGTCTTCTTTTCAGGCACTGTATTGGGTCTTTTAGCTCCCACATTTTGGGACATGCTTCCTGAACACCAAGGGCCTTGAGATGCTGAGCTGTATTATGAAGATCTGACAGTGTTACGAACTGAAAGCAAACTGTGATATTTTCATTTGTTTTCTTTTGCTTGTTTTGAGGCAGTGTCTTGCTCTGTAGCCCAGGCTGGCCTCAAACCTGCTGTTCTCCCAAGTGCTGCTTGGAGTCATAGGCATAGGCCATTACACCTACTGCAATGTCGTAAAGTTTTATGGGCAAGCAGACCATAGAAGAAGGCGACTGTGTATGTTGAGCTCTCAACTGGGCAGAATCAAAATCCTACGATCAGGTACTAGCACAGTCTTTCACGAAGCCAACCTTTGGGCTCCAGACCCTGCTCTGCAAAATAAAAAAACGGCTGGAGAGATGGCTTAGTGGTTACAGCATTTGCTGGCAAAGCCAAAGGACCCAGGTTTGATTCTACAATGCCCATGTATAGCCGGATGTATAAGGGGCACATGCATCTGGAGTTTGTTTGCAGTGGTTGGAAGCCGTGATACACCCATTCTCCCTGTCTACCTTTTCCTCTCTCTCTCAAATAAGTAAAATAAGCAAACAAATATATATGTTTAAAAAAAAAGTAAAACCACTACAAAGGTTGTAACTAAACTCTTCTCAGTCCAAGGCCAGCCTGGGCTACAGAGTGAGTTCAAGGCCAGCCTGGGCTACAACAAGACTCTACCTGGTGTGTGGGGGGAGCAGCCCACTGCCCTTCCTTATCTCATTTCTAGCATTCCTCCCTTTCTTCCTTCTGCTTTAGGCCACCACACATTGACTTCCCATCTCTACAGACATCCCTCTTATGGCTTGACATAGATCATAAACTGCATGCCCTTCTGTTGACTGGCTTCTTTTGCCTGATTGCTCTTTGCAAAGGCTGTGCTAGTAACTCCCACAGTACAGGGTGTCAGCCCAGGAAGCCATAAAAACATGGCAGGCATGTCATGTGAGACGCACATGGTAACACCTACTGCTTTTAGCAGCAACTTCTACAGCAGCAACAGAGATTATATGAACAGCAAATTTTCAGATTTTTTTTCGGGGGGGGGGGGAGGGAGGTGTCTTACTATGTAGCCCAAACTGGCTTCAAACTTGTCACCTGTTTGCCTCAGCCTTTTTTTTTCTTTTTTGGTTTTTTGAGGTAGGGTTTCGATGTAGCCCAGGCTGACCTGGAACCCACTATGTAGTCTCAGGCTGACCTTGAACTCACTGCGATCCTCTTACCTCTGCCTCTCGAGTGCTTTGCCTCAACCTTTTTGAGAGCTGTGATTACCAATGTGCACTACCATGCCAACAGGTTTTCAGATGTTCTTTTATTATTATTATGTATGTATATATATATTGTTTTTGTTTTGAGATGGAGGTCTCTCTCTAGCTCAGGCTGACATGGAATTCACTACTTAGTCTCAGGCTGGTCTGGTCTAGAATTCACACTGATCCTCCAATCTCAGCCTCCCAAGTGCTGGGATTAAAGATATGTGCCACCACGCCTAGATTCTTTTATTAATTTTTTTATTTTGGTTGGTGTACAAAACAATGACTTTTGCAGAGCATGGTGGTGCACGCCTTTAATCCCAGCACTCAGGAGGCAGAGGTAGGAGGATCGCTGGGAGTTCAAGGCCAGCCTGAGACTCCATAGTGAATTCCAGGTCAGCCTGAGCTAGAGTGAAACCCTACCTCAAAAAACCCAAAACATTTTATCACAGGAGTAGCAGATACCAGGCCACTGGTTTCAGGTAACAGAGAACTATCATGATACTGGTTAGGTCCATAAAGGACATTGTTGGATGACCATTCCTGAAGGATGGACAATGTCACATTGAGTGGAAGGCTGAAAAGTAATCTGGGTGGCTATGGTTATCGGTGGCCCTTCCACGACTGCATTTCAGGGTTTCTAGTACAAAATACTTCAATACAAAGTCTTTGTAGCCTTCATATCATGAGACTAGTCTTACATAAATAGTTTTGTTCACAGATTTCATCCCACAGCTGGATTTAGCTGGAGCAGAAATGAATACCAGTATAGTATTTGTTTGTTTCATTCCTCTGTGGTTTCTGGGAGATTTCAACAATTAAATTAACGATCTGTGTTCTGAACATCAAAGGAATTTATGTGCCCAAATTCCACATCAGATGGACTCTGGTGTATTATTACTTTGGTCCATCTTCCCAAATGGCAGCTTTTGAAGATAGAGTCTCTATATACAACCCAGGCTGGCCTTGAATTCTCCATCCTGCAGTCTGAAGCTCCCAAGTGCTAGGTACCACCATACCCAGTTTCAAATATCTTCTCATTTTTCAGATTGTTTTCAAGTTAGCTCCATGACCATGACTTTGTTCCAAGAACTAATTTACAGCACTAAAGCACAATCGATTTAAAAAATACACTCAACCCAATCTACAAATAGTTCTTTTCTTCATGAGTCATTACATTTCTCCCAACGATACCTATCCCCTCTTTCAATGACAAGGGCTCTTTCTTAGCTGGCAGACAGCTCACAGCTGTAATCCCAACTGAGGACTGGGAGGCTGAGGCAGGATAGCCACACAAATTCAAGGTCAACCTGGTCTCTATACAGTAAGTTCCAGGCCATCCTCAATTACATATAGTTCCAGACCAGCTTAGTTATATGAGATCTTGTTTCAAAAACCAAACCAAGGGCTGGAGAGATGGTTTAGTGGTTAAGATGGTTGCCTGCAAGTGATTTTTGATGTTGCTTCATTAGGGTTTTGTTTTGAAATGGATTTTTTTTTAATTTTTTGAGGTAGGGTCTCACTGTAGCTTAGCCTGACCCAGAATTCACTATGTAGTCTGAGGGTGGCCTTGAACTCACAGTGATCCTCCTACCTCTGCCTCCCAAGGACTGAGATTAAAGGCGTGAACCACCATGCCTGGCTTTTTTTTTTTTTTTTGGTTTCTCAAAGTAGGGTCTCACTTTAGCCCAGGCTGACCTGGAATTCACTCTGTAGTTTTAGAGTGCCCTTGCCTACTTCAGCCTCCCAAGTGCTGGGATTAAAGGTGTGTGCCACCACGCCCAGATAGAGATGGATTCTTGATGTGTTGCCCAGACTGGCCTTGAACTTCTGGGCTCAAGTGATCTGCCTGGCTCAGCCTCACCCCTATCCCTCAGCTGGGACTACATACACATGCTACCACCAGAGACATCATCATCTTTTTGGATGGCTTTTCCTTCTTTTGCAAAATGTAAAATCATGTTGCTGTGTTCTTGTGGGACTCAAACATGCCAGTCTGTCGATCAGCAAACTCAACACAAGCATTTAGAACGTTCACCAGCATGTAACACTTGCCCCCGTGAGAGCCCACGAGCCTTAGCTATGGAGAAAGACAACAGCTTATGGGGAACACAGCTTGCTTTCCTCCTTTAATTGGCTGCCAACTCTATGTTTCAAATTTGTTTAAGACAAAGATTTTGTTTGGTCACATGAAAATGCCTGAAATAGTCAATGCTATAATTAGCTCTGGCTGAATCTCATCTCCCAAAGTCACTATCGTTGTCGTCATCTTTTATTCTTTCTTTAATAAACCCTTCCCTTCTTTTGTCCCAAGACAGATTTCTTGCTCACATGCCCTTTACAAAGAAAATTTCCCTGGCCGGCTGCCATGGGCTTCTCTGCCCATTTCCATTTTAAGTAATTTTTCTGTCTCAATCTCTTCTGAAACAAAGGTAGATGGCAAAACTTGCTAGGTTATTTTTAAAGGAAACCTCACCTCAAGCTTCTAAAAGCTAGCAGGAGGCTGTGTAGAGTCACATGGTCCAGTTTCACCCATCACCCACTGAAAAGCATTCATAGCTGACTGCTGCGCAAACCTTCCATCTCAGACAGCCTCACGTGGGTTACAGGAAGCTGCTTCCAATATATGCGGTTTTCTATGCCTATTCCCACAGAAGACACCCATTTTTAACCAAAGGGCCCCAAGTTCTCTTGCAGCTCCTGCTAGTTCTGTAAAACATCAGCATTGTTTTCTGGGTAAGCATAGAATACTAATAAACTCAACAGGAAGTAGCATGGGGATACATGAGGCAGGGTGTCTTCCTGAAGCCCAGTTATTCACAGAAAAGACTTTTCTTTCTAATGCTTAAACATTTCCCACAGACAGAACTAACTGGAATTCATTTACAGGTAATAAGCTAATATAAATCAGTATTTTATTTATTTATCTATTTATTTTTGTGAGTTAGGGTTTCACTCTAGTCCAGGCTGACCTGAAATTCACTATGTAGTCTCAGGCTGGCCTCAAATTCATGGTAATCCTCCTACCTCTGCCTCCTGAGTGCTAGGATTAAAGGTGTGCGCCACCACGCCCAGCTCTAAATGAATCACTTCTAATCTTTCTCTCAAAGCTGTATAACAATTTAACTTGCTCAAAAGCTGGTAAGAGGGGGAGGGGCTGAGTAAGAACAAAGTATAAGACATATATAATGACATAACGAAACCCACTACTTTGTATGCTAACTTTCAAAATAAGTTATGGGCTGGAGGGATGGCTTAGCGGTTAAGGTGTTTGCCTGCAAAGCCAAAGGATCCCAGTTTGATTCTCCAGGACTCACGTAAGCCAGCTGCACAAGGGGGTGCATTCATCTGTAGTTCGTTTGCAGTGGCTGGAGGTCCTGGCACGCCCATTCTCTCTCTCTCTCTCTCAAATAAATAAATAAATAATAATAGTAACAAAATAAGTTATACCTGGGCATGGTGGTATATACCTTTAAATCCAGCGCTCGAGGCTGAGGTAGGAGGATCACCACGAGTTCAATCAATGCCAGTCTGGACTACAGAGCAAGTTCCAGGTCAGTCTGGGTTACAGTTAGACCCTACCTCAAAAAAAGGGGGGGAGGGCTGGAGAGATGGCTCTCTGGTTAAAATGCAAAGCTTGCTGGTCTGGGTTTGATTCCCCAGTACCCATGTAAAGCCAGATATACAAAGTAGCACATGCATCTGGAGTTCATTTGCAGTGGCAGGAGGTCCTAATGTATCTGTCCTTTCTCTGTCTGCTCCCCTCTAATAAATAAAATAAAAAACCTTTTAATGGGAAAAAAAATTAAAGCCAGGCAAGGTGATTCATGCCTATAATCCCAGCACTTGGGAGGCTAAGATAGGATCTCTGTAAATTCCAAGGTGTAAATTCCACAGGCCTAGAAGGAGTTTCAGGTCAGCCAGGACTAGAGTGAGACCCTAAATTAAAAATATATTAGCCAGCGAGGTGGCAGATGCCTTTAATCCCAGCTAGGAGGATTGCCATGAGTTTGAGGCTACCCTGAGATTACATAGTGAATTCCAGGTCAGCCTGGGCTATAGCGAGACCCTACCTCAAAAACCCAAAATTAAAATATTTCTTTTACCTGGTGTGGTATCAACTCATGATTGTAATCCCATAATTCTAGAATTTGGAGGTTGAGGCAGGAGGATTATTGTGAGTTCGAGGCCATCCTGGGCTACAGAATAAGATCCTATCTCATAAAAAACATACAAAAAGTTTTCTTTTAGTACTGGAAGAGTAATCACTTTCTCCTTACTTGCCTTGGAAAATTCACTGACCAAAAAATGGATTAGGATCAATATCAGACGTGTCAGGAAATGCCAGAACATTCTGACTCCTGTAGAGCCACAAAGCTTGGTATAAACATCAAATAGGCTCCCACAGCCAGGTGTCCTCAATGTTCTGGCAGCATTTGCCAACTGCATAGGTTCACAAGAGCAGAAAGGTTCACCTGGGCCCAAGTTGCCCTGAGCCCTCCTCTACAGACCCTATGAGTTTAGCTATCTTCTCAAGCAGTTTATTCATTAGATATGTATGGGGAAATATCCAGCTCACAAACCACTATTTTGTCCAAAACTAACTTTCAAAAAAAGTGTAGGTGCTGGAGAGATGGCTTAGCAGTTAAAAGTGCACATATTTGCAAGGCCTGATGGCCCAGGTTCAATTCTCCAGCATCCATGTAAGCAGATGCACAAAGTGGTGCATGCGTCTTAGAATTTGTATGCAAGAGTCCCTGGCACACCCATTCTGTCTCTCTTTCTCTCTCTGCTTGCAAATAAAAATTTTTTTTTAGTTTCTTTTTAAGCCAGGTGTGTTTGTGGCAGTGGTACAGCAATCCTATCACTCAAGAGATGAAGGCAGGAAAATTATGTGTTGAATGCCAACTTCTACATAAGACCCTTTCTTAATAATTTGTTTGGGAGGCATGGTGGTGCCTGCCTTTAATCTCAACACTCAGGAGGCCAAAGTAAGTTCAAGGACAGCCTGAGACTACACAGTGAATTCCAGGTCAGCCTGGTCTAGAGCAAGATACTACCGCAAAAACAAAAGCAAATATATATATATATATATATTTAAAGGGGGCTCGGAAGATGGCTCAGTGGTTAAGGTGCTTGCTTGGGTTTAATTCCCAAGCCACTCCTCCCCAAGCCACCAACACAAAGCCAGGTACAAAAAGAGGTGCAAGTGTCTGGTGTTCCTTTGTAGAGGCAAGAAGCCCTGGCATGACACCCCCACACATAAATAAATTTTGAAAGAATAATTTTATTTAAACTTGTCTCTAAGAGCCAGGTGTGGTGGCACACGTCTTTAATCCCAGCACTTGGAAGGCAGAGGTAGGAGGATCACCATGAGTTTGAGGCCACCCTGAGACTACATAGTTAATTCCATGTCAGCCTGCGCTAGAGTGAGACCCTACCTCAAAAAACCAAAAATAAAAATAAAACAAACTTGTCTAGGAATTTGGGGTGGGAGAGAACATGCAAACAGAAACCTTGTCTCTAAACCTCTCGGGATTAACCCAAGGAGCCTACATTTACACAGTGCTGCCCTTGGTCTTCCTACACTGATCCTAAGTAGGTTAAATACCTTGGATGCTGATCCAATATTATCTTGGGCATGACACCTTAGGTCAGCCACCCAAGCAAAAAATTAATAATTCACTGGCTGTTTACCAAAATTTTTCTTCATATATGGCTATGAGAGTCCTTAATTATCACATGCATAAAGAACCAAACTAAACCAGGCGTGGTGGCGTGTGCCTTTCATCTCAGCACTCAGGAGGCAGAGGCAGGAGGATCACTGTGAGTTCAAGTCCACCTTGGGCTTACATGGTGAATTCCAGGTCAGCTTGGGCTAGAGTGAAACCCTACCTCGGAAAAACAAAACAAAAGAACCGAACTCTAAGGCAGGAGTGGTGGCACACACACCTTTTATCCCAGCGCTCTGGAGGCAGAGGTAGGAGGATCGCCAGGAGTTCAAGGCCACCCTGAGACTACAGAATCAATTCCAGGTCAGCCTGAGCTAGAGTGAGACCCTACCTCAAAACAAACAAACAAACAAACAAAAAAACAAGAAAAAAACCTTTAATCCCAGCACTTGGGAGGCAGAGGTAGGTGGATTGCCGTGAGTTCAAGGCCATCCTGAGACTACATAGTGAGTTCCAGGTCAGCCTGGGCTAGAGGAAGACCCTACCTCAAAAAACAAAAAAAGCTGTAACTTTGAAAAGAAGCAGGCTATTAGGCAAAGTACTCGATGGAACAACACCAGATTGTGATTCAGGTTAAACCACAATACAGCAAAAAAAAAAATCAAGCTGAAAAACATATCACCATCAAGAAAAAGCCACTGCTCCCAGAATACCTCTTCTCTTTCTGGGAGGCCCAGAGATGACCATTTTTGTGCTTCACTTCCCCCATCCTTAGCCAAAGGCCCCACCCTACTCCAACATAAGTACACCCTTAGGTATACCATACTTTCACTTTTTGAAAGAATTCCTCACACCCATAGTCTTTGAATTATGTACACCTCAACCGGCAAGGGATCATAACCCCATGTTCTGGACCAAGCATTGGGACTGCACCTAAAGCCGTGAGAACTGTCATCAGTCTTCACCACCCACATCCACACAGATCTTCCTGAAACCCCAGTTCCCATTTTATTCCTCCCAACACCCACATGTTTCTGAAAGCAACCAGATCAGGGCTCACGGTGGCATGGAAACGAGAGGGGGAGAAAGTGGGTGAGGGGGTATAGGAGAAGATAGATGGATATGAACCAGGGAGGGAGGCATCAACTTGGCCTTCAGGTTAGGAGGTAACGAAGACACTCCTACCTTGGGCCAAAGCCACAGCAAGAAGCCCAAAGGATGAACCTGTGCCCACGACCAAGTCTTTCTCGTGGACCAAGCAACTACTGAGGGGGGAAGGGTACCCACTGTCATCAGGGCACCAATGGGGCTTCCATCTGTCAGTCACAGGGGACTATCCCTCAACACTAGGGATCCTTGCCCAGCCCCAGAGCTGTCCACTCAGACCTGCCAAACTTCAAAGAGATGCCCAAGAAGCCCGGATGTCCAGACCCGTCCCCAGCTGCGCGGGGACCTGTCACTAGGGCCAGCCGGAGTGGGGGTGGGGACCCTCCCGGCCCGCGCGGACGGCGTACGCAGCTTACCCGGAGCTCGCCCTCGGTGCGGTGCAGCCCAAGGCGTCGCAGCCCCACGGCCAGGTCGTTGACACACAAGCCGCCGTCGCGGTTGACGTCGAGTGTCTGGAAGAGACTCCACAGACGCAGCCGGTGGTCTGGGCCCCCGCAGACGGCGCCGCCGCAAGGGTCCCCGACAGACGCCGGCGAAGAGGCGGACGACGAGGGGGCGGAGGCGGCGTCCGGCGGCGGGGAGGCCACGCAGCGGCACAACACACTGCTCACCATCGGGCGCGAGGCAGGGGCGACGGGCGCGGGGCGGGGAGGGCGGGGAGCGGCAGACCGGCGACCAGAGCGCGGAAGCACGCCGGGTTCCCTCGGACTTCCAAGCGCGGGCTCCGAGTTGCCGGCAAACTAGAGGGAGGGGCCGCTTCCGGGAACCCCGCCCCGCCGCGCGCCGCCGGGTTGGCCACGCCCCTCCCGCGTGTGGCCGACCAGTTACAATGCTGGAATGTCGGCCCTGCGGGGGCGGGGCCTGGCCGGAGGCCTAACCGGATCACTGAGAGGGGCGGGGCTACTCCGCTCAAGTCTGGAGCTGATTTAAACTGAGGGAGGCGGGGATTGGCTGGAGAAGGAGGAATCAGGCAGCTTATAGGCTGAAGTCGTGTGATTGGCAGGTGGAAGGCCGTGTGTCCAATTCCCATTCAGAAGAGAGTGCGGAATTGTCAAGGATGGGAGGAGAGACTGAGTACGGAGAAGACAGTAGGGAACCGGATTTTGCGCGAGAGAAATTGTGAACTGAAGTTCTAAGGCACAGTTTGCGCCCTTGAGTAAAATTAAAAATTAACTGGCTACAGACTCTAGGGCGGGAGAACGCTGAGTAACCTCGAGAGGCCCGGCTTCAGTAGTTTTACTTCCTAAGCCACCAATAAAATAGCTTGAGCGTAATAGTCGTAATACTGATCACTGAACGACAGAATGATTTTCCAATGGAAGCGAATAGAAGCCATGTGGGCGTAGACTCTGAAGCGACAGGCACGCCTTTAGACCAATGATCAGGCTAGTACTGGTAAGTAGGCGTGCCCCTTGGCTGAATGACAGATCAGAACAACCAATGATCGCTATGTTGGCTGAGCCGCGGCCAACCAGAAGGGAAGGCTCCCTGGGGGAAGCGCTAAGGGGCGGGAAGAAAGGAAGTGGGCGGATCTCCGCACGCCCGGGCGGAAGAGGCAGATTCAGGAAGCCATTACGCAGCTGGCTGGCAGCGGTCGGGCCGGTCCGGGCTGGGCCCTACGCACTTTGCGTAGCGCGGGGGGTTACTTAAGGCCTTGTGCTTGGCCTTGAGCAAGCCCCGCCTATCCCCTGACAAGGGTGGGGGTTGGTGAGGTGCGAAGCTAAGGAAGAAAAGAAGGGAAATTGAGGCTGTTGAGGGCATTATAATTTGTTTAAAAAGAGGAGGAAAGGAGAGGCCATGGCGGTCCCAGCCAAGAAGAGGAAGATGAACTTTTCAGAGCGGGAGGTGGAAATCATCGTGGAGGAACTAGAGCTGAAGAAGCATTTGCTGGTGAACCACTTCAATGCTGGGGTCCCTCTGGCTGCCAAGAGCGCGGCCTGGCACAGCATCCTAAGAAGGGTCAATGCAGTGGCCACCTGCCGCAGAGAGCTGCCTGAGGTCAAGAAGAAGTGGTCTGACCTCAAGACCGAGGTCCGACGCAAGGTTGCCCAGGTCCGGGCTGCTGTGGAGGGTGGTGAGGCACAAGGGCCTACAGAGGAGGATGGAGTTGGTGGGCCTGGGACAGGCGGTGGCAGTGGCAGCAGTGGCCCAACTGTAGCCCCTGTACTGCTGACTCCCATGCAACAACGCATCTGCAACCTGCTGGGTGAAGCCACCATCATCAGCCTGCCCAGTACCACAGAGATCCACCCTGTGGCCCTCGGACCTACGGCTACTGCAGCTGCAGCCACGGTCACGCTGACACAGAGTGAGTGACCTCTCCTGTCCAGTTCAGCTGCATAAAACGGGAAGGGCCAGCATATGCTGGGGCGGCCTGGGCTAGGTTGGCTGCCGAGGGTCAAAGGTCATATGGGGATCTTGAAAAACCATGAGGCTTATTCCCTGAGCACTCCCCAGGCAGAAGTAACCTTGTTCCCTTTGGGACGTCCTCCGCATGTGCTCTGGCCTTCTAGCAAGCTGGATAGCTCCCTCCTGTGTGTGGACACCATTTATGCCCATAACTTACTGCCACTTGCCAAACTAAGCGGTCCTTGAAGACTGTGTCTGAGTTCTGGTAGAACTTCTCACAGGACCTGACACATCATAGACAGCCAGGATATACTTGCAGAATGAATAGATGGGAATACTACCCATACTGAGACATCCATTCTGGACAAAGACATTCTGTGTTTTCAGTGATAAACATTCATCAGGAACCTCATGGTTCCTGGTGATAATATATCCATGCATTTATCAAGCAACTTATTCTGGGCACTAGGATGACCAAATTGTAATAGGCCTGGGGACTGGGCGTATAGCTCTGTGGTAGAGTGCTTGCTGCTATGGAGTCAATCCTCAGACCTGCCAAAAATAAATAAAAGTGTAGGTCATTTCTAGCAGGTCAAATGAGGCACATATGTAAGTAGCTTTACAATCAGATGAGAGGCTCAAGGACTCACAAGAGGAAGTGGGCTTCCTGGTAAGGTGGGGGACACACGGTGGATGGGCATTGAATGGTGACGATATCTTCCACATGCATGAAGGCCCAAACCTCTAGGGTCCCTCCAAAGGTACTCGAGTGACAACGGAACTAACTTCAGTTGGGTTTTGTAATTGAGATAAGGGTTTGTATCAGTGACCAGGAGCTCTGCCCATTTGGGAAGGATTTTGAACTGTGTCCACCACTGAGTCTTGGTGGGGCTTATGCGTGTGTGAGTACTGCCCCTGTAATATCAAATGTCCTAAGTACATGTCAAGGCAGGAAAGTGGGGAAACAAATACTGGTCTAAATCAGATGCCTTCTAGAACAGGAAAGATGTTTAGGCATCCCAAGGACCAAGGTGATTAAAGAGACGGGAGATATTTACTAGCTGCTATTGCCCCTCTCCTTTCCCACCTCCTTTTCTGCTTTATCACATGGAAGGGACATGAAAGTCACACAGCATCAAAGGAGGTGGCTACAAACAGTTGCATAGAGAGCCTCCCAGAATGCCTGCTGAATGTGTTGGCACACTGGAGAGTGTGTGACCCTGCCTCTGAGATGCCTTTATTAGCTAGAAGCAGCCTAGCGAAATGATTTGGAGCATGCTGGGTCTGCTGTTGAGACCTGGGCTTGCTTTCTGGCTCTGCTGAATGAGCCATGTGTCCTAAGGAAGTCACTCCATGTTTCTGAATCTATTTCCTTGTCTCTGAAAATGAACATGACAGTATTGACCTTTTGTCATTCATTGAGGTAATAAATGCAAAGGGGCACATAAGTCTTCTGAATTTTTGCTCACATTATTATTAGCATTTCTTTGTGTGTGTGTGTGTGTGTGTGTGTGTGTGTGTGTGTGTGTATTTTGAGGTTGGGTCTCACTGTAGTCCAGGCTGACTTGGAATTCACTCTGTAGTCTTAGGGTGGCCTCGAACTCAAGGCAATCCTCCTACCTCTGCCTCCTGAGTGCTGGGACTAAAGGCATGCACCACTATGCCGAGCTGCATCTTTTTTTTTTTTTTTTTTCTGGTTTTTTTCAAGGTAGTGTCTTGCGCTAGTCCAAACTGACCTGGAATTTACTTTGTATTCTCAGAGTGGCCTCAAACTCATGGCAGTCTGCCTCCCAAGTGCTAGGATTAAAAGTGTGTGCCACCGTGCCTGGCTCTGTTTTAGTTTCTTTAAATGTATGTATGGAAGATGGCTCAGCAGTTAAAGACACTTGCTTGCAAAGCCTGAATTTAATTCCCAAGCCACCCACATAAGCTGAATGCAAATTCTGGCACAAGTGTTTGTAATAGCAAGAGGCCCTGGCACCTCACGCCACACACCCATACACGTATGCAAACAAATAAATAAATGAAACTTAATAGAATGTGTGTGTACACGTGGAGGCCAGACAACAACCTCAGGTGTTTCTAATACAATCTAGCATGTGCACACCAACCAGGCTTTCTTGCTACTACAAACTCCAGATGTCTATGCCACGTTTCATCCTTCTTAAAACCGAACTGGGATCCTTTGGCTTTGCAGGCAAACACCTTAACCGCTAAGCCATCTCTCTCCAGCCCTTTGCATCCTTCCTTATGTGGGTGCTGGGGAATCAAACCTGGGCCAGCAAGCTTTACAAGCAAGTACCTTTATCTGCTGAGACATCTCCCAGCCCCGTCACTTTTTTCTTGAGACAGGATCTGTTACTGGCTTGGAGCTCACCAAATGAGGCTACACTCCCTGGCCAGTGGGCCCCAGGAATCCTCTGTATCCATCTCACCTGCACTGGGATTAGAAGCACACGCCACCATGCCTGGCATTTTAATGTGGGTACTATAGATTGAACTCAGGTCCTCATGCTTATGAAGCAAGCACTTTACCAACTGGGCTCTCTCTCCAGTCCCTATTGGTATCTTTCCTTCAGCCAGATCTCCTGCCCTTTGGCTACTAGTTGATTCAGATCCGGAAGCCTGAGGGCAGAGATCTCAGCAGTGGAGCACATGCTTAGCATGTACAAGGCCTAGGTTCAATCCCAGCCCTGAGGAACACAGATCCCAACACCTCAGATTCTGTATTTCTCTACAGACAGCTATAAAGCCAGGGCACCCCTAAATTCCCCTATATCTCCCTGCAGGGCAGAGTTTAATGGCCTCCTCCCCACATTTCAGGGCCAGCTTCATTCCTTCCGGAAAGTAACTTGCCTCTGTTTTGGCTTTTTCTTCTCCACAGTCCCCACTGAGACCACCTTTCACACCCTGGAGGAGGGGGTGGTAGAGTACTGCACCACTGAAGCTCCCCCTCCCCTGCCAGCAGAGGCCCCAGTGGAGATGATAGCCCAGCACGCCGACTCGTCTGTCAAACCTCAGGCACTTAAGAGCCGTATTGCCCTCAACTCTGCTAAGCTGATCCAGGAGCAGCGGGTCACCAACCTGCATGTGAAGGAGATTGCTCAGCACCTAGAGCAGCAGAATGATCTGCTGCAGATGATTCGGCGTTCCCAGGAGGTGCAGGCCTGTGCCCAGGAACGTCAGGCCCAGGCCATGGAAGGCACCCAGGCAGCCCTGAGCGTCCTCATCCAGGTCCTCCGGCCCATGATCAAAGATTTCCGTCGTTACTTACAGAGTAACACACCCAACCCAACCCCAGCCTCTGACCCTGGGCAGGTAGCCCAGAATGGGCAGCCGGACAGCATCATTCAATGAAGGCAGGGATCAAGCCAGCCTTGCCATGATTAGAAGAAACCTCTGTGGTCTTGTAAGTGGCTTCCGTAATTGGCTTTAAATGGGCCATGTGGATAACTCCTTCCTGGATAGATATTTGGGCTCAATGTTTTAAGAGACTGGAAAGAGAGACTTGCTTGGCTCCTGGGATACAAACTCTCTTAGTCCCACCTCTGGAGCTTCCTTGATAAAGTCTGAAAGATTTAGCTGGAGGTTATATTGTGCTGGTGATGGGACATGACCCAGATTCAGCCTGGGCTAACTGTAATGACATATTGGTTCTCAATGGGGGCTGTGTCACAACTTGGGTGTGCCAGCCTTTTCAGTACAACCGTAGCAGTGGTGCTGGCGGAAATGCAATAACACCTTCCTACCTTATAAGAATCTCTCCCACCAATGAGCCTGAGGAGGAAACCTTACCCCCCCCCTTTTCACTGTGCCTCAGTTCTCAGGGGACTCTCCTTTATGGCTATGTGCCAACCTCACCAAGGCACATCCTAGCTCTTGGAAGTGCCCTGAGATACCCCTAGTATACACCTAGCATGTATCTAGCCTGGCTCAGGAATACTGTGTGTGCTGGGATGGGTTGGCCCCTCTCTGGTCTTCCACAGCATCTCTGGGCAGCCTTTAGGTGATTAGCTATGCCCTCGGACTTGGACACACATCAGACTTCAGAGAAAACAAACCAGTGTGGAGCGCCCTACTGCAATGGGGTGAACCACTGGATTTTTTTTTTCTAGAAGGCTGATTTCAAGCCAATTTTATTTATTCTGTAGGTGACTCCCTTTTGAGAAGGCTCAAAAAAGTGACTGTAGCCACACCCTCTCTTCCTGTCTGCTGACCACATGGCTAAAACACAGTGCATGTATAGAGGCCTGCTCAGCAGCCCACCCTAGAACCCTCTCCCTCATGTTCTCAGGATGCCATCTGACTAGTTGAGTGAATCCAAAGCCAGGACTGACCTTGAATGAAGGAGTGGGAGATACGAGACCATTTAGTAAGTGGGACCCTTTGTAGTCTGTGTTGTGGAGGAGCAGAGAGGCCATTTCATCTCTCCAGGTGGCATCCCAAATTTACTTTTTTTTTTTTGCTTTTCGAGGTAGGGTCTTACTGTAGCTCATGTTGACCTGGAATTCACTATGCAGTCTCAGGGCAGCCTCGAACTCACAGTGATCCTCTTACCTCTGCCTCCCAGGTGCTGGGATTAAAGGTGTGCGCCACCACGGCCAGGTCTCCAACTTTACTATTTTGTTGCCTGGGTCTGGGCCACATGTGACTGACGATACAACTCACAGTTCCAAATATCAGCCAAGCAAGAGTCCAGGCTGCCCTTCTGGGCAGGCATGTATAGAAATCGTGGTCACAAGAAGAGGCCCCTGACGACCTTTGCAAGGTAGCTGCCCCACGTTCCCTTTTCCATGGGGGCATGTATAATACTACGAGGAGTGAGATGGGACATAGGGAGGGAGTTGGATGGCAGCGGGAAACTCCCTGCTTGGCAGGCATCCTGGCTGCTTGGACTTCTTGGCCTGTGGAACCTGTTGGCCCTAGCAGGATAACTACAGGGACTTCCTAAGGATTTGTGAGTCAGTTTGTTTTTTTCTCTAGGGTTGGAAATCTGAGCCAATATGGTATTTGTTCCGTTGGATTATAAAGAAGCCTGGATCTCTGAAACTGAGTAGTTCTTTCTAGGTTATAATTTTAAATTAAAGAAAATAATTTTTTTTTGTACATACTTCTCTGTGTCTTTAGTGGTCATACATAGAAAAGAGCTGTGAACTATGAGCCTCAGACTTAATCTGGCCCACCACCTGTTTTTGTAAATAAAGTTTTTTTTTTTGTTTTGTTTTTTGCACTGAAACCAGAATGGGATGTTTAATTTCAGAAACAATAAAAATAAAGAGCATAGCTAGATGGTTTTTGAAGGGATCAAGAGGATAGTAATAGCAGTAGTATACAAATTTAAAGAAAATATGCTATATAAAAAAGACTAAATGATACTTTTTGCTCATAGAAAGGCTTCTGACATCTTACCCAAGTCTATTTACTAACATGTGGTGCATCTCACGTGTGTGCAGATGCAAGTGTGGAGAGAGGAGAGTGTCAAGTGTCTTCTCTGTTGCTCATTTACATGTTAACACGATTTCACTTAGAAGACACAGAAAACGCAGCGTCATGTCTGAACTGTGCACAGGCACTGAGCAGTCACAGAACATGGTGCGCATCTTCCAAAGGATCATACCCTTCTCATGCCTACAGGCTTCCAAAGTGAGGCACGAGGCTACTTTGGTAGGTTATATTCAATGTAGCTCTAAAACACCCATCAAAACTTCAAACGGGGGGGGGGGGGGTGGGAGGGTATTACCATGGGTTATTTTTTATAATCATGGAAAAAGTTAATAAAAATTGAGAGAAAAAAAAAAAAACTCAAACAGGCTGGGCGTGGTGGTGCACACCTTTAATCCCAGCACTTGGGAGGCAGAGGTAGGAGGATCACCGTGAGTTCGAAGCCCTCCTGAGACTACAGAGTGAATTCCAGGTCAGCCTGGGCTAGAGTGAGACCCTACCTCAGAAAACAGAAAAAAAACAACTTCAAACAGAATTATGCAGATTATTTATTCATCAGTAGGATGGATCTGATTAAGAAGAGGTCGTTACTTAAAATGCTTTCCTTTGGCGGCACTGGATGGTTTCAAGTTATGTCTCACCTGGTCTCTGGTATGCTGTAGTACTGGGAGCATTGCACTCCAGCTTAGACAAGCCAACAGCTACCTAGGTTCACAGCAATCCACTGGTACAGCTGCCTGAAGCTCTGCACTTGCAGCCCGAGTTTTAGCCATGAAGGCGCAGAGCAGAAAGAGGGACATGCCTGCTTGGCAATGCCTGCCATAGGGGGAGGAAGGAGCCTGTGTGACACAGTGACTTCTTTTCTGTGCTCTGAATCATACATACAATCAAAGGATAACACAAAATTGTACATACTTGCGGGCTAAAGAGATGGCTTAGCGGTTGAGCGCTTGCCTGTGAAGCCTAAGGACCCCGGGTCGAGGCTCGGTTCCCCAGGTCCCACGTTAGCCAGATGCACAAGGGGGCGCACGCGTCTGGAGTTCGTTGGCAGAGGCTGGAAGCCCTGGCGCGCCCATTCTCTCTCTCTCCCTCTATCTGTCTTTCTCTCTGTGTCTGTCGCTCTCAAATAAATAAATAAATAAATAAAATTAAAATATTAAAAAAAAAGGTGTGTGCCACCACACCCAGTTTAAAAAAAATATTGTGCATACTTGCCTTTAAACTATGCTTTCAAACAATATCAAACAAAATACAACAATTATGAATACTTTTATAGTTAAATCACTCAATGATTTTTCAGTTACAGGCTGTATGAAATAAAAGACCATGATTCCAATTAAGGAATGTTACCAGTAAATAAAGTTTTATTAGAACATAGGTAGGGCTGGAGAGATGGCTTAATTGTTAAGGCAATTGCTTGCAAAGCCAAAGGGTCCAAGTGTGATTCCCCAAAACCCATGTAAGTCAGGTGTACAAGGTGGCACATGTGTCTGGAGTTGGTTTGCAGGGGCTGGAGGCCCTAGTGTGCCCATTCTCTCTCTCTGTCTCTTTTAGAATGGAGTTTCAGAGGGGAAATGTGGGGGGGGGAGGTATTACCATGGGATTTTTTTTATAATCATGGAAGTTGTTAATAAAAAATTTTAAATAAAAAAGGGATTTTAAAATTTGTATGTATTTATTTGAGAGAGATACAGAAATAGTCACGTAGAGGAAGAGAAAGAGAATGGGTGCACTAGGGCCTCCAGCCACTGCAAATGAACTCCAGATGCATGCACCCCCTTGTACATCTGACTTATACAGGTCCTGGGGAGTCAAACCTGGGTCCTTTGACTTTGCAGGCAAGCGCCTTAACTGCTAAGCCATCTCTCCAGCCCCTCTCTCTGCCTCTTTCTCTCTCAAATAAGTAAAGAAAATAGGCAGACCCACTCATTTAGGAATCTATAGCAATTTTGTACTGTAATAGCAGAGTTGAGTAGCTGTAACAGTGACATGTTGAAACGGGGTTCTAGGGGTTCAGGAAAGCCCTTGAATGCCAAACCCTAGGTTCATGTCTAATTTTTAAAAATGTTAAAGAATTGAATAAACTGAGCATTGTGGTGCACACCTTAATCCCAGCACTCGGGAGGCAGAGGTAGGAGGATCACTGAGAGTTTGAGGCCACCCTGAGACTACATAGTGAATTCCAGGTCAGCCTGAACTAGAGTGAGACCCTACCCCTCCCCCAAATTTTTTTAAAATTGAATAAAATAAGACTGAGAAGGATAATTACTAAATTATTGTATTTATTCAGGGAAGTACAGAACCAAGGAAAGGATGATGAATATATCCACATGGCCTGAGACTGCACTTGGTAGGCCTGGAAGAACTGTAGGGAGGATGTAAAAGAAGGTACAAAGAGCAGCACTCGGGAGGTAGAGGTAGGAGGATCGCCATGAGTTCGAGGCCACCCTGAGACTACATAGTAGATTCCAGGTCAGCCTGAGCTAGAGCAAGACCCTAGCTCAAAAAGTCAAAAAGAAAAGAAGAAAACGAGAGTACAAAAAGGAGGAGGTAAAGAGCCCATGTGGAAAGTAGGGGTTAGTGGGGTTCTCCCATCTGGGCTGAACCAAGGATATACTTACCAGAAGTGATGAACAGGCTGCCAAGAAAAGAAGCTTGTCCCCTCGCATGCATCTATTTATAACCTCATGGCGGTGGGCCCTACATTCTGGCTCAGGTGAGCCGCAGAGACAGCTAATTGGTCTGGGCTAGAGTCTGTCTCAGGAAGAAGCCAGCCAGGATGCCACGTTCTGGGGGCTGAACTCGACCAGCCACAATGTTAGGGCTCGACGTGAGCCCTAAGAGAGACCTCCCTCCCGAGAGAAGCCCTGGTTGTGTGTGGAAACTCGGATCTATGGAAGAGATAAGAAGTCAGATCATACTTAGATCTCTAGCAAAGTAGAGACTACAAGGATAGGCCAAAGACATTCCTGCCTCTTACTTTCAGGGGCCCAGTCACCCTAAGTGCCTAACAAAGCTACCTGACTCCCTCTTAGTGCGTGGCCCATAAAACCCAAAATAGTTATTCACTGGCCCTTTATAGAAGTTTACTGATTCCTGGGTTAGTATATATTATCAGATTTGGGGGAAATTACCCAGGTCTCACCTAATGCCTAGAACAGGCTCCGGAGGCAAAGTGCTATGGCTATATAGCATAAACATGCTCTGCTCTCCTAGTTAAACAGTCTGCCTCAAGCCACAGAGCTGTTTTGTTTCCCAGGGTAGCCTATGCCTTTGGCTACTTTTTTTTTTGTGGGGGAGAGAGATAGGGGTTTGGTGCTGGACATTGAACCCAAGGTACACTAGATAAGTAGTCTAACACTAAACTATTTCCCGAGTCCCACCCCGTTTTTATTTATTTATTTATTTATTTTCTTTTTCGACGTAGGGTCTCACTCTAGCCCAGGCTGACCTGGAATTCACTATGGAGTCTCAGGGTGGCCTCAAACTCATGGTGATCCTCCTACCTCTGCCTCCCAAGTGCTGGGATTAAAGGTGTGTGCCACCACGCCCGGCTGCAAAAAAAATTTTATTTACTTATTTGAAAGAGAGAAAGAGGCAGAGAGAGAGAGAAAGTGAGAATGGATGCACCAGGGCCTCCAGCCACTGCAAACAAACTCCAGATGCATGCACCACCTTGAGCATCTGGCTTACATGGGTCCTGGAGAATCGTACTAAGATCCTTTGGCTTTGCAGCAAATGACTTAACTGCTAAACCATCTCTCCAGCCCACCCCACCCCATCCCTTTTAGTAGCTTTTATTTTGAACCAGGTCTCACTATGTTGCCATGCTGACCTTGAACTGCATCCTGTAGCCCAGGCAAGCTTTGAGTTTGTGATCGTCCTTACTTGCCCTTCCTAAGTGCTGGGATTTCAGGCCTGGTGTAGCTACTGTCCTCAGTGCCTAACTACTTTGAACTCCTGGCCTGTGAAAATTTTTAAAAATTCATGTATTTGCACATGTCTGTCTTTTGTTGTTGCACCTCTCCTGGCACTGGGCAGATGGCTCAGTTAAAGGCACTTATAAAACCTGATGACCTGGGTTCAATTCCTCAGTACCCACATAAAGCCAGATGTGCAAAGTGGCACATGCATCTAGAGTTCATTTACAGCATCAGGAGACCCTGGCATGCCCATACTCTCTCCTTCTCTCTAATAAATGTTTTAAAAAGAATAAGGAGAAGAAGAAGCCAGGTGTGGTGCCACACACCTTTAATCCCAATACTCAGGAGGCAGAAGTAGGAGGATTGCCATGAGCTCGAGGCCACCCTGACTCCATAGTGAAATCCAGGTCAGCCTGGGCTAGAGTGAGACTCTACCTCAGAAAAGAAAAAAACAAAAAACAAAAAAACAAGAGTTGAGAAGATGGCTCTGCAGTCAAAGGCCTTTGCTTGCAAAACCTTCTGGCCTGGCTTTGATTCCACAGTACACAGGTAAAGCCAGATGCATAAAGTGGCATATGCATGTGGAGTTTGTCTATAACAGCAAGAGGCCCTGACATGCCCTTATCCCATATTTCTATTTGTTTATTCTTCTTGCAAATAACTTAAAAAAAAATAGCTGGGTATGGTGGTGCACACCTTTAGTCCCAGCACTTGGGGACTGAGGTAGGAGGATCACTATGAATTCAAGGCCAACCTGGGTCTACAGAGTAAGTTCCAAGTTAGCCAGGGCTACATTGAGACCCTAACTCAAAAAAATAATCCGGAGAGCCAGGTGTGGTGGCGCACGCCTTTAATCCCAGCACTCGGAAGGCAGAGGTAGGAGGATCGCTGTGAGTTTGAGGCCACCCTGAGACTCCATAGTGAATTCCAGGTCAGCCTGGGCTAGAGTGAGACCCTGCCTTGAAAAACTAAAATACTACTACTACTACTACTACTTCTACTACTACTACTAATAATAATAATAATAAATAATCCTTGATTAAAATTGAACCTGGCATTGTGGCTGTTTAGCTCAGCTCTGAATTCTTGGCATCAGAGATGGTTAGCTGTGGTCACAGGTGCTTGAAAGGGATAGGTTTCCAGTTGTCTAGTGAGGAGCTGAACTGGAGCTGGTGTGGTTACTAGGTATCCCAGCAATTCCTTAGGACAAAGTCTAAAGGTGAGGAAAAGATGACAGTCCCTGCTCACTATGTTCCATTCTCCCCCAAGGGACAGCAGTGCCATGGGAAGGGCACACATACTTGCTCAGATGGACTGAAGGTATGGAAGTCACCTCATTGCTGAGGGGCATTGGGAAGAAAAGCCCCGGCTGCTTTATGGACAGGGGAAGAGGCGACAGGAGGAAGAGCTGAGTGGGGAGTACTGGGAGAAAAACTTCTTCAAGATTCCCTAGAGCCTCTAATCCCAGCATTCAGGAGGCAGAGACGGGAGGCTCACGAGTTCTAGGCCAGCCTGGGCTACATAGCAAGATACTGTCTCAAACAAAACAAAGTGATTTCTTCAACTCTTCCAGGATCCATAGTCTTCAAGATTCGCCCAACTTCTGCCAGAAGGCCCTGACTGTAGGAAGTTGCCACAGTTAACTTCATGTAGCTGGTACAAAACACCCAAACAAAAGTAGCTGGCTGGAGGAAAGGGTTTATTTTGGCTCACAGTCTTGAGGGAAAGCTCCATGATGGCAGGGGAAAGGATGGCAGAACAGAAGCTGGGCATCACCTCTGCCACAGCAGGTGGCAGAAAGCAGCAAGAGAGTGAACTGAGCTCTGGCAAGAGGGAAGCTAGGCTATAACATCCAAAGCTGGCTCAAGCAACACCCCTCTTACAGCAAGGCTATGCCCCCCAAATTGCTACTAGCTGGGGACCAAGCATTGAAAGCACATGAATTTATTGGGGACAACTGATTTAAAATATTTTATTTAATGCCAGGCATGGTGGTGCACACCTTTAATTCCAACACTCAGGAGGCAGAAGTAGGAGGATCGCCATGAGTTCAAGGCCACCTGAGACTACATAGTAAATTCCAGGTCAGCCTGGGCTAGAGCAAGATCCCACCTCAAAAAAACTTTTTAAAAATATTTTTTATTTTTATTTATTTGAGAGCAATAGAGAGAGAAAGAGGCAGATAGGTAGAGAATGGGATCGCCAGGGTCTCCAGCTACTACAAACAAACTCCATATGTGTGTGCCCCCTTGTGCATCTGGCTGACGTGGGTCTTGGGGAATCAAGTCTAGAACCAGGGTCCTTAGACTTCACAGGCAAGCACTTAACTGCTAAGCCATCTCCCTAGAACCCCCAAAAAAACATTTTTGAAAGAGAAAGAGGGAGGGAGAGAGAGAAAGAGAATGGGCATGCCAGGGCCTCTAGCCATTGCAAATGAACTCCAGACGCATGCATCACCTTATGCATCTGGTTTATGTGGTACTAGGGAATCAAACCTGGGTCCTTAGGCTTTGCAGATAAACACCTTAACCACTAAGCCATGTCTCCAGCCTGACAGCTGATTCAAATGACCATAGAAGTCTTCGGTTAAGGGTTCCAAATAGAGAGGCCTGTATAGGCATAGTAACCTGAATTTATAGTCCCAATACTGGGGAGGCAGAACAGGCCTCACGATTTGCTGACTTGCTAGTCTATCCTTCATGACAAGTCCCAAGCCAAAAACAGGTGGACAGCTCCTGAGGAATGACACCTGAGGTGGTCCTCTGGCCTCCATACTCACACAAAAGAATAACATTTCAGGGATGGAGAGATGGCTTAGCCATTAAGGCACTTGCCTGCAAAGCCTAATGACCTGAGTTCAATACCCACATAAAGCCAGATACTACAAAGTGACACATGCATCTGGAGTTTGTTTGCAGTGGCTGGAGGCCCTGGTGTGCCTATTCTCTCTGTTCGCTCTCTTCTCTCTCTCTCTGCTTGCAAATAAATAAAATATTTTTTTAAAAAGAATAGACACTTACAAAAGGGGGGGGGCTGTGGCTGGAGGCGCACAGACCAGAACTGCGGGTGTGCATAAGTGCTTAGCTCAGCAGGGGCTGTGCCTCCTTGACTGGGCCAGGTATGGGTTGGGAGAGCATCTTCCCCCACTCCATGCTTTGTTCAGCAGTTGTCAGCCTGAAGAGACATGTGTAGCTTGTGACCAGAGCTGTTCTTTAGTTTTTTGGATTTTTAAAAAGCTTTTTGTGGGCCGGGTGTGGTGGCGCACACCTTTAATCCCAGCACTCGGGAGGCAGAGGTAGGAGGATCACCGTGAGTTTGAAGCCATCCTGAGACTACATAGTGAGTTCCAGGTCAGCCTGGGCTAGTGTGAAACCCTGCCTCAAAAAACCAAAAAAATAAAATAATAAAAATATTTATGTGTGCCTGCACATGAGCAAGAATACCCATGCCTGTACACCAGGGCCTTTTGCTGAAAACAAAACAAAACAAGGGCTGGAGAGATGGCTTAGTGGTTAAGCACTTGCCTGTGAAGCCTAAGACCCCGGTTCGAGGCTCAGTTCCCCAGGTCCCACGTTAGCCAGATGCACAAGGGGGCGCATGCGTCTGGAGTTCGTTTGTAGAGGCTGGAAGCCCTGGTGCGCCCATTCTCTCTCTCTCCCTCTATCTGTCTTTCTCTCTGTGTCTGTTGCTCTCAAATAAATAAATAAATAAATAAATAAACAAAAAACAAAACAAAACAGATGCTTTCACCACTTTTTACACCCAGCTTATGTGGGTGGCTTGGGAACTGAGCCCTGTGCTGGCAGGCTTTGTAAGCAAGAGCCTTTAACCACCGACTCATCTTCCCAGGCCCCACAACTATTCCTTAAATTCAGCTTGTTCCTTACTTACTGGCTGCCTTGGGATAGAATCATTTGATTTCTCCATACCTCAGCTACCACACTGAGACATCCTTCTCAAAACAAGGTTAGTGTGAAAGCAAGTTGATGCTTGCAGCTCACTTCACACGACATCTACTGTGACACAGAGGAGGTCTTATTCAAAGTAGCTACTTGGACCATGGGATATTGTTTACAATCATGGAAGTTGTTAATTATAAAAAATAAAAATAAAATTTAAAAAGTAGCTACTTGGGGGCTGGAGTGATGGCTTAGCAACTAAGGTGCTTGCCTATGAAGCCTAAGGACCCAGGTTCGATTAGTCAGGTCCCACGTAAGCCAGACACACAAGGTGGCGTATGTGTCTGGAGTTTGGTTGCAGTGGCTGGAGGCCCTGAGGTGCCCATTCTCTCTCTCTCTCCCTTTCTCTCTGTCTCAAATAAAAATAAATTAATTAATTAAATAAAAAAATAGTTTTTAAAGTAGTTACTTGGGACTAGAGAGATGGCTTAGTGGTTAAGGCACTTGCCTATGAAGCCTAAGAACTCATGTTTGAATCTCCAGGTCCCATGCAAGCCAGACACACAGTGAGGCAAGCACACAATGTCACACATGCACACAAGGGGGTGCATGCATCTGGAATTTGTTTGCAACAGCTGAAAGCCCTGGTATGCCCATTCTCTCTTTTTCTTTCTCTCTCTCTCTCTCTTCCTCTCTTCCTCTTTTTATCTCTCTTTCAAAATTTTTTAAAAGGTAGCTACTTCTTTCACTCTTTTTCTTTTTTTTCTGTGTAACCAATTACCCTAAAACATGGGGGCATGAAGACCACCATCTTTTTTTTTCTTTTCAATTTTTTTTATTAACAACTTCTATGATTATAAAAAAAATATCCCATGGTAATGCCCTCTCTCCCCCCACTTTCCCCTTTGAAACTCCATTCTTCCCCTCTTAATCAGTCTCTCTTTTATTTTGATGTCATGATCTTTTCTTCCTATTATGATGGTCTTGTGTAGGTAGTGTCAGGCACTGTGAGGCCATGGATATCCAGGGCATTTTGTGTCTTGGGGGAAGCACATTTTAAGGAGTCCTACCTTTCCTTTGGCTCTTACATTCTTTCTGCCACCTCTTCTGCAATAGACCCTGAGCCTTGGAAGGTGTGATAGAGATATTGCAGTGCTGAGCACTCCTATCACTTCTTTGTAGCACCATGATGCCTTCTGAGTCATCCCAAGGTCACTGCCATCTGAAAAGAGAAGATTCTCTACCAAAAGTGAGAGTAGAGTTAATGTAAGGGTATGAACATTAAGAGAAGTGCTTACTGGGCAGTTTGATAAGCACAGTATATACATTTAGCCAGACAGCAACAGATGTTACACCCCTAGGGCTCATGGCTACCCGTTTTAAGTTTTCAGTATCAGGGTTGTATTCCCTCCCATGGAGTGGGCTTCCAGTACAATTAGAGAGCAGTTGGTTTCCACCATGAAAGATGTGCCACTATTGCAACTGTTGGCTCATTTGGCCTGGCTGGCCAAATATAAGGCTTGCAGTGTCCACTGTTGAATATCTTCACTGGTGGTATCTCTGTCTCCCATTGAACTGCATGTAGCATGGCTTCTTCCAGCTTTCTGTCAGCTGGTCTACATGGAGGAGGTTTTCAGCTCAGTTCCAGCAGGATTTCTCAATGGCCTTGCAGCCCAAGTATGTGGAGTCTTCAGCAATAGGGTCTTACCATCTATTCCTGGAAGGCCACCATCTGTTTTTAAAGTTTATTTGAAGTCTGGACAGATGGCTTAGTGGTTAAGGTGCTTGCCTCTGATGTCCAAGAACCCTGGTTTGAATTCCCAGTACCCAGGTAAGCCAGATGCACAAAGTGACACATGTGTTTGGAGTTTGTTTACAATGGCTAGAGGTCCTGGCATGCCAATTCTCTCTCATGCAATTAAATATTTTTTAAAAGAGAAAGATGCATGTGCCGCTTTGTGCATCTGGCTTTAATGAGGATTTGAACGTGATTTGAGCCTTTAGGCTTTGCAAGCAAGTGCCTTTAACTGAGCAATCTACCTGGCCCAAGAACACAATCTTTCATTTGCTCCTGATTTTATAATTTAAGCAGGGCTCAAAAGGAACAACTTGCCTTTTTCTCAGTGCACAGTAGGGTGGTCCCCTGGGGTTGGTCATTTGACTTCCAAGATGGCTCACTCACAGGTCTTGCTTGGAAATCTTCCTGAAATGATGTTTTGACCCTGGGGAAGTTTTAGACAATTGCTTCAGGCTTTGGGAGGGGGCCCAGGAGTGCCACTGGGAAGCACAGGCAGGGTCAAACCCAACTCCCTTGGCTGGAGATGATGCAGTGAACTTGGTATGGATATTTGTAGAGGGAGATATGGTTGTCTGAGTGGCCTGTCCCAGGACATCAGTCTAGAGGCTGTGCTGGAAGGTGTTGGCTTTCTGCCAACACAAGGCCTTGTCTGTTCCTTTTTGTCTCCTGGCCAACTGGATAGCCTGCAGTGCTCCGCTTGCCTTCACTTCCTTAAGCCACCTTCCTAACTCCAGGCCAGCCCAGTGCCTACATCAGTTCCTTCCCTGTTGCCCCTCCCACAGCTCCCTGGATCCACTCATCTCAATCTCTCTCTCTCTCTCTCTTTTATTTTTTAGTGGCATGCAGACTTCTACTTCACTTATAGATCCCTTTATTGTAGACATACCAGAAAGAAATACAGTTGGCCAACTGATTTTCAACAAGGATGGCGATTCTATTCAACGGGAAAAAGGACAGTCTTTGCCACAAATATGTTCCCCAAAAGAATAAAAGAAAATAAAGCTGTATACAGCTAGTAATGGTTACAGACCATTGTGACTGCAGTTGCGGCTGCTGAAGTTAAAATTTAGCAAATGAAGGCCAGGCGTGGTGGCGCACGCCTTTAATTCCAGCACTTGGGAGGCAGAGGTAGGAGGATCGCCATGAGTTTGAGGCCATCCTGAGACTACATAGTAAATTCCAGGTCAGCCTGGGGTAGAGTGAGACCCTACCTTGAAAAACTAAAAAAAAAAAAAAAAAAAAAAAGCCAAAGATTAAAATATCTCATATGTTCTGCACAATAAAAGTCCCCCTAAAAAGGTGAAAATGGAGAGAAATAATAAACAAGTGGGTTGGCAAGGAAAATCATTCTAGAATGGCACTCAGATGTTCTAGTTGGGAACAGTGGATGATTCATTTCATCAACACAAGACTAGCGCTGAGCAGGTCTACAGATACACTTGAGAAAATGAAAAGGCATATTGCCAATGGACAGCCAGTTAGAGGCTCCGCGAAGAAGTAGGCTTTGGAGCTCAAAAGTAGTATCGGGCTGGAGGAAAGATTTGCAAGTAGTCTGCACATTGTAGGTAACAAACTAAGGGAATGCAAGAGATTGGCCTAGGAATACTTTTAAAAAAATAAGAAAAAAGATCCCTAAGAAAACATCAACTTCCAAGAGAGAAGAATAAAGCGTTTTCTCCATCCTGTGCTCCCACGTGTCGAGTCCACATCCCTAGGCGGGTGGGACTTACCACGGCTTAAGCGCAGAGGGGTCCTTCAGGCCC
This sequence comes from Jaculus jaculus, assembly GCF_020740685.1. NCBI lineage: Eukaryota > Metazoa > Chordata > Mammalia > Rodentia > Dipodidae > Jaculus > Jaculus jaculus. The sequence goes on from NC_059102.1 coordinate 125,093,113, forward strand.
ATGTAGGCCACAGACGGTGGAAGACCAGCTAGACAACAGCCTTCGAGAAAGCAGTTGGATCAGCGGGTCCCCATGAGCCTCTGACCTAAGGACACAGGACCTGAAGATGGTCAGCAGAGACGCCAGCTGCAAAAGGCCCCATTCATCTCTTGTGGCATGACTTGATTTCTCTTTGATTCCCTCACGGAGAGCTCTATGGCTCCAGGGACCTAGCCTCCCCCACCCTCTTTCTTCTTCCCAACTGTCCTAAATGGATACCTGGGTGACATCTTTAATCCTTCCATAACATCACCTTGCATGTCTGATGGTTGGGAAGATCTCCTGGCATCCTCAACTCCATGATGTCCTTCCGAAGTCCAAGAATTTCAATTACTCGTTTTCTCTCATCTGTGCCATCCCCCCACCCCCAAGCAGCCTGTCCTCTGGTCTCCTTGCCTCCGAGTCTTTTTTTTTTTTAATTTATTTATTTGAGAATGACAGAGAGAGAGAGAGAGAGAGAGAGAGAGAGAGAGAGAGAGAGACAGAGGGAGAGAATACGCACGCCAGAGCCTCCACCCACCACTGCAAACAAACTCCAGATGCATGTGCCCCCTTGTGCATCTGGCTTACGTGGGTCCTGGGAATCGAGCCTTGAACCGGGGTCCTTAGGCTTCACAGGCAAGCACTAAGCCATCTCTCCAGCTTTTTTGTTTTTGTTTTTATTTTTTGAGGTAGGGTCTCACTCTAGTCCAGGCTGACCTGGAACTCACTATGTAGTCTCAGGGTGGCTTCAAACTCATGGTGATCCACCTACCTCTGCCTCCCAAGTGCTGGGATTAAAGGCATGCGCCACCATGCCCAGCTCAGACTTTTTCTTAAATTAAGATTTAAAAAAAATATTTTACTTTCCAGCTCTTAATTAAGATTTTTAAAAATTATCTTTGTGTGTGTATGTAAGATGGGTGTTTGCATTTTGAGTGGAGGTACACATGTGCCATAGCCCATATGTGGAAGTCAGAGGGGAACGTCAAGTGTTGGTCCTTGCTTTCTACCTAGGTTAAGGCAGGGCTCCTGTTGCTGTTGTGGATGCCAGGCTAGCTGGCTCAACAGCTTTCTCCTGTCTCTGCCTTGCATCTCATCAAAGCAGGTCTGAGATTACTAGTGCTCACTAGTGCTTCCGGTTTTATGTGGTATGGCAGTTTGAATGTGTTTTATTCAGGTGTTTTGTTTTTGTTTTTGTTTTTCGAGGTCAGGTCTTGCTGTAGCTCAGGCTGACCTGGAATTCACTATGGAGTCTCAGGGTGGCCTCGAACTCATGGTGATCCTTCTACCTCTGCCTCCCAAGTGCTGGGATTAAAGGCGTGCACCACCAAACCCAGATATTTAGGTGTTTTATTAAAGCTTGTAACTTGTAACTTGGGTCTCCACCTGCCTGGTTGGAGGAGGTGTCATTGGGGGAAGACCTGAATTCCAGCCCAAAGGTATACAGAGAGGTTTTTGAGCTCTGGCATGGCTCCTGCTTGCTGCTGGTTTGTGCTTGCTGACTTTTAAAAATATTTTATTTGGGTGGGGGGCTGCCTGACCACTCCTGAACCTCTAGGATCTAGTGAGCTTCCCCTCATCTTGGCCCAGATGGATTGAGATGAGGGGAGAACCCTGACCCCTTCTCCCACGCAGGTTTATCGCCCCATCCCACCTCCACATGGCGGGAGCTCTTTGTGTTTTCTTTTCCTTCTTCTCTTTTTACGGTTTTTTCCAGGCCTACCATGTGGGCTGTCAGACCACGTGGGCATATTCATTTTCCTTCCCTTGGCTCTGTATTCCCCTCAATAAATATAATAATTTAATGATTTTCCTTCTCAGTCTTATTATATTCAATTATCTGGTTAAAAGTAGATATGAACCTAGGATTTGGGGTTCAAAGACTCTCCAGAACCCCTAGCACCCCATTACAAGAAGAGTCTTGACATTCACAGCTAGTCTATCATCCCCAGTGACAAACAAGAAGAGACCCTAGCCAGGCGTGGTGGCGCACGCCTTTAATCCCAGCACTCGGGAGACAGAGATAGGATCGCCATGAGTTCAAGGCCACCCTGAGACTACATAGTGAATTCCAGGTCAGCCTGGGCTAGAGTGAGACACTACCTCAAAAAAACAAGAAAAAAAAATATATATATATTATTTGGGCTGGAGAAATGGCTTTGTGGTTAAGGTGTTTGCCTACAAAGCCAAAAGATCCCAGTTCGATTCTCCAGGACCCATGTAAGTAAGATACACAAGGCAGCGCATGCATCTGGAGTTCGTTTGCAGTGGTTGGAGGCCCTGGTGCACCCCTTCTCTCTCTGTCTCTCTCTTCTCCTGTCTCTCCACTTTTTCTCTCTCAAATAAATAAATGAAATATTAAAAAAATTATTTGTTAGAGAGAGAGAGACAAAGATAGAAAGAATGGGCATTTGCAAACATATTCTAGACACATATGCCACCTTGTGCACCTGGCTTTACATGGGTACTGGGGAATTGAACCTGGGACCTTTGGCTTTGTAGGCAAGCACCTTAACTATTAAGCCATCTCTCTGGCCCTGATTTTTTTGTTGTTGTTTGTTTTCCAAGGTAGGGTCTTACTCTAGCTCAGGCTGACCTGGAATTCACTATGAGGTCTCAGGATGGCCTCCAACTCATGATGATCCTTCTACCTCTGCTTCCTGAGAGCTGGGATTAAAGGCGTGCGCCACCACAGCCATACACAGCAAGCTTTTTTTTTTTTTTTATCACTGAGCCATCTCTCCAGTCCTAGACTATTTTGATCCACTTTTTTTTTTTTTTTTTTTTGTCTTTGGTGTTTTTGTTTGTTTTCCAAGGTAGGGTCTCAATCTAGCTCAGACTGACCTGGAATTCACTCTGTAGTCTCAGGGTGGCCTTGAACTCATGGTGATCCTCCTACCCCTGCCTCCTGAGTGCTGGGATTAAAGGTGTGTGTGTCTGGAGTTTGTTTGCAGTGGCTAGAGGCCCTGGTGTGTCATCCATCCATTCTCTCTCTCTCTCTCTCTCATCACTTTCTCTCTAATAAATAAATAAAATAAATATTTAAAAAAATAAGCCTGTAGAGCTGGCTTAGTGATTAAGGCGCTTACCTGTGAAGCCTAAGGACCCACGTTCGACTCTCCAGTTCCCACGTAAACCAGACGCACAAGATGTTGCAAGCAAGGTCGCACATGCGCACAAGGTGACACCTGCACCTGTTGTTCAACTGCAGTGGCTGGAGGAGGGCCAGCCGTGCCAATTTTCAACCTCTTGCTCTCATAAAAATGATTAAAAATAATACAAAATTTTCTTTGTTTTCTTTTTCAAGGTAGGGTCACATAGTCTCAGGGTGGCCTTGAACTCATGGTGATCCTCCTACCTCTGCCTCCTGAGCATTGTGATTATAGGCGTGCACCACCACGCCAGGCTTGATGGCACCTTTTATTGCAGCGCTGACTGAACAGGGTGCTGGTGGTAACCCTGTAGGATGGTCTGCATTCCTCCTACTGGAGAGGTAGAGACCCAGGTGCTGATACTCACTGGCTGGCACATATTTGTAAGTGGCAGAGCCAGGAGTCCACCCCAGGCATACCTGCCGAAGCCTCTCTCTGTGAGTCAACCTCTTGTGAGAGTGGACAGCTTGCTCATGAATCAGCCTTCCAGACCTGCAGCTTGGACCCTAGACCTGTGACAGGAGCCTCACCTTGTCTGCGCCAGCCCCACCTCAGGGCTGAGATCATGGGAAAGTCCAAGCACCTGCCGGGCTGGGAGATGCTATCGGCTTAATTCCTGCCAAGGGCTGAGACAGGATTCATTAGGATCAATGCAAGAGAAATCTGTGGAGACCATGGTAGGGTAATCCAGGCAAAGAAATGAGGAGCAGGAAAGGGCCTACTGGGTGCCCATTGTAGCATAGCTCTCTGAGGGTTCTGCTCTTCTGCCTCATGGCCTGACTTGCTTGCAACCTGAGGTAACTCTGATAGCATGCCTAAGCTCTGATAAGGGGCTGCCCCTGCAAGAGGCCTTCCAGAGTCTGGAACCTGCTACAAGGCCATCTCAAGGTCAGGACTGGGGCCCTACCCTGCCTGTGAAGGACTCAGGAACCAGATGGACACCATGACAGGCTTCAGAGTCCTCAGTAGGCAAGATATAAGTTTTTAAATTTTCTGGTAAGGGTGGGTTTAACACTGGAAACTGATTATGCCATACACTCCTGTAGTCATAGATAAGTTCAATTCCCCAAGCCCCAGCCCACCAACTTTGCCCACCAAAATCCTAAGCCAACCAGAGGAGTACACTGTTTAAATCAACCAAGCATGTACCCATCCCCTTCTTCTACGTTCAAATCCCTATAAAAACCCTGCCCTCCCACTACTTGGGTTCTTGTACAGATCCACTGCGTTGGTGAAGTCAAGAGACTGAGCTTAAGCCCGAAATAAAGCTCCTTGCCCTTGAATACGTGTTTGGTTCTCCTTGGTGGTCACTGGGGGTGCCGAGAACTGGGCATAACACCTGTCCCTTCCTACAAAAACAGTTCAGAATCCCAGAGTTGAATGTGAAATCTTCCAGTTTAAACATATTGATTTCCAAGTATTTCTAAACCTCCTGCAAACCAAACAAGGGCTCACTGAGCTGGTCTCAACCTATGGAGGCCTGTTTGCAAATTCCACACTTAACCCTTTGGGGACCAGTGGCTAGCATCTCAGGAGGAGCCAGAAATAGGCAGCTGGAGGCAGAGTTTAGCAGGCAGGAGGCTGGCATGCCAGGTCTCTTTTCTTATGCCTTACCTGCCCCGCCTTCATGGGAGTGGCTGTCCTTCTTAGGTTGGCCATAGTAAGGGTGCCCCTTCCTTTGCCAGGGCCAGTCTGACTCACTGGGAGGTTCCAGGTTGGGCTCTGCTTTGTTCTTGGTGAGTCAAGTGAACGTGCTGGCAACGATACTCACATGCCACCCACCTGTTAGGAATCAAGTACAAAGTGGGACTGGCTGTGCAGGTGACCCCACCTAGGCTGAAGTCATGGGGGGCCTCCAAATGGATCCTGGTGAGGTGGGAGTTTGGGCCAAAAGGCAGCTCTGATCTCCTTTGGCCATTTTATTGTTGTTTTGTTATGGTAGCCTCTCTCTCTCTCTTCTTATTGATTTGTTTTCGAGGTAGGGTCTCACTTGACCAGGAATTAGACTCAGGCTTGCTGCAAACTCAACAGTAATCCTCCTACCTCTGCCTTTTAAATGCTGGGATTAAAGGCGTGAACTATTACACCCAGTTATGTATGTATTTATTTCTGTCTTTTTTTTTTTTTTTTTTTTTTTGGTTTTCCAAGGTAGGGTCTTACTCTAATAGCCCAGGCTGATCTGGAATTCACTATGTAGTCTCAGAGTGACCTTGAACTCTCAGAGATCCTCCTACCTTTGCCTCCCAAGTGCTGAGATTAAAGACATGTGCTACCACACCTGGCTTCTTTCTTATTTATTTATTTATTTTTGAGGTAGGGTCTCACTCTGGTCCAGGCTGACCTGGAATTAACTCTGTAGTCTCAGGGTGGCCTTGAACTCACGGCGATCCTCCTACCTCTGCCTCCCGAGTGCTGGGATTAAAGGCGTGCGCCACCACGCCCGGCACTTCTTTCTTTTTTAAAAAAAGTTTTAAAATATTTATTTATTTATTTATTAGAGACAGAGAAAAAGAGAGGGAGAGAGAGAGAGAGAGAAGGAGAATGGGCACACCAGGGCCTTCAGCCACTGCAAATGAACTCCAAACACATGTGCCATCATGAGCATCTGGCTTACATGGGACTTGGAGAATCTAACCTGGGTCCTTAGGCTTCACAGGCATGTACCTTAACTGCTAAGCCATCTCTCCAGCCCCTTTTTTTCAAAAAAAATTTAATGCATTATTTATTTATTTCAGAGAGAGACAGAATTGGCACACCAGGGCCTCAGCCACTGACATCAAACTCCAGGCATATGCGCCACCTAGTGGGCATGTGTGACCTTGTGCTTGCCTCACCTTTATGCATCCGATTTACGTGGGATCTGGAGAGTCAAACATAGGTCCTTAGGCTTCGCAGGCAAGTACTTTAACCACTAAGCCAGCACTACAGCCCTCTTTTTTTTTTTTTTTTTTTTTTTTTAAAGCAGGCTGAACTAGAACCTACCCTGTAGCCCAGCTGGCCTCAAACTCATGATGGCCTTCTGTGGCGGTTTGATTGAGGTGTCCCCCATAAACTTAGGTATTCTGAATGCTAGTTTCCTCAGCTGATGGCAATTGGAAATTAAAGCCTCCTAGAGGCAGTGTATTGTTGAGGGAGGCTTATGGGCGTTATAACCAGTTTCCCCTTGCCAGTGTTTGGCACACTCTCCTGTTCCTGTTGTCCACCTGATGTGGGCCAGGGGGTGATGTCCACCCTCTGCTCATGCCATCATTTGCCCCTGCCATCATGGAGCTTCCCCCTTGAGCCTGTAAGCCAGAATAAACCTCTTTTTTTCTCACAAGCTGTTCTTGGTTGGGTGATTTCTACCAGCAATGAGAACCTGACGGCAACACCTTCCTACCTCAGCCTCCCAAGTGCTGGGCTTAAAAGGTATATGCCACTATGCATAACTGCTGGGTTGTTCAATATGGGGTCTTGCTATGTATGTGCTGGTCTAGAGCTTGCTATGTAGAATAGGCTGGCCTCAAATACATGGTGCTCTTCCTATCTCTGCCTCCTTAGAAACCTGGTCATGAGCATGCAGCACCATGCTAGACCTCGCTGGTTTAGTTTTAGCAGTTTTGTTTCACTGTTGTTTTTTTTTTAATTTAATTTTTGTTTGTTTGTTTTTCAAGGTAGGGTCTCACTCTAGTCCAGGCTGACCTGGAATTCACTATGTAGAGGCTGGCCACGAACTCATGGTGGTCCTCCTACCTCTGCCTCCCAGTGCTGGGATGAAAAGTGTGCACCACCGCACCCGGCTGTTTTATTTTTTTATTTTTATTTATTTATTTTTTTACCTGCCTTGTCCTCTGGCTCCCTAGGATGTATGGCCATTGGGAAATACCCATGAAAGTCACAGGGCAAGGAGAGGGGGAAAGCTAGCAAATTTGTTTCCCATTCCCTGTGTCCAGTGGCATCCCTAAATAGCTGTTTCTACGTTTTTAAATTTTTTTTGTTGTTTTTATTTATTTGAGAGTGACAGACAGAGAGAGAAAGGGGCAGATAGAAAGTGAGAGCACCAGGGCCTCCAGCCAGTGCAAACGAACTCCAGACGCGTGCGCCCCCTTGTGCATCTGGCTAACGTGGGTTCCGGGGAATTGAGCCTTGAACTGGGGTCCTTAGGCTTCACAGGCAAGTGCTTAACCACTAAACCATCTCTTCAGCCCCGTTTTGATTTTTGTTGTTGTTGTTTGAGATAGAGTCTCACTCTAGCCCAGACTGACCTGGAATTTATATGTAGTCTCAACTGGCCTTGAATTCCAGGCTGGCTTTGAACTCACAGATTTATTTATTTATTTATTACAGAGAGAGAGATTGAGTGTGCTAAGGTCTCTAGCCACTGCAAACTAACTCCAGAATATGTGCCCCCTTGTGCATCTCGCTTATGTGGGTACTAGAATATCACACCTAGGTCCTTAGGTTTTGTAGGCAAGCTCTTAACTGCTAAGCCATCTCCCTATCCTTTTATTTTTGTTTTTATTTATTTGTTTGAGAGAGAGAGAGAGAAAGAGAGAGAGAGAGACTGAATGGGCATGCCAGGGCCTCTAGCCACTGCAAATGAACTCCAGACACATGCGCCTCCTTGTGCATCTGGCTTACATGGATCTGGGATATTGAACCTGGGTCCTTAGGCTTCACAAGCAAGCACCTTAACAGCTAAGCCATCTCTTCAGCCCTTAACATTCTTTTCTTTTTAATTAATTAATTTATTTGCAAGCAGAGAGAGAGACAGAAGAGAGATAGAGAGAATGGGCACGCCAGGGCCTCTAGCCACTGCAAATGAACTCCAGACACATGTGCCCCTTGTGCATCTGGCTTACGTGGGTGGTGGGGAATCAAACCTGGGTCCTTTGGCTTCACAGGCAAATGCCTTAACTGCTAAGCCATCTCTCCAGCCCCAACATTCTCTTTTATCCATTTTATTTTTTTTTTTAATTTTATTTATTTATTTGAGAGCGACAGACACAGAGAGAAAGACAGATAGAGGGAGAGAGAGAGAATGGGCGCGCCAGGGCTTCCAGCCTCTGCAAACGAACTCCAGACGCGTGCGCCCCCTTATGCATCTGGCTAACGTGGGACCTGGGGAACCGAGCCTCGAACCGGGGTCCTTAGGCTTCACAGGCAAGCGTTTAACCGCTAAGCCATCTCTCCAGCCCATTTTTGAAAACTTCTATTTACTTATTAACATGTGTGTATGCATGCGCACTAGATCTCTTGCCAATCACATCTGGCTTTATGTGGGTGCTGGGGAATCCAACTTAAGCAAGCAGGATTTGTAGGCAAGTGCCTTTAATTGCTGAGCATATTTACAGCCCAAAACATTATGTGTTCTTGAAATAAGTTCTCTTCCTGTAGTCCGGGTTGGCCTGGAATTTGTTATCTAACCTAGGCTGGCCTTGAACGCATGATTTTCCTATGTCTGCCTTATTCTTCTAAGCTATTTTTGGTGCCTGAGAAGTCCCAGGGACTCCTATTGACCATGACATTCTGCTATCATCTCAAATAGCTATCCTTCCTCATTCTCAACCCATGGAGCTGGACAGGTTTCTCAACTGTCCTTCAGTGAGGTAGATGTGGCCCAGGGCTGGTCCATACAAGTACACACCAAGGACAAACCTGAATAGACCTTGCAGCTCTGCTGGCTTTTAGCTACTTGCTTTGATCACCAATTTTGGAGGCCATAGCTAGGTAGCACACCCCATTAATGCTGTTCTCTGTAATACCACTGATGTGTAGTTGCTATGGTAACAGTTTTGAAGTCATTTTTCAGGAACATGGATGCAGTTTTGTCCACCTCAAGTCAGCTGTTGTGCCTGTACAGTTGTCTAATGGGTGACATTTTGATGACAGAAATCCAAAATTTTCCATGCTCAGATTACAGTAATGCCACCATTTTTGGAACATGTAGCCTCTGAAGAGGCATGAAATATGTTGTTTTATTTTTGGTTTCTTTCTTTCTTTCTTTTATTTTATTTTATTTTATTTTATTTTTTTTGAGGTAGGGTCTCGCTCTAGCCCAGGCTGACCTGGAATTCACTATGTAGTTTCAGGGTGGCCTTGAACTCAAAGTGATCCTCCTACCTCTGCCTCCTGAGAGCTGGGATTAAAGGCATGTGCCTCCATACCCAGCTATTTTTGGTTTCTTGAAATAGGGTCTTGCTCTAGCCCAGGCTGACCTGGAATTCACTATGTAGTACTAGGCTGGCCTGGAGCTCACAGAGATCCTTCTACCTCTGCCTCCTGAGTGCTGGGATTAAAGGCATGTGCCACCACATCTGTCAAGTATTTTAATTTAATTCTTGTTTTGTTTTAAATTTTTATTTATTTATTTGTGTGTGTGTGCGCATGCGGCAGGGTTTCTTGAGACTGAATTAATACCTGTCTGGCTTTATGTGGATGCTGAGAAATTGAACCTGGGGTCAGCAAGTGCCTTTAACCACTGAATCATCTTCCCTAGCCGGCTCGCCCCCCTTCTTCCCCCTCCCCCCTCCCCCCTCCCCACCTGCAGTTCTGGGAGTAAAAATATACGCCACCACACCTGGCTTCCTTTTTCTTTGTTTGGTTTTTCCAGGTAGGGTTTCACTCTAGCTCTGCCTGACTGGAATTCACTATGTAGTCTCAGGGTGGCCTCGAATTTATAGTGATCCTCCTACCTGTGCCTTCCCAGTGCTGGGATTAAAGGTGTGTATGCCACCATGCCCGGCTTGCTTTTTTGTTTTTAAAGATGGGGTCTCGGACTTCCGGTTAAGATGGCGGCGTAGGTACCACGCCAAAACAGCCTGGGGGGGAAAGACCAAAATAAACTCAGCAAAATACACACTTTTACTAAAAAGTGAGGTGTATAGGAAGTTGAGGCGGCAGCGGAGAAGTGGAAGAGTTATAGAGCATCCAGAGCCTGCACAGCCGGGAACAGCGGCTCCGGGCCGCTCGGCTACCCGCCGCAACCGCGGAGCGGCAGAAAACCGCCGGACGCTCGGCTCGAGCCGCAGGACAAGCCAGGTGTGGGATTTTCCCCTCACACCGCGCTCTCCGCAACTCGGGAAACGTGAGGGGAGAGCGGCAGCGAGCAACGGAGGGAGGAGCAGACCGCGAGGTAAAAGCACACGATACAACCAGAACAGCCGCGGCTCCCTCCCCTCCCCTGCCGCCTGAACCCAGCTCCAGCGAACACAGCAGCGGCCCGGGACCCGGCCACGCCAACTTGGGCTGACGGCGGGACCCAAGCAGGAGCAGAATTTGGCAGCAACTTCAGCGGCTCCAGCACCGGTACCAGTGGCCCCAGCAGCAGCGGACCCAGGACAGCAGCGGCTTCGGGGTGAGCAGCAGCGGTGGACACGACAACGGCAGCTTCAGCAGTGGTGGGGGCTCCGGCGGAGGCACCTACAACAGCTGCAGAGGCGGCCCAGTTTGCCCCGTAGGAAAAGCCAGTGCCCAGCTCCAGAAACCAGAACAGCAGCCCGACGACCCAGGCAGCAACTTGACTGAGACCACAATCACCCAAGGTAACTGGGATTGCACCAGGGAAGGGTCTCACCTGGTCACAAGCTGACTTGGATACCTCAACAGACCAGAAATCTAAACCTCTTTGTTGATAGAGGATCTGGTCATTATAATAACTACTCTTGCATACATACTCGGGGCTGTTGTTGATGGAATGGGTACAGTGTTTAGCTAAATTTTAGAATCTACCAGTATATTATTCCACTCAGCCTGCTTGAATACTCCTATAGCAGGGAAACTCAACCCCTAAGAACATCTTTGTAGATACTCTGAGAGTCTTAAGAGCCACACCTAATACCTTAAGGTCCTACCCTGAAAATATTTTACACCAAATCAATTGATACAGCTAAGAATACACAGCTAGCTAGAAAATCCAAGCATTAACTTAATCCAAGATGCAAAAATATATACATTATAACACAAGAAACACTAAAAAGCAAGACGATATAAATCCACCTAAAAGTATTAATGCATCAGAAATGTCCTCCAGTGAGAAAGAGTTAGAGGAAATGCCTGAGAAAGAGTTCAAAAGAATAATTATAAATATGTTCAAAGAGGTCAAAGAACACATGAATACAACCAAAGAAGAAATCAAAGAGGAAATCAAAGAGGAAATCAAAGGAATCAAAGAAGAGGCAGGACACCAATTTAATGAAATAAAGAAGGCAATACAAGACATAAATAGAGAAATAGAAATAATAAAGAAAAACCAGTCAGAATTATTAGCAATGAAGAACACAGTTAATGAAATAAAAAACTCTGTAGAAAATCTCACCAGTAGGATGGATGAGGGAGAGGACAGAATATCTAAGCTAGAAGACCAGGTGGCAGACCTAATGCAGTCCAACAAAGAGAAAGACAAACTTATAGAAAAGTATGAGTGGGAATTTCAAGATATTCGGGACACTATGAAAAGATCCAATATAAGAATTCAGGGCATAGTAGAAGGAGAAGAATTCCACTCCAGAGGCATAGTAGGCATCTTCAACAAAATCATAGAGGAAAATTTTCCCCAAATTGGGAAAGAGGTGCCAATACAGATACAGGAAGCCTTTAGAACCCCAGCCAGACAAAACCCAGAAAGAAACTCTCCTCGCCACATTATACTCAAACTTCCAAACACACAAACCAAAGAAAAAATATTGAAAGCAGTTAGAGAGAAAAATCAAGTTACCTACAAAAGCAAGCCCATCAGGATTACAGCAGATTATTCAACACAAACTTTTAAAGCCAGAAGGGCCTGGAGTGATATATTCCAAGTTCTGAAAGATAACAACTGTCAACCAAGGTTACTTTATCCTGCAAAGTTATCCATCCAAATAGATGGAGAAATAAAGACATTCCATGACAAAAGCAGGTTAAAGGAATATCTGAAGACAAAACCAGCTCTACAGAAAATACTTGATAGAATCCTCCATGCTGAACAAAAGGAAAAGCACACATATAAGGAACCTAGAAAAAACCAGCCATACTCAAATACCAGTTAACAGAAGAGAGCACAGGTAGAACAAGTAACACACACACACACACACAAATGGCAAACATAAATACACACCTTTCAATAATATCTCTTAATATCAACGGTCTCAATGCCCCAACGAAAAGACATAGATTTGCAGACTGGGTTAAAAAGCAGGATCCTACAATTTGTTGTCTTCAAGAAACTCACCTTTCTACAAAGGATAGACATTATCTTAGGGTGAAAGGTTGGAAGACGGTGTTTCAAGCAAATGGGCCTAGAAAACAAGCAGGGGTTGCTATCCTAATATCAGACAGGGTGGACTTTAGTCCGAAGTTAGTCAAAAAAGATAAGGAAGGTCACTTTATATTGATTAAGGGCACACTCCAACAGGAGGACATTACAATCCTAAACATATATGCACCTAACATGGGGGCTCCCAAATTCGTCAAACAAACACTATTAGAACTAAGGTCACAGATAACACCAAACACGGTGGTGGTGGGTGACTTTAACACCCCACTCTCATCAATTGACAGGTCATCCAGGGAAAGAATAAACAGAGAGGCATCTGGACTAAATGAGGTCATAGAAGATATGGACCTAACAGATATATACAGGACATTTCATCCAAAGGCTGCAGAATATACATTCTTTTCAGCAGCACATGGAACATTCTCTAAAATAGACCATATATTAGGACACAAAGCAAATCTTAACAAATTCAGGAAAATTGAAATAATTCCTTGCATTCTATCTGACCACAATGGAATTAAACTACAAATCAGTAGCAAGAAAGGCTATAGAGCATACACAAAATCATGGAAGCTAAACAATACACTACTAAATGATGAGTGGGTCAATGAAGAAATCAAAAAGGAAATCAAAAAATTTATAGAGTCAAATGATAATGAGAACACAACATACCAAAATCTCTGGGACACAATGAAGGCAGTTCTAAGAGGTAAATTTATAGCCTTAAGTGCCTATATTAAGAAATTAGAAAGGTCGCAAGTAAACGACCTAATGCTTCGCCTTAAAGCCTTGGAAAAAGAAGAACAAGGCAAACCAAAAAGTAGTAGACGGGAAGAAATAATAAAGATTAGGGCAGAAATTAATGAAATAGAAACAAAAAGAACAATCCAAAGAATTAATGAAACAAAGAGTTGGTTCTTTGAAAGGATAAACAAGATTGATAAACCCTTAGCAAATCTGACCAAAAGAAAGAGAGAAGAGACACAAATTAATAAAATCAGAGATGAACAAGGTAACATCACAACAGATTCCAGAGAAATTCAAAAAATTATAGGGACATACTATAAAAGCATATACTCCACAAAGTATGAAAATCTGAAAGAAATGGATGATTTCCTTGATCTATATGACCTACCTAAATTAAATCAAAATGAGATTAATCACTTAAATAGACCTATAACAAACATGGAGATCCGAGCAGTTATCAATAATCTCCCAACTAAAAAAAGCCCAGGCCCGGATGGATTCACTGCTGAATTTTACCAGACTTTTAAGGAAGAGCTAACACCATTGCTTCTTAAGCTTTTCCAGGAAATAGAAAAAGAAGGAATCCTACCAAACTCCTTCTATGAGGCCAGCATCACCCTGATACCAAAACCAGGCAAAGATAGAACAAAAAAAGAAAATTACAGACCAATCTCCCTCATGAACATAGATGCAAAAATTCTCAACAAAATATTGGCAAACAGAATACAAGAGTATATCAAAAAGATCATTCACCCTGACCAAGTAGGCTTTATCCCAGAGATGCAGGGATGGTTCAACATACGCAAATCTATAAATGTAATACATTACATAAATGGGTTGAAGGACAAAAATCACATGATCATCTCATTAGATGCAGAGAAAGCATTTGACAAAATCCAACATCCCTTCATGATAAAAGTCCTACAGAGACTGGGAATAGAAGGAACATATCTCAATATAATAAAGGCTATTTATGACAAGCCTACAGCCAACATATTACTAAATGGGGAAAAACTGGAAGCTTTTCCACTAAAATCAGGAACAAGACAAGGGTGTCCACTGTCTCCACTTCTATTTAATATAGTTTTGGAAGTCCTAGCCATAGCAATAAGGCAAGAGACACACATAAAAGGGATACAAATTGGAAAGGAAGAAATCAAGTTATCACTATTTGCAGATGACATGATTCTATACATAAAGGACCCTAAAGACTCTACTAGCAAGCTGTTAGAGCTAATCAAAACCTACAGCAATGTAGCAGGATACAAAATAAATACACAGAAATCAGTAGCCTTCATATATGCTAACAACAAACACACGGAGGATGAAATCAGAGAATCACTCCCATTCACAATTGCATCAAAAAAAATAAAATACCTTGGAATAAACCTAACTAAGGAAGTAAAGAATCTATACAATGAGAACTTTAAGACACTCAAGCGAGAAATTGCAGAAGACACTAGAAAGTGGAGAAACATCCCTTGTTCCTGGCTTGGGAGAATCAATATCGTGAAAATGGCAATCTTACCTAAAGCAATCTACACATTTAATGCAATCCCTATCAAAATTCCAAAGGCTTTCTTCATGGAAATAGAAAAAACAATCCAAAAATTCATTTGGAATCATAAAAAACCTCGAATATCTAAAATAATACTGAGCAACAAAAAAGAGGCTGGTGGTATCACCATACCTGATTTTAACCTATACTACAGAGCCATAGTAACAAAAACAGCATGGTACTGGCACAAAAACAGACATGTAGATCAGTGGAACAGAATAGAGGACCCAGATGTAAGCCCAAGTAGCTATAGCCACCTGATATTCGATAAAAATGCCAAAAATACTCATTGGAGAAGAGACAGCCTCTTCAACAAATGGTGTTTTGAAAACTGGATAAATATCTGCAGAAGGATGAAAATAGATTCTTCTCTCTCGCCATGCACAAGAATTAAGTCCAAATGGATTAAAGACCTTAACATCAGACCGGAAACTTTGAAACTGCTAGAGGAAAAAGTAGGGGAAACCCTCCAACATATTGGTCTTGGCAAAGACTTTCTAAATACAACCCCAATTGCTCAGGCAATAAAACCACAGATTAACCACTGGGACCTAATGAAATTACAAAGATTTTGCACCGCAAAGGACACAGTGAAAAAAGCAAAGAGGCAACCTACAGAATGGGAAAAAATCTTCGCCAGCTATATATCTGATAAAGGATTAATATCTAGGATATACAAAGAACTCAAAAAGTTAACTAATAAGGAATCAAACAGGCCAATCAAAAAATGGGCTAAGGAGCTAAATAGAGAGTTCTCAAAGGAAGAAATACGAATGGCATATAAGCACCTAAAAAAATGTTCTACGTCACTAGTCATCAGGGAAATGCAGATTAAAACTACATTGAGATTCCATCTCACTCCTGTCAGATTGGCCACCATCATGAAAACAAATGATCATAAAAGTTGGCGGGGATGTGGAAAAAAAGGAACCCTTCTGCACTGCTGGTGGGAATGCAATCTGGTCCAGCCATTGTGGAAAACAGTGTGGAGGTTCCTAAAGCAGCTAGAGATTGATCTACCATATGACCCAGCTATAGCACTCCTAGGCATATATCCAAAGGACTCATCTCATTTCCTTAGAAGTACATGCTCAACCATGTTTATTGCTGCTCAATTTATAATAGCTGGGAAATGGAACCAGCCTAGATGTCCCTCAACAGATGAGTGGATAATGAAGATGTGGCACATTTATACAATGGAGTTCTACTCAGCGGTAAAGAAAAATGAAGTTATGAAATTTGCAGAAAAATGGATGGACCTGGAAAGTATTATACTAAGCCAGGTAACCCAGGCCCAGAAAGCCAAGCGCCACATGTTCTCCCTCATATGGGGATCCTAGCTACAGATGACTGGGCTTCTGTGTGAGAATGAAAATACTTAGTAGCAGAGGCCAGTAAGTTGAAAAGGAGACATAAAGGGTGGAGAAAGGAAGGGAGGAGGATACTTAATAGGTTGATATTGTATATATGTAATTACAATGATTGTAATGGGGAGGTAATATGATTGAGAATGGAATTTCAAACGGGAAAGTGTGGGGGTGGGGAGGGAGGGAATTACCATGGGATATATTTTATAAACATGGAAAATGTTAATAAAAATTAAAAAAAAAAAAAAAAAAAAAAAAAAAAAATTAACAAAAAAATTTAAAATATAAAAAAAAAAAAAAAAAAAAAAAAAAAAAGATGGGGTCTCATGCAGCCCTGGCTGGCCTCATACTCCCTATGTAGCTGAGGATGACCTTAAGCTCCTGACCCTCCTGACCTCCCAATTGCCAGTGCACCATCATGTCCAGCTTGACACTAGAGTTTATATATAATATATATAACTATATATATATATATATATATATATATATATACATTACACAGAGAGAGAGAAAGAGGCAGATAGAGAGAATGGGCACGCCAAGGCCTCTAGCTGCTGCCAATGAACTCCAGATGCATTCATCACTTTGTACATCTGGCCTGTGTGGGTACTGGGGAATTGAACCTGGGTCCTTCAGCTTCACAGGCAAGTGCCTTAACTACTAAGCTTCTCTCCAGCCCCCTTTTCTTTTTTATTAATTTTTAATTTTAATTTTAATTTATTTGAGAGTGACAGAGAGAGAAAGAGGCAGATAAAGAAAAAGAGAGAATGGGCACACCAGGGCCTCCAGCCACTGCAAATGAACTCCAGATGCATGCACCCCCTTGTGTATCTGGCTAATGTGGGTCCTGGGGAATCAAGCCTCGAACGGGGGTCCTTAGGCATCACAGGCAAGCGCTTAACTGCTAAGCCATCTCCCCAATCGCCCCCTGCTTTTCTTTTTTTAAACTTATGTGTGTGAGAGTGTGGTGTGGTGTGGGCCCATGTGTACATGTACGTGCTCTTGCAGCACCCCACATGCTCACTTGCCACGGGGATCCCCCACCTGCGGTGGCCTGAGTGGAACATTGGGTGTTCTGCTCCATCACTCTTCCATCTGATCTTGGGCTTTTTTTTCTTTTTCAAGGTAGGGTCTTGCTCTAGCCCAGCCTGACCTGGAATTAGTCTCAGGCTGGCCTCAAACTCACAGCCACCCTCCTACCTCCGCCTCCTTAGTGCTGAGAAAAAGTTAGGTAACGGGTGGCCTGAACATGTATAGTCATACTTCATGGTTCTTGCCCGGAGTAGCAATGCACCCCTGGCTTTCTTTTCTTTTCTTTTCTTTTCTTTTCTTTTCTTTTCTTTTCTTTTCTTTTCTTTTCTTTTCTTTTCTTTTCTTTTCTTTTCTTTTCTCTCTCCCTCTACCCCAGTTTGTTTGTTTGCTTGTTTCAAGGTAGGGCCTCACTCTCATCCAGGTTGACCTGGAATTCACTCTGTCGTTTCAGTGGCCTCAAACTCATGACAACCCTCCTACTTCTGCCTCCCGGTGTGTGCCACCCTGCCCTGCTCTTGTTTTGAGCTGCAGTCTCTTACTGATTCTGGAGATTTTTGGGTCTCTGTGCCCCTGGGGGGCCTGGGGCTATAGGCATGCTTGGCCATGCCCAGTTGTTTTTAATGTGGGATCTGGAGTTGGAACTCTGGTTGTCTCAGACTCCCTCAGATAATTCATGCTTGTGCCGAAAGTGCACTTTACCACTAAGCCATCTCTCCAACCCTAGAGAACATAGGTGGGCCAGGGCCTCTAGCTGCTGCGAATGGACTCCCGATGCATGTGCCTCTTTGTACATATGGCTTTATGTGGGTACTGGGAATTGAGCCCAGGCTAGCAGGCTTTACAAGCAGGTGTCTTTAATGGCTGAGCTACAGACAGTTTGAAGCCATAAAAACAAAAGCCTTAGGTTCGAGAAGCAGTTAATAACTCCATGGAGAAAACCCATCTAGTATTAGAACTGACCCAGCAGGAGCTAAGCAGAGGATGGAGAAAGGTTTTGGTTGGAATCTGGGTACTTGGATCCAGCCATTCCTGAAGGGGGATCTGTCTGACCAGATATCCAGCACCTGCGAAACATCATTGTCAGCAGGTGCCTTTGAGGCCATGCCTGTAGTCACAAGTACTTGGGAAGCTGAAGTGTGAGAACTACTGGAGCCCAGGAGTTTGAATCCAGCCAGGACAACAGAGGGAGATCGAGTCTCCTGAACAACGCAGGTGTCAGGCAGCAGCAGTTGAAAGGGTCCTCGTGTGTTTTTCCCCACCCTAAGGGTCTGTGTTAGGAATAAAAAAATAAAATAAAATTAACCGGTATTGCTGAAGACTCCACATACTTGGGCTGCAAGGCCACTGAGAAATCCTGCTGGAACTGAGCTGATAACCTCCTGCATGTAGACCAGCTGACAGAAAGCTGGAAGAAGCCATTCTGCATGCAGTTCAATGGGAAAGAGAGAAATCATCAGAAGAGACTCAACAGTGGACACTTAAAGCCTTATAATTGGCCAGCCAGGCCAAATGAGCCAACGGGTGCAATAGTGGCACGTCTTTCATGGTGGAAACCAACTGCCCTCTAATTGGACTGGAAGCCTGCTCCATGGGAGGGAATACATCCCTGATACTGAAAACTTACAACAGGGGTAGTCATGAGCCCTAGGGGAGTAACGTCAGCTGCTGTCTGGCTAAATGTATAAACTATGCTTATCAAACTGCCCAGTAAGTACTTCTCTTAATGTTCATACCCTTATATTAATGCTATTCTAACTTTGGGTAGAGAATTTTCTCTTTTCAGATGGCAGTGACCTTGGGATGACTCAGAAGGCATCATGGTGCTGGAAAGAAGTGACAGGAGTGCTCAGTGCTGCAATATCTCTATCCCACCTTCCAAGGCTCAGGGTGTATTGCGGAAGAGGTGGCAGAAAGACTGTAAGAACCAAAGGAAGGGCAGGACTCCTTACAATGTGCTCCCCCCAGACACAAAATGCCCTGGATATCCATGACCTCACAGTGCCTGACAGTACCTCCACAAGACCATCATAACAGGAGGAAAAGATGATGACATCAAAATAAAAGAGAGACTGATTGAGAGGGGGAAGGGATATGATGGAGAATGGAGTTTCAAAGGGGAAAGTGGGGGAAGGGAGGGCATTACCATGGGATTTGTTTATAATCATGGAAGTTGTTAGTTAGAAAAAATTTGAAAAAAAATCAGGCTGAAGAGATGACTTAGCAGTTAAGGCATTTGCTTACATAGTGAATTCCAGGCTAGCCTGGGCTGGAGTGAGACCCCTACCTCAAAAAACTAAAAAAATAAATAAAAATTTTAAAAAATCGGACTTTTGGCAGAACCAAGTACAGTTGATGGTTAACCAAGACCTACACTTGAGCTCACTTCCCCCCCTCCTTCCTCTTCCCCCCTCCACGTGTGAACTTCGTGATACTGTCCCTCTGGCCACAGCTGATTGGATGAGGATTCAAGGTCCAAACCCGGTCAGTGGTTCTTTCTATGAAATTTGGAACTGGATCCAGAGGCCTGTTCAGTCCTGCTGAGCAGGGCTGCTGTTTGGACTTTCTTGAACCTCACACACCAATGGGCAGAAGATGCTATTCAACACAGGGCGGGGAAAGGGGGCAGGTTCAGGAAGAGACTGGCTTGGACACTCCAGCAGGCCGTGACTCCATGAGCCTGGACTCTGATTCACAAGGCTCCTTTGAGACGTTTGTGTTTTTCTGACCTCTCCCTTTTATTTTTGGTAACTAACCCACATGATTTCTGGTTCATTTTATTTATTTATTTTTTTTGTGATGGGGTCTCACTCCAACCCAGGCTAACCTGGAACTTACTCTAGTCTCAGGCTGACCTCAAATTCTCAACAAGCCTGCAGAGTACTGTGATTGAAGGCGTGTACCGCCAAGCACGACTTTTTTCTTTTTAAAATATGTTTACTTATTTATTTGTAAGCAGAGAGGGAGAGAGAGAGAGAGCAAGAGAGAATAAGCATGCCAGGACCTAGTGCCACTGCAAGTGAACTCCAGACACGTGCACCACTTTGTGCATCTGGCCTTACATGGTGTATTTAGTCAGGGATCTCTGGAGGAACGGAACCAATAGGATAAATTGTATTAAAAGGGGAATTTATTGGGCTAGCTGAAAGCAGTCCTCCAATACTAGCCTGTAGGCCAGAGAGTCAAGGATCCCAGCAGCTGCTCAGTCCACGTGGCTGGATGCCTCAACAGTCCCCATCCGGATCTGAAGACCTGGAGGATTCCTAGAGAGCCGCTCACCAGCAAGCAGAATAGGCAGCCAGGCGGGAAAGGGGCTCTTTTCTCCCCGAACTTCCTCACCTAAAGCCCACCGCCATGTGGGCAGCTCACTCTAGAGGAAAGACTTCCTCCTTCATTCAGTTCTTTCTGGAAGCAACTTCAGAGACCTGCCCAAGAGAAATGTCTGTGGATTCCTAATCAGATCAAGCAGACAATGGAATTTAACCATCATACATGGGTATTGGGGAACTGAACCCTGGCCACCAGGCTTTGGAAGCAACCATCTTTATCCACCAAGCCATTGCCACAGCCCCTCTCCTCTTTTTTTTTTTTTTTTTTTTTGAAATAATATCTCGTACTAGCCCAGGCTAACCTGAAATTCGCTATGTAGTCTCAGGCTGGCCTCAAACTCATGATGATTCTCCTACCTTTGCCTCCCAGACACTAGGATTAAAGGCCTAGAGCCCCCCCTTTTTTTTCAAAGATTTTATTATTTACTTATTTATTTGAGAGAGAGAGGCAGATAGGGTGGGCGGGGAGCATGCCAGGGCCTACAGCCACTGCAAACAAACTCCAAACTCATGCATCACGTGCATATTGCATCTGGCTTACCTGGATCCTGGGGAATCAAACCAGGGTTCTTAGGCTTCGTAGGCAAGCATCTTAACTGCTAAACCATCTCTCCAGCCCCCAGTACCCCCCTTTTTGGGGTAGAGTTTCACTGTAGTCCAGGCTGACCTGGAATTCACTCTGTATTCTCAGGCTGGCCTCGAACTCACAGCGATCCTCCTACCTCTGGCCTCCCAAGTGATTGGATTAAAAATGTGTGCCACCATGCCTGGCTCCAGCCCCTTTTTATTTAGTCCCAGAACTCTGCTGATGAGATGGTGCCACCCACATTCAGGGTAGGTCTCTCTCTGGGAACACCTCATATACCTGCCCAGAAGTGCATCTTCTAAGGAATTACAAATCTGTCAAGCTGACAGGACAGACTAACCATCAAAAACCTCTTCTTTAAGAAGTAGTTTCCTTTCGCTGGGTGTGGTGGCGCACACCTTTAATCCCAGTACTGGGGAGGCAAAAGTAGGAGGATCACTGTAATTCGAGGCCACCCTGAGACTACATAGCATAGTGAATTCCGGGTCAGCCTGAGCTAGAGTGAGACCCTACCTTGGAAAAAATAAAAAAAAGGGGTTTACTTCTCAGTGTCCTCACTTGTAAAATGGCCTGTATTATGAGTCCTCACATCCTTCCCCCATAGCTAGCAGGACCTCACAGACCAGTAACTGCTTAAACCTCTCCTTCCATAAGGAAAAGTCTTTTCTTAGGGGAGGGATACAGGGTCTCATGCAGCCCAGGATGACCTTAAACTTCTGATCCTCCTGCCTCTACCTTCTGAATGCTGGAGTTGCAGGTGTGCACCTCCATGTCCAGTTTATGCGGTGCTCAGAGGGAACAAAGGGCCTCGTGCGTGGCAGACAAGCATCTACCCACTGAGCTTCAGCCCCAGACCCACTTTCAGAAGCTCGGGTCATTGAATAGGTCTGGTGGGGCCCAATTATCTGAATTTTTTTTGTTTTATATTATTATTTTGTTTGTTTTTGTTTTTTCAAGGTGGGGTCTCACTCTAGCCCAGGCTGACCTGGAATTCACTATATAGTCTCAGGGTGGCCTTGAACTCATGGTGATCCTCCTGCCTCTGCCTCCTATGTGCTGGGATTAAAGGCATGTGCCACCACGTCTGGTTTTATTATTTATTTATTTTTACCATCAGGGCTTTCTTTTATTTATTTATTTTTCAATTTTTAACATTTTCCATGATCATAAAAAATATCCCATGGTAATATCCTCCCTCTACACCCCCCCCCCACTTTCCCCTTTGAAATTCCATTCTCTATTACATTCCCTCCCCATCTCAATCAATCTCTCTTTTATTTTGATGTCATGATCTTTTCCTCCTCTTATGATGGTCTTGTGTAGGCATGGTGGCGCATGCCTTTAGTCCCAGCACTTGAGAGGCAGAGGTAGGAGAATCGCCGTGAGTTCGAGGCCACCCTGAGACTACGTAGTAAATTCCAGGTCGGCCTGAGTTAGAGTGAAAACCTTCCTCGGGTGGGGTGGGGGGAACTTGGACTCAAAAACAGAAAGGAAAAAAAAAAGAGTTCTTTTTAGCTCTAGAGACAAGTCCTCTGTCACATAATTTTTTTTTTTTGGCAAATATTTTCTCCCAGTCTGTGTAATGCCTGTAGAGTCTGAGGGTTGCTTTGCAATGACTACAGTGCTCTTTCAAACATCACGGAGAGGAACTAGCCTGTTGTACTGGCCTTGAGAAAACAGACGACGCCTGGCATCAGTGGTGACAGGGTGGAGGGACACTCTCAGACCTGTAGAAGGAGTGGAAATTGCTACAGAACCCCAGGACAATTACATGCTGCTGGAAAGAAAGGGGGGGGGCTGGATATATGCCTTAGTGGTTAAGGCACTTGCCTGCAGAGCCAAAGGACCCAGGTTGGTTCAATTCTCTAGGGTCCACATAAAGCCAGATACACAACATGTTTGCAGCAGCTAGATGCCCTTATGCCCATTCTCTCTTTTTCTATCTGCCTCTCTCTCTCAAATAAATAAAAAATAAAAAAATAAAATATTTTAAACAGGGAAAAAAAAGCTAGGTATGGTTGAACACACTTTAATCCCAGCTCTTAAGCAGAGGTAGCAGGATCACTTGTGAGTTCAAGGCCACCCTGAGACTATAGAGTGAATTCTAGGTCAGCTTGGATTTGAGCAAGACCCTACCTCAAAAAGCAAAACAAGCTGGGCGTGGTGGTGCACACCTTTAATCCCAGCACTCGGGAGGCAGAGGTAGGAGGATCGCCGTGAGTTCAAGGCCACCCTGAGACTACAGAGTTAATTCCAGGTCAGCCTGGACCAGAGTGAGACCCTACCTCGACAAACCAAAAAAAAAAAAAAAAAGAAAAGAAAAAGAAAAACAAAACAACAACAAAAAAAAAGAAAAAAAAGACAAAAAACCCCACAAAACAAACAACAACAACAAAAACGGAAAAAATCAGGCTGGGGAGATTGCCCAGAGGTGAAAGGTATTTGCTTGCAAAACCTGATGATCTGGGTTTGATTCTCCAGTACCTATGTTAAACCAGATGCACAAAGTGACACATGTATCAGGAGTTTGTTTGCATCAGCAGGAGGCCCTGACACACCCATACTCTCTCTCTCTAGTAAATACACTTTTAATATTTTATTTATTTGAGAGAGAGAAGGAGGCACAGAGAGAGGGGGGGGTGGGGAAATGGGTGCACCAGGGCCTCCAACCACTGCAAATGAACTCCAAATGCATGTACCCCCTTGTGCATCTGGCTTACGTGGGGCCTGGAGAGTGGAACCAGGATCCTTTGGCTTTGCAGGCAAACACCTTAATCACTAAGCCATCTCTCCAGCCCCCATTTGTTTTTTAAAGAATGAAAAACAGCCAGGTATGGTGGTGTTACACCTTTAATCCCAGCACTCGGGAGGTAGAGGTAGGAAGATCGCCATGAGTTTGAGGTCACCCTGAGACTACACAGTGAATTCCAGGTCAGCCTGGGTTAGAGTGAAACCCTACCTCAAAAAACCAAAAAATAAGAAATAAAAAAGCAGAGCTGGAGAGATGGCTTAGTGGTTAAGCGCTTGCCTGTGAAGCCTAAGGACCCCTGTTCGAGGCTCGATATCCCAGGACCCATGTTAGCCATATGCACAAGGGGGCGCATGCATCTGGAGTTTGTTTGCAGTGGCTGGAGGCCCTGGCATGCCCATTCTCTCTCTCTGCCCCTTTCTCTCTCTGTCTGTCACTCTCAAATTAACAAATAAAAATAAACAAAAAATTAAAAATAAATAAAAATAAAAAAGCAAATATAGAATGGAAAACTTACTCAGGCATGGTAGTCCATGCCTATAATGCCAGCACTCAGCAGGCTGAAGCAGAGGCAGATACACGCCGATGACTGCAAGTTCAAGGGCACTCTGATCTATGTAGCTAGACCATCTCTTAAATTCAGGGTCTCTTGTCTTAGCAACTTCAATTGCATGGATTTTTCTGGGCAGGAGGAAAAAGCAGAGGCTGAAGTGAGGCTGAAGTGATGGCTCAGCAAATAAAGGTTGCATGTTTGCAAGCCTGATGGTCCAGGTTTAATTTCCTAGCACCCACATAAAGCCAGATGCACAAAGTAGTACATGAGTCTGGAATCCATTTGCAGTGGCAGAAGGCCCCAGCACACCCATTCTCTCTCTCTCTCTCTCTCTCTCTCTCTCTGTCTCCCCCTTCTCTCTCTTAAATAAATAGATAAACAAACAAAAAAGTAAATAATGTGGTTTTTTGTTTCTTCTTTAAAAAGCGTGTCAGGGCTGGAGAGATGGCTTAGCGGTTAAGCGCTTGCCTGTGAAGCCTAAGGACCCCGGTTTGAGGCTCAGTTCCCCAGGTCCCACGTTAGCCAGATGCACAAGGGGGCGCACGCGTCTGGAGTTCGTTTGCAGAGGCTGGAAGCCCTGGCGCGCCCATCCTCTCTCTCTCTCCTCTATCTGTCTTTCTCTCTGTGTCTGTCACTCTCAAATAAATAAATAAAAATTTAAAAAAAAAAAAAAAAAGCGTGTCAGAGCAGTGAGCCTGTCTGTCCCAGGCTCTTTGGTCCATGGTGGGGCCCAGGGGAGGGGCTGTAGGCATGCTTGGCTGGCTGGCTGGGGATCTTAGAAACCATGTCTTGAGCCCTTTTCCCCAGAGCCCTTTTGCCTTCAAGCAGTGGTGGACGGGTTCAGCAGGACTGTAAGGTCGGAGGGGCTGGATTTCGACCCGTCCCCAGCAGGGTGGGCGGAGGATTTCATGGGGCAGGAGTTACCTGCTGTATCAGGAGTCTAGGTCCACTCACAGCCTGCATGGCATAGGAAGGCCCCAGACGCCTGTAACTAGCCACCACCAGTACAGACTGGGAACAGGGCACCCGCTGACCAAGTTTCCTGGAACCAAAGAAGGTACAGACCCTTGCTCTCCAGGCACCAGTGGTTTCTGTAGGGTTCAGAAGGGTGGGGCAGTGGCTGGGGCCTGGCCTGGCCTGCTGGACCTGAATGTGACGGGGAGCTGGGAGTCTGGAGGCCTGGGGTCTAGAATATAATCTACCATGCTATGCCACTTAGGGAAAGTCCTTATCCTTCACAGGGCCCCATTTCCTGAGCTGGTCAGTGTTGGATTGAAAGTACAAGGCTGAACTGGACAACAGTGCTCATTCAAACATGAATGAGAGGAACTAACCTGTTATACTGGCCTAGATAAAATAGTAGACCAGCTGGCACCATTGGCAACAGGGTGAAGGGGCACTGTCAGAATTCTAAAAGGAGTAGAAACTACTCCTGAACCCCAAGAGGACTATTTAATAATGGTGTAACAAAATACAGTAACAGCCAGGCGTGGTGGCACATGCCTTTAATCTCAGTACTTGGGAAGCTGAGATAGGAGGATTGCCATGAGTTCGAGGCCACCCTGAGACTACACAGTGAATTCCAGTCAGCCTGAGCTACAGCAAGACCCTACCTAAAAAAAAAATAGTAGTAATAATAATAAGTAGTAACAATTGGGGCTGAAGTGGCTCAGCAGTTAAAGGCCTTGCTTGCAAAATCTGCTCTCCTGGGTTAAATTCCCCAGTACCCAAGTAAAAAGTAAAACCAGAAGCACAACATGGCACATGCATCTGTAGTTCATTTGCAGGGGCAGAAGGCCCTGTGGTGCCCATTCTCTTTCTCTCCCTCACAAATAAATAAATAAAAATATTTAATGACAACAACAAAAAGTTAACAACACATGTCTGTAATCCTAGGGGAGACAGACGGAGGGGACTCAAGAGATTACGGTCAACTTCAGCTACATAGTGAGTTCCAGGCCAGCCTGGGCTACAATGACACCCTGTCTCAAAAGAAGAAAGACAGGCTGGAGAGATGGCCTAGTGGTTAAGGCACTTGCCTGCAAAGCCAAAGGACCCAGGTTCAATTCCCCAGAACCCACATAAGCACAAGGAGGTGCACCCGTCTGGAGTTCATTTGCAGCGACTGGAGGCCCTGGCACGCCCATTCTCTCTCTGTCTATTTCCTCTCTCTCTCTCTGCTTGTAAATAAATAAAATTAAAAAAGAAACCAAAAAGAAGAGGAAGAAAGACAGGGTCTGGAGAGGTGGCCTGGCAGTTAAAGTGCCTGCCTATGAAGCCTAAGGACCCAGAACCCACATAAGCCAGGTGCACAAAGTGGGGCATGCGTCTGGAGTTCATTTACAGTGGTTGGAGGACCTGGTGTGCCCATTCTCTCTATCTGCCTCTTTCTTTCTCTCTCCCTCTCAAGTATATACATTTAAAAAAATGTTTAAAAAGAAAAAAGTAAAAATAAATGGAGCTCCTTTGAGAAATAAAGTTGACAACTAACAAGACAAGATTTTACCACTAATTCATCCCAGCACTTGGGAAGCAGAGGTAGGAGGATCACCGTGAGTTTGAGGTCAGCCTGGAACTACAGAGTGAGTTCCAGGTCAACCTGGGCTAGAGCAAGACCCTATCTTAAAAAATCATTAAAAGAAAGGAAGAAAGAAAAGAAACACGGAAAGACAGGATATGATGGAGAATGGAATTTCAAAGGGGAAAGTGTGGTGGGGGAGGGAGGGTATTACCATGGGATATTTTTTATAATCATGGAAAATGTTAATAAAAATTGAGGAAAAAAATAAAAATAAATTAAAATAAAATAAAAATAAAAAGCAAACAAGCAAGCTCTGGTCCTGGAACCAACCAGACCTGAGTCTCATCCATTTCTAACTCCATTACTTTCCTGTGACTTGGCTTGTGATTGATTGATTACACCAGGGTCTTGCTATATATTCCAGACTGCTTTTTGTTTTGTTTTGTTTTTGTTTTTCAAGGTAGGGTCTCAATCTAGCTCAGGCTGACCTGGAATTCACTACATAGTCTCAGGGTGGCCTCGAAACATACCTGGCCTTTCTTTAGTTTTCGAGGGACCAAGAATGCCTGGATCCTGGTGACCCAAGGACAGCACTGAAATCACGTCAAGGAAGTTGATTCCTGCAAGAAGAAAGGCCCATTCCCATGCCCACCGGTTGCGGCTTTAAGTTCAGACTCCCACTAGGCCCCGTTTAAGCTTGGCACCTGTGACCTCTAGCTCGATGGGATTTGAGTGGAGGCCCCTATCTTCTGCTCTTCTACCCATCAGGTGGTTGTCAATAGAGCCTTCTTCTCTTGTCCCTTTCTCTCCAATTATTTTTTTTTTAATTTTTATTAACATTTTCCATGATTATAAAATATATCCCATGGTAATTCCCTCCCTCCCCACCCCCACACTTTCCCGTTTGAAATTCCATTCTCCATCATATTACCTCCCCATTACAATCATTGTAATTACATATATACAATATCAACCTATTAAGTATCCTCCTCCCTTCCTTTCTCCACCCTTTATGTCTCCTTTTCAACTTACTGGCCTCTGCTACTAAGTATTTTCATTCTCACGCAGAAGCCCAGTCATCTGTAGCTAGGATCCACATATGAGAGAGAACATGTGGCGCTTGGCTTTCTGGGCCTGGGTTACCTGACTTAGTATAATACTTTCCAGGTCCATCCATTTTTCTGCAAATTTCATAACTTCATTTTTCTTTACCGCTGAGTAGAACTCCATTGTATAAATGTGCCACATCTTCATTATCCACTCATCAGTTGAGGGACATCTAGGCTGGTTCCATTTCCCAGCTATTATAAATTGAGCAGCAATAAACATGGTTGAGCATGTGCTTCTAAGGAAATGAGATGAGTCCTTAGGATATATGCCTGGGAGCGCTATAGCTGGGTCATATGGTAGATCAATCTCTAGCTGCTTTAGGAACCTCCACACTGTTTTCCACAATGGCTGGACCAGATTGCATTCCCACCAGCAGTGCAAAAGGGTTCCTTTTTTTCCACATCCCCGCCAACATTTATGATCATTTGTTTTCATGATTCTCCAATTATTTTATTACCTTGTTTGTTTTGGTGTTTTGAGATAGGGTCTTGCTCTAGCTCAGGCCGACCTGGAACTCACTCTGTAGTCTCAGGGTGGCTTCAAACTCTCAGCGATCCTCCTACCTCTGCCTCCCGAGTGCTGGGGTTAAAGGCGTGCGCCACCACGCCCGGCTCCAATTATTGGCTTCAGTTGGTGTCACCAGATGCCGACTTTTAACAGTTACAATAGCGCAACCGTGGTCTTTAGAGGAGTTCTGTTTGTTCATGTCTCCCCCTGCAGCACTTTTAGCTTCCTGAGGGCAGGAACCAGTCAGTCTCAAAGGGGCCGTCTCCCATCTCTTGAACAGGCCTGGCATGGAGCAGGCAGGTCTCCAGTGCTTTTGTTTGTAGTACTAACACCACGCTCCATCGTTCTGAGATGTGCCTCACACACATTCTCATCAGGATGAATCTTAAGGCCATAGGGCTCAGGGAGTGATGGTGACACATGTTCCAATGCCTGCATGTACGCATCCCGGAAGGACACAGAATGATCCTGGAATACGTCAAAAAACGACTGGGTCACCTGTGCTCTAGATGACACAGAGGACAGGCGCTGGGGTGTAGCTCAGGAGCAACTGGGTGACTGAGAGGCCTTGGGCTCAAGCCCCAGCATCCCTACCAGAAAAAGTAACCTTGGGCTGAACAGATGGCTTAATGATTACAGAGCTTGCCAGCAAAGACAAAGGATGCAGATTTGATTCCCCAGTACTCACATAAAACCAGATGCACAAGGGGGCGCATGTGTCTGGAGTTCATTTGCAGTGGCTGGAGGCCCTGGAACGCCCATTCTCTCTCTCTCTCTGCTGTCTGCCTCCTTCCCTCTCTCAAATAAATAGATAAAAAGTAATCTCAGGCTGGAGAGATGGCTTAGCGGTTAAGGCACTTGCCTGAAAAGCCTAAGGACTCATGTTCAACTCTCCAGGTCATATGTAAGCCAGACTCACAAAGTGACTCAAGCGTGCAAAGTTGCACATGCATACAAGGGGGTGCACACATCTGGGGTTCGACTTCAATGGCTGGAGGTTCTGGCGCACCAATTATCTCTCTCACTCCCTCACTTTTGCATAAAAAAAGTAATGCCCAAAACTCAGACTCTGCATAAGTGGAAATATTTAACACCACTGTTAAATTATTTCATTCATTTATTTATTTATTTGGTTTTTCAAGATAAGAGTTTCACTGTAGCTCAAGCTGACCTGGATTAACTATGTTTCCCAAGGTGGCCTCGAACTCACGGCAATCCTCTCCTACCTCTGCCTCCTGAGTGCTGGGATTAAAGGCGCGCATCACCACACTTGGCTCTTTTTATTCTCTCTCTCTCTTTTGAAACAGGGTTTCACTGTGTATTCTAGGCTGGTCTTAAACTCATGGTGATCCTTTTGCCTCAGCCTCTACAGTGCAAGGATTTCCATGCCTGGCAAAGTAAAATTTAACCCCCCCCCCTTTTTTTTTGGTTTTTCAAGGTAGGGCCTCTCTTTATCCCAGGCTGACCTGGAATTCACTATGTAGTCTTAGGTTTGCCTTGAACTCACATTGATCCTCCTACCTTTGCCTCCTGAGTGCTGTGATTAAAGGCTTAGGCCACCATGCCTGGCTTTTTTTTTTTCTTTTTCAAATTATTTATTATTTATTTTTATTTATTTATTTGAGAGAGAGGGCACATCAGGGCCTCCAGCCACTGTGAACGAACTCCAGATGCATGTGCCCCCTTGTGCATCTGGCTTACATGGGTCCTGGAGAATTGAACCTGGGTCCTTTGGCTTTGCAGGCAAACGCCTTAACCGCTAAGCCATCTCTCCAGCCCCCCCCCCTTTTTTTTTTTTTTTTTTTGAGATAGTGTCTAGCTCTATCCCAGGCTGACATGTAACTCACTATGTAACATCAGGATGGCCTCAAACTCATAGCAATCCTCCTACTTCTTCCTCCTGAGTGCTGGGATTAAAGGCGTGTGCTACCACACCTTTTTCCTTTATTTGCAAGGAGAGAGAAAAAGGTTTAGAGAAGGGGGAGAGGGGAGAGAAATTGTATGCACAGGGACGTTTTGTCACTTCAAATGATCTTCAGATGCATATGCCACTTTGTGCATCTGGCTTTATGTGGGTACTGGGGAATTGAACATGGGCCAGCAAACTTTGCAAGCACATATCTTTAACCAATGAGCAATCTCCCCAGCCCCAAAGTAAAACTCTAAGTGATGAATGGTGTTACATTGGAATAGACAATTTTTTCTTTTTTAGTGGCAATGAACTGGTATATATTTCTTCTTTTTTTAATTTAATTTTTATTTATTTATCTGAGAAAGAGAAAGAAAGAGAAGCAGTTAGAGAAAGAACGGATGGCCAGGGCCTCCAGCCACTACAAATGAGCTCCAGACACATGCACCACCTTGAGCATCAGCTTATGTGGGTCCTGGGGAATAGAACCTAGGTCCTCTGGCTTTGCAGGCAAGTGCCTTAACCACTAAAGCCATGTCTCCAGCTCCTGGTGTATATTTCAATAGAAGGCATATTATAAATGATTCAATACTGAAATGGATTTCCTGTCATGAGGGGCTGTGGTGAGGATGTGGGGGAGAGACCCGTGCAGGGCACGGAGCTCTCTCTAGCTTGAGCATACAAGCCTGCTTTTCCCCAGACAGCCAGGAGTTTCTAGAATCTGGGGCTGGCCAAACCGGTAGGTATGTTCTCAATATGTCCGGAAGGTGGCGCTGCATAACCGCAGTAAGGCTCCACCGTGAGGCTCCAGTGAGGGACAGGTTACTGGAGTGTGTCTGTCTGTCCAGCCCTGGCGGAAAGCAGCTCTTCTACCCCAGGAGAGGACGCGCTGGTGCCACCAGCCCATCTAGTTCAAAGGCGGCCCTGGATGCAGAAGGAGCTGAAGAAAAGAAGTCAGGGACTCCAACTGCCCGGACCAGCAATGGGCCCCTGTTCCTTCCTGGACCTCAGTCTCCTCTGCTCTGCGGGCAGGGCAATGCTAAAGGCCCAGACCTGCCTTGCCCAAGGAGCAGGTAGGAAGGAGCCTTGTAAGTTTGAGGTAACTATGTTTCTTACCTACACTCCCTGGATGGGGAAACTGAGGTCCCAAAAGATTAAATGGAGGCTGGAGAGATGGTTCGGTGGTTAAGACGCTTGTCTGCAAAGCCTAACGACCTGGGTTCAATACCCCAGGACCCACATAAAACCAGATGCACAAAGTGGCACATGGCGTCTGGAGTTCATTTGCAGTGGGTTGGAGGCCCTGGGGCACCCATTCTCCCACCCTCCCTCTCCCTCCCTCTCTCTCTCTTTCTCTTTCTCTGCACTTACAAATAAATAAAATATAAGCCCAAGGGGCTGGAGCAGAGGAAAACTGGAGCTGCTTGCTCCTTCTAACCTGTCCTTGTCCCTGGAACGGGAGGAATGGGAGGAGTCCCCTGCAGGGTGCAGAGACTTCTTCCCCGAAGAAAACAACCAAGCGAAGGGCTCCGTCAGAGGACAGGTTAATCATGCATGTGGAATTTGCCTTCCCACTGAAACTGCAGGACAGAGTTGTTTGTTTTTGAGACAGGCTCTCATGTAACCCAGGCTGTTCACACACACTCTAAATGGCTAAGTATTCTAGGCTAGCCTTGAACCCCTGATGCTCATGCCTCCACCTCCTGAATGTTGGGGTTACAGGATTTGCAACCATGCCTGGCTATTATCAACCTATATTTTATTTATTTATTTGCAAGCTGAAAGAGAGAGAGAGAAGGACATAAAGAGAAGGTGTCTAGCTGCTGCAAATGAACTTCAGATGCATGTGCTACTTTGTGTGTCTGGCTTTAGATGAATGCTGGGGAATTGAACCCTGGCCATGGTCCAGTAGGCTTCGAAAGTAAGTGCCTTTAATTGCTGAGCCATCTCTCCAGCCCCATTAAAAATATTTCTATTCATTTATTAATTTTTTTGAGGCAAGAGTGGCCTTTAAAAATTTTTTTGTTTATTTTTATGTATTTATTTGAAAGTGACAGAGAGACAGACAGGCAGAGAGAGAGAGAGAGAGAGAGAGAATGGGTGTGCCAGGACCTCCAGCCACTGCAAACGAACTCCAGACACGTGCGCCCCCTTGTGCATCTGGCTAACGTGGGTCCTGGGGAATCAAGCCTCGAACCAGGGTCCTTAGGCTTCACAGGCAAGCGCTTAACTGCTAAGCCATCTCTGCAGCCCAAGACTGGCCTTTTTATCTAAGAGAGTGAGAGAGAGAGAGGAGAGACAGAAAGGGAAAGAGAAAGAATTGGTGCACTAGGGCCTCCAGCCACTGTAATCAAACTCCAGACATGTGTGCCAACTTTTGCCCATGTGCAACCTTGTGTGCTTGCATCACCTTGCGTGTCTGGCTTATGTGGGATCTGAAGAGTCAATCATGGGTCCTTAGGCTTTGCAGGCAAATGCCTTAACCGTTAAGCCATCTATCCAGCCATTTACTTGTGAGGGAGAGAGTAGGACACACCAGGGCCTCTTGCTGCTGCAAATGAACTCCAGATGCATGCACCACTGTGTGCATCTGGCTTTACATGGGTGCTTGGGAATTGAACCTACAGTCCCCAGGTTTTGTTTTGTTTTTTTTCGAGGTAGGGTTTCACTCTAGCTCAGGCTGACCTGGAATTCACTATGGAGTCCCAGGGTGGCCTTGAACTTGTGGAGATCCTCCTACCTCTGCCTCCTGAGTGCTGGGATTAAAGGTATGCACCACCATGCCTGGCTCAGCCCCCAGTTTCTAAATTTTTATTAACTTATTATGAGAAAGAGAGAGAGGATAGGTGTGTCTGGGCCTGTAGCTATTGCAAAGAAGTCCAGATGCATGCACCACAATGTGCATCTGTTTTATGTGGGTTCTGGGGAGCCAAACCTAGGTCCTTGGGCTTTGTAGTGCCTTAACCAGTAAGCAATCTCTCCAGCCCCACAGCCCCCAATTAAAAAATTAAAAATATATTATTTCTATTTATTTATTTGAGGGGGGAGAGAGAATGGGCACACCAGGGCCTCTAGCTGCTGCAAATGAACTCCAGAAGCATGTGCCACCTTGTGCATCTGGCTTATGTGGGTCCTGGGAAATCAAACTTGGGTCTTTAGGCTTTGTAGGCAAGCGTCCTAACTTACTGAGTTGTAGGGGTTGTTGTATATTCTGGATATAAATATCTTTTGTCAAAGATACAGATCATAAATATTTTTCTTCTCGTCTGTTGTTCTTTAACAATGGCTGTGTGTGAGAGACGTAGAGAATGTGTGTGTGTGTGTGTGTGTGTGTTCATTTGTGTATGAGTGCAGGCAAGCATATGCCACAACCTTCAGGCGGAGGTCAGAGAACAACTTTTGGGGGTTGGTCCTCACCTTCTACTGCTTTTATTTTTTGTAGTTATTTTTATTTTTATATTTTTTAGAGAGAGTGGGAATGTGAGAGAGACAGAGAATTGGTGTACCAGGGCCTCAGCCACTGAAATCAAGCTCTAGTACCACCTAGTACATTTGTGTAATCTAGATAGAGAATTGGTGCAAACTCCAGACGCAAGCACCCCTTGTGCATCTGGCTTATGTGTACTTATGGGTACCAGGGAATCAAACCTCAGTCCTTAGGCTTTGCAGGCAAATGCCTCAACTACTAAGACATCTCTCTAGCCCCAAGTAATTTTATTTTTGTTTTTATTTATTTATGACGGTGGGGGAAGAGGGTAAGAGACAAAATGGGCTTGCCAGAGCCTTCAGCCTCTGCAAATTGAACTCCAGACGCATGCACTACTTTGTGCGTCAGGCTTATGTGGGTCCTGGGGAATCAAGCCTGGGTCCTTTGGCTTTGTAGCAGTTAAGGTGTTTGCCTACGAAGGCCAAGGACCACGATTCAATTCCTCAGGACCTACATGCATCTGAAGTTCGTTTGCAGTAGCTAGAGGCCCTAGTGCACCTATTTTCTCTCTCTCTCTCTCTCTCTGTGTGTGTGTGTGTGTGTGTGTCTCTCTCTCTTTCAAATAAATAAAATATATTTAAAAAATTTTTTGAGGCAAGTTCAACAGACTGGCCTTTTTTATTTTTATGAGAGACACAGAGAGAGAATTGGTGTGCCAGGGCCTCCAGCCACTACAATCAAACTCCAGACACGTGTGCCACCTTGTGCACATGTGTGACCGTTCACATTTACATCACTTTGTGTGACTGGCTTATGTGGGACCTAGAGAGTTGAACATTAACCCTTAGGCTTCACAGGCAAGTGCCTTAACCGCTAAGCCATCTCTCCAGCCCTAAAAACATATTTCTATTTATTTTGGTTTTTTGAGATAGGGCTCACTCTACTTCAGGTTGACCTGTAATTTACTGTGTACTCTCAGGTGGCCTTGAACTCATGGTGATCCTCCTACCGCTGCCTTCCGAGTGCTGAGATTAAAGGTGTGTGCCACCACACCCAGCTCTAAAAGCATATTTTTAAATTTCAGTAGCCAGGTAGTAGTGGCTCACACCTTCAATCCCAGAATTCTGGAAACTGAGGTAGGAGGATGGCTGTGAGATTGAGGCAACTGGGCTACATAGTGAATTCCAGGTCAGCAAGACAGAAAACAGTCTCAGGTTGAGTGTATAGCTCAGAGGTAGAGGGCTTATCTAGCATGGACAAGGCCCTGGCTTCAATCTCCAGCATCACCCAATAGGAAAAGGGAGAAATCAATTCTCTTGGGAGGGAAGCAGAGGCAGGAGGACCAGCAGTTCAAAGCTAGCCTTGGATACATAGCAAATTTGAGGCTGGCCTGGGCTACCTGACACCCTGTCTAAAAAAACAAACAAACAAACAAACAAAAAGTAATAACATGACAATAATTACGAATGTTGAGAAGGGCAAGCAGCCAGAACCCTCCTCTGTTGGTGTCAGGGATGAAACCTGGAAAAAACTACTTTACAAGATAATGTTACAGTTCTTGTCCACTTAAACCTGCGCTGGCTACAGTCGTGAATTCCACTCCTAGTCGAAAGTATTTAGTCAAAAGGAATGAAAGCAGATGTCTAACAAGGGTCTTGGTCAGGAATGTTTGTAGTAGCAGTGTTACTCATAGTAAGCAAAACAATCCAAATGCCCATCCCAGGTCTAAAGGTTGCCCAAACTGTGGTTCATACCACAGGTTAGCCAGATGGGCCTGTAATCCCAGTATTTAAGGGGCTGAAACAGGAGAAAGTGCTGGGAGTTCAAGGTCAGTCTGAGCTACAGAATGAGATGAAAACTAATTTAAAATTATTTATTAGCTGGGCATAATGACACATAGTTTAATCCTAGCACTTGGGAGGCAGAGGTAGGAGGATCACTGTAAGTTGAGGCCAGTCTGAAACTATGTAGTGAATTCCAGGTTAGCCTGGGCTGGAGTAAAACCCTACCACGAAAAATAGAAATAAAAATTGAATGTGTGTGCATGTGCACGTGAGTGTGGGCACATTGTATGGAAGTCAGAGGGCTTTTGGGTCAATCCTGCCTTATCACGTAAGCCAGATGCACAAGGTGATGCATGCATCTGGAGTTTGTTTGCAGTGTCGAGAGGCCCTGGTGCACCCATTCTCACTTGCTCTCTCTCAAATAAATAAATTAAAAATAAATAAAATAGGCTGGGCATGATAGTGCATGTCTTTAATCCCAGCGTTCAGGAGGCAGAGGTAAGAGGATCACTATGAGTTTGAGGCCACCCTGAGACTACATAGTGAATTCCATGTCAGTCTGGGCTAGAGAATGAGACTCTACCTCAAATAATAATAATAATAATAATAATAATGATAATAAAAAAATAAAATGAAGTGGCTGGGGAAATGGCTGAGCACTTAAAGGAACTTGTTTCAATACCTGCAGGCCTGAGTTCAGTTTCCCAGCCAGTACCGACACAAAGCCAAAAGTACAACAGGGCACATGTGTGGTATGGGCATCTGGAGGTCATTGGCAGTGGCAACAAGCCCCAGAGTGCCCATGCTTTCTGTGTGTCTCTGCTTTTGTCTCTCTTGTGTAAATAAATAACTAAAAAATTTTTGTTGCTGTTTTGTTTTTTGAAGTAGGGCCTCACTCTAGCCCAGGCTGACCTGGAATTCACTATGGAGTCTCAGGGTGGCCTTGAACTCACAGCAATCCTCCTACCTCTGCCTTCCAAGTCTTGGGATTAAAAGCATGCACCACCATGTTCGGTACTAAATATATATATTTAATATTTTTATTTTATTTTTATGAGAGAGAGAGGCAGATAGAGAATGGGTGCCCCAGGGTGTCTAGCCACTGCAAGTGAACTCCAGAAACATGAACAACCTTGTGCATCCATCTGGCTTACATGGGTCCTGGGGAATCAAACCTAGGTCCTTTGGCTTTGCAGACAAGCACCTTAACCACTAAGTCATCCCTCCAGCCCCCCAAAAAAATTTTTAAAAGATTTATTTTTATTTATTAGAAACAGAGAGAGAGAGAGAGAAAGAGAATGAGAATGGGGGCATCAGGGCCTCTAGCTACTGCAAACAAACTCCAGTTACATGCGCCACCATGTGCACCTGGTTTACATAGGACCTGGAAAATCAAACCTGGGTCCTTAGGCTTCACAGGCATATGTCTTAAATGCTAAGCCATCTCTCCAGCCCACTATATGTATGTGTGTGTATATACATATATATATGCATGTACATATATTATTATTATTTTGGTTTTTCGAGCTAGGGTCTCACCTTAGCCCAGGCTGACCTGTAACTCACTATGGAGTCTCAGGGTGGCCTTGAACTCATAGTGATCCTCCTACCTCTGCCTCCCAAGTGCTGGGATTAAAGGTGTGCACCACCATGCCCGGCACAAAATAATTTTTTAAAAAGGAAATATAAGATGTATAGGCTGAAGAAATGGTTTACTCATTAAAGGTATTTGCTTACAAAAACTGCCAGCCTGTGTTTGATTCCCTAATACCCTTGTAAAGCCAGATCCACACAATGGAACATGCATCTGAAGTTCATTTCCAGTGGCAAGTAGCCCTGAAGTTCCCCCTACACCATATATAAATGAAATATTTTATTTATTTATTTTTTTTGTTTTGTTTTGCTTTGTTTTTCGAGGTAAGGTCTCACCCTAGCCCAGGCTGACCTGGAATTCACTATGGAGTCTCAGGGTGGCTTTGAACTCATGGTGATCCTCCTACCTCTGCCTCCCAAGTGCTGAGATTAAAGTCATGTGCCACCACCACGCCTGCCTTTTTTTTTTTTTTTTTTTCCTAAGGTAGGGTCTCTCATGCTGACCTGGAATTCACTCTGTAGTCTCAGGGTGGCCTTGAACTCATGATGATCCTCCTACCTTTGCCTCCTGAGTGCTGGGATTAAAGGTGTGCACCACCATGCCCAGCAGGCTATTTTTTTTTTAAAGAATACAATCATTTTGTACAATTATGGAAGTTGTCAATAAAAAATAAATAAATTTAGGAAAAAAAACGAATGTGAGATGCGGGCTGGGGGAGCCTGCCAGCCCAGGACGCAAAGTGGCACATCTGTTTAGAGTTTGTTTGTAAAGGCAAGAAGCCCTGGTGTGCTCATACCCAAACACTCTTATCTCATGTGTGCAACCATGTGCCCCTCCCCCCAACAAAGAAAAGAAATGTGAGACGTTTGAGTGCTAGGGGAAAAAAAATCAGCTCCAAGTGCAGAGTGTGTCTGTTGCTGGCGGCAGCGGGGAGCCCCGGAGGTCCGCAGGAAACGGCTGTGGGCTCTCTGTCTTTGGGAACCAGTTGATTTTGCTGTCCCTGTACAGCCTGCATTTCATCAATTCCGAGAGGCTGCTTCCTCTGCATTAGCATGATTGACATCAGGGTGTTTCCTGCTGTGGACAGCTACCGCCGCCAAGCCAACGCCTCTCTTCTCTGTGTGTGCATATTCATGGCGTGCAGGTGCGTGAGCGTGTGTGCACGTGCAGGCTGGAGGACGATCTGTCCAGGAGCTGTGCATCTCCATTAACTTGGAATTTGCCAGCCAGGTCAGACCATCAAGCGCTTGGGATCCTCTTCTCTCCACCTCCCTTTGCTGAGATTACAAGGGTACTAGTTTTTTACGTGGGTCCTGGTATTTGAACTCAGGTCCTCATGCTTGCAAGACAAACATTTTACTGACTGAGCCATCTCCCCAGCCCCACCAAGGTTCTCTTTTGTTTCCTTGTTTGTTGCTTTGAGACAGGTCTCACTGACCTGGTATTCAGCCTGTAGTCCAGGCTGCCTCAAATTCAGCGATCCTCTTTTTCTCTTCTTTTTGTTTATTTATATTTATTTATTTGACAGCAACAGACACAGAGAGAAAGAAGCAGATATATATATATATATATATATATATATATATATATATATATACATACATACATACATACATACACACACACACACACACACACACACACACATACATACAGAGAGTGAGAATGGGCATGCCAAGGCCTCCAGCCACTGCAAATGAACTCTAGACACATGCACCCCCTTGTGCATCTGGCTAACATGGGTCCTGGGGAATCGAGCCTCGAACCAGGGACCTTAGGCTTCACAGGCAAGCACATAACCGCTAAGCCATCTCTCCAGCCCAAAACAGTGATCCTCTTGCCTCAGCCTCCTGAGCTGGTAATATTCTCTTTTGCTGGTAAGGAGTGGTACCCGCTGTAGTTGGTGATGTCTTAGGCTCATTGAAGTGTGGTATTCTTTTGAGATGATAAAAATTATTTTATGCTAGATGTGGTAGTGCACACCTTTAATTCCAGCACTCGGGAGGCAGAAGTAGAGGGATCACTGTGAATTTAAGGCCAGCCTGAGACTACATAGTGAAGTCCAGGTCTAGCCTAGACTATAGTGAGACCCTACCTCAAAAAAGTGGAAGGGCTGGAGAGATGGCTCAGTAGTTAAGGTGCTTGCCTGCAAAACCTAGTGATCCAGGTTCAATTCCCCAGTACCCACGTAAAGCCAGATGCGCAAGGTGGAGTATGTATCTGGAGTTCACTTGCAGTGGCTAGAGGCCCTATTGTGCCCATTCTTTCTCTTCTTGCAAATAAATAAACAAATTTAAAAAAAAAAAAAAAAGAGGGAGCTGGAGAGATGAATTAGTGGCTAAGGCACTTGCCTACGAAGCCTAAGGATCCAGGTTCAGTTTCCTAGCATCCATGTAAACCAGATGCACAAGGTGGCACATGTGTCAGGAGGTCTTTTGCAGTGACTAGAACTCCTGGTACGCCTGTTCTCTCTCTCTCAAATAAATAAGTATATTTAAAAACAAAAAAAAATATTTTAAAGGGGCTGGATAGATGGATCAGTGATTTAAAACGCTTGCAAAGTCTGCTGGCCCGGGTTTAATTTCCCAGTACCTAACAAAGCCAGTTACACAAAGCTGTGCAGGCATCTGGTGCTCATTTGCAGTGGCAAGAGGCCCTGGTGCATCCATTTTCTCTCTCTCTCTCTCTTTTACTCTCTTTCTCTCTGTGTTTGTTTTGTTTTGTTTTGTTTTTCGAGGTAGGGTCTCACTCTAGCTCAGGCTGACCTGGAACTCACTATGTAGTCTCAGGATGGCCTCGAACTCTCTGCGATCCTCCTACCTCTGCCTCCCAAGTGCTGGGATTAAAGGCCTGTGCCATCATGCCCGGCAAAAAAATATTTTTAAAACATTATTTTAAAGAAAACATCAGCTCATTGGAGCAGTTGCTGTGTAAGAGATCCTACTATGGATTAAGCAGGTAACCTTTCCAGTTAGCATTTTGAACAATCTCGTCATTAGTCAGACATTGGATTTGAGGAAACGGGCTCAGAGAGGTTAAATAACTTCCGGAATGTCACCCAGCCAGCAAGTGATAGACGGGAAGGAGTCAAGCCTTCCGGGGCTGTCTGACTCCTGAGCGCGAGGCCTCTGTTTTGACCAGCTGGGAAGACCTCTGCATGCCTGCCCTTCAGTGTGATGCTCAGGGGAAGCAGGGTTAGCTCAGCACCTTGCAAAAAACGGGGGACCTTTGGAG
The DNA here is from genome assembly GCF_020740685.1 of Jaculus jaculus. Taxonomy (NCBI): domain Eukaryota; kingdom Metazoa; phylum Chordata; class Mammalia; order Rodentia; family Dipodidae; genus Jaculus; species Jaculus jaculus. Next base: position 125,133,525 of record NC_059102.1, read on the forward strand.
TCTAGAAAGGGCCTGTAGCGCCTAGCCCAGTGGCCTTCCCAGGACTCTCCCTTCCTTTCTGTCATCCCGGCTGTCAAGCCATGACTGAAAACTAGGATTGTGGCTCCCAGACACAGCTGACACGGGATCTGGTCAGAGCAGGGCTCGTACCTCTCCCGCCATGGGAACCTGGTGCCTGGAAGGGGCTCAGTCAGCTTCTGTCAGGAGGCACAGGGGTTGGAACACCAGTGTGGAGGGACATGTGGGGCGATCAGACCTGTCTTTCCCAGCAGGCTTCCCCTCTGTACTTTATACAGGATAAAGTTGATCAAGTCATTCCAGTTTTTAAAAATTAATTTATTTGCCAGGCGTGGTGGCACATGCCTTTAATCCCAGCACTTGAGAGATAGAGGTAGGAGGATCACCAAGAGTTCGAGGCCACCCTGACACTCCATAGTTAATTCCAGGTCAGTCTGGGCTAGACTGTGGCCCTACCTCAGAAAACCGAAAAAAAAAAAAAATAATAATAATAATTTATTTGAGGGGTTGGAGAGCTGGCTCAGCTGTTAAGGCACTTGCCTACAAAGCCTTATGACCTGAGTTTAATTCCCCAGTACCCAGCGTAAAGCCAGTTGAACAAAGCGGCACATGCATGCATCCGGAGTTTGTTTGCAGTGACCAGAGGCCCTGGCGTGCCCATACGCTCTATGTCTGTATGTCACGGCTCTCTCTCTCTGCATACAAATAAATAAATAAAAACCTTTTTTTTTAAAGCCAGGCAGGGCGGTGCACACCTTTAATCCCAGCACTCAGGAGGTAGAGGTAGGAGGATCACCATAAGTTCGAGGCCACTCTGAGACTACACAGTGAAATCCAGGTCAGCCTGAGCTAGAATGAGACCCTGCCTTGAAAATCAAACAGTAACAACAACAACAACAACAAATTTTTAATTAATTTATTTGAGAAAGAGACAGACAAGAATGGAGTATAGGCATGCCAGGGCGTCCTGCCACTGCAAATGAACGCCAGACACATGCACTACTTTGTGCACCTTGCTTTACATGGATACTGGGAAATCGAACCTGGGCCATCAGGCTTTGCAAGCAAGTGCCTTTAGTGCTGAGCCATCTCTCCAGCCTTGTATGGTAGGTTCTATTCAGAGGCCCAGAGAGGTGAAGCCGTACATTAGCAGCCACACATCAAGGAGCCTGTCTTAGTCCAGATACTTCGTACTAACCAATTAGCCCACTGCCTCTTCTGTGATGTACACATGTCTGTTTGAGGAACCAGCCCCTGAAAGGGAAACCCACATCCTGCTTCTGGTGCTGCCTCAGAGATAAGAATTCGTGATAACCAGTAATAGGAGCTGATCTCTCATGTGAGGTCCCACGTCCTCTTTCCTTCCTCTTTCCTCTGTCCCTGTCTCAGAGACCCGCAGCCCTGGCCTGTCCATGGCCCTGCCCACTCACTGGCTGGTGGCATCTGTGGCACCTACGACTCCTGTCTATATATCTCACTTTCCTCTGACTTACAGAGGAAAGGTTCTTGTAGGGATTGGGTGTTCACAAATCTCCCATGCCTGACACTTCCTGGTAGGAATCTGGAAGGAAGGTCCAGGCGTCAGGGGACATGACGGACTGTCAGTGTTGTCACTGTCTAGCTCTGCAGCCTGAGGCAAGTCTCTGTCCCTCTCTGAGGCAGCTAGTTTCGTCATCTGTGAGATGAAGGTGATGACCCCGTCCCACTTTTCATTTACCTGAAGCAGGTCCAAGCGTGAGAGTCAGCCCCGAGCTCTGTGGCCTCTTCGACCACTGAGAAAACTGGTCTGGGAATGCATGCCATGAGGCTGGAGACACAGCTCGGTTGGCAGAGTAGTTGCCCAGCGCCCGCTGCATCAGACCTCTGTGCCGTGTCACATGGTCCTGCTCTCCTGCCGTCACAGCACTGAGGAGGTGAAGGCAAGAAGATCAGAAGCTCAAGGTCATCCTGGCCTCCATATCGAGTTGTTGGCCAGCCTGGGCTACATGAGACCCTGCAGATAGAGAGAGAGAATTCATATCAAAATAATTGTTCCTGGAGGGCTTGGAATCCTCAAGGGGAGGGGCTCGAGAGATGGTTCAGCAGTGAAGGCATTTGCCTGCAATGCCTGATGACCCAACTTTGATTCCCTGGTACCCACAAAAAGCTAGATGCACAAAGTGGTGCATGCATCTGGAGTTCATTTGCAGTGGCCCTGGTACTTCCTTCCTTCTTGCCTTTCTCTCTCTCTCTCTTTCTTTCTCTCTCTCTCTCAAATAAATAAATAAACTCGGCATGGTGGCGCATGCCTTTAATCCCAGCACTCAGGAGGCAGAGGTAGGAGGATCTCTGTGAGTTCAAGGCCACCCTGAGACTACATAGTGAATTCCAGGTCCACCTGAGCTAGAGTGAGATCCTTCCTTGAAAACAAAAACAAAACCCATCAAATAAATAAATACATAAAATATTTAAAAAAAAAAAAAAGAATCCTCAATAGGACACAGAGGCCACTGACTCTACCTCCTTCACCTGTCCAGAGGGCACAATGGCTGTGTGTCTTTGCTGGCAGGGCGAGTTGATGGTTGCGCCTTGCCCAAGAGAAGACCTACCTTCCACAGGTGTGCAAGGAGGCAAACGAAGACAGTCCCGTGAGATGACAGGGCCTGGGGTTGCTGTGCCACCTGAGGATGCCAACCTCCTAAGAGCGTCTATGGTCCAGGGCTTTGGGTACGATAGCTTGGGAAACCACACTGTAGCAGAGCTGGGTATAAGGAGCCCATGGCAGAGTGGCCAGCCACTTCCGAGCTTAGGTAACAGGAGGTGACAACATCTGACCTGTGCTGTCTCAGTACTCATTCTGGGAGAGCAGCTCTCACACTACAAGGACACAAACTGTGGCCTGGAACTAACAGAAAAGTCAACCTGCCAGCCAGTTGCTTGGCCTATTCAAACGGCTCAGCATAGCCCACAGGCCTGTGAAGCTGTTCCCATGTTCCTCCCTCAGAAGCTAGGAGATAATAAATACGTTTCTATCTCTTCTTGACTTATTTGTAGGGAGAAAGGGAGAATGGGCACACTAGGAACTAGAGCGTCTGGCTGCTGCAGATGAACTCCAGACACATGTGCCACTTTGTGCTCCTGGCTTATGTGAGTACTGGGGAATTCAACCCTGGTCAGCAGCCTTTGCAAGCAAGCGTCTTTATCCACTGAGCCATCTCCTCAGCCTCAATGCTTGTTTTAAGCTGCTAAATTTGGGAGTGACTTGTTATTCAGCAGTAAATAATAGACACAATTTTATTTATTTATTTATTTATTTGACAGAGAAAGAGGGAGAGAGAGAGAATGGGCATGCCAGGGCCTCCAGCCACTGCAAAGGAACTCCAGATGTGTGCGCCCCCTTGTGTATCTGGCTGACATGAGTCCTAGGGAATCAAACCTGGGTCCTTTGGCTTTGTAGGCAAACGCCTTTACCGCTAAGCATCCCTCTAACCCTTCTTCTTTTATTTTTTATTTTTTATTTATTTATTTGACAGAGAAAGAGAGAGAGAGAGAGACTAACAGATGCAATTTTTTGTAATTGTTTTTGGCCAGGAGTGGTGGCGCATGCCTTTAATCCCAGCACTTGAGAGGCTGAAGTAGGAGGATTGCTGTGAGTTTGAGGCCACTCTGAGACTACATAGTGAATTTCCCATGTGTCTAGCCCCCCAATTTTTTAAAAGAGGGTCCAGGCTAGAGAGATGAGTTAGCAGTTAAGGCACTTGAGTACAAATCCTAAGGACCCAGGTTCAATTCCCCAGCACTCATGTAAGCCAGATGCACAAGATGGTGCTTGTGCCTGGAGTTTATTTGCAGTGGCTAGATGCCCTGGTGTGTCCATTCTCTCTATCTGCCTCTTTCTCTCTCTCCTTTTCTCTCTTAAATAAATAAATAGGGTCTCACTTCCGCTCAGACTGATCTGAAACTCACCCTGTAGCCTAGGTTGACCTTGAACTCATGGCAATCCTCCCACCTCAGCCTCCTAAGTGATGGGATGAAAGGCGTGTACCACCACGCCCAGCTCTTCATTAAATACATTTTAGTGAGCCATGAAATGATATGCTGAAGTTAAAAAGCATGCAACCAATTCCTGTGACCAAACATGGAAAAGTTTCCATGATATCCTGGTAAGTGAAAGGAAGTCTTGCTGGGCGTGGTAGAGCAGGCCTGTACTTCCAGCACTTGGGAGGAGGAAACAGGAGGAGTGCCAGAAGTTCAAGGCCTGACTAGTTTACATAATGAGTTCCAGACCAGCCAAGGCTACTGACCAAGACCCTGTCTGTGTGTGTGTGTGTGGGGGGGGTAGGATATTCTGCTGGCTGGTGGCACACACCTTTTATCCCAGCACTTGGGAGGCCCAGGTAGGAGGATCACTGTGACCTTGATGCCAGCCTGGGCTAGGCTACAGGGTGAGTTCCAGGTCCGCCTGGGCTGAAGTAAGACCCTGCCTCAAGCAAAACAAAATCCTGGCATAGTGGCATATGTCTCTTGAGAGGTAGAAACAGGAGGACCAGGAGTTCCAGGTCATCATTGACTCCATAAAGAATTTTAGGCTAGCCTGGGCTATAGAAGATCCAGTTCCAAAAAGTAATAACAAAATATTATGTGTAATAGGTAGATCACAGACTGGAGAAAATATTTGAAAAAGATACATCCAGCAAAATAACGATGTGCAAGGTATGTACATAACTCCTAGAATTCAATAATAAGAAAATTCAAACAAAATGGTAATAGATTTGGGTGGAATTTCTAAGGAGAGGCTGTCTGAGTTATTGGTAAGTGCAAGAAGTGTTCCTCATTCATCATCAGATATGTGGAAAATGTAAATCATAGGAGGAATTTTGACAATCACCCAACATGTCAAAAGTAGAAAGACTATCAACTCCAAGCTGGGCGTGGTGGCGCATGCCTTTAATCCCAGCACTGACTTCCAGGCCATCCTGAGAGTACATAGTTAATTCGAGGTCAACGTGGGCCAGAGTGAAACCCTACCTCAAAAAAACAAATAAACAAAAAAAAAGAGAGAGAGAGAAAGACTGTCAACTCCAAACATCAGTGAGCATGTGGCATGCCCTACATGCCAGCAATTCTGTTTTGTTTTTTCAAGATAGTGTGTCCCTCTAGCCCAGGTTGACCTGGAATTCACTATGCAGTTTCAGGATGGCCTCAAACTCACAGTGATCCTCCCACATGTCTTTGATCCCAGCACTTGGGAGGCAGAAGTAGGAGGATCTCTGTGAGTACAAGGCCACCCTGAAACTACTTAGTGAATTCCAGGTCAGCCTGGGCTACAGTGAGACCCTACCTCTAAAAACCAGTAAACGAACAAACAAACAAAAAAAAAAAACAATTCAGGCTGGAGAGATGGCTTAATGATTAAGGCACTTGCCTACAAAGCCTAAGGACTCATGTTCTACTCTCCAAATCCCACATTAGCCAGAAGCACAAAGGTGAAGCAAGTGCAAGGTTGCACATGCCCACTAGGTGGGACAAGCAGTGGTATGCCAATTCTCTCTCTCTCTCTAAAAAGAAAAAAAAAAAAAAAAAAAAAAAAAAAAAAAAAAAAAAGAATTGAAGCCAGGCATGGTGGTGTAGCGCACACCTTTAATCCCAGCACTTGAGAGGTAGAGGTAGGAGGATTGCCATGAGTTCGAGGCCACCCTGAGACAACAGAGTGAATTTCAAGTCAGCATGGGCTAGAGCGAGACCCTACCTCGAAAAACAAAAACAAAAAGAAGAAGGAGAAAAGAAAATTCATAGCCATTTTGTGAGTGGCCAAGAACTGGAAATGGTATACATATAATCATATAATGGAACCCTGCTCAGCAATAAATAGGAATTGATACTGATATGAATAACAATAGAAATGTGTAAATGGAAGGACAGTGATGCCATCTGATGGCCTCTAAAGAAAATCTTGGCACAGGAAAAATGGTAAGGCCTACTGGGAAACTGGGCAATGTTCTATACCTAGGTAGGGGTTTGCACTTACCAAATTCCAATAAATGTGAACCAGGCGTGGTGGCTCATGACTATATTCCTAACACTCAGGAGGCTGACACGGGGGCCGGGGGGGTTGCCACAAATCTGAGGCCATCTCACAGTATGTACTGACGTCCAGGCTGGCATAGGATACAGAGTGAGAGTGGGCACAGCAGGACCTTAGCTGCTGCAAATGAACTCAAGTTGTTACATGTGCCATTGTGCATCTGGCTTTACGCGGGTGCTGGGGAATCAAACCCAGGTCATTAGGGTTTTCAGGCAAGTGCTCTAACTGCTGAGACATTTCTCTAGCCCCTGGTACATTTCTTTCTATACAGGTTTTGTATCCGAATGAAAAAATTGTAAGCAAATATTTCAGACTGTTTAGGGAAATGTACTGATGTCCTCTTTTTTTCTTTTTAAATTGTTTTTTTGAGGTAGGGTCTCACTCTAGCCCAGGCTGACCTAGAATTCACTACATAGTCTCAGGGTGGCCTCCAACTCACAGTGATCCTCCCACCTCTGCCTCCAGAGTCTGATGTCCTCTTTTTTTTTTGTTCATTATTTATTTATTTATTTATTTGAGAGCGGCAGACATAGAGAGAAAGACAGATAGAGGGAGAGAGAGAGAATGGGCGCGCCAGGGCTTCCAGCCACAGCAAACAAACTCCAGAGCGTGCGCCCCCTTGTGCATCTGGCCAACGTGGGACCTGGGGAACCGAGCCTCGAACCTGGGTCCTTAGGCTTCACAGGCAAGCGCTTAACCGCTAAGCCATCTCTCCAGCCCCTGATGTCCTCTTTTTATGTTGCATTATGTTAAAATTAAGGTGGATTGGGGCAGGCATCGTAGCTTAGTTGGTAGAGCACCTGCCTAGTATTAGTATGTAGGAAGCTGTTCCCAGCACTACCAAATGGTGCTTATGCCTAATCCCAGCACTCAGGAGATGGAGGCAGGAGAATCAGAAGTTCAAGGTGACCCTCAGCTACATAGTGAGTGGGGAGGCTTCTCTAAGCTACATGAAAGCTTGTCTCAAATCAAACCAAAACAAAATTTAATATCTAGGTCAAAGCCGGGCATGGTGGCACATGCCTTTAATCCCAGCACTCAGGAGGCAGAGGTAGGAGGATCGCTGTGAGTTCAAAGCCAATTTAAGATTACATAGTGAATTCTAGGTCAGCCTGGGCTAGAGTGAGACACCCTACCTCAAAAAACAAACAAAATAAAGAAAATCTCAGTCAGGTGGAACATGAATATTCATTATACAATCAGTTGCTTTTATAATAAAATATTAGGTTTTTTTCTTGTTTTGGTTTTTTAAGGTAGGGTCTAGCCCAGGCTGACCTGGAATTCATTTTGTGGTCTCAGGCTAGCCTCAAACTCACAGTGATCCTCCTACCTCAGCCTCCCAAGTGCTGGGATTAAAGGTGTGCATCACCATGCCCAGCTCATTATTATACTTAAAAAAAACTATTTATCTATTTATTAGAAAGAGAAAATCAGTGTGCCATGGCCTCTAGCCATTGCAAACTCCAGATGCATGCAACACCTTGTGCATCTGGCTTATGTGGGTCTTGAGGAATTGAACCTGGGTCCTTTGGCTGTACAGGCAAATACCTTAACCATAGAGCCATCTCTCCAAACTACTTTTTTTTTTAAGACACACACATAACACACACACACACACACACACACACACACACAGAGAATTGGCACACCTGGGCCTCAGGTACTGCAATTGAGCTCCAGATGTTTGCGCCACCTAGTGGTCATGTGTGGCCTTGGGCTTGCCTCACCATTGTGCATCAGGCTAACATGGGATCTGGAGAGAGATTGAACGTGGGTCCTTAGGCTTCACAGGCAAGCACCTTAACTGCTAAGCTATCTCTCCAGTCTTCATTATGATACTTTTTTTTTTTTGTTTTTTGTTTTTTGAAGTAGGATCTCACTCTAGCTCAGGCTGACCTGGAATTCACTATGTAGTCTCTGGGTGGCCTTGAATTTATGGTGATCTTCCTACCTTTGCCTCCCAAGTGCTGGGATTAAAGGTGTGCGCCACCACACCCAGCCTCCTCATTATTATACTTTTTAGCCAAAATTACACCATGGGGGGCTGGAGAGATGGTTTAGCGGTTAAGTGCTTGCCTGTGAAGCTTAAGGGTCCCAGTTTGAGGCTTGATTAACCAGGACCCATGTAAACCAGTGCACAAGGTAGCGCATGCATCTGGAGTTCATTTGCAGTAGATGGAAGCCCTGGCATGCCCATTTTCTCCTTAGATATCTGCCTCTTTCTCTCTCTGTTGCTCTCAAATAATAAAAATAAACCAATCATGTAAAATGCTAATAAAAATTTTAAAAAAAACAATAAAAACCTTTTTAATTGCATCATGGGGGAAAATGCATAGGGAAAATAAGGAAGAATATTTTCAAACTCTGAGTAGTGACTATCTCCCTTGCAGAAGTCAGGAAAATCCCAAGGGCCTTTATTCACTTCTTTTATTTATTTCTTGGCACAAAGAGAGACAGAGAGGCTCAGGAGAGCGAGACAGAGAGAGAGAGAGAATGGGCATGCCAGAGCCTCCAGTCACTGTAAATGAACTCCATATGCACGCGCCACTCTGTGTATCTGGATTTACCTGCTAGGGAATCGAGCCCATGTCATTAGGCTTTGTAGACAAGCAATTTAACCCCATCTCTCCAGCCCTATTTGTTTGTTTTTGAGGTAGGGTCTCACTATAGCCCAGATTTACCTGGAATTCAGTAGGTAGTTTCAGGCTGGCCTCGAACTCACAGGAATCCTCCTACCTCTGCCTCCTGAGTGCTGGGATTAAAAGCGTGTGCCACCTCACCCGGCCTTTATACACTTCTGTGGTTTATTTATTTGCAAGCACAGAGAGAGAGATAGAGAGAAGAGAGACACAGAGAGAATGGGCATGCCAGGGCCTCTAGTCATTGCAAACGAACTCCAGACCCATGTGTCCCTTGTGCATCTGGCTTACATGGGTCCTGGGAGTTGAACCTGGGTCCTTTGGCTTCACAGGCAAATGCCTTAACTGCTAAGCCATCTCTCCAGCCCCTGTGATTTTTTTAAAAAATTTTGTTTTCAATATCTTTTTAAAAAAAAATTATTTATTTATTTGCAAGCAGAGAGAGAGAAAATGGGCACACCAGGGCCTCCAGCCACTGAAAATGAACTGCTGGAGAGATGGCTTAGCAGTTAAGGTGCTTGCCTGTAAAGCTTAAGGACCCATGTTCAATTCCCCAATACCCATGTAAGCCAGATGCACAAGCGGGTGCATGTACCTGGAGCTCATTTGCAGTGGCTAGTGGCCCTGGTGTGCCTATTCTCTTGATATATATCTGCCCCCCCCCCTCAAGTAATAAAATAAAGAAAATATTTTAAAAAATATTTATTTGCAAGCAGAGAAAGATAGAGACAGAACAGACAGAGAGATAGCATGTGATACATATATTTGCACGCATGTAGGAGGCATGGCAGGGTTTCTTGCTGCTGTAATCAAAGTGTCAGTGCATGTGCCACTTTCTTTTCTGTTTTGTTTTGTTTGTTTTGAGGTAGGGTTTGTTTAACTCTAGTCCAGGCTGACCTGGAATTCACTATGTAGTCTTAGGCTGGCCTCGAGCTCACAGCGATCCTCCTACCTGTGCCTCCTGAGTGCTGGGATTAAAGGTGTGCACCACCATGCCCAGCTACATGTGCTACTTTAAAAAAATATTTTTTTATTTGTGCGAGAGAGATGGCTCAGTGGTTAAAAGTGCTTTCCTGAAAAGCCTATTGTCCCAGATTCAATTTCCCAGTACCCACATGAAGCCAGACACACAAATTACAAAGGATTTTGGAAATGGTGTCAAGAGTATCTAGTGAGCCCATTCTCTATCTCTCTCTCAAATAAATAAAAATATTTAATTCAGCTCAGATAGAACCTTTTAAAATATTTTTATTTGCAAGCAGGAAGAGAGAAAGAGAGAGAATATGGGTGCACCAGGGCCTCTTACTGATACAAATTGAATCCAGGCTGGCAGACTTTGTAAGTAAGCACCTTTAACAGTTGAGACATCTCCCTAGCACTACATTTTTTTGTTTGTTTCTTGAGGTAGGGTCTCACTCTAGTCCAGGCTGACTTGAAATTCACTATGTAGTCTCAGGCTAACCTCAGATTCTTGGTGATCCTCCTAGCTCTGCCTCCTGAGCGCTGGAATTAAAGGTATGTGTCCTCATGCCCAGCCTTAGCCCTACATTTTTTTAATAACATATATATCTCTCTTAAGCAAACTGATGGAGAAATAGAATTGTTGCAGTTATTGTTAAGCAGTTTATGGGAGGAAAGGATTTATTTTTGGCTTACAGTCTCCATGACTGTATCATGGGGATGCTCCATGATGTCTGGGGAAAGGATGGCATGGGCAGAGACTGGACATGATCTCACTGACAATATCAGGTGGGCAAGGACAGTGAGCCGAACTATACACGAATACGCCTGCCCCCAACAGCACAGCGCCTCCAGCAAGGCTCCACCTCCCAAATTACCACCAGCTGGGAAACAAGCATTCAAAGCCCATGAGTTCATGGGGGACATCTGATTCCAACCCCACAATGATAATTTTAGAAAGATTTACCCTAGCCAGGCCTGATGGTGCACGACTTTAATCCCAACACTTGGAAGGTTGAGGTGGGAGAATTGTCGTGTGAGGTCAGCCTGGGCTACAGAGTCAACCTGGGCTAGAATGAGACCCTGTTTAAAATCAAACAAATGAAAAGAGAAATATTTGCCCAAGATGATCTGGTAGAACACGCTGTTAGCTTTGGTGTCGGAACCCTTGAGGCTGTCGCTGTCTAACAGACCAGGGTTACTTCCCATTCTAGTGAAGTCGAGTGACAGCAGGAAGGGGTGAGGGAAAGGCTTTCTCCACAAAACTGTTATGGGGTTCCAAGTGCAGGGGTCCTACACTCTGTGCTGGTGGCCAGGGCATAGACATCCAGGTGGCAGATGGGGTGAGTGAGACGCGGAGGATGATGTGAATGAAGATTTGTCCTTTGGTACAGTTCAGATCTGGAAGTAACGTGGAGTCTCTTTCTCCCACTTTCGTTTATTTTTTTAACTTTATTTTTATGTGATTTATTTGTGTGTGAGAGAGAAAGATGCAAAGAGAAGGAGAGAGAGAATGGGCATGCCAGGGCCTCCGGTCATTGCAAATGAACTCCAAATGCGTGCTCCCCCTTGTGCATCTGGCTTATGTGAGTCCTGAGGAATTGAACCGAGGTCCTTTGGCTTTGCAGGCAAACACCTTAACTGCTAAGCCAGTTCTCCAGCCCCCATTTTCGTTTATCTTTATTTATTTATTTGAAAGCGACAGACAGACACAGAGAGAAAGCGGCAGAGAGGAAGAGAGAGAGAGGGAGAATGGGTGCATCGGGGCCTCCAGCCACTGAAAACAAACTCTAGATGCATGTGCCACTTTGTACATCTGGCTTATGTGGGTCCTGGGGAATTGAAAATAGAACCGAAAAAAAAAAAAAAGAAAATAGAACCGAGGTCTTTAGGCTTCACAGGGAAGCGCTTAACCACTAATCCATCTCTCCAGCCCCCTTTCTCACTTTTTCATGTTGTGAGAATTTATGCTTCTTGCTCTGGGAGCCCAGGACACTCTCCTAATTCTCAGCCCCCCAGGTTAACCATTCTTCTCCTATCCCAGAGCATTGGCCACAGCCATCTTGAGGCAAAGCCCTCCCAATACCCTGAGAGAACAGCTCTGGGCCACACAGAGGAAGGAAGTGCTGAGAAAGCACATTCTAGAAGCCTGTTAGCTCTCCTCAGAGGGAGGCCCAGCCTGCTTGGTACAGCCAGGAACACAGCCTTCTGACCCCTCTTGTATCTCCACCCAGAAGCAGGGTGGTGGCCTGGGGTGCGGCTGCTTAAGGAAGGGCTCCGGGTCATGAAGCCCCAGGCATGCACCTGCCTGTGTCTGACAGCCTGGGGCTACACTGCCCAGGTGGACAGACATGACTATTGTCCCCTGCTGGAGTACCAGGCGCTGTGCTGAGAGACTGCAGTTCTCTTAGGAAGCCCCAGGTGGAAAAAATGATACTTGAGAGGCTGAGTCATTCACCCAGGGTCACACAGTTAGGAGGAAAATCTAGGAAGAGGGTGTGAGCAGATTTATTTGTTTCCAGAGCCTGTGATCTCAATAAAAAATTTTTTTCAAGGTAGGGTCTCACTCTAGCCCAGGCTGACCTGGAATTGGTCTATGGCCAGTCTCAATCTTACAGCCATCCTCCTACCTCATTCTCCCAAGTGCTGGGATTAAAGGCATGTGCCACCATGCCTGCCAGAGAGAGAATGGGCACACCAGCGCCTCCAGCCACTGCAAATGAACTCCAGATATGTATACCACTTTGTACATCTGGCTTTACATGGGTACTGGGGAATTGAACTCAGGTCATTAGGCTTTGCAGGCAAGCACCTTAACCACTGAGCAATCTCTACAGCCCGATCACTAATCTCCTTCTCCCTCCCCTTCCCCTCTCCCTCTCCTTCTTCTTTTTTTGAGGTAGGGTCTCACTCTAGCCCAGGATGACCAGGGATTCACTATATAGTCTCAGGGTGGCCTTGAACTCATGGCGATCCTCCTTACCTTGTCTCCCGAGTGCTGGGATTAAAGGTGTGTGCCACCATGCTCAGTGTCTTTTTTTTTTTAATTATTTGAGAAAAAGAGAAAAAGAGAATGATCAGTCAAGGCCTTCTGCAGTCACAAATGAACTCCAGATACATGTGCCACTTTGTGCATCTGACTTTACATAGGTAATGGGCAATCGAAACCAGATTGTCAGGCTTTGCAAGCAAGTGCCTTTTACCCCTGAGCGATTTATCCAGCCCCTCATTCTTTCTCTCATTCATTTATTCATTCACCACGTGCTTATTGGCCTGACTGCTGGGCTGGGGACAGAGCCATGAGCAAACCCCCAGACTGACCAATCCCTCCCAGAGCTTATGTTCAAGGGTGGTGGGAGATAGAAAATGACAACAGCATGGGCTGGGATATAGGTCAGTTGATAGAGTGCGGGCCCACCTTGTATGTAGCCCTGGGGAATTGAACCTGGGCCAGCAGGTTTTGCAAGCAAGTGTCTTTTCTTTTTTTTTTTTTTTGAGGTTGGGTCTTGCTCTTGCCCAGGTTGACCTGGAATTCACTATGTAGTCTCAGGGTGGCCTTGAACTCATGGCAGTTCTCCTACCTCTGCCTCTCTGAGTGCTGGGATTAAAGGTATGCACCACCACACCCAGCTTTTGTTTGTTTGTTATTTTGAGGTGGGGTCTTCTCAAATTTACATCAATCCTCCTACCTTGCCTTCCCAAGACTCCTGGCTAGTAAATTAGTTTTGAGATAAAGTTTCACAAATCATAGGCTGGCCTCAAACTAGCTGTAGCTGAGGGTGACTTTGAACTTCTGATCTTCCTACCTCCATCTCCCAAATGCTGGGATTATAGGCATGCAGTGCTGGGGCCCAAAATTATATTATAATTAGAACAGATTAGAATTTAAGCAATTCCCCAGAAAAATGTATCATTGATTATTTAGGTCTTTTTGTTTGTTTGTTTGCTTGTTTTGTTTTTTTTTTTTTTTTCAAGGTAGGATCTAACTCTAGCTCAGGCTGACCTTGAATTCACTATGTATTCTCAGGGTGACCTTGAACTCTGGGCAATCCTCCTACCTCTGCCTCTCAAATTCTGGGATTAAAGGCATGCACCACCATGCCTGGTTTAGGAGTTTTTCATAAGGAAAAACTGCCATTCTTTTCCATTTATTTGCTTTCTCAATTATTGCCTGATACTGGTGTGAACTCATGTATAACCATTTTATATTTCTTCGTGTTTTTGCAGCATTGGGGATGGAACTCAGGGCCTCACATATGATAGGCAAACACTCTAACCAGGCCCTTACCTTTATACTTTGAGCTATAATCTAGCACATTATTTGGTTGCTCAGATTATTCTAATTTTTGCCATTGGAAGTACTTTCAGGTTGGCTCCTGGTGCTTTGGACATGTGACTGACTATCCTTTTCTTCTTTTGAGCAAGTCTTTGCTTTCTGGCATTGTAAGATGTTCCACGTCTCAGTTTTAGAATCTGCCACTTCTCTAGGAAGCTTTAATTACTTGCATGAGAGAATGGTGTTTAGAAATGAATACATGCTGGAGAGATGGCTTAGCGGTTAAGGCACTTGCTTGTGAAACCTAAGGACTTAGGTACGATTCCTCAGTACCCACGTAAGGCAAATGCACAAGGTGGCACATGCGTCTGGAGTTTGTTTGCAATGGCTGGAGGTACCCATTCTCTCTCTATGTCTCTGCTCCCCTCTCTCTCTCTTTCTCAGATAAATAAATAAAGTTTTGCAAAAAGAAAGAAATGACGAGCTGGAGAGATGGCTTAACAGTTAAGTGCTTGCCTGTGAAGCCTAAGAACCCCAGTTCGAGACTCCAGGCTCCATCCCCCAGGACTCACGTCAACCAGATGCACAAGGGGGCACATGTATCTGGAGTTCATTTGCAGTGGCAGGAGGCCCTGGCATGCCCATTCTCTCTCTCTCTCTCTCTCTCTCTCTCTGCCTGTTTCTGTCTGTCGCTCTCAAATAAATAAATAAATAAGTAAATAAATAAATAAATAAATAAAACACTAAGGGGAGCTGAAGAGATGGCTCAGCAGTTAAGGTGCTTGCCTGCAAAGCCCAAGTGTCTGGGTTTGATTTCCCAGTACCCAGGTAAAGCCAGATGCACAGGGTGGCACATGTGTCCAGAGTTCATTTGCGTGGATAGAGGCCCTGGAGCACCTATTCTCTCTCTATCTGCCTTTTTCTCTTTCTCATCCTCTCTCAAATAAATGAATAATATATATATATATATATATTTTTTTTTTTTTTTTTGAGGTAGAGTCTTACTCTAGCCCAGGCTGATCTGAAATTCACTCTGTAGTCTCAGGGTGATTTTGAATTCATAGCGATCCTTCTACCTCTGCCTCCCAAATGCTGGGATTAAAGGTGTGTACCACCATGCCCAGCATAAATGATGTTGTTTTGTCTTTTAAAAAAAAATTTAACTTTTTTTTATTTGAGCCAGAGAGAAAAGAAGGGAGAGAGAGTGAATGGGCACGCCAGGGCCTCCAGCCACTGCACACAACTGCAGACGAATGCCACCATGTGTATCTGGTTTATGTGGATTCTGGGGAATTGGGTCCTTAGACTCCACAGGCAAGCATCTCAACTACTAAGCCATCTCTCCAGCCCTAAATAATGTTTTTTTTGTAACTATTTATTTATTTGTAAGCAGAGACAGGCAGAATGAGCACAACAGGGCCTCCAGCAGCTACAGATGAACTCTAGACACATGCTCCACCTTGTGCATCTGGGTCTATGTGAGTGCTGGGGAATCAAACTCGGGTTGTTAGGCTCTGCAGGCAAGTGCCACAACCACTAAATCGTATCTCCAGTCCTTTAGTTTTGGTTTTTCGAGGTAGGGTCTCACTTTCGCTCAGGCTGATCTGGAATTCACTATGTAGTCTCAGGGTGGCCTCAAACTCGTGGAGATCCTCCTACCTCTGCCTCCAGAGTGCTGGGATTAAAGCCCTCATCATCCGCCTCGTTTGAGGCAGGTCTTGCATTCCAGGCTAGCTGCCTGTGAGCTTTCATGGATTCTCCTGTATCTGCTTCCCATCTTGCAGACACTTCGGGCTTTACGTTCCGATTCTGGGGATCTGAACTCAAGTTCTCATGTTTGCACAGCACCCTCTGAGCCAGCTTCCCACCCCTAGCTTTTTTTCTTCTTCTTCTTCAAGGTAGGGTCTCATTCTAACTCAGGCTGACCTGGAATTGACTATGGAGTCTCAGGGTGGCCTTGAACTCATGGCGATCCTCCTACCTCTGCCTCCTGAGTGCCAGGATTAAAGGTGTGCGTCACCACACCTGGTTTACCACCCCTAGCTTTTCTTTTTCTTTTCTTTTCTTTTTATTTTTTTTTTTTTGAGGTAGGGTCTCACTCTGGTCCAGGCTGACCTGGAATTAACTCTGTAGTCTCAGAGTGACCTTGAACTCACAGTGATCCTCCTACCTCTGCCTCCTGAGTGCTGGGATTAAAGGTGTGCACCACCACGCCTGGCTACCCCTACTTTTCTTGACAACACATACAAATATCATGACCACCCTCCTATGTTAACTCATTGATTTACTCTCTCTCTCTCCCCCCTGGGGTTGTAACCCAGGGCCACACCCATGCCAGGCAAGCACGGTGCCATGGAGAGCTCCCTCCCTGCAGTCAGCACACGCTCTAAACTCTGCCGTTCTCTGTGAGGTCGGTGAACAACATTTATTAAGCTGTTTCCTCTGGCTGGACGTCGGCGGCTCCCAGCTCTCTGCCAGGACCATCTGCTCTCTGTAAACCTCCTGTGAATCTTGCTGCTGGTGAAGCTAGCCTTTCTTGAGGACAAATTCTAAGAAATGGATTCCTGAGGGGTCAAGGTGGCACACATACCTTGAATGCTTTCACAACAGTGACAAATCTTCCCAAATGGTGGTAAACTGTTTCCCACTCCTGCCCACAGTGAGTCAGTGGGCCTGACTTCAACTTTTGACCACTCTCAGTGTGACCCCTCTAAAAAAAAAAAAAAAAAAAGCCGTTTGCATGGTGACATTGGTCACAATGAGTGTGTGAGTGAGGGTGTGGCCCAGGGATGTGGATGGGGTGGGAGCCAGGTTTGCTGGGCCACAGGGCAGATTCTGGGCGTCCCCACTCCTGCCTTGTGTTCCTTCCTCTTCTGCCTGGGCAGCTGGACTCAGCACATTCCCTGGAAGACCTGCTTCCAGGATGGGCCCCAGCTCCTCCAGCTTTGACCCCTACTCACAGTGGCCCTCTGCTCAGAACCTCAGCCCCAAGCTCTGGTTCCTGTAAGACAGAAGGAAGACTTCCAGGTTTCCTGGTGACTCTCAGCTTCTCGGAATGAAGCCAGCCTGGTGCCTCACACCTTTACTTCCAACACCCGGGAGGCAGAGGTCTAAGATTGTCTAAGTTTGAGCCAGCCTGGGGCTACAGAGTGAGCTCCAGGACCTTCGTGCATCCTGGAGATCCTACCTTGAAAAAACAAAACAACAAACTGGATGAAGGACAGGGGTGTGGCTCAGTTGGTAGAGTGCTTACCTAGCACGCACTAAGCCTAGGTTCCATTTCTAGCACTGCATAAAACCAGGGTTCAAGGCCACCCTGAGACTACATAGTGAATTCCAAGTCAGCCTATGCTAGACCAAAACCCCACCTCAAAAAGCATCTGGAAGCATCTGGAACATGGCTCACAGTTTAAAGGTGCTTGCTTGCAAAGTCTGCCAACCTGGGTTCAATTTCCAAGCCGCCCATGTAAGCCAGATGTTTGTTTGTGGTGGCAATAGGCTCTGGCGTGCCCACACACCTGCAAATAAATAAAATAAAGCAAATTATTTTTTTAAAGGTAGGGTGCTGGGGAGATGGTTTAGCACCTAAAGGTGTTTGCTTGCAAAGTCTACCAGACTGGATTCAATTACCCAGCCAACCTTTTCTTTTTTTCTGTTTTGTTTTTTTCAGTTTTTCAAGGTAGTGTTTCGCTCTAGCTCAGGCTGACCTGTAATTCACTATGTAGTCTCAGGGTGGCCTCGAACTCCTGGTGATCCTCCTACCTCTGCCTCCCGAGTGCTGGGATTAAAGGCATGTGCCACCATGCCTGGCTACAGCCAATCATTTAAACCCATGTGAGTATTCATTTGCAGAGGCAAGAGACCATGGCATGCCTACACACACACACATGCACGCACGCACACGCACACACACACACAAATTTAAGTTTAAAAAAAAAGCCAGGCATGGTGACACACACCTTTAATCCCAGCCCTTTGGGAGGCAGAGTAGGAGGATCCCTTTGAGTACGCAGCCACCCAGAGACTACATAGTGAATTCTAGGTCAGCCTGAGCTATAGTGAGACCTTATCTCAAAAAACCTACCAGGTTTGACTCTCCAGGACCCATGTAAGCCAGATGAACAAGGAGGCACATGCATCTGGAGTTCATTTGCCGTAGCTGGAGGCCCTGGTGTGCCCATTCTCTCTCTCATTTTTTTTTTCTTCTTTTTAAGTTTTTTTTTTAAATTAACAACTTCCATGATTATTAAAAATATCCCATGGTAATGCCCTCCCTCCCCCCACTTTCCCCTTTGAAATTCCATTCTCCATCATATCCCCTCCTTCTCTCAACTGGTCTTTCTTTTATTTTGATGTCATGATTTTTCCTCCTGTTATGATGGTCTTGTGTAGGTAGTGTCAGGCACTTTGAGGTCATGGATATCCAGGCCATTGTGTGTCTAGGGGAGCACATTGTAAGGAGTCCTACCCTTTCTTTGGCTCTTACATTCTTTCTGCCACCTCTTCCACAATAGACCCTGAGCCTTGGAAGGTGTGATAGAGATATTGCGGTACTGAGCACTCCAGTCACTTCTTTCCAGCACCATGATGCCTTCTGAGTCATCCCAAGGTCACTGCCATCTGAAAAGAGAAGATTCTCTACCAAAAGTGAGAGTAGCATTAATATAAGGGTATGAATATTAAGAGAAGTGCTTACTGGACAGTTTGATAAGCATAGTATATACATTTAGCCAGACAGCAGCAGACGTTACACCCCTAGGGTTCATGACTACCCTTGTTTTAAATTTTCAGTATCAGGGATGTATTCCCTTCCATGGAGTGGGCCTCCAGTCCAATTAGAGGGCAGTTAGTTTCCACCATGACAGACATGCCACTATTGCACCCTTTGACTCATTTGGCCTGAGTGGCCAAATATAAGGCTTGCAATGTTCACTGTTGCCCATTCTCTCTCTCTTATAAAATAAAATAAAATAAAATAAAATAAAATAAAATAAAATAAAATAAAATAAAATAAAATAAAATAAAACAAAACAAAACAGGGCCAGCCATGGTGTTGCACTCCTTTAACCCCAGCACTTGGGAGAATTGCCATGAGTTCAAGGCCACCCTGAGACTACATAGTGAATTCCAAGTCAGCCTGTGCTAGAGCAAAACACTATCTCAAAAAAACAAAAAAAATAGAAATAAAAGAACCCAGGGCTGGAGAGATGGCTTAGCAGTTAAGATGCTTGCCTGTGAAGCTTAAGGACCTAGTTTCAATTCCCCAGTACTCACATAAGTCAGATGAACAAGGTAGCTTATGCAGCTGATTTCTTTTCAGTGGCTAGAGGTCCTGATGTGCTCATTCTCTCAATCTCTCTCTCTCTTTCTTTCTTTCTTTCTCATAAATAAATAAAATAAAATTTAAAAAAAAACAAACAAGCCGGGCATAGTGGCATATACCTTTAATCCCAATACTCAGAAGGCAGAGGTGGGAGGATCACCATGAGTTTGAAGCCACCCTGAGACTATATAGTGAATTCCAGGTGAGCCTGGGCTAGAGTGAAACCCTACCTTGAAAAGGAAAAAGAAAATAACAACAAAAACATAAAACCTAGGGGTGGTGATGCACATTATCCTAGGTGGAGGCAGGGTGATCAGGAGTTCAATGCCAGCTTTGATTCCTTCAGTAAGCAGACAGTTGTTTATTTCCTTATTTATCCCTTTCCCGAACATTTACCTCTTGGCCCCCATGACCTGATGGAGGATGGAGATATCAACCAGGTAACCAACCACAAGGGCTTATATCTGTGGAATGCAATGCTGCATTTGATCTAGCTGGAGGGTGGGGAAGCCAGAAATCTGGAAGCAGAGAACAGACAGATCAGCCTGGCGTACAGAGCTGGGTGGCTGCTTTCCTGCTAGGTGGAATGGTTGGGACAAAGGCCTTAAGGCAAGAAGGGCAGATGTTACTCATTTTCAGGGATAAAAGAAATTGAGTGCAGAGGATAAAAGAGAAAGAGAGAAAGAGAGAGAGAGAGAAAAAATAGGGGCTGGAGAGATGGTTTAGTGGCTAAGGTGCTTGACTACAAAGCCTAAGGATCCAGGTTTTATTCCCCAGGATGTATGTAAGCCAGATTCATAAGGTGGCGCATGCATCTGCAGTTCATTTGCAGCCACTGGAGGCCCTGGTACACCCATTCACACACACACTCTCTCTCCCTCTTTCTTAAATAAATGAATAAAAATAAAATATTTTTTAAAAAGAGAGAGTTCTGAGAAGAGTCTTGAAAAATAAACAGGGGGGCTGGAGAGATTGCTTAGCAGTTAAGGTGTTTGCCTACAAAGCCAAAGGACCCAGGTTCAATTCCCCAGGACCCATATAAACCAGATGCACAAGACGGCGCATGCATCTAGGGTTCATTTGCAGTGGTTGGAGGCCCTGGTACACCCATTCTCTCTTATTCTATCTGCCTCTTTCTCTGTTTCACTCCCTCTCTCAAATAAATAAAAATTACTGCCGGACGTGGTGGCACAGGCCTTTAATCCCAGCACTCGGGAGGCAGAGGTAGGAAGATTGCCATGAGTTCAAGGCCACCCTGAGACTCCATAGTGAATTGCAGGTTGGCCTGGGCTAGAGTGAAACCCTACTTCGAAAAACCAAAAAATAAAAAATAAACAGGGGCCGGGTGTGGTAGCACATGCCTCTAATCCCAGCACTTTTTTGTTTTGTTTTTTTTTTTTTTCAGTTAGGGTTTCACTCTAGCCCAGGCTGATCTGGAATTCACTATGGAGTCTCAGGGTGGCCTTGAACTCATGGCCATACTCCTACCTCTTCCTCCCGAGTGTTGGGATTAAAGGTGTGCGCCACCATGCCCGGCTTAATCCCAGCACTTGGAAGGCAGAGGTAGGAGGACTGTGAGTTCGAGACCACCCTACAACTACATAGTTCCAGGTCAGCCTGAGCTGGATTAAAAAAAAAAAATTATATATATATATATATATATATATATATATATATATATATATAAAATTTACTAGAGAGGGAGAGGGAGTGAAGGAGAAAGAATGGGAATACCAGGGCCCTCTTGTCGCTGCAAGGAACTCCAGGCACATGCACCACAGTGTGCATCTGGCTTCACATGAGTACTGGGGACTCAAACCTAAGCTAGTAGTCTTTGCAAGCAAGTACCTTTCACCACTAACCATCCTCCCAGGCCCCATATCTGGAGAGGAAAGAAAAGTTCCTACCAAAGCCAGGTGTTGGGGCAAACATGTATAATTCCAGCACCTGAAAGGTGGAGACAAGAGGACCAGGAGTTCAAGACCCACCTCAGCTACATAACCAGTTCAAGGCCATCCTGGGCTACATGGAACCCTGTATCAAAAACAAACCCTCCTGCCCGCACATCTTTGTTCCCATACTTAATGGCTAGTATTTCCACATCTGGGAAAAGTGGTTAGGAAGGTCAAGTAGCTGAGCCAAGGTCACAGAGCAAGGACTGAATGTGTCTAGGCTTACCCCCAGGCCTGACACCCCACTCCTCTCCTTTAACTTCAGCCTTGAAACAACCTCACTGCCCCAGCCCATCCAGAGCATTTCCCAAGGCTGTTCTGAGTCCTGCGGTCAAGTTACCCTCATTGCTGGCTTCCTGCCAAAAGTCATGGGGTCACACTTGAAAGACTTCCTCAAACCTTGCAAGTCATCATTCTGGAGGTTTCTGCCTGAATTAGAAGCAGGAACCATTTCCTATATGCTGCCAACGGGGCTGGAATGCGCCAGTGCGGGTTTCCAGGGGAGATAGTCGTCAGTGCATTTCAAGTCTTAAAACAACACGCGTCCCTCCCACGGTCCACGCCAGGAAGGAAATACGTAAGTGTGCAGAGGTGCACGTGCCAGGTGATGTATTACAGCCTTCTGTGGAACAGAAACACTTCCAAGCCTCCCGTGATGCCCGCCGACAGGGTCTTGATTAAATAAAATGATGCCTCTTATGTTGTAGTAGTATGTAGTCACTCAAAACTATAATCCAGGGCTAGGGAGATGGCCCGATGTTAAAATGCTTGTCATGCAAGCACGAGAACTTGAATTTAGATCCCTGGTGCTTATGTGAAATGCTGGGTACAGTGGCATATGCCTGTAATTTCATCACGGGAAAGACAGACAGTAGGATAGCTGGGCTTGCAGGCTACCTAGACTACATGTATTGGTAAATTCCAGGTTTAGTGAGAGACTCTGTCTCAAAAAATAAAGTGGTGGAGTGGTAAGACCCTATTGCTGAAGACTCCATACGCAGCTGACACGCAAAATGGAATGACATGGCTGGAAGCCAGGAGAGAGTCAGTCCCCAGACAGTCAGCGTGTCTAGTGCCAGAAGGCGCTACATAGGCGACTGGGGGAAGTGACCAAGATCTGTCCAAGCAACACATTGTTTAACCTAAGTAGCAACAATTAACCGGATGTGATACCCACACAAGTGCAATAGTGGTACACAGCCATGGTGAGGAATCAATTGCTTTTGATTTGGCTAACCGATCCACTCAGTGGTACTAGACCCTTAGCTGGAGCTGGGGAACAAGTCAGAACCATACCCAAACACAAGCCCACTCTACAATATCAAGCTACCATCAATCACGGGGTATAAGAGGGCCTACACCTATCAAACTGTCTATCAAAAAAGTAAGTATTATCTCAATTTTCTGGGTGCTAACTTACTCTCCGTTGGAGAATCTACTTCTCTTTTCCAGATAGATGCAGATCCTAAGAAGAGAGCTGCCCCAACATACCTCAGAAGGGGCCCAACTGAAACTAAGGACAACTGGCGAAATAAGCAAGGGTGATGTTTTCCTGTGAACTGGATACCAGCACAAAGGGGAAGGAGATCAATGCAGAGAAAAATCAACTCCTACCAAATCAGAGAGCCAGAGCCTCAGAGGCCCCCAACACCTCAGCACTGAAGCAGACCAAAAATGAACCCAACATGGCTCAGGGAAATCTTGCGGAAGAGGGGGCGGAAAGAATGTCAGAGTTACATGTTGGGTCATGATTTTCAGAGACATTTATCATACTAATAACTGGGGGCTAACTCCACAATGCACGACCCATTTTCAATAACAAGGAGGGTCTAATGGGAGGGGGTAGATCACAGATGAGCCTAAATAATGGTACCAAACTGCCTGTATTTACTGAAAAGAAAACTAATAAATTAAATTAAAAAAAAAATAAATAAATAAAGTGGTGGGTCTGGTGAGATGGCTCAACGGTAAAGGCTTTGCTTGTAAAGCCAGATGTACAAAGTGGCCCATTCATCTGGAATTCGTTTGCAGTGGCTACAGACCCTGGTGCACCTGTCTCTCTTTTCTCTATCTCTCTTTCTGATTGCAAATAAATAAAATAAAATAAAAAATTTTTTCAAGGTAGGGTCTCTCACTCTAGCTCAGGCTGACCTGGAATTCATGCTATAGTCTCAGGGTGGCCTCGAACTCATGGCAATTCTCCTACCTCTGCTTCCTGAGTTCTGGGATTAAAGGCGTGTGCCACCACACCAGGCATAAATATATATTTTTAAGTTTTATTTTATTTTTGAGAGAGAGAGAGGGAGAGAGAGAATGGGCAGCTGCTGTGAACAAGCTCCGGATGCGTGTGCCCCTTATGCGCATGTGCGATCTTGCATGCTTGTATCACTTGGCTTCTGGCTACATGGGACCTAGAAGTTCAAACATGCATTCTTAGGCTTCAAAGCAAGGGCCTTAACTGCTAAACCATCTCTCCAGCCCCCCTTTTTTTTCAAGGTAGGGTTGCACTCTAGTGCAGGCTGACCTGGATTTCACTATGTAGTCTCAGGGTGGCCTTGAACTCATGGCAATCCTCCTACCTCTGCCTCACAAGTGCTGGGATTAAAGGTGTGCCCCACCACACCCAGCTTTCTCTAGCCCCTTTTTTTATTTTTTTTATTTTTATTTTTTCTGGGAAAAAGAGTCTAGCCCCTTTTTTTAAAAAAGTAAAATAAAACTAAGGTGGAGAGTGATTGAGGAAGTTAGCTGACATCGACCACCTCTGGCATGCATGCTCACACATGCATTCCAAACACTCACAAAAGATAAGCCAGGCATGGTGGGGCAAGCCTGTCAATCCTACCACTCAGGAGGTGGAGACAGAAGTTTAAGGTCAACTTCAGCTATAGAGTGAATTCAAAGATAGCCTGAGCAAATAAAAAAATATAATGTTGCTGGGCATGGTGGCATAAACCTTTAATCCCAGCACTCGGGAGCCAGAGGTAGGAGTTTCACCATGAGTTCGAAGCCACCCTGAGACTACATAGTAAATTCCAAGTCAGTCTGAGCTAGAGTGAGACCCTACCTTGGGAAAAAAAAAAAAAATTATACATATAATGTTGCCTGTGGTGGAGTGTTTGCCTATCAACACTGAAGTTTTGGGTTTGATCCTTCCACCTAAAAAAAGATAATGTAATAATGTATGGCTGGAGAGATGGCTTAGCCGTTAAGTGCTTGCCTGTGAAGCCTAAGGACCCCAGTTTAAGGCTTGTTTCTCCATGACCCATGTTAGCCAGATGCACAAGGGGGGGCACACGTCTGGAGTTCGTTTGCAGTGGCCAGAGGCCCTGGCATGCCCATTCTGTCTCTATCTCCCTCTTTCTCTGTCTGTCTCTTTCAAATACATAAAAATAAGCAAAAAAAAAGATAATGTGGGGCTGGAGGGATGATTTAGCAGTTAAGGTGCTTGCCAGTAAAGCAAAAGGACCCAGGTTCAATTCCCCAATACCCATGTAAAGCCAGATACACAAGGTGGTGCATGTGTCTGGAGTTCTTTTGCAGTGGCTGGAGGCCCTGACACCTCATTGTCTCTGTCTGCCCCTCTGTTTCTCACAAATAAATAAAAAAATATATTTTTTAAAAAAGATAATGAGGGGCTGGAGAGATGGCTTAGCAGTTAAGCGCTTGCCTGTGAAGCCTAAGGATCCCGGTTCGAGGCTCGGTTCCCCAGGTCCCACGTTGGCCAGATGCACAAGGGGGCGCACGCGTCTGGAGTTCGTTTGCAGAGGCTGGAAGCCCTGGCGCGCCCATTCTCTCTCTCTCCCTCTATTTGCCTTTCTCTCTGTGTCTGTCGCTCTCAAATAAATAAATTAAAAAAAATAAAATAAAATAAAAATAAAAAAGATAATGAGGCTGGGCGTGGTGGCGCATGCCTTTAATCCCAGCACTTGGGAGGCACAGGTAGGAGGATCGCTGTGAGTCAAGGCCACCCTGAGACTACATAGTGAATTCCAGGTCAGCCTGGGCTAGAGTGAGACCCTACCTCGAAATCCCCCCCCCACCAAAAAAAGATAATGAGGGCTGGAGAGATGGCTTAGTGGTTAAGGCACTTCCCTGCAAAGCCCAAGTACCCATGTTCTACTCTCCAGATCCTACCTTAGCCAGCTGCACAAAGGGGAGGCAAGTGCAAGATTGCATATACCCACTAGTTGGAGTTCGATTTCAGTGGCTGAGGCCCTGGTGTGCCAATTATCTCTCTCCCTCTGTCTTTCTTTCTTGCTCTTTTTCTTTAAAAAAAATAATAATGGGGCCTGGAGTGGTGGCACACACCTTTAATCTTAGCACTTGGAGGTAGAGGTAGGAGGATTGCTGTGAGTTCGTGGCCACTCTGAGACTACATAGTGAATTCCAGGTCAGCCTGGGCTAGAGTGGGACTTTACCTCAAAATATCAAATCCAGAGCAAAATAAAACAAAAAGATAATGGGGCTGGAAAGATGGCTTAGCAATTAAGATGATGCCTGCAAAGTTTAAAGACCAAGGTTTGATTCCCCAGAACCCATGTAAAGTAGCTGCACATGGTGGTGCATGCATCTGGAGTTCGTTTACAGTGGCTAGAGGCCCTGGTGTGCCCATTCTCTCTCTTTCTCTCTCTCCTCTCTCTCTCTCTCTCTGTCTCTTCCTCCCTTCTTCCCTCTCTTTCTCTAATAAAGAGCAGTTAAACCGGGCGTGGTGGTGCACACCTTTAATCCCAGCACTCAGGAGGCAGAAGTAGAAGGATGGCAGTGAGTTGGAGGCCACCCTGAGACTCCATAGTGAATTCCAGGTCAGCCTGGGCTGGAGTGAAACCCTACCTTGGAGAAAAAAAAAGAGCAGTTTAAAAAAATAATGTAGGACTGGAGAGATGGCAGTCCAGTGGAAGCTAGAGGACCTGGTGTGACCAGTGTCTCTCTCTATATATATATCTGTCTCTTTCCATGTTTATAAATAAATAGATAAATAAATTTTTTTTTCAAAAACATAATGTAGGTCTTACTATATAGCTAGGATCAATCTGCTGGAGGCCCTGCCACACCCATTCTTTCTGTCTGTCTCTCTTCTTTCTATCTCTCTTTGTTTGCAATAAAATAAAACAAAATAAAAAGACAAATTATTGAGGCTACTCTGAGTCTACATAGTGAGTTCCAAATCAACCTGGGATAGAGTGAGATCCTACCCCAAAAAACAAACAAACAGGACTGGAGAGATGACTTAGTGCTTAAGGTGTTTGCCTGCAGGTTCAGCTCCCCAGATCCCATGTAAGCCAGATGTACAGGGTGACACATGCACACAAGGTCATGCACGCCCATAGGTGGTACACACATCTGGAGTTTGATTGCAGTAGCTAGAGGCTCTGACGTGACAATTCTCTCTCACTCACCTAAAGCCAGATGTATTATTTGGAGAGATGACTTAGTGGCGGTTAAGGTGCTTGCCTGAGAAGTCTAAAGACTCATGTTTGACTCTCCAGGTCCTATGTAAGCCAGCCAGATGCAAGGTCGCACATGTGCACAAGGGGCTAGAGCAAGACCCTACCTCAAAAAAAAAAAAAAAAAAAAAGATAAGCTAGATTCAACTTGGGAGGCTGAGGCAGGAGAACTGACATTGGTTCAAGGACAGCTTTAGTTACACCGGTACATAGGGAGAGCATGTCTCAGGGGAAAAAAGCATGCCATGGTGGCACGCCTTTTATCTCAGCACACTTGGGAGGCTGAGGTACAAGGAGTTCAAGGCCAACCTGGGCTACAGAGCGAGTTCCAGATCAACCTGGGTCAGAGACCCTGTTTCAAATAATACAAACAGGGCTGCAGAGATGGATTAGCAGTTAAGGCACTTGCCTGAGAAGCCTAAGGACCCAGGTTTGATTCTCCAGGACCCATGTAAGCCAGATGCTCATGGTGGCGCATGTATCTGGAGTTCTTTTACAGTGGCTGGAGGCCCTGGCACACCATTCTCTCTCTCTCTAAAAAATAAGTGAAAATAAAATAAACACACACACACACATACACAAACAACAAAGGCCAAATGCTCATGCCTATAATCCCAGAATTTGGGAGGTTGAGGTAGGCCAATGATTATAAATTCAAGGTCAGCCTGAGCTATAAAATGACACCCTGTCTCTTCAGATTAAACAAACAGACACACACACACAAAAAAATTAGAGTCTCACAGTAGGTACAGTTTCATTTCCTTTGTGAGAAAAAAAATGTGTATGTTTGTGCGCTTTCTGCATGATGGGATCAGAGGTGAAGGAGGTTTTTATTTTCTTTAGTTTCCTGAGCATTTGCGTAATGTTTTTCTTTAAAAAAAAACCCCACATGTCTGCATTTATATTCATAGTAAAACCATTTCCATTTTGCGAGAGGAAAACAAGCTAGTGCTCTGAGCAGAGCCTGGGGCCCCCCTGGCCCCCCGGTCCTCACCGGGGCTTCTCTCTGATGGCGGGTACTCTCTGGCTGGAGGTGACAGACTCTGGGGCTTCCTGTGCTGGCTGGCGGGCCTCTTCCCAGGCACTCAGGGTAGTGACGAAGCAGCTGAGCAGATGCTTCCCGGAAGGTCGGCGGCAGCAGGAACCTGTCCTGCTTGGGCTGGCGGGCGAGGGGCCAGGCATCAGGCATTTCCTCTGCATGGGCAGCCCAGCTGGGAGATGCGGGCTCGGCCTTGTGTGAGAGAGGGGAGCCCTCCTGAGCTTAGCTTAAAAGAGGCTGGGGGGTGCACCACATGGGGAAAGGGAGAAAACCAAAGACAAGAGATCCAGCCAAGCTCTCCAGGGACCAAAACAGAGACCTGGGAGACTAGCAGAACCCTCTAGAATGCTTAGGACCAAGGACAATCTGTTTTGTTCTTGGCTTCTCTGGCCCTGTGGCTACCTTTGGTAGACTGTGTGTGTGCATCAACAAAGATTTGCTGTGAAGCTAGGTGTGGTGGCATGTGCCTGTAATCCCGACACTGGAGAGGTTGAGGCAGAAGGACTGCCATGAGTCTAAGGCCAGCGTGGGCTACATAATGAGAACTTTGTTTTTTTACAAAGGTAGGGTGATGGCTCAGTGGGTGAAGTGCTTGCCACACAGGCATGAGGACCTGAGTCTGGATGCCCAGCACCCACATGAAAGCGAGGCATGGAGGCACAATCCTGTCATCCCAGACCTGAGGAGACAGAGACAGGAGGATTCCCAGGACTTGCTGGCTAGGGAGTTCAGCTGAGTTGATGGGTTCAGTGAAAGACCCTGTCTCATAAAAATAAGGTGGAGCTGGGTGTGGTGGCGCACACCTTTCATCCCAGCACTAGGGAGGCAGAGGTAGGAGTTCGAGGCCACTCTGAGACTACATAGTGAATTCCAGGTCAGTCTGGGCTATAGTGAGACCCTACCTCGATAAACTAAACTAAGCTAAACTAAAAATAAGGTGGAAAAGTCACAGAACCTGATGTTGACTTCCGGCCTCCACATTCATGCGTAGGCACCCACCGCCACACAAACTCACATGCACACGTGCATGCACAACACCTGCCCATGCAAAACAAACAAACAAACAAACAAAAAATGCTCTGTGGCTGGAAAGATTGCTCAGCACTTGCCTTCAGAGTCTAAGGACCTGCGTTTGATTCCCCAGTGCCCACGTGGAGCCAGTTACACAAAGTGGCAAATGCATCTGGAGTCCGTGTGCCGTGGCTGCAGGCCCTGGTGTGCCGATTCTCTCTTTCTCCCTCTCTCTCCTTGCACATAAATAAATAACTAAATAAAATTAAATAAGTTACTCTGAATCAAAATTCCCAGGGTAAAATCTAACTGGCCCATCTTGGCACGCAGTCAGCCAGTGGGGTAAGGTCAAGCCTACTAAAGATGCCTCCTAGGGAGTTCTCAAAGAAGAGGCAGGAGTGGGCTGCCTGTTCCCACAGGAGCACGCTGTAAACAAGGGGAAGCCCCCAGGCAGCATGGTGTCTCTATGTGGCAGCTATTGTAAGGGTTCCAAGCCCAGAGAGCCAGTCTGTCCCAAACCCCTCCCACAAAGTGGCCCATTATCAGGATCTGTGCCTTAGCCTAAACTGAGCATATATCTGAGAATGATGACCATGTACTCCTAATCCTCCTGCCTCCACCTCCCAAGGGCTGGGATGATAGGTATGCGCCATGGAGCCTGGCTTCTGGGGAATCTTCTTGTAGAGCTCTGCCCCAACAGGGCGCCCACAGGAAGAGAACAGAGCTAGGCTGTGAGCGGAAAGGCCAGGCTCTTGTCAACCCAAGCAGGGGTGGAAAAGACACAACAAAGCAGGCAGCTGAAGCAGAAGAATGTGAGCAGGGATGCAGCTGACAAAACGATCGCCATGACGAAGACAGTGCTTTCCACACGGTCCGTAGTTCCCATGCAGAAGGGTGCTATGGAGGCAGCATCTGCAGTGGAACCTTCGGGACCTTTATCCAACCACTCGCATGGAGTGCATGATTAGCCTGGATCCAGCACTCCTGCAGGCCAGGTACCTCCCATGGTTCCGCACATGTAGCCCACTTAACCCTAACATCAGGCACTATGCTTGGCCCCATTTTGCAGGTGGGAAACACTAAGGCACAGAGATTCCGCAACTTGCCCAGTTGGTGGAGGAGGCAAGATTCAAACCTGGGTAACAGGCTCTGAAATCCCCAAGTCCCACTTGTATTTACTGCGCTACACTGTTCCCTAGGCATGGGTCTGTCACAATTCTAGATACTGAAAAACAGACCAAGACATTGGGTCTGCTGCCTGGGCTTAACTGCTGGGGAAAGGATATAAGAAAGAGCAATGAGAAGCCAGGCGTGGTGGTGCACGCCTTTAATCCAGCACTTGGGAGGCAGAAGTAGGTAGATCACTTTGAGTTCAAGGCCACCCTGAGACTACAGGTCAGTCTGGGATAGAGAGTGAGACCCTACCTTGGGGGAAAAGAAGAAAAAGGAGAAGAAGAAGAAGAGGAGGAGGAGGAGGAGGAAAGGGAAGAGTAATGATATCATTTTTTTTAGGTGCTGCAAGCTTTGTCCTTGTAAGTGTTTCTAGAGAGGGACCATCCCTCCCTGGCATCAAAGAGAGCACCGGTACTGAGACCCAGAGAAACCAGGTAAAGTGTGGAGATGCCAGACGAGAGGGAACAGCATGTACAGTATTCCCCGGATGAGGCAAGCACTTTGCCAAAGGTCACCTGGGCGCTGGTGACAAGGCTTGATAAGGACCCTGACTTGGTCTCCAGGTAAGCAGCTGCTCTCTGTGACCCTGTCCCACCCTCCCAATCACCAATCAGAGTTGTCGCTTTCTTAGAGATGACAAGACGACAACCCCGGAGTGTGACCAGGAGACATTGGCCCCCAAATCGTCCTGTGATGCTGTGTGTGGGAGTCGATGATGAGTCAGGAAAAAAAAGGGTACTGGCTTGATGGGAAGGTAAGTGGAGCAGCCAGGCGACCAGCCTTGCGTGGAGGTGCTGATCAGAGGCTGGCCGCTAGGGTCTGGTGGTTCTCTTAAGAGCGAAGAGAGGCAGCCCTGGCTTTTCTCCAAGAGCTTGTGCGGGGCACTCCTGGCTTCTCTAAACGAGTTCAATGCAAACACTGAGGTTTTTGACAAGTGCTTGGGCTTAGCCACCTGATAAAACATCTTGATAAGGACGGTCTATTTCTTTCTTTCTTTTTTCCTGGTTTTTTCAAGGTAGGGTTTCACTGTAGCCCAGGCTGACCTGGAACTCACTATGTAGTCTCAGGGTGGCCTCAAGCTCCTGGTGGTCCTCCTACCTCTGCCTCCTGAGTGCTGAGATTAAAGTCGTAAGCCATCACGCCCGGCTGGGATGGTCCATTTCTGAATGTGGATGGCAACAGCCAGAGCTGTCACTGGGAGAGACTGGGCAAAAAGGACTCTCCTAAACCTGCTTAACAAAACAGTAGCGACAGTGGGCAGGGAGAGTCTCCAGGCTTCCTGCCCTCTGCCCTCTGACAGAGCTGGCTTGATGTCTGGGAGGAAACCTTAAACGTTCTTGCCCTTTGGCTCACAGGCTCTACCCAAGACCCTCCCACCAGCACACAGGGGGACAGAGACAAAGTGTTCAGCACCGTGTAGCCAGAAATAGGAAAAACTTGTGAGCACCTCCACAGAGCCTGATGGAACCAGCTAAATCCAGTGCGGATGCCCTCACCTGGAGGACCTTGAAGCCCCGAAGAGAATGTTGTTCAAACAACACTGGAACACTGTTCAGAGCAGTCTCTAAAGAGTCCCTGACAGGTGAAACAAGACAGTATGTCTTAAGTTATCTTTTGTTTTTTTCCTGGTTTTTCAAAGTAGGGTCTCACTCTAGCCTAGGCTGACCACTATGTAGACTCAGGGTGACCTAGAACCCCTGAGTGCTGGGAATAAAGGCATGTGCCACCAAGCCCAACTTCCACAAACAGCTTTCTTTTAAAAAAAGTATTTATGGGCTGGAGAGATGGCTTAGTGGTTAAGTGCTTGCCTGTGAAGCCTAAGGACCCGGGTTCAAGGCTCAATTCCCCAGTACCCACATAAGCCAGATGCACAAGGAGGCGCATGCATCTGGAGTTCGTTTGCAGTGGCTGGAGGCCCTGGCGCACCCATTCTTTCTCTCTATTTGCCTCTTTCTCTCTCTGTCGCTCTCAAATAAAAATAAACAAAAAAAGTTTTTTTAAAGTTCTTATTTATGTCCTGTGTGTGTGCATATCAGGATTTCTTGCCACTGTAAATAAATTCCAGATGCATGAACTGTTTGTTGCATCTGGTTTTATGCGGGTGTTAGGGAATTAAAATCCATCTGGTAGGCTTTGCAAGCAATCCCCTTTAATGGCCGAGCCATCTCCCCAGCCCCAGCATGACCTTTTGATAGAGAGAAATGAACAAGTGCTTCATCACTTCTGTCTCATCCTGTCCTCAGAAGATAATCATGGGAAAAACAGACAAAAAATAATATGAAAGGGCCATCTACAAAATACCCAATTGGGGCTGAAGAGATAGCTTATCAGTTAAGTCACTTGCATGAAGCCAAAGGACACAGATTCGATTCCCCAGTACCCAAGTAAGCCAGATGCACAAAGTGGTGCATGCATCTGGAGTTTGTTTGCAGTGGCTGGAGGCTCTGACACACACATTCTTTCTCAGTTTCTCTTAGACAAATAAATTTAAAAAAATTTTTTTTAACTCCCAACTGATGATTCTTTTTTGTTTTGTTTTTTTTGAGGTAGGGTTTCACTGATCTGGAATTCACTATGGAGTCTCAGGCTGGCTCAGAGCTCATTGGTGATCCTCCTACCTCTGACTCCCAAGTGCTGGGATTAAAGGCATGCACCACCATGCCTAGCCCATGTTATCTCATTTTTGTCTTTCTAAAAATAACATAAAGTATGGGCTGGAGAGATGGCTCGGCAATTAAAGGCACTTTCTTAAACCTGCCAGCCTGTATTCAATTCCCCAATGCCCATGTAAAACCAAATACACAAGGTAGTACATGCATCTGGAGTTCATTTGCAGTGGCTAGAGGCTCTGGAATGCCCATTCTCTCTGTTTGTCTCTCTTCCACCTATCTTTGCTTTCAAATAAATAAATAAAATTTACAAAAAGGGCTGAAGAGATTGTTTAATGGTTAAAGCATTTGCCTGCAAAGCCAAAGGATCCAGGTTTGAGTCCCCAGGACCCACATAAGCCAGATACACAAAATAATACATGTATCTGGAGTTCATTTGCAGTGGATGGAGGCCCTGGTGCACCCATTTTCAAATAAATAATAAGTAAGTAAATAAATAAAATATTTTTTAAAATAGAAAGAAAATTTGGGCTGAACAGATATCTCAGCAGTTAAGATACTTGTCCGCAAAACCTCACAATCTGTGTTTGATCCCCCAGTGCCCACATAAAGCCAGATACATGAGGTGGTACATGCATTTGGAGTTCGTTTGCAGTGGCTAGAGGCCCTGGCACACCCATTCACTCTCTCTCTCTCTCTTCTATCTATCTCTACTTACAATAAATAAATACTTTTTTTAACAAAAGAAGAAGAAGAAGAAACTGGGCGTAGTGGTGTACACCAGAGGTAGGAGGAGCACTGTGAATTTGAGGCCACTCTGAGACTACATAGTGAATTCCAGAGTGAAACCCTACCTCAAAACAACAACAATAAATAACTAAATAATTTGAAAAATTAATCTAAAAAATAGGATTAGATATGCAAAGCAACTGGCTCCAGGTCACAGAGCTAGCAGGTGCAGAGGGTGGCACTCACACCCCTGGTGGCTCTCTAGCCCGAATGTCTCCTGCCCCTTCTGGCCTTACCACTGCTCCCACCTTCCCACTATTTTACCACTTCCTTCCAGGCTTCTGACCTTTAAAAACAATAGCGCTGGCTGACAGTTGCAGCCTAAGGACCGTGACTAAGAACTCAGCAAATATGCAGAGCTCAGGAAGGCTGAAGGCAGGTGTCCCAGGACAGGGCGGTGACCAAGGAGCACCAACAAAGCCCTGATCACTGGTTGGTCTTGGGCTCCTGCCAAGTTATATAAGCGCTATGCCTGCAGCTGACTGCTGGCCACTGGGTGGGGGTTTAGAAAGATCGAGAAGACCAAATCTAGGTTCAGCAGGTCTTCTTCAAGGTGACCTAGTATGTTGTCAGGCTAACTAAAGAGGACCTCAGCCAGCACCTCCCTCTCTACCCCTCAGGCTGGCTGAATCCAAGAGACGCTTCCCAGGCATGGTACTTGGCTTTCCCTTTGGGGAAACCCTTTCAGCCCCCTTCTTGGGCTTTGCAGAGGTCCCACTCAGCCAGACTCCCTCCACTATCCAAGTGACTGTACAGTGCCCTTTCCTCCAATGGCTTATGTAACTGTGCAAAGAGAGTGTCATTATCTCTATTTTACAGGTGAGGACACTGGAGGTGAAAGAGGTTAATGATTCCCTTTAACGCCAAGGCGTGGCAGGGCTGGGATCTGAACTCCCGTCACATCTTGAGTGGACAGATGACACTTGGGGTCCTGGGAACCGCAGGCTCATGAGGTATTTTAAGACCCAGGAAGGAAATAGGAAAAGGAAAGGTGGAGAGGCTGAATTTCTGAATCTTACAACGAAGCAAAAGGCACATGGCAAGCTGGCCTGGGCTTACTTCTCCAGATGCTTCACAAGATTCCCCATCACCTAACTACCACATCACTAACAGAGCCTCCACTGTCCTCTGTGGGATCGGGTCCGCCGTGTTGCCCTATTGTGCTCATCCCTCTGGCCGATCCTGGGTTCCTACACTCCCTCCTGTCATGAGCCAGCTAAGGGGGTCCTCTCCACCAGTTTCCCTCTCTTCTGGTTGACTTTTACCCATTCCTCAGACCTGGACTCAATGCCACTTCCTCAGGGGAGTCCACTGCGTCGGGTTTCTCTATGTCCCCATGCTCCTGACACTCCTTTCCAAAGAACACCACCAAGATGTATCACATCTGCCGGGCCCTCTCTGCAGCCCCAGCTCCCTCCCAACCCCACCAGCAGATGGTGGGGTACACACCTGAGAATGAATGAAGTGAATGAATGAAGGGCTCAGCAGAACTTCGAAAGCAAGGATGGGAGGCAGATGCAGGTGAGGGTGGGAGCTGCTGGGCCAATCACCCAATAGGCTGTACAAACGGTGGCATTCCAAGGGCGGGCTAGCTTTCACTGGCCACGGACATGGGCTGCAGGTGGCCCTTGCCCTGCCGCAGTCTGCATGCCTGGTGAAGGTCTTCTAGAGCTGAAGTACTAGAGAGGGGCTGGAGGAGGAGATGGGCAGCTCTGGGAAAGCCATCATGGGTCATAAGTTAAATAGGGCAAACGCACTTTCAGGTTTCAACCCAGAAATTTGGCCAGATTCTGCCATGTCAGGCCTTAGCCTTTACGTGTGCTCACAAATCAAAGCTGCTGCGGGCTCCACTGAGCAGATGGGAAAACTGAGGCTCATAGAGGTAGAGTGAGATCTACTCTAGAGCCCCTTCCTAGGTACAAGTCTATACTGTAGTCCCCTCAGAGGTACAGGCCCTCTCCACCTGTCCTATTCAGTATGGCAGTCATTAACCATGAGGGGCTATCTACATTTTAAACTTGAATCAAATGAAATTGAAAACTAAGTTCTGCTAGGCAGGGTAGCGCATGCCTTTAATCCCAGCACTCAGGAGGCAGAGGTAGGAGGATCACTATGAGTTTGAGGCCATCCTGAGACTATACAGTGAATTCCAGGTCAGCCTGAGCTAGAGTGAGACCCTACCTTGGAAAAGAAAAGGAAACAACAACAACAACAACAAAAATCTAAATTCTTCCTGGGAGGTGGAAGCAGGAAGATTACACATTATAGGCCAGTCTGAGTTATACAAGTTAGCTATAGCCCTGTCTCAAAAGACATGGAGAAAGTGCTGGGGAGATGGCTCAGTGGTTAAAAGTGCTTGCCTGCAAAGCCTGCTGGCCTGGGTTCAATTCCCCAGTACCCACTTAAAGCCAGATGCACAAAGTGGTGCATGTGTCTGAAGTTCGTTTGCAGCAGCAAGAGGCCCTGCACCCATTCTCTTCCTTCCAAATAAATTAAAAAAAAAATTTTTTTCAAGGTAGGGTTTCACTCTTATGCAGGCTGAGCTTGAATTCACAGTGATCCTCCTACCCCTACCTCTGCCTCCCAGAGTGCTGAGATTAAAGGTGTATGACATCATGCGCAGCAATAAAAGCATTAAAAAAAGACATAGAGAAAGGATAAAAGGGAAGGAAGAAAGGAAGGAAGGGGAAAGGAAGGAAGGAAAACTCAGTTCCTCCATCATGCTAACCAATTTCAAGTACTCAATAGTCACATGTCTAGTGTTATCATGTTGGACTGTGCAGGTATACAATATTTCAGTTATGTCACAAAGATCTGTTGCACAGCGCTGGTCTAGACTATGGAAGTTGATAAGCCTCAGAGACCATTTAATTGAATACTCATAATTAGCACACAGGGAAAGAGAAGTTAAGGACTGGTTCAAAGTCATACAGAGAATCAGGGAAGGAAAGTGGAAATTAGGGCTGGGCGTGGTGGTACACACCTTTAATCCCTCCACTTGGGAGGTGAGGAAGGAGAATTAAAAACTGAAGAAGCTGGAGAGATGGCTTAGCGGTTAAGGCGCTGGTCTGCCAAGCCTAAGGATCCAGGTTAGAACTCCCAGAACCTGCCCGGTGTACTGGCACATGCCTTTAATCCCAGCACTCAGGAGGCAGAGGTAGGAGGATCGCTGTGAGTTCGAGGCCACCCTGAGACTACATAGTGAATTCCAGGTCAGCCTGAGCTAGAGTGAGATCTTACCTCAAAAAAAACACCACACACACACAAACACACACACACACACACACACACACACACACACACACACACAAAAGAAAAAAGAAAAAAGAAAAAAAGAAATCCCCCAAACCCACGTAAACCAGATGCACATGGTGGCACATGCATCTGAAGTTTATTCGCAGTGGCTAGAGGCCATGGTATGCCTATTTTCTCTCTCTCACAAATAAATAAAAAATAAAATATTTTAAATATTAAATTAAATATTAACATATTTAATTATTTAGAGATGGCTTAGCAGTTAAGGCGCTTGCCTGCAAAGCCAAAGGACCTTGGTTCAATTCCCCAGATCCCACGTAAACCAGATACACAAGGGTGGCATATACATCTGGAGTTCATTTGCAGTGGCTGGAGGCCTGGTGTGCTCATTCTCCCTCTCTCTCTCTCTCTCTCTCTCTCTCTCTCTCTCTCTCTCTCTCTCTGTCTCTGCTTATTTCTGTATCTCTTTCTCTCAAATAAATAAGTTTTAAAAAATCTGAAAATATTTTTTCTTTAAAAAATAATTTAGGGCCAGGTGTGGTAGCACACACGTTTAATACCAACACAGAAGGTAGAGGTAGGAGGATCACCATGAGTTTGATGCCAGCCTGAGATTACATAGTGAATTCCAGGTCAACCTGGGCTAGAGTGAAACCCTATCTCAAAAAAACAAAAAACTTAAAATTTTTTTTTTTTAATTTGAAAGTGAGAAACATAAAAAGAGAAAGTACGGGTGTGCCAGGGCCTCTTTTCTCTACAAACTCCAGATGCATGTACCTTTTTGTGCATCTGGCTTTATGTGGGTACTGGGGAACTGAACCTAGGCCAGCAGGCTTTGCAAGCAAGTTCCTTTAACTGCTGAATCATCTCCCCATCCCCAGAGATAATTTAAATGGGAACAATACTTGAACATATATAATCACAGTGGACGTCCATAATACATTATAAGCTACTACGAATAAGAAAATATTATTGCCTTGATTTATGAATGAGCTAAGGAACCAGGTATGGTGGGGCACCCCTTTAATCACAGCACTCAGGAGGCTGAGGTAGGAGGATCACCATGAGGTCCAGGTCAGCCTGGGCTAGAGAGAAACCCTATCTCAAAAATCCCAAAAAGAAAACATAATAAATAAATAAATAAATAGAAATGAAGGCTGGAGAGATGGCTTAGCAGTTAAGGCACTTGCCTGCAAAGTCAAAGGACCCAGATTCAATTCCCCAGGACCCACATACGCCAGATGCACAAGGGGGTGTATGCATCTGGAGTTTGTTTGCAGCCACTGGAAGCCCTGGCATGCCCATTCTCTCTTTCTCTTTCTCTCAATCTCTGCCTATTTCTGTATCTCTCTCTCTCTCAAATAAATAAATAAAAATTAAAATAAAAAAGAAACGAATGAAGGGTCTATACAATTTGTAGAAGAAGAAATTCAAATAGACAAAAGAAGTGAGAATATGCTGATGAAAGCCGTGCAGGCACTGGAGGAGAGCTTAATCTGTTCATTTCCACAGGCGAGCACAGATAGACGAGGCGAGGGAATGGGCACTTTCTTGTCATTGGTGGCACTTGTGGATGAAGTGGTGTCCAACCTTTTTAGAAGGCAGTCTGACAGAATCTCTCAACAATAAATATGCAAATACCCCCTGAACTCAATAAGTCTGAGGCCAGAACTCAAGACCGCCTGACTCCAGATCTCGTGCTGTGAACCATGACTACTAGCCTCTGTGAGCAATGGTCAGGCTTTGGTTGGAAAGGGGAGAGTTGGCTGATTAACAGGAAGACTTGTGGGCTTGGTTGTGGGAGGCTTAAACAGGATGGATAATGCTGTGGGCGAGTTCTTTGGAGCTTTTATCTTCTCATGTGACTGGCTCAGATGGCAGCAAGGAGCCCAGGACAAATCAATATGCCCTTGGCCAGCTGCTGCAGGGGCTCGGCTGCCATTCCGGTTCTGCAAATAATTGGAGCCAGTCACCGGTGAATCAGCACTGACTGCCCTTGGCAAGCCGGCCGGGAAGGCGGCTTGACGTGGCATGGCTGTGTGAAGAAGGCTCTGTGCCGGGTGTCAGGTGACAGACAGCCTGGGCCAGCTGGGTAGCTGCCCTCAGGGTGATTTGGGCAAGTGACATTTACCATTTCGACCTCAGTTTCTCCTTTCTTTCTATTTCTCTCTTTCGATCACTCCTTGTTCCCTTCTGCTCGTTCTTCCAATTAATGCCCCCAGGTATTGTCCTGAACTCTGGGGAGACCGTAAATAGGAACCAGGGCCTTCATTTCCTCTGCACACGGGAAGTTTGGTAACAGGACACAGGGCCAGGACTTTATACCTGATGGTGAAGGCGGAGTGAATGCTCTTGAACTAGAGCCAGCCACTGAGCAGGGGCAGAAATGGAGGGTGATAGGCTGAGTATCTTTGGGTAGTAGCATACAGGGACCTGAGAGAAGACGCAGAGAGGGGCTGGGTAGTTGCTTCAAGAGGTCTGGCCGGGCATGGTGGTGCACGCCTTTAATCCCAGCACTCGGGAGGCAGAGGGAGGAGGATCGCCGTGAGTTCGAGGCCACCCTGAGACTACATAGTGAATTCCAGGTCAGCCTGGGCTAGAGTGAGACCCTACCTCGAAAAATTAAAAAAAAAAAAAAAAAAAGAGGTCTTGAACACCAGGCTAAGAACTTGTCTTTTATGGAGAGAGACAGAGAAACAAGGAAGGGCTTTTGTTTATCTTTATAATTACATATTGTTGAATGATAAAACTAACTCAGGACTAGGAGATGCAGCTCAGTTGATAGAGTATTTACCCGACAGGCATGAAGCCTTCAGTTTGATCTCCAGCACCAAAAAAGTAAAAAATAAAAAAATAAAAACTGGGCATGGTGGTACCCACCGGTACTCTCAGCACCGGGGGGGTTGCAGGCTAAAGGATCAGAAGTTCAAGGTCATCCTTGGGTACAAAATGAGATTGAGGCCAGCCTGGGCTACATGAGACTATTTCAAAACAGAAACAATACTAACTCAGCTGGGTGAGGTGGCTCACACCTTTAATCTCAGTATTTGGGAGACAGAGGTAGGGGGATCGCTGTGAGTTTAAGGCCAGCTTGGAACTTCAGAGTGAGTTCCTGGTCAACCTGGGCTAGAGTGAGACCCTACCTCCAAAAAAAAAAAAAAGCAAACATCAACAACAACAAATAGAGCTTAACTTATCCTATTACAAAAATCAAACAATAGGCAGGAGTATTTTTTTTTAATTTTTATTAATTTTTAAAATTTATTTGCAAGGAGAACAAGGGAGAGAAGAGAGAAAGAGAGAGAATGGGTGAGTCAGGGCCTCCAGCCACTGCCAATGAACTCCAGATGCATGTGCCACTTTGTGCATCTGGCTTTATGTGGGTGGGTACTGGGATATCAAAGTGCCTTAACCACTAAGCCATTTGTCCAGGCCAGGAGATTTTTTTTTTATTATTATTATTTTAAAGTAATTGACTCTGTGTGTGTCGGGGGGGGGGGGGTTGCTGGAGATCAAACCCCATAAACTGCACACATGCTAGGTGATTTACTGCTAGGCCACACCCTGACCCAGAATAGCCTGGGAAATTCATTCAAATCAAACAAACATTTCCTTCCAAACCCTCTCCTCAGATGGAGGCCTCTGGCAGTAAGTTTTGGGTGTATCCTTCAAGATTCTTCTCCACGCCTGCATAAACATACCAGGTTTCTTCATAAAAATAAGCTTGTCCTTTGCAGACTGCTCTGTGAGGGAGGATGCACTCTTTCACCTCAGCCCATCTATCTCCTGCCTTTTCAAGATACCTACTGAGCGCTAGTGTATGGCATGTGCTCTCCTGGGTGCCCTGAAGGGAGCAGGAGATAAAACTCAGTCCTTGCTCTTAAGGCCTTCCTCTTCCTCCTGCTCTCCAACATCTAGCTTCCTACCTCATCATTCTTCCATCTTGGCAGGAGTGAGATATCTACCTAGCAATGATGGGACTGTCTTGTAGATGTATCCTTTTAAAAAATATTCTAAGCTGGGCGTGGTAGCACATGACTTTAATCTCAGCACTTGGGAGGCAGAGGTAGGAAGACTGCCATGAGTTCAAGGCCATCCTGAGACTACATAGTGAATTCCAGGTCAGCCTGGGCTATAGTGAGACCCTACCTTGAAAAACCAAAATAAATAAATAAATGACAAGCCACTTAGTACATCTGGCTTTATGTAGGTAGTGGGAATCAAACCTGGGGCTGGCAGGCTTTGAACAAGCGAATTCCTTTAACCACTGAGCCATCTTCCCGGTATGAGGTTTATATTTATTTATGTATGCATTTATTCAGGGTAGGGGGTTGGGACAGGGTCTCATATGTGACTTAGGCTGGCCTCAAATTCATTAAATCTCAGAGAATGACCTTGAACTCCTTCCTCCTGCATCTACCTCCCAAGTGGAGTGTGCCTGGTTTCCCTTTGGTTTAGAGTAAAATGTAGGAAACCCTACCTCGAAAAACCAAAAAAAAAAAAAAAAAAAAAGTAAAATGTAAATTCTTAGACCCATAAGAACCCATGTGAGCAGGGCCCTACCTGCCCCAACCCTTTTTATGGCCCCTCTACCCTTTTTAGTTACACAAAGTCTCCCAAATATACCAATTTGTGCTTCTGCCAACAGAGTTTACTGCCTTTTGACCAACCCTCTCCCCCTCAAACAGCCCAGCTCAGTATTCTCTGAGCCTAGAGGCCAGGGTCAAGACTCAGCTGAGGGATTTAAGTCCCCTGAGCCTCTGCTTCCCTGCCTATAAAAGGGTACATCAAGTAGCACTAGGAATTACCAGCATAATTCCTCTTCATAATGTCTACATTATGGGGCAAATGAAATTGCCACCCATGTCACTGGGAAGCAGGCTCAAAATAGTCCTCATTCATTTAGCTTGTAACCATCTTGGCAGGAGTGAGATATTCTATAAGTATACCTCTTACCCTCTATTTAAATCTAAACCTCATGTCATTACCCCAAAGATGGACTTGGAAGGGGCTTACTAGATCTTTCTCTTCCCAGTGTAGCCACACTGAATAAATCGCCTTTCTTTTCTTTTTACCATATTACTTGTCTATTTAATTGGCATGTTGAGGGTGGCTGAGCCTCACTTGTTAGGGCTGCCAGAGCCAAGGCTCTGACCCTAATAGCTCCAGTAACAGGCTCTTCAAGATTCTTTTTTTTTTTTCTTTTTTAAAAAAATATTTTGGGGGCCAGAGAGATGGCTTAGTGGTTAAGCCACTTGCTTGTGAATCATAAGGACCCATGTTCAATCACTCTCCAGATCTCATGTAAGCCAGATACACAAAGGTGAGGCAAGTGCAAGGGCACACATGCCCACTAGTTGACACAAGCATCTGGAGTTTGATTTCAGTGGATGAGGCCCTGATGTGTCAATTCTCTCTCTCTCTCGTCTCTAAAAAAAACAGAAAAAGAAAAAAAATATTTTGGGCTGGAGAGATGGCTTAGTGGTTAAGGTGCTTGCTTGCAAAGCCAAAGGACCCAGGTTCAATACCCCAGGGCCCACATTAGCCAGATGCACAAGGTGGCACATGCATCTGGAGTTTGTTTGCAGCAGCTGGAGGCCCAGGTAAAGCCCATTATCTATTTATCTGTGCCATCTGGGAAGTGAGGGAAGAGATCTTCCCTGGGTTCCCAGCAATTAGGCTACACAGAGGTAAATGGAATGGAGCTAAGTCTGGTAGCAAGTCCCATTCCACTTCCTCTTGGAGTGCCCTGAGGTTTATCCATGGCCACAGCTGAGAGGCTGGGATATCCTAGGCTGGCTATCTCTTCTCAAGTCCTATTAGGCTCAGCTGACCATAGGCTTCTCCCTTGTGGAGCAGTCTCCAGCAGCATGTGAGCAAAACCCAGCCCCTGTGCTATGAGGGCAACCCAGTTCCGTACCCTGGACTTGGGGGCCAAGGTCAAGACCCCAGAGAGGGATCTAAACCATCTAGACCTCTATTTTACTGTCCGTAAATGGGGATATTGAATAGCACTAGGAACAACCATTTTCATTTTGCTCCAATCTGGCTGTATTTTCTTTCTTTTTTAATTAAAAAGATTTTGAGCTGAGTGTGGTGGCCCACGTCTTTAATCCCAGCACTCGGGAGGCAGAGGTAGGAGGATCACCATGAGTTCAAGGCCATCCTGAGACTACATAGTGAATTCCTGGTCAGCCTGAGCTAGAGTGA
This sequence comes from Jaculus jaculus, assembly GCF_020740685.1. Classification (NCBI taxonomy): domain Eukaryota; kingdom Metazoa; phylum Chordata; class Mammalia; order Rodentia; family Dipodidae; genus Jaculus; species Jaculus jaculus. The sequence continues at coordinate 125,176,287 of NC_059102.1, forward strand.
GACCCTACCTTAAAAAACAAAAAGTGGAGGGGGGGGCTGGGGAGATGGCTTAGCAGTTAAACGTTTGCCTGTGAAGCCTAAGGACCTCAGTTCGAGGCTCGATTCCCCAGGACCCACATTAGCCAGATGCATAAGAGGGCACACACATCTGGAGTTCGTTTGCAGTGACTGTAGGCCCATTCTTTCTCTATCTGCCTCTTTCTCTCTCTGTCTGTCACTTTCAAATAAATAAATAAAAATTAAAAAAAAATTTTTTTGACGTAGGGTCTCACTCTAGCCCAGGTTGACCTGGAGTTCACCATGTAGTCTCAGGATGGCCTCAAACTCACAGTGATCCTCCTACCTCTGCTTCCCAAGTGCTGGAATTAAAGGTATGTGCCACCATACCAAGCTAAAATGTTTTTATTTATTTATTTGAGAGAGAGAGAGCAAGCAAGACAGAGAGGCAGATAGAGAGAAAGAGAATGAGCCTGCCAGGGCCTCCAGTGGCTGCAAATGAGCTCCATATGTATGTGCCACCTTGTGTATCTGGCTTACGTGGGTCCTGGTGAATTGAAACTGGGTCCTTTGGCTTTGCAGGCACATGCCTTAACTGCTAAGCCATCTCTCCAGACCCCTGGCTTTATTTTCTACATTATACAACAAATGAAAGAAGCACAAGGCTGAAACACAGGCTTGGTTATTAAGGTACTTGCCTGCAAATCCCAAGGACCCAGGTTCAATTCCCCAGTATTCACATAGCACATGTACAAGGTGGCACATTCAGGGAGAGTTCATTTGCAGTGGCTAGAGGCCCTGGCATGTCCACCCCCCCATATATATGTCTGCCTCTTTCTCTCTCTCAAATAAATAAATACATACACACACAAAAAATATATATTAGCCAGGCATAGTGGAGCACGCCTTTAATCCCAGCACTGGGAGGCAGAGGTAGGAGGATTACTGTGAGTTCAAGGCCACCCTGAGACTACATAGCGAATTCCAGGTCAACCTGGATTACAGCGAGAACCTAACTTGAAAAAAAATTCTATATATATATAAAGAAACTTGGGCTGGAAAGATGGCTTAGTGGTTAAGGCGCTTGCCTGTGAAGCCTAAAGACCTGTGTTCGATCTCTCCAGATCCCACATTAGCCAGATGCACAAAGGTGAGGCAAGCCCAAGGTTATATGCCCACTAGCTGGCACAAGCATTTGGAGTTTGATTGCAGTGGCTGAGGCCCTGGCATGCCAAATCTCTCTTCCTCTCTCTAAAAAAAAAAAAAAAAAACAAGAAAGGAAGAAGCACAGATTTCCACTCATGTCACTGGGAAGCAGGATCAGAATGGAATCTGTTAAAAATATGTTTATTTATAGCCAGGAGCGATGGCACATGCCTTTAATCCCAGCACTTGGCCAGCAGAGGTAGAAGAATCACCATGAGTTCGAGGCCACCCTGAGACTACATGGTGAATTCCAGGTCAGCCTGGGGTATAGCGAGACCCTACCTCAAAACAAAACAAAACAAAAATATTTATTTATTTGCAATCAGAGAAAAATGGACACACTAGAGCCTCTTGCTAATGCAAACAAACTCCAGATACATTCACCACTTTGTGCATCTGGCTTTACATGGATACTGGGGAGTTGAACCCAGACCATCAGGCTTTGTAAGCCTTTAACTGCTGAGCCGTCTCTCCAGCCCTCAGAATGGAATCTTCATTCACATGTCCAGACATGAATCCCAAGTTCAGTTGAATCTGCCTTTGGAATGCCTCAGACTTTTCAGTCATTCCCCCATGCTGAGGCCCTGCAGGAACCTCATCCCTTGCCTGGATCGCAAACAGGCCCCTTAATGACCCATTTCCCATCTTCTCCCCTCCACATTTATCTGAAGCCAGAACAAGCTTCTTACTACAAAAAGCAAATGTAGCTGGGTCACACTCTGGTTCAAACACGTGCTGGTGGCTCCCTCCTTATTCTGGTTCTAGAATACTGCTAGATCAAGCTGCTACAGGTCTTTCCAGTCTGATCTCTTGCCCCTCTCCCAAATCAAATGCAAGCAGAGGAAATGCTCAAAGTCTTCTGTGAGCACAGGGCTGTCTGGCCACTATGCTCCTGGTACTCCTTTTGTGGGCTGCACCCTGTCCCATTCAGGACATGCAGCGTGCATGGACTGCTTGTGCCAGAGACCTTCTCTCTGAATCTCCTTTCTGTCTCAACATGCCAAGAGGTGGGTGTCTTTGAGTATCTCCTACTTCACAGCTCTACCAGATTTATAGTTGTCTGCGTCCCTGTTTGTTTCTTATTCTAAGGTTGAAGGAATCAGAGAGGACAAGCCCGCCAAACTTCCCGCCCCTGTACTCGGGGCGACGGAATGAATACGCTACAAAATGCCCAGAGCCTGGGAAGTACCAGGCTTTTGAAGTGTCCACTGCCTCCAGGGCAGATCATGTTGCCAGAGCTATCCAAGAAACTGAAGGACAACAAAAAAGCCTGGAACGAGTCAAGTCGGGTCACAGGGTTGTATGATTTTACTGCTCCAAGTCACCTCACCGGCGACACTTCTTAAGACTAGATTCGGAGCCGAGAAAGACCAGCTTTGAGTCGTGGGCCACTTCTCGGGGTGTCAGTTTCCTGAGAAATGAGGGGGTTCACTGCCTGCATTGTTTCACTGCTCCGCGTGCTCAGTCTGGCGGGAAATCTGCAAGGCTGTTCCGGCCATACTTTTCAGATCTTTTCTCCCAGTCATTGTTTCTTTTCTTCAGCTCGCGCTCTCCCCTAGTCCCAGGCAGCACCCGGCCCCCCACTCCGCGACCTCCCACTGCCTCGTGGGGGGCACCCCCCTCTCCTCCCGAGGAGGCGGGTCCTATCGCGAACGCACCAATCCGAGCGCCCCCATCCGCCTCTGCCTCCACAAGTCCCGCCCCCAGGCCCCATCCAACCAATGGAGGGCCGCGCACGCCCCGCCTCACTACCCAATCGCTGTTAGGCTAGGCTTCCAGCGCCCCGCCCTTGCCGCGCTCGGCCCGGGCTCGGCGGGCAGCCGCGAAGGGCCTCGGCATTCTCCGAGCGGCGCCGCGCTGCGTCGGGCTCGGGCGGCTGCGTCGAGGGTGGCGGCCAGTGGCAGCGTTGCTGCCCGCCGGGTGCTGGGACAGAAGCTGCGGACTAGGCGAAAACCGCCGGCGGGGCCGGAGGACGCCTCAGCTCCGCCAAGGGGCCCGCAGCGCGGGATCCCTGAGCCGAGGAGGAGGCAGCGCCCCCCCGCCAGTGCCTTCCCGGAGGAGGTCCAGCTGCAGGACGATCCCGGCACCGAGCGTTCCCGCTGCGCCTCTCGGAGAGGCCTCCCGGGAAGCCCCGGCCCGCCCCTGGGCTTCTTTCCACCTCTCGTGGCCTCACCTGCTCGGGCCTCCTGGCCCCAGGTGCGGGGGCGTGTGCACGGCGAGGGCGCCTCCCCCGGCCGCCCGCGGGGCGGGGCGGCCAGCAACCCTCGGTTCCCCGGGACCGCCTGCAGCCCTTCAGTCTCACCGGTCTGCCTGGCCGTGCGGCGTGAGCTCCCGCGGCCCGCGGTTCGGGATGCTGCCCGCCCGTGCAGTGGTTCGCGCGCCGCCGGCCACCCCTGTCCTTGCCTCCTGGGCTGTGCCCCTCGGTTTACATGCCGGTGGAGCCTCCGGCCGCTCCGCGCCCCTCCGAACCCCGGCTCCCCGAGGGTGAAGCCAGCTGCCCTGCAGAAGTGGACTGGTCTCTCAGACCGGAGGCTCCGGACTCATCCTCGATTGCTACGCCGCCGTCTCCGCCACCGCCACCATCTGGGCGGGATCCGGCTCTGGGTTTTTTTGGGGAGGGGTTGTGGTGTTAGGAAAGGAATCCTGGGGGTTTCTGGTCCCCCTTCCTCCTTGTATTTTTGGCTTTTGGGGCTTCAGACTCAGGGAACTCGCTCATGGCTTTCTTGATGAAGAAGAAGAAATTCAAATTCCAAACCACTTTCACTCTGGAGGAGCTGACGGCAGTCCCCTTCGTGAACGGGGTCCTCTTCTGCAAAGTCCGGCTGCTGGATGGCGGGGATTTCGTCAGCTTGTCGTCCAGGTAGGAACCGGCCTTTCGCGTGCGGGGAAGGGCACTGATGAATGGGATCTAGCTACTTGGCAAGCGAGGGAGCCTCTCGGGACCAGGCGGGTTCCAGGCATTTTCTGTGTCCAGGGCAAATTGGCATTGTTCCAGGCACCTGTCTGCAGGTAACCAGCCAGATCCCTGGAGGTTTATTTTTTCAGTCTCTTCTTTTAAAGGGCCCTGGATGCAGAGTTCATTCTGCAGATTTGCTCGGAGAGCCAAGTGAGATTTGCTCTGAGAGTGTGTTAGGGATGTTCCAGGCTGCCTTGCCCCCCAGCTGGCTTGTCTTTGAGTCTGGGCCAGCCACAGGTTTTCTGGCACTCTCCTGTGGCTGCCTGGGAAAGCCCTGTCCTTGGCACTCCCTGGATCTCTCTGGAGGGTGGTGGACTGGATTTTGGCCTGCCCAGCCCCCCATCTGATTGACTGCCCTCCTCTGGACTGGAGCTGGGTTGCTTTGCATTGCAAATACCCTTGTCTGGAGACTTCTGAAAGAAGCTGTCGAGTTTGGTTTTGTGTTGATCTCCCATCCCGGCAGGTCCAGCTGTCCACTTACGGCTGTATACCACCTGGGGGTCATACAGACCTGGCTTATCTGTAGAGATCCCTGAAGTTCCAACAGATGGGTGGGTGTGTGGAGTGGGGTGGGGGGTGATGAAGTCTCCCTGGCGCTTTCTGGGCTTCCGTTACCTCTTTTGGAAACTGCAGCTAACGCAGGTCTCTCCATCAGAGTCCTGCAGAAGTCGCAGTAAGCAGATAGAACACAGTGCAGGGCCCGGGGCACTCTGCTCCCCTTCTCTGGTCCGCGTTTTGCTCCTTAGGCCTTGTCATGGGCCCAGTTAACTTGAGCTACCCAGCTCTTCTGAGATGGGAGAAAATGAGGCTCAGAAAGGGGAAGTTAGTGGCTTGCTGGGGACCTTGCCGGAGGTAGCTGTCAGCTGAACTTGGCCTCTGGAGAGACCTGTTGGATGAATCTGCTGGGAGGTGGGGAATTGTGTGGCCTATTTCAGATTTTTGGAATCTTCTGAGTGGACGGGGCGGGGCTGCCTTTTCTGTGCACTAGCTTTCTGTTCAGTTGGGAGCTGCTTATCTGAGGAATTTGGACCAGAGTAGCCCGGTGTGGAGGGGGCAGCGGCTGTCTGTTGCCAGTGAAGTCTGTAGTCCTCCACTGCCCCACACAGCGGCCCAGCGGATCTCTGTGCTCAGAGATTGAGCCTGGAGTCAGGCTGGATGACCCTGGATGAGTTACCCCACCTCTCTGATTTCAAGAGCCAACGATTATTGGTGCTGTGCCCCTTGTTTTTCTAGCATGTAACCCCCCCCCAAAGGATTATCCCCTTTTCACAGATGAAAACCGAGGCTCAGAGAGTGTGACCTATCTGAGTTAATATGGTGCAGCCTAGATTGAAACTCAAGATGAGCTGTTAGCACTATCCTGTCGTGCCTCTATTTCCTCTCTTGTAAACGGGAAGTAATACCCACTCCTTGGTTTTGCAGGGAATGGGTAATGCACCTGTGTGGCCAGGCAAGTTGCTGCACCAGTTAAGGTTACCATGGCAGAGGAGACTTGACCCCCTCCCCCAGCCCCTTCAGGTATAGGGAGGATACCCCCCATAGAGTCAGCGGGATGCCTACCCGTGAGCTGGAAGGGGTGACATTACTGAGGAATTGGTACCAAGCCCACTCTTAGGAGTCATCTGACCTCCCAAACTCTTAGCCACTGTCACCTTACCTGTCAGCCTTTCCATTGCCCTAACCTGCCCCAACATCCGGGAAAGTCTGGAAAGTTCCTGGTCTTAGCCCACATGTCTGGATTTCACCTGTTTTCCCTCTTCCTCCTGGCAGGGAGCCTTCAATTCCCAGAACCCAGCTAACCCCAGGTAGCTAGCTTTTGCCAGCCCTCATCCTAGATGAAGCCTGAGGGGTGCTGTGGAGGAAGGAGGCGACCTTGACGCCCTAGGCTGAGCCCGTTAGAGGATGCTGTGTGCTGCAGGCGGGGCTAGCGGCAGGGAGCAGTGACCCTGGAGCCTGAGCCTCTTCACAGCTGGGTTGGTTCTGTGGGCTTTTTGCCCAGGAGATGGGGATTCCTGTGTTGCTGCTCCTTCTACCCACAACCCTCCCACTCTGCTGTGTAGACCACGAGCCCTGCCTCAGCCGCTCCTCCACTGCCAAAGTCCAGTTACTTACAAGTTGTAGTGGGGCCACTGGGGTGACTGGATCTGGTTAGAAACTCAGCCCAGAGACCTCTGAGGTGGCTCAGACCTGCTGTTGGCCGCACAGGGAGGGGAGGAGTGTCAGATTGACACAGCTCCAGGCCCCACCCCGCAGCACCCGCCCTCCTAACTGCTGTTTCCCTGTGTGTTGGGTGCCATGGCAACAGCTGGGTACACAGTTTTGCGTGACCCAATTTGAGCAGGTACAGCAGGTGGTTTGTTAGGCTGTCCCCCAGCTTATTTTCCAACACCTCCCCAGGAACGGGGTGAGGGGGAGGCAGTTCTGAGTTTCTGTGTTTGGAGTGTCTGGGCTTGGCCATGCACTGTGATGTGTTTCACCTGTGGTACCCCATTAATCCTTTGCTCATCTGGATAAAGCACCAAGGCCAGAGAGTAAAACCACTTGCGGAAGGGCACCAGGTGATAGATGGGCATTAGGAAAGCAATTCTTTGCTCACTGTGGCCTCCTTTGATAGTGCACTTACTGGTGCCAGGGGCATGCTAAGCTCCTCCAATGCGTGGCCATTAGCTCCACTTGTGGTAAGGGCACCGGGGTCGAGAGAGTTGAAGTGGCGAGCTGAGGAGCTGGCTCAGTGGGTTAGAACCTTGTTTGGCAAGCTTGAGGACCTGATTTCAATTCCCAGCAGCCATGTCAAAAGATGAGCATGACCATGCACACCTGTAACTCTGGTAGTGAGGAGGGGGCAAGACAGGAGGATCACCTGGGCTCACTGGTCAGCCAGTCTAAATGAGAAACAGCAAGTGCCAGGTTACATGAGAGACCCTGTCTCAGGGAAACAAGGTGGAGGAGTGGTACAGGGAACACCCAGCATTGTCCCCTGGCCACCACACACATGTGATGTGGCATATGCCTCTGCGCCCAGCATACATACCCCCCCCACAACACACACACACACACACACACACACACACACACACACACACACACACGAGAGAGAGAGAGGACTGAAGTGGCTGAGCCCTGGTCGCTCAGTGTGTAGCAGAGATACAACTCAATGGAACCTTCAGTTCAGCTCAGAGCTCTGCCTTGCTTTGGTAGCATGGGTTAGAAGCATACATATATAGACCCACATGTGACACCTTGGACCCTCACATAGGCTCCTGTCAGTGGGTTAAGTGGCACAGTCTGGAGCTGAACAGTTTGGAGGTGCTGGCTGGGTGTCGTATGAGGCCCTAGGTTAAGAGCCCCTAGGACCATATAGCAAGGGTGGGTCTAAGGTCACTGCCCTGAACCTATGGCCAGGCAGGCACAGACTAGCACCGGAGTACAGTGGGCATTGGCTGGGCTCCCTGCCTGGAGACCTTCAAGGCAGACAATTCAAAAGGCAGCTGGGAGGTTTTTGGATGGAGGGTGTTTTGGGAGGGCTGTAGAGGTCCCAGCCAAGTCTAGTGAGTCAGGAAGTAACCAACCTGTCCAAGACAGCCTTTAGGCAGGAAGAATCCCAAACTTCCCAAGGGCTGTGCTCCAGGCTGGCACGGGTCCTCTGGCGTGGTCCATGCATGTGGCTGCTGGGCCAGGAGAGGGGAGGGAAAGGAGAGAAAGGCAGTGCTTTCTCGGCCACTTAGTGGGGAAACTGAGGCCTGGGGGTACAGAAATCACTTGTCTGGGTCACTTCATAGGAAAAGCAGACTGCCCAGTTGCACGGACCATAGTCTGGCCCTGAACTCTGGCCCCCTCTGACCCTGGTGGGGCACGCTAGCTCCTGCTCTGCACTTGAGTGCCAGCCTGTCAAGAAGTCAGATGACCCTGTAAGGCCCCCCTACATCCTGCTTTGGCTTCTCTGTCGACCTTCAGCCGGATTTTATTTTAGCAACTAGAGCCCTGGATGCTGGCCACCCAGGCACTGCCTACCTTCTCTGGACACAGGTGGGAGGCCTCCTACGAGCCTTTGGGATTTGTTTGTTTCTTTGTTCATTTGGGGTAGGGTCTCAACATTAGTAACTAATGTCCCCAAACTCCAAAGCACTGGCCAGGAGAGGCAGACAATAAGGAGCCTCCCCCACACCCCACCCCATGTTAGCTTCAGGTCTCTGGCTAAGTAAATCTTGTGACATTAGCCAGGGTCAGTCCAGGCTGACCTGTAATTCACTATATGTAGTCTCTGGGTGGCCTTGAACCTATGGTGATCCTCCTGCCTCTGATTCCCAAGGGCTGGGATTAAAGGCGTGTATTACCATGCTCAGTGCCTTTGGGATTCTTTCAGCATAAAAGAAGTCCATGGACAGGTTGAAGAGATGGCTCACTGGTTAAGGTGCTTGCCTGTAAGGCCTAATGACCAGGATTCGATTCCTCAGTACCCACATAAAGCCAGATGCACAAAATGGCACATGCATCTGGAGTTCATTTGCAATGGCTAGAAGCCCTGGTGTGCCCATTCTCTCTGTGCCTCTGTCTCTCTGCTTGCAAATAAATAAATATTTAAAAAAAAAAAAAACAGTCATGGTAGTGCATGCCTTTAATTCAGCACTCTGGAGGCAGAGGTAGGATCGCTGTGAGTTCAAGGTCACCCAAGATTACATAGTGAATTCCATATCAGCCTGAGCTCTAGAGCAAGATATTACCTTGAAAAACCAAAAATTAAAAAATAAATTAAAAATTAAAAAAAATAATAATAACTCTGTGGGCCTATCAGCTCCACAGCTGGAGACCCTGTGGCCGGGCCCAGGGAGGCTGGGCTGACTTGGTCTTTTCCTCACACAGGCCACATACTTGCCAGGGCCCTGCCCCTGTTCCCAGTTCCTCCCTCCTTGGAAAAGGCTGTAAAACGCCACTTGGGTCCATAGCCATGAAAAGTACGCTAGGATATATTGGTGTGGAGCTCTAGGAAGGTGGCGATGTGGGGGTGCCAGGGAACCCTTGAGATGAGCAAGGCCTCCTCAGAGCAGGGGTCTGTAGGTTGAGCCACCGAGGAGGGAGGAATAGGCAGGCTGGCATGGGTCTCTGTTCCTCCTCCACTGGGACTCACTGCCCAGCTCCTGGACTTCCAGAGGTTAAGTGGGACCAGATAGCCCTGTTCCTGGGAGCCCCCAGGTGGGTGGTGGCAGTATGCCTGGTAGGCCAAGCAGAACTGGAGCAGGTCCATATGGGTCCCAGTGGACCCCAGGCAGATAAATTGGGGAATCATTTTGTTCCACTCATTTGGCAGGTGTTGAGTGAGCACCCACCCAGGCTAGGGGGTGGTCCCCACCCTCCCACAACTTCCCTGAGGAATGAAGGAACTCCTCACAGGAGCCTTGAAGGTTTTGGACTAGTCTTTTTTGGGGGAGGTAGGGTTTCACTCTAGTCCAGGCTGACCTGGAATTCACTATGTAGTCTCAGGGTGGCCTCAAACTCACAGAGATCCTCCTATCTTTGCCTCCCAAGTACTGGGATTAAAGGCATGCACCACCATGCCTGGCTCCAACTAGTTTTGTTTTTCCAGGTAGGGTTTTGATCTAACCCAGGCTGACCTGGAATTCACTGTGTAGTCTCAGGGTGGCCTTGAACTCACAGCAGTCCTCTTACCTCTGACTCCCAAGTCCTGGGATTAAAGACATGTGCCACAATGTCCAGCTGGACTAGGTTTTTTAAAAATATTTTATTTTTATTTATTTGACAGAGAAAGAAGGAGCAGGAGAGAGACGCATGTACCCCCTTCTGTATCTGGCTAACATGGGTCCTGGGAAATTGAACCTGGGTCCTTTGCCTTTGCAGGCAGACGCCTTAACCACTAAGCCATCCCTCCAGCCCTGGACTAGGTTTTTTTCCCCCTGGTCTTGGAAGCCCTGTGAGGGGCATAGGAATGCTGTAGCCTGGTTTGCCAATTAGGATGATAGCTCTTAGATGCCAGGCAGAGAAACTGTAAGAGGGTGGGAGAGATGGCTTAGCCATTAAGGCGCTTGCCTGCAAAGCCTGAGGACCCATGTTTGACTCTTCGGATCCCATGTAAACCAGATACACAAAGGTGAGGCAAGCACAAGGTCGTACTTGTCCACTAGGTGGCACAATTGTCTGGATTTCGATTTCAGTGACTGAGGCCCTGATGCACCAATTCTCTCTCACTCTCTCTAAAAATAAAAAAATTGGGCTGGAGAGATGGCTTAGCGGTTAAGCGCTTGCTTGTGAAGCCTAAGGACGCCAGTTCGAGGCTCGATTTTCCCAGGACCCACTTTAGCCAGATGCAGAAGGGGCGCATGCGTCTAGAGTTTGTTGGCAGTGGCTGGAGGCCCTGGCACGCCCATTCTCTCTCTCACTCTCTATCTGCCTCTTTCTCTCTCTGTCTGTCACTCTCAAATAAATAAATTAAAATAAACAAAAAAATTTAAAACAAGAAAAATTTAAAAATTAAAGAGAAACTCTTAGGAGGCTGGCTGGGCACTCATCCTATAAGAGGCAGCTGAAATGGGCTGGCAGGCTGTGCTGGGTGGTGGCAATAGAGGGAGAAAAAAAGACCATATTAGAAAGGGTAGCAGGCAGAGTGGGCAGGAGAGGTCGCCATCCCGGCACCATGCTGGAAGAGGGCATGATGATACACACCTTTAATTCCAGCATTTAGGAGGCAGAGATTGGAGCATTGCTGTGAGTTTGAGGCCACCCTGAGACTACATAGTAAATTCCAGGTGAGCCTGAGCTACATACATACATACATACATACATACACACACACACACACACACACACACACACACACACATGTACACATACACACACATATATATTTGCAGGTTAGCAAAAAAAAAGGGGGGGTGCTGAAAAGATGGCTTAGTGAATAAGGCACTTGCCTGCCAAGCCTGAGGACCCAGGTTCAATTCCCCAGTGCCCATGCAAAGGCAGATGCAAAAGGTGGCACATGCATATATAGTTTGCTTGCAGCAGCTGGAAGCCCTGGAACACCCAATCTCTCTGTGTGTCTCTTTGTCTCTCTCTCTCAAGCAAAAAAATATTTTTTTTGGAAAAAAAAAAAAGAAGAAAAAACGCTGGGGGATAGAGGTGCACAGTGGCCCAAGATGTCCAGGTTTGTTTTTTTTTAATATTTATATATTTATTTGATAGAGAATGGGCATGCCATGGGCTCTAGCCACTGCAAACTAATTCCAGATGCAGGCGCTACCTTGTGCATCTGGCTTATGTGGGTCCTGGGGAATTGAACCTGAGTCCTTAGGCTTTGCAGTGGTTAAGTGCCTTAACCACTAAGCAATCAAACCAGCCCTGGCCAAGGTTTTATAGACCTATTACTTGAAAACCTAAGACTTTCCTTTCTTTTAAGTGGAAGCTCTAACGACAGTGATATGTGGTAGTATTTTGCTCAAAGGGTTTTGTAGTCAACTGGGAGGCATGCAGCAGGGCTCCTCTTAATCTCACCATATCCCCTTAGATCCCTGGTATGGCTGACGTGCCTCATGTCATGACCAGCCTCTTTTCTAGGACCCCTGTAGAAAGCCTTCAGTGTACAGGCACAGGGCCGAGGGGCCCATGGAGTGAAGCCCTGCTGGCAGGAGTAGGCAGAGCCAACAGTAGGCATCAAGAGGCTAACTGGGCAGCAAGGCTATGGCACCAAGTCAGCTGGCTCCCCTTGAGCTTACACTGCTGATGTCCTGAGAGAAGTCTGAAGCTGTCCAGTCTCTGCCTGGCCAATGTGACTGCCGCTTAGACCTGTCCTATGCTGCCAGTTGGCCACACTTGGCATGTGCCACCCTGGCAGTGCCTCTGCCTGCCTACCTGGCAGTAGCCCTGACTCCTGGCTCCATGGAGCCAGGGCTGTTCCCTGAGGCCTGTTCGTTGCGTGGAGCCCCATCCTGGGAGCTACTTTGCTGGGGCTTCTTGGCAGCTGTAACACTTCCCACCTGGGGCCTGCTTGCCTGGGAGTAGCTGGGAGGCCCTGGATAGCTTTGAGCCCTGCTTTTTCAGTGCCTAGAAGCCCCAGCTTGCATTCAGATGGCTGGTGGAAGGTCTGCCTCCAGTTGAAAGGAGCCCACGGACTCACTGTATGGAGTCATAGACTGGACAATAAGCCAGTGTAGATCGATCTGCATTTCACTAGGAAGCTACTGAGAGGTTTGAGCAGAGGAGAGACAACAGATTTGCTTAGCCAGAGACCTGGAGCTAATGGGGTGAGGCCCCTCATTGCCCTCTCCTGGCAAGTCCTTGGGATCATGAGGACTTGAGTTCTGCTCCCAGATACTGTATGTATTCTGGGACCTGTTAGCCACCTCCTGGGAAGGTTAGACTGCAATGTGATTGGCTTGAAACTGACCAGTAAATGTCTTCTGGCCTTGATGTAGCCCCCAAAGACTGTGCCTGCAAACCCTTGGTGGTTTTGCTCTGCGTCTCTTTTGGTTCCAGTGCTTGGAAGAGTTCTTGAGCTTAGGCCTAGAACTGCACTCACTCTCATCCTGCCCCGGTGTTGACTGGCAGTGGGCAGCCCTCCACCCTGGCAGCCAGCTTTAAATGGCTGGAGGAAGGAGCTCTGATAAAGAAGATTCCCTTTGGCTGGAGGGATGGCTTAGCGGTTAAGGCATTTGTCTGCAAAGCCAAAGGACCCAGGTTCTATTTCCCAGGACCCACGTTAGCCAGATACACAAGGGGGCCCATGCATCTGGAGTTTGTTTGCAGTGGCTGGAGGCCCTGGTGTGCCCATTCTGTCTGTCTGTCTGTCTGTCTCTCTCTCTCTCTCCTTCTTTCTCTGTCAAATAAATAAATAAAAATATTTTTTAAAAGAAATAGAAGACTCCCTTACCTGTTAGCTTCCTGCTTTGCCCTTCCCTGGGCCTGTCCTTCACTGCTTGTGCCCTTGGCCTGAACCCCAGCCTTCTTGACCCTCCCTTGAAGCAGGGCTATCGTTGCCGGCCCCACTTATTCTTGGGAGGATGTGGTGGTAATGTTTGTAGACAGCAAGCTTGGCTTCTGGCCCATGGTGGGGACCCTGGATGCTATACTCTGCCCTCCTGCCCCAGGGCCAAAAGGCATACTTCATGGCAGCCAGCACTCTCCTGAGGGCCAGGACGCTGGGGTGCTTCCAAGAGATGATAGTATCCAAGAGATGATAGTATCCTGCTCACTGCACATTCTGCCCCCAATAGGAATGGGCGCCAATAAGGAGTGCCCTGAGCTCAGGGTTGGCATACTTTCTTGTCCCCATGCAGCTCTCCCAGAGGTGGAGGGCACTGACTGCTTGCTGGCAGGCAGGGACAGATGGGAGCGCCCAGGGTTCTTCAGTGGCCCTTATCCTGCTGCTTTCCTGTTTGGTTTCTCTGGTTTTCCTCCACCCCGTACCTTTTGCTTCTGCCCATTCCAAGGGCCACTTCTGGGGAACCATCCTCCCTGGCCGCTTGTCATTCAGTGTGGGCCTTTAGTGTTACAGTCCCCATCCCTGTGTCCCGCTCCATCCCAGACTGTGGGCCTTCACAGGCCGCAGAGCCTCCATTGCATCTTAGTCCTGAGGCCTCTTGCTATGGGTTGGCACCACCACAGACTGGGACTTTTCTCCCCTGGCTCTGAACCAGTGTGGGTGCTGGTGTTGACTGAACGGTGGCCACCACCAGCTGCCAAACCCCCTCCCCCTATGGGTCAGTCCCAGTCCGTGTCAGGAGCAGCCCTCGCCCACATACCGGGCAGCTGGGTCCACTGTGGGCTCAGAGACTGCATCTGAGGCGGCCAAGTGGCTGAGTTGGGTCCACCCTGGCAGAAGGTAGTGTTCTCCGTGGCTGACTGCGGAGGAGGAAAGTGAGCCGGGACCCTGCTCAGGCGCCACCGGGCCTTGCAGCTGCTGCATGGCTCTGTGACTATAACCAAAGGCTCTGTCCCTACAGCCTAAGTGTTTCTCTTCCAGGAAGTGCTCACCTGGTGGCAGGAGGGCTCCCTGAAGTTAGAGCTTCTATTCAGCACATGGCCAGGCCCTGGCAGCTACCACTAACTAAAGCAGCTGAAAAAGGAAGTGAGCAGCCCTGGGCCTGTGCTGGAGGGGCGGAGTCAGGGCCCCCTTTGAATGTGAAGCCCCTTTCCTCCCACCACTTCCTCAACTGTCCTCTGCGGATGTGCACAGGCAGCACCTGTGGCTGTGCTTCCACCACCTCCCCCCTTGCTCCATGACAGTCTCCTGAGCACCTCTGCCCTTTCCCGAGTCCTGGGGATGCAGCCGACGCCCCTCCCTGGAGGACTTTTCTGTGGCGCATGAATCCCGCCAGTGCTGGGCGGGCTCTGAGAAAGTTGGGTTGGGGTCTGGAGAGTGGGAAGGGTGAGAAGTTGGTCGTGGGAGAAGAGTGGCTGAGCAGAGGAGAGCCAGCCGTCTGGGAGGGAGCTTGGGGCAGGGAGGCTCATGGGAGGGACTTGACAGTGCACTGAGGAGTCTCAGGAGGCTTTGAATCCAAGTTGGACTTGAGTTTCAGAGCCACCAAGGTCAGCAGCGGGTGGACTGCGTGGGGCTGCAGGTTGCAGAAGGGGCAGGTGAGTGTGAGCCGAGAAGGGTGGCTTCTCACCCATCATGCTGCCCCTGCCTCAGGGACTCATCCCAGGACACTGCTGAGCAAAGAAGAGCTGTGCCAAGAGCCCGTGGTGACCCTTACAAGCGTCCTGGTTCAGGAAGGCTAAGGTCGTCTTCATTAAGTCATGTCTGGAAGGGGCTTCTTTGCCTGCTGAGTTCCACTTTTGGGCTTGGTTCCGTGGGTGTGTTCTCTCTGATGACCTGTGAGCAGCACATCTCAGTGCCAGAAATAGACCTTGAGATAGACACCCACACCTTTGGCCTCTGAGCAGGCATCAAAGGCCTCTAGACCAACAGAAGGTGCCTGGAAGCCTGGAGTTGGTCCTCGAGGCTCTTGCTGGGCCTTTCTGGCGAGACAGCCTCAACCATTCCAACATGATGAGCATCACTTGTTTATGAGGCAGCAGCTCGTCTTGGCAGCTGCCAGAGCTCCTCTTAGCCTGGGGATTTTCCTTCTACCTCTTGCAACCTAAGCAAGGCTTGCGCATGGTGGGGCTTAGCAGTTCAGAAGTCTGGTGGGGGGCTCCTGAGTACATGCTTAGTAAAGGCTGGTATTTGTTATCCAGGGCAGTGGGTGAAGGGGACCTGGGGCTGAAAGACAGGTCCACACTCCTTCCTGTCTTCCTTGAGTTGTTGCTCCACTCTTTTCTACAAGTTTCCCCATTGTGATTAGAGCTGGGGCATTGCCCTGGCCAAGATACCGATGGTCTCTGCTTGGGGCCTACCAGTGTGAGGAGACTACTAGATACATCCATCTCAGTGCAGGGCAGAGGATGGGCTTCGCCACTCCACTTACGCTGGTCCTGAGCCGCCTTTGGGTATGAACCCCTGACTGATGTGTTCCTGCAGCTCCAGAAGGCCAACCCTGGGCTGAGGCAGCTAAGAAGACCACTCCGTATAGCTGGACCTGCCCATCTTAAACACTCAAGACCACAGTCTGGTCTGTTTGCTTGTACCCTCAGTTCCTGCTCAGCTCGGCTCCTACTAAGTGCTAGGCAAATGAGTGTGGAGTAACTGAATGACAGGCAGAAATCAACCCAGGGTTGGGGACTGGAGAGATGGCTTAACAGTTAAGGTGCTTGCCTGCGAAGCCTGAGGACTCAGGGTTGATTTCCCAGGACCTACGTAAGCCAGATGCACAAAGTTGCACATGCATCTGGAGTTCATGTGCAGTGGCTAGAGGCCCTGGCACAACCATTCTCTTTGTCTCTCTCTCCTCTGTATCTCTCTCTGCTTGCAAATAAATAAATATTTTTTAAAAAGAAAGAAATCAATTGACCAGTCAGTCAACTCAGGGACTGGAGAGATGGCTTAGCATTTAAGGCACTGGCCTACAAAGTCAAAGGACCCAGGACTCACATAAGCTGGATGCTCAAGGTGGCGCATGCATCTGGAGTTCGTTTGCAGTGGCTGGATGCCCTGGCACGCCCATTTTTTCTCTCTCTGCCTCTCTTTCTCTAATAAATAAATAAAAATATAAATATTTAAAAAATTAACTCAGGGATGGTCAGTGAGTCTGTAGAAACTCAGGTGTCCAGGGAGGAGGTGGAGACCTTGAATCAGGCTCTCATGGTCCTGCCTGGTCCGAAGCCCTCCACCCTGTGGTTGGAATCTTGGACTGCCTTGTACAACAAGTCTGAGTCAGTGCCAGGCTGGAAGAAAAAGTGACTCTGACCAAGCAGCTCCTGATTATCTCGTCACCTCAGAAGCCCAGGGAGCCACAGGAAATGAATGCTGTGTGGCAGGAGTTGCAGCCCCTGGGTAACAGAGGCAGCGATGATGGCTCTAACCTCAGACTCAGTAGAGAATGAGGCGTAACCACATCTGGAACCTTTGCCTGGAGAAGGTGCAGGAGGGCTTGGGGGGTGGGGAATCCCTTGTAAAGCAGAAGTGCAAAAGGTTCTCTGTTCAGTTTTAAGATCCTCACCAAGCAAGACAGATAGCAGTGAGCCCACAGTGGCCCTGCCTGCATGAGTTCTGCTGTGGGAGACGGGAGCCACGTTCCATTTCCACTGCATCTGACACCCAGGCCCAAAGAAGAAACCTGCATGGGCAAGGGTGCCTTCAGGATGGGCTTGGGTGGAGGCTTCCCCATGACTGGAGTCCAGTCATTTGAGGAACCAGGCCCCATGGGGAGCCCTCCCCCTCAGTCCTTCCTTCTCTGGTGAATCAACCACCACCCAGGCTTGAGTCAGTCAGGAGCTTGTCACACATGCCTGGCCACCTGCCACTCACTGCTCTTCCCTAGACATCACAGCTCCAGGGAAATGACCCATGGTTCCCAAGCAGGGAAGGGTCTTTGTATGCTTCTTGGACCCCTGACCTCTGAGGCTCACTCTCTGAGATATTCTGAAGGACTAGGCCATGACCTCCAGTCATCGTGGATGACACGTGTTTGGGCCAGATACTATAGCAACTCCATGAGTCAGGGAAAGAGTGGGGGCTGAGGCCCCGAGAGCTCAGGTGCCTGCTGGATGGCAAGAGGCTCACTTGGACCCAACTCTCTACCTCCCTGTGCCTTCCAAGTTGGTGGGCTGGAAGGGCAACAGGTGCAGGAAAGGAAGTCCCCTAAGCAGCAGCACCAGCCCCACAGCTCTGTGGACTACAGTCTAGGTGGGTACCGGGAAAGGAAGCTGCCATCCACACAGCCCAGTGCGATGCCCGCCGCATCTTCTTGCTTCGAGTTTCTGATGTGGGAGTGTCTTCCCGTATCTTCCTCCAAGCAGGATGGTACAGGGTCAGCCCCAGAGCTCAGGTCCCTGGATTCTGGTGTGAGCCAATCACTGTGCTGCTGTGTCCCCTGCACTTCCACTGCACCTGACGCCCAGCCCAGAGAAGCAGCCTGCAGTGAGAATAGCTCTGCTATCTGGGCGGGTTTTTCCAAGGGTCCTGCAGGAGAGGAGCTGAGGGGACAGACGATCCCTCACTCACAGTGTGACGTGAAGCAAGCCCCTGGGCTCCCTGAGAATCAGCGTCTTGGTCTGTGAAGTGGAAGCAAGGAGGCAGTGCCCGAGAAGTACCCAGCACAAGTAGGGTGCCCA
The DNA here is from genome assembly GCF_020740685.1 of Jaculus jaculus. Taxonomy (NCBI): domain Eukaryota; kingdom Metazoa; phylum Chordata; class Mammalia; order Rodentia; family Dipodidae; genus Jaculus; species Jaculus jaculus. Next base: position 125,194,105 of record NC_059102.1, read on the forward strand.
GCACACAGGAACCAAGCTGGGCCACACTTGGTGGCAGGGGCTCCTTTCCTCAGTGCGTGGGGTTAAACTGCGCTTGAGTTAAGGCCAGCAGTTTGTTTTGGATCCTTTAAGAGCAAGGCAGAGGGACCAAGGCCTGGGGATGCAGCTCAGCTCACTTACCTAGCATGCACAAGGTCCTGGGTCCCATCCCTAGCACCAGAAAGGAAAAGGTCGTGGCTCCTGGCATCAGTCGAGAGTCATGCTCACAGACATTTGCCTGGGTGGTAGCCCGAGCTGTCTGCAGTTCCCCGGGCTCCGGAGCGGAAGGCGGAGTAGGCCAGCTGCTCCTCTGTGTTCCTAGACAAGGGATGTTAGCACCTGGCTGCCATGGATTTTTGTAGATCATTCCTCAGGACTCAAGCCCATGAGTGTCTGACCCTGACCCTCCTCAACCTAGCAAGTCTGAGTGCCCTGGCCAACACCCTTGTCTGTGGTGAAATTTCCAAACATCTGATGGGCTGTCTACCCTGTGCTGACAGCAGCCTGTGTTGCAGCCCATCTGTCAACCCTCAGCCATTCTTAGGGCCCTTACTGGCAGGAGAGCAGAGCAGGCAGCCTGGAGCTCTGGCAGGGGCGGGGGCAGGGGCGGGGGACAACACGCGCCTCTGAGTGCTTGTGTGAGGCACCGAGTGGCTTGGCTTCTAGGAACTTCTTGCTGCCTCGCTGCAGGAGGAGGGGCTGGCTCTGCCAGAACTGCCGAGAGCTGCTTCTCCGCACGCAGCCCTGTTGGGCTGCCACGTTGGCTCTTCCGGCCTACAGCCCCTGGACAGATGCCTTAGCTGGTCCCTGGGGTGGGCCCCTCCCCAGGCAGCTGTGCTCTTCTCTTCGGGAAAGCACTGGCACATTTGAACTGTTTCCTTATTGGACTCCCTTTCCCAGCCCAGGCCGCCTCTCATCAGCCAGGAGCCTTGATTGCATCATTGGGATGCTTGTTCCTCGAGGAACCTAGGCAAGGCCTAGGGGACCAGACTGGCAGAGGACACTGCCAAGGAGGGGCAGGCTGGACAGCAGAAGAGGGACCCAGGTGATGAAGCTTGTTCTTGTGCCTGTGGGCCGGGCCGGATGGAGGGTCCAGGTCTGCCAGGAACATAGCTGGGGTTGAGAGGTCCCTAATGTCACACACAGATGTCTACCTCCCTAGGCTGGAGTCACCTGGAAACTGTTGAAAGAGTGCTTCCAAAGCGCCTCGCAGTGGTTGGTTCTCAACTGGGGCAGGTTTGGTAATGTCTGGAGGTGGAGGTTTTCACATGAGATTGGAGGTGGTGGGGGTGCTTGTACTGATCAGATAAGTACTGCACTGCAGAGCAGGCACAGGTCAGCTCTTGACAGAAGTCCCGTGCACGGTCTTTGCAGGGCCTACGGGAACTCTGGGTTGTTGGCAGGCTAGTGGACACATTTATGGTCCCTTGAGTGTGCTGGGCCTCACATCCCCCTTTGCTCATGAGCAAAGCCCTATCTGTTGCCTTACATGCCATAGTGGTGGGCAGATGTACTGACGGGCACTTAACGCCTTGGGAAGTGAAGTGCTGAGGGTGGGCGTACTGTCACCCTGGAGCCCTGTCATAGGTTGGGCTGCCCCACTAATCCTTGGGGTTCCCTTTCCTAACTTTGTTGGGGTTGCAACTGCTGCCATGCATGCACTTTAGGATCAAGTTTTGGGGGGAGGCTCCGTGTGGGTGGGAGGTGGCTCCCACAGCGCTGAGCCGCTGTTGTCTGTATGAAAGAGACCTGGGGCCACCAAGGCTACGGGATCCTGGTGCTGCATCACTGCACAGTGATGCTACTATGCCCAGGCCAAGTGCTGAGGATATGGCCGTGAACTGACCTCAGGGACCATGGGACCCAGACTCAGGGTGGCCCTTGATGGGGGTATTCAAAGGTTCCATCTGAGAAACTGAGGTCCACTGCTTACTTTAGCCTAGTCCAAGGCAACAGGGCAGGCGTTAGGAAGATGTAGCCCTGAAGATGCCAGGTCAACTTTTTTTTTTTTTTCCTCGAGGTAGGGTCTCACTCTACCCAGGCTGACCTGGAATTCATTCTGTAGTCTCAGGCTGGCCTTGAACTCATAGTGATCCTCCTACCTCTGCCTCCTGGGATTAAAAGCATGTGCCACCGTGCCTGACAACAGACTTCTTTATATACCCTCCGTGGGCTGAGCATTGGAGGAGTCACCTCAACAACCCGGTGCCTGGGTAAATCACCCTTTCTCTTCAGAGGCCTCCCTGGACACCTAGTAGCCTCATGCCCCCCTCAGACTTCTCTCTGCTCTCCTCATTACCGGGGACATCTTGGTCCTCATTTACCCAACTGACCACAGCCTTGGGTGTGGGGGGGTTCCCAGCTCTGACGTCACCCTAGACTAGTCGCTCCTGCTGTGTCTGTGATGAGCTCCTTAGCTTTCTTCCTTGAAACTCCAGTAGCTGCCAGTTCTTTTCCTGCAAAGCATCCCCTCCAGGTTTGCCCTGTGCCCACAACCTGAGCTGGTACCTGCAGCCAGCTTGGATGTCTCACAGAGGCTCAGCTTGGCATTTGGGTCCAGGTCCCTGAGTTTCCCTAATGGCTGTCTGGGATAGGCAGAGGGCAGCCAGGGAGCCAGGCTGGCCTTCTGGGCCAGGAAAACTCTGGCAAAGTTCGGAGCTTTGGAGTACACAGGCTGGTGGGCCCTCGCTCTATTTCAGGACAGCTCAGAAATAGCTGCATTCTGCCTCTGTGGTGGCTGCAGCGGCCGCGGTGGGTGGAGGGCTCACCCTGCCTTGCTGGGATTTGCAGGTCTAATTGTATATCTTAAAGCTAAAAACAAAACCTGTCTCTGTAATTACCTGTCCTGGGCAGGGGCAGCAAGGAGCAGTGGGGAGGCACATCCTGATACCCCAAGCTGGGAGGGCCAACCACCAGCCCTACCAACCAGTCTCCCACATCACGTAGCGTGTCCCCACTTGACAGTGCCTCAGGAGGGCAAGAGTGGACTCAGGGCTTGAATCTGCTAGGTGAGACTCAAATCCCTTTTTCATATAAGCAGCCCTCCTAACCTTGTTCCTTTTTCTCCATTTAATTTTAACTTGCTTACACTTAAAAAATGTTTTTGTTTTTATTTATCTATTTGAGAGTGACAGAGAGAAAAAGAAGCAGAGAGAGAGAGAGAAAATGGGCATGCCAGGGCTTCCAGCCACTGCAAATGAACTCTAGACGCGTGCACCTCCTTGGGTCCTGGGGAATCGAGCCTCAAAATGGGGTCCTTAGGCTTCACAGGCAAGTGCTTAACTGCTAAGCCATCTCTCCAGCCCTTGTTTACACTTTTTAAAAATTGTGTGTGGGTGGCTGGAGAGATGGCTTAGCGGTTAAGTGCTCGCCTGTGAAGCCTATAGACCCCGGTTTGAGGCTCGGTTCCCCAGGTCCCACGTTAGCCAGATGCACAAGAGGGCGCACGTGTCTGGAGTTCGTTTGCAGAGGCTGGAAGCCCTGGCGCGCCCATTCTCTCTCTCTCTCTCTCTATCTGTCTTTCTCTGTGTGTCTGTCGCTCTCAAATAAATAAATAAAAAATGAACAAAATATATTTTAAAAAATTGTATGTGTGAGTGTGTGTACGTCATGGAAGAGGTCATCAGAAGAAAACTTAAGGGTGTTTGTCCTCTTCACCTTTTTAAAAATACTTTTAAATTTATTTATTTATTTATTTATTTATTTGAGAGAGAGCAAGAGGCAGAGAGAGAAAGAGAATGAATGGGCACACCAGCGCCTCTAGCCACTGTAAATGACCTTTAGACTCATGAGCCACCTTGTGCATCTGGCTTTACATGGATACTGGAGAACTGAATCTGGGTCCTCAGGCTTTGCAGGCAAGTGCTTTAATCACTGGCCATCTCTCTAGTCCCCCTTTCACATCCCCCCCTTTTGGTTTTTCAGGGTAGGGTCTCACTCTAGACCAGGCTGACTCTAGAACTCACTCTGTAGTCTCACGGTGGCCTTGAGCTCCTAGTGATCCTCCTACCTCTGCCTCCCAAGTGCTGGCATTAAAGGTGTGAGCCACCATACCTGGCTCCCCTTCACCTTTTTTGAAATGCAGTCTCCCTTGGGTTTTTGTTGCTGTTTGTTTTTGTTTTTTTCCAGGTAGGGTCTCACTCTAGCCCAGGGTGACCTCGAACTCATGTAGTCCTCCTACCTCTGCCTGCTCCCAAGTGCTGGGATCAAAGCCGTGTGCTACCACGCCCGGCCTTTTAGCTTCGTTATCTTGCTGCTGGATGCCAGCCAGACTAGCTGGCTTGTGAGTGTCTGGGCTCTCCTGGCTTCAACTCCCATTGCCATAGGAGGTATGCAGACTTTATGTGGGTGCTAGGGAATCACACTCCGGCCAGCAGGATTGTAAGCAAGTATCTGTAACTGCTGAGCCATCTCCCCAATCCTTGACAGTTAAATTTTGAGTGAGGGAACAACTCTGGGAAACAAACACAGGAAGTGGCCCAGCACGCCTCACCTGCATCGTTGTCAGGTTTGGCTGAGCTGCCCCCTTCTGGCCACTGTCCCCACACACCAGTCTTACTCACATGGGCTTATTCAGCCATGTGTCCAGGGCTCCTATAGAACCATGCCTTCTTGGGTTGGAATGATTTCTGGGTCTTGGTTTTGCATGCATTTATTTATTTATTTACTTACTTACTTGCTTACTTTTATTTATTTATTTATCTGAAAGCAGAGTGTGTATTCCAGGACCTCTTGCCACTGCAAACAAACTCCAAAAATATGTGCTACTTTGTGCATCTGGCTTTTATGTGGGCACTGGGAAATTGAACCTGGACCAGAAAGCTTTGCAAGCGTCTTTAACCACTGAACCATCTCCCAGACCTTCATTTTATTTATTTAGTCGTCAGTTTGGGGCTAGGAATTGACTGCAGGGCCTTGAGCTAAGGTTTGGTGTTCTGCCCCCCAAAAAACATTATTTTTATTTTTAACCTATTTTATTTATTTATTTATTTTGTTTTTTTGAGGTAGGGTCTCACTCTAGCCCAGGCTGACCTGGAATTCACTGTGTAGTCTCAGGGTGGCCCTGAAGTCACAATGATCCTCCTACCTCTGCCTCCCAAGTGCTGGGATTAAAGATGTGTGCCACCACACCCGACTTTTTAATTTAATTTTATTATTATTATTATGCCCGACTTTTTAGCCTATTTTAAGAGTTTAAAGTTCAGACCTCTATTATAGGAAGATAACAAAATATTTTTGTACAACTTAAATAACATCAGACTAAAGAGTGACAATATTAAGAAAAAGAAGAAAAAAGAAAGAAAAAAAAAAGAAGAGCCGGGCATGGTGGTGCACACTTTTAATCCCAGCACTTGGGAGGCAGAGGTAGGAGGATTGCCGTGAGCTTGAGGCCACCCTGAGAGGACATAGTGAATTCCAGGTCAGCCTGGACTAGAGTGAGGCCCTACCTTGAAAAACAAACAAACAAAAGTTGTAATATTTCTTTTTCTTTTTTTTTTTTTGAGGTGGGGTCTTACTGTAGCCCAGGCTGATCTGGAATTCACTATGTTGTCTCAGGGTGGCAATAATACATCTATTCATAATTTTATTAGTGCTAAGGAGGAGTATACAAGCATTTTAGTCATCTAGTACCGAAATAGAAAACCATGTATTGTGTCTCTTTAAAAATTACTCCAAGCCAGTGTGGTGGTGCACACCTTTAATCCCAGCACTTGGGAGGCAGAGGTAAGAGGATCGCCATGAATTCAAGGCCACCCTAAAACTACATAGTGAGTTACAAGTCAGCCTGAGCTACAGTGTAACCCTACCTTGGAACCCCCCCCCCAAAAAAAAGTTACTCATATCCGGGTACGGTGGCGCACACCTTTAATTCCAGTACTCGGTGCGGAGGTAGGAGGATTGCCTTGAGTTTGAGGCTAGCCTGGGACTACAGATTGAGTTCTAGGTCAGCTTGGGTTAGAGTGAGACCTTACCCTAAAAAAAAAAAATTACTTAACACTTAAAAACTGGAATGACTGAAGTTCCTTTGCAGCAGCAAGAGACCCTGGCATGCCTATTCTTTCTCTTCCTCCTGCCCTCAAATAAGTCAATTTTTTTTTTAATGGAATAAATCAGGGAGTGTGGTGACACACACCTTTAATCCTAGCACTCAGTAGGCAGAGGTAGGCGAATTGCTGTGAGTTCAAGGCCAGCCTGGCACAATACAGTGAGATCCAGGTCAACCTGGGCTAGAGTGGAAAAAGAAAACAAACCTAAAAAATAAAAATGTTTCTAGAGCTACTAAAAAGCTTACATTTACAAAATAGTTGATAAAAGCATCCCTCTGGGTAGTGCAGGAGGGAGACAGGGCTGCTGACGGACACAGTGATGTCAGACTGTTGCTCTCTCTTGTACTTCGTCAGGGGCTGGGCTCACCTTCTGTTTAGTGTCTCCGTTTTCTGCAGGTGGATCAGTTTTTGGATTAGTTGCTTCAGCCTGTTTTTCCTCTGCTCCCTTCTTTTCTTCTTTTGTTTGCGCGTCTTTTTTGGTACTTTGAGATAGGGTCTTGTTCTAGCCCAGGCTGACCTGGAATTCACTATGTAGTCTCAGGGTAGCCTTGAACTCATGGTGATCCTCCTACCTCTGCCTGTGCTGGGACTTTGTTTTTTTCCTGGAGTTTTATCTTCCCACGGTCTCTCTTTGGCTTTGTTTCCACTTTGGCTGGAATGGATTTGGCAGGCAGCCTGGCCAGTGTGTGCTTGCGCTCATCCTTCACTGCACCTGTGCCCTCAGTGGAGCTGACCTTCCTCTGGAACATCTCTTGGCAGCTTTGGGGTGGGTGCTGTGGGCACGCAGAAGCCTTCCCAAAGCTATGCCCGCTGCTCAGTTTTGTGATTTTAAAATTGTTGAGCTGAGGAGATTGCAAAGCCTGCCAGCCTGGTTTCGATTCCCCAGTGCCCATGTAAAGCCAGATGCACAAAGTGGTATATGCATCTGGAGGTTGTTTCCAGTGGCTAGAGGCCCTGATGTGCCCACACTCACACACTCATTCTCAAATAAATAAATATCGATATGGCCAGGGTTGACTCAGTAGTTAAAAGAACTTGCTTGCAAAGCCTACTGACCCAGTTCGCTTCCCTATATATACCCACATACAGCCAGATGCAAAGTGGAGCACACGCCTAACTAACACTCATTTGCAGCAGCAAAAGACCCTGCTAAGCTCATATGCACACAAATAAATAAATTTTTAAAAATTAATCTAGAATTGATTGATGCTGTCCAATCTTATCTTGAACCACATTAGCAGGACAGGTAATGGAGAAGGGGGATGCACAGCCTATTTTCCCAATGCACATTTAAAAAAATACATATATTTTTGTTTGTGAACAGAGAGAGAGCATATACGCATGGGTGTGCCAGGGCCTCTTGCTGCTACGAACATACTCAAGATGCATGCACCACTTTGTGCATTTGGTTTTATGTGGATACTGGGAAATCAAACCCATGTTGGCAGGCTTTGCAAATAAGCTCCTTTTAACTACTGAATCATCTCCACAGCCCTTTCTTGCTTTCTTTTTTTTTTAAATATGTATAATTTTCATTGACAACTTCTATACTTACAAATAACAAACCATGGTATTTCCCACCCCTTCCCTGCTTTCCCCTTCATAACTCTACTCTCTGTCATATCCCTCCCTCTCTCCATTAGTCTCTCTTTTAATTTGATGTCATCATCTTTTTCTCCTATTATGAGGGTATAGGTATTTCTAGGCACTGGGAACAAGGTCTTGGATATAGAGGCCAGTTTCTGTCCAGACAGTTGTATGTAAGGAGTGGTACCCTTCCTTCGGCTCTTACATTCTTTCTGCCACCTCTGCCGCAATGGACCCTGAGACCTGGAGGGTGTGATTGATTTCTTTTAAAAAAAATAATTTTTGCTTGTAAAGCCTGATTCTCTGGGTTTGATTCCCCAGTACCCATGTGAAGCCAGACACACAAAGTGGTACATTTTATTTTCAGCAGCAAGAGGCCCAGTGATCCCATACTCTCTCCTCTCTCTACCTGCAAATAAATAAATATATATATATATATATAAATAAAATAAAATAATTTTATTTTTGAGACTGGCGTGGTGGTGCATGCTTTTAATCCCAGCACTTGGGAGGCAGAGGCAGGAGGATCATCATGTGTTCAAGGCTAGCCTGAGACTTCATAGTGAATTCCAGGTCACCTGAGCTAGAGTGAGACCCTACCTTGAACCCCCCCCCCAAAGAAATATATATGTATGTGTATATGTATATGTATATATATGTGTGTGTATGCATATATGTGTGTGTATATATATGCATATATTTATTTATTTATTTGAGAGAGAACTGAGAAAGAGGTGGGGGGATGGGAATGTGTGTACTAGGCCTCTATCCACTGCAAACGAACTCCGGACACATGCACCCCTTGGTTTAACATGGGTACTGAGGAATGGAACCTGGGGTCCATTGGCTTTGCTGGCAGGCGCCTTAACCTTAACGCTAAGCCATCTCTCCAGCTTTCTTTATTTCAGCCAGGATCTCACTATAACCCAGGCTGGCCTCAAACTCATAGCAATCCCCCTACCTTGGCCTTCCTGAGATCTGCAGGTGCTCATGTGCTTTATATTTCCCACTTCCTCTCCTTCCAAGGCCGGCAGCTACCTGGCTTCTGCTCAGTGGGACATGTCTTTGACACTGCTCCATGGATGCACAGCACCCTGACAGCCTCTGCTCTCCTAGCACCCTCAGTCCCTTGAAGTTTCAGATGCCACAGGGTGGTGCCGAGCTCTCAGATTCCTTGACTCTCTTGGGGTCCTCACTTTTCAGGACGCCTCTGCCATCTCCATGGTGGCTTTTCTGCCTCTTACCACCCTGCAATCTCCAGGACTCTGAGAGGAGTTTGTTTCCTTTATCCAAGGCATGCATTAGCTAAATTTGACAACGAATTCTTCCAATTCAAAATAAATAAATAAATAAATGGGGGGTAGCTAGGGTTGTAGCTTAGTGGTAAAACACTTATACGTGTGTAAGGCCTTGGGTTCAATCCCCAGGTATACCACCAAAAATTGTAATAAAGGTACAATGTCCCCTCCCTGCCTCCTCATCTCTAGCCTACAGACAATTCTGTGGCCCAAGATGACCCTCACTTTCAGTGTGATATTGTGGGGCCATCTCCAACATTTTCTACCACACCAACATTTGTATATGTCCCTTTGAAAAATAAAGGCCGTGCCATTGTTTAGACAGCCCTCCTGTATGATGCTTTTCCTGCTGGTGGAACAGGGCTCTTTCCTTGTTGGTGAACAAGAGCACCCCCTTCCCTTCCCTCCTTTCTGCCAATTACCTGCTTCATGCCACTGAGCAGTTTCCTGTTGTACAGTTGGGAAGGCTTGGGGCCTCTCACCCCGTGTGGGTGTGAGAGGCCAAATCTCCCTCTTCATCTCCCTTCCTGCCACTCTTTGCCCCTTCCTGGCCCCCTTGCCGCTCTGCACACACATTGTCCACATTCCAAAGGACCTTGGGGCCTTTGTCCTTGTTGTTCCTTATACATTGACTTGCATATACCTGTGTGACTCTTGCTCTCTCTCTTCCTTCAGTTCTTTGCTCTTATATCACCTCCTGTTAAGGGCTTCCCTGCCCACTTTCCCCTCATGTGTGACTTGCAGGAGGCCCCCTTCCTCCATTCCTTTTCCCCATGACACTTAATACACCTAGGACACACCTTTGCCTAGTTTTGTGAGTCTCCTACCCACTGCCACAGTTATCAGCCCCTCAAAGGCAGGGATCCTGTCTATTTGTGCACTGCTTCCGTCTCTGGGGCTTTTGGCAGTGTCCAAAGCACAGTGTGTGCTCAGTAGAAAAGTTTTTGAGGGAAACTTGTCCAAGAGTCCCTCAAACCCAGCCTAGCCACCTCCTACCCCTCTGGCTCATGGCTGTCCACTTGGCATCCTCAGTCCGCCTCTTTCCAAGCATCCCTCTGCGCCCCTTTGGCCTGAGCTTGTGTTCTTCTCCTCCCTGCCCTGTGTCTGGGACCTCATTCTATCCTCTCTAGAGGGGCCCTGGGCCTGTTAGGGTGCCTCTGCCATCCCTGCAGGTCTGTGCCCAGGCCGTAGATGCAGGCAGGCCTGGGGGCGTGGAGAGGCAAGCTAGGTTTTTTGTAGCTCTTAGACTTAGTATAAGCATTTCTGGGCCTCACTTTCTCCATGTGACAGCGAGCCACGGGAAAGGCCACCCCTCCGTGTTGAAGAGTGGCAGAGGGCACAGTAGGTCCTCAGGAAGTGACTGCCGCTGTGGTGTTTATTTCACCCTTGTTGTGACCCCCCCCCCCCCCCCCCCCGTGGGCCAGGGTGAGGCTGCGGGCTTCTTCCCCTAGGGGTGGTGACATGTAACCCTAATTGTTCAGAGTTCTGTGGAAACAGGAGGGATCCCTGAGCTCTGCCCTGCTCACCTTCCTGCAGAAGGAGGGAACACGCCTGTCACCTGAGCCTGGGAGGGCTCCACGTGGCTTTCTCTCTAGTCTGGCCTAGCAGGGCTGACAGGAACCACAAATGTGCCTCTGGGCTTCCTGGCTGGTGTTCCCATGGCAAGTCTCTTAGGCGGGAGAGGGTGGGGTAGGCAATTTGCCTTTGTTCCAGGACTCTAATCCTAATTCCTCTGGGTGTTTCTAATTCCTCTGGGTGTTTGAGCATGTCCCAACTGCCAGCTCCCTCAGGTCTCCTGCAGGTGTTCCCACTCCTAGGTAGGGTAGGGGTAGGGTCTAAGGATCCACACAGCCTGTGTGTCTGCCCTCAGAGTGAGGTCCAGAGAGCTGACCCCCAGCCTCTCACCAGTGGCATCCCCAGCCCCTCCTCTCTCCCTGTAACAGACAGCTTCAGGTTCACTGACATAAACTTCCAGACCAGGCACAGTTACGGAGGAAGGGAAATTTATTGAAGCTTACAGGTCCAGGGGAAGTTCCATAATGGCAGAAGAAATTGGCCTGCCTTCACAGGACCAAGCTACAGAGAGAAGCACAAGCCTAAAGGTCAAAAGCCACAGCACACTTCAGGAACTCCAGCTAGGCACACTTGCATATCTTTAGGTTGAAATCCGGAAACCCACCACCACACTTTAAGATCACCCAGTGACATTGCCACCAGCCAGGTAGCCAGCAGATGCAAACTACAAACAATAAAGAACTGAATATATTGGGAGCCATCTATTCTATTCAAACCACCACACTCCCCACTGGCCTTCTTGCTGTCTCTGTTTACCGAGCATGTTCTCAAGGCCTTTGCACTTGCTAATTGTTTGCTCTGTCCATCCTCACACTCATCACTGCCATCAGGGTCATCTACTTGCCTAAAGTTAGCAGCTGTACCTTCTCACCTCTGCCCAGCTTCCCCCACCCCTGCTCCGTTTTCCTTATTTCTATTTATCTAAACCTCTTAACATTGGGCTCACATACCACGTTATCCATCCACTTGAATGTGCTCTTCAGTGTTGGTTAAGTGGGTTGCTTTGTGGTACTGGGGATGGAACCTAGCGCCTTGTGAGTGCTAGGCCAGCACTCCACACTCAGTCCCGGCTCCAGCCCACAAGTCAGTGGCTCTTAACACTCACACCAGTGTCCTGTGAACATTCTCATCCCCCACACAGCACCCCCATGCCTGCTTGCTGTTACTCCTCATTTCCCCACCTCCATCCCCTGGCAAACACCGTCTACTTTCTCTCTCTGGATTTGCCTGCTCTGGGTACTTTTTAAAATTTATTTTCATTTATTGAGAGAGAATGGACACACCAGGGCCTCTAGCCACTGCAAATAAACTCCAGACACATGTACCACCTTGTGAATCTGGCTTTTGTGGGTACTGGGGAATCGAACCCAGATCCTTAGGCTCTGCAGGCAAGTGCCTTAACTACTAAGCCATCTTTCCAGCCCAGTTCTGGGCATTTTGTAAGAAATCTACATGAGGTTAGTCCCATTGTGTAAGTGCTGCTTTTCTTTGGTTACCAAGTAATCCTCTGTGCCAGGAGCAGACGTGTGTGTGTGTCCATATGTCCATTCACCAGGGATGGGCATTGAGTTGCCATCACCTTTTGGCTATTGTAGTATTCGCTGCACATTGATATGCAGGTTTTGGTGTGGGTGTCGGTTCCATTTCTGTCAGGTGAAGACCTAATTGCTAGTCCTCTGCTAGCACGGTAGATGCTGAGGAATGGCCAGTTTGCTGAAAGACATGAGCCAGTTTCTGGGGGCACATAGAGGGCCCTGCTGGCCCCAAAGCCCATGGGCTTGTGTTACCAGGGTTTCCTGGGCTCTGTGACATGAGCCAGTTTCTGGGGGCACATAGAGGGCACTGCTGGCCCCAAAGCCCATGGGCTTGTGTTACCAGGGTTTCCTGGGCTCTGTGCCCCCCGAGCCTGGGTGACAATTGAGGGCTCTGACTCGGAAGCTGGAAGCCTGGGTTTCACCTTGCTTGGTCAGTTACTGGGTGGTGTGATCTTGTGGAGCCTCAACCCCCCCCCCCCCCCCGTCCCCGCCCCCCCCCCCCAAGCTGCTGTGAGAAGCCAGGAGGAGATGCCTCTCTGACCCTCACCTGCAGCCTTGATCTGGCGGGTGACCTGTGCTTCTCAGGGACATCCAGAGTGTAGAGAGGTCACTTCTCAGCTGTCCGCGTGGCAGTCCATCCGGTTAAGTGGGATGCGCTGAGCAGAGATACTGTCTCAGCACCCCACCCTTCCGTGGCCACCCCTTCCTGAGGACTGATTCTGCCAGGAGTGGGGGTGGGGGCTGCAGCATTTTCTCCACACTCCTGCAGCAACGAGGCCAAGCTCAGATGGACCGCTTGCACCGTGCCCAGGGCACGATGACCTCCCCATTTAGGGGTGCTAGATTGTCACTGTGGACTTGTCCCAGGGCTAGAAGGCCAACCCCTCACTCAGTGTTCCTGTATTGGTATCTCAGAGCTTCCAGGTTCTCTGGAGACTTGGGCTGGCTATGGCACCTGCCCACACGGTGGTTGGGTAGCTAGGGTACTCGAGCAGGACTTGATTACTGGCTTCGCAGCGCTTTGAGCGGTGCCTGGCACGTGGGAGGCAGCACTGGGGTCATCAGCTATTAGGATTATTGCTGTTGTCATTATTGTTACTCGTGGTTCTGAAGTCTGGCCGGGCCCCAGTGAGGGTGGCTGACTGGAGATCCGAGGAATTGACCTAGCTGTGGCTTCTTATCAGTACAGGGGCTGCATAGTCAGGCCTGAGAAGACTAATGAGAGGTCATATGAGGTGGTCAGCAGGAGCCTGGCAGGCACAGATAATGGGCCCGCCAAGGTCAGAGAGATGGGGCCCCCCTTGCCCCCCTCCCCGTGCTGGAGCTGAGACTCAATGCGGCAGGGGCTGCCTGGGAAGAGCAGCTGCCACAGCCTGTCCTCACCTCATGGAGAGTGTCTTAGAGTTGCTTCATTTTTCATGGCATGCTTTTCTTTCTGTGCTTATGATCACACTAGCACACACTTGTGCAAACACTCCCAACAGTAAGACCCTTGCCCTATCCCTATAGGCCCTAGGTTTGGGGGGGGGCTCCACAGTCCCCCGTCCCACGCTCACCCAGCCTGTCTCCACAGGGAGGAGGTGCAGGAGAACTGCGTGCGGTGGCGGAAGAGGTTCACCTTTGCCTGTAAGATGAGCGCCAACCCAGCGACCGGCCTGCTGGACCCCTGCATCTTCCGGGTGTCTGTGCGCAAGGTGAGGCCAGCTTCTGTGGCTGGGTGGGAGGAAGGCTGTGAGCCCAGAGCTGAGGGTGGGGATGGCGTTTTAGGCCACTCTCCTGCTGTGTCCCCTTCAAGGGAAGATGTGGCTGTTGCTCAGCCCCTTTTTGTGCCCTGCTGTCCTGGCGCTCACATTCGGGGGGCCTGGGAAGACTTACTTCAGAGGGGCCCTGGTTCCCTAGTCATTGTGCTTGTGTGTCTCCCTCTCTGCAGGAGCTGAAAGGTGGGAAGGCTTATTCCAAGGTAAGAAGTACAGCCATGTGCAGGGGCACTCGGATGGGCGCAGTGGGTGGCTGGGGGCAAGCATGGGAGAAAGTTGCAGAACTTCTAACCTCCTCACTGCCCCAAACAGGAGACACCAACCCCAACATGAGGTGTATATTCTTTTTTTTTTTTTTGGTTTTTTTTTTTTGAGGTAGGGTCTCACTTATATTCTTTTTTTAAAATAAGATTTTTTAAAGGTTTTAAAAATGTATTTGTTGGGCTGGAGAGATGGCTTAGCGGTTTAAGCGCTTGCCTGTGAAGCCTAAGGACCCTGGTTCGAGGCTCGGTTCCCCAGGACCCACGTTAGCCAGATGCACAAGGGGGCGCACGCGTCTGGAGTTCGTTTGCAGAGGCTGGAAGCCCTGGCGCGCCCATTCTCTCTTTCTCCCTCTATCTGTCTTTCTCTCTGTGTCTGTCGCTCTCAAATAAATAAATAAAAATTTTAAAAAAAATGTATTTGTTTATTTGACAAAAAAAAGGGAGAGAGAGAGAGAGAGAGAGAGAGAGAGAGAGAGAGAGAGGATGGGCGTGCCAGGGGCTCAGCCACTGCAAAAGGAACTCCAGACGCCCCCTTGTGCATCTAACTAACGTGGGTCCTGGGGAATTGAACCTGGGTCCTTTGGCTTTGCAGACAAATGCCTTAACTGCTAAGCCATCGCTTCAGCCCCTGCGGTGTAGCATTTAGGGGAGTAGCTGCACTGAGAAGCTTTGCCCTTGTTAGGAAGACAGTGCTTGCTTGCGACAGTGCAAATGGGACAGAAGGCTGGGGAGTGAGAGGTCTTGTTTGGGGGACCCCTTCTCTGCCTTTTCCTAGGACCTCACCAATAGAGTTGGTTAGGCTCTTTTTACATGTGTATGTGCTGGTGTGCACGCGTGCATGTTGGCAGTCGTGGCAGGGGACTGGAGGTTGCACCTATGGCTTCGTGCATGCTGGGCAAGTGCTCTACCGCTGACATGTGTACCCTCAACCTCTGAGGAAAAAAGAAGGAAAGAAACATGCGTGTGGTGTAGAAAAATAAAGTGAGCCCCTTCCTTGCATGCTCACATGTCTGCAAACTGATTTTTTTTATTTATTTTTATTTTTTTAGAATAGGGAGGTTCTGCCACTTGAGCTTTTACTTGCTCAGCACACCATGAGCATCTCTTCAGGTACTCTCAGTTTTCTGTTTTAGTTTTTTCAAGGTAGAGTCTCACTGTAGCCCAGGCTGACCTGGAATTCACTATGTAGTCTCAGGGTGGCCTTGAACTCATAGCGATCCTCCTTCCTCTGCCTTCCGTGTGCTGGGATTAAAGGTGTGCGCCACCACGCCCTGCTCTGCATGCGTTTTCATGGCAGCTTTGTCTCATTGTGTGCCTGATGAGTGTTCACTTAGCCAGTCCCTGCTGTTGGGACAGTTGAGTTCTTCTTGAGCTTCTGTGGTCTCCTCAGACAGTGTGAGCTTTTTCTATGGGGAAAAGTGCAAGAAGAGGTCCAGGCTTTGAGTGAGCCTGTGCAGCTCTCCATCCCAGCACAGGAGAGGCAGTATGCCTTCACCTCACCTCTCATCCTGTGCAGAAGGCCTCCTGCACTGGGCATGCTCTGTCCCAACCCAGGTGCTAGCTGCCTGCCTGTTCCAGAAGCAGAGGGCAGAAGGGGCAGTTCAGCAGTGGAGGGAGCTGTCAGAGTGTGAATGTCTCCTGTTGGTTTCATGAGGGGAGGAGCGGGCTGCCAGTAGCAGCCAGAACCCTCCGGCTCATGACAGACTCTGCTGTGCCCTTACTTGCCGTTCCATTGCTGAAGCTCACCACAGGCCCTGCAAAACCCATGCTGCAGACAAGGAAACTGATGCCCTCACAAGGGTCTGACTATTCCGATTGGGCCTAATTCCGGTCCTGTCTCCTCTGGCCAAGCTGTCTGACCCTGGTTGCTGCATCTGTCCTCCCTGAATTTAGTGACCTTATCTGTAAATGAGGTCCCTCTGAGTCATTGGCAAGCTAGAGTCTTCTGATTCTGGGGCCTCTGCCCCTAAACATTGCAGTAGACACTCATATGCAGTTGGTGGTGGACAAGTATACCAGACTGGTTTGCTTGTTCCTCTGATCCCTAAGCCTGGCACTCTCTTACCTCAGCCTCAGTTTCCCTTAGTTAGGCAAATTCAGATTCCATCTAGCTTGCCCCCTTCCTGGATGAAGTGCCAGAGGAGCAGGCCCCCGCTCCCCGAGGAACATGCCCAGACACTGGACTCTATAGATTTCCACAAAGATCCTGCCCACTCTACAGAATTTCTTCCTAGGCCCCTTATGGGGGTGTCCCCTCACCTCATCCCCATCACCAAGCTCCCAGGGGCCTTCCCTCCTCCTCCTCCTCATCCTCCTCCTACTCCTCTGCCTGCTCTCCTAGCAGCTCCCGACAGCCTGGCCTTGTTTCCCGGGGAACAATGTGTCTGTGTCACAGACAACAATGTCCTTTCATCTCTGGCACACTGGCCCCGGTGCACCCTGGGACTCGGCACAAAGGGCGCTTTGTGCCTCTCAGGGATGTGAGCTCCTTGCTTTGCCACGTTGATGCTGCTGACCCGGGGACCCTGTCCTTGGGTCCTGGTTATGCAACAGTTGGGGCTATGGGACAGGCCCAGGGACTTTGCCTGCCCTCCCCTCCCCTCCCCTCCCCTCCCCCAGTTCTTCAGTTAACCCTTTCAGTGCATTAGCTTGCCCCCTGTCCAAACTCCCTGCAGACAACCACATACGCTCTCTTTCTCCTCCCAGCTGGGCTTTGCCGACTTGAACCTGGCTGAGTTTGCAGGCTCAGGCTCCACTGTGCGCTGCTGCCTGTTGGAGGGATATGACACGAAAAACACGCGCCAGGACAACTCCATCCTCAAGGTACCAGGGCCCCTGCTGCCTCTTCTGCCTCACCAAGGCGTGGGAACAAACCTAGCTCGTATCAGAGTCTCCTACCACCACCACCAGGGCTATAAAAATACCGGTTTCCACCTAGATAGCAGCTAGAGACACTGGGAAAATGTGGACCTCCTCTCCCCTCCCCTCTACTATAAAGGTTTGGTGAGCACACCTTTGACAAGATCAGCCTTGTGCTGAGTGAGCGCCTGCTTCTCCTGTCTCGTGACCCTGACAGCAGCCCATGGGTGTGGTGGCTGTTATTAGCACCAAATTTGCATAGGAGATGGTTGAGACACTGAAGTCCATCATTGGCTCCAGTTCACAAGGAGAGCGGACACTTGACCCTACCTGTCATTTACCTCCATGGCCCAGCTCCTAATCATTGCCCTCATGATGCTCCTGGCACAGCGTGAGTGAGCAGAAGAACCAATGTCTGAGGCCCATAGGCGCTGTGCATAGCACATCTGCCCTGCTGGCCACATAGTTCCCAGGAGCCCGGACAGCTTCCTCCCCCCAGAGAGCTGCCTTCTTGTCCTCTTGGAAGCAGAGATGCCCACGTGTCTGCTGCCAGTGCACACCTTTTCCTCTCTCCACACCCTTCCATCTGGCTGAGGAAACAAGTCTGTTCTACTGCCACCTCCAAGAACTGACTCAGGAGTGGCCACTGTGCCTGGTACCAAGCTGGGCATAAGGTGGTAGACAGAGTCCTGAGATGTATCTGAATAAATCTAGGCCAATGTGTATAATGGCATGACCTGCAATTCCAGAATTCAGGAGACTGAGGCAGGAAGATCAAAGTCGGAGGCTAGTCTGGGTTATATATATATATAGAAACGCAACTTTGTCTCCAAGAAAAAAAGAGATTGAGAGAGAAACGGTCCAGGCTGACTGGTGAGAGCCAAACCCTTCAGCCTTGCCTTAGTGGGTCTGTGCACACCCTCAGTGAAGATAGTCAACGGCCTTAAGGCCAGGTGGCCTCAGGTTCAAGGCCAGTTCCCCACATGCAGTCTGGTCACCTCTATCGAGTCTTAATTCCTTTGCTTACAACCTGGGGCCATTACCTACTTTGTATGTTGTTACCATAGTTGAGTGAAATCATTATTCATAAAGCCTCAGTCCAGTGGTCGCATGACACTGATGTCAGTGGTAGCCCTAGGATCTGAGCACTCTCTCCTCTTGTCACTCCATCTCAACCCAGATTTGGTAACTTTGCCGTGTTCAGGCACTGGCCTAATCTTTGGCAAGTAAGTGCAAAATTCCATACTGGCTTCTTGTTTTTCTCTGTTCACCCTTTTTTTGGGGGGGGGGGTTATTCGAGGTAGGTTCCCACTCTGGCCCAGGATGACCTGGAATTCACTATGTAGTCTCTGAATGGCCTTGAACTAATGGTGAAACTCCTACCTCTGCCTCCCGAGTGCTGGGATTAAAAGCATGCGACACCATACCCAGCTTCCTTTTTTTTTTTTTTTTTTTTTTTTTTTGAGATAGGGTCTCACTCTAGCTCAGGCTGACCTGGAACTCACTTTGTGTAGTTCCAAGCTATCCTCAAATTCTTAGCAATCCTCCTACCTCAGCTCTAGGTCAGGCTGACCTGGAACTTACTCTGTAGTTTCAGGCTAGCCTTGAACTCATAGCAGTCCTCCTACTTCTGCCTCCCAAGTGATGGGATTAAAGGCGTACACCACCACGTCCAGTTCATTTATCAAATTTTGACCATCCTCTGCTTGCCATAGTGGTCCTTGTGGTGTCCTCCACCCCTGTGAGCCTCTGTGAACCCTTTTCCTTCCCCGAGAGCTCTGCATTTTAAGCAAACGTGCTCCCCTGGGGCTCAGTCCAATCACAGTTTGCAATCACAGGAGCTCACTTGTTGTACACCCAGGCTGCCAGGCCCCCAGCTAGTTGAACCTCTTTTCATTGTGTCTCCTCATTATCCACTTCACCCTCCACACAAGAAACAGGACTCACTGTGGGCAAGTGGCTGCACCAGCACCCTGGTGGGAAGGAGCAGAGTCAGGACTGTCCTAGACCTTCTTGAGCCTGAGCCCAGGGGCTGCTGGGGTGGCTGGCCTGGTCTGGGTGTGAGAAGCCAGGGCTGATCTTTCCCCTCTACCTATAGGTCACCATTGGCATGTTCCTGCTCTCTGGAGACCCCTGCTTCAAGACGTGAGTGCTGAACAGGTGCTGGGAGTGGATGGGAGCTCTGTCCTGGGTACTAGGATGCAGGGTGTTCAAGACAGGGGTTCTTGGGGCTGGAGATGGCTAGATGGCTTAGTAGTTAAGGTGCTTACCTGTGAAGCCTAAGGATCCAGGTCTGCCTCCCAGAACTCACATAGGCCAGACACACGAAGTGATGCCTGTGCACAAGGTGGCACATGCACCTGGAGTTCAACTTCAGTGGCCAGAGGCCCTGGTGTGCCAATTCTCTCTCACACACACTCTCTCTGTCCCTCACTTAAAAAAAAAAAAATTGTGGAGGCAGGAGAGATGGCTTAGCAGTTAAAGTGCTTGCCTGCAAATCCATAGGACCCAGGTTTGATTCCCCAGGACCCATGTAAGCCAGATGTACAAGGTGGCACATGCCCTGGCACATATGTTCTGTCTCTCTGCCCCTCTCTCTCCCAAATAAATTAAATTTTTAAAAAGTGGGGCTGGAGATAATGGCTTAGCAGCTAAGGCGCTTGCCTGCAAAGCCAAAGGACCCAGGTTTGATTTCCCCAAGACCCATGTAAGCTAAATAAACAAGGTGGTGTGTATACCTGGAGTTCATATGCAGTGGTTGGAGGCCCTGGCGTGCCCATTCTCATTCTCTCTTTCATAAGTAAATATTTTTTTTAAAAGACAGGGATTCTTAACTTCCTTCAGGCTCTGAGGTGCTCCATCTCCATCTGAGCCTGAGATGGGGCACGTCAGTCACCCATTTGTCCTTTCCCAAGGCCACCGTCCACTGCCAAGTCCATCTCCATCCCGGGCCAGGACTCCTCCCTACAACTGACATGTAAAGGTGGTGGCACCAGCAGTGGTGGCGGCGGCAGCACCAACTCTCTGACTGGGTCCCGGCCCCCCAAGGCCCGGCCCACCGTCCTGGCCTCAGGTACTGTCCCATCTGCCTGTCACTCCCCTGCCAGTGTTCCCAGCTGCTTTCCGGGACCATTCTGTGCTGGGGACACGCTTATCGAGGGGTTGGAGGATGGCGTGTGAACCTGCTCATGCGCTGTCTGCCCATGTGCCTGCTGCCATGCTGCACTTGGGATCTGGGTAGCACCTGGTGCTGAGACGGGGGGGGGGGGGCAGTCCTCACGCCCTTGTGGCTCTCCAGCCCAAGAAAACAGCATGTCTCCCTACTGATACAATGAGAGCTGAGGAGACAGGGACGGGCTTGGAGGGGAGGATCCTGCTGATGCTGGGTGTGATGGCTGGGAGAGCTCTGGGGAGGTGGTGTCTGAGGTTGGGTGTACCTAGCAGAGGGACATCCTGAGGACTCTTGGACTCTTGGACTTCCACTTGTGGGGTAACCTTGACTGGCCGTCGCACCTCTCCTTTCTCAAGTTACTTACTCTGGAAAATAAGATTGGTGAGACTAACTACATCAGTGTTTGCTTGAAAGTTAACTAAGCCTGTAAGTACGTCAGTATAAGCCTGACACCCCATGAGCCCGCAGCACAGTGCTGTGTCGCTTTACTGCATCGTCATGACTACGGATGCTGTTACGGAAAAGGGGAAGGAGCCTAAATCCCTTGAGGGGACATCATGGCCATTGGAAGAGAGGTGCTGCCTTGAGAGGAGGCCCTGTCCTGCCCTCTGGTGTTTGCTGAACCCCAACTTGGGTCTGTCACTGCAGGGTGGAATGGGAGTCCCAGAGTCACGAGCTTCAGCCCTCACCCCCTCTTGGGATGGGGCTCAGCTGAGAGGTAGACAGTCCCCAAGGCTGATCAGTCAGCAGGCAGCTCATGTGGCCCTAATGTGGGCCACCGGCAGAATTAGAAGGTCACAGGTCTTCTAGGAGGGTTCGTCCCTGGGGCTTGGGAGCTGAGGGACCCTCCAGCCTCTAGGGCTTAGCTGTTACCCAACCCAGAGAAGCCCAGAGCAGAAGGCTTTGGCTCCTGTCTGCCTTGGCCTCTTAGGTGTGTGTAGGAGGAGGGCCATTGCTTTCTGTACCTGTGGGTCTACAAGGCCACCTCAGCACAGATGGTGCCCTTGTATAGAGTGAATGAGGTATCTCTCCCCGGCTGGGTGGGACTTGAGGGTCCATTTGTCTCTGCAGGTGGTTCCCCTATCATAGTCAGAGAGAGAACACATGGATGTGAAAAACCATGTGGGCCTGCATGGTAGCCCATGCCTGGAATCCTAGAACCTGGGAGGTGGAGGCAGGAGGATCAGGAGTTCGTGATCGTCTTCAGCTACGTAGTGTTTGAGACCTGTCTGCAATGCAGGAGGCCCTACCTCAGTATAATAAAATAAAAGGCTGGAGAGATGGCTTAGCAGTTAAGGCCTGCAAAGCCAAAGGACCCAGGTTCGATTCCCTATAACTACGGAAGCCAAATACACAAGGTAGTGCATGTGTCTGGAGTTTGCTTGCAGCAGCTAAAAGCCCTGGCGCACCCATTCTCTTGCGCTCTCTCTCACACACATACACCCCTAACCCCTTCTCTCTGTCTCAAATAAATAAATAAAACATTTTAATGAATAAAAATAAACAAAAAGCCACCTGGTTTGGGGTGAGCATATGAGCAGACCTGAGTGTACCCATGGCCTCAGTGGGTGTGCTCATCTCTGAAGAGGAATAAGTGAGTCCTTTCCTGTATTGATGGGGAGGGCTGGGAGGTAGGTTTTTCCTTTTCCCATTTCTCCTGTGCACAGCTGTGGATGCCAGGAAAGTTTGTTTTGAGGTAACTTGGGGGGTAGAACTGTTGGCCTCCCTTGCTCTGCCTTCTTCCTGCTCAGTCAATAGATCCAACTTCATTCCAACCTTACTTAGGCCTTGGGGTATGCTGTTTGGAAAGGCCCATCCCTGCCCCCTCCTCTGGCTTCCCTTCCCCGATGCCATGTTTATGGTTCACAGACAGGATTAGGTCCCAAGCATACTGCCTCTTCTCCACACCACTCCCGTAGTTGTGGTAACTGACCCAGAATTTGTTCAGCATCCTTCCTCCTCATTGGCTGGCACAGGGGCCCTGTACAAAGAGGTCCTCACAGCTGTGTGTGGGTTTAGCAACCTGAGTTCAGAGGGTGATCTGTGGCTCAGGGCAGGTTGCTGTTCCTTCAGCCCTCAGTCTTCAGGCTAAGTGAAGAAACTGCTCCTGAAGGCTCTGGGAGAGGAGGTTGAGGATGAGGTAGGAACCCTGTGTAAGCCTGTCCTCTTCCCTTCCCCAGGGCTGCCGGAGGAGCCAGACCAGAGCCTGTCCAGCCCTGAGGAGGTATTCCACTCAGGCCATTCCCGCAACTCCAGCTATGCCAGCCAGCAGTCCAAGCTCTCCAGTGAGTGACCTGACCCTGTATCCGGGACCTCCTGCAGCCCCAGGACCCCTGTAATAACTTTCCTGTGTCACGTGCCCACAGGCCATAGCACGGAGCACTCGCGCTCCTCCAGCCTGTCCGACTTGACACACCGCCGCAACACATCCACTAGCAGCAGTGCCTCTGGTGGCCTCAGCATGGCTGTGGAGGGCCCTGAGGGCACTGAGCGGGAGCACCGGCCCCCCGAGAAGCCACCTCGGCCACCGCGTCCCCTGCATCTGTCAGACCGCTCATTTCGGTGAGTCCCATTGCGGATCCCTACAAGTGGCCTCCTAAACTTCTCTCTTTGTCCATGACACGGGGTCAGTAGAGTCCCCACTTCTGAGCACTGGATGGTGAGGATTTAGCCTCCGTTGGTCATAAAAGGTGCAGCCCCAGACCTGGCGTACCACCTGCGCTTCGTTGATGCTGCCATTTGTAGTTTTGCCCATCTGTAAACCCAGTACCCCTGGGGTTGAGCTTTATCTCCACCATACACAAACATGCTGTGTGGCTTCAGGCAGTTTGCTTAACCTTTCAGTGCCCAGCATCCTTGTCCATCAACCCAGACAGCAGCAGCACCTGCTAGATGAAACGTAGCGTGGGGTGTGCAGAGGACAGGGAAGTGCTGTAGGTGCCGGGGTACCAACCTTGTCTTGTTGCTGTGCCTGTTGCTGCCCTGACTGTCATGACGTCCCCGCTTCCCCCAAGGCGAAAGAAGGACTCAGTGGAGAGCCACCCGACCTGGGTGGATGACACACGAATCGATGCCGATGACATCGTGGAGAAGATCATGCAGAGCCAGGACTTCACCGACGGCAGCAACACCGAGGGTGAGCTGCCGGCCCCCAACCAGCTGGGGGACAGACAACACCGTGTGCGCCAAGGGTGTCCTCTTCCCCCACTCATCCTCTGTCCTTCCTTGCGTCCCCACAGACAGCAACCTCCGGCTCTTCGTGAGCCGTGACGGCTCCACCACACTGAGCGGCATTCAGCTGGCCAACAGGTAGGGGGCAAGCACCAGGAAGGGGTGGCCAGGTGGCCACGGAGCTGCCTGACCTGGCTTTGAATGTCATCACTGACTGGGCCTGTTCCATCTCCCTCAGCCTGTTTTCCAACCCTGTGGTTGGCAGAGCACCTTCTCACTCCTTTAGAGTGAGCACCTGTGTTTCTGGCTTCTTACACTGTGGGCTGTGCCAAAGGCTTTGTTTGCTTCCTGCCGGCCAGGTGCCTGTTGAACTTCTGGGTCCAGAGCCCAAGAAATGGCCTTAGCAGCTCTGTCCCAGGATTTGTACCCTCATGCCACTTTGCTGACCCCAGCTGGATAAGGCTAGAAATTACAGCCACTCTGGAGAATGGAACTTCAAAGGGGCAAGTGTGGTGGTGGTGGGGGATTACCATGGGATTTTTTTTTTATAATCATGGAAATTAATGAAAATTAAAAATAAATAAATAAATAAGAAAAAAAATTACAACCACTCTCCCAGTCAGCATTCTGGGCTGCCCTGAAAGAGAAAGCCAGAAGATACCACAAAGGCCTCCTCGCAAGGTTGAGAAGACTTGTCCCTTGTTCCCTGGAACAATAAGGAAGCTGGTGCTTTGGAGATAGTGGGGAAGAAATCAGTCTGTTGAGCAGCAAGACTGCAGCAGGGTAGCATGCAGACTCCAAATACCTCAACAGGGGCTGGGGAAATGGCTCAGCGGTCAAAGGCACTTACTTTCAAATACCTCAGCAGGAAAGAGCAGGTCAGGCCCCCGAACTTTCTTCTCCTATCTAGCAAACCTCAGAGTCCTTCTAAGCCTCAGGGTTTTGTTGTTGTTGTTTCTGTTTGTTTGTTTTGTTTTTGTTTTCCAGATAGGGTCTTGCTCTAGATCAGACTGACCTGGAATTCACTGTGTAGACTCAAGTGGCCTCGAATTCATGATGATCCTCCTACCTCTGTCCCCCCAAGTGCTGGGATTACAGGTGTGTGCCGCCACACCCAGCTTTCTTTTATTTTTATTTTTTCATTTATTTTATGAGAGAAAGAAAGATGCAGACAGAGTGACAGCTGGGTGTGGCGGCACACACCTGTAATCCCAGCATTCAGGAGGCAGAGGTAAGAGGATCACTATGAGTTCAAGGCTAGCCTGAGACTACATATAGTGAATTCCAGGTCAGCCTGGGCTAGAGTGAGGCCCTACCTTGAGAAACCAAAATAGAGAGTATAGGGGATGCCAGGGCCCTCTACCACTGCAGACAAACTCCAGGCACATGTGCCACTTTGGGCATCTGGCTTTACGTGGGTACTGGGGAATTGAACCTGGGTTGTCAGACTTTCAAGCTTTATAAGCAAATGCTTTCAACCACAGAACTCTCTCTCCAGTGCTGAATCTGTCTCTTTCTTCATCTTTCATCAAATGGAACAGGGCCCAATCCTTCCTTGCCAGGGCTATTCTGAGGATAGGGGCAGCACACCCGGAGGATGTGAGCTGCCAATATCAGGAGGGGCTCAGGTACAACTTTGCCAGTTCAGTGGACCCCATAAACTATATCTTACTGTCTCTCTCACGCTGGGCAAGTAACTTAACATCTATATGTCTCAGTTTTAGCTGCTCTGTAAAACACAGCTGGGGCCGTGCATGGTGGCGCACGCCTTTAATCCCAGCACTCGGGAGGTAGCAGAGGTAGGAGAGCCTCTGTGAGTTCAAGGCCACCCTGAGACTACGTAGTGAATTCCAGGTCAGCCTGGACCAGAGTGAAACTCTACCTCAAAAAATAAAATAAAATAAAAAATAGGAACCGTAATTGTTTATGAAGTACCCTCAAGGGCCTGGCCTGGCCCAGGGGAATGCTGTAACTGGAGCATTGAGGTGATAAGCTTGTCTATCTGTCCCTGCAGGGTCTCCTCTGGGGTCTACGAGCCAGTGGTGATTGAAAGCCATTGAGAGCGCAGAGTGCAGCTGGAGAAGGCCCTGCTGTCTCGGCTGCCCCGGCCTGCATCATTCCAGGACGAACAGGAGCCTGCCTTTCGGATCCATGCCGCCTCGCATCTGTGCCTCCTCTACGTACTCCAGCCTACCCCTGTCCCGAAAGTGTCATTCCATTGTCCTATCCACCCCAGGACCACAGGGCCTGGGTGCCACTGTGAATATCCTCTGAACCACTAGAAGGCAGGGGGCAAGACAGAGCTGGCCAGGAGATGGATCTGGCCTTGGACGAGGACGCGTGGGAGCTCCTCCACTTTGGGGTGCTCATGCCTGAGGGCGCCTCTTGCCCCTGCCACCTGCCTACTCCAGGAGCACCCGCTTCCACCAGGTTGTCACGGCCTTGCTCCGTTGCCCCTTGCCCTTGAGGGGCTGGATCACTCCTAGAATCCTGCCACCTGTGACCCTCTGCTTAGTGCTTCAGCTGTCCCTTCCCTATGTCCTGGGGGGACCCGCTGGCGGCCTCCTCCTAGGAACCAAGACCTCAGACCCCACCCTACTCCAGACTGAGACGCCACCTCCCTTATCGAATGTTGTCCTGCTGCCCAGGCAGCCTGCACTTTGCACATGCTTGTCCTTAGCACACAGTCCCACTGGCCCCTGCCCTGTCCCCTCTCCCCATTCCCTGGGACTCCCGAGTGCCGCCTGCTGTGCAGCCAGGCCTAGGGTCCACAGCCCCGGCTGGTACGCGGTGCTGCCCAGCTCTGCAGTTAACCCCAGCTCAGGACCAAGAGCAGAACCTAGCAAGGCCTGAGTGTCATAGTGCCATCTGCCCAGGGCTGGGACCTGAGCAGCTGGTCTTCCTGCAGGAAGGAAGAAGCCTAGCTGGGCTGGGCAAGCAAAGCCCCCTTCCTCTGCCCTCGGGTCAGCAAGCACGGGCTGGGGCCCAGACTAGAGAGGCGGCGGTGGGCTGTGACTGGAAAGGCCGGAGCTGGCTTCCTGCTACTGGACAGGCCTCAGCCCTCTACTGGATGCACCTCCCACTTCTGGGCAAGGAAAGGGGTCCCCAAAGGGGCATGTGTGCCCTGGGGAGCAGTCTGACCCTTCCCCCCCTCCCAGCCTTTCCCTTTGCTAAAGCCCTCACCCCCAGCACTTTCTCCATCCTGTAACTTGCTTGAAGGAGGGTTCTGGCCGCTAGCCAAGCCCTGGACAGACTCCCTCCCTTTAAGTTTCATTTGTCTCAACCAGCAGGCTGGTGTTCCTTTGCCCCACAGGCTTGCTTTATTATTTTTTTCTCTTTTTTTTTTTTAAGTTCACAGCTCTGTATCTCCTCCTCTCCCAGTGAGAGAAGGGGCATCTTGTTCTCCACCCTACCTGCTGGCTGGGTCCCAGCGGGGCTGGGGATTGACGACTTCACGAGTTTGTTCTCTGGGTAAGGGGTGACTGGCCTCCCCAGGATGGGAGGTTCTTTGCCCTGTCCCTGTCTGTCTGCCCCAGCCAGCAAGAGTTGGGGTTTGTGGTCTTGGAACTCCCTGGTGTTGGGACCAGAACATTTCTAGATTCTGTTGTTGCCACGGTTTTGATCACTCATTAACTCTTAGAAAATGAATGTTAGAAGGTGCTACTGAGGCAGAGCAGAACATGGGCTCTGGCTGGGGAAGATGATGGTCAGCTCAGAGTCCCTTCCTGCCCAGCAGGTACTGGCACTTTAAAGGAAGCTGGTCTCAATGTCTCCAGATGAGGTGACCGCTAAAGTTGGGGGAACATGGCCATTCCCTTTGGTATCCATGACCTCACCCAGCTCAGGGGGGCGGTGGCAGCCAGGATATTGATTCAATGCTCTGAGCACAATGAAGCTCACTTTGGCATTATCAGGAAGACTCCCCCAAACCAGTAGCCCCACCCCCCACCCAAGTCAAGGTCTGAGCTCAACAGTCACCCCAGAAGGAGACGGAGCCTACCCCATTCTCTCACACTGGGCCCTGAGCCAAAATAACTGGGCTAAGACTTTGGTCCTAACCAAATGAACGCTGGTGGGAGCCAGAGGCCAGGGGCTTTCCCAATGATTCCCGGTGCCCACGCTTCAAACTCCATACAGAGATAGGATATATTAGAGATATTTTTGGAAAGGAATTAATTGGTCTATGCAATGCCAGTTTGGAATCTTCTTGAAAGACAGTTTAATGTTTCTATTAGGAGTTGTAAAGAAAATAAAGGTGTACAATGTTTTTGAGTTCTTTCTGGTTACCACACACTGTGTTGCATGGTCTGCCAGGATGGAGGGTTCCCTTATTTTCCTCCCTACAGGGAGGTGATGGGGAAGGGGTGGTGTGCTGATTTTTAGCCTCCCTCCTTTCTAACAGAATGTTGTCACTGCTGCTCTCAGTCCATGGGCTA
The DNA here is from genome assembly GCF_020740685.1 of Jaculus jaculus. NCBI lineage: Eukaryota > Metazoa > Chordata > Mammalia > Rodentia > Dipodidae > Jaculus > Jaculus jaculus. The sequence continues at coordinate 125,221,823 of NC_059102.1, forward strand.
TGTGTATCTCTGTCCCAGCTTGTAGAAAATAATGTAACGGGAAATCGGCCTAGTATCAGTCTTTGGTTTGGGGGAAAATTAAATGTTGCAGTTTTTGTTTACTCTCTTGTATTTTTTTTTTAATCACCTCAAGTTAACCAAGTTGTGGGCTAGAAAGGTGGCTTAGTGGTTAAGGTGTTTGTCTTAGAAAAACCAAAGGACCTAGGTTCAATTCTCCAGGACCCATATAAGCTAGATGCACAAGGTGATTGGTACATGTGTCTGGGGTTTGTTTACAGTGGCTAAAAGCCCCAGTGCACCCCCCAAAATAAAAATTTAAAAACAATTACCCAGTTGACTTTGAGGTCAAAAACAAGCATCAAGCGGGGTGTGGTGGTACACGCCTTTAATTTCAGCACTTGGGAGGTAGAGGTTAGGAGGATTGCCATGAGTTCAAGGCCACCCTGAGGAGACAGTGAATTCCAGGTCAGCCTGAGCTAGAGTGAGACCCTACCTTGAAAAACAAACAAAACCACCAAATGGAAGGGAGCCATGTGTGTAAGATGACATGCCACGAGTGGGGAAGGGATAGGACATCTCTCTAAACTGCTGACCCCAGTCGCAGTCCTCACCACCACTTATTGTTTTTTAACAATATTTTTTTATTTTGAGAGAGAGAGAGACAAGAGAAGCAAAAAGAGAATGGGTGCGCCAGGACCTTCAGCCATTGCAAAAAACCCCAGACATGTACACTACCTTATGCATATGGCTTATATGGGTCCTGGGGAATTGAACCTGGGTCCTTTGGCTTTACAAGCAAGCAAGCACCTTAACCACTATGCCATTTCTACAGCCCCTACTTTTTTGTTTTTCCCAGGTAGGGTGTCACTCTAGCCCAGGCTGACCTGGAATTTCTATGGAGTCTCAGGGTGGCCTCGAACTCTCAGCTATGCTCCTACCTCTGCCTCCCGAGTGCTGGGATTAAAGGCGTGCGCCACCACGCCCGGCAAGTTGTTTTGTTTTTTGAGGTAAGGTCTCACTCTAGCTCAGACTGATCTGTATTTCACTAAGTATTTTCAGGGTAGCCTGGAACTCATGGTGATCCTCCTAACCTCTACCTCCTGAGTGCTGGGATTAAGACATACGCCACCGTGCCTGGCTCGTTCTTTTGCTTTTCTGAGGTAGGGTCTCACTGTAGCCCAGGCTGACCTAGAACTCACTCTGCAGTCCCATTCTGGCCTTGAACTCACAGTGATCCTATTATCTCTGCCTCCTGAGTGCTGGGATTAAAGACATGTGCCCCCACAATCACCCTGTTGTAGTCAGGTTTGCATTGCTGGCAGAAAATATCCGACCAAGAGCAGCATGTGGGAAAAAGTGTTTATTTGGGCTTAGAGTCACGGGGAGGCTCTATGATGGCAGAGGGAAATGATGACATGAACAGAGGTTGGAGATCACTTCCTAGCCAACATCAGATGGACAACAGCAACAGGAGAGTGCCAAACACTGGCAAGAGGAAGTTGGCTATAAGACCCATAAGCCCGCCCCCAACAATATATGCACTGCTTCCAAGAGGCGTTAATTCTCAAATTGCTATCAGCTGGGGACCTAGCATTCAGAATACCCAAGTTTATGGGTGCACCTGAATCAAACCACCACACACCCCAAGTTTTTTTTGGGGGGGCGGGTGTTGATAGCTCTGTTCTGAGTCTAAGTTCCAACTGACTCAGATGCCTGCCTACCCAAGGGCAAGTAACTGCCAGCTTCCTCTGCAGCAGACGGGCTTGAAGAAACAACCCAGCAGTCTGGAGTCCGGAGTTGCCCTTTCTCTTGGAAGGGTCAACTTTTCCTGAAGAATCACAGACATCCACTCACCCTAAATAGGGTACCAACAACAGAGGAAAGTAGTGATTCCACCCAAGTCTAGTGAGCATTAGCTTTACAGGAGCATGGTTGACAGCTCCATCCCTGAGAAATCTCATCCCAGCATGGGTGATGACTTGCACAGCTGCCGAGTTCCCCTCTTCCCTGTTAGCTCCCCGCCCCCATATGCTAGCACTTCCAGAGACCACAGAATGACAGCTGGAAGGGAGGCCCCGGATGGAGTATGTGGCTGGAATCTGGTGCGATCAAGTAATCAGCTGCCTTGATTAAGAGAAATGGCTATTATGCTCAGAGCCCACCTTTCCACAGCACCCTTTACTGAGGCTGCTGATCAGTCCCTTTATGGGGAGATCAACAACAACAAGGAATACTGATTTATTGGGGGGGGGGGTATTTTTTGGTGGTTTTTGTTTAGGCCTTGTTCCAGCACAGACTGACCTAGAAGTCACTATGTAGTCTCAGGGCGATCCTCCTACCTCTGCCTTCTGAGTGCTGGGATTAAAGGTGCGTGTGCCACCATGCCTTTTGTTTGTTTTGTTTTTCGAGGTAAGGTCTCACTCTAACACAGCCTGACCTGGATTTCACTATGTAGTCATCTCAGGGTGGCCACGAACTCATAGAATCCTCTTACCCCTGCCTCCTGAGTGCTGGGATTAAAGGTGTGCGCCACCACGCCTGGCTTTTTTTTTTTGAGACAGTCTCATGTAGCTCAGGGTAACCTCAACCTTTTTGGCTTACATGGGTCCTGGGGAATAGAATCTGGGTCCTTTGGCTTTGCAGGCAAGCACCGTAAGTGCTAAACCATCTCTCCAGCCCTGAATTTTTTTTTTTTTTTTTTTTGAGGAAGTGTCTTGCTCTAGTCCAGGCTAACCTGGGATTCACTCTATAGTCTTAGGGTGGCCTCGAACATTCTATCTTGGTCTCCCAAGTGCTGGGATTAAAGCATGCACCACCATGCCCGGCTAACCGTGAGCTCTAGATCCTCCTGCTTCTACCTCCAAAGTGGTGGGTTACAAGTATGGGCCATGATGCCTAACATTAGTCACCAATTTTTAAAAATATTTTTATTTATTAAAGAGATACAGTGAAGCCAGGTGTGGTGGTGCACGTCTTTAATCCCAGCATTTGGGAGGCAGAGGTAGGAGGATTGCTGTGAGTTCGAGGCCACCCTGTAACTACATAGTGAATTCTAGGTCAGCCTGGGCTAGAGTGAGACCCTAACTTGAAAAACAAAACAAAAAGAGAGAGAGTATGATTATGACAGGGCCTCCTCCACTACAAATGAACTCCAAATGTATGTGCCATTTTGTGAATCTGGCTTTATGTGGATACTGGGGAATTGAAACCAGGTCTTTCGGTTTTGAAAGAAAGTGCTTTTAAACCTGGCATGGTGGTGCATGCCTTTAATCTCAGCACTTGGGAGGCAGAGGTAGGAGGAATGCTATGACTACATAGTGAGTTCCAGGTCAGCCTGGGCTAGAGTGAGACCCTACCTCAAAAAGCCAAAAGAAGAAGGAAGAAAGAAGGAGGAAGGAAGGAGGAGGAGGAGGAAGAAGAAAACGTGCTTTGGGGCTAGAGAGGTGGCTTAGTGGTTAAGGTACTTGCCTGGAAAGCCTAAGGACCCAGGTTAAATTCCCCAGTACCCATGTAAAGCTAGATGCACAAGGTTGCACATTTGTCTGAAGTTTGTCCGTTGCAGTGGCCAGAGGCCCTGGTGTGCCCATTCTCTCTGCCTCTTCCTCCTTCTCAAATAAATAAAAAATTTTTTTAAAGAAAGTGCTTTTAACCACTGAGCCATCTCTCCAGACCATAAGTCACTGAATCTTAAAGCTGGTTGATGCATTCAAAGTTGCTGCTTCCAAGTAGAGCTCCACTCTTGAGTGCAGGGAATGTAGCCATGATTCTAAGGAGGGCCAGATCAATGCACTCAAAGGAGTCATAGTGAGGACACTCTGTGGCTGTAGGGCACTGCAGAGGGAGCCTCTGCTCCCCTAGAGGGTGTAGCCTCTGGCAAGACCTGATAGATAAGCAGGAGAAATGATCGAAATGCAGACAAGAGCTGACATAAAAGCATCAGAATTGGCCTGGCCCTCTCCTTGTTCTGGAGGAAAGAGCCTCCAAGATGAGATGGACCAGCGCACAGAGCCAATCTGAACCGTGTGATAGATACCCAACATCCTAGAGGCTGGTAATGAAAGGAGGGAGGGTGCCCAAGGGGGGGGGGGGTCACAAGGGCAGCCAGGCAATGGTAAAGGAGTATCTGTTTCTATGCTGATGGAAATCCTCCCAATCCCTTCTGGAGAGCCCGTTCCTCCTCACAACCTAGACCAGAGTTCCTTCTCTGCACTAATTCGGCCAACAGACAGATTAATGCTGGGTGTGGTGGCGCACGCCTTTAATCCCAGCGCTCGGGAAGCAGAGGTAGGAAGATCGCCACAAGTTCGAGGCCACCTTAGACTACATAGTGAATTCCACGTCAGCCTGAGCTACCTTCAAAAACAAAACAAAACTAAACAAACAAACAAAAAAAAAAAAAAAAAGAGGAACAGATTAGGGCCTCCGGACCAGGAAGTCGGGCCCTGAGTTCTGGTGTCACTTTCCCCACTGACGCAGATTATAATCCATCCCTCTGTAAACTTCACCTTTCCCATCAGAAAACTGGCACTTCTAACTCCAGCCCCTCATTTCATTCTAGCTTTGAGACTGTGACGTTTATATGTATATTATTGGTGGGAAGGCTCTGACTGGACTATGGCAAAGATCAAGCAGTCAGGATTGCCAGCTCCGGCTCCCTCCGGGGACATGGGAAACAAAACTCCCGGCTGTACTCTTGAGAAACTACATTTCCCAACATGCAAAAGGCGCGGAAAAGGGGAGTCGGAAACGCTTGCAGGACTCGGGCAACAAGGCACTGGGCCAGCCTTAGGGACTACAACTCCCGGCGTGCACCGCGATCCGAAGCCGGAAGTGCCCCGACCAGGAAGCGGATGTAGCCTGTTGCTCGTGTACTACGCTTGGGAAATGGTGAGCTTGGGTGGAAGCTTATGGCGTGGGGTTGGGGGTCGTCAAGGGAGTCTGCTTAGGAGCTGGGCTTGGGCTATGTATTGGTGAAAATGCCAAGGCTCGGCACAACTTCTCATGCTGTCAGCCGCTCCGTACAACTGTTTTAAGTGAATGAGTTTAAGGCGTAAAGTGGTTGTGCCGCCCTTCGACTGGTGCCCTTAAAACGGAGGGCCATCTCGTCAGCTGAGCCTCCCCTTTTCTCCAGGCCACCGGGACAGACCAGGTAGTGGGATTTGGCCTCGTCACCGTTAGCCTGATCATCTTCGCCTACTACACCGCCTGGGTGATTCTCTTGGTATGTGTCTCCCCCTCCACCTGGCTCACTTCCACGCAGCTCTAAGCTGACCCCTGACACAACTTATGCAAGCTGCTTAAAACCACTTGCCAGACACTGCCGGGTGCTTTGCCTACCTTACTTAGCCCTTGAGATCTCCGGGTCAGCCACGATGAGGACATTGCTGATGGTGTCCGCATGTGATCGATGAGGCTGAGGCTCAAGGTGAAGAGGTCTGGCTCTAGCGCTCATCCTTAACCTCAGCACTGTAGAGCTCTGTTCCTGTTTTGTCCTAATATCTGGGAAATTTTGTTAAGTCGTCGTTTTAAAAGTGCGGTGAGGTTTGGAAGGCAAAAATCTTGCATCACTTGGTAATGTTAAAAACGAGTCTAGGGTTCGAGAATAGTCATACAATCCAAGGATATTGGCAAGGCAGTGTTTACTTCTGCAGAACGGCGCAGGGCGTTTTAAAGCGTTCTGGCAGCGAGCACAAAAGCAGAGGATCTGCTGACGTTTTTATATTTTGTAATGTAGACAGGATTCTGGGTGTTATTCTGAGTCAGAATTTAGCCTCACAATCTCATGCGATTGGCTAAAATATAAAAACTACCTGGGGGGGGGGGGTGGCACAAGTCTAATCCCAGCACTTGGGAGGTAGGAGGATCGCTGTGAGTTCGAGGCCAGCCCGAAACTACACAGTAAATGACAGGTAAGCCTCGGCTAGAGAGAGAGAGAGAGAGACCCTACCTTGGGTGGGGGGGAGGGACTTGTTTCTAGGATAAAGCTAAAGGAAGGGACGTTTTAAGGACTTTTTTTTTTTTAAAAACCAGATATAGAAATAGAAGCGGTGTTTTCAAGAATTGGGTTTTTTTGTTTGTTTGTTTGTTTGTCTTGGTCTCAAGGACTGTTAACTATTCTGATCTCAGGGACAGACAACTCACAAAGAGGGGCTTCTCACAGAATGTGTCCTTCCAGCATGGAGTTTCTCTTGTCTTTTTAACCCTTTGAGAAAAAAGATAGCACATCTCTGTATTGCTCACAGTTAGAAGACCTGGAGTTCACTCAGGAGACTAAGGCAGGAGGATCTCAAGTTCAAGGCTAGTTTGGAGTACATAGTGAGATTCTGTACCTCCCCTACCCCTCCACCCCCAAAAAAAAAATCCAGGAGAGCCCAGGTTGAGAATCTCTTTAAGATTCTTCATGTGCCTTTGACAGGCTCTGGATGCCTTTGGGCAGGTCCTCCCCGGTACTAGGCAAATGCTTTTCCAGCGCTCTCAGTTGGGTGAACCTTAGAGGTGGGATGGTTGCACAGGGGGTGGGTCAGGTGAGCAGTGCTCACCAGAGCTGTTTTTGGTGCCAGCCCTTCATTGACAGCCAGCATGTCATCCACAAGTACTTCCTGCCCCGAGCTTATGCCATCATCATTCCACTGGCTGCAGGCCTCCTTCTGCTCCTGTTTGTGGGTAAGTCTTAAAAATATATTTAGTGGGCTGGAGAGATGGCTTAGCAGTTAAGTGCTTGCCTGTGAAGCCTAAGGACCCTGGTTCGAGGCTCGGTTCCCCAGGTCCCACGTTAGCCAGATGCACAATGGGGCGCACGCGTCTGGAGTTCGTTTGCAGAGGCTGGAAGCCCTGGCGCGCCCATTCTCTCTCTCTCTCCCTCTTATCTGTCTTTCTCTCTGTGTCTGTCGCTCTCAAATAAATAAATAAAAAAAATAAAATAAAATAAAAATATTTAGTTACGTTATGTGTGTGCACACACACGCCAGCGTCTCTTACATTTTGCTGCAAATAAATATCAGATGCTTATGTGACTTTTTGCATCTGGCTTTTTGTGGATGTTGGGGACTCAAACCCAGGCACCAGACTTTGCAAGCTTGTGCCTGTAACTGCAGAGCCATCTCCCCGCCCTCTTTCCTTCCGTGTTTTGACATTTGCTATACATCCTACTTTAATCTCTTTGTCTCCAGCTCTCACTGGGATTTTCCTGTTCCTCCTCCACAGCCTCAAGTCCACAGCCCCCCCCCCGCCGCCAGTCTTCCCAACACCTCAAGTTCTTGGGACAGTAATATGTCTCCCATTTTCCTATCCCCACCGTCATCATCACTTCGTTCACACCTCAGTCATCTCCTACCCACTTGTCACCCTGGTTTCTACCTCCTGCACCCCTCTCCTGTCATGCCTTCTGGGGGCTGGGGACCAGGGCCTCATCATCATGGTGTTCTCAGTTCCAGCACAGGCTGCGACACTGAGCTGATGCTCGGGAGAGCGGTTTGATGATGGAGTGGATGAGCCAGTGTGGTAGGAAGGCAGATGCACGAGTAGATGGGTGGATCCTGTTCCCCCCTTGGAATCTGAAACACTCCATGTGGCATTTTGCCTGTAGTAGACACTCACTTGGTGATGGTTGGATGGATGTGAATGGGCGTGCAGCTTGTCAGTGGCTGGGGAGATGCCCCTGGAACCATCAAGGTGGTTGTGTGCATGACCTTGCATGAGGCTCCTCCTGGCCTCCTAGCCACTGCATGGATCTTACTGCCTTCTCCGCTCTGTACATTCCAGGATTGTTCATCACCTACGTGATGTTGAAGAGCCAGAGGGTGGCCAAGAAGGCTCAGTGAAGGACCAGTGGGGATGGAGCATGGCAGCACCTTCTACACAGCCCTGCCAGGGCAGGGAGCAGGTTTGCCGTGTGCAAGACAGCTCTGCACAGCTCAGCTCTGACAGACTGGAGCTCCCTTTTCTTGCGCACCCTTCCAGAAGCTAAGAAGCAGAGGACTCCCTCCCACCCTCTTTGGGCGCAGAGCCTGAATGGGGTTGGTCCTGGCCACCTCACTGTCAGGCTCCTGTCAATTGTTCCTCTAGGTTCTGCTCTCTTGCCTCAGTTTCCCTCCTGTCACGTGCTGGTATTGGACTTCACAGGTTCTGAGGCTGCACGGGACCTCCTTGTTTCTCTCCACAAGGCCTGACCCTCTATAAAGGCAGCTCTTTTGAGTCTGGTATCACCAGACTCCATGGGAACTTCTGGGCCTGGAAACCTCTGGAGAAAGTCTGACACAAGGACATACTGGAGTTAGCCACACCAGGCTGGCTGGCTTTGGGAGAACTTACTAATAAATATTTATCATGTGGGTATTTGCCTCTCTATTAACTTTGTCATGGAGAAGTGGGCCAGAGGGGTCTCAGAAGTGGCTCTGCTCACATGAGTCTCATATATATCCATCCATCCATCATCAGGAAGCCCTGACTGTTCAGTGAGGATGCCTCAAGTGCCATTTCTGCTCTGCCTGTGTGGATACAGGGTAGAATGGGAAATGGGATGGATGTGGTTCTAGCTGGGTAGGAGTCAGCAGAGGCCTGGCCCACCTCTGCCATGCCTCCCCTGTACCAGTTTAGCCAGGATGGACTAGTATTTTAGGGATCTTCAAGCCACTCCCCTGACAGTCCAAGCCTATCTTCTATCTCTTCTACCCAGCAGCCCGTGGTGTGGCTCTGAGCAGTGAGCTAGAGCAGCACCACTTCCTCTGTGTTAGGGTTGACTTAGCTGGTGCGGCCTCCAGTCCTGCTTGCCATCCCGCCATAAAGCAGCTAGCTCACCCATTCTCCCAGTGCCTGGAGAAAACCTCCATCCTTGCAACCTTGGATGCTCACAGGTCCTCAGTTAGCAAAGATATCTCCCTCATCAGAGAGACCCTGCGTTCCCATGCTTTACCATCTCTTCTGTCCTGTAGGCCAGGCAGGAGTCTCGGGAACACATCTGCCTCCCAGTAGGAGGTTCTCTAGACTCCCACCAATAGAAGCTTCTACCAACAGTGTACTTCCTCCAGCTAGCTTGCGGTGTGTGCGCGCTCTCCCCCACCCCCCTCTCTCTCTCTCTTCCCAGTGATTTCTTTAGTCCCAGCTGTGCTAGGCCTCCCCTCTCTCCATCACTCCAGGAAATACCCACTGACACCACCAATGAGAGCTCTTTAAGTCCAAAAGGACCACCTGACACTCTTCCCCATTTGGTCTGTGACGCACCCTTGGGTCCAACCTCAGGTCCTGTCAGGTGGATGGTTTTACTGATGTCTTTGTTTTGTCATGAGATGCTAGGCACCTCAGGGCTGGGTGTGCCTCCCACATCCTCTTTGGGGACCTCACCTTCCAGCCCAGCTTTCCTGGAGCTCCAATGGGAATACAAAGGCTCTAGTTGCCCACTGGATGGTGGCACCTCCTCCCATCATGAGCTGAATTCTCAGACTTCCCCAAATATGGTTCCCTTCATGCCTTCCACGGGGTAAAGTGGAGCCATTGTGTTTTGGCTGGGTAGATGTCACAGCTGGGGAGTCAGCAATGGTCTTAGCACACCTTTGCTATGCCATTCCTGTGCCTGCTCAGCCAAGATGGACTAGTATTTTAGGGACCTTTAGAGCCCCTCCCCTAAAAGCTCAAGCCTGATGTCTGATGTCCTATGCCTTTGACCACAGCTCTCTTCCTCCATCACTCACACATATGACTCCAAATTCTGTCCATTCTCCTTCCCTTTTTCTGCCTCTCCCTCCAGATCCCTTTCTGATACAAAGGTGCCTCTGCTTGCCCTAAGTGAGTACAGGCTTGCTCACTGCCCTTCCCTAGCTACTCTGGCCTCCATTCTGATTATACATGACAACTGATGGCCTGTTGAAAACACATTTGAGCATCTTCTCGCCTTCACTTCTAATGCTTCTCCGGGTCATTCCTCCCACCACTGCTTGCAAGACCCTGTACACTCAGTGCTTCCCCTCTAATCACTGCAGCCACTCTGGCCTCTCACTTCCCAGGACTAACCAAGGCCCTTTACGCTACTCACATTGGACCCATATATCAAGCACCAGTTTGTTCTGGACACTGAGGCAAGGAATGAGGTCCTATGGTTCCCAGCCTGGAGGCACAGGTTACGCAAGTCTGACCATGACGGTTTAAATCTCCAGAGCCCAGATAAAGAGAACCACAAAGTTCATGGGCCAGCTAGCCTGGCATTTCACAGCAGTGAACAAGCGAGAAACTATTTCAAGCAAGGTGGGAGCTGAGAACCTATGCACCAAGGTTGTCCTCTGACCACACACACACACACATGCATATACTCGTACACAAAAGCCTGGGAAAGCACTAGATAGGGAGTGAGAAGACCTGCAGATGGGAACTTCCCAGCTGGGGGCTGGTGGGTGTTTGGAGGTGGGTCTAGAGTGGGGCCAAAGCCCTGGGGCCATGGCCAGCAGCTTAAATTTTGTTCCATTGCCATGGGAAGCCACGGCAGGCTTAAAACACGAGAGTGACATCAACTGACTCATGCTTTTAAAAGATTCCGGTGGTAGCTGTGTCTCCTATTACCTCACCACGAAATCTCCCAGGCCTAGCATTGATCCTGGTCCCAAGTGGATGTTCCGAATTGAATGAACGAATGTCCGGACTTCCTGTGTGACCTGGAGGTAGTCGCTTCTTTCTCTGGATCCTAGTTTCTTCACCGGAGACAGTCAATGGGAATCTCACGCCTGAATGGATGGGCGGGACAGCATGTAGGTTACGCGCCTCCCCAGGCAGCCCTGGAGATGAGTCCTTTCCCAGGGAGAGATTAGGAAATGTCCTCCCTCCTGGTGACCCCAGCCAACGCCCGGCGGCCCCGCCCGGCCTGGACCGCGGTCCGAAGGATGCTGCAGCCGCGGGGGCGGGACCCGCAGGCAATTGCCAGCGCCCCCGGCGCGGATTGGGTGCAGCCGTGACAGGAGCCTCACGATTGGTCGGTCTCGAGGCAGGGGCGGGGCCTGGTTCCTGCAGCGGGGCAGCGGGGACCCGGCCAAAGCCCGGGGAAGCTGCTTGAGGGGGCGATGGCCGCGCCAAGCCCGGGGCCTCGTGAGGTAGGTGCGGACCTGAGAGGGGACAGAAGAGGGAAGGGTAGGTAGGCAGGAGCCCAGTCTCCTCTCCGACCAAGGCGCGGACACGCCCCCATCTCAGCAGGGAGGGGCCCTGCCCTAGGTGAGGACCAGGACACGCCCCACATGGGGCGCAGGTATGAAGGGAGGGGTAATCTTGTGGGTATCTTCCCTCAGATGATCTTCAGTTTCCTCACAGGAAAATGGAATATATGGTAACAAGCTGCTTCAATAGGACTGTTAGGACTCAAGCTTTTATCTTTGGGCTGCCCACTTGCAGTGGGTCAACCGGTATGATCACAACATTGACCAAGGTGGGAATATATTTCACTGATTCCCTGGCATCCTGGCACCTGCTAGCAAGGCTTCTGTGCAGAGAAGTCAAACGCACCAGTAACAGTTAACACTTGCCGGGAAGGACTTCCTTACTGGGAGTTCTATTCCAGAGGAGAAAAAAATGCGGCTGGGATGGATCTAAGGTCATGCAGTCCGTTAGTCTCAGCTGGGTTTGGCTGCAGAATGGATGCCCTGCCTCCACTTTATTCAGATGCTCACTGGGTTCCAGGTGCTTTGTGGGCCCCTCACAACACCTGGTGAGAGGGCTACAGCACTGGCCCTGTGTTTTCCAGCTCAACTGAGGCAGAGCGTACAGGTGGGAAGGCTCATAGGTGGTGGAAGCAGGATTGGAATCTGCCTCTTTCCCCCTCAGAAATGCCACCACGTGCTTTTGTGTCCTGTGCCTCTTCCCA